>NC_088393.1:9657500-10857500 GCF_037993035.2 Macaca fascicularis
CATCCTGTTTTATTGTGACAATTTGTTTCAAACTTCTCTTCACTGGTTGACTCTGAACTGTGTGAAGCTGCAACCAATTTGCCCATCCTCTGGCATCAGGCACAGTTTCAACGTCTACTAGACCAATGAATAAAGAATCAAAGACAATTAATCACTGGCAGGGCCAATGTCTAGTTAGAAGATTAAAAAGGCAAGGACTTACTGTCTCCGGTCCTAGTGGGGGAATGTGGCCGGTGCTGTAGCCCTGAGTGTGCAGGGTGTGACTGCTCAGGGGGCACGGGATACACTGGGGTCCTGGGGCCTCCGGGGTCCCATCCCTGGCCTCTGGCGTCCAGCCTCCAGGAAGTCATAGGACCCTCTGGCCTCGAAGGTGACCTTGAAGGAACTGGGCTGAATGGTGCCCTTCTGACCAGTTTTCTCTTGTTTGGCTGCCTCTTGGTGTCCAAAGAAGCATCACTCATGTTCCTGACTCTGGACAGTGAGCATATCCCCAGGGTTCTCCCACAGGAGATGGGTATATTAGGGCACAGGTCTTCTGCAGAAGGCTGAGATGTGGGTACATGGTGACCACCCAGGATTTCTGTGGCTGCAACCAGGCTTAGCAGGAGTCTGGTGTCCAGATGAGTAATTCCTCCTGGGGAGAGGAGAGAGAGAAGAGAGGATCGGTGTTACCTCTTCAGTGATTTAGAAAACTCAGAGCCATAAGTATACTTCAGAAGAGGCAATCCTCTGTAAGTCATCCCTGAATAAGACCCCAAATTGCAAACAAACCTTGCAAACAAAGAGCTAGTCTAGGCCGGGCACTGTGGCTCACCCCTGTAAATCCAAGCACTTTGGGAGGCCGAGGCGGGTGGATCACCTGAGGTCAGGAGCTCAAGACCAGCCTGGCCAACATGGTGAAACCCCGTCTCTACTAAAAATACAAAAATTAGCTGGGCATGGTGGCGGGCACCTATAATCTCAGCTACTCGGGAGGTTGAGGCAGGAGAATCACTTGAACTTGGGAGAAAGAAGTTGCAGTGAGCTGAGATCACGCCGTTGCATTCCAGCCTAGGGGACAAGAGCAAAACTCTGTCCCAAACCAAAAAAAAGAGTCTAGTGCCGATCTGCCCAATTCTGGAAGTTACAATAATTAAAATTGAAAATAGTAGCCCTACCATTTATGGAGTCACCAGTGTATGCCAGCATTGACCATGCTTCCTCCCAGTCTTTACAACTCTTGTCAATATTGGTAATGTTTACAGCAGTATCCCTCAAGATTTGATTCACATGGGAATCATTTGTTAAAATGCAGATTCTGATACAGAAGATCCTGCTGAGATTCTTCATGTCTAACAAGACCCTAGGTGATCATTCTGCTTCACAGACCTTGCAAAGAGTTCGAGTAGATATATTTGGGCAAACTGAGCATTTAATGACTACTTGCTGGACGAATGAACGGATGGGTGGATGAGTGGACAGGCAGATAGATGGATGCATGAGCAGATAGATGGATTGATGAGTGGATGGATGGGTGGGTGGATGGATGGAAGAATGAATGGATGAATAGATGGATGAATAGAAGATGGATGGATGAATGAAAGATGGCTGCTTGGATGGAAGAAGAGGTGGGTGGGTGAGTGCATGAATGGATAGATGGATGAGTGAATGAATGAACGGGTGAGTGGATGAATGAATGGATCGGTGAATGGATGAATGGGTGGGTGGATGGATAGAGGAATGAGTGGGTGAATAGATGGATGAATAGAAGATGGATGGATGAATGAAAGACAGTCATCTTTATTAAATATCAGATGAATTAAAGAGGCAATTTTCCCAACAAGCCTCTGAAATGTGGTTATTAGAAAATAATTATGTCCTGGAAGGCCAGCTCAGGGCCAGGCATATCATAGGTTCTTAGTAATAAACAAGCACCTTGGCACTTGAAAAAAATATCCAAGGCATGAAGGTTATTCTCACGTTTTTCTTTTCTCTCCTAAAGGAGGCTGTAAGTCTCTCATGTGAGAGCAGCCCTCCCTATCTCTGGAGGAGAGGAACATCTTATCTCTGAAGACACAGCACAGAGAGAAGAATCGGAACAAACAGGCCTGGTTAAGTTCTCCCATTTTCCTGGCAGAAGATCCTTTTTTAATTATTATGATTATTGTTTTGTTTTGTTTTGTTTAACCCAATTCTACTTTTCTTTTTTTTTTTTTTTTTTCAGACGGAGTCTTGCTCTGTCGCCCAGGCTGGAGTGCAGTGGCCAGATCTCAGCTCACTGCAAGCTCCGCCTCCCAGGTTCACGCCATTCTCCTGCCTCAGCCTCCCGAGCAGCTGGGACTACAGGCGCCCGCCACCTCGCCCGGCTAGTTTTTTTTTTTTGTATTTTTTAGTAGAGACAGGGTTTCACCGGGTTAGTCAGGATGGTCTCGATCTCCTGACCTCGTGATCCACCCGCCTCAGCCTTCCAAAGTGCTGGGATTACAGGCTTGAGCCACCGCACCCAGCCCCAATTCTACTTTTCTATGACTATCCACCTCTTTATCAGACCTAGCATAAAAAAATTACACAGGTTGGCCGGCCACAGTGACTCACCTGTAATTCCAGCATTTTGGGAGGCCAAGGTGGGCGGATCATTTGAGGTCAGGAGTTTAAGACCAGCCTGGCCAACATGGTGAAACCCCATCTCTACTAAAAATACACAAATTAGCCAGGGATTACAGGCATCTCAGCCCTTTTAGATCATGCTCACCAAGCATCCTCCCTGGCCACTGGATGGTTTCAATGACCTCCCTCACACTTGGAACATCCAAACCTATAACTCCAGACCCCTCCAGAATCAAATACTCAGCTAGCCCTTTGGAGATAGCTGACCCACTCCAAGCCTAACATGGGTGCAACGGAGCTGATCACTGCTCTAGGCGCCGCTTTTCCTCTCTCTTGCTGAATGATTCCAACATCCACTTATTTGCCCCAAACACCTAGAGATTACCCCATCTTCTTCCCTCACCCTCAGCCCCAAATACTATATTTCCTTCATATAACACCTACTGTCATTTATAGTAATCATTTACTGGAGCCCCTACCCCCCAATACCCTTAGAGCTCTGCAAACAAACAGATGTGGGGAACCAGGCCATGCCACGCCAAAATATGCTCCTTTAGCATAAGGACTGTTGAACTGAAGGCAGTTAAGAAGTGGGCATGGGCTGGACGCGGTGGCTCACGCCTGTAATCCCAGCACTTTGGGAGGCCAAGGTGGGTGGATCACTTGAGATCAGGAGTTCAAGACCAGCCTGGCCAATATGGTGAAACCCCATCTCTACTAATAATATAAAAATTAGCCAGGCATGGTGGTGGGTGCCTGTCATCCCAGCTCCTCGGGAGGCTGAAGCACAAGAATTGCTTAAACCCAGGAGGTGGAGGTTGTAGTGAGCCAAGCCTGCACCACAGCACTCCAGGATAGAGTGAGACTCCTTCTCAAGGAAAAAAAAAAAAAAAAAAACAAGTGGGTGCAGGAAGGCTCCCTGCCCTATTTGCCCAAAAACAAATAGAGACACAGGACAGAGAGCTGACTGTACTTGGAAATTGATAAGAGAGTAGATTTTGGGGGTTCTCAAAAACAAAAGTATTTGAAGTAATATATATGTTTTGTTTTGTTTTTGAGACAGAGTCTCATCCCGTTGCCCAGGCTGGAGTGCAATGGCACAATCTCGGCTCACTGCAACCTCCACCTCCTGGGTTCAAATGATTCTCCTGCCTCAGCCTCTCAAGTAGCTGGGATTACAGGCCCTCAACACCATGCTCAACTAATTTTTGTATTTTTAGTAGAGACAGGGTTTCATCATGTTGGCCAGGCTGGTCTCAAACTTCTGACCTTGTGATTTGCCTGTCTCGGTCTCCCAAAGTGCTGGGATTACAGGCGTGAGCCACCGCGCCCGGCCAGTAATATGTATGTTAATTAGCTCAATTTACTCATTTCACAATGTTTATAAATTTCGAAACATCATCTTGTACATCATAAACATATACAATGTTTTGTCAATGTGAAAAATAAAAAAGTGCCAGGCGCAGTGGCTCACGCCTATAATCCCAGCACTTTGGGAGGCCAAGGCGGGCAGATTATTTGAGGTCAGGAGTTTGAGACCAGCCTGGCCAACATGATGAAACCCTGTCTCTACTAAAAATACAAAAATTAGCCAGGCATGATGGTGGGCACCTGTAATCCCAGCTGCTCGGGAGGCTGAGGCAGGAGAATTGCTTGAACCCAGAAGGTGGAAGCTGCAGTGAGCCCAGATCATGCCACTGCACTCCAGCCTAGGCGACAGAATGAGACTTCATCTCAAAACAAAAACAACAACAACAACAAAAACAACAATGAAAAAAAAAAAAAAACCAGCAAAACCCTAACTCACTGCACTCCAACCTGGGCAACAGAGCAAGACTCCATCTCAAAAAAAAAAAATTAAAATTACACACATGACTCACATTATATTTCCACACTGGGTACTGCTATCTTGTAAGTATCCACATTTTACAGTGAAGAAAATTGAGACACAGAGAGTCTAAGTACATTCCCAGTGTAACGCAGCTGATAAGTAGTACAGCTGGGATATAGTGCTGAGTGTTAAGGCCTCCATATCCTTCATAAATCATTGTGGGAAGGGTTAACTGAGGATCAGATACCTGCTTCCCAAGGAAGCCCTTTCACCTCAATTGTCCACCCTGGACAGGAGGTGAGCAACATGTTCGGACTTGTCTGCCTCTCCCCTGCAGATTCTCAACCAGGGCCGATGTCAATCTGCTTCATTCCCGTCACACAAGCAAAAGGAAACTATTTGTGAGCATCAGGTGGAAGAAAAAGTAAGGTGTGGAACAAAAAACAATTGTATTTCTGGATGATTGCATTTCAAATAAACGAAACTCACTCTCTGTGAGTGTGGCCTGAGGGACAGAACCAGGGTCACCGCCCGGCTTCCAGAAACTCCTATTTCCAGCAGAAGGGCCCTCAACGGATCAGGGTCACTGTGACTTAAGACCTGGCCCCTTCCTGGGACTTCAGGAGCTGGCTTCCCAGGGAGAAGATAGAAGTGGAAGGTGAGCTTTTTTATTTGTCTTTTTTAGAACACTTCTATCTGGAGCGACATGCCCTTGTCACTAACGCCACGCTGACCCACGGTCAGAGTTACTCATGGTCAGACTCACCCACCCCAAACCTATCCTACACGCCCAGATGCAGCCATTCCCAAGCCCTTACCCACTGTGGTATGCTCCCTCAGGGACGTGCAGCCTCAGAGATATACTTCAACAGCATCTTCACACAAACCCCCAGACCCTCTGAGACCCACGTGCTTACAAACATACCACCAGTTATTTGGCCCTGCAACAGCATCATGTTCTTTTCTTTCCTTTTCTTTTAATTTAATAATTGCAGGGGGGGTTTGTGGTTCAGTTTCTAGTCACATATTCCCTTGAAAATCATGCCATAAAGGCCGGGCGCGGTGGCTCACGCCTGTAATCCCAGCACTTTGGGAGGCCGAGGCAGGTGGATCACAAGGTCAGGAGTTCAAGACCAGCCTGGCCAACACGGTGAAGCACCATGACCTCCAGCCTGGGCAACAAAGAGAGACTCCATTTCAAAATAATAATAATAATAATAATAAAACAAAAGCTTTAAGGAAAAAACCACCAGATGGGTAAACCTTATGTTCTTATGTTCAAATAAACCAGTTATTAAAATATATATTAGAGATAATGGGGGGTTTCAAGGTGAACTGGGTGTTAGGAGACATTAAGGAGGCATCATCAGTTTTGTTGTATGTGGCAATGACAAGGTTGCTGCAGTGGAGTTGTAACAGCCACAGATCTTCCCTTCCATTGAAAAGTGGAATCTGCTTCCCCTCACCTTGAATCTGGGCTTGGCCATGTGACTTGCTTTAAGCATTTTAGGACATGGCAGAAATGGTCTTGTGGGATTCCTGAAGTTGAGCCTGAGAACATCTGGAGCTTCCCCTTTTGGGGGTTTGGAATGCTCCTTTTAGGAATCCATCTGCCATGCTGTGAGAAGCCCAAGCTATGTGGAGGAGGGTCAAGAGCTCCAGTCAACAGCACCAGCAAAGCTCCCAGTCAACAGACAGCATCAGCTCTCAGCCATGAAAACAAACCACTTAGAAGGTCCAGCCCAGTGGGGTCTTCAAATGACTGCAGCCCCAGGCAACATATCACGGAGCAGAAGAACTTCCCAACTGAGCCCAGCCAATCTATGGAACCATGACCAATACTAGATGGTCATTGTTGTTTTGCTTAAACCAAGAAACATTTGGCTGGGCGTGGTGGCTCACGCCTGTAATCCCTACACTTTGGAAGGCTGAGGCGGATGGATCACCTGACGTCAGGAGTTCAAGACCAGCCTCAACATGGAGACACCCCGCCTCTACTAAAAATACAAAATTAGCCGGGCATGGTGGCACATGCCTGTAATCCCAGCTACTCCAGAGGTGAGGCAGGAGAATTGCTTGAACCTGGGAGGTGGAGGTTGCGGTGAGCGGAGGTTGTGCCATTGCACTCCAGCCTGTGCAACAAGAGCAAAACTCCATCTCAAAAAAAAAAAAAACACCTTGAGTACAACTTCTCTTGATCTAAAGACCAATAAATTTGCCTTCACTCACTCTTCTTTCTTTTCAAAGTTCCGGGCTTCTCTTTGATATCATTTCCCTTTAGCCTCAATAACTCCCTTTACTGTTTCTTTTAGAGCAATTCTGTTGATGATAACTTCTTTTCATTTTCTTTTACCTGATAATTTATTTATTTTACCATCATTCCTCCTAAGATATTTTCACTGGCATAGAATTCTTAGTGAATCATCATCTTCTCTCAGCATTTTAGAAACATGGTTCCATTGTGTTCTAGAGTCCATGGTTTCCGATGAGAAATCCAGTCATTCAAATCATTGTTTGCTAGAGGGTGGCTGGTGTTTTTCTGTTTTTTTTTTTTTTTTAGAGATGGGGTCTCATTATGTTACCCAGGCTGGACTCAGACTCTTGGGCTCAAGCGATCCTCCTATCTCAGCTACCCAAATAGCTGAAACTACAGACGTGTGCTGGGTTATTAATTTAAGCCTCTGCATTTCGGGGTCGTTTCTTCTATAACAATAGATAACTGGGCCAGGTGCTGTGGCTCACACCTGTAATCCCAATACTTTGGGAGGCTTAGGTGGGCGATCACCTGAGGTCGCGAGTTCAAGAAGAGCCTGACCAACATGGAGAAACCCCGTCTCTACTAAAAATACAAAATTAGCTGGGCATGGTGGCGCATGCCTGTAATCCCAGCTACTCGTGAGTCTGAGGCAGGAGAATCACTTGAACCTGGGAGGTGTAGGTTGGTTGAGGTGAGCCGAGATGGCACCATTGCACTCCAGCCTGGGCAATAAGAGCAAAACTCTGTCTCAAAAAAAAAAAAAAAAAAAGGCCAGGTACGGTGGCTCAAGCCTGTAATCCCAGCACTTTGGGAGGTCGAGACAGGTGGATCACGAGGTCAGGAGATCGAGACCATCCTGGCTAACATGGTGAAACCCCATCTGTACTAAAAAATACAAAAAACTAGCCAGGCGGACATGGCAGGCGCCTGTAGTCCCAAGCTACTCGGGAGGCTGAGGCAGGAGAATGGCGTAAACCCGGGAGGCGGAGCTTGCAGTGAGCTGAGATCTGGCCACTGCACTCCAGCCTGGGCAACAGAGCGAGACTCCGTCTCAAAAAAAAAAAAAAAAAAGGATAATGGAACAGCAATGATATAAACAAGCTCTTACTCTCAGATGTACACACAGACATTCATCCTCCCCAAACTAAACACACACGTTCCCAATAGATCTTCTACAGAGGCACCCATAGTTCCCTGAATATACACCTACAAATGTGCAACCCCAGGAATTGACCCCCCAAAATACTGGAAATTCCAAAGGCAAACAATCCATACTCACCAATGGACCTGCCCACAGATTTAACCACAGAAATGCACAGGAGTGTATGTTTAACGACAGAAACACAGGCGTGTGTGTATTGACGCACACAAGTTCACGGACATACCCACACACACCCTTAACTACCCATAGATATGTCTAGACCTTATCGAGGAAACAAATATGCTTAAGATCAAGGGTGCAGGCAGACAAGTACAGAGTGTCCTCTTACCTCTGAAGTCCTTGTCCCTGGCTCAGTTCTCTGCCAGATTATTTTGGGCCTTGTGTCTTTAGGACAAAAGATACTGCATGGAGTCTGCCTGAAGCTGAGTGTGGACGTGTCCTCCCTAAAGGAACTGCATCTTCTTTTTTTTTTCCCTCTCTGTCTCTTTTTTCTTTTTGAGACAGGATCTTGCTCTGTTGCCCAGGCTGGAGTGCAGTGACGTGATCTTGGCTCACTGCACCCTCCACCTCCTAGGTCCAAGCGATTTTTGTGCCTCAGCCTCCTGAGCAGCTGGAATTACAGGCACCCACCACCATGACAGCCTAATTTTTCTTTTATATATATATATATACATATATATATATATATACATATATATATATATATATATATATATATATTAGATGGAGTCTTGCTGCAATGCCTAAGTTAGAGTGCGATGGTGTGATCTCGTCTCACTGCAACCTCCACCTCCTGGTTTCAAGTGATTCTCCTGCCTCAGCCTCCTGAGTAGCTGGGATTACAGGTGCGCACCACCACTCCCGGCTGATTTTTGTATTTTTAGTAGAGATGGGGTTTCACCATGTTGGCCAGGCTGGTCTCAAACTCCTGACCTCAGGCTGTTAACTTGAGTACATTTCTTCTGCTCTCTGACTTAGTGTACTCATCTGGAAAATGGGGGTGAATGTGCTCCCACACTGCCGAGCTGCTGTAGAGGGTATTACATGAGTTGAGTTAATCTCTCCCTGAAATCTCTCTGTGAATGGCCCAACCTTAATCGGACTCCATAAAAGGCAGCTGTGGTCATTCTTCTTTTTCCCTCCTCCCCTCTCCCACTCATTCTGGTGACCCAAGTTCTTTACCTATGACTCACCCCACCCCAGGACTTTTTCTTTTTTTCTTGAGATGGAGTCTTGCTCTGTCACCCAAGCTGGAGTACAGTGGTGTGATCTCCGCTCACTGCAACCTCAGGCTCCCAGGTTCAAGCAATTCTCCTGCCTCAGCCTCCAAAGCAGCTGGGGTTACAGGTGCATACCACCATGCTTGGCTAATTTTTGTATTATTGGTAGAGACGGGGTTTTACCATGTTGGCCAGGCTAGTCTCAAACTCTTGACCTCAAGTGATTGGCCCAGCTTGGCCTCCCAAACCAAGCTTTTTCTTTTTGCCTTTTTTTTTTTTTTTCTTTTTTGAGACAGAGTCTCACTCTGTCACCCAGGCTGGAGTGCAGTGGCATGATCTTGGCTCACTGCAACCTCCACCTCCCGGGTTTAAGCGATTCTCCTGCCTCAGCCTCCCAGGTAGCTGGGATTACAGGCGACCGCCACCACACCTGGCTGATTTTTGTATATTAGTAGAGACAGGGTTTCACCATGTTGGCCAGGCTGGTCTTGAACTCCTGACCTCAAGTGATCTGCCCACCTCAGCCTCGCAAAGTGTTGGGATTACAGGTGTGAGCCACCACGCCCAGCCCAGAGCTTTTCCTTACAGGGCTCTTGGACCGCCTGACCCAGATACTGGACATTTTCTACAACTCCAAGGCAAAATCCCCTTCTTCCTGCCTCTGCGGAAGTGACAAAGAGAAAGTAACACTAGCTGTTTCCTTTCTTCCAGACCCTTCTGAAAATTCTAATTCCAGAAAACTCATCCTATAAACCAAAATAAAATTCTAAGCCCCCTAACCGACTCAATGGACCCCTCTCTTGCCCAAGAAGGTCCCAAAGGAACCTGCAAAACTAGTTCAGCCCATGATAAGAAGAGGATTTGGACATCCCTCAGTGTACCCCCTCCCTTTGGAGTTTAAGCACAACTGACCAGCATTCACATTAAAACAGGCCCAGTATATTGTCTTTTTGTTTGTTTGTTTTTGAGACAGAGTTTCGCTCTTGTTGCCCAGGCTAGAGTGCAGTGTCTCGATCTCAGCTCACCACAACCTCCACCTCCCAGATGCAAGTGATTCTCCTGCTTCAGCCTCTTAAGTAACTGGAATTATAGGTGTGCACCACCATGCCCAGCTAATTTTGTATTTTTGATAGAGACAGGGTTTCACCATGTTGGCCAGGCTGTTCTCAAACTCCTGAACTCAGGTGATCCACCTACCTTGGCCTCCCAAAGTGCTGGGATTACACGCGTGAGCCACCACGCCTTTTTGCCTTTCTAACTGAGCTCCTGGCAAATTCAAAAACTGTTTTTCTCTCTCTGCGAGTCTCCCTGGCAGATCCCTCAGTTATATTCACACCCGCCCCTTGAATGCTGTGGCTTCCAGAGATCCACCGGAAGACCAAAGACTTCCATTCTCAATCACCTGAATCTCCGGAATCCCCTGGACCCACCTCCTCTCCCAGTGTTTCACGAATCAGCTAATCCTTCAAGGTCTTTAAAATCTATCCACATCTTCCTCCTGGATTATTGCCTCCTGATAACCTCTCCGATTTCTTTCCACCTTATGCCCTAATAGTCTGCTCTTTGTACAGCAGCCAGAAGGAGGATGTGAAAAATAAGAGTCAAAGGATGGGCTGGGTGTGGTGGCTCATGCCTGTAATCCCAGCACTTTGGGAGGCCAAGGCAATAGGATAGCTTAGGCCCAGGAATTCGAGATCAACCTAGGCAACATAGTGAGACCCTGTCACTACAAAAAAAAAATAAATAAATAACCACCTTGAACCCAAGAGGTGGAGATGGAGGTTGCAGTGAGCCGAGATCGTGCCATTGCACTCCAGCCTGGGCAACAGAGCAAGACTCTATCTCAAAAAAAAATAAAATAAAATAAAAAATGAGCCAGGTATGGTAGTGCACACCTGTAGTCCCAGGTATTTGGGAAACTGAGGCGGGAGGATCACTTGAGCCCAGGAGGTTGAGGCTGCAGTGAGCCATGATCAGGCCACTGCACTGCAGCCTGGGGTACAGGGCAAGACTCTGTCCAAAAAAAAAGAAAAAGAAAATGATAGACCAGACCTTAATGTCTTTCCATGGCTCTGCATGTATGTCAGAATCAAAACTAAATTCCCTCGAAGGGCCCATTGCTTTGTCCCCGCCCTCATGACCCTCCCCAGATTCCTTCTCTTCCCCCCTCGTTCACTCTGTTTCAGCTGCTCTGGTTTCTTTGCTGTTTTTCAAATTCATTCCTGCCTCAAGGCCCTTGCATTTACTGTTCCCATTGCCTGGAACATCATTCCACCCACCGAAATATCTAAATAGTTCCATCCTCACCTTATTAAGTCCTCTGCTGAGATGCCACCTTTTCAAAAACTGCCCTACCTCACCTCTGAACCCTGACACCCACTATCTCTCTTGGCACAGTGAGTGCTCAGTAAATGTTTGTGGGACTAAAACATGATGGAAAAGAGCTTCTGCTCAAAGTTTTTTCTCCTTTTCTCTTTCTCTCCTTCCTTCCTTCCCCATCTTTTTTTTTTCTTTTTTCTTTTTTCTTTTTTTTTTTTAAGATGGAATTTCACTCTTGTTGCCCAGGCTGGAGTGCAGTGCACAATCTCGGCTCACTGCAACCTCTGCCTTCCGGATTCAAGCGATTCTCCTGCCTCAGCCTCCTGAGTAGCTGGGATTACAGGTGCCCACCCCCGCACCCAGCTTATTTTTTGTATTTTTAGTAGAGACGGGGTTTCACCATGTTGCTCAGGCTGGTCTTGAACTCCTGAACTCAGGTGATTCACCCTCCTCGGCCTCCCAAAGTGTTGGGATTACAGGCGTGAGCCACCATGTCTGGCTCTTCCTTCTTTCTTTTCTTCCTTTCTTCCTTTCTTCTCTTTCTTTTTCTCTCCTTCTTTCCTTCCTTCCCTCCCTCCTTCCTTCTCTCTCTCCTTCCTTCCTTGTCTCTCTCCTTCCTTCCTTCTTTCCCCTTCTTCCCTCCCTCCCTCCCTTTCATCCTTCCCTCCTTCCCTCCCTCCCTTCCTTCCTTCCTTCTCTTCCTTCCTTCGTTCAAGGGATCCTCCCACCTCAGCCTCCCGAGTAGCTGAGACTATAGGCACGTACAACCATGCCTAGCTAATGTTTTGTATTTTTAGTAGAAATGGGGTTTTCCCATGTTGCCCAGGCTGGTCTTGAGCTCCTGGACTCAAGCACTCTTCCCACCTCTGCCTCCAAAAGTACTAGGGTTACAGGTGAGAGCCACTGCGCCTGGCCCTCTCTCTCTCCCATCTCAGATTTTTCTCTCCACCTTAGCCACTCCCAAACGTTCTCCTCACTCCAGTCTCCTTCCGTTGAAAAACCACCTTCAAGCTACTGGTGGATGAAGGGTGCGGACCACCCCACCCCTGGATCAAACCCCCAAGCCCCACCTCTATCACCCACGGCTATATTTCCTTGAACAAGCTGCTTAATCTCTCCAGGCCTCTGTTTCCTCAACTACAAAACATATACAAATAGAAAGTGATACGTGACTGCTTCACTGCAGTAACCGTTGCACCATCTGCGCGCGTCCCACAACGTCACGTAGCAAACAACAAAAATTATTAAAGAGAAAAAAAGACGATCTGATCTCACAGATCTGTTAAGAGGATTAAATGGGATTGTTCATGTAAAGCTCTCCACATGTGATGTCATAGTGTAAATATCAAATTAACGGTGGAATGAGCTGTTGCAATCAATTCTTACCTAAATATGGCCAATAATGACAATGCTTAATGTGATTACTACTAACCGTAGTTGTATTACCTCTTATATTAACCTCTCAGTCTCTCCTTACTATATTATAGATCGTCAATAAATATTTATTGAACAAACAATTGAATGAATGAATGGTTACTGAATTTTTGTAAGGAGGGAAAGATCATGGACCTCTTGTAAAAAGTATAAAAGTCAGGCCGGGTGCCATGGCTCATGCCTGTAACCCCAGCACTTTGGGAGGCCGAGGCAGGCAGATCACTTAAGGTCAGGAGTTCAAGACCAGCCATGGCCCACATGGTGAAACCCCATCTCTACCAAAAAGTATAAAAAATTAGCCAGATACGGTGGTATGCCCCTATAATCCCAACTACTCAGGAGGCTGGGGCAAGAGAATCACTTGAACCCAGGAGGCGGAGGTTGCAGTGAGCCGAGATTGTGCCACTGCACTCCAGCCTGGGCAACAGAGTGAGACTCTATCTCAAAGAAAAAAAAAGAAAAGTATAAAAGCCAGGTCTGTGGCCAGGCATGGTGGCTCACACCTGTAATCCCAACACTTTCGGGGCCAAGGCGGGCAGATAACTTCAGGTGAGGAGTTTGAGACCAGCCTGGACAACACAGTGAAACCCTATCTCTACTAAATATACAAAAAATTAGGCCAGGCGCGATGGCTCACGCCTGTAATCCCAGCACTTTGGGAGGCCGAGGCAGGCGGATCACAAGGTCACGAGCTCCAAAGATGGAGACAATCCTGGCCAACATAGTGAAACCCTGTCTCTCCTAAAAATACAAAAATTAGCTGGGGCATGGTGGGGCGCCTGTAGTCCCAGCTACTCGGGAGGCTGAGGCAGGAGAAGTGCTTGAACCCAGGAGGTGGAGGTTACAGTGATCCGAGATCGCGCCACTGCACTCCAGCCTGGTGACAGAGCGAGACTCCGTCTCCAAAAAAACAAAAATTAGCCAGGCGTGGTGGTATGTGCTTGTAATCCCAGCTACTCAGGAGTCTGAGGCAGGAGAGTCGTCTGAACCCAGGATGCAGAGATTGTAGTGAGCTGAGATCACACCACTGCACTCCAGCCTGGGCGACAGAGTGAGGCTCTGTCTCAAAAAGGAAAAAAACAAACACAAAACTGGGTCAGGCGAGGTGGCTCACACCTATAATCCCAGCACTTTGGGAGGCCAAGATGGGAGGATTGCTTGAGGCCAGGAGTTTGAGCCCCACCTGGGCAACATGGCAAGACCCCAATTTCTACAAAAGTGTAAAAATTAGTGCCCGGTGCAGTGACTCACGCTTGTAGTCCCAGCACTTTGGGAGGCCGAGGCAGGCAGATCTCCTGAGGTCAGGAGTTTGTGACCAGCCAGCCTGACCAAAATGATGAAACCTCGTCTCTACTAAAACTACAAAAATTAGCCAGGTGTGGTGGCATATGCCTGTAATCCCAGCAACTTGGGAGGCTGAGGCAGGAGAATCACTTGAACTCAGGAGGTGAAGGTTGTGGTGAGCCAAGATCGCGCCATTGCCCTCCAGTCTGGGCAACAAAAGTGAAACTCCATCTCAAAAAAAAAAAAAAATTAGCTGGGTGGCCAGGCACAGTGGCTCACACCTGTAATCCCAGCACTTTGGGAGGCTGAGGCAAGCGGATCACAAAGTCAGAAGTTCAGGACCAGCCTGGTCAACATGGTAAAACCCTGTCTCTACTAAAAATACAAAAATTAGCTGGGCGTGGTGGCAGGCACTGTAATCCCAGTTACTCGGGAGGCTGAGGCAGGAGAATTGCTTGAACCCGGGAGGCGGAGGTTGCAGTGAGCTGAGATCATTCCACTGCCCTCCAGCCTGGGCGACAGAGTGAGTCTCCATCTCAAAAAAAAAAAAAGAAAAAAAAGAAAAAATTAACTGGCCATGGTGGCGCGTGCCCGTAGTCTCAGTTACTTGGGAGGTTAAGGCACGAGAATCGCTGGAACCCAGGAGGAGGAGGTTGCAGTAAGCCGAGATCGTGCCACTACACTCCAGCCTGGCTAAGAGAGAGACTCTGCCTCAAAAACAAAAACAAAAATGGTTCTTGGCCTGGCATGGTGTCTCACGCCTGAAATCCCAACACTTTGGGAGACCAAAGCAGGCAGATCGGATCATCTGAGGTCAGGAGTTAGAGACCAGCTTGGCCAACACGGCAAAACCCCATCTCTACTAAAAAAAAATGCAAAAAATAGCCGGGCATGGTGGCATGTGCCTGTAATCCCAGCTACTTGGGAAGCTGAGGCAGGAGAATTCCTTGAACCGGGGAGGTGGAGGTTGCAGGGAGCCGAGATTGTGCCACTGCACTCGCCCAGCCTTAAAATTTATATTTTAACTTAAAATATATTTACAACTAGAGATGGGTCTCACTATGTTGCCCAGGCTGGTCTTGAAGTCCTGGGCTCAAGTGATCCTCTCACCTTGGCCTCCCAAAGTCCTGGGATCATGGATATGAGACACTGCCCAGGCCAGTGATAAGCGTTTGTGTATCAAGACGTATTTAAACATAGAGAAGGGACAGTAAAAATATAGTATTACAATCTGTTGGGACCACTGTCATATATGCAGTCTATCATTGACTGAAATGTTATACAGCATATAATGGTACTGAATGAGGATTAAAGCTAATGGGACATTTAGCCAGGTGCAGTGGCTCATGCCTGTAATCCCAGCACTTGGAAGGCCGAGGTGAGCAGATCACCTGAGATCAGGAATTTGAGACCAGCCTGGACAACATGGCGAAACCCCCATCTTTACTAAAAATACAAAAATTAGCCAGGCATTGTGGCGGGTGCCAGCTACTCGGGAGGCTGAGGCAGAAAAATCACTTGAACCTGGGAGGCAGAGGTTGAAGTTAGCTGAGACAGCACCACTGTACTCCAGTCTGGGTAACAGAGTGAGATGTTGTCTTAAAAACAAACAAACAAATAAATAAATAAGCCAGGCACAGTGGCTCACTCCTGTAATCCCAGCACTTTGGGAGACCAAGGTGGATGGATCACTTGGGGTCCAAAGTTCAAGACCAGCCTGGCCTACATGGTGAAACCCTGTCTCTACTAAAAATACAAAACATTAGCTGAGTGTGGTGGCAGGTGCCTGTAATCCCAGCTACTCAGGAGGCTGAGGCAGGAGAATCGCTTGAACCCAGGAGGCAGAGGTTGCAGTGAGCTAAGATCGCACCATTGCACTCCAGCCTAAGGGACAGAGCAAGACTGTCTCAAAAATAAATAAATAAATAAATAAATAAATAAATAAATAAAGCTAATGGGACATTCATCTGAGCCAGGGAGGTACAAAAATAATAATAATCATTATTATACTAAAAATAGTAATGTTATAATAGTAGATATTAATCTATTATTATAGATAATAGAAATGGATAAATGCTATAATACTGATAATATAATTACAATGGCCAGGCATGGTGGCTCACGCCTGTAATCTCAGCACTTTGAGAGACCAAGGTGGGTGGATCATGAGGTTAGGAGTTCAAGACCAGTCTGGCCAAGAGGGTGAAATCCCATCTCTACTAAAAATAGAAAAATTAGCCCAACATGGTGGCGGGTGCCTGTAATCCCAATTACTCGGGAGGCTGAGGCAGAGAATTACTTGAACCTGGGAGATGGAGGTTGCAGTGAGCCAAGATTGCACCACTGCACTTCAGCCTTGGCAACAAAGCGAGACTGTGTCTCTCTCTATATATATATATAAATATATATTTACATAATATATATTTTATAATATATATTTATATATATATTTTATAATAATAGATAATAGTATTAATACCATGATATAAATATTAAGGACTTAATATAATGTTAGTAAGGACCATGTCAGGCATCCTTCCAAAAACTCTAAATATATTAAATCACAGAATTCTCACAACTTTTTTTTTTTTAAATGGGGTCTCACTCTGTCACCCAGGCTGGAGTGTAGTGGCACGATCTTGGTTCATTGCAACCACCAACTGCTGGGTTCAAGCGATTCTCCCACCTCAACCTCCTGAGTAGCTGGGACTACAAGAGTGCACTACCATGCCCAGCTAGTTTTTGTATTTTAAGTAGAGACAGGGTTTCACTATGTTGGCCATGCTGGTCTCAAACTCCTGACCTCAAGAGATCTGTCTGCCTTGACCCCCCAACATTCTTGGATTACCGACACCACGCCCAGCTCATTTTTGCATTTTCAGTAGAGATGGGGTTTCACCATATTGACCATGCTGATCTGGAACTCCTGACCTCAAGCGATCTCACTGTCTTGGCCCCCCAAAGTGCTGGGATTACAGGCATTATCTACTGCACCCGGCCCTCACAACAATCTTTTGATAGTACTATTTTTAAGCTCGTTTCACAGATGAGGAACCTGAGAGGTAAGGAGAGGTAGAATAATCTGCCTAAGGTCGTCGTGGAGCTAGTGATTGACTAAGCAGCACCTGGAAGTCCCGTTGGAGAGTGTCACTGTTTAATGGACCGTTGGACATTTCCAAAGCCTTGGGTGTGTTTTACATCATCCCCTAGCCGTGCACAGCTAGTGAGCTCTTGCAATGCAGTTACTGAGGCTACCATCGTTGTAGCCATAATGCTATGTACTATGGGTGAGGAACTTAATATTTTTTTAATTTGTATTAGCCAAGCATGGTGATGTGCACCTGTAGTTCCAGCTACTTGGGAGGCTGAGATGGGAAGATGGCTTGAGCCTAGGAGGTGGAGGCTGCAGTGAGCTGCATTGGTGCCATTGCACTCCAGCCTGGGTGACAAAATGAGATCCCATCTCAAAACAAAAATCAGGTCATAGGTAGATGGTTGTATTCCTTTGAGTTTCTGATGAGCCTCTCCAAAGGAGCCAATCTAATACATTAGATTGTGAATGTATCTAAGTGAGAAGAGGAGGGACTCTGAATAGAATGAGAGGCAGGTTGGCCCTGAGCAGTTCCCAGCTTGACTTTTCACTCTAGCTTAATGATTTTGAGAGGTGAAGCTGGCTGTGCTTCTGGGTCGGGTGGGGACTTGGAGAACTTTTCTGTCTAACTAAAGATTTGTAAACACACCAATCAGGACTCTGTAAAAAGCACACCAATCAGTGCTCTGTGTCTAGCTAAACGTTTGTAAACGCACCAATCAACACTCTGTAAAAACGCACCAATCAGCACTGTGTCTAGCTAAGGGTTTGTAAACGCACCAATCAGCCCTCTGTAAAAATGGACCAATCAGCACTTTGTAAAATGGACCAATTAGCACTCTGTAAAATGGACCAATGAGCAGGATGTGGGCGGGGCCAAATAAGGGAATAAAAGCTGCCTACCCAAGATAGCAGTGGCTACCTGCTCTGGTCATTTCCCACGAAGTGGACTCTTTGTTCTTTTGGTGTCCATAATAAATCTTCCTGCTGCTCACGCTTTGAGCATGCACTACCTTTATGGGCTATAACACTGCCAAGGTCTGCGGCTTCACTCCTGAAGTCCGTGAGACCAGGAACCCATCAAAAGGAAGAAACTCTGGACACATATGAGCATCTGAAGGAACACACTCGGGGCACACCACCTTTAAGAACTGTAACACTTGGCCGGGTGCGGTGGCTCACGCCTGTAATCCCAGCACTTTGGGAGGCCGAGGCGGGCGGATCACAAGGTCAGGAGATCGAGACCATCCTGGCTAACACGGTGAAACCCCGTCTCTACTAAAAATACAAAAACGAGCCAGGAGAATGGCGTGAACCCGGGAGGCGGAGTTTGCAGCGAGCCGACATCATGCCACTGCACTCCAACCTGGGCGATAGAGCGAGACTCGTCTAAAAAAAAAAAAAAAAAAGAACTGTAACGCTCACCGTGAGGGTCCATGGCTTCATTCTTTAAGTTAGCAAGACCAAGAACCCACCAGAAGGAACCAATTCCAGACATGATTTGGGGGGTCCCGAAATTTACTTTTCCTTCACAGTTCCCTCCCTCTTTCCTCTTTCTCCTCTTCACTTCCTTTGTCTCTCTGAGAGCCGCTTTCCCTTTACTCTTCTGTCATCCGATTCTCTCTCCATCTTTTTCCTTTTTTGTTGTTGTAGTTGTTGTTGAGATGGAGTCTCACTCTGTTACCCAGTGTGGAGGCCATTGGCTGTGATCTTGGCTCACTGCAACCGCCGCCTCCTGAGTTCAGGCAGTTCTCCTGCCTCAGGCTCCCAAGTAGCTGGGATTACAAGCACGCACCATCAAGCCTGGATAATTTTTTTTTTTTTTTTTTTTTTCTGGTAGAGACGGGGTTTCACTGTTTTCCAAGCTGGTCTCGAACTCCTGGCAGCAAGTGATCCTCCCGCCTCGGCCTCCCAAAGTGCTGGGATTACAGAGGTGAGCCATCGCACCTGGCTCCATCTCTTCTATCTGCGGCTTCTCACCCCTTCCACCCAACCAGGGCGGGGAGGGAGCGGGAGGGATGACAAACTCCCTCTATTTACTCTCAAGCTTCTCTGTCTCCACCTCCACTAACGCTGGAGCCCTGAAGCGCCCCAGGCCTGCAGTGTGTAAATGCCTTCCTGGCAGGCGTTGCTATGACTTGAGCTCAGCAGTCCTCACCCTCCTTAATCCTAACCAAACAGTATCTGTCACTAGGCTCAGCGTGCAGAGGACGCCTCGGGTCCTTTTCCTCCTATGAAACCATAGAAGCAGCCCTGGGGCAAACAATAAAACAGTGTGGAGGGCTGGGGGCTGAGGGCGGGAGCTTGCCTGGCAGGGAACCTTTCTTTTTTTCCCACCTTCAAAAATTGGAGGGGAGGCCGGGCACGGTGGCTCACTCTTGTAATCTCAACACTGTGGGAGGCCGAGGCCGGCGGATCATCCGAAGCCAGGAGTTGGAGACCAACCAGACCAATATGGTGAAACCCCATCTATAGTAAAAATACAAAAATTAGCCAGGCGTGGTGGTGGGAAGCTGTAGTCCTAGCTACTCAGGAGGCTGAAACAGGAGAATTGCTTGAACCCGGGAGTCAGAGGTTGCAGTGAGTGAGCAGAGATCGCTCCCGTTGCCCTCCGGCCGACAGAGTGAGTTTCAAAAAAAAAAAAAAAAAGGAAGGAGACAAAAATGTCGGTTGGGACAAATAGAGGCTTTACTATGGTAATTTTCTGGCTTTGAGCCAAGGACTGCACCCTCCCCAGCGAGCAGCGCTGAGAGCTGAGTCAGCCAGGATGGTCTAAGATTAAACTCAATTTTCAACATTGTAACTCCTCACAGACAAACACAACTGTGTTTACTAACATCATTTCTCGGTTTTATCTGACTTTTGAGTTCTGAAGTCAGGAGATGTGGAGGCTGGAAGTATAAACTGAAAAGAAGTGGGCAGAACAGCTGCCTCCTGGCTCCCCCGTCCCCAGCCAGCCTCTCTGATTTTCTTTTTCTTTTTTTTTGAGATAGAGGCTTGCTCTGTCACCCAGGCTGGAGGGCAGTGGCTCAATCTCGGCTCACTGCGACCTCTGCCTCCCAGGTTCAAGTGATTCTTCTGCCTCAGCCCCTCAAGTAGCTGGGATTACAGGCACGCGCCACGATGCCAGGCTATTTTTTTGCATTTTTTTTTTCTTTTTTTTTTAAGTAGAGACGGTGTTTCACCAAGATGGCCAGGCTGGTCTGGAACTACTGACCTCAGGTGGTCCACCCCCCTTGGTCACCCAAAGTGCTGGGATTACAGGCGTGAGCTCCTGCACCTGGCCCAGCCTCTCTGATTTTGACCCAAGTCATGCCCAAAGCTTGGAAGCATCTTTACACAACCTTTCTCTGGTCAAAAATTTGCCATCCGTCTGTCCATGCAATAAATACCTACTGAATATCTAACAGAAACTGAATTCTGTGCTAAAAGCTAAGGATTATAGTTTTATTTATTTATTTATTTATTTATTTATTTATTTATTTTGAGACGGAGTCTCGCTCTGTAACCCAGACTGGAGTTCAATGGCATAGTGTCGACTCACTGCAACCTCCACCTCCTGGGTTCAAGCAATTCTTCTGCCTCAGCCTCCTGAGTAGCTGGGATTACAGGCGCATCCCACCATGCCCAACAAATTTTTATACTTTTAGTAGAGATAGGGTTTCACCATGTTGGCCAGGCTGATCTTGAACTCCTGACCTCGTGATCCACCTGCTTCGGCCTCCCAAAGTGCTGTGATTACAGGCATGAGCCACCACACCCAGCCCTGTTGTTACTATTACTACTATAACAACAAAAGCAGCAATTTATTAATATTTATTTATTTATTGTGAGGCATAGTCTTGCACTGTTGCCCAGACTGGAGTGCAGTGGCAGATCACGGCTCACTGCAGCCTCAACCTCCCAGGCTCAGGCTATCTTTCTGCCTCAGCCTCCTGAGTAGCTGGGACCACACATGTGTGCCCCTATGTCTAGCTAGTTCTTTAATTTTTGTAGAGATGGGGTCTGGCTATGTTGCCAGGGCTAGTTTTGATTTTTTTCTTTTTCCTTGTAGAGATAGGGTCTTGCTACATTGCCCAGCCTGGCCTCGAACTCCTGGGCTCAAGTGATTCTCTCATCTCAGCCTCTCAAAGTGCTGGGACTTTGGCTGGGATTACAGGTGTGCACCATCATGCCTGGCTAATTTTTGTATTTTTTGGTAGAGACATGGTTTCACTGTGTTTTCCAGGCTGGTCTCGAACTCCTGGCCTCAAGTGATCCTCCTGCTTCGGCCTCCCAAAGTGCTGGGATTACAGGCACGAGCCACTGTGCCCAGCTCCATCTCTCTCTCCTATCTGCTGCTACTCCTAGAATACGTAGTGGGCACAGAATAGGGACTATTTAAGTGTTTGCTGGCCAGACATGGTAGCTCATGCCTGTAATCCCAGTACTTTGGGAGACACATAGCCCCTATTCTGTACCCACCCACTAGGTATTCTAGGAGTTGTTTATTAGTCCTTCTAGAAACTTTTCAAACCAGATATGGTGGCTCACACCTGTAATCCCAACACTTTGAGAGGCTGAGGCAGGAGAATCGCCTGGACCCAGGAGTTTGAGGCCAGGCTGGGCAATGTAGCAAGACCCTATCTCTACAAGAAAAAAAAAAATCAAAAAATTAGTCGAGCACAGTGATGCACCTCCATGGTTCCAGCTACTTGGGAGGCTGAGGTGAGAGCAGTGCTTGAACCCAGGAGGTTGAGGCTGCAGTGAGCTGAGATCACCTTGCCATTGCATTCCAGCCTGGGTGACACAGCAAGACCCTGCCTCAGAAATAAATAAATAAATAAATAAATAAATAAATACCTGTCTACATCTCCCATTTTATAGAGGAGGATACAGAGGCTCAGAGAGGCCCCCAAGGCATATGGCTGAGCTGGGATTTGAACCCACAATGATGGGTGCTCTTCACCACCTTGCAGCTTGCCACTCATGAAAAACATACAGTCTAGTGCGGTACACATAATAATTATACAAACAAGGTAATTCGGATATTTAAATGCTCTAAAGATTCTATATCAGATTATTTCCAGTATTATTTTCCTGCTCAGCCCAGAAGGATAAGGAGGAGCCAACCTTCCGAAGAGCTGCAGAGAGAACGCCCAGAGTAAAAAGCAAGTGCAAAGGCCCTGTGGTCCAAACCACTTAAAAAGGTTTAGAGGCAGCAGAGGTCAGAGTAGCAGGAAGGAAGAAACAAGAGGCAACAGGGCAGGATATGATGATTTCAGGCCACAGAGGAAGTTCGGGTTTCACTGTTTCTTTTTTGAGACAGGGTCTGGCTCTGTTTCCCGGGCTGGAGTGCAGGGTACAATTTCAGCTCACTGCCTATCTTCACCTCCTGGGTCAAACCATCCTCCCACCTCAGCCTCCCAAGTGGCTGGGATTACAGGCATATGCCATCACTCCTGGCTAAATTTTTTTTTTTTTGAGACAGAGTTTTGCTTTTGTTGCCCAGGCTAGAGTGCAATGATGTGATCTCGGCTCACTGCAACCTCTGCCACCCGGGTTCAAGCAATTCTCCTGCCTCAGCCTCCTGAGTAGCTGGGATTACAGGCATGTGCCACCACGCCTGGCTAATTTTGTATTTTTAGTAGAGACGGGGTTTCTCCATGTAGGTCAGGCTGATCTTGAACTCTCAACCTCAGGTGATCCACCCGCCTCGGCCTCCCAAAGTGCTGGGATTACAGGCTTAAGCCACTGCGCCCAGCTTTAATTTCTTTTTCTTTTTCTTTTTTGAGATGGAGTTTTGCTCTTGTTGTCCATGCTGGAGTTCAATGGCCTGATCTCGGCTCACTGCAACCTCCGCCTCCCGAGTTCAAGGAATTATTTTGCCTCCACTTCCCGACTAGCTGGGATTACAGGCGCCTGCCACCACGCCTGGCTAATTTTTTTGTATTTTTAGTAGAGACGAGGTTTCGCCATGTTGGCCAGGCTGGTCTCGAACTCCTGACCTCAGGTGATCCGCCCACCTCGGCCTGCCAAAGTGCTGAGATTACAGGCATGAACCACCACGCGTGGCCGCTAATATTTGTATTGTTTGTAGGGGCAGGGTCTTGCTATGTTGCCCAGGCTGGTTTGGGTTTTATCCCCAGTAGGACAGGATTCTAGGAGCACAGCTGGGACCAGGGAGGCCGTTTTTTGAGCACTCCGGGGTGGGGCTGGTAAAAGCTTCACGTCCCAGCTGCTCTACCTCTAGGATGTTTATCACCCCGTCCTGCAAGATCTAATTCTGTGACGTCTTTGCTGTCCCTGAATGACAACAACGAGGCAGATTACCCCAACTCTTTCCCCTCTGCTGCATATTTAAGCACCTCCCCTTTGACTTTACATCCTGAACTTGTCTGTGTAAAGACAAAGAAAAACGAGAAACAAGAGGCTTAATCCTTCCTGTATTCTGGTTTCGGGGGAGGGTCAAAGTATAACTTCAGTGGATGCCTTGCTCCAAATTGCAAAACTCCCTCCTGTCATGATGAAAGATGTGTTTCTCCCCTGGGATAAAGCCAGTTAGCTCACACAGTCGTCACAATGACTAGGTGGCTATGCGTTTGATAAATGGTGCTGTCAAGTTCTATTACTGGAGAACTAATGATTGTTTATCATGAGGCGTGAAGGTGACGGGTTGTATCGGCTTGGCTATAGAAAAAGGGTGAGATGTAGGCTGGACACGGTGGCTCACGTCTGTAATCCCAGCCCTTTGGGAGGCTGAGGCAAGTGGATCACTTGAGGCCAGGGGTTTGAGACCAGCCATGGTGAGACCTCGTCTCTACTAAAAATACAAAAATGCGGGCTGGGCGTGGTGGCTCAAACACCTGTAATCCCAGCGCATTGGGAGGCAGAGGTGGGCAGATCACTTGAGGTCAGGAGTTTGAGACCAGCCTGGCCAACATGGCAAAACCCTGTCTCTACCAAAAATTTAAAAATTAGCCGGATGTGGTGGCAGGCACCTGTAATCCCAGCTACTCGGGAGGCTGAGGTGGAAGGATCATTTGAACCGGGGAGGGGGAGGTTGCAGTGAGCCAAGGTCACACCACTGCACTCCATCCTGGGCGACAAAGCGAGACTCCGTCTCAAAAACAAAACAAAAAATTAGCTGGGTATGGTGTCTCCTGCCTGTAATCCTAGCTACTCAGGAGGCTGAGGCGTGAGAATCGCTTGAGCCCAGGAGGCAGACCTTACAGTGAGCTGAGATCACTGGCCTGCACTCCAGCTTGGGCGACAGAGCAAGACACTGTCTCAAAAAAATAAATAAAATAAATGAAAAAGGGCGAGATTTCTTTCTGCCTTTGCAATGTCCTAGGCCTTATCTACGATGTGCACCACATTCTGGATGAATGCTTATTCAATGATAAAATTGAGGGGTATTTTTTTCCTTTCCCTTCTACTTTTGTGGAGAGGTGTTCTGAGTTGGAAGAAGATTCTTGCATTTAGTTGTATTTCCACAACATCAGCACGTCCTACATTTCTTTTCATCCGCCCAGTCAGCCTGAGTTTCAGGAAGCCAGAGAGGCCCTAGTTTGTTGCTATTCTGTATTTACTTAGAGACAGAGTCTCACTCTGTTGCCCAGGCTGGAGTGCAGTGACGGTGATCTCCACTCACTGCAACCTCCGCCTCCTGGATTCAAGCAATTCTCATGCCTCAGCCTCCTGAAGAGCTCGGATTACAGGCACTGACCACCACACCCAGCTAATTTTTTGTATTTTTAGTAGAGACAGGGTTTCACCATGTTGGCCAGGCTGGTCTCGAACTCTCAACCTGAGTTGATCTGCCCGCCTCGGCCTGCCAAAGTGCTGGGATTATAGGCGTGAGCCACTGCGCCCGGCCTGTTGCTATAATTTTAGAGAAACACAGTGGACTCTATCATCAGTCCTGGGTTCAAATCCTGTGTGGCCCAGGGTAGGCCACTCAAACTCTGCCTAAGTTTCCTCTCTAGTAAATTAGGGTTACCTCTGACAGCATCTGTTTTGGAGAGTCATTGCCAGGACTAATGGTGACAAAGAGCTTAACACAGATCCTAGCCCAGATCAAACAATTTTAGTTAATAGTAATAACCACCTTGCTTTTTTTTTTTTTTTTTTTTTTGAGACGGAGTCTCGCTCTGTCACCCGGGCTGGAGTGCAATGGCCGGATCTCAGCTCACTGCAAGCTCCGCCTCCCGGGTTCACGCCATTCTCCTGCCTCAGCCTCCCGAGTAGCTGGGACTACAGGGGTGCGCCACCACACCTGGCTAATTTTTGTATTTTTTGTAGAGACAGGGTTTTGCCACGTTGGCCAGGCTAGTCTTGAACTCTTGAGCTAAAGTGATCTGCCTGCCCTGGCCTCCCAAAGTGTGGAATTACAGGCGTGAGTCACTGCGCCTGGCTGTCTGCCTTTACTTTCTTTCTTTCTGTCCTTTTTTTTTTTTTTGCTTTGAGACAGAGTCTCAATCTGTCAACCAAGCTAGAATGCAGCAGAACAGTCATAGCTCACTGTAGCCTCGATCTCCTGGACTCAAGTGATCCTCCGACCTCAGCCTCCTGAGTAGCTGGGACTACAGGCATGCAACATCATGCCTGGCTAATTTTTATTTTATTTTTAGTAGAGAAGGTTTCGCTGTATTGCCCAGGCTGTTCTCAAACTACTGAGCTCAAGTGATCCTCCCATCTTGGCCTCCCAAAATGTTGGGACTGCAGGCCTGGCTAATTAAAGAAAATTTTTTTTTGCAGAGATGGGGATCTCATAATGTTGTCCAGGCTCATCCTGAACTCCTGGGCTCAAGCGATTCTCCCACCTCAGCATCCCAAAGTCCTGGGATTACAGGCAAGAACCACTGCGCCCGGCCTCTCTTTGCATTTTTCTTTTCTTTCTTTCTTTCTTCTCTCTCTCTCTCTCTCTCTCTCTCTCTCTCTCTCTGTCTCTTCTCTTTTCTGAGATCAAGTCTCACTCTGTTGCCCAGGATGGAGTGCAGTGGCGTGATCTTGGCTCACTGCAACCTCCGCCTCCCAGGTAGCTGGGACTACAGGCGCAAGCCACCACACCTGGCAAATTTTTTTTTGTATTTTTAATACAGATGGGGTTTCACCATGTTGGCCAGGCTGGTCTCGAACTCCTGACCTCAAGTGATCTGCCCACCTCGACCTCCCAAAGTACTGGGATTACAGGCATGAACCACCTAGCCCGGCCTGCATTTTTCAAGAGTACAAAAAACTGTCATTAACTATCATCACCCTGCTATACAATAGATGTCTTGAAATTTTTCCTCCCATATAACTGTAATTATGTATCCTTTCACCACCTCTCTTCATCCCTCTTCCCCAACAACCTTCTCAGCCTCTGGTAACCACCATGGTAACCTGCAGACACCTTGATCTCCAACTTCCAGCCTCCAGAACAGAGAGATGATACATTTCTGTTGTTGAAACCTCCAGTCTGTAGTACTTGGTTATGGCAACCTCAGAAAACTAATGCAACCTCCAAATCCCTCATCGCTTCCTCTGGGTGTCTGTCTACTTTTTCTTCAGTGTTTCCTGTTAAGTCCTCAAAGCCTGCAGGGGCACATAGCAGGGGCTCAATGTACAAATGCCCATTGACTGACTACATGATCCTCCCAGGGGAGGCAGGAGAAACACGACCAAGTTAAAGAAGAACAGAGACTGGGCTTGGGCGCCATGGCTCATGTCTGTAATCCCAGCACTTTGGGAAGATGAGGTGGGAGGATTGCTTGAGTCCAGGAGTTCAAGACCAGCCTGGGCAACATAGGGAGACGCTTTTTCTCTATTTTTATTACTTTTATTTTTTATTTTTTTTTGGAGACGAAGTCTTGCTCTTGTCCCCCAGGCTGGAGTGCGATGGCGTGATCTCGGCTCACTGCAACCTCCTCCTCCCAGGTTCAAGCGATTCTCCTGCCTCAGCCTCCCGAGTAGCTGGGATTACAGGTGCCTGCCACTACACCCGGCTATTTTTTGTGTTTTTAGTAGAGACGGGGTTTCACCATGTTGGCCAGGCTGGTCTTGAACTCCTGACCTCAGGTGATCCGCCCGCGTCGGCCTCCCAAAGTGCTGGGATTACAGGCGTGAGCCACCGCACCCGGCAATAAAATTCTTAAAAAAAATAAAAATAAAAAAAATAAGAGAGAGAGAGAGAAGAAGAGATTGGGAACTGGTCCCATGTCTCCTGCTGCAGGACCTTGGGAAAATCCTGAACCCTTTGAACCTCAGTTTGCTCCTCCGTAAAACAGGGCCGTCAGAACATCAGCCAGTATCTCTAAGTTCCCCGTGGGATTGTGAATCCTACATGCCCCGGTTTACCCCAGGCTTGCATGAAAAATAAGGTTTCTCGGCCGGGCGCGGTGGCTCAACCCTGTAATCCCAGCACTTTGGGAGGCCGAGATGGGCGGATCACGAGGTCAGGAGATCGAGACCATCCTGGCTAACACGGTGAAACCCCGTCTCTACTAAAAAAATACAAAAAACTAGCCGGGCGAGGTGGCGGGCGCCTGTAGTCCCAGCTACTCGGGAGGCTGAGGCAGGAGAATGGCGTGAACCTGGGAGGCGGAGCTTGCAGTGAGCTGAGATCCGGCCACTGCACTCCAGCCTGGGCGGCAGAGCGAGACTCCGTCTCAAAAAAAAAAAAAACAAAATAAGAAAAATAAGGTTTCTCTTGGGTTCCACACAGAGACGATCCCCTCTGTGTCCCTCAAGCCATCTGTGACCTTCCCACTTCATAAAAGCAAAGGTCACTTGCTCATTGAAACTTCCTCTGTGCCAGGCAAGAGTTGAATAATCATTTTGCATCCCCCCAACAGGCCCCTCAGGCAAGGTGCTGTTATCATCATCATGATGCCCATTTTGCAGATGGGGGAAAGTGAGGCTCAGAAAGACCAAGTCTGCAGGCCCCGTCTCTACTGAAAATACAAAAACATCAGCGCCTGTAATCCCAGCTACTCGGGAGGCTGAGGCAGGAGAATTGCTGAGATCGCGCCATTGCCCTCCAGCCTGGGTGACAAGAGCGAAACTCCGTCTCAAAAAAAAAAAAAAAAAAAAGAAAGTACATTGGGAGAAAGAAAGGGAAAAGTTGGTTGGGGTCATGGAAGAGGTGACAATTGGGTAGGGACTCAAGGTGGAAAGGGGTACAAAGTGCAAGCTGGGTGCAGTGGCTCATGCCTGTAATCCCAGCACTTTGGGAGGCCAAGGCAAGAGGATCACTTGTGCCCAGGAGTTCTAGACCAGCCTGGCCAACATAGAGACACCTTGTCTCTACAAAATATTTAAAAACAATTCGCTGGGTTAGGTGGCGCACGTCTGTGGTCCCAGCTACTTGTGAGGTTGAATTGGGAGAATCACTTGAGTTTGGGAGGTCTAGGCTGCAGTGAGCTGTGATCGTGCCACTATACTCCAGTCTGGGCAACAGAGCAAGATCTTGTCTCAAAAAAAAAAAAAGGAAGGAAAGAGGGAGGGAGGGGGGTTGACATGCAAGGCCATTTGAGGATGGGCTGGGACCTTGTACACTCATTTCCCTCCTCCCCAGAGGACCAGAAGGAGCAAGAGATCCCCTTACCTGTGGGCACCAGGTATCTCAGCATTAGTAACACCAGGACCCACCGCCGGCCTCCAGGGGCACCCTGCTGCGGGCCGGCCATTCACAGCATCAGGAAGATTTGGGGGCTGCTCTTTGCCCTCGTTCCAACCCCTCGGCCGAGCCCAGAGGCATGTCCAGCAGCCCCGGGCGGCCAGGTGGCTGAGATCTGGGGGGTATCAAATGTGCCCAGTCGGCCTAATCCCTGGGAGGCCGGGCGGGGCTGGGAAGGATCCCCTCGCCTATTCCCAGGCCCTGATTGGCTCCCTGGGCCCTTGGTTCAGCCTGCCTGGGCTCCCAGGAAGACGGGGCTCCCTGGACATTGAGGGGAGCGGGAGTTTCAGCTGCCAGGCTCAGCTGTGGATGTCAGGAAAAGTCTCTCTAGAATGTTCCCCAGACCCAGAGCCGAACTGCGACTTTCGTGGGCCACAATCACCAGTGCAATTAACCCATTAAATTGTTTTTGTTTTTTTTTTTAAAGCGAAGTCCCATTATGTTGCCCAGGCTGGAATGCAGTGGTGCCACCTTGGCTCACAGTAACCCCCTCCTCCCGGTTCAAGCGATTCTTGTACCTCAGCCTCCTGAGTAGCTAGGACTACAAACACACGCCACCATGCCCAGCTAATTTTTGTATTTTTTTGGTAGAGACAGGGTTTCACCATGTTGGCCAGGCTGGTCTCGAACTCCGGATCTCAAGTGATCTGGCAGCCTCGGCCTCACAAAGTGCCGAGATTACAGGCGTGAGCCACCACGCCTGGCCTATACTTACATTTTTGCCTCCAGCTTTATTGAGGAGTGATTGGCAAATAAAAAATTGAGTGTCTTATACTTTGTAATAATTTTTGAGTGAAGGGGCCCCCGTTTTCACTTTGCACTGGACCCTGCAAATCTCACCTCTGGTCCTGCTGCAAGAGGTCGTCTCTGCTATTCCATAGCAGCCTCATGTTCCCTCTCTGTGACGCTCTGAATTGCATCCCCCTCAAATTCACAAGTTGAAGCCTTTACTTCCGATGTGACTGCATTCAGAACCAGTTTTCAGGCTGGGCGCGGTGGCTCTCACCTGTAATCCCAGCACTTTGGGAGGTTGAGGCAGGCAGACCATCTGAGGTCAGGAGTTCGAGACCAACCTGACCAACATGGAGAAACACCATCTCTACTAAAAATACAAAATTTCCCGGGCGTGGTGGCGCGTGCCTGTAGTCCCAGCTACTTGGGAGGCTGAGGCAGGAGAATTGCTTGAACCCGGGAGGCGGAGGTTGCAGTGAGCAGAGATCAGGCCATTGTACAACAAAAAAAAACAGAGTTTTCAGGGAGGATATTGAGGATATTTTAAGGTTCAGTAAGGTCATAAGGGTAGAACTTTGACAGGACTGTTGTCCCTATAAAAAGGGGAGGAGCCCAGTGTAGTGGTTCACACCTGCAATCCTAGCACTTTGGGAGGCCAAGGCAGGAGGATCGCTTGAGCTCAGGAGTTTGAGACCAGACTGGACAACAGAGCAAGAGTTCATCTCTATTGAAAACAAACAAAAATGGCCGGTTGCGGTGGCTCACGCCTGTAATCCCAGCACTTTGGGAGGCTGAGGTGGAAGGATCACCTGAGGTCATGAGTTTGAGACCAGCCAGGCCAACATGGTGAAACCCCATCTCTACTAAAAATACAAAGATCAGCTGAGTGTGGTGGTGGGCGCCTGTAATCCCAGCTACTCGGGAAGCTGAGGAAGGAGAATCACTTGAACCCAGGAGGCAGAGGTTGCAGTGAGTCAAGATCATGCCACAGCACTCCAGCATGGGTGACAGAACGAGGCTTCATCTCAAAAAAAAAAAAAAAAAGAGAAAAAGTTATCACCTGTCTGTAGTCCCAGCTACTTGGAAGGCTGAAGTGGGAGGATCACTTGAGCCCAGGAGGTGGAGGTTGCAGTAAGCTGTGATTGCACCTGTACTGTACTACAGCCTGGGTGACAGAGCGAGACTTTGTCTCAAAAATATATATATAAACTGGGCACGGTGGCTCACACCTGTAATCCCAGCACTTTGAGAGGCCGAGGTGGGTGGATCATCTGAGGTCAGGAGTTTGAGACTGCAGGAGTTTGCCAGCATGGTCAAACCCTATTTCTACCAAAAATACAAAAATTAGCCAGACGTAGTAGCAGGCGCCTGTAATCCCAGCACTCGGGAGGCTGAGACATGAGAATCACTTGAATCTAGAAGACGGAGTTTGCAGTGAGCCAAGATCACACCACTGCACTCCAGCCTGGGCAACAGAGTGAAACTCCATCTCAGAAACAACAACAACAAAATATATATATATGTAATTAAGCACCTCCTGTGTGTCCATGTTTTGATTGGTTGGCAGGCGGGTAGGCAGAATTGCTCTAGGTAGAAAGGACACAGCAACCAATACACAAAAGAAACAAACATCCGGCCAGCTGTGGTGGCTCACACTTCTAATCCCAGCACTTTGGGAAGTCGAGGTGGGTGGATCACGAGGTCGGGAGATCGAGACCATCCTGGCTAATGCGGTGAAACCCCGTCTCTAGTAAAAAACACAAAAAACTAGCCGGGCGCGGTGGCGGGCGCCTGTAGTCCCAGCTACTTGGGAGGCTGAGGCAGGAGAATGGCCTAAACCCGGGAGGCGGAGCTTGCAGTGAGCTGAGATCCGGCCACTGCACTCCAGCCTGGGCGACAGACTCCGTCTCAAAAAAAAAGAAAAAAAAAAGAAAATTTAAAAGTAAGCAATTGCCTACCGGGTTCTTCTTTCTTTTTCTTTCTTTCTTTTTTTTTTTTTTTTGAGACAGTGTCTCACTCTGTTCCTCAGGCTGGAGTGCAGTGATGCAATCATAGCTCTCTGCAGCCTCAAACTCCTGGGCCCAAGCAATCCACCTGCTTCAGTACCCTGAGTAACTGGGACTACAGGCATGTACCATCGCGCCCAGCTGAGTTTTACTTTTTTTTTTTGTAGAGAATGAGTCTGGATATGTTGCCCAGGGTTTTTCTTTTCTTTTTTTTTTTTTTTTGGAGGGAGGTCAGGGGGTGAGGACCGTGCCTTGCTCTGGTACCCAGGTTGGAGTGCAGTGGTGTGATCTCGGCTCACTGCAACCTTCGCCTACCAGGTTCAAGTAATTTTCGTGCCTCAGCCTCAGTAGCTGGGACTACAGGTGCTCGCCACCACGCCTGGCTAATTTTTTTTGTATTTCTGATAGAGACAAGGTTTCACCATGTTGGTCAGGCTGGTCTCGAACTCCTGAGCTCAGATGATCTGCCCGCCTTAGCCTCCCAGAGTGCTGGGATTACAGATATGAGTTCAGCCGCAGGCTGGATCTTGAATTCCTGGGCTCAAGCCATCCTTCTGCCTCAGCCTCCCAGAATGCCGGGATTACAAAGCTTGAGACAGCACCTTGGCCACCAGGCTCCTCTTTTCTTTTTTTCTTCTTTTCTTTTCTTTTTTTTTTTTTTGAGACTGAGTCTCGCTCTGTCACCCAGGTTGGAGTGCAGTGGCGCGATCTCGCCTCACTGCAACCTCTGTCTCCTGGGTTCAAGCAATTCTCCTGCCTCAGCCTCCCGAGTAGCTAGGATTATAGCTGCCCACCACCATGCGCCGCTAATTTTTGTATTAAAAGAGAGGGAGTTTCACCATGTTGGGCAGGCTGGTCTGGAACTCCTGACCTCATGATCCGCCCACCTTGACCTCTCAAAGTTCTGGGATTACGGACGTGAGCCACTGCGCCTGGCCAGGTTCCTCTTTTCAAAGGCGGCTCCTGGGGGCATGACTGACTTGTGTCTGGTAATATTTGTGGGTTTTTTTTTTTAAGGAAAACCATCTAGATTTTTGGGAAAACCAGACTCAGAGCTCAGAGGATCTGAGCAGAGATTTAGGCTCCTGGGTCCTCCAGCTCCTTGAACCCACGGGGAATCCAGCGGCGGTTGTTCCCTTCCACCCTGAGGAGTGCAGGAACCCTGCCCAGAAGTGGCATTAGCAACTGAGCTGTCCCTTTGTCCCTAAGCTGCCATTCCATTGTCTTCTCCCAGTGACCGTGGAAAAGGTCCCGGAGGGTGGAAGAGAGGTGCTCAGAATGGAGGAGGAGGAGGGGTGCTGAAACTGCTCAGCTCTTCCTGAAGTAAACGCCTGCTCTGTGTTCCATAAGCTGGGACCCCAGGGTCAGGCCAAAGGGAAATGGATTCCCTGGGTTTGAGTGGTCTCAAATTCTAATGCATTTGCTACGTACATCATAGACCGTCCCCAAATAAGCCCAGTGGTTAAGCATACAGTTTCTGGAGTCTGGTGCCAGAGTTTGAAACTGCCTTTGCAATTTTTTTTTTTTTTTTTTTGAGACAAGGTCTTACTCTGTTACCCAGGCTGGAGTGCAGTGGCATGATCTCGGCTCCCTGCAACCTCCACCTCCCGGGTTCAAGCGATTCTCCTGCCTCAGCCTCCCTAGTAGCTGGGATTACAGGCGCCCCCAATCATGCCTGGCTAATTTTTTATTTTTAGTAGGGATGGGGTTTCACCATGTTGGCCAGGCTACTCTTGAACTCCTGACCTCAGGTGATCCACCTGCCTCGGCATCCCAAAGTGCTGGGATTACAGGCTTGAGCCACCACACCTGGCCTAATTTTTTTTTTTTTTTTTTTTTTTTTTTTTTTTGAGACAGATTTTTGCTCTTGTTGCCCAGGTTGGAGTGCAATGGCACTATCTCGGCTCACTGCAAACTCCACCTCCCAGATTCAAGTGATTCTTCTGCCTCAGCCTCCCAAGAAGCTGGGATTACAGGCATGTACCACCACACCCAGATAATTTTGTACTTTTAGTGCAGATGGGGTTTCCCTGTGTTAGTCAGGCTGGTCTCAAACTCCCGACCTCAGGTGATCCGCCCGCCTCAGGCTCCCAGAGTGCTGGGATTACACGCGTGAGCCACCGCGCCTGGCCCTCTTTAAAGTTCTAAAATGCTTGTAAGCTTTAAGCTGTCCTTGTTCATTCCTGGGCATAGGCCGGACTAACTTTGGGAAGGAATTCAGTTCATAGTTTGACTCTGAAGCAAAATTGGTAACAGCCCTTTCCCTAAAAGTCCCGCTTCTTGCCTGGGGACCCGTCTGCCTTTGCAGGACTAACAAATTAGCTACAAGATTAGACATTGCAGTTTAGGAGTCATGCAGCCTCTGGCTCCAAGAGTCTGAATGTCCCCAAATTGCTCCCAGAGGTAGCACCACTATTGTAAAACCTAAAATCAGTGCTTGAGATAGTTTACAGACCCTGCACTCGATGGATTAGCTGACACCACCCAGACCATCAGACCAGGCCACCAAAGATCACGCCATTGCACTCCAGCGTAGGCAACAAGAGTGAAACTCCGAGAAAGAAAGAAAGAAAGAAAGAGAGAGAGAGAGAGAGAGAGAAAGAAGGAAAGAAAGAAAGAGAGAGAAAGAAGGGAGGGAGAGAGGGAAGGAAGGAAGGAAGGAAGGAAGGAAGGAAGGAAGGAAGGAAGGAAGGAAGGAAGGAAGGAAGGAAGGAAGGAAGGAAACTCTACACTTCCTGTCCTTATTCCTGGGAATTTATTTAACAATTTAATTTCTCACCATACCCAAGGGAAGGCACAGCCTATTGCAAAGTCATTTCGCACAGAAGGCAAACTGGAGCTCAGAGATCCAGGCCTCGGGTCAGAGCTGGTGTCATGGACAACCAGGCCCGCGGTGGAACCTGTTTTATGACGTGGTTGCTCTCCCTGAAGCCAGTGAGGCACAAAGCCTAGGGGAGTAGACAAGGGACAGGAAGGCCTGGGTTTCCATCCTGCTGTATGACCTTGGGGAAGTCCCCTAACCTCCCTGAGCCTTGGTTTTCTTTCTTTTTTCTTATTTATTTATTTTGAGACAGGATCTCGCTCTGTTGCCCAGGCTGGAGTGCAGTGGTGTGATCTCAGCTCACTGCAAACTCTGCCTCCTGGATTCAAGCGATTCTCCTGCCTCAGCCTCAGAGTAGCTGGGATTACACACGCGTGCCACCACACTCGGCTAATTTTTGTATTTTTAATAGACATGGGGTTTCTCCATGTTGGTCAGGCTGGTCTCAAACTCCTGACCTCGTGATTTGCCCGCTTTGGCTTCCCAAAGTGCTGGGATTACAGGCATGAGCCACCGTGCCCGGCCTTCTTTTTTTTTTTTTTTTAATTAAAAAAAAAAATGATTATTATGGCCGGGTGCAATGGGTCATACCTGTAATCCCAGCGCTTTGGGAGGACAAGGTGGGTGGATCACCTGAGGTCAAGAGTTCGAGACCAGCCTGACCAACATGGCAAAACCCCATCCCTACTATAAGTACAAAAATTAGCCGGGCGTGGTGGCATATGTGTGTAATCCGAGCTACTCGGGAGGCTGAGGCAGGAGAATCACTTGAACCCAGGAGGCGGAGGTTGCAGTGAGCTGAGATTGTGCCACTGCACTCCAGCCTGGGCAACACAGCGAGACTCTGTCTCAAATAAAAAAAAAAAAAAACAGAAGAGATGTGTGGTGCATGCAAAATACACATGAGATTTTGAAGGCTGAGTATGAAAAAAAGAATGTAAAATATCTTGGCCATAATTTTCATCAGAATTACTTGATTTGTATTTAAACTTCATGGCATTTAGTTTATGAGGTTTTTTTGTTTGTTTAATTTATCTTTTTTTTTTTTTTTGAGCAAATGCTTAACATCCAAAGTTTATGGTTATATGTTTGAGATGGGATCTCATTCTGTCGCCCAGGCTGGGGTGCAGTGGCTCACTGCAGCCTCTACCTCCTGGGTTCAAGCAATCCTCCCACCTCAGCCTCCCAAGTAGCTGGGACTATATAGGTATGCGCCATCACTCTTGACTAATTTTTAATTTTTTTTTTTCTTTTGAGATGGATTCTCACTCTGTCACCCAGGCTGGAGTGCAGTGGTGCAATCTCGGCTCACTGCAAGCTCCGCCTCCCGGGTTCACGCCATTCTCCTGCCTCAGCCTCCCGAGTAGCTGGGACTACAGGCGCCCGCCACCACGCCCGGCTAAATTTTTTTGTATTTTTAGTAGAGACCGGGTTTCACCATATTAGCCAGGATGGTCTCGATCTCCTGACCTCATGATCCGCCCGTCTCGGCCTCCCAAAGTGCTGGGATTACAGGCGTGAGCCACCGCGCCTGGCTTAAATTTTTTGTAAGAGGCCGGGCGTGGTGGCAAATGCCTGTAATCCTAGCACTTTGGGAGGCCAAGCCAGGTAGATCACTTGAGGTCAGTAGTTTGAGACCAGCCTGGCCAATATGGTGAAACTACATTCTACTAAAAATACAAAAATTAGCTGGGGGTGGTGGTGCACGCCTGTAATCCCAGCTACTTGGGAGGCAGACACAGGAAAATCTCTTGAACCTGGGAGACAGAGATTGCAATGAGCCAAGATTGTGCCACTGTACTCTAGCCTGGGTGACAAAGTGAGACTTTGTCTAAAAAAAATGTTTTTTGTAGACACCGAATCTCACTACATATGTTCCCCAGGATGAACTTGAACTCCTGGGCTCAAGTGATCCTCCCATTTCAGCCTCCCAAAGTGCTGGGATTACAGGTGTGAGCCACCACGCCTTACCCATAGATGCTTGTTAAGAGAGAATCCCAGCACTTTGGGAGGTCAAGGAGGGTGGATCACCTGAAGTCAGGAGTTCGAGACCAGCCTGGCCAATATGGTGAAACATCATCTCTACTAAAAATACAAGAATTAGCTGGGCTTTTTGGCGGGTGCTTGCAATCTCAGCTCCTTGAGAGGTTGAGGCAGGAGAATCACTTGCCTGTAGTACCAGCTACTTGGGAGACCGAAGTGGGAGGATTTGCTTGAGCCCAGGAGTTCGAGGCTGCAGTCAGCTAAGATAGCACCACTGTACTTCAGCCTGGGCAATTGAGTGAGACCCGGTCTCTTAAAAAAAAAAAAAAAAAAAAAAAAGTCATTTCTCAAGAAGGCCTTCTACCTTCCTTCCTTGCCTTTGAAAAACCTGGGAGGGAGTTATAGATGTTACTGTTCACCAGCTGTATCCTAAGGAATTCAGGTTCTGTCCTAAAGGAAAATGCCTTTTCCCCTTTCCTCATCTCGTTTTAGATACTCTCTGGAGGATTTTCCTTAGATTCTCGCTGAAACCTGACTCTCTCCTGATAATGCAAACATTCCTGGGTTCTCTGTGGGGGAGCTGCAGCCCTGTGCCTGACCCCAAGGTGTTACAGGAAAGAGGTCCCAATCCAAACCCCAAGAGAGGGCTCTTGGATCTCACGCAAGTCCGTAAAGTGAAAGCAAGTTATTAAAAAAGTAAAGGAATAGAAGAATGGCTACTCCTTGGACAGAGCAGCCCCAAGAGCTTCTGGTTGCCCATTTTTATGGCTATTTCTTGAAGATATGCTAAACAAGGGGTGGAATATTCATGCCTCCCTTTTGTAGAGCGTCTAGGGTAACTTCCTGATGTTGCCATGGCATCTGTAAACTGTCATGGTGTTACTGGTAGAAGGTGTCCAGGTTCTTGGTATCTCAAACGATGAATCGGACAAAACACACCAACAAAGCAAGGAAGGCAGAAGCAGGTTTGTTGTTGTTGTTGTTGTTGTTGTTGTTTTTGACACGGAGTCTCGCTCTGTCACCCAGGCTGGAGGGCAGTGGCACCATCTCGGCTGACTGCAACCTCCGCCTCCCAGGTTCAAGCATTCTCCTGCCTCAGCCTCCTGAGTAGCTGGGATTACAGGCGCCTGCCGCCATGGCCGGCTAATTTTTGTATTTTTAGTAGAGACGGGGTTTCACCATGTTTGTCAGGCTCGTCTCAAACTCCTGACCTCGCGATCCGCCTGCCTCGGCCTCCCAAAGTGCTGAGATTCACAGGCGTGAGCCATCACACCCGGCCTTTTTTTTTTTTTTTTTTGACATGGAGTTTCACTCTTGCTGCCCAGGCTGGAGTACAATTGAGCAATTATGGCTCACCGCAACCTCCGCCTCCCGGGTTCAAGCGATTCTCCTGCCTCAGCCTCCCGAGCAGCTGGGATTACAGGCATGTACCACCACACCTGGCTAATTTTGTATTTTTTTTTTTTTAGCAGAGTCGGGGTTTCTCCGTGTTGGTTAGGCTGGACTTGAACTCCCAACCTTAGGTGATCCGCCCGCCTTGGCCTCCCAAAGTGCTGGGATTACAGGTGTGAGCCAGCGCGCCCTGGCCAGAAGCAGGGATTTGTTGAGAATGAAAGTACACTCCACAGTGTGGGAGTGGGCTGGAGCTTAGGGGCTCAAAGCCCCCGTTACAGAATTTTTCGGAGTTTGAATACCCTCTGCTTGGGGCATGCCCTATGTAAATGGAGAGGATGAAGTAAGGTTACAATGTCATTGACTTGGCTTCCGCCTTATGGAGAGTGTATTTCCTGTCATAGCTGAAGTGTGAATCGGCCTTATGTTCTTGGCCTCCAGACCCTATTTTCCTGCCTCGATGACACTGATGGGAGTGTAGCAGTGAGGACCACCAGAGGTCACTATCGGGGCCATCTTGGTTTTGGTGGGTTTTGACCAGCTTCTTTTGCAACCTGTTTTATCAGCGAGGTCTTTATGACCTGTATCTTGTGCTGACCTCCCCTCTCATCCTGTGACTTAGAATGCCTTAATCGTTTGGGAACGCAGCCCAGCAGGTCTTGGCCTTATTTTACCCAGCCCCTACTCAAGATGGAGTCGCTCTGGTTCAAACGCCTCTGACAAAGGCATTCGGAGAGAAAGTCTGTCCACATGAACACTGTCTCCTAAGCTTGCCGGGTGCTCCAATCACAGCCATGGGCAGGACGTGGGGCAGCTGGTCTCCCCCTCCGAGACTCCCAGATTAGCGGGCAAATCTGACACTCCAGAAATCCTTAAATAGTTCATGAATGACACCTGAAACCTGCATTCTGCTGGGGGAGGCGGGGACGTGTCTTGGCCGTGTCTGGGAAACAAGATTTTTAAAGCTCAGGCCTGAGCTGGAAGAAAAGACTGGAGGAAGAGGGGAGGGGATGGGCAGGATTCCAACTCCCCGGGGGAAGTTCCAGGCCGGGGCAGCATGAGTTTCACCTTTTGAAGCGCGGGGAGGTCTCTATCTCCTGCTGACACCCTCCCCACCTGGGCCTGGCTGCTACCCGAGGGTGACACCTGCAACCAGCCATGCACCGCACCGCACCGCCGTTCCCACTGCCCATGACTCACTCGGCCCCCGTGCGTTCTTTGTTCTTCCCCTCCCTTCCCCCGCCTCCCTGCAGGCTTCACGCTTTGCAGGCCTAGGTCTTAGTCATCTCTGGGAACTGCTCCAATTTTCTTACAATGATAAGCAAATGGATCATTCTTTAGCTGGGCGAGAATGTCCCCATCTTTATTCTCAGAGCAATTCCTTGCACATAGCCTCATGCCCTCATCGCAGGGACTTTGCCCTGGCTGCCACCTTGCCCTCCTTTGGTTCCCTGTTTCATATTCGAAGGTCTTTCTTCTTTGAGACAGGGTCTCGCTCTGTCCCCCAGGTGAAGTGCAGTGATGCGATCATAGTTCACTGTAGCCTCCAACTCCTGGGCTCAGTCGATCCTCCAACCTTGGCCTCCTGAGTAGCTGGGACTCTAGGTGCCTGGCTAATTTTTAAAAATTATTTTCAGAGACAGGGTCTTGGCTGGGCATGGTGGCTCACGCTTGTAATCCCAGTAGTTTAGGAGGCCGAGGTGGGTAGATCACCTGAGGTCAGGAGCTCCAGACCAGTCTGGCCAAAATGGTGAACCCCCGTCTCTATTAAAAATACAAAAAAATTAGCCGGGCATAGTGGTGCATGCTTGTAGTCCCAGCTACTCAGGAGACTGACGCAGGAGAATTGCTTGAACCCAGGAGGCGGAGGTTGCGATGAACCGAAATTATTCCATTGCACTCAAGCCTGGGCGACAAGAACAAAACTCCATCTCAAAAACAAAACAAGCAAACAAACAAAAAGAACTCAAAAGAGACAGGCTCTTGCTTTGTTGCCCAGGCTGGTCTCAAACTCCTGGCCTCAAGTGAACTTCCTGCATTGGCCTCCCAAAGTGCTGAGATTACAGTCATGAGCCACCACACCTGGCCTCATTTTGAAGGTCTTGAATCAAATATTACCTTTTCCTTGAGGCGTCCCTTAACCTCCCTATTTAAAAGTGTAATCTTGTCTGCATAAAAACGCACACAAATGTTCATAGGGGCATTATTTATAACAGCCAAAAAGTAGAGGCCTGGCACGGTGGCTCACGCCTGTAATCCCAGCATTTTGGGAGGCCAAGGTGGGTGGAGCATGAGATCAGGAGTTCAAGACCAGCCTGGCCAACATGATGAAACCCCTTCTCTACTAAAAGTACAAAAATTAGCAGGGCATGGTGGCTCACACCTGTAGTCCCAGCTACTCGGGAAGCTAAGGCAGAAGAATCACTTGAACCTGGGAGGTGGAGGCTGCAGTGAGCCAAGATTGCGCCATTGTACTCCAGCCTGGGCAACAGAGCAAGACTCTGTCTTAAAAAATAAATAAATAAAAAAGAAAGAAAACAGGCCAAGTGCCATGACTCATGCCTGTAATACCAGAACTTTGGGAGGCTGAGCGGGGAGGATCACTTGAGCCCAGGAATTTGAGACCAGCCTGGGCAACATAGTAAGACCTCATCTCTATGAGAAATAAAAAATAAAAAATAAAAAAAAAAAACTAACAGGGCTTAATGGCGTGTGCTTGTGGTCCCAGCTACTGGGGAGGCTGAGGCAAGAGGGTAGCTTGAACCCTGAAGTTCAAAGTTGTAGTGAGCTATTGTAGCAGGACAAGCTGCAGACAAACGCCTCAGACACCGAGTTAAAGAAGAAAGGGCTTTATTCAGCTGGGAGCTTCGGCAAGACTCAACGTCTCCAACACCCGAGCTCCCTGAGTGAGCAATTCCTGTCCCTTTTAAGGGCTCACAACTCTAGGGGGGTCCCCATGAGAGGCTCATGATCGATTGAGCAAGCAGGGGGTACATACTGGGGGCTGCATGCACCAGTAATCAGAAGGGAACAGAACAGGCCAGGGATTTTCACAATGCTTTTCCATACAATGCCTGGAATCTGTAGATAACATAACCAGTTAGCTCAGGGGTCGACGGGTTAACTACCAGGCCCAGGGTGCGGCGCCGGGCTGTCTGCCTGTGGATTTCATTTCTGCCTTTTAGTTTTTATTTCTTCTTTCTTTGGAGGCAGAAATTGGGCATAAGACAATATGAAAGGTGGTCTCCTCCCTTACTATGATTGTGCCCCTGCACTCCAGCCTGGTCAACATAGCAAGACCCTGTCTCAAAAAGAAAAGGGATCTAACATCTTTTTAAATTTACTTATTTATTATACCTGTAGACTCTTAACACTAGAATGTCGGGGATTTTTGCCTGTTGGTTCATTCATTAATCCAGTGTATTCTCAGGCCTGCGGCTTGTCAAGCACACAGGTACCGAATGAACATCTGTTAAGGGACTGCTGAGTGAGCCAAGCATGGAATTTGTAAGGCTCTTGCGTCAGTTCGAACCCCGAGAACAAGCCAACAAACAACATGAGCCATGGAGCAACATGCTGGTTTAATGTGCACCTGGGTGCAGACAACTGAGGCCTAAAATGGCATCAGTCCCAAGTGAGGAAGGGGCAGGGGTTTTATAAACAGCAAGTGTCCCAGTCTGACGTAATTGCTATGTGATACCCAGATGGCTTCTCTTTCGATCTTCAGGGGTAGATGTCTTCCGGCCAGGGTAGGTGTCTTCCAGCCAGGGTACCTGTCTTCCGGCCATCTCTCTTCCTGCTCCTGCTGTCTTGCTGGTGCACGCTGCTAGGGCAAGTAACCTTGCACCTTGGGACTGGGCCTGAGAAGGGAGGAGTTATTCATCCCCCCAGGTTTATCCCCCCGAGTTTTCAGGCCTTAGGGAGAATCTTTCAGAATTATTCTGTCAATATTGTTTCTTCCCCCTTACCCTGGCTCTCTTCTCCCAATCCTGTCCTGGTCGCCATTCAGGAGATCAGTAGACACTGTGTCCCACCTTGTCCTGTGGGTGCCTGAGACTTGACTCCATCAGTGCTTGTGGCTACTGTAGTTTTATTTATTTTTGAGGCAGAGTCTCACTCTGTCACCCAGGCTGGAGTGCAGTGGCACCATCTTGGCTCACTGCAACCTCTGCCTCCCGGGTTCAAGCAATTCTCCTGCCTCAACCTCCCGAGTAACTGGGATTATGTAGGCGTGCACCACCACACCCGGCTATTGTATTTTTAATAGAGACGGGGTTTCACCATGTTGGCCAGGCTGGTATCAAACTCCTGACCTCAGGTGATCCCCTGCCTCGGCCTACCAAAGGGCTGGGATTACAGGTGCGAGCCACTGCACCCAGCCTGTAGTTTAATTTTTAATTTTTTTGTTTTCGTTTTTGTTTGAGATGGAGTCTTGCTCTATCACCCAGTCTGGAGTACAGTGGCACGACCTCGGCTCACTGCAACTCCTATCTCTCTCCATGTTGAGGCTGGTCTCGATCTCCTGACCTCGTGATCCCCCCGCCTCAGCCTCCCAAAGTGCTGGGATTACAGGTGTGTGCCACCAAGCCCGGCCTTGTTTTGTTTTTTTTTGAGACAGAGTCTTGCTCTGTCGTCCAGACTCGAGTGCAGTGGCGTGATCTCGGCTCACTGAAACCTCTGCCTTCCAGGTTCAAGCGATTCTCCTGCCTCAGCCTGCTGAGTAGCTGGGATTACAGGCGTGCACCACCATGCCCGGCTAATTTTTGTATTTTTAGTAGGGACAGGGTTTCACCATGTTGGTCAGGCTGGTCTCGAACTCCTGACCTCGTGATCTGCCCACCTTGGGCTCCCAAGGTGCTGGGATTACAGGTGTGTGCCACCGCGCCCAGACTAATTTTTATATTTTTAGTAAAGACGGGGTTTCGTCATGTTAGCCAGGCTGGTCTTGAATGCCTGACTTCAGGTGATCCACCGGCCTCGAAATCTCAAAGTGTTGGGATTGCAGGCATGAGCCACTGGGTCTGGTCTTCTCTCTTTTTCTTTTTTCTTCTTCTTTTTTTTTTCTTTTTCGAGACAGAGTCTCGCTCTGTCACCCAGGCTGGAGTGCAGTGGCACAATCTCAGTTCACTGCAAACTCTGTCTCCTGGGTTCACACCATTCTCCTGCCTCAGCCTCCTGAGTAGCTGGGACTACAGGTGCCCGCCACCACGCCTGGCTAACTTTTTTGTATTTTTAGTTGAGATGGGATTTCACCGTGTTAGCCAGGATGATCTCGATCTCCTGACCTTGTGATCCACCTGCCTCGGCCTCCCAAAGTGCTGGGATTACAGGCGTGAGCCACCGTGCCTGGCTCTCTCTCTCTTTTTCTTGCATAACTTCAGTATCTCTCTGGGGACAACAGAAACCAGATGGCCCCACCCCAGTCCTGGGTTAGGTGGGCAGAGATTCACGGAGCCCAGGGGCTGGGGTGGGAAATTTGGCAAAAGTAAGGCCACTTTCAACCCTTTCCCAGTGTGCCTTCACTTGGGAAGCCCCTGGGCTGTAGGCTTCTGGCTCCCCAGTGGCACCGAGGTCAGGTAGGGAAAGGCACAAGGATTAAGCAAATGTCTGTGCCAGGAGGGAGATGCTGTGTGTGAAAAGTGCCCGAGGGACTGGAGCGCCTGAGACATCCTCACTGCGTGCTTCTTCTGCCCCCATGTGTCTCCATTGGGAACTGCAGCAACCCCAGTCCAGGTTTTGTTGTTGTTTTTTGAGATGGAGTCTCTGCTCTGTCACCCAGGCTGGAGTGCGGTGGTGCGATCTCGGCTCACTGCAACCTCCACCTCCTGGGTTCAAGCGATTCTCCTGCCTCAGCCTCCCGAGTAGCTGGGATTACAGGTGCCCACCATCACGCCCCGCTAATTTTGTATTTTTAGTAGAGATGGAGTTTCCCCATGTTGGTCATTCCTGCTCTCGAACTCCCAACCTCAGGTGATCCACCTGCCTCGGCCTCCCAAAGTGCTGAGATTACAGGCATGAGCCACTGCGCCCAGCCTATTTTATTTTTTTATGTTTTTTTTTTTTTTTTTTTTGATATGGAGTCTCGCTCTATTGCCCAGGCTGGAGTGCAGTGACGTGATCTCGGCTCACTACAACCTCTAACTCCTAGGTTCAAGCGATTCTCCTGCCTCAGCCTCCCAAGTAGCTGGGACTACAGGTGCGTGCCACCATGTCTGGCTAATTTTTTTGTATTTTTAGTAGAGATGGGATTTCACCATCTTGGACAGGCTGGTCTTGAACTCTTGACCTTGTGATCCAGCTGCCCTGGCCTCCCAAAGTGCTGGGATTACGGGAGTGAGCTACCGTGCCTGGCCTTATTTTTTTTTTAGTTTAATTTTTTTTTTTGAGACAAGGGTCTTGCTATGTTGCCCAGCCTGGAGCACAGTGATTATTCACAAGCATGATCATTGTACACTACAGCCCTAAACTTGGGCTCAAGCAATCCTCCCACCTTCCAGTTATCTTAAATTCTGTTTTTGTTTTTGTTTTTGTTTTTGAGTTGGAGTCTCTCTCTGTAGCCCAGGCTGGAGTGCAGTGGTGGGATCTTGGCTCCCTGCAACCTCTGCCTCCTGGGTTCAAGTGATTCTCCTGCCTTGGCTTCCCAAGTAACTGCGATCATAGGTGGATGCCACCCTGCCTGGCTAATTTTTGTATTTTTAGTAGAGACCGGGTTTCGCCATGTTGGCCAGGCCGGTCTGAAACTCCTGATCTCAGGTGATCCGACTGCCTGGGCCTCCCAAAGTGCTGGGATTACAGGTGTTAGCCACCGTGCCACCTGGCCATTCTTTTTTTTTTTTTTTTTTCCAGAGTCCTGCTCTGTCACCCAAGATTGAGTGCAGTGGCACCATCTCAGCTCACTGCAGCCTTCGACTCCCGGGTTCAAGTGATTCTCTTGCCTCAACCTCCCAAGTAGCTGGGATTACAGATGTCTGCCACCACACCCAGTTAATTTTTGTATTTTAGTAGAGATGTGGTTTTACCATGTTGGCCCTCACGCCATGTGGCATGCTGGCTTCCCTTCACCTTCTGCCATGATTGCAAGGTTCCTGAGGCCTGCACCGGAAGCAAATGCTGGAGCCATACTGGTACAGTCTGCAGAACCGTGAGCCAATAAAACCTCTTTTCTTTATAGATTACCCAGTATCGCAAAAGAGACTAGCACATTAAATCTTCTAATAAGCCAATCAAAGGCAGTCTTCATTTCTGTTACAGTATTTGTATCTTCAGCATTTCATTTTGGTTCTTTCTTAGAATTTCCTTCTCTGCTTACATTGCCCATCTGTTCTTGCATGCTGTCTGCTTTATCCATTAGAGCCCTTAGTATATTAATTTTAAATTCTCTGCCTGATAATTCCAGCATTTCCACTATGTCTGGTTCTGATGCTTGCTCTTTCTCTCCAGACTGTGTTTTTGCTTTGTAATATGCCCTGTAACTTTTTCTTGATAGCCAAACCTGATTTACTTGGTGAAAGAAACTGTTGTAAATAAGCCTTTAGTAATGTATTACAGGGTGTGTGTGGGTGTGTGTGTGTGTGTGTGTGTGTGTGTGAGAGGGTGAAAAGCATTATATAGTCCTATGATTAGATCTCAATCTTTTAATGAGTCTATGCCTCTGGACTGTGAATTTCACAAGTATTTGTTTATTTATTTATTTTTTTTTTGAGACGGAGTTTCACTCTTGTTGCCCGGGCTGGAGTGCAATGGCATGATCTTGGCTCACTGCAACCTCTGCCTTCTGGGTTCAAGCAATTCTCCTGCCTCAGCCTCTCAAGTAGCTGGGATTACAGGTATGCACCACCATGCCCAGCTAATTTTGTATTTTTAGTACAGATGGGGTTTCTCCATGTTGGTCAGACTGGTCATGAACTCCCAACCTCAGGTGATCCACCCGCCTTGGCCTCCCAAAGTGCTGGGATTACAGGTGTGAGCCACCACACCCAGCCTACAAGTATTTATTAATTACTTTCCCCTCTCCTTAGTTGGGACAGTACAGCTGGAGTGTGCTGAAGTTGGGTATTTCCCTTCCTCCTGGTCATTTAGACACTGGTAAAACTCCGGCAGGTTAGGCTCTGATTAACTAATTTCTCCAGAGGGCAGACCTTGTTAAGAACAAAATGCTCTGGCATATTTCAAAATGGTTATTTTTTTCTCCCCTTGCTGGAAGGATGAAGGGATGTTTCTCCAGTATTTACTTGAGAACATGGCTGAGTTCCTAGAGGAGGTAAAGCTCATAAAAGCATGGAAGCCATACTATAATTGATCTCCTTCCTGGATCCCTGGAATTTTTGGTTTTTGTTTTTTTGTGTTTTTTTTTTTTTTTTTTTGACAATCTTGCTCTGTTGCACAGGCTGGAGTGCAGTAGTGCAATCTTGGCTCACTGTGACCTCTGCCTCCTGGGTTGTAACAAGTCTCATGCCTCAACCTCCTGAATAGCTGGGATTATAGGTGTTTGCCACCATGCCTGGCTAATTTTTTGTATTGTTTGTAGAGACAGGGTTTCACCATGTTGGCCAGGCTGGGCTCAAACTCCTGACCTCAAGTGATCTGCCTGCTTCAGCCTCCCAAAGTGCTGGGATTACAGACGTGAACCACCATGCCCAGCCCTCCCTGGAATTTTTAACTCTCAAATTTGTCCACACCTAGTGTTAGAAACAAATGCTTGTTCCTTGGTGCCAAAAAGAAGAACTAGCACTCAAAGAATTTTCTCAGCAAGGCAATTTTACTTTCTGCAGAAAGGGTGCTTCTCAGAAGTCTGATTGCCACAAGAGAATTCTGAACAAAGAAAAGCAGAGGTTTTTGTCCCTAACGCATTGGGTCCTTACTGCTGTGTCCTATCTTCATTGGCTGGAGCTGGACCGCACAATCTAGACTGGTCCTGATTGGCTAAAAACTTAAAACTTTCCTAAATAAGTAAATGCGCAATGGTGAACAAAGAAAAGAAGGGGGTTGTTTACAGGAAACTAGGAGAATAATAACATTTCCAAATAAAGAAGGGGCATAGACTGTAAGCCAGGAAATGCCTGTGTATGTTCGGACATGTCTGAGCAGGCTATAGGCCAGAACAAATAACTTGGTTAAAGTACAAGGACATAGAATGTATTTATTCTTTTACAGTATTTAACAGCTACAAAGGGCTTAACAAAGTGTTATTAGCAAAAAGCAAGGAAACTTGAAGGTGTTGGGGTGATCAGACCCGACACCAGGTCGTGGGGGCGACGAAGTCCAGTGGAGTCAGAGGAATGAGAAAAGAGTTTGAGAGAGAAAGTGGGTCCAGGGGGCCAATGCGAGTGTGGAGGCTGTGAAGGCCCTGAGTTCCAGAAGCCCAGACTATTTATGGGAGATCAAACAAAGAAATAGGTGGTGAGAATGTGTGGTTGAAAGGGAGTGTTGCATTAAGCACATGATTTACAACTGTGACAGTTTAACATATCCTCTGCTACTTGAGGTCATGGAGAGCAGATTCTTTTAACTCAAGTTACAATTGATCCTGGGAGAGCAAGGAGCCAGCAAGTCTAGACACATTCCAGAGGCCATAAGCCCTGGATTCTATCCAAGCCACAAGGGGTTTTGTGCCCTGGGCTTAGATTACGGTGGATCAGGGTAGACTTCCACCCATTAGCACAGAGCTTGGTGTTCCAAAGGCCACAAGGGGTTTTAGACCCTGGACCCCGGACATGTTCCAAGACTCTTTTACATTGTGTCAGAAATGCAAGCCCTGCCTCAGCTTCTCCCAACACTCAGCTTTTCTCCCAACAGAAGGAAGTTATTTTTTAAAAGAAACTATTATTTCTGACACTTATTGTTAGAAATATCAAAATTGTGGCCGGGCGCGGTGGCTCAAGCCTGTAATCCCAGCACTTTGGGAGGCCGAGACGGGCGGATCACGAGGTCAGGAGATCGAGACCATCCTGGCGAACACGGTGAAACCCCGTCTCTACTAAAAAATACAAAAAAAAAACTAGCCGGGCGAGGTGGCGGCGCCTGTGGTCCCAGCTACTCGGGAGGCTGAGGCAGGAGAACGGCGGGAACCCGGGAGGCGGAGCTTGCAGTGAGCTGAGATCCGGCCACTGCACTCCAGCCTGGGCGACAGAGCGAGACTCCGTCTCAAAAAAAAAAAAAAAAAAAAAGAAATATCAAAATTGTTAGAAATAGATAATTGGTTCCATGAAGAAAAGTCAGCACAGAGACAAAAGATCTCTCAGCAAGGCCATCTTCACTTTCTGCAGAAAAGGTGCTCAACTGCAGATGGAACAATGGTGAGAACATACTTGAACAAAGGAAAAGCAGACATATTTATCCCTTACGCATTTGGGTCATCCTGACTGCTGTGTCCTGCATCCATTGCCTAGAGCGAGACCTCACAATCTTAAACCGATACCTGATTTGCTAATAGCCTAAAACTTTCCTAAATAGGTAAGTGCAAGGAAGAACAAAGAAGTTGCTTACAAAAGGTTTAAGGAAGCAATAACATTTCCAAATAAGGAAGGGACATGGGCTGTGAGCTGGAACATGTCTGTAAGCATATCCAACAATTATATAGGATAGGGCTTAACAAAGAGTTATTAGCACAAAGCAAGCAGGCTTGAAGAAAGTCTTTAAAAGAAACTATTATTTCTAACACTTATGATTTATTCTTTAACAAGAAGGGGAACTTTGTAGAGGAACTTTTTACTTTTCACACTATGTTATCCAGGCCGATCTCAAACTCCTGGGCTCAAGTGATTCTCCTGCCTTGGCCTCCCAAAGGGCTGGGATTACAGCTGTGAACCACTGTTCCTGGCCCAATTTAGATTTATTGAGCCAGAGCTTTAGAGTGCATCTGAAAAAAACACAAGCCACAGACACATCTGCTTTTCTCAAGAGGTTTTTCAGGATGTTCAGTATTTATATATTTCCTTAAGTGGTGTGAGGAGGGAGACTTTAGTGCCCAGTAAATCTACATTTTATGTAAGATAAGGTGAATGTTTGAAGAGAAAAAAGGAAGAATCAGTTATGCAGATGCCTGTGGGAAGGTGGAGGAGTGACTACTCTCCATCTTGTCTTTATTCTCCATCTTGAAAGATAAGCTTGTAATCAGCATTATCACTGTTGGAATCAAGCAGACTTTAGTTTTAGAATCTAGACTTGGGCCAGGCATGGTGGCTCACACCTATAATCCCAGTGCTTTGGGAGATCAAGTTGGGTGGATCACCTGAGGTCAGGAGTTCAAGACCAGCCTGGCCAATATGGTGAAACCCCATCTCTACTAAAAATACAAAAAATTGGCTGAGCATGGTGGTGGGTGCCTGTAATCCCAGCCTGAGAGACTAGGAAAAACAGAACAGAGTATCAGCCTCGGCCTCCCAAAGTGCTATGATTACAGGTGTGAGCCACCATGCCTGGCAGAATTTACTTTTAAATGAGGTATGGGGGCTGTCCTTCCTAACTGCCTGAGGCTTATTACTTTTATATGGGGATTTGGCTAGTGCATAATGCTAGTAACAGCTATTCATTTTGGAAGAGGGTGTTGCATGACAACTTCCAGGCTGAACCTTCCCTTTTCCATAGTGAGTCTGAGGTCCTGAGATTTTTTAACTTTACAATTTATAAGAAATCTCATTGAGGCCAGGCATGGTGGCTCATGCCTGTGATCCTAGCACTTTGGGAGACTGAAGTGGGTGGATCACCTGAGGTCAGGAGTTCAAGACCAGCCTGGCCAACATGGTGAAACCCTGTCTCTACTGAAAATACAAAAAATTAGCTGGTGTGATGGCGGGCGCATGTAATCCCAGCTACTCTGGAGGCTTAGGCAGAAGAGTCACTTGAACTTGAGAGGCGGAGGTTGCAATTAGCCGAGGTTGCACCTTTGCACTCCAGCCTGGGCAACAAGAGCGAAACCCTGTCAAAAAAAAAAAGAAAGAGGCCGGGCGCGGTGGCTCAAGCCTGTAATCCCAGCACTTTGGGAGGCCGAGACGGGCGGATCACGAGGTCAGGAGATCGAGACCATCCTGGCTAACACAGTGAAACCCCGTCTCTACTAAAAAATACAAAAAACTAGCCAGGCGAGGTGGCGGGCGCCTGTAGTCCCAGCTACTCGGGAGGCTGAGGCAGGAGAATGGCGTAAACCCGGGAGGTGGAGCTTGCAGTGAGCCGAGATCCGGCCACTGCGCTCCAGCCTGGGCGACAGAGCAAGACTCTGTCTCAAAAAAAAAAAGAAAAAAAGAAAGAAAGAAAAGAAAGAAGGAAGGAAGGGAGGGAGGGAGGGAGGGAGGGAGGGAGGAAGGAAGGAAGGAAGGAAGGAAGGAAGGAAGGAAGGAAGGAAGGAAGGAAGGAAGGAAGGAAGGAAAGAAAGAAAAAAGTCTTATTGAACCAAATGGACTTTGCAAGTGTAATACAACCAGACCAGGTGAGGTGGTTCGTGCCTGTAATCCCAGCACTTTGAGAAGGCGAGGCGGGCAGATCACCTGAGGTCAGGAGTTCGAGATCAGTCTGACCAACATGGAGAAACCCTGTCTCTACTAAAAATACAAAATTAGCCAGGCATGGTGGTGCATGCCTGTAATCCCAGCTACTCAGGAGGCTGAGGAAGGAGAATCGCTTGAACCCAGGAGGCAGAGGTTGCAGTGAGCCAAAACTGCACCCTTGCACTCAAGCCTGGGCAGCAAGAGTGAAACTCCGTCTCAAAAAAGAAAAAAAAAAAAGTGTAATATAATCATTAATATTAATGCTACTGGCTGGGCGCAGTGGCTCGCACCTGTAATCCCAGCACTTTGGGAGGCCAAGGTGAGTGGATCAACTGAGGTCAGGAGTTTGAGACCAGCCTGGCCAACATGATGAAACCCCGTCTCTACTGAAAACACAAAAAATTAGCTGGGCATGGTGGCAGGCGCCTGTAATCCCAGCTACTCTGGAGGCTGAACCCAGGAGGCAGAGGTTGCTGAAACAGGAGAATCGCTTGAACCCAGGAGGCAGAGGTTGCTGAAGCAGGAGAATTGCTTGAACCCAGGAGGCAGAGGTTGCCCTGAGCTGAGATCATGCCATTGCACTCCATCCTGTGCAACAAGAGTGAAATTATGTTTCAAAAAAAAAAAAGTGTAATATAACCATTAATATTGATGCTACTGTCAACTGTCGACTCTCCAAACAAACCCAGCAAGTGCTTGTAAGCCAAAAATAAAACGCTAACCACCCCCATCCGTCTGAATGGACCCCTCCTCTTGGCCAAAGGCATTCTAAAGTTAACCTGAAAAACTACTTCAGGGCTGGGTGTGGTGGCTCATGCCTGTGACCCCAGCACTACGGTAGATGGGCGAATCACTAGAGGCCAGGAGTTCAAGACCAGACTCTCCAACATAGTGAAATCCTATCTCTACTAAAAATACAAAAAATTAGCTGGGTGTGGTGGCATACACAGGTAATTCTAGCTACCTAGGAGGCTGAGGCACATGAATTGCTTGAACCCGGGAGGCAGAGGTTGCAGTGAGCCAAGATTGTGCCACTGCACTCCAGCCTGGGTGACAAGAGCAAACCTCTATCTCAAAACAAAACAAAAAAATCTTAAAAGAAGTAATTTATAGAGAAGAAATATAGGTCAGAAACTCAGATCTACACAAATAAAGGAAGAGCATTAAAGAAGTAATAGGTAAAAGAGAAACAAGAGCTTTTGGCTGGGTGTGGTGATTGACACCTGTAATTCAATCCCTTGAGGCCAAGAGTTGGAGACCAGCCCAGGAAACATAGCGAGACCTCATCTCTATAAAACATCACAAATTTTTAAAAATTAGCCAGGATTGATGGCACACACCTGTAGTCCCAGCTACTCAGGAGGCTGAAGCAGGAGGGTTACTTAAGCCCAGGAATTGGAGGCTGCCAGGAGCTATGATCAGACCACTGCATTCCAACCTAAGTGACAGAATGAGACCTTGTTCAAAGGAAAAGAAAGGAAAACAGAAAAACCTATAGATTAAAAAGGACTTAAGATAGTAATCAACCAATTGCAATCTATGGACATCATATGAATTCTAATGTGAAAAACTAAAAATGTATGAGGCACTTTGGGTAATTTGAATAATGATTATATATTTGAAAATGTTATATAATTATTATTAATATTTTGAATCAAAATAATTGCCAGGCTTAGTGGCTCACGCCTGTAATCCTAGCACTTTGGGAGGCTGAGGTGGGTGGATTGCTTGAGGTCAGGAGTCCAAGACTAACCTGGCCAACATGGTGAAATCCTGTCTCTACTAAAAATACAACTTGGGAGCCTCCCTACTCAGGAGGCTGAGGCAGGAGAATCGCTTGAACCTGGGAAGCGGAGGTTGCGGTGAGCCAAGATTGCACCACTCCACTCCAGCCTGGGTGACAGAGCAAGACTCCATCTCAAAATAATAATAATAATGGTATTGTGGTTATGCTTTCAAAACGAGATTTTTGTGTTTTGAAGACATACCAAAATCATTATATATATGGAATTCGCTCTGAAATTATCTCTGGAAAGAGAGAGGTCAAAGTAGGTAGGACACAAATTCAACAGAGGCTTGACTTGATCCTTGTGGAAGCTGAGTGGATTTCATTATACGAAGCTGAGGCACACCAAAAAAAAAAAGCCAGTTTTGTTGATCAAAGATAGTAGAATATTGGCAATTGCATATGGCTCAACCTAGTACTATGCTCTTTACCTTGTCTGTATTGGGGTATTTACATAGCTAATGGCTTTGAAAAACCGAGCCTTTGGCCGGGTGCGGTGGCTCATGCCTGTAATCCCAGCACTTTGGGAGGCCAAGGCGGGCGGATTACGAGGTCAGGAGATCGAGACCATCCTGACCAACAAGGTGAAACTCCATCTCTACTAAAAACACAAAAAGTTAGCCGGGCGTGATGGCAGGCACCTGTAGTCCCAGCTACTCAGGAGACTGAGGCAGGAGAATGGCGTGAACCTGGGAGGCAGAGCTTGCAGTGAGCAGAGATCACGCCACTGCGCTCCAGCCTGGGCAACAGAGCGAGACTCTGTCTCAAAAAAAAAAGAAAAAGAAAAAGAAAAACCGAACCTTCATGTACCCATCAGTTTCATGAGTATTTATTGAGTAGACACACAACCCAATAATCCAGGCATGACCTTATAAAACCAAATTCCTGAAAATTCCTGGTCATGCCACCATGATCTCAATACTCGGTGAGAATCTGGCTGCAGACTTAGTCAGCCAACCACTCTCTCCGTGTACACCTGTACACCCATTAGGGTAGATTCTAGTTTCTCCTTTTGCAGAACTGAACGAAAGCCATGATGCCTTTACAGAGAGCTGCCCTGTTGAGGTTAAGGGATGAAAGCAGGTAGCCCTGGGTCTTGGTGACAGATCACTGGGTGGACATGGGAAAATGTTTGGATGGTTTCTTAGTTCTTTTTTTTTTTTAGAGGGAGGTTCGCTCTTGTTGCCCAGGCTGGAGTACAATGGTGCAATCTCGGCTCACCGCAATCTCCACCTCCCGGGTTCAAGCGATTCTCTTGCCTCAGCCTCCCGAGTAGCTGGGACTACAGGTGCACACCACCATGCCAAGCTAATTTTTGTATTTTTAGTAGAGACGGGGTCTCACAATGTTGGCCAGGATGATCTCGATCTCGACTTTGTGATCCACCCGTCTCAGCCTCCCAAAGTGCTGGGATTACAGGCGTGAGCCACCGCACTCAGCCATTTCTTAGTTCTTTAAGCAATGAGGAACATTGGCTTTCAATAAGAATGGAAACTTCTGATGTAAGAAGCCCTAGGCATTGGAAAGACTGAGTTTAGAAGACAAGGAGAGTTTGTTCCTGGAGGAGAGGGTACAGAGAAAGTTAGGAATCATGCAACTTACCCCTAAGTTGCCTCATGAAGATATAAAATGGTTCTTACTGTCATGTCCCAGCCCCCATAGGAAACAGAACTATTCAGGGACCAGAGATGAAATTGGACAATTTGTGTAACAAGGAGCTTGGGGAATTGACTTCTTATTGGCCCAGAAATTATAAATATTCCCTCGGTTCCTACAAGTTATCTCCCACCCTAGCTTTTCTTCTTTGGACTGGGAGAACAACTTCCCACTGCTTCTATGTAGCATCTGCTGGCCTGAGCATCTAACTTCATCATCTAGTACCTGCTGGGAGAACACTGAGCCAGTTTAACTCATGCCTGGGTGATGGTGTCAAGAAGAGGAAAGATAGCCCAGTAAGTGAGTTGAGAGAGAGAGAGAGACTGAATGAATGTTGATAAAATTAATGAAGGCCAAGCTCAATGATCTCAGATACACTGGAAGATTCTTTTTTATTATTTATTGATTTACTGATTTATTTATTTTAGAGACAGAACCTTGCTCTGTCATCCAGGCTGGAGTGCAGTGGCACAATCACAGCTCACTGCAGCTTCTACCTCCTGGGCTTAAGCAATCCTCCTGCCTCAGCCTCTGGAGTAGCTGGGACTACAGGCATGTGCCACCACACCTGGCTGATGTTTTGAACTTTTTTTTCCCCTGAGACAGAGTTTTGCTCTTGTTGCCCAGGCCGGAGTGCAATGGTGCGATCTCAGGTCACTGTAACCTCTGACTCCCAGGTTCAAGCAATTCTCCTACGTCAGCCTCCCGAGTAGCTGGGATTACAGGCATGCACCAGCATGCCTTGCAAATTTTGTATTTTTAGTAGAGACGGGGTTTCACCATATTGGTCAGGCTGGTCTCGAACTCCTGATCTCAGGTGATCCACCCGCCTTGGCCTCCCAAAGTACTGGGATTCACTGTGCTCAGCCGACACTGGAAGATTCTGTCTGGTCGATCAGCACCCACTTCTCAGCCCAGAATCCAATGGCTCTTCTTACCAAACTAGCTCAGCCTGCTTTAGTTGTGATGCTACCAGTCCTTTACCTAAAAACCATGATTATTTGTAGCACTGCTTTTCTCCGTAACTAGACTTTCTTTTTTTTTGTTTGTTTTTGAGATGGAGTCTCACTCTGTCACCCAGGCTGGAGTAGAGTGGCACGATCTCAGCTCACTGCAACCACCACCTCCCGGGTTCAACCGATTCTCCTGCCTCAGCCTCCCAGGTAGCTGGAATTACAGATGCCCACCACCACACCCAGCTAATTTTTGTAGTTTTAGTAGAGCTGGGGTTTCACCGTAATGGCCACGCTGGTGTCCAACTCCTGACCTCAGGTGATCTACCCGCCTTGGCCTCCCAAAGTTCTAGTATTACAAGCGTGAGCCGCTGCGCCCAGCCTGGACTTTCTTTTCCAAGCCCACTTGAGTGCCTGAAGAAACAGATGGCTTCCCCCGCAATACTTCCGTAGGCAGAAGTTCGTGTTATTCCCCATGTTGGGTCTTGGAAGCCCTTGGAGATTCCCAAGTATTCCAGGCTGAGAGACCTTAGACACAGAATGCGGAGGTCCAGATAGGATAGGACTGGTGCTTCCTTGGAGAGAGGCTCATCAAGAAGCTTAAGAGATGAATCTTCCGGTTCCTGATACTTAAATTTTTCCCAAGAGCTGTGGAAGAATGAGGAGCAACAGAGTAATTCAGTGAAAGCATAGGTGTCAGGGCAGGAGGATGTCTGAGATCAGTTCGTTGATTCCATTAGTAATTTAATCACAGAGCGTTCACTGGCTTGTCTTGAGATAGAAAAATACTCTGACTCGGGCGGGCGCAATGGCTCACACTGTAATCCCAGCCCTTTGGAAGGCCGAGGCGGGTGGATCACCTGTGGTCAGGAGTTCGAGACCAGCCTGGTCCACATGATGAAACCTCTTCTCCACTAAAAATACAAAAAATTAGCCAGGTGTGGTGGCACATGCCTGTAATCCCAGCTACTCGGGAAGTTGAGGCCGGAGAATCACTTACCCGGGAGGTGGAGGTTGCAGTGAGCTGAGATCACACCATTGCACTCCCGCCTGGGCAACAAGAGGGAAACTCCGTCTCGGGAAAAAAAAAATACCCTGACTCTTTTTAAAATGTTTTAATTGTATATATTTATGAGGTACATACTAAAGTTTCCATATATGTAATGTACAGTGATCAGATCTGGGTAATTAGCACATCTATTATCGCAAACATTTATCATTTCTCTGTGTTGGGAACATTCAATATTCTCCTTCTAGCTGTTTAGCTATATAGCATATTATTGTTAACTGTATTCATGCTACAGGGATGTAGAACACTAGAACTTACTCTTCCTATTTGCCTGTAATTCTGTATGCTGTAACAAATCTCTTCCTCTCTGCTCCCTCCCTCTACCCTTCCCAGACTCTAGTATCCTCTGTTCTTTTTTACTTCTATGAGATCATGTTTTTCCTTTTTGCTTTCACATATGAGTGAGAACATGCAGTGTTTAACTTTCTGTTCCTGGCTTATTTCATTTATAATATGCTCCAGTTCTTTCCATACTGCTGTAATGACAAGATCTCCTTCATTTTTATGGCTGAATAGTTTTCCATTGTGTATTTATACCACATTTTTTTTTTTTTTTTTTTTTTTTTTTTGAGATGGAGTTTCGCTCTTATCACCCCGGCTGGAGTACAATGGCACAATCTCGGCTCACTGCAACCTCTGCCTCCTGGGTTCAAGCGATTCTCCTGCCTCAGCCTCCCAAGTAGCCAGGATTACAGGTGCCCACCACTACGCCCGGCTAATTTTTTGTATTTTTAGTAGAGATGGGGTTTTGCCATGTCAGCCAGGCTGGTCTCGAACTCCTGACCTCAGGCGATCCGCCTGCCTCAGCCTCCCAAAGTGCTGGGATTACAGGTGTAAGCCACTGTGCCTGGCCTAAGGCTATTTTATCAACTGACATATTTTCCAAAAATCACTGCCTGACTCAACAGTTTTCAGAGTGCTCTTACAATCCTCAGGAATGGTGTGTGTGGGGAGCTGTGTTTCTCTGTTAATGCAAGCTCCTCATAATCTGATCAATGCTACCTGGAGTTCGTCTCTCTCACTAAACTGTGAATTCATGAATCCGTGTGTGCTTCATGAATTACAGAGATTAAGAGTCCATGCTCTAGATTTAGAATGCATGGGCCAATTCTGCCATACGCTGTCTATGAAACCCTGTTTGATTTTATTAATCTTACTGTGATTCCATTTCTTCCTGCATGAAACAGCACTAACATCATTCAGTTGTCATGAATAGCAAATTAGCAGAGACCTTCGATCAGTGCCTGGCAATACAGGATAATCATCACTGATTCATGCATATATGGAACAATTATGTTTATGCCTTCTGTATCCCAGACAAGAGGCCTGTCACAAAAACGAACAAAGACAAACAATTCCTGATTTCAAATGTCTTGAGGACAGGGTCTGTGTATTTTTGTATATTTGTCCCCACAACTCAGCCCAGATCCTGCCACTGTATATTGCAATTACCAATAATATTTTTTTCTTTTTTTGAGACGGGGTCTCGCTCTGTTGCCCAGGCTGGAGTGCAGTGGTGCAATCTCAGCTCACTGCAAGCTCTGCCTCCTGGGTTCACGCCATTCTCCTGCCTCAGCCTTCCGAGTAGCTGGGACTACAGGTGCCCGCCACCATGCCCAGCTAATTTTTTTGTATTTTTAGTAGAGACAGGGTTTCACCATGTTAGCCAGGATGTTCTCGATCTCCTGACCTCGTGATCTGCCCTCCTCAGCCTCCCAAAGTGCTGTGATTACAGGCGTGAGCCATCGCACTCAGCCAACTTCAGGATAGTTTTGAAGGAAGATAATTGGATGCATGAGGCTAGCTAAAGATTAGTGAACTTGGCAACTCAGAAGTAGTAAGAGCCTTTCATTTAGGGTGTCTGGAAGAGGAGATGACTGAAAATGAGTATAAAAATAGAAAGTTCAGGCCAGGTGCAATGGCTCACGCCTGTAATCCCAGCACTTTGGGAGGCCGAGGTGGGTGGATCATGAGGTCAGGAGATCAAGACCATCCTGGCTAACACAGTGAAACTCTGTCTCTACTTAAAAATACAAAAAATTAGCCGGGCGTGGCGGCAGGCACCTGTAGTCCCAGCTACTAGGAAGGCTGAGGCAGGAGAAGGGCATGAACCCGGGAGGCAGAGCTTGCAGTCAGCTGAGATCACACCACTGCACTCCAGCCTGGGTGACAGAGCGAGACTCCATCTCAAAAATAAATTAATCAATTAATTAAATAAAAAATAGAAAGTTCAGGCCAGGAGCAGTGGCTTACACCCGCAATCCCAGCACTTTGGGAGGCCAAGTGGGGGTGGACCACCTGATGTCAAGCGTTAGTGACCAGCCTGGCCAACAAGGTTAAATCCCATTTCTACTAAAAATACAAAAGTGAGCTGGGCATGGTGGCACACTCCTGTAATCCCAGCTACTCGGGGGGGGTGAGGCAGGAGAATTGTTTGAGCCTGGGAAGCAGAGGTTACAGTGAGCCGAGATCGTGCCACTGCTCTCCAGCCTAGGCAACAGAGCAAGACCCCATCTCAAAGGAAAAAAAAAAAAACAAAGGAAGTAAGTTCGACTTGTAGAGGATGTGACATTCATTGATGAATTGGCTTTGGTGGTGGAGCTAGATGGGGAGGAAGACTGAAAATTTCAAACACAGGCATCTGGAAGGATGGTGATTCCATTCATGGACGTAGTGGTTCCGGGAGAAAATAGACTTTATTTTTTTATATGTTGAGTTTGCCATGTCAGGAAGAAAGAAAAGAGGGAAAGAATGCTTCATATAGCATTATTATTATTATTATTATTATTATTATTATTATTGAGACAGAGTCTTGCTCTGTCGCCAGGCTGGAGTACCGTGGCGTGATCTCGGCTCACTACAACCTCTGCTCCAAAGGTCAAGCAATCTTCCCACCTCAGCCTCCCGAGTACTTGGGACTATAGGTGTGCACCATCATGCCTGGCTTTTTTTTTTTTTTTTTTCTTTTTTTTTTTTTTTGGTAGAGATGGGGTTTTGCCATGTTACTCAGGCTGCTCTTGAACTCCTGCATTCAAGCAATTTGCCCTCCTCTGCCTCCCAAAGTGCTGGGATTACAGATGGGACCCATCCTGCCTGGCCCTAACATTTTTTAATTAATAAAAAAAAAGAATTGCTATAAACACTTCATCCATGGTTTAAGGTGCAACCTGTATATAAGCTGTTTTCAGGCCAAGTGCGGTGGCTCACACCTGCAATCGCAGTGCTTTGGAAGGCCTAGATGGGAGGATCAGTTGAGCTCAGGAATTCAAGGCCAGCCTGGACAACATAGCAAGACCCTGTCTCCACCACACACACAAAAAGATAAATAAGCCAGGCTTGGTGGTGTGTGCCTGCAGACCTTGCTACTAGAGAGGCTGTGGCAGGAAAATGGCTTGAGCCCGGGAGTTCAAGTTTGCAATGAGCTATGTTTGCACCACTGCACTCCATCCTGGGTGACAGAGCAAGACCCTGTCTCTAAATTTTAACTAATATATTTAGCCTGGAGTGGTGGCTCACGCCTGTAACCCCAGCACTTTGGGAGGCTGAGGTGGGTGGATCACGAGGTCAGGAGTTCGAGACCAGCCTGGCCAATATGATGAAACCCCATTTCTACTAAAAGTATAAAAAATTAGCTGGGTGTGGTGGTGGGAACCTGTAGTCTCAGCTACTCAGGAGGCTGAGGCAGGAGAATCACTTGAACCTGAGAGGCAGAGATTGCAGTGAGCAGAGATTGCACCACTGCACTCCAATCTGGGTGACAGAGCAAGACTCTGTCTCATATATACATACATATATATATATTTATATGTAATAATATATATAATATTTCTATTTTAGAGACAGGGTCTGTAAAGTTACAATACCCTACATCTGCATCTGTGGAATATATTTACATATATTCCATATATATATATATATATACACACACACACACACACACGGTGTCATAATTAGCCCAGATGAGAACTGGGATGCGATCTCATCTAACCTTCCAAAACCATCTCCCTGGCATTCCTATAACCTCCCCTTTCCACACTTCCAGAGGACTCACACCCATGGAGCCAAGAAATCAAACCAGTGCCTCTCCATTCATCCTCCTGGGACTCTCAGAAAAGCTGGAGCAGGAGACGCTTCTCTTTTCTCTGTTCCTCTGCATGTACCTGGCCGCTGTCGTGGGGAACCTGCTCATCATCCTGGCCATCAGCGGAGACTCTTACCTCCACACCCCCATGTACTTCTTCCTGGCCAACCTGTCCCTGGTTGATTTCTGTCTGGCCACCAACACCATCCCCAAGATGCTGGTGAGCCTTCAAACCGGGAGCAAGGCCATCTCTTATCCCTGCTGCCTGACCCAGATGTACTTCTTCCATTTCTTCGGCATCGTGGACAGCATCATAATCGCCGTGATGGCTTATGACCGGTTCGTGGCCATCTGCCACCCGTTGCACTACGCCACGATCATGAGCCCACGCCTCTGTGGTCTGCTGGTCGGCGTCCCCTGGGCGTTTTCCTGCTTCATCTCTCTCACCCACATCCTCCTGATGGCCCGCCTCGTTTTCTGCGGCAGCCACGAGGTGCCTCACTACTTCTGCGACCTCACTCCCATCCTCCGACTTTCGTGCACAGACACATCAGTGAGCAGGATCTTCATCCTCATTGTGGCAGGGATGGTGATAGCCACGCCTTTCGTCTGCATCCTGGCCTCCTATGCTCGCATCCTTGCAGCCGTCATGAAGGTCCCCTCCGCAGGCGGCAGGAAGAAAGCCTTCTCCACCTGCAGCTCCCACCTGTCTGTGGTTGCTCTCTTCTATGGGACCACCATTGGCGTCTATCTGTGTCCCTCCTCGGTCCGCACGGCTGTGAAGGAGAAAGCTTCTGCCGTGATGTACACAGCAGTCACCCCCATGCTGAACCCCTTCATCTACAGCTTGAGGAACAGAGACCTGAAAGGGGCTCTCAGGAAGCTGGTCAATAGAAAGATCACCTCATCTTCCTGAGCGCCGGGACTCAGGAACTTCCAGGGGGTAGAATGTATACATCTGGGGGTCTTGGGCTAACATCTGGAATTGCATGTATTGGAAAACTAGGCACTTTGAATTTTATTATTATTATTATTTATTTATTTATTTATTCACCATGAAGACGTTAGTGCCCTCCCCATAGCAATGAGGAAGTTCTTGTTCTATTACTTCACAAAGACCCTGGCAATCCTCCCCTCTCTCTCTTCCTCTCTCATGATTTGACAAGCCAGCTCCCTTTCCCCTTCCACCGTGATTGGAAGCTTCCTGAGGTCTGCACCAGAAGTACATGATGGCATCACCCTTCTTGCACAGTCCGCAGAACTGTGAGGGAAACAAATCTCTTTTCTTTATAAACTACCCACACTCTAGGCTGGGCCTCGTGGCTCACTCCTGTCATCCCAGCACTTTGGGAGGCTGTGGCAGGCAGATCACTTGAGGTCAGGAGTTCGAGAGAAGCCTGGCCAACATGGTGAAACCCTGTCTCTACCAAAAATACAAAAATTAGCCAGGCATGGTGGCGCACTCCCAGCTAATCCCAGCTTCTGGAGAGGCTGAGGCAGGAGAATCGCTTGAACCCAGGAGCCAGAGGTTGCAGTGAGCTGAGACGGCACCACTGCACTCCAGCCTGGGCGACAATAGCAAAACTGTCTCAAAAATGAATAAATAAATAACCCAGACTCAGGTGTTCCTTATAACAACACAAACAGACTGATATAGAAGTCTTCCTAAATATGTAAACAAACATGATAATGCTAACTTAAAAAAAATTTTTTTTTGAGAAGGAGTTTCACTGTGTCACCCAGGCTGGAGTGCAGTGGCACCATTTTGGCTCATTGCAACCTCCACCTCTCCAGTTCAAGTGATTCTCCTGCCTCAGCCTCCCAAGTAGCTGGGATTACAGGTGCCCACCACCACGCCTGGCTAATTTTTTATATTTTTAGTAGAGATGGCATTTCACCATGTTGCCCAGGCTGGTCTCGAACTCTGACCTCAGGTGATCCACCCGCCTCGGCCTCCCAAAGTGCTGGGATTACAGGTGTGAGCCACTGCGCCTGGCCAATGATGCTAACTTTATAGAGGAGTAAATAGAGCTTGGAGCAGTGAAATAAACTGTCAACAATCATACAGTTATTTACAAAGCACAGGTGGGATTCAAAGCCACTTGGTCTGATTCCAAATTCTAACCCTTAACGATGATGATCTTCTCTTGTATTCGAAGACCTTAATCAGGTTCTCTGGATCATTCGTTTCACAGCTTAAAGTCCAAAGTTGCTGGTATGTTAGTGGAATGAAGACACTCTAGAAATGAGTTTCTGAGCGGTGAGACCCACAGGAAGAAAAGGCCGGGTGCAGTGGCTCGTGCTTGTAATCCAAGCACTTTGGAAGCTGAGGTGGGTGGATTGAATGAGCCCAGGAGTTTGAGACTTCCCTGGGCAACATAGTGAAACCTCTTTTCTACAAAAAAATAAAAAAATTAGCCAGATGTGGTGGTGTGAACCTGTAGTCCCAGCTACTCCAGAGGCTGAGATGAGAGGATGCATCACCTGAGCGTGGGGTGATTGCGGCTGCAGTGAGCCATGATCACACCACTGCACTCCAGCCTGGGCAACAGAGTGAGATCCTGCTAAAAACAAAAAAACAAAAACAAATTGCCTAGTAGGAAATTTGTTTATTTTATTTATTTATTTATTTTTATCTCACCTTTATTTATTTATCTCCTTATTTATTTATTTATTTTGAGACAAAGTTTTGCCTGTCACCAGGCTGGAGTACAGTGGCAAGATCTCAGCTCACTGCAACCTCCACCTCCCGGGTTCAAGCGATTCTCCTGCCTCAGCCTCTGGAGTAGCTGGGACTACAGGCACGCACCACCACACCCAGCTAATTTTTGTATTTTTAATAGAGACAGGGTTTCACCACGTTAGCCAGGCTGGTCTTGAACTCCTGATCTCAGGTGATCCACCTGCCTCGGCCTCCCAAAGCGCTGGGATTTCAGGCATGAGCCACAGTGCCCGGCCTCATCTTCCTTCTGTACTGGATTCAACACCTCTTTCTCTAGATACTGTTAAAGGCAGCCTCACTTTAACAAACAATATCAGACAGACTAATACTACATTTCAACTTAAAAATAAAATTAATTCATAAGGATGTGTGCGTGTGTTGTAAAAAAAATGTATATTCCTGCATAAGAATATGTGGTATTACTTTCTCTTACATTCAAATGGTCTCCTTCATTCTGAGAATGCCACGAGACGATGAAAAGTATGATGTCTTTTTTATTTTTTAGATGGAGTCTCACTGTGTCACCCAGACTGGAGTGCAATGGTGTGATCTTAGCTCATTGCAACTTCCGCCTCCTGGGCTCAAGCGATTCTCCTGCCTCAGCCTCCCAAGTAGCTGGGACCAAGTCCAGCTATTTATTTATTTATTTATTTATTTATTTATTTATTATTTAGATGGAGTTTCGCTCTGTTGCCAAGGCTGGAGTGCAGTGGTGCTATCTCGGTTCATTGCAAGCTCCACCTCCCAGGTTCATGCCATTCTCCTGCCTCAGCCTTCTGAGTAGCTGGGACTACAGGTGCCCACCACCACACCTGACTAATTTTTTAAAAATATTTTTAGTAGAGATGGGGTTTCACTGTGTTAGCCAGGATGGTATAGATCTCCTGACCTTGTGATCCACCTGCCTCAGCCTCTCAAAGTGCTGGGATTACATACATGAGCCACCGTGCCTGGCCTCTAGCTAATTTTTAAAATTTCTAATAGTATTGTGTACCTACGGTCCCATCTACTTGGGAGGCTGAGGCAGGAGGAGCACTTGAGCCCAGGAGGTTGAGGTTGAAGTGAGCTATGATCATACCCCTGCCCTCCAGCCTGGGTGAGAGTAAGACCCTTCTCAAAAATAAAAAATAAAAAAGGAAACAACAATCAGGACACAAAATTCATTCATGAAGTTTCAACTTTAACAATGTCAACAACAATAAAATTTGTTTAATAAATTGTATAGGGCTATAAACAACATGCATATTAAAAGGACAGATTTGTAGGACAAAAATGTACAAGACTGTCAATCAAATAACTAATAGCATCAATAAAATTCCTGTCTCCATGGTTATATTACTTCTTCCTTTGCTTTGTGTTTTCTCCACTTCTGTCTTTGTTTTTTCTTTTTTTCTTTGAGACCGAGTCTCACTCTGTTGCCCAGGCTGGAGTGCAATGGTGCAGTCATAGCTCACTGCAGTCTGCAACTCCTGGGCTCAAGTGATCCTCCCATTTCAGCCTCCCGAGTAATTGGAACTACAGGTACACACCACCTGCCAACCTAATTTTTTAAATGTTTTGTAACAGGGTCTGACTTTGTTACCCAGCTGGTTTCAAACTCCTGGCCTCAGGCAATTCTCTTGCCTCAGCCTTCTAACGTGTTGGAATTACAGGGATGAACCACTGTGCCTGGCCTCCACCTCTGCCTATCTTATAAGAAAACATGTGATTACATTTAGAACCTGCCCAGGTAATCCAGGGTAAGCTACTTCTCTGCAAAGACCCTTTTCCCAAATAAGTCACATTCACCCTTTTGTCATATAAACTCAGATTCAAGGCCAGGCGCGGTGGCTCATGCCTGTAATCCCAGCACTTTGGGAGGTTGAGGCAGGTGTATCACTTGAGTTCAGGAGTTCAAGACCAGCCTGGCCAACATGGCAAAACCCCGTCTCTACTAAAAATACAAAAATCAGCAGGCTGTGGTGGCAGGCATCTGTAATCCTAGTTACTCAGGAGGCCGAGGAAGGAGGATCCCTTGAACCTGAGAAGCGGAGGTTGCAGTGAGCTGAGATCGCATCACTGCACTTCAGCCTGGGCAACAAGGCAAGACTCCATCTCAAATAAATAAATAAATGAATGCTCAGATTCACAAGCGAGAGGTTTAGTATGTGGATATAGTCTTCTGAGGGCCATGAGCCAACTCACGACAGAAATGTCTCCTGGTTGACTGAATGAAAATATCTATGATCAATGGACCCACGGAAGGGTTCTCCGTTTTCTGTCTCTGGGAATCAGGTCTAGATATGGTTTCTGCATTGACTGCAACTACCTGTTGCAGTCAGAGGAAAACCAGTGCTAGTGGGAGGGCACCTCGTGAAGTACTGAACGAAGCCCTCTCCTATTCCTGCACATTCCCTAATTCTGAGGTCCTTATAATGAAAGAGAACTGTCTTTATTGTTTGAGCATATTAGAGTTAGGGTTCCTATTATTTATTATTTATTTATTTTTTGAGTCTCACTCTGTCTCCCAGGCTGAAGTGCAGTGGTGCAATATCAGCTCACCACAACCTCCGCCTCCCGGGCTCAACAATTCTCCTGCCTCAGCCTCCCACTTGTGAGAACATGTGGTCTTTGGTTTTCTGTTCCTACACTAGTTTGCTAAGGATAATGGCATCCAGCCCCATCCATTTTCCTGCAAAGAACATGATCTCATTCTTTTTTATGGCTGCATAGTATTCTATGGTGCATATGTACCACATTTTCTTTATCCATTCTATCAATGATGGGCATTTAGATTGATTCCATGTCTCTGCTATTGTGAATAGTGCTGCAGTGAACATAATGTGTGCTTGTGTCTTTATAGTAGAATGATTCATATTCCTTTGGGTGTATACCCAGTAATGGGATTGCTGGGTCTAATGGTATTCTGCCTTTAGGTCTCTGAGGAATTCCCACACTGCCTTCTACAACGGTTGAACTAATTTACACGCCCATTGACAGTGTATAAGTGTTCCTTTTTCTCCACAGCCTTGCCAGCATCTGTTACTTTTTAGCTTTTAATAATAGCCATTCTGATTGATGTGAGATGATATCTCATTGTGGTTTTGATTTGCATTTCCCTAATGATCAGTGATATTGAGCTTTTTTTGATATATATGGTTGTTGGCCGCCTATACGTCTTCTTTTCAAAAATGTCTGTTCATGTTCTTTGCCCACTTTGTAAATGGGTTTTTTTTTCTTGTAAATTTGTTTAAGTTCCTTATAGATGCTGGATATTAGACCTTTGTCAGATGGATAGATTGCAAAAATTTTCTCCCATTCTGTAGGTTGTTTGTTCACTGTGATGATAGTTTCTTTCACTGTGTAGAAGCTCTCTAGTTTAATTAGATCCCATTTGTCAATTTTTGCTTTTGTCGCAATTCCTTTTGGTGTCTTCATCATGAAATTTTTGCTCGTGCCTATGTTCTCAATGGTATTACCTAGGTTGTCTTCAGGGGTATTTATAGTTTTGGGTTTTACATTTAAGTCTTTAATCTATCTTAAGTTAATTTTTGTACATAATTTAAGGAAGGGGTACAGTTTCAATTTTCTGCATATGGCTAGCCAGTTATCCCAGCACCATTGATTGAATAGGGAATGCTTTCCCCATTGCTTGTTTTTGTCAGGTTTGTCAAAGATCAGATAGTTGAAGGTGTGCAGTCTTATTTCTGGGTTCTCTGTTCTGTTCCATTGGTCTATTTGTCTTTGTTTGTACAAGTGCCATGCTGTTTTGATTACTGTAGCCCTGCAGTATAGTTTGGAGTCAGATAGTGGGATGCCTCCAGCTTTGTTCCTTTTGTGTATGGTTATCTTGGCTATTCAGGATTTTTAAGAAAACAGTTATTTCTAGAAATCATTTTAAAAGAGAGTAAAATCTTTTTCTGGAGGTTTGTAAGCTACTTCCATTTCTTCTTGGACATGAACCTTTGGTTGTAGCTATTTTTTGATAAATTTTCTCTCTTTTTTTCTTGGTTGTTACTGGCACTACTATTACATGAATATTTATGATTATGTCACACTAAAATATGTCTTTGAACCAGAAATTAATGAAAGTTTTCTCATCTTATTGCTTTATCACATTGAAAGTCACAAAAATTGGTTTTATTTCTATTTCTTGCTCACCAGCCTGGGCGGCAGAGCAAGATTCTGTCTCTAAAACCAAAATAAAGAAAAAAATAGAAACGTTCAGAGACTCAGAAAGGGAAAAGTCATGAGACAAGTGTTCAGATACCACCTTGGGGAAAGTTTGCTGACTCTGTGGAAAGTGAGCAGGAAATGAAGTCATGTTAAGGGTAGAATGTGTTGTCTCAGGGTTGATAAGAAATGTGGTAGTGGTCGGCCTGGTGACTCAGGCCTGTAATCCCAGAATTTTGGGAGGCCGAGGTGGGCGGATCACCTGAGGTCAGGAGTTTGAGACCAGCCTGGCCAACATAGTGAAACCCCGTCTCTACCTAAAATACAAAAATTAGTTGGGCGTGGTGGTGGGTGCCTGTAATCCCAGATACTTGGGAGGCTGAGGCAGGAGAATCACTTGAACCCCGGCAGTGGAGGTTGCAGTGAGCCGAGATCACATCAGTGTACTACAGCTGAGATTGCACCAGTGCACTACAGCAACAGAGTGAGACTCCGTCAAAAAAAAAAAAAAAGAAAAGAAAGAAAGGAAGAAAGAAAGAAAGACAGAAAAATCAGCAGAATATAAGAGAACTGTGAGATACCAAATGAACCAACTTTTTTTTTGTTTTTTGACACGGAGTCTCGCTCTGTCGCCCAGGCTGGAGTGCAGTGGCGCGATCTCTAGCCCCCCTCTTTTTAGCTTCTGTAGAGAGTGATAGCTGTAATCTTGCCAACCTGACTTTCACTTGTCTTATCCTGCACTCAGCATCTCCTTCTCAAAGGAAAGAAGTTCTGCATAGACTAAATTTCCTACAAAGTTAAATGTAAAACTTTTGCATAGGAGCCCTAGACTGCAGCTAATGCTTGAAGCTATCAATGATACAATCTATTTTATTCAATTAAGATTCTCTATGTGGACTTCACTACAGAAGAGCAAAAAACACAGCAAAATGACCAAAAAAAGTGAAAACTCAGACACATTTTTCCAAATAAATCCATAAGCACATTTCAGAGTAAATGAGATGCCGTAAGATTACCAACTTTTGCTCTGTCCAACTGATAATACTTTATTTTTTGAAATATTCCTCAGGCTGGGCATGGTGGCTCATGCCTGTAACCCTAACACTTTGGGAAGCCAAGGCAGGAGAATTGCTTGAGCCCAGAAGTTCAAGACCAGCCTGGCAACATAAATGCAAAAAAAGTTTTTTTTTAATTAGCCACAGGCCGGGCGGGGTGGCTCACACCTGTAATCCCAGCACTTTGGAAGGCAGAGGAAGGTGGATCACCTGAGGTTGAGAGTTCGAGACCAGCCTGACCAACATCAAGAAACCCCGTCTCTACCACAAACACAAAATTAGCCATGCGTGGTGGCGCATGCCTGTAATCCCAACTACTCGGGAGACTAAAGCAGGAGAATCACTTGAACCCGGGAGTTGGAGGTTGCGGTGAGCCGAGATCGCGTCATTGTACTCCAGTCTGAGCAACAAGAGCGAAACTCCATCTCAAAAAAAAAAAAAAAAAATTAGCCAGGCATGGTGGCATATGCCTGTAGTCCCAGTTACTCTGGAGACTGAAGTGGAAAGAATTTCTTGAGCCTTGGAGGTCGAAGCTACAGTGAACCACCATCAGCCTGAGCAACAGAGTGAAGCCCTGTCTCAAAAAAATATATTGCTTAGACCAGAAAAGGTGATTGATGAATATAACAATACAAGGAAACAAATCTAATTTCTGAACAAAATAGGAAAAATACCTAAAGCTATAGGTTTTCAAGATTATGAATACAGGCAACATAGTGAACTCAATGATGCTAGTTACATTTTATTGAGTACTTACTAGGTTACAGGTATTGTACTAAGTGGTTTTAGTACTTATGGGGGTGAACTTTGCAACAAGAGTCACACCTCATATGGTCAGTTGAAGGCTCTTAATCATTTTCCCCACACTAGGAATTAGATTAATAAAGGGTCACATAATCAGATTTTGAGGGCCGGACCCTCAGGAGTCTCGAATGCCTGTCCTCAAATGATCCACCCACCTTGGCCGCCCAAAGTGCTGGGATTACAGGCGTGAGCCACCGCACCCGGCCTAATTATAGCAATGTTTTAAATGATGAAACAAAGTGTAGTGGATACTGAGGTTACCTTGCACAGATACGGTTTTCCAGTGACAGATCCTGAGAACTACTGACCGGAAGTATGAAAGACCATCCCACGTCTCACAACAGCTTAACGATGGGGTACAATTTACACGGCCATAACCATGTTATGAGGCAGAAAGGAATCTGCTATAACCACAGACTTGTTCAGGTCATTTCCCTGCCCTATCCAACTTCTTGCACTATTTTTCTTCTGAAAACCTTCCAACAAAATTACCATAACCCTTGCCTCAGGCTCAACATCAATGGACTCTAATCAAAGACACTGATCTTAGGCCAAGCGCAGTGGCTCATGCCTGTAATCCCAGCACGTTGGGAGGCCGAGGCAGGTGGATCCCTAGAGCCCAGGAGTTTGAGATCACCCTGGCCAATATGCTGAAACTCTGTCTCTACTAAAAATACAAAACAATTAGCTGGGCGTGGTGGTGCTTGCCTGTAATCCTTGCTACTCGGGAGACTGAAGCATGAGAACTGCTTGAACCTAGGAGGTGGAGGCTGCAGTGAGCCGAGTCTGCGCCACTGCACTCCAGTCTCGGTGGCAGAACGAGACTCCATCTCAAAAAAAAAAAAAAAGAAAGAGAAAATCTGAGCTTGGAGAATGGAACTCATTTTTGTAAAATCATAGAGCTACACAAAGAACAAGTGATGTTTCAACCCCAAGTTAAAATGTACTTACCCACTATGCTATCTAATCGTTTTAGAAAACTCAGTGATAGATCAGTCAGGCATTCCGGCTCACCAGTATTTCCGTGTCTTTGATTTTGAATCCCAAGTCCAAAGTGGACAGCACAATCAGGAAGAGAAGTTATCCTACCGATGAGTTTCCCCGAGGCTCTCTTCATATCTCTGTTCCTCGGGCTGTAGATAAAGGGGTTCATAATAGGTGTGACCACTGTGTACATCACTGAAGCCACCGCAGTCCTTGAAGGGTCAGAAACGGCAGAGCTAATGTACACCCCCTGACCTGCCCTGTAGAATAAGGAAACAAATGGGAGGTGAGACTCACAGGTGAAAAGAGCTTTATATTTTCCACTTGCTGACAGCATTCTCAAAACAGACGAGGCTATTTGAGAATAAGAAAACATGACCCCAGAGAGAAGAATATCACCAAATATGCCAGTTGCAAAATAGACCAGAAAGTTATTTTTATTTATTTATTTATTTATTTATTTATTTATTTATTTTATTTATTTTTTGAGATGGTGTCTCCCTCTGTCGTCCAGGCTGGAGTGCAGTGGCACGATCTCGGCTCACTGCAACTTCCGCCTTCCGGGTTCAAGTGATTCTCCTGCCTCAGCCTCCCAAGTAGTGGGGACTACAGGCGAGCGCCACCACACCCAGCTAATTTTTGTATTTTTAGTAGAGATGGGGTTTCACCATGTTGGTCAGGCTGGTCTCGATCTCCTGACCTTGTGATCCACCCACCTCGGCCTCCCAAAGTGCTGGGATTACAGGCGTGAGCCACCGCGCCGGACCACAGTAGCCACTATTTTATTCTGATTTTATGAGATCAGCTCTTTTGAATTCTACACAAGGCTGAGATCATACGGTATTTGTCTTTCTGTACCTGGCTTATTTCACTTGGCATAATGTTCTCCAGGTTCCTCCATGTTGTGGCAAATGACAGAATTTCCTTTTTAAAGGGTGTATAGTACTCCATCGTATACCACATTTTCTTTTTCTTTTCAAAATGAAGTCTCACTCTGTTGCCCAGGCTGGAGTACAGTGATGTGATCTCAGCTCACTGCAACCTCCACCTCCCAGATTCAAGTGGGAGATCCTGCCTCAGCCTCCAAGGTAGCTGGGATTACAGATGCACAGCACCATGCCTGGCTAATTTTTGTGTTTTTAGTAGGGACGGGGTTTCATCCTGTTGGCCAGGCTGGTCTCGAACTCCTGACCTCAAGTGATCCACCGACCTCAGCCTCCCAAAGTGCTGGGATTACAGGCATGAGCCACCGCACCTGGCCATACCACATATTCTTTATCCATTTATATGTTGATGGACATTCAGGTTGATTACATATTCTGGCTATTGTGACTAATATTGCAATGAACATGAGAGTGCAGATATCCCTTCAGCATATTGATTTCAATTCCTTTGAAATTCAACAGCACAAACATAAATCAATACAACTACAGATAGTCAACCTAAATAACAGAGAGAGGCTCTCTAAAAGAAAATGATGTTTATTGGCAAAGAAAGCATTGCAATAGCAATATGCGTGCCGTCATAAACTATGCATGCATTCAGGGAGGTAAAGGAAGACAAAGTTTTTTGATGGAAAAATGAGGAAGGTTACATAATCGTTTTGAAATAATTATCCTTCACAATAATAACTAATAACAAGTGTGATGCCAGTCTGAAGTTGGACAGGCAGTTGCTGGGCCGATGTACTTGCAGAAATATTTTTTGTGTAAGGTTGCAACAGCCTTTTGTGCCAAGTTGTGGTTTCTGTAGTCTGGTGATAGTTTTTGTTATTAGGCATGCAAGTGAGATAAATCTCTTCATGGCCTTCCCTAGGTTTACTTGTCAGGGTTTTTTTTGTGTGTGTGTGTTTTGTTTGTTTGTTTGTTTTTCACAAGACGGGGTCTTGCTCTGTCGCCCAAGCTGGAATGCAGTGGTGTGATCTTGGCTCACTGCAACCTCTGCCTTCCAGGTTCAAGTGATTCTCATGCCTCAGCCTCTTGAGTAGCTGGGACTACAGATACATGCCACAACGCCTGGCTAATTTTTGTATTTTTCGTAGAGATGGGGTTTCACCATGTTGGCCAGGCAGGTCTCGAACTCCTGACCTTGTGATCTGCCCACCTCAGTCTATCAAAGTGCAGTCTTTTCTGATAGCCACTGCACTCAGCCTTTTTTTTTTAAATAAGTGACTCCATTTTAATAAGTGCCACTCCATTTTGATTCTGACAACTTTGACAATATATATACACAAGTACAGTCAGCCTTCCATATCTGCCAGTACTACATTCATGGATTCAGCCAACCGTAGATCAAAAATATTTAAAATATTTGAAAAAATTTAAAAATATTAAATAAGGATATTCCAAAAATACAATATTAAGTAACACAACAGTTTAAAAATACACTTATTTACATAGGATTAACGTTATACTAGTAATATAAGTAATCTAGAGATGATTTAAAGTATAGGGAACCTGGGCACAGTGGCTCACACTGCATAATCCCAGCACTTTGGGAGGCTGAGGTGGGTGGATCACCTGAGGTCAGGAGTTCCAGACCAGCATGGTCAACATGGTGAAACTCCGTCTCTACTAAAAATACAAAAATTAGCAGGGTGTGGTGGTGGACGCCTGTAATCCCAGCTACTTGGGAGGCTGAGGCAGGAGAATTGCTTGAACCCAGGAGGCGGAGGTTACAGTGAGCAGAGATCGTGCCACTGCACTCAAGCCTGGGTGTCAGAGTGAGACTCTGAAGGGGCGGCCTGCCCCTCCACACCTGTGGGCATTTCTCGTCAGGTAGGGCGAGAGACTGAGAAAAGAAATAAGACACAGAGACAAAGTATAGAGAAAGAACAGTGGGCCCAGGGGACCGGCGCTCAGCACCGGCACTGGTCTCTGAGTTCCCTCAGTATTTATTGATCATTATCTCTACCATCTTGGAGCAGGGGATGTGGCAGGACAATAGGGTAATAGTGGGGAGACAGTCAGTAGGAAAACTTGTAAACAGAGGTCTCTGTGTCATAAACAAGTTTAAGGAAAGGTGCTGTGCCTTGATGTGCACATATACAAACATCTCGGCGCAGTAAAGAGCAGTATCGCCGCTAGCATGTCTCACAGTAAATAGAACATAAAATCCAGAGAGACATTCCATTGCCCAGGGATGAGCTGGAGACAGATGCCTTCCTCTTATCACAACTGCAAAGAGGCCTTCCTCTTTTACTAATCCTCCTCAGCACAGACCCTTTACTGGTGTCGAGCTGTCGAGCTGGGGGATGGTCAGGTCTTTCCCTTCCCATGAGGCCATATCTGAGGCTATCACACGGGGAGAAACCTTGGACAATACCTGATTTTCCTAGGCAGAGGTCCCTGTGGCCTTCCACAGTGTATTGTGTCCCTGGGTACTTGACATGAGAGAATGGTGTTGACTTTTAACAAGCATACTGCCTTCCAGCACTTTTTTAACAAAGCACATTCTGCGTAGCCCTAAATCCATTAACCCTTGAGTCAACACAGCACATGTTTCTGCGAGCACAGGGTTGGGGCTAGGGTTATAGATTAACAGCATCTCAAGGCAGAAGAATTTTTCTTAGTACAGAACAAAATGGAATCTCCTATGTCTACTTCTTTCTACATAGACACAGTAACAGTCTGATCTCTCTTTCTTTTCCCCACAAGACTCCATCTCAAAAAAAAAAAAAAATGACAGGTCTTTAAGATCCTAGGTAAGTAGGAAATGATAGGTAAAAAGTGAAAGATAGGGAAAGCTGAAGTTATATGAGGAAACTTGTAGCAAATGTTCTCTGCTTTCCCCTTAAGTTTTTCTTTTTTCTTTTCTTTTTCTTTTTTAAGAGACAGGGACTTGCTCTGTCTTCCAGGCAAGAGTACAGTGGTGCCATCATAGCTCACTGCAGCCTTAAATTCATGGACTCAAAGAATCCTCCTGCCTCAGCCGCCCAAGTAACTGGGACTACAGATAGGCACCACCACATCCAGCTATTTTTGTGTGTGTGCAAAAATGGGGTCTCACTATATTGCCCAGGCTGGTCTCAAACACTTGATCCTTCCACCTCAGATTCCTAAATAGCTGGGATAGCCACTGTTTAGCCACCGTGTCCAGCCTAAAATCAAGACATATGAACAAGAGAATTCACAAGTTTTCTGTTTTTCTGTTGCGCTGAGGGCAGTTCCATCATGGCCCATCCAGTATCTTCTCCTTCTGGATTCAAGGTGTTTTTGATCTTCGGTTTGATTTTGCATGGCATGTACAACCTCAAAGTAATATGGTGAATGTTTTTTACCTGCTCTATCCCTAATGTATGCCCACATTATCGAACTGCATTGCTCACCACTTATCAAAAATCCATCGTGCCCTGACACATCTCTGGTTTCTCATCTGAATTGGCACCAACACAGAGACCTAACGCATTCAAGTCACTGGCACCTGACTCCTGTTCTCTAAACACCCAGCTATGCCGTGATTCAGGATAATTTCTTTTCTTTCATTTTATTTTTGAGACAGAGCTTTGCTCCATCACCCAGGCTGGAGTGCAGTGGTGCAATCTCAGCTCACTGCAATCTCTACCTCCTGGGTTTAAGCGATTCTCCTGCCTCCGCCTCCCTGAGTAGCTGGGATTACAGGTGCGTGCCACCACACCCAGCTAATTTTTGTATTTTTCGTAGGGGCAGTGTTTCATCATGTTAGCCAGACTGGTCTTGAACTCCTGACCTCAAGTGATCTGCCTGCCTCCCAAAGTGCTGGGATTATAGGCATGAGCCACCGCGCCCAGCACCAACTTCTTCACCCTTTCGGCCTTACTGCATCTCCTCTCCTAATGCATAGAGACCCCCAAGCCATCTATTCTTCAACTATGTTGCTATTTATTTATTTATTTATTTATTTATTTATTTATTTATTTATCTTTACTTTTGAGACGAAATCTTGCTCTGTAGCCCAGGCTGGAGTGCAATGGCATGATCTCGGCTCACTGCAACCTCCGCCTCCCAGGTTCAAGTTACTCTCCTGCTTTAGCCTCCCAAGTAGTGCTAAAAATTTGAGGTCACCTACTCTAAAGGGGACTTCAACACTTCAGGAAATTTCCAGTGGGCAAAGATCTTTTCACGATTTCTCCAGGATTTTGAATTCACACCGTCTCATCTTCCGTCTTTTTATTTTTGAGACAGTCTCGTTCTGTCCCCAGGCTGGAGTGCAGTGGCACCATCTCAGCTCACTGAAACCTCCAACTCCCTGGTTCAAGTTATTCTCCTGCCTCAGCTTCCCATGTAGCTGGGATTACAGGCACGAGCCACTACACCCAGCTAATTTTTGTACTTTTTAAGTACAGACGAGATTTCACTATGTTGACCAGGATGGTCTTCATCTCCTGACCTCGTGATCCACCCGCCTTGGCTTCCTAAAGTGCTGGGATTACAGGCGTGAGCCACCGCGCCCGGCCACAACTTCCCTCTTTAATAACAAATGATTTTACAACTTACTGCAGACAGAAATAGTAACGACGATGAGAAAGATTTCTCACCTTCTTTATTTTTTCTCTTGTCCTAGATTTGAGAGATTTCTCACCTTCTTGACACTAGTGCAAAAGTAGTCCAATAACAACATCACCAGTTCTTTCTTCTTTCACTCTGCAAGCAATGAGATGTCTGCCTTCTTCTCTAAAGCCAGTATCTCTTTTTTTTTTTTCTTTGAGACGGATTCTCTGTCACCAAGGCTGGAGTGCAGTGGCACGATTTCCAGTCACTGCAACCTCTAACTCTTGGGTTCAAGAGATTCTCCTGCCTCAGCCTCCTGAGTAGCTGGGACTACAGGAACGCACCACCACGCCTGGCTAATTTTTGTACTTTTAGTTGAGACGGGGTTTCATTATGTTGGCCAGGCTGGTCTCGAACTCCTGACCTCGTGATCCACCCACCTCGGCCAAAGTGCTGGGATTACAGGCGTGAGCCACCGCGCTGGGGGCCATCTCCTACTTTTCTGTGCAAGCATTTCTCATCATTGGCACGACTGACATTCAGGGCCTGTTATTCCTGTTAGAGGGAGTAGGGCATTCTATACTCCAACCACTAGATGTCAGTAGTAACCCATGTAGTGGTAAAACCGACAGTGTCTCCACAGGTGGCACAATTGTCCCTGTTAAGAATCAAAACGGGGCCGGGAGCGGAGACTCACGCCTGTAATCCCAGCACTTTGGGAGTCTGAGGCGGGTGGATCACGAGGTCAGGAGTCCGAGACCAGCCTGGCCAAGATGGTGAAACCCCGTCTTTACTAAAAATACAAAAATTAGCTGGGCGCGGTGACATGCACCTGTAGTACCAGCTACTTGGGGGACTGAGGCGGGAAGATCACTTGAGCCCGGGAGATCGAGGCTGCAGTGAGTCGTGCACTCCAGCTTGGGTGACAGAGCAAGACCTTGTCCCAAGACAAAAAAAGAAAGAAAGAAAGAAAAAAACCAGCAAGATACTGGCGTAAAAACAGAAACATAGACTAAAGGAACAGAACAGAGAGCCTGGGAATCAATCCAAACATATACGATGAACTAATTTTCACTAAGGACACTAAGAGGACAAAATAGGAAGAGGATAGCCTCTTCTGTAAATGCTGGGGAAACTGGATTTCCACACGCAAAAGAATGAAATTTGACTCTTATCTTACACCATACACAAAAATCAACTCAAAATGGATAAAAGACCTAAATGTAAGACCTGAACCCATAAAACTCCTAGAAGATAACATTGGGGGAAAGCTCCTCAATACTGGTCTTGGCAAATAATTTTTTTTTTTTTTTTTTACATCAAACGATCAGATTACAAAAGCAAAAATTAGTAAATAAAAGGGACTGCATCAAACTAAAAAGCTTCTGCATAGCAAAGGAAACAATCAACAGAATGAATCGGCAATCCATGGACTGGGAAAAAATATTTGCAAACCACATGTCTGATAAGGGGTTAATATCCAAAATTTATAAAGGACTGTTATAAATCAATGGCAGAAAAACAAATAACCTGATTTTAAAGTGGGCAAAGGGTCTGAACAGACGTTTTTTCCAAAGAAGACATAAAAAAGGCCAACAGGTATATGAAAAGGTGCTCTACATCACTAATCATCAGGCAAATGCAAATTAAAACCACTGTGAGAGATCACCTCACATCCTTAAGGAGAGCTATTATCAAAAAGGTAGGAGAGGCTGGGCGCGGTGGCTCACGCCTGTAATCTCAGCACTTTGGGAAGCTGAGGCGGGTAGATCACGAGGTCAGGAGTTCGAAACCAGCCTGACCAACATGGAGAAACCCCGTCTCTATTAAAAATACAAAAAATAGCCGGGCACGGTGCACGCGCGTGTAAACCCAGCTACACTGGAGGCTGAGGCAGGAGAATCGCTTGAACCTGGGAGGCAGAGGTTGCGGTGAACTGAGATCCCGCTGTTGCACTCCAGCCTGGGCAACAAGTGGGAAACTCCATCTTAAATGAGAAAAAAAAGATGTGAGATGAATGTTGGCGAAGGCATGAAGGAAAGTGAACCCTAGCACACTGTTGGTGGGAATGTTGATTGATACAACCTTTGTGGAAAACAGTATTCAGGCTCTTAAAGAAATCTACAACAGAACTACCATATGACCCAGCAATTCCTCTTTTGAATATATGCCTAAAAGAGATGAAATAATCACCTCATAACGATATCTGCACTCCCATTTTCACTGCAGCGTTATTTACAATATCCAAGATACAGAAACAACTTGAATGTCCATTGATGCTCACATGAATACAAAATACAAAATAGCAGCTATGTAGTCTGAATATTCTATTATATCTATTTTATATTTATAGATGATGTCAACATTAATGTCATATAATATTACTATTATATATTTTACATTATATTAAATATTAATATATTTATATTTATATATGTTGTATATAAATATATACCTATTACGGAATAGATATTCCCATTATATGTAAAATATGTAATATATCATATATGTATATCATATAATATATAATGTATATCATATAATGTATATCATATAATGTATATCATATAATATATTCCTGTTAGAGGGAGTAGGGCATTATATACTCTAACCACTAGATGTCAGTAGTAACCCAGGTAGTGGTAAAACCGAAAGTGTCTCCACAGGTGGCACATATACCATAATATATGATATACATATTATATTATATATTATTATATGTATGTATGCTATATATTATGGTGTATGTATTATATGTTATGAAATATATATTACATTATGTAATATGGAATATAGATTATAGATTATATATGAATATTTTATGTCCATATATTCCATACATACTTTATACATACATATATGTATGTGCGCCATGGTCCATCCCTCAATAATATATTTTCCAAAACATCAAATTTCCTTCTCTCTGTCTATTATAATATCTGCCCTGAATAATACTAACCATCTGTCTCTCCTGCCTACGTAATTCTGCCCCAACTCGTTACATGGGAAGCCTTGGTTTCCTAAAGTGTTGAGATTACAGGTGTGAGCCACTGTACCCAGCCTGATTCTGGAACTTTGTATATGCAGACTCCTCCTGCTAAAATAATATATGTTATATACAATATATATTCCATAATATACATAACATGCATGCATATATTATTTTAGCATATATTATATAATATGCATTAACAGTACACATAATACATAATTATAATATAATAAATATAATATTATATATATTCCATTATGTAAAACATATATATAACAGAATATTATTCAGCCTTGAAATAAAAGTAGATCCTGACATTTATCACAAGATGAGTGAACCTGGAGGACATTATGCTAAGTGAAATAAGCCAGACACACACAAAAAATATTACATGATGTCGCTTATATGAAGAACCTTTTTTAATCAAGAGAGACAGCTCAAATACACAGATATAAAGAATGAGACAATGGTTATCACAGGTATGAGAGTTGGGGAAGAAATGGGGAGATGTGGGGCAAAAAATACAAAATAGCAGATACGTAGGATGAACACCACACAGGTGATGGTGATTTTACGCCCTTCCCAAGGTGTCATTCAGAGGCACGTGGTCTCCATCTGACCCTCACTGGTGATATTGATTTGATCACCTGGTCCAGATGTTGTCCAATTTCTTCGCTGTGCAATTTCTATTACTTTTTCTCCACTCCAACATATGAGCAGTTTATAGAGAGACATTTAAGGCAATGCAAATATTCTGCTCATCATGCAAATGTCCCCCAGTTGTGTCATGTAGATGACAATTCGTGCCTGATTCAACCTTTACCACTATGATGGCTACAAAATGCTGTGGGTTGTGGCTGAGAATTTGAGTCTTGAGTAGAAATTGGAGAAATATGCTGGACCGTCAGATTCCACCCGGGTACGACCGCCATGCCAATCCAAGCTTCGGAACTACAATTCCCAGCATCCTCTCCGCCCCTGCTTCCGTATTAGACGCAGCCAATGAAGTCCCGCGAGAGTTGGAAGGCGGCAGTGAAGCGGAAGCCATTACTCTGTGGAGTCGATTTCCCCAAGACACATGGGCCAAGGAGGGGTCCGCGGCGAATTATTTCGGCCTGTTGGGGACCTCTCGCGTCCCCGCGCCAGACTGGACCTGCCGTATGAACTTCTCTTCGCATCGGCGGCAGCTTCCGTCACCTCCGCTCCCCCGATCCTACTCCCAGTCGTGTAAGCCCTGCTTTCCTTAACCTTTTTCTCCCTCAGTTCCTGGGGTCACGGGAGGCCTATCTGGCGGTGAGGACTAAGAGGGTACGAGGGTCGGGGTCTAAGGAGCTCGGCAGCCAGACGAGGGGTGCGTTTAGATCTCGCGATCAGCGATATGAAACGCTGGGGACGCGAAAGATGAAATTGGACCACTGCAGCTAGTGATGAGACAGGCATTGGTCACCTGATCCTGAAAAGCCCTGAGTCTCTGTGGTGGGGGCGGAAAAGCCCGGCTAAAGTGAGTTCAAGAGTTTGGGGGCAGTTCAGAAGATTGGGGGGCGTCAGGATTTGGACATCGCGAGGAGAAATCACCTTCCTTCTGCGCTGTAGTCGATTTTATCTCCTGAATGTCAGCACACAGGTGTTCTTTTTAGCACTTACCTTGAGTACCTTTTGTATTTTTAAGTCCTTCCGGTTGCACTTTTTTATTTATTTTAATTTTAGTGGACTCTCTTGCAAATAGCCTATTCGTAGATTTACTATTCAGTTCAACATTTTGTTAATTAACTTGAGAGTTAGTCCAGTTATACTTATCGTGATTATTAATTTTCTCCATTGAATTTTACCGTCTTATTTTGTGGTGTGTCCTTTTCTGTGCAAATATTTTAACACTAGAAAATAGGACATACATGCAAAAAAAGTATGATCTCACACACACACACTTACACACACTTAAAAGGCCAACAGTAAAGCGAATCTACAAACCAGGCCAAGAAAGAGATTATTAAATCTCAGAAAGCTGTGTGCTTCTTCTAAACTGCATCCTCCTCTCCCACCAATACTTTCTCCGTGGATTTGACTGCTTATACATCTTTTCCAGAAGATATATTTCCTAATTTTGGTAATTATTTGTGAATGAACTCAGCCGCTTCAGTATTTTTGGAAACAATGTTTTTCCATATTGATGCAAGCACACCTTTGTAATTTAGAGATTTCTAAATATCTTGTGGATGAAGTACTTACACCTAGCCATTCTTTCTCAGGAGTGTCATGGCTTAAATTCTAGTCAGTTCACCAAATTCCCATATACTGGGCCTTTGTTTTCAAGTTGTGGTGAATCTATATTTGAACTTTGATAATATTGTCATTTTTATGCCATTGAGCTGCAGTTAATTGATTTACATCATTAATTTACATGCCTTTCAATAAAGTTGTTTTTTTTTTCTTTCTGTTTGAGACGGAGTCTCACCCTTGTAGCCCAGACTGGAGTGCAATGACAATCTCGGCTCACTGCAACCTCTGTCTCCCTGGTTCAAGCGGTTCTCCTGCCTCAGCCTCCCGAGTAGCTGGGATTACAGGCGCCCGCCACCACGCCCAGCTAATTTTTGTATTTTTAGTAGAGATGGGGTTTCAACCTGTTGGTCAGGATGGTCTCGATCTCCTAATCTCAGGTGATCCACCCACCTCGGCCTCCCAAAGTGCTGTATTACAGGAGAGAGCCACCACGTCCGGCTCAGTAAAGTTTTATAAGTACCTGCAAAAAGGATTTAGGTTGTTTTTGTTATTTATTCTTAAGAACTTTGTTTTTTGGTGCTCAGAAAATAACTTTTGTGTAGTTTGTTGGATGTTCTTCGTAGACAAGGAAACTGTACAATTCAAAACGAAAATATAAATACTTATACAGAAGATAAATTGTCTTTTTTTGTTGTTTGTTTTGTTTTGTTTTTTGTTGTTTTTTTTTTTTTTTTTTGGCTGAACTGGCTGGGGACTTCCATTATCATTGACTGGAGTCTGGATGGCACACTCTAGGCAGGCCTGGTTTTTTTCTGATCTAAAAGGGAATTGTCATTTGTGTCTGCGAAGGCTTTTCTTTGGAAGAGTTTTTATTAGGCAAAGGAAGCTCCCTTCTTTTCCTACTTGAGTTTTTCTTGTGAATTGCTGCAGGCTTTTAACATTTTTTTTTTTTTTTTTTTTGCCATTATGTATCTGTTTTTTGATGTTTATTGATACATTTTCTACCTGTTTGATACAAAATCTGTATTGATACTTTTGTATCTGTTTATTGATACATTTCGAGTACCTTGAATGATGGCACTCAGTCCTGCTGTGTCATGAATGAATGAGTGAATAATATAATTTTGTTTTTTTTCCTATAGTGTGGCAAATTAAACCAATTGATTTTCTCTTGTGACATTGAATTTGTATTGGTAAATAATTTGGAAAGGACATGTTACTATTTGTTACTTTTGGCTTCGGTTTGCTAATACTTTGGTGTTTTTGGATCTATGCTTGAGTGAAATTTTCCTTTTCTGTTTCAGATTTATGCCAGCCTCATAAAATGGGATGAGAAGTGTTCTGTTTTCTAAACTCTGGAATGTTTTGCATAAGGATAGAATCATTTGTTACTTAGAACGGGAGTAGTACCTGGAAAAACCATTTGGGTCTGGAGTTTTCTTGGTGGAAAGTTTTAAAGCTATTGTTTCTGTTCTTTTAAGGGTTGCGGGGCATTCAGGTTTTTTGTGTTGTTATGATGAGTAAAATTTCTTTAGGAATTTATTTATTCCATCTGAGGTTTAAATTGTATAGTCAAAGTTGTTCATAACATACTCATATTTTTACTGCTTGCTACATTTGTAATGTTATCCACTTTTTTATTTGTAATAATTATATGTTGGTCTTTACAAAAATAAATTCCGTCAGAATGTTGTCAGTTTCCTTCTTAAAGAACTTCTGGCTTGATTGAACCACTTTATGATATATATGTTTTCTATTTTATAACTTTCTGATTGTTATCGTTTTCTTCCTTTTTGGGATGTTTCTTTCCAGTTTCTTATGTTGAATGCCTGTCACATACCAAAGAATTGCAGTATCATACTTTATTGTATTTTAATTCTAAATATGAAATATGGCTTCTTTGGCCTGCGGATTTAGAATTTTTTCTTTTACTTTCATTTCTGTGACTTTTTTTCTGGTTATCTTTTGGTCATTGTTGGCCATCTGCATTGCTCTGTGGTCAAGCATTTTCTGAGACAAACATGGCCCCATGAGTGGTTGGATTTTATAGTTAGGAAATGCTGTTTCATCATGTTCAATCTTCATGTACTTATTGAATTGCCTGCTTGAACTGGATTTGTGAGAGCTCTGGTGGTGGCTTCATCCATTTCTCCTTAGAGTTCTGTCCCCCTTTTTCTTTTTTAATTTTCGTGTTTTCGTTTTTTTTGAGGCTGTGTTTTGTACACACACACACACACACACACACACACACCTCTTTCTGGATTTATAACTTTTTATTATGTAATACTTCATTTTTCTCTATGAGCCCTTTTGCCTTAATCTATTCTTTCTGATACTAACATTCAAACCAGCATTTTTTTTTAACTTGCCTTATATATCCATTTATTTCCATTCTTATTATGTTCTGTTCTTTTTTTTTTTTTTTTTTTTTTTCTTTTTTGAGGTGGAGTTTTGCTCTTGTTGCCCAGGCTGGAGTGCAATGGCATGATCTCAGCTCATTGCAACCTCCACCTCCTGGGTTCAAGTGATTCTCCTGTCTCAGCCTCCCGAGTAGCTGGAATTACAGGCACATGGCACCACGCCCAGCCGATCTTTGTATTTTCAGTAGAGATGGGGTTTCATCACATTGGTCAGGCTGGTCTCAAACTCCTGACCTCAGGTGATCCACCTGCCTTGGCCTCCCAAAGCACTGGGATGACAGGTGTGAGCCACCGCACCCGGCTCTTATTGTATTCTTATATTTTAGATGTCTCTTGTACATGGCATATAATTGGATTAATCTATTCTGTGAATATTAGTATTTTAGTTAAAGCATTTATTCCATTAACATCTTCTGTATTTTACATTTGTCTTCTATTTTTTCTTTTCTCTAGCTTCTTTTGTGTATTTTTGTCATTCTCCTTTTTTATTTTCTGTACATTTTGGATTTACTCTATTGTTTCAGTGGTTGTTCTAAACAGTTGTTACCCATGCTTGTTCATTAAATCTAGATTTGCATATATGTTACTCTCCTGATTTACATGGTTTTCTTATGCATTTTCTTTCTTTTTTTATTGATATATCATAGTTGCACATATCGAGTTCTTTCTTTAAACCTCGGAAGAAATTATTATTGCTATTGCATACCATCATTTCTTGTTACATTATACTCACACTTTTGTCACTTTGAGCACTTCACTTGGTTCTTGCACGTTTCGGTGTGGTTCTTGCATGTTTCGGTGTAATTCTTCCACTCTTTGCTTTCATTCTTTAATTCCTTCTTTCTCCCCGACATATGTCTTTATGATTCTCTTTTCTGTGGGTTGCAAGCCCACAGGAACTTTGTTCCTTAGGAACTTTGTTTTTTGGTGCTCAGAAAACACCTCTTTTCTTCTTTCTCCGTGTTTTTCCTTCTTTCTCAGTGGACATTTTTGGTGGTAATAGAATTTTATATTTTATTTCAGAACTATGAAGATGTTCCATAATCTTCTGGCTTCCACTGTTAATGATGAGAAGTCAGCTGTCAGTCTAATGTTTCTTTTTCTTCCCCCCCGGCCCACAAGACAGAGTCTCGCTCTTATTGCCCAGGCTGGAGCAATATTGCAATGGCGTGATCTTGTCTCACTGCAACCTCTGCCTCTTGGGTTCCAGCAATGCTTCTGCCTCAGCCTACCGAAGTCGCTGGTATTACAGGCGCACGCCACCACACTCAGCTAATTTTTGTATTTTTAGTAGACAGGGTTTCACCATGTTGGCCAAGCATTGTTTCTTGCGGGGGTAGTCTCCTTACCGGCAGCATCAGCATCACCTGGGAACTTGTTAGAAATACATACTCATAGGCCGGGCGCGGTGGCTCACGCCTGTAATCCCAGCACTTTGGGAGGCCGAGGCAGGCGGATCATGAGGTCAGGAGATCGAGACCATCCTGGCTAACACGGTGAAACCCTGTCTCTACTAAAAATACAAAAAATCAGCCGGGCATGGTGGCGGGCGCCTGTAGTCCCAGTTACTCAGGAGGCTGAGGCAGAAGAATGGCGTGAACCCGGGAGGTGGAGGTTGCAGTGAGCCGAGATCACGCCACTGCACTCCAGCCTGGGTGACAGAGCAAGACTCCGTCTCAAAAAAAAAAAATACATACATACTCATTGACCCTACACCCCAGATCTTCTAAATCAGAAACCTGGGGATGGGGCCTAGAAGTGTGAGTTTTTTGTTTTGTTTTGTTTTGAGATAGGGTCTTGCTACATTGCCCAGGCTGGTCTTGAACTCCTGCGTGCAAGTGATCCACCTGCCTTGGCCTCCCAGCGTGCTGGGATTACAGGTGTGAGCCACCATGCCCAGGCTTGCTTTGTTTCTTAATAGAGAGATATTTACAGTGTTTTAAGAAGACCTCCAGGTGACTCTGATGTAACTTAAAGTTTGAGAATTATTGCTTAAAAGGTAACTTGCCTTTTTTTCCTCTGGCTGCTGTTAAGATATTCTTTTTACCATTATCTGGTTCATTGTGCCTAAGATTTTATCTCTCTTCAATCTGTTTATATTTTCCTTCCAAAATGAAAACTCTACAGCCACTATATTTTTCAGTAATTGCCTAGGCTCCTTCCCTGTCTCTCATCTGTAACTCCAGTTAGAAATGGTTCAATTCTTTATCTTCTGCCCCCGCATGGTTCTTAGCTGTATTTGTGTTCCTCAACTCTTTTTCTGTGCTTCCCTTGCATTTATTGCTACAACTAGCTTTTAAACTTCAGCTTTCGTAAAAATTTCATTTAGAGTTTGCTAAAGTACTAATACATCAGCCCACCCCCAAAGAGACTTACTTAATTGAACTGAGATATGATCTGGGTGTCAGAGTTACTTAAAGTGCTCCAGGGGACGCTTATGCAGCAGCCAATATTTAAGAAACAAATTATTATTATTATTATTGTCTGTGTGTAAACTAAAAGCTATTTACTTAGGGCTTTTGTTGTAGGTTTCCATTTTGCTTTTATTTTAGCAATTGTAATTGCCCTTTAGAAATCATAAATTTTTAATTTTCTGAATGTTAATTTCTTGCCAGCACATGAATTTGAAACATATCATCTGTCTGTACTTTGTGTTACATTTGAAATAGTTATGCGTGGAAGATTTAATTGGAGCTCCTAGGTTGCTTGTTGGAAACAGAATTCCTACCCTGCTCCCCACCCCCTTTCAACATCTCATCTAGCTGGTTGAAAGGAGGGTATGTTGATTTACTACTGTAATGCATTTCTGGACCAAGAAAATGGCATATGATGTTCTCATAACCTTTGTTGCCTTCTCTCTCTCTATATATATATATATACATACACACACTATACATATTTTATATATACACAATATATATTATATATATACACAATATATGTTATATATACATACAATATATAATATATATACTATATATAACATATATATTATGTATATATGTAAAAAATATATATGTATTTTAAGACAGAGTCTCATTTCTGTCACCCAGGCTGGAAATGCAGTGGCATGATCTTGGCTCACTGCAACCTCCATCTGTAAGGTTCAAGTGATCCTCCCACCTCAGCCTCCCAAGTAACTGGGACTACAGGCGTGTACCACCATGCCCGGCTAATTTTTTTGTATTTTTAGTAGAAACGGAGTTTCACCATGTTGGCCAGGCCGGTCTTGAACTCCTGACTTCAAATGATCTGCCCGCCTCAGCCTCCCAAAGTGCTGAGATTACAGGCATGAGCCACCGCTCTGGGCCTATATTTACGTGAATAGCAGTGGTAGAAATAGTTCTAGCAAGGGCAGAAATATCAGTCAGTAAAAGTAACAAAAGAATTATTCTCTCTACAATATTTACATCTGCAAATTCTGAATATCCTAGGATACTGGGATTAAGTCGAATATGGGGATAAAATCAAATATTGGGAGAATTATGGTCACGAGAGAGCTCATAATGGAACAGTTTTGGGCAACGTTTGTTTTGGACCACAAACTTGATGGAGGAGGCAGATCTTCTAAAACGGAGGAGCAGGGCTGGAGCAAAGTGAGGTTTGTGAGTGCAGAGATAGGGAGCCACTCGCTCTGAGCCAACGTGGTGTTTGTCTGACACTGGAAATACCTCCTTAAATACCACACTCTTGTCTAGCAGCCTTGGTTGCCTCATCCCAGTCCTGGCTCTGCTGAGAAAAACAGATGCCAATGAGAATAGAGTAAGATGTGTAGAAATAGAAAAATAGAACTGCTTTCACCATGCTGTAAAGAAAATCATGGGCCGGGCGCGGTGGCTCACGCCTGTAATCCCAGCGCTTTGGGAGGCCGAGGCGGGCAGATCACAAGGTCAGGAGATCGAGACCACGGTGAAACCCCGTCTCTACTAAAAATGCAAAAAAAAATTAGCCGGGCGCGGTTGTGGGCGCCTGTAGTCCCAGCTACTCGGGAGGCTGAGGCAGGAGAATGGCGTGAACCCGGGAGGCGGAGCTTGCAGTGAGCCGAGATCGCGCCACTGCACTCCAGCCTGGGCGACAGAGCGAGACTCCGTCTCAAAAAAAAAAGAAAATCAAAGGAGAAATTAAGCAACCCCAACAGCTCTGAAAAATTAACCTGTCGGTTCTAACTTATCCATGGTGACAGCATTCTGATGCTCGTGGTTTTGTTTCATTTATCATGTAGAAACGGGGCACAACGTCTCTGAGTTCATAGATCCTACAGCTGTTCTAGACTCCCTGCTCCACATCCTGCTGGGGTTGCCTAGATGCTGAAATCTTCCTGCTTCCTTTGTATTCAGGGCCACCAGTTCTTTGAGACTCTGATACAGTTTGGATGTGTATCCCCACCCAAGTCTCGTATGGAAATGTAATTCCCAGTGTTAGAGGTGGGGCTTGGTGGGAGGCGATTGGATTATGGGGGCGGATTTCTCATGAATGGTTTAGCACCATCCCCCTTGGTACTGTACTCATGATAGTGAATGAGTTCTGCTGAGATCCGGTCATTTAAAAGTGTGTGGCACCTTCCCGCCCCTGCCCCTTGCTCTCTTGCTCCTGCTTCACCATGTGCCTTTCCTGCTTCCCTTTTGCCTTCTATGATTGGAAGCTTCCTGAGACCTCCCCAGAAGCAGATACCACTATGCTTCCTGTAGAGCCTGTAGAACTGTGAGCCAATTAAACCTCTTTTCTTATAAATTACCCAGTCTCAAGTATTTCTTTATCGCAGTGCAAGAATGGACTAATACACCATCACCCAGCACTGACAACCTCTGAAAGTGATAGAATCACTCAGGTGAGAAATTGGCCAGAAGCTCCACTCTGAGCTCTGGTTTGCATCATTGCAAAATATCAACAAGGTTCCACAGGCTTTTAATTGATGTGGGTGCACTCTCTAAGCTCCAGCCCTCTGGGCACCTTGTCTCTCCTGGAGGATGGTGGTGAATGTTGGCCCCAGGGTGTTGGGCAAAGCCATAGGACTGTGTCCTAGTACCTGGGTTACTGTTTAATTTCACAGGACCTTCTGAGGAGATCCCAGACCCCCTACATTCCATAGGCCCCTCCTTTATGGTCCTCCCAAGGTGGCATCCCCTGGGTGGCTGTCTCAGTATGAAGGCAAATGTAGATCAGCTTGCTCATCATCCATTCATTCTTTCATTCCCTACTTATTGTCTTATTTATATCAGGCACTGGAATGGTGAACAAAATAGCAGCAAAGTAAAAAGTCCCTACTTACCTGGAATGCATTTTTTAGTTGGGCACACAGGAAATCAAAACAAATAAACTACGTAGTGTGCATGGAGGAGACAGCAGAGGGATAATAATGCTTACCCAGTGTTCTGTGTGCTGTCCTACATTTCCCAGGATCCTTGGAGCTGGCAGGGGCATGTGACTAGTTCTGGCCAGTGGGCTGCGAGTGCTTCAGGGTCAAAATATAGACGACAGAATGCATAGTTGTCCAGCTTCCTGCTCATCATCTGTGACCAAGATGGCTAAGGGTGTCAGTTGGTTCAGAGACAAGTGGCATCCTTGAGCAGCAGGAAAACTTTTGACACCAGCCTGGGTTGAACAAGTGACATGAGCAAGGCATAAACTTTCCGTTGTATTGAGTCTTTGAGATTTGGGCTTGTCTGTTTTTGCATTAAAAAATAGAGCCTGATCTTACACAGAATATTACTTGGAGATTAGTGCTTTGGGGAAAAGGAAAAGGAGTAGAGAGTTGGGATTGAAAGAAGCAGGGATTTGCATTTTAAAGAGTGGCCAAGGCGCCATAGTGGGCGGATCATTTGAGGTCAGGAGTTCAGGACCAGCCTGGCCAACATGGTGAAACCCTGTCTCTACTAAAAGTACAAAAATTAGCTGGACACAGTGGAGCACACCTGTAGTCCCAGCTACTTGGGAGGCTAAGGTGGGAGAATCACTTGAACCCAGGAGGTGCAGGTTGCAGTGAGCTGAGATCGCACCACTGCCCTCCAGCCTGGGCAACAGAGCGAGACTCCATCTCTTAAAAAAGAAAAGAGTGGTCAGTGAATGCCAGATCAGGACAGGGAAAGTTGAATAAAGATCTGAAGGATGGGAGGGGGCCCGGCACACTGAGAATGTGCGGGAAACGTTTCAAGCAGTGAAGCAGCAGGTGCAAAGACCCTGAGGTGGGAGCATGGCTGGCGGGGGAATGGCTGTGCACTGATGCACAGCAGTGAGGCTTGCGTGGCTTGGGTGAGGGTCCGGTGGCAGAGGGAGTTGTGAGTGAGGCGGGCAGGGATCTGGGCCCTTGGTCTGAGTGAGATGGGACACCATCAGAGGATCTTGAACAGAGGAGCGATGTGATCTACATTTTACCCATAAAGTTACGGCTGTCATGGAAGCTAAGGGAAGTCAGGGACAGCAGCCAGGAGACCAGTTAGGAAGTGGCTGGAATGTTCTAGAAGAGAAGCAATGCCTTATGCCAAGGCAGTAGCAGTGTAGGTGGTGAGAAGCAACCAGATTTTTGGATTAAGTTTTAAAGATAAAGCTGGCAGGATTTGCTGGCAATGCAGATGTGGACTACAGAAAAGAAAGAGGAGAGTTGAAGGTGATGACGAGCAAGGCTTTTGACTTGAGCCCCTGGGAGGCTGGAGCTGCCATCAATGTGGGGAGGCTGGCGACAGCACAGTTGTAGGTGTTTAGTGTGGGGTCCTGTTGACTGTTGCAGTAGGGATACTAAGTAGCCACCTGGCTGCCACTCACTCTGAGTCATTCTGGGTGTGGCAGGTGTCAGGGAGCGGAGAGTGGCACCCACTGTAAATGAACAATTCTGTTAAGTAATTGTGAAATCATCAGTGGTCATTTTATTGTAATGATGATGGCATTTTAGAGTGAATGTTTCTTTACTGAGCCTATAGAGTTCCATACATAGCCCTATATTGAAGTCTTCAGTTTCCAGTTGAGAAAACTGAGTTGTTTTGTTTTGTTTTGTTTTGAGACAGAGTCTCACTCTGTCACCCAGGCTGGAGTGCAATGACGAGATCTCAGTTCACTGCAGCCTCCGCCTCCCGGGTTCAAGCGATTCTCCTGCCTCAGCCTCCCGAGTAGCTGGGATTACAGGCACCCACCACCATGCCCAGCTAAGTTTTGTATTTTTAATAGAGACGGGGTTTTGCCGTGCTGGACAGGCTGGCCTCGAATTCCTGACCTCAGGTGATTCGCCCACCTCAGCCTCCCAAAGTGCTGGGATTACAGGCATGAGCCACTGCGCCCAGCCGAGAAAACTGAGTTTTGATGAACCCACTCTTGGAGGGGAAGGGGCAGAACTGTGGGCTTGCATCAAAGGGGAGTCACCTGAGGCCTCAGGGACAAGCGGACCTTCACAGAAGCGCAATCAGAACCTGGGTGTCAGCACCCCCAAAGGTTGGGGGGTATTTTACAATATGGACCCGTGGGAGATCGGGGAGAAGGGGGCCAGGGGAACCCTGACCTTTAGGGGCTAGGCAGAGGAGGGATCTCAAGCCAGAGTCTTCAAAAGAGCAACCGGAGATGTGAGGACAGCCTGGGACCCACAGCTGCAAGAGCAGTGGCATCCCAGGAAGAGGGAGATAGATTCATAGTGAGCAAGGTCGTGTGTCAGGCGGTCAGGCAGAGGAAGGGTCAAGATGTGCTGTCAAGGGTTCCCACGTAGGGGACTGTATAGGTGACATAGGTCATTTTGAGAGGCAACAAGATGTGGCTCTGCAGTCGCATCTGCCAGGTTCACAACTTCCACCTATGACCTTAACCAAGTGACTCGGTCCCTTGGTGCCTTATTCTCTGGGTACTTGAGAATAATTCTGGGAGGTTGCGAGGATTAAATAGGAGTGGCCCTGGAAAGACTCAGGAGAATGTCTCGTACCTTGTACGCCGTAAACACTACACATGTTGTCATCTGTAGAATTGGCATTAATGTTGGTGGGGAGAGGTGGAATGGGACCTGCAGAAGCTTGTTAGTTGAGCATGAATGAATGAATGGGAGGTGAGGATGGAGGTACTGCACCTCAGTGACTGAGCCTCTGTCACCCTCTCCCCCTCCTCAGCAGTGATTCAATGTTGGAACCTAAAGGCACAATGACCGGGAAAGGGCTTTGTAAAAAGAAAGAAAGCGTCATGCATCTTCCAGTTGGCCCAAGCTCAAATTTGGTGTTGAATAATGAATCCCCAAAGCAGAGTTTATACATTAAAACACGCTTCATATATTATTGTTTTGAAATGTTTCTGAGTATCTAAAACAATTCCAATAGCAGAAGTATTCATTGATGTCGAGAAAGATTGTTATAACCCTGGTAATGTTTCAAAGTAGAGATAATGATTATTGACCTGAGTCAGACGTTAAAGTAGCAGCATCACGGTGCTTACCTCAGTGCAGTTATGCGAGTCGCAGCGGAAACCGCACAGAGGAGACAAGTCCATACAAAGCAAATTAAAACCCCTCCCGAGGTGTGGGCCACCATACCTCGCCAATTTATTGTGGTTTTGATGTTATGTCCTTAACGACTGATGCTGTTAATCGTCTTTTCATGTGTTTACAGTTCATTTGTATATATTTGAAGAAATGTCCGTTCTGTTCCAGTCCCCTGCACACTTTTTTATTGGATTATCTTTGTTGTTGAGTTTATAATGGTACTAAATCCCTATCACATACATGATTTCCAAATATTTTCTACCATTCTGTGTCTCATTCCCTTTCTTGATAATGTCCTTGACGTTAATTCTAAATGTTTGGTAGGGTTTGCCAGTGAAGCCACTTGGTCCTGGACTTTTTTTTTTTTTTTTTTTTCTCTGAGAGCAGTCTTGCTCTTGTCCCCCAGGCTGGAGTACAATGGTGTGATCTCGGCACACTGCAACCTCCACCTCCCAGGTTCAAGTGATTCTTCTGCCTCAGCCTCCTGAGTAGCTGGGATTACAGGCGCCTGGCACCACGCCCAGCTAATTTTTGCATTTTTAGTAGAGACGGGGTTTCACCATGTTGGCCCAGCTGGTCTCGAACTCCTGACCTCAGGTGATCTGCCCATCTCGGCCTCCCAAAGTGCCGGGATTACAGGTGTGAGCCACCACGCCTGGTGGTCCTGGACTTTTTATTTAATGGCTTTTGATGACTGACTCAGTCTCTTGTTATAGGTCTCTCAATTTTCTTTTTCTTCTAGAGCTTGTTTGGGTATGTTTCAAGGAATTTGATACATCTAGAGCAGTGGTCCCCAAGCCCTGGGCCACAGATGGGTACCGGTCCCTGGCCTTTTAAGAACCAGGCCCTGCAGCAGGAGGTGAACGGAGGGCAAGTGAGTGAAGCTTCATCTGTATTTACAGCAGCTCCCCATCGCTCACATTACCACCTGAACTCCACCTCCTGTCAGATCGGCAGCAGCATTAGATTCTCATAGGAGTGCAAACCCTATTGTGCACTGCACATGTGAGGGATCTAGATTACACACTGCTTATGAAAATCTAATGCCTGATGATCTGTCAGTGTCTCCCATCACCTCCAGATGGGACCATCTAGTTTCAGGAAAACACACTCAGGGCTTTCACTGATTCTACACTGTGGTGAGTTGTATAATTATTTTACCATATATGACAATGTAATAATAATAGAAATAAAGTGCACACTGCTAGTGTAGATAATCTAATGTGTTGGTACATAATTGTTCATGGCATTCTCTTACAGCCCTTTCAATTTCTGTAAGGTTGGTAGTAATGTCCCACTTCCACTGATGATTTTAGTTACTTGCATCTTTTTTTGTTAGTAATTCTAGCTGTAGTTTTGTCACTTTTGTTGATCTTTTTGAAAGAACCAACTTTTGTTTTCATTAATTCTCCTTCTGTTCTCTATTTCATTTATCTCTGCTTTAATCTTTATGTCTTTACTTTTGCTTTCCCTAGTTTTAGTGTATCAAGGTAGTTTTTTTGTGTGTGTTTTTTGTTGTTGTTGGTTTTTTGTTTGTTTTTGTTTTTTTTTTTTTTGAGACGGAGTCTCGCTTTGTTGCCCAGGCTAGAGTGCAATGGTGTGATCTCGGCTCACCTCAACCTCCACCTCCCTGTTTCAAGTGATTCTCCTGCCCTAGCCTCCCAAGTAGCTGGGATTACAGTCATGTGCCACCATGCCCAACTAATTTTTTGCATTTTTAGTAGAGACGGGGTTTCTCTATGTTGGTCAGACTGGTCTCGAACTCTTGACCTCAGGTGATCCACCCACCTCGGCCTCCCAAAGTGCTGGGATTACAGGCGGGAGCCACTGCACCTGACTGGAACTGGTTATCGTATGAGATGTCTTACTGGTGGCTTTTCCTAGGCAAAGGGAATACGATGTCGAGTTCCTGCTGGAACTTAAGTGTTAGAGATGGGGATTCAAGTTAAATGAGCGGGTGTGATTACCTGGGCAAAGCATGAGGCATGCAGAGGAATGGTGGCTCTTGAGTGGAATCAGCCTTTAGTGGTGAAAGAGGACCTCTGGTCAGATGATCCAGAGTAGCAGGGAAAGAACCAGGAGACAGTTGTAGAGGAGCCAAGAATAGAGAATTATTCTCAAAGAAAATAGACACCAAATTTTGGTGAGAATCTAAGACTGAAGTGCATTTACTGGATTCACTGACACAGGAGTAAATTGTATTTTCTGTGAGGATGGGGATGATGGTAGTGGATGCTGGGTGTACTGAATTGGGAGATGGTGAATATAAACTGCTCCTAAGTTTTTGCTTGGAAGAGGGCACTAAGGGGAGACAGGGCAGGCCTTGGTTTCAAGATGGGATAGACTTGAGCACGTGGCCATGCATGGGAAATTGTCTAGCAGGAGAGAAATGAGGCTGAAAGTAAAGGAGAGCCAGGTAGTGTGAGGGTCCAGAGAAGGGGATGGGCCTGGAGCAGATTTGAAAGAATTGCCTCAAGAAGGGAGGGCAGACATCTGTTTGTCTGTCATAGAAGGAAAGGAGGAGGTCATAGATCAGTTGTGAGAAGAATATTTAAATAACTAGAAGCAAGAAGGTAAGAAAGCCTCATTTTTTTTTCTTTTTTTTAAGCAGCGTTTAATATATGTTCAAGAAAATGCACTGGTCTGTCTTAGGTGATCAGTTTGGATTTTTGACAATTGTGTACACTGTATATCTGAAAATAAATAACATTTTATCACCCTAGAAAGTTCCCTTTGCTTCTTTCAGTCTATCCCTGTCTTGTGATCCTCCAATGAAGCAATCTTGTTTTTGTTTTGTTTTTTTCAATCCTATCAACTTAAATACGTTTTGCCATCATGGACATCATATTATTGCAATCAGAGCATTTCTTGTGTGTTCAGCTTCTTTGGGCCAGCATCGTAGGGATTTCTCCATGTTGTGTGTCTGCATAGTTTCTTTTTATTGCTGAGTAGTATTCCATTCTGTAAACATATTGCAATTTGTATTTCCATTCTCTGGTTGATAGATGTTTAGATCGTTTACAGTGTTTGGCTGTTAGGAATCAGACTAACACAGACATTTTTGTATGAGTCTTTGTGGATATAAATTGTTTGAAATTTCTCTTATATAAATATCTAGGAGCAGAATTGGTGGGTCAGACAGATGGTGTGCTTGTTAAAAACTGCCGAAGTGGGCCGGGCACGGTGGCTACACCTGTAATCCCAGCACTTTGGGAGGCTGAGGCGGGTGGATCACAAGGTCAGGAGATCGAGACCATCCTGGCTAACACGGTGAAACCCCGTCTCTACTAAAAATACAAAAAAAATTAGTCAGCCGTGGTGGCAGGCACCTGTAGTCCCAGCTACTCGGGAAGCTGAGGCAGGAGAACGGTGTGAACCCGGCAGGCGGAGCTTGCAGTGAGCCGAGATCACACCACTGCACTCCAGCCTGGGCGACTGAGCAAGACTCCATCTCAGAAGAAGAAAAAAAAACTGCCAAATTGTTTTCCAAAGCAGTTGAACTATTTCACAGTCCCACCATCGGGATGTGAGAGTTGCCAGTGTGTCCCAAACTCAGCAGCATTTCGTATTGGTTGTCTTTTTTATTTTGGCTGCTCTAGTTTTAATGTGCATTTCTCTAATTACTGTGAGGTTCAGCACCCTTGGATGTGATTCTTACTGGTTTTGTGAAATGTCTGTTTATTAATTAAAGTCGTTTGCCCCTTTTGTTGGGTCAATGTTCTTTTTTTCTTGCTGTTTTGGAGGAGTTCTTTTTATTTTTTCAAATAAACCTTTTGTACTCCTGTGTAGGAGTTCTTTAATCTGAACATGAATTCTTTTTCAGGTGTATGCATTGCAGATATTTTTTCCCAATCCATGGTTCACTGTTCACTGTTCATTTTTCTTTTTTCTTTTTTTTTTTTTGTTTTTATTTTTTCTTTGTATTTTTTCTGTTTTTAGAGACAGAATCTCACTCTATTGCCCAGGCTGGAGTACATGATCATAGCTCACTGAAAATGTTCTGTATGAATTTATAAGTGCCTGATTCATCTCAAAAGATTTTTAAATTCAGATTCAGTGAGTGGAGGAGGTGGCCATTAGGGAGCAAGTTGGCAGAAGCATGGGTGGCCGCGAATCTCTGAAGCGAGAGAGTTGATGTGAGAAGAAGGTTGCATGGGAGACTTTGCCCAGAGAGCAGATTTCCAAACCATTGCCTGTGAGGTGAGGCTGACTCTAGTGATGATGCCGTCCAGGCCGTGGCCCAAGGATGTATATATTGGTGTGGAATGTGGGTGCAAAGGGCATTGGAGTTTGGAACTCATGGTTGGCCCTGGGTGGACCATCTTCATGGATAGAGCCGTCCTAAGTGATCGCAGGCCTTGAAAGTAAAGGAAGAGCAGAAGTCTAGGACCAGAGTGTTTAATGAGTGAGGGGGTTTCACAGAGCCATGCTTGGTGGCAAATCACTTAGGAAGAGTAATTCTGAACCCACTTACAGCAGATCAGGGGCTGTCCCCCCACCACATTGCTGGGAGAGTTTACCCAAGTAAGATAAAAGTCCAGGATCAGGCAGCTCTTGCTGCTCAAAAGAGGAAATGCCAAAAAACAAAACTGGGAGTTTTCTTCGGTGAGCAGGAGAGACAGATAGCCTTTGACTACTCCCAGTGTTCTTTCATTTGCTACAGATGCCAGCTTGGAGAGTCACATGAGAGCAAGAGAGTAGCTTCCTGGTTGTCCCGGTGCCCTGCTCAGGCAAATTGACCGCCATTCTCTGAGGATGGCAGCTCTGTCCCCCACATTTGGTAAGTTCTTGGGTCAGTGCATGCCCTGAGAAAGTGAGCGTAAGAGGCCCCTGCCACTTGATGGGGTGCAAGATACGTGCACCATAGAGGGCTTCTGGGAGAGGATGGGCGAGTGGAAAAGGGGTGGGAACAGAGCCCCAGCAACCACCCCAGTGACTGTGTCTGCTGAGGGTCTTGGTGGGTCTGGGGGTGGGGGAGTGTCTGTGTCATTGATGCGTGATGAGGATGCAGGTAATGGGTAACCCTGCGTTATCCCATTTATTATTTTGATCAACTTCAGCAAGGTCACAACTAGCTCTCAGAGCTTGCCTATTTCTTCACTCCTGGGCTGGGACTGTGTCACTTCTTAGGAGTACGTAGCCCACCACCTTCTTTCTGTTTTTGGTGGAACAGGGCTGCTCTGACTTGTTATGAAACTGATGTGTGCAAGAGAGGTGGGGGGAGGAAGAGAGAGAGAGGATTGAGGATATAAACACTCAGAGTCAGTGTGGAGCAGTTTCCTGGTTTGCAAGTGTTGTATTATGAGGCAGGGTGGGCTCTGATTCTCATGAACCCTCTTTTCTCCTCCAGCCACGTCCACCCAGGACTCCACCTGTCTCCAGGAGTCAGAATTTCCTCTTTCTTCAAAAGACCGTTCCTGTCCCCAGAATTTGGACCTGTTTGCGTGCAGTGGTCTGGAGCCTCACACGCCCAGTGTTGGTTCTCAGGTGCACTAAGATCTCTGGGTCCCTAGAGCGGGAGAGGCACTTCCTAAAGCACCCCACCAGTGCATGCTGGAATTCTTTCAGAGCTTCGTCTCAGGCGATGGATGCCAGAACGGGGGCCAAGAGAGAGCCAAGGAATATTGGGGCTGTCTTGGTGTTGGGGAAGTGATTTATGTAGCACCTGTCTCCCTCATGCTTGCAAAATGCTCAGGCCCATGCTCAACCCCAGAGACGGGGGGAAATAAAGCGAAAAGCTCTCGGAGTGGGTTAGAAGCGGAGGGAGATGAGTCCCTTGTCAGGGTTGCATTTGAAGTGACGGGACAGGACAAGACGGCCTCATCAGGGAGAGAGGATGTCTGAGGACTGTCGCCTGGAGGAAATGTTGAGCCCCATAGCAGGCCATCTGGAAATCCTGTGTTGGGTCTCTTATGCCCGGTCTTCAGCCTCAGCCATCTTACCATGAACACCATTAGGCTGGTTCCTTGCTGACCCCAAGTTTGCGTGGCGTTTCAGGAATCGGTGACTTTCCAAGATGTCGCCGTGGACTTTACCGAGAAGGAGTGGCCCTTGCTGGATTCTTCTCAGAGAAAACTGTACAAAGATGTAATGCTGGAGAACTACAGCAACCTCACTTCACTGGGTAAGGCCAGTGCCATTTCTCCACTTATTCATCCATGAATTAGATGTTTTTGTTTGAGTATGTTCTGTGACCCAGGAACGATGCAGGGGTTCAGAACACAGCCGTGAACAAGCAGCCCCAGCAGCCATGCTCATGGGGCCTCTCCTGGGTATTGAGGCCCGTCCATCGCAGGGACCTTGGGGGTTCTCGGTGCGTGTCTGAGCTTGGGCATGGGCTTCTGAGATACGAAATCCCCACTCTTTTAGAGGATCAATGTGTGGGTATTTGTGATCTTATTTCCTATTTCATTTTTTTTTTTTTTAATTTATTTTTGGTGATGAAGGAGTCTCACTGTGTTGCCCAGACTGAAACTCCTGGCTACAGGCACGAGCCACCATGCCTAGCCTGCGGTTTTGTTTTCTATCAATCAAAAACTTTTACTGTATCCCTTAGAAATTCTGGCACCACCACTTTGCTGCTCCTAAGTCAGACTTGTCCACCCTCAGAACACTGAAGACCCAAGTGTTGAGCCCAGGCTAATGGAACTGGTTGTCCTCTGCACGGCCCTCCCTCAACCTGTGTCTTTCCCATGAGTGTAGGGTATCAGGTCGGCAAACCCAGCCTCATCTCACACTTGGAGCAGGAGGAGGAGCCGAGGACAGAGGAGAGGGGCACTCACCAGGGCGCTTGTGCAGGTGAGCGAGCCCCAGGCGAACAGCGGTGCTGTGACTCTACCTCTATTCAGTGACTGGGGTGGAGGGAGGTAGGTTAGGGAGTGTCATCCAGGGAAACTGAGAGAGGTTCTTTCCCTCTTTTTGCCCATCCATTCTCTGACAAATCTTTTGGTCCACACACTCCTTCATCTTTGACTTTCACATTCCCATCCTTGGGTTCTTTGTCCCATTCTTTCATATTTGATGTTCCTGATCATCCTCTTTCTGTCATTATCAACATCTATCAGAATTGCCTTAAATTTCTTTTTTTTTTTTTTTTTTTTTTTTTTTTTTTGAGACAGAGTCTCACTCTGTTGCCAGGCTGGAGTGCAGTGGCTCACTGCCACCTCTGCCTCCTAGGTTCAAGTGATTCTCGTGCCTCAGCCTCCAGAGTAGCTGGGACTACAGGCATGACGCCACCATGCCCAGCTAATTTTAGTATTATTAGTAGAGATGGGGTTTCACCACGTTGGCCAGGCTGGTCTCGAAAACCTGACCTCAGGTGATCCACCCGCCTCATCCTCCCAAAGTTCTGGGATTACAGGCATGAGCCATCGCGCCAGGCCTGAATTGACTTAAATTTCTACCCCCGGCATTGCCAAGTATCTCACATGACCAGATTTTTTAACAATTGCTTTTGCATCACTTTTCCTTACATAGCCCTAGGATCTGCCAAGAAATCCACGTGTCATTGTACCGTCATCCCACCATTTTCCTTTTCCAACAAATTAATACTTTTCCAATTTGTTTCAGATTGGGAGACTCCATCTAAAACCAAGTGGTCACTTCTTATGGAAGATATTTTTGGGAAGGAAACGCCCAGTGGTGTGACAATGGTAAGATTTCCTTGGGATCATTCTGGATCTTCCTTCCACATCTGAGGAGACTGGGGCAGCCTAGGTTAGAAAAGCAGTTCAAACACCAGGGCAAGCAGCTTTCCTCCGAGGAAACTGTGTTTCGGAGACATTGGGCATTACCAAGTTGGGGACAACCCTAAACCTAACAGACTACTTCACCTAAAGTGCCTCTGAACAAAGATTTTTATAGCTATGTCTCAGATATTGAGTGTTGGGGCTCAATGCAGTTTTTGTTTTATTTTATATTTATGTTGTACACTTACATATCAATTCAGTTTTGGTGGTGTTTATTTATTTTTTGGGGGGCAGAAAGAGTCTCGCTCTTGTTGCCCAGGCTGGAGTACAGTGGCACCATCTTGGCTCACTGCAACCTCTGCCCCCCAGGCTCAAGCCATCCTCCCACCTCAGCCTCCTGAGCAGCTGGGACTATAGGCGTGTGCCACCACACTTGGCTAATTTTTCTATCTTTCGCAGAGATAGGATTTCACCATGTTGCCCAGGCTGGTCTTGAACTCCTGGCCTCAAGCGATCTACCTGCGTTGGTCTCCCAAAGTGCTGGGATTATAGACTTGAGCCACCACACCCAGCCTTAATTCAGTGTGTTTTTCTTGTTTGTTTGTTTTTTGAGACAGAGTCTTGCTCTTGTCACCCAGGCTGGAGTGCAATGGCACCATCTCAGCTCACTGCAATCTCTACCTTTCAGGCTCAAGTGATTCTCCTGTGCCACCCTCCCCAGTAGCTGGGATTACAGGTGCGCACCACCATGCCTGGCTAATTTTTGTATTTTTAGTAGAGGTGGGGTTTCACCATGTTACCCAGGCTGGTCTTGAACTCCTGACCCCAGGTGGTCCACCTGCCTTAGCCTCCCAAAGTGCTGGGATGCCAGGCTGGAGCCACCGCACCCGGGTCAATTCAATCTTAAACAGTGAAGAAATGCCATACGCCAAAAGCTTTGAAAAAGTAACATATGTGGGCCGGGCGCGGTGGCTTACGCCTGTAATCCCAGCACTTTGGGAGGCTGAGGCGGGTGGATCACGAGGTCAGGAGAGTGAGACCATCCTGGCTAACACAGTGAAACCCCGTCTCCACTAACAATACAAAAAATTAGCTGGGCGCGGTGGTGGGCCCCTGTAGTCCCAGATACTCAGGAGGCAGGAGAATGGTGTGAACCCGGGAGGCGGAGCTGCAGTGAGCCAAGATTGCACCACTGCACTCCAGCCTGAGCGACAGAGCGAGACTCCGTCTCAAAACAAACAAACAAACAAAAAAACAGAACAAAAAGTAACATACGTGGCGCCTTGTGGCCTGGCATTCACCTGTTGTCTTTGATGGAGCTCAAACGGGGTAGGGACAACATGTCCGCCCGGCAGATGGTGACAGCTCTAGTCATAGTAATGCGCTTCTATCTGTTCACAGCAGTGTATGTGGGGATGACGCTTAGGGTTGCAATGAATATGAGAATTGCCTTAACACTCATGTCTTAACCAACAGGAAAGAGCCGGTCTTGCAGAGAAGTCCACCGAATACGCTCACTTGTTGGAAGTCTTCGGCATGGGCCCCCATCTCACTCAGCCAATGGGAAGGCACGCTGGCAAGAGGCCCTATCACCGCCGCGACTACGGGGTAGCGTTCAAGGGCAGGCCGCACCTCACTCAGCACGTGAGCATGTACGACGGGAGAAAAATGCACGAATGTCATCAGTGCCAAAAAGCCTTCACCACGAGCGCGTCCCTCACACGGCACAGGAGAATCCACACGGGGGAGAAGCCTTACGAGTGCAGCGACTGCGGGAAAGCCTTCAACGACCCTTCCGCCCTTAGGAGCCACGCAAGAACTCACCTCAAAGAGAAGCCCTTTGACTGCAGTCAGTGTGGAAATGCATTCCGGACCCTCTCGGCCCTGAAAATCCACATGAGAGTCCACACTGGCGAGAGGCCTTACAAGTGTGATCAGTGCGGGAAGGCGTACGGCCGGAGCTGCCACCTCATTGCACACAAGAGAACCCACACCGGAGAGAGGCCCTACGAGTGTCACGACTGTGGGAAGGCTTTCCAGCATCCCTCCCACCTCAAAGAGCACGTGCGGAATCACACGGGGGAGAAGCCCTACGCGTGCACGCAGTGCGGCAAAGCCTTCCGCTGGAAGTCGAACTTTAATTTGCACAAGAAGAACCACATGGTGGAGAAGACCTACGAATGTAAAGAATGCGGGAAATCCTTTGGCGACCTCGTGTCCCGGAGGAAACACATGAGAACTCACATCGTCAAGAAACCCGTGGAATGTCGGCAGTGCGGGAAGACCTTCCGAAACCAGTCCATCCTTAAGACTCACATGAACTCTCACACTGGAGAGAAACCATACGGGTGCGATCTCTGCGGGAAAGCCTTCAGCGCGAGTTCCAACCTCACGGCACACAGGAAGATACACACGCAGGAGAGACGCTACGAATGCGCCGCCTGCGGCAAAGTCTTCGGTGACTATTTATCCCGGCGGAGGCACATGAGCATTCACCTGGTAAAGAAACGCGTGGAGTGTAGGCAGTGTGGCAAGGCCTTCAGGAACCAGTCAACGCTGAAGACGCACATGCGAAGCCACACGGGGGAGAAACCGTACGAATGCGATCACTGTGGGAAGGCCTTCAGCATAGGCTCCAACCTGAACGTGCACAGGAGGATCCACACTGGGGAGAAGCCCTACGAATGCCTTGTCTGCGGGAAAGCCTTCAGCGACCACTCATCCCTCAGGAGCCACGTGAAGACTCACCGGGGAGAGAAGCTCTTTGTGTCGTCTGTGTGGAAAAGGCTCCAGTGAGCGCGCCTGCTTGAAAGACACAGGATGACTCAGACCGGAAACAGACCTCGTGGGTGCAAGAGGAAGCCTCTGTGAGCTCGCACCTTACTGGGCGCAAAAGAATCCACGGAACCTGGGAGAAGTCCAATTCCTGTAAAAACTGTGGGAAGACGAGGCGTTCTCATCCCATAAGAGGTTTGTGAGAACTCACGCTGGGGGTGAAAATGTACGTCTGTAGCAAGGAGAAGCCTTCAGGGTACATTCGGCTCTTAACAAACACGGGAGGACTTAATGGCAGCTTGGCATGTAATGTCAAAATCCCAGCTTGGCATTTAATGTCAAAATGACTTCAGACCACTTCTAGCCTTCTGGGTCCGTGAGTAATAATAAGCACACTAGGGAGCATCTCTGTAAATGCAGTGGCTGGGGAACCCCTTCTAGTCTCACTGGAGTCCTCATGACAGAAATCAGACTGAAGAGAGAAATCAGTCAAGTAAGGAACGTGGGAAGGTCATGAACGGGCCGCAAACCACGGCCAGCTGCCTGTCTCCGTATGGTTTGCCAGCTAACAATAGTGGTTCCACCTTTAAGGAGGAAGAATGTGTGATAGAGAACATTTGTGACCAGTGAAGTCTGAAATACTTCCTGTCATCTGCCCCTTTCCAGAAAAACCTGGCCGACCCTTGGTCTACAGCATGGGTTCTCAGCCGGGCGGCGATTTGGCTGTCCAGGCATCATTTGGCAATGTCTAGAGACATTTTTGGTGGTTAGAACTGGGGGAAGATACTCCTGACTTGTAGTAAGAAGACATCAGGATGCTGCTAAGTCCCCTCCAGTGCACAGGAGCCCCCCACAACGAAGAATTAGTGCCCCCAAACGTCACCGTTGCTGAGGTTGAAAATAATCATGCAGTCATTCCTCAATTACTGCCTGCAGCAACCCCTCTGTTTTTATGAATCTTGTGAGCACTTACGCTAGGAGAAATTCTTTTGCAAAACTTTTAAAATACAATTAGCGCTGATAATTCCTATGTGGAAATGATTCCAGCCATGGTCCCCTCACCTGTGCATGTGAACATTCTCACTGGGAGAGAAGCCCCAGCGAGATTTTCCGGTGAATACGGGATTGCACTTACTCTTTCATCATGGAAACAGAGCCCCAAGAGAAGCCCCAGTGAGATTTTCTGATGAATACGGGATTGCGCATACTCTCTCATCATGAAAACGGAGTCCCGCTCATAAATTTTTCGTCTTTATTTTTAAGGTTACACTCCTCTAAATAACCCTTAAGCCTCATCAAGAAAGGTTTGTATATAGTATTTTTACTATAGCTTCATCCTTGATAACGTCCTAATTTCCTTTTGGACAACGCCCTTGACTAATGGCATATTTAGATCTGTGTGACATGGGGCTACTTCTCAGTACCTGTTTGTTACTGGTACCTGATGCACACGGATTGCGACCAGAGCACGATGCCTCCGTGAAGTGGTGGCATGTTTGCAGCCTGCTGTCCAGCCAAGAGTGACAGATACATCTAGTGGCTTCCCTGGTATCCACTCTTATCTTTTTCCATTATCAAGAGAATCCAGGTTCTGTCAGATTAGTAAAGTGTGCTAATCTAAATTTTTAAAAATCTCTTACAGGTTTTCTTGCAGCTAGTACCATCCATGTCCCACAGCCCTGGCCACTGACAGATCAGCAGATGTCCCCACGTGGGCTTCTGAGAAAGCTCTTGAACAGGGGTCATTCTTAAACCCGAATTCCTCCCCGTATGTTTTGTTCTTTGCTTTACCCCCTACTTTTCACCTTGCAAAGAGATCCAGTACCTAGTATTGGAAGATCCCCCTTACGACCGCGCGGATGAAAGCCACAGTCTAAGGAAGTGACTGCAGAAAGCTCACAGTGACCCTGGCCTTCCCCGTGGCTTCTTTGAGTGTCTGCACCAGCCCTGGACTTCCAGACTTCTCTCACATCAGAAAAAATAAAACTGATTATTGGTTTAAGCTGCTATGGCTATTTCATTGTTTTTCTTTTAAATTTATTTATTTTGAGATGGGGGGTCTCCCTATGTTGCCTTCAAGTGATTCTCCTGCCTCAGCCTCTGAGTAGCTGGGACTACAGGCGCCCGCCACCACACCCAGCTAGTTTTTGTATTTTTAGTAGAGACGGGGTTTCACCATGTTGGCCAGGATGGTCTCAATCTCTTGACCTCGTGATCCTCCCACCTCGGCCTCCCAAAGTGCTGGGATTACAGGCGTGAGCCACCACACCCAGCCCATTGGTGAGTTGTATAACTACTACCTAAACATGTGGGTAGAATATGTATATTTTTAATTGTGGGATATCGGTTTTTTCATCCGGTTACACCGATCTTTCACATTGTATTTCAACTCTTTGTTTATATTTTCTTGACTTAGAGATATGTTAGTTTTCACAAAAGCTCAAGGTGACAGGTACTGTCAGCATCTCTGTTTTGCATATGGGGAATCTGAGGCAAGAAAGTTGAGGTATACTTGTCTGAGGTCAGCCTGTTAGCTGGTGGCAGTGTTTGCCTTTGACCCCTGTTGTCTGCCTCCGGAGCTTATACCTCCTTTATGCCCGGTGCAGGCACAGTTTTGTGGTCTCCAGGGTCTATAGCAGTGATTGCAGATTTTTGCCCTGGTGGTGCTTACTTTCTATTTGGGGTGGGGCACCTGATAAACCAGTAAATATATTGTGTATCAGATGGTGGTAAATGCAGTGGAAACAACTATGGTGATGAGAGGCAGCATGTAGGTTGAAGGAAGCTATCGGGTGGGTAGGGAAAGCCTGGGATTGAAGCAGAGATGTCAAGGAACTGGAAGCACGCGCCCTTAATCTGGGGAAGAGCACCCTTGGCAGCTCAAAGGCCACAAAAAGGAATTGTGCTTGGGGCAGCCATGCAGCAGCAGAGGGGCAGGTGTGGTGGAGTGAGGCAAGTTCGGGCATCGTGGATGATGAGGTCAGAGCTGTATCAGAGACTCGGTTCACAGGTGTGTCTGGCTAGTTAACTAGATCTTGAACAGAAGAGTGACAACTATCCAATTTCTTTCTTTTTTTTTTTTTTTTTTTTTGAGACGGAGTCTCGCTGTGTCTCCCAGGCTGGAGTGCAGTGGCATGATCTCGGCTCACTGCAAGCTCCGCCTCCCGGGTTCACGCCATTCTCCCGCCTCAGCCTCCCAAGTAGCTGAGACTACAGGTGCCCGCCACCACGCCCGGCTAGTTTTTTGTATTTTTAGTAGAGACGGGGTTTCACCATGTTAGCCAGGATAGTCTCGATCTCCTGACCTCGTGATCCACCCGCCTCGGCCTCCCAAAGTGCTGGGATCACAGGCTTGAGCCACCGCGCCTGGCCTTTTTTTTTTTTTTTTTTGAGACAAAGTCTCGGCCGGGCGCGGTGGCTCAAGCCTGTAATCCCAGCACTTTGGGAGGCCGAGACGGGCGGATCACGAGGTCGGGAGATCGAGACCATCCTGGCTAACATGGTGAAACCCCGTCTCTACTAAAAAATACAAAAAACTAGCCGGGCGAGGTGGCGGGCACCTGTAGTCCCAGCTACTCGGGAGGCTGAGGCAGGAGAATGGCGTGAACCCGGGAGGCGGAGCTTGCAGTGAGCTGAGATCCGGCCACTGCACTCCAGCCTGGGCGGCAGAGCGAGACTCCGTCTCAAAAAAAAAAAAAAAAAGTCTCGCTCTGTCGCCCAGGCTGGAGTGCAGTGGCCGGATCTCAGCTCACTGCAAGCTCCGCCTCCCGGGTTCACGCCATTCTCCTGCCTCAGCCTCCCGAGTAGCTGGGACTACAGGTGCCCGCCACCTCGCCCGGCTAGTTTTTTGTACTTTTTAGTAGAGACGGGGTTTCACCGGGTTAGCCAGGATGGTCTCGATCTCCCGACCTCGTGATCCGCCCGTCTCAGCCTCCCGAAGTGCTGGGATTACAGGCTTGAGCCACCGCGCCCGGCCAACTATCCAATTTCAATTTTCAGAAGGATCACAGTGGCTTCTGGATGGAGAGGCTAAAGAGGGAGGAGATATGAACAGAAGCCAGTTGGAAGGCCATTGCAGAATTCAAGTGAAATGTAATGGCAGCCAGGTTAAGTAGGAGGAGGAGTGGTGTGGGAGAGAGTCACACTGATGAATATAATCGTAGTTTCATTTTCACTTCCAGACTGATCCTTTTATTGTCATCCCACTATTCTGCTTTGAACTGCTAATGAACAGTCGGATTTTCCCATTTTTCCTGATGATGAGCAGTGCTGCTGTAAGGTGTACGTGCCTTCTGGAGCACTCGTAAGTTTTTCCAGGAGTGTGAGGTTGTGGGTTGTATGGTCTCTGCATGTGTATCCTATCAGTATAACGCCAGAGTCATTTCTACAGTGGTTGTATAATAATCCTGTGTGTGTGTTTTAAAACAGATTTTTATTGAAATGTAACATACATATAGAAATGTGCTTAATTCGGCCAGGCGTGGTGGCTCACGTCTGTAATCCCAGCACTTTGGGAGGCCGAGGCTAGAGGATCACAAGGTCAGGAGTTCGAGACCAGCCTATCCAACACTGAATTTATATTTAAATTCTACTCTGCTGTATTTAGTAGAGACTAAAAATACAAAAATTAGCCGGGCATGGTGGTGGGCACCTGTAATCCCAGCTACTCAGGAGGCTGAGGCAGGAGAATCACTTGAAACTGGGAGGTGAAGGTTGCAGTAAGGTGGGATCGTGCCACTGCACTCCAGCCTGGGCGACAGAGTGAGACTCCGTTACAAAAAAAAAAGCGAGAAATGTGCTTAATTCAAAATTGTACAAACCAGTTACCACATGAACACTCACCTGAACACTTCCACGTAATCACCAGGTCAAGACAGTATTACCAGTATTCCAGATACCTCATTTTTCCCTCCAAATTACACACTCTGCTCTGTAGGTAACCAGTAGTCTGACTCTGACAGTATGGCTTGGCTTTCTGTTTTTGAGCCCTGTGCAAAAGCAACCATAGAGTATGCATTCTTTATTTTTTCCTTTTATCTGTTTTAATTTGCCCAATATTTTTATGAGATGATACATATTGTTTTCTGTGTCTCTAACTAGTACAATTTATTCTTTTCCTTTGTTTGAACATTCCACAATTCATCACAGCATCTTGTATTGATGACCGTTGGACTTTGCAGTTTGGGGTTATTGTGATGAATACTGCTATCAGCACATTTGAATATTTCTGGTCGTGCACAGTACCTGTATTTCTCTTGAGTGCATACCCTGGACAGACATGGCTGGGTCGTATGAGATACATTTGTTCATTTTCAGCGGACGCTGCCAGTTTTCGACAGTTTATATTCGAACAAATTGTGTGGAGTTAGACAAGAGGATACTCACATTGCCTTCCTTGTCCGACTGATTTGTATACTCTGCATGGGAGCCCTTTGGACCTGTGTTTTGGAGATATTTTCTCCCGCTCTGTGGTGTGCCTCTTCATGTTACTGATTCTTTGGCCATGTTCAGATGACTGCTTAGCCTATCAAAGGCATTCTTCCATTTCTTTATGGTGGCTTTGATTTCTGCTCTTTCATTCTGATTCTTTGAGTTAACATTTTTCTGCTGACGATACAAGGCAGATGAGCCCCCAAATTGGGGGTTAGCCCAGGAGGGCTCTTGGCTTTGTTCAGGAAAGAATTCAAGAGCCAGCTGGTGGTAAAAGAAACTGTGTTTATTGAAGCAGCAGGGCACGGCAGAGTGGCTGCCCCTTGTGGAGCAGGGCTGACTCAGGCAGTATGCCCAGAGTAGCAGCACGTAGGCTGTTGGCTAGCAGTATTTATACCCAGTTTTAATTACATGCAAATTAAGGGGTGGGCTATTCAGACAGCACTCCTCATTCACCTTCCACCATGATTGTGAGGCCTCCCCAGCCATGTGGAACTGGGAGTCCCCGTTAAACCTCTTGATGAATTACCCAGTCTCGGGTATGCCTTTATTAGCAGCGTGAGACACAGTTGCTGCGGCCCATAAAAGACACATAGTTTTAAGTCTGTTTCCTGCAGTTCTCCTATGAGTGGCCAGGGTTTTGATTTTTTTTTTTTTTTTTTTGCATGTTCAAATTAAGGGTAGATGAGTCTGAGGGTCTTGCTCCGGCTCTGTCTCAGGCCCCCCACCAGCTGTTCCTCTTTCTTGCAGTTTACCTAACAGAGCCTTGGGGTGGGCATGTGTGGGACCATGTTGCTAAGATTTAATGCTTTTTCTCATTGTACTCATAGTTATGTTGCAATTTTGGCATTCTCTATGTCTTAAAGGCAGTGTTGAAGGTATAGCTTTGTGTAGAAGATTCGTAATTGTGGACTTACTTCATAGCATTTGAGAGGAGATTTGGGGAGGTTGCTTACAACTCACTGGCCATTGGTTTTAGTTACCTGGAAGCCTCCTCACCTTAGTTTTTGGAGATACTTTGGCTGGATATTTTATTTTATATTTTATTTTATTTTATTTTTTATTTTATTTTATTTATTTTAGTTTAGTTTATTTCTTGAGACAGAGTCTCTGTTGCCCAGGCTGGAGTGCAGTGGCATGATCTCAGCTCACTACAACCTCCACCTCCCAGGTTCAAACGATTCTTGTGCCTTAGCCACCTGAGTAGCTGGGGTTACAGGTTTGCACCACCATGCCTGGCTAATTTTTGTATTTTTAGTAAAGTCAGGGTTCCACCATGTTAGCCAGGCTGGTCTTGAACTCCTGACCTCAGGTGATCTGCCCGGCCCTCGGCCTCCCAAAGTGTTGAGATTACAGGTGTGAGCTACCGCGCCTGGCCTGGATATGTTTAAAGAGGTCATTTCTTTGTCTTCTGGCCTCCACTGTTCCTGACTAAAAGTTAGCGTTATTCTTAACATTACTCCCCTGTGTGTAATGTGTTGCTTGTCACTGGCTCCTTTTCAGATAATTATCTTGGGTTTTCAACAGTTTGACTCTGTGTCTTGCAGTTTCCTGTGCATTTGCTTTGCTTGGGGATCCTTGAGATTCTTAGATCTGTGAGTCACTGTCTTTCACAAGGAGGTATTTGGCCATTATTTCTTCATAATTTTTTAATTGTGGTAAAATAAACATAACATGAGATTCACCGTTTTTATTTTTGTTTGTTTGTTTTTGTTTTTTGAGACGGAGTCTCGTTCTGTCACCCAGGCTAGAGTGCAGTGGCACAATCTTGGCTCACTACAACCTCCACGTCCTGGGTTCAAGCGATTCTCCTGCCTCAGCCTCCTGAGTAGCTGGGACTACAGGTGTGCACCACCATGCCCAGCTAATTTTTGTATTTTTAGTAGAAATGGAGTTTCACCATGTCGGCCAGGATGATCTCGATCTCTTGACCTCGTGATCCACCCACCTCGGCCTCTCAAAGTGCTGGGATTACATGTGTAGAGCCACCGTGCCTGGCCCCATTTTAATCATTTTTTAGGTGTACTGCTCAGTGGCATTAAGTACACTAACAATATTGGCTACCACCACTATCCATTTTCAGATCTTTCTCTTCATTCCAAAACATTCTGTAGCCATTAAGCAATCACTCCTCAACACTTCTGCCTTCAGCCCCTGGTAACTTGTAGGTAATGTCCATGAATTTTGTCAGAAGTAGAATAAAAAAACATGTTGTTTCGTGTGCATCTGCCTTATTTCTTTAAAAGTAATGTTTTCAAGGCTTATCCATGTTGTAGCATATATCAGAATTTCATTCCCTTTTATGGATTAATAATATTCTATTGCATGTATGTGTTACGTTTTATTCATTCATCTATTGATGAATATTTGGGCTGTTTCTACCTCTTGGCTATTGTGAATCATACTGATGTTGATGATTTTCTTTTTTCTTGAAATGGAGTCTCGCTCTGTCACCTAGGCTGGAGTACAGTGGCACGATCTGGGCTCACTGCAACCTCCGCCTCCTGGGTTCAAGCAGTTCTCCTGCCTCAGCCTCCCGAGTAGCTGGGTACTTGCCGAGTAGCCTGCCACCATGCCCGGCTACTTCTTGTATTTTTAGTAGAAACAGGGTTTCACCATGTTTGTCAGGCTGGTCTTGAACTCCTGACCTCAGGTGATATGCCCACCTCAGCCTCCCAAAGTGTTGAGATTACAGGCGTGAGCCACTGCGTCCAGCCTGAAGACAGCATTCTTAGCATCAAGGGTGCAAAGTTGAGGCACAGGAGATCTATCCAAAGCAACCTCATTACACTGAGACTTCTTAGCCATTTCTCTACTTGATTAACCACCCTAGCCCACACCCTTGGCTTTATCCCATTAGCGCAGTTTGCTTGTCTGTCCAATTCAGTATATAAATGTTTGGCTCTTAACTGTTTTTCTGGTTTATTTCCTTATGAGGATCCTAATGCCACATAAAACTTTCATTAAACAAATACATGTGTATGCTTTTATCTTGTTAACTTAATCATATGTCAGTGTAATTGATGGGCCCAGCAAGGATCCTAAGATGACGTAGGTGAAATCATGTTGCCCCTGCAGTATGGACATTGGTTTGTAAGTGTCTGTTTGAGTTCCTGTTTTCAATTCTCAGGAATTTTCCTAAGTTGTTTACTTCCTCATTTTCTCCTTTTGAAACTCTAGCTGTGCCACAGGACTGTGAAGTTCCTGTTTCATTTTTCTAATGTGTTTGTTTTCCAGTTTGTATGACTTCTACTGATATATCTTAAAGTTCACTAACTCTTCTGTCCTCTTCATCTGTCAAATCCATTTAGTGACTCCTTAAAATCCAGATGTCTGAGGTTCTTAGGAAAACAGGTGCTTCTGCCCAATGTAGCTTGAATTTGCTCTGAATGTGGCGGTCCCCTAAGCCAGTAACACAACTGCCTCCTGGCCTGCCCTGGCCACCCAGGGAGGAGTGAAGGGAGAGATGGGTGTAGTGGTAATAAACCTTGCTGTGCACAGCTTTGTGTAACAACTGGAAAGGGCGATGTGTTTCTCTGCTCCCATCCCCAAGCCTGATTTCTTCAAGATGCAGTAACTGACATCCCCACACATGGCCTCCCCTCCACATCCTGTTATTTCATTAGAAACCCTGCCTAAGGAACAAGGAAATCCTACAAAGAGGATGTCTCAGGTACCCATCAGCAGCCATGCAGTGATAACAAGTGGGTCTGATGCCATTAAAAGGTTGTTTTGAAACCACCTGCTGCTGCAAGCAGAACCCAATCGCATAGGAATCCAAGCTCCATGATGGAGCTTTGGCCATTGTTTTTAGTTACCAGGAAGGAAAATGGCGAGATTGAGATTGAGCCTGGAGGGCCGGCGGGGACCTCATGGCTGTGAAGACCCTGGACTCTTGTGTTGCTGGAGATGGTGTTCGTGCCCTCACAAGGTCTGCTCAGCCCTCTTTCTGCCATGTGGAGAAGCAGCTACTGCCATTCAGCACAACACTCCAGCCTTGGTGACACAGCGAGACTCTGTCTCAAAAAAAAAAAAAAAATATATATATATATATATATATATAAAATATATATAAATAATGTGTGTGTGTGTATATATATATATAAAAAATAATGTATTGTGCTAACTTTCTTCTTTGTAAAAGCCCTTGGGGGATTGTTAAGTGTGTGTCTTGGCTTGAATTTGGGTTTTTTTTAGACCAGAGATCCCTAGTCCCTTTGGAGCTGTGAGTGTGAGGGTATTTGTGTTTCTTGAGAAGGTCTAAGAGTTGCCATCAGTTTGGTGGCAGGGTATGTTGTACTTAGGGACCTTGTCAGAATGGATAACCCATTTTACCTCCATCACTTACAAAACAACGACTTTTATCAGCTACATTAAAATGCCAGCAATGTCATACTACATTCTCATAAACACTGGGAGTTAACTGCTAACTTTCTCGTCCGGGTATTCATAGGCTTTGGCAAGGCAGCTGTACACAAAACTGGTCCCATTCGTAGTAATCTTGATGTTAAACTTTGGAGCCAGAGTACAAGCAAATATATAAACACTAGGAAGAAAAGTAAATGCAGAGAAGAATAAATGCTATGAGGAAGAGTAAAGTTGAGGAGGGGAATAGACAGATGGGATTGACGCATTCAACCTGTGCAGTGTACAGTGTAGACTTTTTTTTTTTTTTTTTTTTTTTTTTTTTTTGAGACGGAGTCTCACTCTGTAGCCCAGGCTGGAGTGCAGTGGCCGGATCTCAGCTCACTGCAAGCTCCGCCTCCCGGGTTCACGCCATTCTCCGGCCTCAGCCTCCCAGGTAGCTGGGACTACAGGCGCCCGCCACCTCGCCCGGCTAGTTTTTTGTATTTCTTAGTAGAGACGGGGTTTCACCGTGTTAGCCAGGATGGTCTCAATCTCCCGACCTCGTGATCCGCCCGTCTCGGCCTCCCAAAGTGCTGGGATTACAGGCTTGAGCCACCGCGCCCGGCCAGTGTAGACTTTTTTTTTGAGATGGAGTCTCACTCTGTCGCCAGACTGGAGCGCAGTGGCGCGATCTCTGCTCACTGCAAGCTCCGCCTCCCGGGTTCCCGCGGTTCGCCTGTCTCAGCCTCCTGAGTAGCTGCGACTACAGGCCCCCGCCACCACGCCCGGCTAATTTTTTAATATTTTAGTAGAGACAGGAGTGTATACTCATTTTTGGCCACTTTATCTTTTTAGGAAACAATCAACACAGAAATCCTCAAGAGGCAGCTTTCCTGTACATTTCAGTTTCTCCTAAAACAGAAGAGGGCTGAGAATGCTTACTGAGGAATCATCCAAGCATTTCTTTCTGTCATGACAAGAGCAATTCCAGTGTGCTTCATGAGACCCTGCTTCTCTCGCTGTATTTGGTTTTCAGGTTGCAAGATTTGAAAAACGCTTGTCAAAACCCGACAGTTATTTCTGTTTTCAAGGGCAGTTTGATCTGCATTTTCTTCCAGTCCATTCATTTCTCTCTGGTTTGGCCTCCAAGGTCTTAATCTTTTGCCCAAGAAAAGCCCTTACATTTAAGCAACATGAGTTCCTTGATTTATCTTTAGCCCACTGCTACTTTCCTGAGTTCAGAATAAAAGCTGATTATTATTATTATTGTTGTTTATTGTTATTATTAGTTTGAGACAGAGTCTTGCTCTGTCACCCAGGCTGGAGTACAGTAGCATGATCCACATTTTCATTTTTGAGCTTCCTTAGCTAAGTGGTTTTACTTTCTTCCCTTTCCATCTCTCTTTCTCTCTTTCTTTATATTTATTTCTCTAGATTTTTAAAATTCTGTCTCTCTCTTTGCTCCAATTTCTCCATTGTGACCTCTGCCTCCCGGGCTCAAGCGATTCTCCTGCCTCAGCCTTAGGAGTAGCTGGGATTATAGGCGCCCGCTACCACCACACATGGCGAAATTTTGTGTTTTTAGTAGAGACAGAGTTTCGCCATGTTGGCCAGGCTGGTCTTGAACTCCTGACTTCAGGTGATCTACCCACCTCAGCCTCCCGAAGTGCTGGGATTATACCAGCCTTGGGCCTTGACAGTTATTTTGACCTAACATTGGTGATAATTTCTCTCTCCCTCACCCGAGAAGATGGCAGATTGGAGCTCTTTTTACATAGATCGACCAGTCTTCCCAGCAACACTGAAAAGTCATTTACTTTCTGCAGAGAAAGAGACAGATGCAAAGAGTCAACTCACCAGCTGGAAACTGGGATCAGTATCAAGTGCTTACTCTACCATTCAACTCTTGCTTCACCTTTTGACCCCTTTCATGCCTTCGTCAACCAGTGAATCTGTTGGGCTCAGAGTTCATGACATAGGGGCTCGTGGTGTTCCATTTGGCTTCCTGAAATCCCTTCATTTCCCCCTTGCAGTGCTTCCACACAGGACTTTGGGTGGGTAGTCAGGGCAGTTTACATCCCTGAGTGAAAATGCTGAATGTTCAGCAAGCCTTGGTCAGAAGTTTTCCAAGGCTCATGAGTGAAGAAATAGCAATGACTCGCTGGCTATTGCCAGGGCTGAGAAAAAGAATGTGTACCCTAGAGGCTGGGCCCAAGAGGAAGAGAGTACTTTCTCTCAGCATTGAGTAAAATCGACCATTTTTAAAATGAGCCTTGGGAACCGGCATAACTGGTCCCTCTGTGCCCAATTTCTCCATCCCAATAATGAATTCCATGGGCAACCTCAGTGGCCCATGACAGTTGCTTCTCGTTGCACTTCCCTGCCAATTCTCAGAAAGAAAGTGTCACACAGTCTCTGGAGGGAACTTCTAATTACAGGAACACAGTCTGCTTGTCTGAGTCTTATTTTCAGTTCTTGGACCCTCTCCAGCAAGGACTGTCTCTGTCTTGCGTAACCTTTGGGTAACATCCAATCCACTCAGGAATTCTTCCCTGCTAGGGAACATACTCTATACACCCAACGAATATTAGCTAAGTGCCTTACACTTTTAACTAGGTTTTGGGAAGAAAGATCAATAAGACAAAGTATTGCCTTTAAGGGAGTAAAGGTCTAGGAGAAGAGAGAGATCAACAGTAAATAAAGATACCTAGTATGGTGGGTGAATCCATTTGGGAGACTCCAGATGAGGAAGATGTTGAACTTGGGGCCATCAAGAAAATCAAAGTAGAAGAGATGATGCAAGCTCAGTGTAGAAGGATGACGATTATGATGATGATTATTATTTGGAGATGGAATCTCGCTCTGTTGCCCAGGCTGGAGTGCAGTGGCACAATCTCAGCTCACTGCAACTTCCGTCTTCCAGGTTCAAGAGGTGCTCCTGCCTCAGCCTCCCAAGTAGCAGGGACTACAGGCACACGCTGCCATGCCCGGCTAATTTTTTTGTATTTTAGTAGAGACAGGGTTTCACTGTGTTCCCAGGCCTGTCTCGAACTCCTGAGCTCTGGCAATCCACCCACCTCGACCTCCCAAAGTGCTAGGATTACAGGCGTGAGCCACCGAGGCCTGCCGTGTAGGATTATTAAGAGTTCAGAAGCACAAATAAGCATGCTAATCCTGAGTGCAAAGGCACCAAAAAAATGACAGTATATTACATTCTGTAGATAAAAGACAATCTTTGGAGTAGGAGGCAGACTTGAAAGGTACTATGGGACAGATTTGTAGAACACACACATTTCCTTTTTTCTCTTTTTTTTTTAAAAGACTCGGTCTCATTCTGTTGCCCAGATTGGAGTGCGGTGGCATGATCATAGCTCTCTGCAGCCTCAACCTCCTGGGTTTAAACCATCCGCCAACCTCAGCCTCTTAAGCACCCGGACTATAGGCACACACTACCATGCCTGACTAATTCAATTTTTTATTTTTGTAGAGACGCGGTCTTGTTACGTTGCCCAAGCTAGTCTCAAACTCCTGGGCTCAAGCAATCCTCCTGCCTCAGCCTACCAAAGTGCTGGGATTACAGTCATGAGCCACTGCACCTGACTCACACATATATATCTATCTGTTAGTCTATCAGATTCAATGTAAATGTTAGTTGAAAATTGATGGAAACCAATTGATATTTGATGAAGTTTGCAGTTGAGCAAGGTACCTGGTTCCCAATTGTGGAATGCAATGAAGGGTCCTGTTTCTATGAGCTTTTGTTTCATAGCCCCCCAAAACATGGTGGTTTAAGACAACGACCAGGCTGGGCTCAGTGGCTCGTAATCCCAGCATTCTGGGGGCCAGGCAGGAGGATTACTTGAGTCCAGGAGTTCAAGACCAGCCTGGGCAATACGGTGACACCCCGTCTCTCAAACACTACCACCATCCCACCACCATTTATTTAGCGTTTGTTGTTTGACAGTTTGGGCTGTGCTTGGCCTGAGAGTTCTCTTGACTGGCTTCTGCAGTCATTTTCTAGGTGGGGCGGAAATGTTTATTGTTCTTCGCTCAATGTCTCATCCCCCGAGCCATCTGGGTAAGGCCTGTTCACACATTGCTGGAGTCTTCCAGCAGAGCTTGTATCGGGTGTGCCTGCACCCCATCAGCCAGTGCAATCATGGGTGAGCCCAAGGTGGAAGGGCGCTCAGTTACACAGAAGGGGCTTGGATATAGGAAAGAAAAGACACAGTGGTCATTCTTTTCTGCAGTTGGCCACAAGGCCAGTGTATTATTGCAAGAATCTAAGTAAGGGGAACAGCTTTATTGAGATGTGATGAACATGTGGGAAATTCACATATTTAAAGCATACAACCTAATCAATTCCCTTCTCTCTGTCCTATCATAATACTTCCCCTGGAAACTTTTTTTTTCTTGAGACAGAGTCTCACCTTGTTGCCCAGGCTGGAGTGCAGTGGCATGATCATGGCTCACTGCAGCCTCAGCCTCTCAGGCTCAAGTGATTCTCCTGCTTCAGTTTCCTGGGTAGCTGGGACCACAAGACACATGCCACCATGCCTGGCTAATTTTTCTGTTGTTTGTAGAGATGGGGTTTTGCCATGTTACCCTGTCTGGTTTCAAACTTCTGAGCTCAAGCGATCCTCCCATCTCGGCCTCCCAAAGTGCCGGGATTACATGCATGAGCCACCACGACCGGCCTGATTCCAGGTCTGATAGAAAAACTCTTTCAACCAACTGCCAGTTGGAAAAACTTTGAATCTGCATATGACCTGGAAGCCCGGCTTCCAGTTGTCCCACCTTTCTGGACTGAACCAATGTACATCTTTTTTTTTTTTTTTTTTGAGATGGAGTATTGCTCTGTTGCCCAGGCTGGAGTGCAGTGGCGCATCTTGGCTCAGTGCAAGCTCCACCTCCCAGGTTCACACCATTCTCCTGCCTCAGCCTCCCAGGTAGTTGGGATTACAGGTGCATGCCACCACACCCGGCTAATTTTTGTATTTTTAGTAGAGACAGGGTTTCGCCATGTTGGCCAGGCTGGTCTCGAATTCCTGGCCTTAAGTGATCCTCCCGCCTCGGCCTCCAAAGTGCTGGGATTACAGAGGCTTGTTTTTTTATTTTTTTAATTTTTCTTTTGTTTTTTGTTTTTCATTTTTGAAATGGAGTATAGTCCTGTCGCCCAGGCTAGAGTGCAGTGGCGCATCTTGGCTCACTGCAAGCTCTGCCTCCCGGGTTCACGCCATTCTCCTGCCTCAGCCTCCTGAGTATCTGAGACTACAGGTACCCGCCACCATGCCCGGCTAATTTTTTTATATTTTTTTAATCAGTAGAGACGGGGTTTCACCATGTTAGCCAGGATGGTCTCAATCTCCTGATCCACCTGCCTCGGCCTCCCAAAGTGCTGGGATTACAGGCATGAGCCACTGCACCTGGCTGAACCAATGTACATCTTATTTGTATTGATTGATGTTTCCCTAAAATGTATAAGACCAAGCTGTAGCCTGACCACTTTGGGGGCACATGTTCTCAGGATCTCCTGGGGCTGTGTTATGGGCCATCGGTCACTCATATTGGCTCAGAATAAATCTCTTCAAATATTTTACAGACTTTGATTCTTTTCACCAACATCAATATGAGAATTTAGTTCATAATACAGACATATCACAAGTCAAGTCATAAAAGGCAAATTATGTAAAAAAAAAAAAAAAAAAAAAAAAAAAAAAAAAAAAAAGGTGCTTAGGAAACTAGAAAACTAGATAACTTCTTTTAAAAATTAAAAAAAAATTTTTTTTTAAATTCCTTAGCCGGGCATGGTGGTGGGCACCTGTAGTCCCAGCTACTTGGGAGGCTGAGGCAGGAGAATCGCTTGAACCCAGGAGGTGGATGTTGCAGTGAGCAGAGATTGTGCCACTGCATACTAGCCTGGGTGACAGAGCGAGACTCCATCTCAAAAAAAATGTATATTTTTATATATATTTTTAAATTATGTATACATATATATAGCAAGAATTATATGCCATTTTAATAGACTTTATGTTTTTAGAACATCCACCAATGCTGCTTTGATTCAAGTCCACATGATCTGTCATCTGGGCTGTAGATAGCCTGGCACCCTTCCTGCCCATTCTGCGGGGGACATCCATGGTACACATTTGTTTTCTTTTTCTTTTTTTTTTTTTTTTTCGAGACAGAGTCTCACTCTGTCACCCAGGCTGGAGTGCAGTGGCCGGATCTCAGCTCACTACAAGCTCTGCCTCCCGGGTTCCCGCCATTCTCCTGCCTCAGCCTCCCAAATAGCTGGGACTACAGGCGCCCGCCACCTCGCCCAGCTAGTTTTTTGTATTTTTAGTAGAGACGGGGTTTCACCGTGTTAGCCAGGCTGGTCTCGATCTCCTGACCTCATGATCCGCCCGTCTCGGCCTCCCAAAGTACTGGGATTACAGGCTTGAGCCACCGTGCCCGGCCTGTTTTCTTTTAAAAAAACACCCAGTGCTCTTATATTCCTCCAGAAGGAAACCTAAACTCCAGTGTCCTCTGTGATCTGGCTCCTGTTTTTTGCTCCAGCTCGATCTCTTGTTCCATCACCCTCTTGTCTTCTAATCCATCCTTTGTATTAAGAAGCAAATTACCTAAACCTTTTAAATGAAGCAAAAGGATGACCACATTTCCGTTCAGTATCACACTGAAGCATTGTCTGATAGGCCTAGCTAGTTCTTTCCTTCTCAAGACAATGTTCTTTTGTTTGCTTGAGATCCGGACTCTGTGAAGTCATTGCCAACCCACGGGGAATTAATCAATTGCAAATGATTTTTGTCCAGTAGAGTTGCAAATTACTTCAATTACTTCTGTTCAGTTAAAAAGATTACCCCCAAATGGCCAACCATGGTGGCTCACGCCTATAATCCCCGCCCTTTGGGAGGCCAAGGTGGGTGGATCACTTGAGGCCAGGAGTTTGAGACTAGCCTGGCCAATATGGTGAAACCCCATCTCTATTAAAAATACAAAAATTATCTGGGTGTGATGGCGCATATGCCCGTAATCACAGCTACTACGCCTCAGGAGGCTGAGATGGGAGAATAGTTTGAACCCAGGAGGCAGAGGTTACAGTGAGCTGAGATTGTGCCACTCACTCCAGCCTGGGTGACAGAGTGAGACTGCGCCAAAACAAACAAATGAAAAAAATGAAATAATGTGTTAATAATTTTATATTAAAATATTATATTTCAGAAAAATATTTACCACTTTTTTTTTTGAGACAGAGATTCGCTCTTGTTACTCAGGCTGGAGTGCAATGGCGCAATCTCGGCTCACTGCAACCTCTATCTCTTGGGTTCAAGCGATTCTCTAACCTCAGCCTCCTGAGTAGCTGGGATTACAGACGCCCACAACCATGACCAGCTAATTTCTTTTTTTGTATTTTTAGCAGGGACAGGGTTTCACCATGTTGGCCAGGCTAGTCTCGAACTCCTGATCTCAGGTGATACACCTACCTCGGCCTCCCAAAGTGCTGGGATTACAGGCATGAGCCACTGCACCCGGCCTACCACATTTTGTTGTATGTTTGAAGTAATCGAAATTTATTCCTGCAAACCACACAGATTTTCTTATGTTTAATTTTAATTTTAAAAGATCTGCCGGCCATTGACAGATGAATGGATAAACAGAATGTGTATATATACATACAATATGATGGAATATTTTGTGGCCTTAACAAAGAACATTCTCCTGAGCATGGTGCCTCACGCCTGTAATCCCAACACTTTGGGAGGCTGAGGGGGGAAGATCACTCAAGGCCAGGAATAGGAGACCAGTCTGGCCAACATGGTGAAACCCCATCTCTACTAAAAATACAAAAATTAGCCGGACATGGTGGCGCACACCTGTAATCCCAGCTACTCGGGAGGCTGAGGCAGGAGAATCGCTTGAACCCGGAGGTGGAAGTTGCAGTGAGCTGAGATCGGGCCATTGTACTCCAGCCTGGGCGAAAAGAGTGAGGCTTCATCTCAGAATAATAATATAAAAAATAATAATAAAATAATAATAATAAATAGAAAAATTAAAAATTAAAAATAAATTAGCTAATTGGGAGACTGATATGGGAGGACTGCTTGATCTCAGGTCTTTGGGACTGTAATAAGCTATGATTGTCACTGCACTCCAGCCTGGGTGACAGAGCAAGACTCTCACTAAAAAAAAAAAGAGAGAGAAAGAACATTCGGATACATGTACTGCATAGATGAACCTTGGCAATATTTTACTTAAGTGAAATAAGTCAGTCACAAGAAGACGAACACTGCATACTTCCGTCCATGAGGTAGGTACCGCAGTCAGAATTATAGAGACGGGAAGTAGCATGGTGGTTCATTAGGGGCTAGGGAGGGTGAATGGGGGACGAGTGTTATGGAACAGAGTTTCAGTTTGGGAAGATGAGAAGATTCTGAATATGGAGGATGGTGATGGCTGCTTAACATTGTGAATATACTTAATGCCACTGAACAGTACACTTAAAATGGTTAAGATGGTAAATTGTATGTTATGTATATTTTACCATTATTTTAAAAATTGAAAATAACTTTTTTCTTATTGTTGAGTTCCTTCCAAACCTGCCCTCAATGCAATTTTCCCCATCACTCCACCCAGAACACTGTTTCCAATGTTTTCCATGCCATTAAATGTGATGGATATTCTTCAGCCTTTATTTTGCTTGGCCCTGTAGCATCATTTTACGTGGTTGTTAGAAATAAAGCTTGGAGTCGTAAAGAAAAAGGAGCACTCAAAGGATTTCTCAGCAAGGCAAATTTACTTCTACGCAGAAGGGTGCTTCTTGTAGGGCTGGCTGCTATCAGAGCACCCCGAACAAAGGAGAGTAGAAGCTTTTATTCTTAAGGCAACTCTTGACTTTGTGTCCTTTCCCCATTGGCTGCGGTCAGACGGCACAATCTAAACTAGACTTGATTGGCCACACATTTAAACTGTCTTAGATAAGGTGGACGTGTAAGGGGAGAGAGGGGAGAGGAGGAAGGGGTCATCTACAGAGAACTAGACAGCTAGCCTATTCTTAAACAAGGAAAGAAATGCGAGCTGGGGCTGTGGCATGTCTGGGCATGTAGCAAAATCAGAGAGAAGAAAAGGAGAAGAAAGTGTGTGTGTGGGGGGGGGAGGTACCTGGAATTAGAGAATAAGAAGCTGAACAGGCTGTTTGAAGAGAAACCTTGCTATATCTCACAATGGTTGACTCTCTCTTTCTCAACAGGACTTAACTACATATCCACAGGCTGTTTAACACCCTGTAGCCAATGCGATCACAAGGGATTCACTGAAATAGTTGCATCTCTATTTTATTCTGTGTTACTTTGAGACCCTTAGGCGCTGGGATTACAGAGAGACAGGTCTTTGTGAACCTCTTTATCTCAAAGCCAAACCAATAGTGATGAAAGCTCTTCCAAGACTAAAGAGGCCCCAAGGGGTGGGAGGTGCAGAGAGACTCACCTGGCTTCAGATCTGCCTTCTTGGAAACAGAATTAGAGCACATGATGGCTTTCTGCCATTTGCTCTTGATCCCAAGGGAGCCGAATGGCTTGGAGAGTAGAACATCACTGTAAGAGTGAGTTTAATGAGGAACGATGAGACATCAGCTCCCTGGGGCTTGAGAAATCATAAATACTTCCCTAGAACCCCTCACCTGGACAGTTTCCTGACGCCACACTCGTGCATCTTAGAGAGGAGAGTCAGGATGACTTCATGACAAGTTCCTTCTGCCCGTCTTTCCCTGCTAGATTCTGTCTTCAGCATTCAACAGTCAGGGGAGGAAGACGTCATACCAACATTTTTTTTTTTCCAAGCAATGGTCAGTTGAGTGACTCACGCTATCCTTGTGAGTACTGTGTGTGAAAAGGATTAAAAAAGTAGTGCAGGAAGGAAGAGATGGAGGTAAAAGGGTTGATAAAGTCTCATGATGATTTTTTTAAATGTCTCTAGAGTTCCCTTACCTGGTTATATATGTCTTCTAAGACATTGCAACTTTTGGGAGGCTGAGGCAGGTGGATCCCTTGAGGCCAGGAGTCCAAGACCAGCCTGGCCAACTTGGTGACACCCCATCTTATCTAAAAATACAAAAATTAGCTGGGCATGGTGGCGGATGCCTGTAATCCCAGCTACTAGGGAGCCTGAGGCAGGAGAATGGCTTGAACCCAGGAGACAGTGGTTGCCGTGAGCCAAGATCACACCACTGCACTCCAGCCTGGGTGACAGAGTGAGTGAGACGCTGTCTCAAAAAAAGGGAAAAAAAAAAAAAAAAAAGATTCTATTGCAATTGTTTCTGTCACCTCCACCTCTGATGGCCTTTCGTTCTGGAAACTAGTGAGTTTCTCCATGTCAGTAGGAACTGCCACTTCCTTGAGCACATTCTTTCAGTCCATCTGCTAACACCTCCCTTGTTCTTCTCTAGTATATGAGCCGGGCACGGTGGCTCATGCCTGTAATCCCAGAACTTTGGGAGGCCGAGGCGGGCAGATCACAAGGTCAAGAGATCGGGACCATCCTGGCCAACATGGTGAAAGCCCGTCTCCACTAAAAATACAAAATTAGCCAGGCATGGTGGTGTGTGCCTGTAGTCCCAGCCATTTGGGAGGCTGAGGCAGGGGAATTTCTTGAACCTGGGAAGTGGAGGTTGCAGTGAGCTGAGATTGCACCATTGCACTTCAGCCTGGGCAATAAGAACAAAACTCCATCTCAAAAAAAAAAAAAAAAAATCAACAAAGCAAAGCAAAACAAAACAAGTATGTACTAAATGTTCACTCTGCACCAGATGTTACATATATTGTCATTGCAATTGTGAGTGGACTTTTTATTCTCTTATCTTTTCTCATGGCTGTTTGCAGATACATAAGAAAGCTGATGACACTGATTAGTTGTAATTGTGTTTAAATTGAAATTTTTTTTTTTTTTTTGAGACAGGGTCTTGCTGGGCTCAAGCAATCCTCCTGCCTCATCCTCCCAAGTAGCTAATTTTTTAAAAAATCTATTTTTGTAGAGGTAAGGGTCTCGTTTTATTGTCCAGGCTTGTCTCAAACTCCTGGCCTCAAGAATTTCTCCTGCCTCCGCCTCTCAAAGTGCTGGGATTACAGGCAGGAGTCACAGAACCCAGCCAGGCTGTTACATTTTATTAAATGAATTTTAGCTTATTTTAAAACTGTTTTTTTCTGCATTGCTCTATTCATGCTTATACTTTGTTATCTGACTTGTCGATATTAAATTTTTTTGCACTCTTAGGATAAACATTCATTAGTAATGGAGTGTGTTATTTTATCCAAAATATAACTTCATTTCACTCCCCTTTCAGGCTTTTGCATCTGTCGTCAACATGAGATTAATTTGCAGATTTCTTGTTGGTCTTACATGTGATTTTTTTTTTTAACCTTCATTCAGCTTTCCATGATGAGTACAAAGCCTTAGGGAATATCAGGATAAAGTAAAATTTTCTAGAATGTGATCTGGACTTACCACAAAGAAACTTCAGGTTCATCAGGCTTCATGGTGTATTTGTCTAAATATTTAAGTAAAAAATAATGCTGGGCGGGCACAGTGACTCACGCCTGTAATCCCAGCACTTTAGGAGCCTGAGATGGGTGGATCACCTGAGGTCAGGAGTTTGAGACTAGCCTGGCCAACATAGTGAAACCCCATCTCTATTAAAAATACAAAAATTAGCCGGGTGTGGTGGCGAGCACCTGTAGTCACAGCTACTCAGGAGGCTGAGGTGGGAAGATCGCATAAGCCCAGGAGGTAGAGGTTGTAGTGAGCTATGATTGTGCCACTGCACTTCAGCCTGGGCAACAGACCCAGACCCTGTCAAAAAACAAAAAACAAAATAAAAACATTTCACATAACTACAGTGCAATGATCACAATCAGGAAATTGGCATTAATACTATATTATGTATAGTATTATAGCTATATAATATACTATTTGCTATATACTATAGTATTACTATAGTAATTAGTATATAGCATTAATATAATACTATAAAATTTACAGAGCTCATTTATATTTTATTTTTTTGTTTCTTCTCATTTATATTTTAATTATCCCAATAATGTCATCTATAGCAAAAGAAAGACTAAAGTCATTCATTACATTTGATTCACATGTCTTTTTTGCCTCCTTTAATCTGGAACATTTTCTATATATATATTTTAAATTGAGATGGGGTCTTGTTCTGTCACCAAGGCTGGAGTGCAGTGGTGCAATCATAGCTCACTGTAGCCTCAACCTCCTGGGTTCAGGCAATTCTCCTGCCTCAGCCTCCCAAGTAGCTGGGACAACAGGCATGTGCCGCTATGCCCAGCTAATTTTTGTATTTTTTGTAGAGAAGTGGTTTCACTATGTTTCCTAGGCTGGCCTCAAACTCCTAAGCTCAAACGATCCTCCCACCACCTCTCAAAGTGCTGGGATCACAAGTGTAAACCACCATGCCTGGCATTTCTTTGTATTTTGTGGAACAGACATTTTGAAGAGCACAAGTGAGATATTGTGCCCCTCAAGCTCAGTTTGTGTGATGTTCCCTACTCTTTAAAGTTCTGCATCTTTGGCAGGAATCCCACAGAAGTGATGTTTTGCTGTTTCCAGTGAATCCTATCAGAAAGCACATGTTTATCATGTCCCATTAAGAAACTCCTTGACCATCTAATAGGGGTGCTATAAAATCAGTGTTAAGATAGATGGTCGGGATTAGAGAGTCCATTTTCTAGAATTCTATTTCGCTTGGGATGTTATAAAATAGATATTTAATGTGGGTGGTTAGCTATGAGATATTTCCTCACACCTTTCAGAATTATTATTATTATTTTCCTGCAAATTGGCATATTTGTTTATTTCTAAGCTTGTGAAAATGTCCTTAATTTGTTGAGGTAGCAAACAAATTTCAATTTTGATTGCTATGCAAAACCAGAAGATAATCTGCTTCGCAATGAACTTTATACAGTTCAACTGCATACAGGCAACACGCTACATATGAAAAATTACTAACTGAACTGCAGATATTAAACGAAAAGAGTTAACAGTTTATTATAATTTATTTTATTTAACAATCTAGGAAGTTCGCAGCCATCAGCAGTTCTAGTGCAAGTTCAGGTGCAATTGGGAATTCGGGAATCTCGGTGGAGCTGTTAGTGAACCTTGTACTTCTTCTTTTTTTTTTTTTTTTTTTTTGAGATGGAGTCTTGCTCTGTTGCCCAGGCTGGAGTACAGTGGCGCAATCTCTGCTCACTGCAAGCTCCGCCTCCCGAGTTCACGCCATTCTCCTGCCTCAGCCTCTGAGTAGCCCGGCTAATTTTTTTTTTTTTTTTTTTTTTTAGTAGAGACGGGGTTTCACTGTGTGAGCCGGGATGGTCTCAATCTCCTGACCTCGTGATCCCCCTGCCTCGGCCTCCAAAAGTGCTGGGATTACAGGCGTGAGCCACCGCGCCCGGCCACATGCATATACTTTTGATAGCACATGTGAAGGGATCGCTCTAAAATGGACCTCCTCGTTTCATTCGCAGCAAATTGACCTGGGCCACTCAACATGGCTTTTATCGTGCCTGATGTTAATGCATGTTCTTTCTTTACAGTAAATTCATGGCCCTCAGGTGATACCAGTTTGACATACACGGCATCAGGGCCTTCTCAGCCACCGTAGGTTTTCTTCTCTTCATCCATTTTGTTCTTACGAAATTCTACTTTGCTTCCCAAGGAACTTTAGTCGTTTCTCGTCAGCCCCGCATCCAGCGCAGCTGGGTCCCCTATTCCAGGGCCGCCCCCGCAACCCAGCTGCCTGCTCCCGTCGGTGGCTTCCGGGGCAGTGGGAAGAATTACTTCCGCTGGGTCAGAGTCGCTTTCTGTGACTCACGGGATGATTTTTTTTGTTTTTTCTGGTTTTTTTTGTTTTTGTTTTTTTTTTTTTTTTTTTTTTTTTTAAAGACAGGGTCTCGTCCTGTCACCTAGTCTCGACTACAGTGGCATAATCTCAGCTCACTGCAGCCTCGAACACTGCGGCTCAAAGCGATCCTCCCGCCTCAGTCTCCTGAATGGCTGGGACAAGAGGCACATGCCACCATGCCCAGCTCCTTTTGTTTATTTTTTTGTAACGAGCAAGTCTTACTGTGCTGCCCGGGCTGGTCTTGAACTCCTGGCCTCAAGCAGTCTTTTCACCTCAGCCTCCCAAAGTGCTGGTATTACAGGTGTGAGCCACCATGCCTGATCTTAGAATTATTAACGATTACTACCTATTAGCTAACAATTGGCTCTATTATTAGCTAACTATTAACTAACTATTCACTATTATTAAAAAGACAAGAGTTGGCAAGGGTGCGGAGAAAAGGGAACCCCTGGTGCCCTGTTGGTGGTAATGTAGATTGGAGCAGCCATTATGGGAAATAGTGTGGGGGTTCCTGAAGGAATTAAACATAGAGGCCGGGTGTGGTGGCTCACGCCTGTAATCCCAGCACTTTGGGAGGCCATGGCAGTTGGATCACTTGAGGCTATGAGTTCAAGACCAGCCTGGTCAACAAGGTAAAACCCTGTCTCTACAAAAAGAAAAACAAAACAAAACAAAATAGCCAGGGGTGGTGGCACATACCTGTAATCCCTGCTGCTCGGGAGGCTGAGGCACAAGAATCACTTAAACTTGGGAGGCGGAGGTTGCAGCGAGCCGAGGTCACACCGCTGCACTCCAGCCTGGGCGACAGATAATCTGTCTCAAAAAATAAAAAGAAAAAAGAAATTAAAATGTTGAGACTCTTTCTCAAAAAATAAAAATAAAAAAGACCTCAAAAATAAGAAGAAATTAAAAATAAAAAATTTAAAATAACAAGAAATTAAATATGATCCAGTAATCCCTCCTGTGGATGTGTATCCAACGAAAATGAAATTGCCACTCGCAAAGGTATCTGCATGCTCATGTTCATTGCAGCGTTACTTGCAAAAGTCAAGATACGGAAACAGCCTCAGTGTCTACTGATGGACAAATGGATAAAGAATATGTGATACGTATGTACATATATATTTGTGTGCGTATATCTATTTCATTGTGTATATATATTCCATTGTGTGTGTATATATGTATGTGTGTGTATATATGTGTGTGTGTGTGTGTATGTACACATATATATTTTTACACAATGGAATATTATTCCACTGAATAATAAAATAGGAATAGATCTTTCCATTTGCCACAATGTGGATGAATCTGGAGGCCATTATGTTAAGTGAAATAAGTCAGATGCAGAAAGAAAAATATTGCATTTTTTCACTTCTATGTGGAATATTTTTTTAAGTCAAATATAAAGAGAGAATAAAACAGTGCTTACCAGAGGAGGGGTGGGGCTGGGGGAGGAAATGAGAAAGATGTAGGATAATGGATACAAAGTAGCAGATATATAGGATAAACAAGTCTAGAGATCCAGTGTACCCCATGAGAATTATAATCAATAACAGTGTGTTGTTGATTATACTCATGTTTATGCTACATGAGTAGCTTGTAGCTGTTCTTGCTATAAAGAAAATGGGTAACTATGTGAGATGATGGATATGTTTATTTCTTTCACTACAGTAACCATTTTACTATCTATATGTATCTCATAACATGTATTATATTGTGTATGTTGAGTATACAGAATATAATTAATTAATTTTTTTTTTTTTTTTTTTTTTTTTTTTTTTTTTTTTGAGACGGAGTCTCGCTCTGTCGCCCAGGCTGGAGTGCAGTGGCCGGATCTCAGCTCACTGCAAGCTCCACCTCCCGGGTTCACGCCATTCTCCTGCCTCAGCCTCCCGAGTAGCTGGGACTACAGGCGCCCGCCACCTCGCCTGGCTAGTTTTTTGTATTTTTTAGTAGAGACGGGGTTTCACCGTGTTAGCCAGGATAGTCTCGATCTCCTGACCTCGTGATCCACCCGTCTTGGCCTCCCAAAGTGCTGGGATTACAGGCTTGAGCCACCGCGCCCGGCCTATAATTAATTTTTAAATAATTAAATATGTGGCTGGTTGGGATGAGACTTCATTTTTTAGAATTCCACTTATGTATGAAAGATCAGACAAAATGAGTCCATAAATCACAATAGTATGGACAACATTTCTATTATATGAAGGATGCCTGTTGGGTGCTAACTGATGTTTCTGTTACCGCTTCCTTTTAAATAAATAAATATATATGTATATTTTTAAATAAATATATATTTTAAAATAAATACATATATACATAGTTTTATTTTTATTTTATTTATTTATTTATTTTTTTTTTTTTTGAGACAGGTCTCCCTCTATCGCCCAGGCTGGAGTGCAGTGGTGCAAACATAGTTCTGTGCAGCTGCAAAGTCCTGGGCTCAAGTGATCCTCCCATCTCAGCCTCCCGAGTAGCTGGGACTACAGGTGTCCACCACCATGCCTGACTAATTACCTCTTCTTTTGTAGATACATCAGCTACATGGAAGCAGAAAACCAAACAGGATTTTTAGAGTTTATCCTTCTCGGACTCTCTGAGGATCCAGAACTGCAGCCGTTCATATTTGGGCTGTTCCTGTCCATGTACCTGATCACGGTGTTGGGAAACCTGCTCATCATCCTGGCCATCAGCTCTGACTCCCACCTCCACACCCCCATGTACTTCTTCCTCTCCAACCTGTCCTGGGTTGACATCTGTTTCAGCACCTGCATCGTCCCCAAGATGCTGGTGAACATCCAGACCAAGAACAAAACCATCTCTTACATGGACTGCCTCACCCAGGTCTATTTCTCCATGTTTTTTCCTATTCTGGACACGCTACTCCTGACTGTGATGGCCTATGACCGGTTTGTGGCCGTCTGCCACCCCCTGCACTATGTAACCATCATGAACCCCCGCCTCTGCGGCCTCCTGGTTTTTGTCACGTGGCTCATTGGTGTCATGACATCCCTCCTCCATATTTCTCTGATGACGCATCTAACCTTCTGTAAAGATTTTGAAATTCCACATTTTTTCTGCGAACTGACACACATCCTCCAGCTGGCCTGCTCTGATACCTTCCTGAACAGCACGTTGATATATGTTATGACGGGTGTGCTGGGCGTTTTTCCCCTCCTTGGGATCATTTTCTCTTATTCACGAATCGCTTCATCCATAAGGAAGATGTCCTCATCTGGGGGAAAAGAGAAAGCACTTTCTACCTGTGGCTCTCACCTCTCCGTCGTTTCTTTATTTTATGGGACAGGCATTGGGGTCCACTTCACTTCTGCAGTGACTCACTCTTCCCAGAACATCTCCGTGGCCTCGGTGATGTACACGGTGGTCACTCCCATGTTGAACCCCTTCATCTACAGCCTGAGGAACAAGGATGTGAAGGGGGCCCTGGGGAGACTCCTCAGCAGGGCAACTCCTTGTCTGTGATGGATCCCTCGGCCCCAGGACTAACTAGTTTTGTGAGCACCAATGACAAAAAGGTTTTATTTTGAAATTCTCACTCTTTAAAATTAAAAAATAATTTTTTTTATACTTTGAGGATACAAATGCAGATTTCTTCACATGCATTTGCATAAGGGTGAAGTCTGAGCTTTTGGCGTACTGATTACCCAAATAGTGAACACAAGGCAATTTTTTTTTCTTTTTTTTTTTTTTGAGACGGAGTCTCGCTCTGTCGCCCAGTCTGGAGTGCAGCGGAGTGATCTCGGCTCACTGCAACCTCTGCCTCACGGGTTCAAGTGATTCTCCTGCCTCAGCCTCCCGAGTAACTGGGATTACAGGCGCCCGCCACCACATGCCTTTTAGTAGAAATGGGGTTTCACCATATTAGCCAGGCTGGTTTCGAACTCCTGACCTTGTGATCCACCCGCCTTGGCCTCCCAAAGTGCTGAGATTACAGGTGTGAGCCACCATGCCTGGCCAAGGCAATTTTTTTTTTTTTTTTTTTTTTTTTTTTTTGAGACGGAGTCTCACGCTGTTGCCCAGGCTGGAGTGCAGTGGCGCGATCTCGGCTCACTGCAAGCTCCGCCTCCCGGGTTCCCGCCATTCTCCTGCCTCAGCCTCCTGAGTAGCTGGGACTACAGGCGCCCGCCACCGCGCCTGGCTAATTTTTTGTATTTTTAGTAGAGACGGGGTTTCACTGTGGTCTCGATCTCCTGACCTTGTGATCCGCCCGCCTCGGCCTCCCAAAGTGCTGGGATTACAGGCTTGAGCCACCGTGCCCGGCCAAATTTTTAAACTCTCACTCCCCTCTCACCTTTCGCAGTCTCCAGTGTCCATTATTCCGTTATAATGCCCATGCGTATACATTGTTTAGCTCCCAATTATAAGTGAGATCATGCAGCATTTGACTTTCTCTTTCTTTACTACCTTATTTAAAAGAATGGCTTCCAGTCCCATTGATGTTGCTGTGAAAGACATGATTTCATTCTTTTTCATGACTGAGTAGTATTCCATTGTATATATAGAGATATCTACATAGATATCGATATAGATATATACCATGTTTTCTTTTTTTTAAAAATTTATTTTTATGTCAATAGTTTTTGGGGTACATGTGGTTTTTTGTTATACGGATAAGTTCTTTAGTGGTGACTTCTGAATTTTTAGTGTACCCATCACCCAAGCAGTGTACACTGGACCCAATATGTAGTCTCTTATTCCTCATTCCCCCTCCCAACTTTTACCCCTTCACGTCCCCAAAGTTAATTATATTGTTCATATGCCTTTGTGTCCTCACAGCTTAGCTCCCACTTATAACTGAGAACATATGATATGTTCATATGGATCTTATGTATGTTGGTTGACCATACAGAGAAACCCAGGTTTTTCATTCCTAAGTTACTTCACCTAGAGTAATGGCCTCCAGTTCCATCCAAGTTGCTACAAAAGACATTATTTGGTTCCTTTTTATGGCTGAGTAGCATTCCATGGTGTATATATACCACATTTCTTTATCATTGGTTGATGGGCACTTAGGTTGGTTCCATACCTTTGTAATTGCAAATTGTGTTGCTATAAACATGCACGTGTATGTGTCTTTTTCACATAATGACTTTGTTTCCTGTGGGTAGATACCCAGGAGTGGAACTGCTGGACTGAAAGGTAGTTCTACTTTCAGTTCTTTTTTTTTTTTTTTTTTTTTGAGACAGAGTCTTGTTCTGTTGCCCAGGCTGGAGTGCAGTGGCACAATCTCATCTCACTGCAACCTCTGCTTCCTGTGTTCAAGCGATTCTCTGGCCTCAGCCTCTGAGTAGCTGGGATTACAGGTGCCCATCACCATGCCCGGCTAATTTTTTATTTTTAGTAGAGACGGGGGTTTCACCATGTTGGCCAGGCTGGTCTTGAACTCCTGACCTCAGGTGATCCACCCACCTCAGCCTCTCAAAGTGCTGGGATTACAGGCGTGACCCACTGTGCCCAGACTTCTAGTTCTTTAAGGTACCACTTTGTAAAAAATCCAATCCTCCATTGATGGACACATAGGTTGATTCCATATCTTTGCTAATGTGAATAGTACTGTGATAAACATGGGGGTGTAGGTTAACAATTAATCTCCAAGTAATTTCCTTGATGGCGCTTCTGTCCTATGTACTGTTCAAAAATTGTGTCCTTGGTCAACATTCTTAATTCTCCATTAGTAAGTTCTGAACTTGGATTTGAAGCATTTGCTATAGCTTTGTATCTCAAGTGGTGGCACAGAGTTCTTTTTTTTTTTTTTTTTTTTTTTGAGACGGAGTCTCGCTCTGTCGCCCAGGCTGGAGTGCAGTGACGCGATCTCGGCTCAGTGCAAGCTCTGCCTCCCAGGTTCACGCCATTCTCCTGCCTCAGCCTCCCAAGTAGCTGGGACTACAGGCGCCCGCCACCTCACCCTGCTAACTTTTTTTTTGTATTTTTAGTACAGAGGGGGTTTCACCATGTTAGCCAGGATGGTCTCGGTCTCCTGACCTCGTGATCCGCCCACCTTGGCCTCCCAAAGTGCTGGGATTACAGGCATAAACCACCGCACCTGGCCCAGAGTTCTTAAGCTATTGATTGTTCACTAACTTTATTTCTATGTGTTTGCATGTGGGTTTTTGTTGTTTGTGTGTTGGATCATGAACAGATCAACAGTGTTTATTTGTTTTCCTACTGGATGAAGTGTGATTAAAATACACATTTAAATATAGCTGGTTTTATATCTCTGGTGTCTCTTCTTCTTCTAAGAATATCAGTCCTATTAGATCAAGACCTGACCCTTATGATTTCATTAAACTTTAATTACCTCCCTAAGGACCCTGTATCCAAAGACAGTCATCACATTGGGGGTGAGGTCTTCACTATATTAACTTTGGGGGGTGCAATTTAGACCACAAGAGATGTTTATGCAGATCTGAGAAAGTTTCTGCCAACTCTACGGGGAGCTCTAAAGCTAGGGCTGCTCTTTGGAGAATCCTCATATTGCGTAGAAATAACCAGGCCCTATTACCCCAGGAAGAGTGGGGCCTTGAGGGTGATAGGGACAGAGGGTGGAGAAATTCTAGGCAGAAAAGGGCAGTTCCCAGGCAAAACCCCATCTTCAAGCCAAAAACTCTGAAACTTCAGCCCAAAGTGAGAACTTATATCCCTATTTTCCTGCTTGAATATTACCATTTCCTAAACCACCCATGGCCCTGCCCCACCCCATCCTATGCCTATAAAAACCCCAGACTCAGCCAGTAGATGAAACTATGGCTGGACATCAGAGAGAAGCAGTTTTGACCTCAGAAAGACAGCTTGATGGTGTAACTTCAGAGAATAATTCGGCAGGAGATGGCTGGACTTCATTATCTACCTGCCCCATCCGCTTTTCAGCTTCCCTTACCTGAGAACCACTTTAATCAGCCATAAAATCCCTCCCGCATTTAACATCCTTCAATTCGTTCATGCAAGCTCATTTTTCCTAGATGCTGGAAAAGTTCTCAGGAGCCACGAGTGCGGATACAAAAACCTGTCAGACTGGCCTTTTGCTCTCCTCGCTGGTGGAGAGCAGCCACTTCATGCAAAAAGGCATGATTAAGAACTGCAGCCCATCCTCACTGGGCTGTTCCTGTCCATGTACCTGGTCATGATGCTGAGGAACCTTCTCATCATCCTGGCCGTCAGCTCTGACTCCCACCTCCACACCCCCACATACTTTTTCCTCTCCAACCTGTCCTTGGCTGACATTGGTTTCACCTCCACCACCATTCCCAAGACAATTGTGGACATCCAGGCTCACAGCAGTTCTCTCCTATGCAGGCTGCCTGAAACAGATGTCTTTCTTTATAATTTTTGGGTGTATGGATGACATGCTGCTGACCATGATTGTCTATGACTGGTTTGTGGCCATCTGTCACCCCCCGCACTACCCGGTCATCGTGAACCCATGCCTCTGTGGCTTCTTAATATTGGTGTCTTTTTTTCTTAGCCTGTTGGACTCCCAGATGCACAATTTGATTGCCTTACAAATTACCTGCTTTGAGAATGTGGAAATTTCCAATTTCTTCTGTGACCCCTCTGAACTCCTCACCCTGGCCTGTTCTGACCCCTTCATCAATAACATCATTATGTATATTTTTGTTGTAATATTTGGATTTTTTTCCTATCTCAGGTATTGTTTTCTCTTACTATAAAATTGTCTCCTCTACTTTGAGAGTCCCATCTTTAGGTGGGAAGTATAAAGCCTTCTCCACCTGTGGCTCTCACCTGGCAGTTGTTTGCTTATTTTATGGAACATTCCTTGGCGTGTACCTCAGTTCAGGTGTGTTCTCTTCCCGCAGAAAGGCTGCGGTGGCTTCAGTGACGTACACTGTGGTCACCCCCATGCTGAACCCATTCGTCTACAGCCTGAGAAACAGGGACATTCAAAGTGCCCTGTGGAGGCCGGGCATGGCGGCTCACGCCTGTAATCCCAGCACTTTGGGAGGCCAAGGCGGGCAGACCACAAGGTTAGGAGATCGAGACCATCCTGGCTAACAAGGTGAAACCCCGTGTCTACTAAAAATATGAAAAGAGTATCCGGGCATGGTGGTGGGAGCCTATAGTCGCAGCTACTTGGGAGGCTGAGGCAGAAGAATGGCTTGAATCTGGGAGGTGGAGCTTGCAGTGAGCAGAGATTGCGCAACTGCACTCCAGCCTGGGCAACAGAGCAAGACTCCATCTCAAAAAAAAAAAAAGGCCGGGCACGGAGCCTCACGCCTATAATCCCAGCACTTTGGGAGGCTGAGACAGGTGGATCACGAGGTCAGGAGGTCCAGACCATCCTGGCTAAGACAGTGAAACCCCATCTCTACTAAAAAATACAAAAAACTAGCTGGGCAAGGTGGCGGGCTCCTGTAGTCCCAGCTACTCAGGAGGCTGAGGCAGGAGAATGGCGTGAACCCGGGAGGCGGAGCTTGCAGTGAGCAGAGATCCGGCCACTGCACTCCAGCCTGGGCGACAGAGTGAGACTCCGTCTCAAAAAAAAAAAAAAAAAAAAAAGAAGATATACGAATTTCCAATAAGCGTACAAAATGATGTGCAAATCAAAACCACAATAAGATAGCACATATGAGGATAAATATTACAAACAAACTAATAGAAAAGGAGATGCACTGGAAAATGGAGAGAAGTCAGAAGGCTTGTACATGGCTGGTGGAAAGGTAAAATGTTGCAGAAATATGAAAAAAAAGCATGGTGGTTCCACACAAAATTAAAAATGGAATTCCAGATGCACCTGCGGTTACACCCTGTATATGACAAAAAGAATCAAAGAAGAGATTTGAATAGATATTAGTATGCTGTATATGTTGCAATGTTATAAATAATAGGCAAAAATGTGGAAGCAACTCAAATGTCCATGGACAGATGAATGGATAAAACACAATGTGGTCCAGCTATAAAATGAACTCTTTTTTTTTTTTTTTTTAAAGGAGTCTCACTCTGTGGCTCAGGCTGGAGTGCAGTGGCATGATCTCGGCTCACTCTGTCTCCCGGGTTCACGCCATTGTCCTGCCTCAGTCTCCTGAGTAGCTGGGACTATAGGCATCCGCCACTACACCCGGCTAATTTTGTGTATTTTTAGTAGAGATGGGTTTTCACTGTGTTAGCCAGGATGGTCTTGATCTCCTGACCTCGTGATCCGCCTGCCTCAGCCTCCCAAAGTGCTGGGATTACAGGCGTGAGCCACTGCGCCTGGCCAAAATGAACTTTTATTAAGCCTTAAAAAGGAAGACAATTCTAACATGTGCTACAACATGGATGAACCTAGAAACATTATGCTCAGTGAAACAAACCAGTCACAAAAGACAAACACAGTATGATTCCATTTGTTACAAGTATCTTGCATACTTAAATTCATAGAGACAGAAAGTAGAATGGTGGTTGCTAGGGGTTGGCGAAATGAAGAAATGGGTGGTTTGTCCGTGGGCACTGAGCATCTCTTCTGAAAGGCAAAAAAGTTTAGGAGAGGGATGATGGTGGAGGTTGAACAACAATATGAATGTGCATAAGGCCAATGAACTACATTTAAAAGTGGTTACAATGAAAAGATTTTCGTATTTCCCGTTTTATATAAAACCACTTATATTTATAACTTTCGTATTTAAGTGCAGTATATTTTACCACAATAAAAATACAGAAGTTAAAAAAGATGGATCCTTGGAAGAAAAAGAAATGAAATGAACTATACACACGGATTTCTCCTGAGTAGAGGAAGAGCCCAAATGCTTCTGTGGACATTCATTTTCTCTTCTTCATCCATGACTGTGAGGAAGACCTTAGAGACTGGGGAACTTGGGCCAATTTGGCTAATGAGGAGCTCTGTGCCTTGAGCCCCCATGGCCATAGCATAGTAAATACTCAGCCTGTGCCTCCAGCCCTGCAGTGTGAGCTTCCAGTCCAGTGGGCTCCACACCTGTGGTCTGCATCAGGAGGCTCATGTCTGACCCTGTCTTCCTGCCAGTCCTGAGGACGGAGCCTGAGCCTCCATCGTGCAGCACGCAGGGAGGACAGCGGACCTGCTCTCCGTGGTCATGGCCCAGCAGAGGCAAAGCGTGGCTCAGTGAGTGCTGAGGGACAATCGGGAGCCTCGTTTCCTCATCCTCAGGATAAACGGGACAGTGAGGTGGCAGATGGGAGGACACCAATGTGCAAAATATCAGCTCAGATGACTGTGGAGTTTATGTTCTGGGTTGTGATTGGTGTCAGAAATGTCATTCGAAGTTTTGCTTTCTCTCTAAACTGATTCTACTAGCTATAAACATCTCACTGAAGACAGGAGAAAACGGGTCCCCGGAAACTGTTCCCTAAGCACTCTGGAAGGATTATGAAGGTGATGATGAGGATGAGGAGGAAGATGGCAGTCACCATGACATCATGAACTCTTACACAGGGCTTCCTAAATGCCGAGTTTTGAGCTCTGTGTTCTATGTAGCTTATTTCATTTCATCTGCATGGTCTTCTCTATGTTATAAGTGCACACGTTATTATTATTTTACAAAAGAGGAAAAGAGCAATGCATTTTTATATAACTTGTACCGTATCATGAAGCAGAGAGGAGTGAAGCCAAGATTGAACCAGGAGGTCTAAAGTCCAGGCACATGGAATTTGGGCATTCCTCTCTGGTGCACCCAAACTGTCCTCTCAAATCCCTGTCATTTCTTGCAGCTGCCTTCTGCTAATTGTACTCTCCACTTCGGGAGTTTCTAGTAGACCTCGGTCAGACCAGTGAATGCCATGTTCACTGCAGCCGAAGGACTGCACCACGGAACTCCAGCCTGGGTGACAGAGCAAAAGCCCATCTCTTAAAAAAAAAAAAAGAAAGAAAGAAAAGAAAAAGGAAGTGCAGCTGGGATCACATGAAAGATCACAGAAATAGTCAGAACACAAAAACTCAGGGCGCATCCCTCCCTTGCCCCTGTTCCTGGCTTTCCTTTCAGCTCTCCACTTCCTTAGAGGAGCCATCAAATCAGGGTCTTAGACTCCACTCCTATTCAGGGAGCTGGAAAGAGTTTCAAAATGCACCTGAGGTATACCTGTGGTTAAGACCTCTGACCTCTGCTTAAAACTTCCCGATAGCTGGAAGACAATGTGGAATTTTAATGCCTGGGACTCAGAGACCAACCGTTTAATTCTAAATTCTGCCTGTTCTACTGATCTGTGTGACGAGGGGTGAGTCGTTCGTGTCTCTGAGACTCAGCACTGTCATCTGAGCTGCTTTCTGGTTGATCCAATGTCAGTGAGCAATAATTAAACAGATCATGGGTGCTCCTGCATGATCTCTATGTGATGGATGCATAAAGGCAAAGAGGCTTTTAGATATTGTCATTAGCATTGTAAGGTTAATCTCTACACCACTCAATTAAAATATTCTGTGACCTGAGTTAAGTTTCCCTATATCCTGACAGGACAATATTTGCCCTCATATAAGTAAATACTGAGTGCTGTGAGAGGAAGGACTGTCAGCCCCTTTCATTTCTGATTCGCCAGAGCCTATATCTCGCTTGGCACAGTGGAGGAATCTAAAGTAAAAATTGCAGAAAAATATTGAATAGAGCCTTCCTTGATTCACAAAAATTTACCATAATCAGTGTGGCTTCAACACACATGATGTTTTCCTGCCTGTTCTTTCATCTCTTTCAGGAACGTGCCATAGAACTCGAGACAAGGCAAAATAGCCCTTGTTTGATCCTTATAATTCCATTTAATAACATCTACAACATTCAATTTTTTAAAGGCCATGTCAGAGATTTTTTAAGGTACAACAAAAGGATAAAGGCAGAAAGAGAAGAAGACAGATGAACATTTTTGCCTGGGCTTAGACACATTTTAGTTTCACATTCTTTCAGGCTCAGAGAAGATAATGCAAAAGGCTTATTAACATTCCATTATTGTTTAATCACTGACAAGTGCATGGCAGTGTTACCATCTGTGCAGCTGCTGTAGGCCTATGATTAGATGCATTTAGCTAAACCTTTCTTACCAAAACGCAATGTCCGCATAAGCCAAAGACAGGAGTTTTATATTAAATGGATTTTAAAAGAAAGCCTAGGCCGGGTGCGGTGGTTCACGCCTGTAATCCCAGCACTTTGGGAGGCTGAGGCGGGTGGATCACCTGAGGTCAGGAGTTTGTGACCAGCCTGACCAACATGGAGAAACCCCGTCTCTGCTAAAAATACATAACAATTAGCTGGGCGTGGCGGCACATGCCTGTAATCCCAGCTACTCCGGAGGCTGAGGCAGGAGAATCGCTTGAACCTAGGAGGCGGAGGTTGCAGTGAGCTGAGATGGTGCCGTTGCACTCCAGCCTGGGCAACAAGAGCAAAACTCCATCTCAATAATAAATAAATAAATGCAAGCCTATCTATTTGACAATATTGATTCTTCCTATCCATGCGCATGGAATGTGTTTCCATTTGTTTATGTCCTCTCTTATTTCCTTGAGCAGTGGTTTGAAGTTCTCCATGAAGAGGTCCTTCACGTCCCTTGTCAGCTGTATTCCTAGGTATTTTATTCTCTTAGTGGCAATTGTGAACGGGAGTTCACCCATGATTTGGCTCTCTGATTGTCTCTTACTGCTGTATAGGAACGCGTGCGATTTTTGCACATTGATTTTGGATCCTGAGACTTTGCTGAAGTTGCTTATCAGTTTAAGGGGATTTTGGGCTAAGACGATGGGGTTTTCTAAACATACAATCACACCATCTGCAAACAGAGACAATTTGACTTTCTCTTTTCCTATTTGAATACCCTTTATTTCTTTCTCTTGCCTAATCGCCCTGGCCAGAATTTCCAATACCATGTTGAATAAGAGTGGTGAGAGAGGGCATCCTTGTGCCAGTTTTCAAAGGAAATGCTTCCAGTTTTTGCCCATTCAGTATGATATTGGCTGTGGGTTGATTGAACACTTACTTCCTTGAAGAAAGAATGTCAAAAAATTGTTCGAATAATAAAAACTCTGAAAGAAAACAGACACAGAAAATATTTTACAATTATGAACTATCAAGTTTGATTTAGTTTCTAGATAATGTGGCCCTAACTCTTATAGACTGTTTATATTTTTCTAAATTGGTAGAATGTGTAGCACTGTATTGGAATAAAATAAAATATATTTCATGGTTCCTTAACTTCCTTTAATTAGCTTAAGATTCTTTTCTCCAAGGGAGGAGAATATTTTTTATTTAGATGTTTTTAAAGGATAGTCTATATTTTACTGTATTCATGAATTTTAAAAAATATACTACGTTCTTATATTTATTCTTCTAATGTTCTTCACCCATTGTCTCAAAAGTACGCACATACACAAAGTACTGAATAGCACAAAAATCAACCAGGAAAGAGTTCTTAGAAAATTGGGTTTGTCAGGGCTGAGGGTGTGTGATCTTCAGATGTGAAAACTGTACTTGTGAATTGTTTATATCTAAAGTATAGACACAGTGCCGCGTGCTGGTTTACTTGTTTCACATTTTCCACCTCCCTTTTCTTATTAAAAGGTTTCCAAGCTACACAGAACCACAAAATCTAACAGGTGTCTCAGAATTCCTCCTCCTGGAACTATGATCCTGAACTGCAGCCCGTCCTCGCTGGGCTGTTCCTGTCCATGTACCTGGTCACGGTGCTGAGGAACCTGCTCATCATCCTGGCCGTCGGCTCTGACTCCCACCTCCACACCCCCATGTACTTCTTCCTCTCCAACCTGTCCTTGGCTGACATCGGTTTCACCTCCACCACCGTCCCCAAGACAATTGTGGACATCCAAACTCACAGCAGCGTCATCGCCTATGTGGGCTGCCTGACACAGATGTCGCTTTTTACCCTTTTTGGATGCATGGAAGACATGCTTCTGGCTGTGATGGCTTATGACCAGTTCGTAGCCATCTGTCACCCCCTGCACTACCCAGTTATCATGAACCCACGCCTCTGTGGCTTCTTAGTTTTGGTGTCTTTTCTTCTTAGCCTGGTGGAATCCCAGCTGCACAATTTCACTGTGTTGCAATTCACCTGCTTCAAGGATGTGGACATCTCTTCTTTCTTCTGTGACCCTTCTCAACTCCTCAGCCTTGCCTGTTCTGACACCTTCCTCAATAACATAGTCATGTATTTCGGTGCTTCCATATTTGGGTTTCTTCCTATTTCTGGGGTCCTCTACTTCTATTATAAAATTATTTCTTCCATTTTGAGAGTTGCATCATTAGGTGGGAGATACAAAGTCTTCTCCACCTGTGGCTCTCACCTGACAGTTGTTTGCTTATTTTATGGAACAGGCCTTGGCATGTACCTCGGTTCAGCTGTGTCACCTTCTCCCAGGAAGGGTGCGGTGGCCTCAGTGATGTACACTGTAGTCACCCCCATGCTGAACCCCTTCATCTACAGCCTGAGAAACGGGGACATTAAAAAGGCCCTGTGGAAACTGCAAAACAGGACAGTCTAGTCTCATTATCCATCCTATTGTTTTTCTTGTGTGAGTTAGAAAAGGCAGCAACATTAATTATCTGAACCTGCAAATCATGGCCCCTGCCCACATTTCCTATGTGAATAGTGCTTTCTTTGTTATATCTTTACTTGGAATAAGTGAATATTCTGGTATCCTTTGTTCATCACAAACATCATGACTGAATCCAATACACCTGGACAGCCTCCTTTAGTTTCTGAGGAATGACGCTGGTATCCAGCTAAAATCACAACTCTTTTTTTATACAGAGGAAGTCCTCACTTCACATCGTGGAGAGGTTCTTGGAAACTGTGACATGAAGGATACAATGTGCAGCAGGTCCTTGATTAATGTCGTTTCGTTCAATATTATTTAGTTATAATATTGGTGAAGAAAAAGATTGGTTTGTTATGCATAATTTTTCTTAAAATCAGAGTTTCCAAGAACCTGTCAAGTGGTTAAGGGAAGACTTACTATATTTAAAATTTCCATCTCCTTCCACAATTCATCTGTAATTTACAAATAGCATCTATGGAATCTCTTTAGGCAGGTTGTGTGTGAGGATCCCTACCAGTGGTTCTCAAACTTGACTTTCATTGAAATGACCTGGGGAGCTTACAAAGGCTGACTGGGTCACATTACCAGAAATTCTGATTTCCTTGGACTTCTCTGGGTATGAGAATTTTTTAAAGCACCAAAGATGATTCGGTTGGTGGAGGGTCTAATGGGATCACACTCTAATTGGTAGTTAATATAAGAGCTTCTGGTAGCACCAGGTCAAGTGGTATTCCTCGAATATTTTCTTTGAATGCATTGTTCTTCAACACTATACAAATTATCTCCTTTTTTTCTACTTAGAATTTTTACTACTTAGAATTTTCATGTTACATTTGCTGAAAGTGTAGATTTATACCCTTACAGATTTTAATGATATTTGACTCTTGTGCATACATACAAACATGGTAACGGTATCCCTGAAACTTCACATTCAGAAACTAATTCTTTTTCATTTGAAATTTACTTTTAAATTTTTAAAATAACGATAATGTGGTACATAGAAAGTGGAATATTATTGTGCCATTATAAACAATGAAATCCTATCATTTGCAGAAACATGGGAGGGACTGGAGGACATTATGTTAAGTGGAAGAAACCAGGCACAGAAAGACAAATATTGCTTGTTCTCACTCATATGTAGGAACCAAAATGTAAATCCCATGTAGGCAGAGGGGTGAATGGTGATTGCCAAGGCTGGGAAGTCAAGGGGGAGTGGAGTGAAGAGAAGTTGTTTAAGGAGTACAAAATACAGGTAGATAGGAGAAATAAGTTCTAGTCCTTGATAATTCAGTAGGAAAATTATAGTTAACAATAATTTATTGCATATTTCAAAATAGCTGAGAGAAAAGATTTGCATTGTTTTATGCTGTTGTTTAAGCTATTGTCTTTCTGTTCTAATCTCACCATTTTCTTTTTTTGAAATTATACTTTAAGTTCTGGGATACACGTACAGAACATGCAGGTTTGTTACATAAGTATACATGTGCCATGGTGGTGTGCTGCACCCATCAATCCATCATCTACATTAGGTATTTCTCCTAATGCTATCCCTCCCCTAGCCCCCTACCCCACAATAGGCTTGGTGTGCGATGTTTGCCTCCCTGTATCTATGTGTTCTCATTGCTCAGTGAGTGAACTTATCCCACTTATGAGTGAGAACATGTGTTTGGTTTTCTGTTCCTGTGTTAGTTTGCTGACGATGGTTTCCAGCTTCATCCATATCCCTGCAAAGGACATGAACTCATCCTTTTTTATGGTTGCATAGTATTCCATGGTGTATATATGCCACATTTTCTTTATCCAGTCTATCATTGATGGGCATTTGGGTTAGTTCCAAGTCTTTGTTATTGTGAACAGTACCACAATAAACACACGTGTGCATGTGTTTTTATTGTAGAACGATTTATAATCCTTTGGGTATATACCCAGTAATGGGATTGCTGGGTCAAATGGTATTTCTAGTTCTAAATCCTTGAAGAATCGCCACACTGTCTTCCACAATGGTTAAACTAATTTACACTTTCACCAACAGTGTAAAAGCATTCCTATTTCTCCACATCCTCTCCAGCATCTGTTGTTTCCTGACTTTTTAATGATCACCACTGTAACTGGTGTGAGATGGTATGTCATTGTGGTTTTGATTTGCATTTCTCTAATGACCAGTGATGATGAGCTTTTTTTCATATGTTTGTTGACTGCATTAACATACATGTCTGTTCATATCCTTCCTCCACTTTTTGATGGTTTTTTTTTCTTGTAAATTTGTTTAAGTTCTTTGTAGATTCTGGATATTAACCCTTTGTCAGATGGATAAATTGCAAAAATTTTCTCCCATTCTGTAGGTTGCCTGTTCACTCTGATGATAGTTTCTTTTGCTGTGCAGAAGCTCTTTAGTTTAATTAGATTCCATTTGTCAATCTTGGCTTTTGTTGCCATTGCTTTTGGTGTTTTAGTCATGAAGTCTTTGCCCATGCCTATGTCCTGAATAGTATTGCCTAGGTGTTCTTCCAGAGTTTTTATAGTTTTAGGTTTTATGTTTAAGTCTTTAATGCTATCCCCATCAAGCTACTATTGACTTTCTTCACAGAATTAGAAAAAACTACTTTAAATTTCATGTAACCAAAAAACAGCCCATACAGCCAAGATAATCCTAAGCAAAAAGAACAACCTGGAGGCATCACACTACCTGACTTCAAACTATACTACAAGGCTGCAGTAACCAAAACAGCATGGTTACATGCAGTAACACAAAACCAGATATATAGACCAAGGAAACAGAACAGAGGCCTCAGAAATAATGCCACACATCTACAATCATCTGATCTTCAACAAACCTGACAAAAACAAGCAATGGGGAAAGGATTCCCTATTTAATAAATGGTGCTGGGAAAACTGGCTAGCCATATGCAGAAAACTGAAGCTGGATCTCTTCCTTACACCTTTTACAAAATTAACTCAAGATGGATTAAAGACTTAAATGTAAGACCTAAAGCCATAAATGCTCTAGAAGAAAACTAGGCAATGCCATTCAGCTCATAGGCATGGGCAAAGACTTTATGATTAAAACACCAAAAAAGAGTGACAATAAAAGCCAAAACAGACAAATGGGATCTAATTAAATTAAAGAGCTTCTGCACAACAAAAGAAACTATCATCAGAGTGAACAGGCAACCTACAGAATGGGAGAAAATTTTTGCAATTTATCCATCTGACAAAGGGTTAATATCCAGAATCTACAAAGAACTTAAACAAATTTATAAGAAAAAAACACCATCAAAAAGTGGAGGAAGGATATGAACAGACATGTATGTTAATGCAGCCAACAAACATATGAAAAAAAGCTCATCATCACTGGTCATTAGAGAAATGCAAATCAAAACCACAATGACATACCATCTCACACCAGTTACAGTGGCGATCATTAAAAAGAAAGGAAACAACAGATGCTGGAGAGGGTGTGGAGAAATAGGAACACTTTTACACTGTTGGTGAAAGTGTAAATTAGTTTAACCATTGTGGAAGACAGTGTGGAGATTCCTCAAGGATTTAGAACTAGAAATACCATTTGACCCAACAATCCCATTACTGGGTAGATACCCAAAGGATTATAAATCATTCTACTATAAAAATACACGCACACGTACATTTATTGCAGCAGTTTATTACTGTTCACAATAGTAAAGACTTGGAACCAACCTAAATGCCCATCAATGACAGACTGGATAAAGAAAATGTGGCACATATACGCCATGGAATACTATGCAACCATAAAAAAGGATGAGTTCATGTCCTTTGCAGGGATATGGATGAAGCTGGAAACCATCATTGTCAGCAAACTAACACAGGAACAGAAAACCAAACACTGCATGTTCTCACTCATAAGTGGGAGTTGAACAATGAGAACACATAGACACAGGGCGGGGAACATCACTCCCCGTGTGTGGAGATGAGAGATTGTAATAAATAAAGACACAAGACAAAGAGATAGAAGAAAAGACAGCTAGGTCTGGGGGACCACTACCATCAAGATGCAGAGACCGATAGTGGCCCCAAACGGCTGGGCTCGCTGGTATTTATTGCATACAAGACAAGGGGGCAGGGTAAAGAGGGTGAATCTTCTAAGTGATTGACAAGGTGAAGCAAGTCATGTGATTACGGGATAGGGCCCTTCCCTCTTAGGTAGCCGAAGCAGAGAGAGAAGGCAGCATACGTCAGCGTTTTCTTCTCTGCACTTATAAGAAAGATCAAAGACTTTAAGACTTTCACTGTTTCTTCTACCGCTATCTACCATGAACTTCAAAGAGGAACCAGGAGTACGGGAGGAGCATGAAAGTAGACAAGGAGCGTGACCACTGAAGCACAGAACCACAGTGGGGGGTTTAGGCCTCTGGATGACTGCGGGCAGGCCTGGATAACATCCAGCCTTCCACAAGAAGCTGGTGGAGCAGAGTGTTCCCTGACTCCTCCAAGGAAAGGAGACTCCCTTTCGCGGTCTGCTAAGTAACGGGTGCCTTCCCAGACACTGGCATTACTGCTTGACCAAGGAGCCCTCAAGCGGCCCTTACGCGGGCATGACAGAGGGCTCACCTCTTGCCTTCTAGGTCACTTCTCACAATGTCCCTTCAGCACCTGACCCTATACCCGCTGATTATTCCTATGTTATATTAGTAATGCAACAAAGAGTAATATTAAAAGCTAATGATTAATAATGTTTAAAATACTGGTTGATAATTGTCCATGATCCTCTCTATATCTAATTTATATGATGACTGTTCTTAGTCTATTTTCTTTATTATACTGAAACAATTTGTGCCTTCAGTCTCTTGTGCCCACACTCCCCCCAAAAATATTATTCATTTTTGCGTAATAAAGTGTGGAGCTATCTGTTGCTTGATATTAGTGGAACTTAACTGCTCCATCAAGAGAACTAGAGTAGACATTTCTCTAAAGAAGATATACAAATAGACAATAAGCATACAAAATGATGCTCAATATCACTAATCCTCAGCAAAGTGCAAATCAAAACCAGCGTGAGATACCACTCATTAGGATGGCTATTATAAACAAACAGAAAATAACAAGCATTCATGAAAATGTGGAGAAGTAGGAAGGTTTGTACATGGCAGATGGGAATGTACAATGGGGCAAGAATAAGAAAAATAGTATGGTGCTTCCTCAGAAATTGAAAATAGCATTACCAGATGATTCTGCAATTTCACTTTGGGGTAATCACTCAAAAGAATCAAAGAAGGGACTCAAGTAGATATTTGCACACCATATTTACAGCAGTGTTATTAACAATAGATGAAAACGTGGAAGCAACTCAGGAGTCCCTTGTTAGATGAGTGGATGAACACAACGTGGTCCATCCATACATCCATACAATGGAATATCATTCAGCTTTTTTTGTTTGTTTGTTTTTAAAGACGGAGTCTTGCTCTGTCACCAGGCTGAGTGCAGTGGCGCGATCTCGGCTCACTGTAACCTCCGTCTCCTGGGTTCAAGCAATTCTCCTGCCTCAGCCTCCCGAGTAGCTGGGATTACAGGTGCCCATCACCACACCTGGCTAATTTTTGTATTTTTCGTAGAGATGGGGTTTCACCATGTTGGCCAGGATGGTCTCTATCTCCTGACCTCGTGATCCAACCACCTCGGCCTCTCAAAGTGCTGGAATTACAGGCGTGAGGCACCACGCCCAGCCATTTTTCAGCTTTAAAAAGAAAGGCAATTCTGACACATGCGACCACATGAATGAATCTAGAGATATTATGCTAAGAGAAAGGAATCAATCACTAAAGGCAAACACAGTATGATTCCACTTATATCAAGTATCTCGGGCAGTTAAATTCACAGCGTCAGTAGACTGGTGGTTGCCAAGGATTGGTGAGACAGAGCAATGGGGAGTTTCATAACAGAACCTGAGTTTCTGTTCTGAAAGACAAAATCATTGAGCGGATCCATGATGGCGGTGGCTGCACAACCCTGTAGATGTACTTAATGCCAGTAAACTGTACACCGAAAAGTGGTTAAAATGGTATTGGTTACCATTTTGAAGAAGATAAATGGTAAAATGTTACTTACCATTTTGTATAAGACTGCATTTATAATTTTTATATTAAATGTGGTATATTTTGCCATGATAAGAATACGAAAATTTTAAAAAGATACATCCTTGAAAAAGAAAAAGAAATGAAAGAAGTGAACGACGAACACAAGCTTTCTCCTGATTAGAGGAAGAGTCCAGAAGTTCCTGTGGAAGTTCATTTTTTCTTCTTTATCTTGCATTAATGAGGCAGTCCTTGGAGACTGGGGAACTTGGGCTTGTTTGGCTAATGAGGAGCTCTGTGCATTGAGCCCCTGAGGCTGTAGAATGGTAAATACTCAGCCTGTACCTCCAGCCCTGCAGTGTGAGCTTCCAGGCCAGTGGGCTCCACACCTGTGGTCTGCATCAGGAGGCTCATGTCTGACCCTGTCTTCCTGCCAGTCCTGAGGACGGAGCCTGAGCCTCCATCGTGCACCAGGCAGGGAGGACAGCGGACCTGCTCTCTGTGGTCATGGCCCAGCAGAGGGGAAGCGCAGCTCAGTAAGTGCTGAGGGACGCTCGGGAGCCTTGTTTCCTCATCCTCAGCACAAACAGGACAGTGGGGAGGCAGATGGGAGGACACCAATGTGCAAGATGTCAGCTCAGACGACTGTGGGTTTATGTTCGGGGTTGTGATTTGTCTCAGAAATCTCATTCAAAGTTTAACTTTTCTTCCACACTGGTTCAACTTCCCAAAGACATCTCACCCACAAGAGCGTGTTCCCAAAACATGCCAAGGAGATTATGAAGGTGATGAGGATGAGGAGGACGATGACAGTCATCACGACATCAAGAACTTTTATGGAGGGCTTCCTGAATGCCAGGCTCTCGGCTTCATGTTTTATGTAGCCAGTTTCCTTTCATCTGTGTAGTCTTCCCTGAGTTATACCTGCCACATTATTCTTAATTATAGAATAGGAAAGGAGCCCTCCAAGTCCAGACACACGGCATTTGGCCAGGCCTCTCCCTGAGTCCAACCTGCCCTCTCGAATCCCTGTCTGTACTGGCAGATGCCCCTGTTAACTGCATTCTCCTTTTGGGGGTTCCTGGTAGACCACAGCTAGACCAGAGGGTGCCACGTTCACAGTATCAAGTATAGAAAGGGCAGCCAAGATCACATCAAAGATCCCAGAAAGAACTGGCACAGGATCTCCCTTGCCCCTGTTCCTGGCTTTCCTTGCAGCTCTCCATCTCCTCAAAGGAGACATAAAATCAGGGTCGTGGCTCCATTCCTAATCAGGAAGCTGGAACCTGTTTCTGAATGCACTCCAAATGTGCCTGTAATTAAGAGCTCCAACCTCTGCTTACAACTTTCTGAGAGCCAGAAAGTAATGAAGAAGGGTAGTGCCTACTTCATTACCAAGGCCTCAGAGACTGACCGCTTGGTTTTGAATCTGCCCACTTCACTGAACTGTGTGACATGAGGCGAAATGTCTGTGCCTCTGAGACTCAGCATTGTCATCTGAGCTGATTTCTAGTTAATCCAACTGCCGTGAGCGATGATTAAACAGATCGTGAGTGCTCCCTGCGTGATCTCTATGTGATGGATGCATAAAGGCAAAGTCAATTTTTATATTATTATTATTATTGTTTTAAGCTTAATCTTCATACAGTTGAACTGCAATGTCCTCTGGCCTGAAGTTACAGGCCCCTACATTCCTGACAGGACATTTGACATTCGTCCCTATCTAAGTAAGTGCCGAGTATTGTGAGAGGAATGTTTGGGTCTCTTTCATTTCTGATCCCCCAGAACCTATCTCTCGCCTGTCTCAAAGGAGGCATCAAAAATAAAGTTCCCCGTTAAATATTGAATAGGCCCTTCCTTGGATCAGAAAAATATTGGCTGTGATCAGTGTGACCTCAACACAGTTAGTGGTTTCTTGTCTGTCCTTTCATCCCTTTAGGAATGTCTAATAAAATGAGATACAAGATAACACCTGTTTATGTCTATGTCACAGATACAGGGGCCTTAGAATTCCATTTAGTAGCATCTGCAATGTTCAAGTACCTAAATACCATGGCAGAGATTTTCTTAGGTATATCAGAAAGAAAAAACGCACAAAGAGAAGAGGGCAGGTAAACCTGATACTTGCGCTTAGACACAATTTTGAGTTTCACATCATTCCAGACTAAAAAAAAATAAAGAGAAAATGTTATTAAACTTTATTATTATTTAGTCATGACGCATGCATTACACATTATTGGTATCTGTGTGGTCGCTGAAGGCCTACAATTATGTGCAACAAAACTTTCTTATCAAAACCCAAAGAAAACATAAGCCAAGGACGAGAGCTGTATATTAAATAAATTTGGAAACATAGCTCGTATATTTGAGTGGGCATTTACTTGTGTGAAGAAATGATGTCAGAAAACCTAAGAATGATAAAAAATATGAAAAGTAATTGGCATGTAGAAAGATCTTCTGATTATGAACTATCAGGTTTGATTTAGCTTTCAGATAATGCAGTCCTAGCTCTTGTATAATGTTTGTAAATATTCTACATCAAAGGAATTTGTAGCACAGTGTCAGAATAAAATAAAGTGTATTTCACTGCTTCTTAATTTCTTTTAATTAAATTCACTATTTTTTTCTTAAAGAGACAAGAACGTTTTGTTTTGTTTCTGAAAAGAGTAGGCCATGTTTTACTGCGATCATGGATTTTGAATATATTAAGTCCTTGGTCTTCTAACATTCTTCAATTTATTTTCTCTAAAGTAGTATGTACAGGAAGAGTTGAATAGCACAAAAGTAAGTCATGTAACAATTCTGAGATTTTTGGGATTGTCACAACTGAGAAATATTGCTGAGGGTATATGGTCCTCAAGTGTGAATATGTTCCTTGTGACTTGCTTGTATCCAAAATATACACACAGCATTAAGTGCAATTTATGTCTTTTATTTTCCAATCCTCTTTTCTTCTCAAGGTGTCCAAGTTACACAGAGCCACAGAATCTCACAGGTGTCTCAGAATTCCTCCTCCTGGGACTCTCAGAGGATCCAAAACTGCAGCCCATCTTCACCGCGCTGTTCCTGTCTATGTACCTGATCACGGTGCTGGGGAACCTGCTCATCATCCTGGCCATCGGCTCTGACTCCCACCTCCACACCCCCATGTACTTCTTCCTCTCCAACCTGTCCTTGGCTGACATCGGTTTCACCTCCACTACGGTCCCCAAGATGATTGTGGACATCCAATCTCATAGCACAGTCATCTCCTATGCGGGCTGCCTGACTCAGATGTCTTCCTTTGTCCTTTTTGCATGTATGGAAGACATGCTCCTCACTGTGATGGCCTATGACCGGTTTGTAGCCATCTGTCACCCCCTACTCTACCCAGTCATCATGACTCCTCACCTCTGTGTCTTCCTAGTTTTGGCGTCTTTTTTCCTTAGCCTGTTGCATTCCCAGCTGCACAACTTGATTGTGTTACAATTCACCTGCTTCAAGAATGTGGAAATCCCTAATTTTTTCTGTGACCCATCTCAACTTCTCAACCTTGCCTGCTCTGACAGCATCATCAATAACATATTCGTATATTTAGATAGTACTATATTTGGTTTTCTTCCCACTTCAGGGATCCTTTTGTCTTACTACAAAATTCTCTCCTCCATTCTAAGAATTCCATCATCAGATGGGAGATTTAAAGCCTTCTCCACCTGTGGCTCTCACCTGGCAGTTGTTTGCTTATTTTATGGAACGGGCGTTGGTGTGTACCTGACATCAGCTGTGTCACCGTCTCCCAGGGATGCTGTGGTGGCATCAGTGATGTATGCTGTGGTCATCCCCATGCTGAACCCCTTCATCTACAGCCTGAGAAACAGGGACATTCAAAGTGCCCTGTGGAGGCTGCACAGCAGAACAGTCTAATCCCATTGTCTGTTCCATCCTTTTTCTCGTGTGGGTTAGAAAGGGCAACCACATTAAATCTCTACATCTGCAAATCCTGCCCCCTTGGTCACAGTATTTTTGTTGCTTGATGGGTTTTACTCCTTTCCACATTTCCTATGTGAATATTGCTTTCTTTCTCAAGCCTTTAACTGGAATGGGTGAGTATTCTGGGATCCTTTGTTTAGCGTAAACATCGTGACTGAATCTTCTATAGCTAGGCAGACTCCTTCAGTTTCTGAGCAATGACCCTGTTGTCCAGGTGAAATCACAACCATCTTTTTATATACAGGAAGTCCTCACTTCGTTTTCTAATTCTCTGAAAATTGACTTTATGGAAACAATATACAGCAGGTCCTCCAACACCATTGTTTGGTTCGAAGTTGTTTAGTTAGAATGTTGATGAGGAATAAATTGGTTTCACTCTACATAATTTTGCTTAAAGATGCAGTTTCCAAGAGACTATCAAAGATGCTAAGTGAGGACATACTGTACATCACATTCACCCGTTTCGACAGTTCATGTGGAATTTCTTTATAAACTGCTTCTAGGGAATCGATTCAGGCAGGTTATGTGTAGAGATCCGTGTCACTGGTCCTCAGTCTTGGCTTTGATTGAAATCACCTGGGGAGCTTACAAATGCTGAGGCCTGGGTCTCATTACCTGAGATTCTGATTTACTTGCATCTGTGTGGGTATGTGGATTTTTGTTTGTTTGTTTGTTTTAGGCATCAGAGATGGTTCCAATGATGAAGTTCCTAGAGGGATCAAGCTCCGATGAGGAAGAACAGAAGTTAATTGTAATATGATTTCTTCAAGTATGATCTTCAAATGCATTGTCCTTCAACACCGTACAAATTTTTATCATGGTGTTTTTTCTTACCACTTAGCATTTTCATTTTACATTTGCTGAAGTTACAGATTTATACACACATCGATTGCTGTTTTATTTCACACTTGTGCATACACATAAAATGGGAAATAGAAAAGAATTAAATGGTCACCATATCTCTAAAGCTTCACATTTCAAGACTTTTTAAAAAATATTTATTTTTTTGGCCGGGCGCGGTGGCTCAAGCCTGTAATCCCAGCACTTTGGGAGGCCGAGACGGGTGGATCATGAGGTCAGGAGATCGAGACCATCCTGGCTAACCTGGTGAAACTCTGTCTCTACTAAAAAATACAAAAAACTAGCCGGGCGAGGTGGTGGGCGCCTGTAGTCCCAGCTACTCGGGAGGCTGAGGCAGGAGAATGGCGTGAACCCGGGAGGCGGAGCTTGCAGTGAGCTGAGATCCGGCCACTGCACTCCAGCCTGGGCGACAAAGCGAGACTCCGTCTCAAAAAAATATATATATATATTTATTTTTTTAAAAAGTTGTCTCAATTAAGAAAGTGTAGTATACACACAAGATGAAGTATTATTCAACCTAAAAAATAACAAAATCCTCTCCACTGCAGCAAAAATAAGATGAGATTGCAGGTCATTATATTAAGTGAAATAAGCCAGGTGCGGAATGACAAATATTACATGTCCTCACTTATATGTAGGAACAAAAAAAGAAAATCTTGGCCAGGCATGGTGGCTCATGCCTGTAGTCCCAGCACTTTCGGTGGCAGAGTCGGATGGATCACTTGAGGCCAGGAGTTCAAGACCACCCTGGCATGGTGAAACCCATCTCTACTAAAAATACAAAAATTAGTCAGGCGTGGTGGTGCATGCCTGTAATCCCAGCTACTTGGGAGGCTGAGGCAGGAGAATCACTTGAATCTATGAGGCAGAGGTTGCAGTGAGCCAAGATCGTGCCTCTGTACTCCAACCTGGGCAACAGAGTGAGATTCCATCCCACACATACACACAAAAGGAATCTCATGAAGGGGTGGAGAGTAGAAAGGTGGCTAGCAGAGGCTAGGAAGAAAAGGAGTTAGTTGGGCAATGAGGAGAAGTTGATAATTGGGTACAAAAATACAGAAAGATGGAATAAACGAGTTCTAGTGTTTGATAGTACAGTACAGAAATTTTAGTTCACAAGAATTTATTGCACATTTCCAGATGACTTGGAAAGAAGCTTCCTAACTTTCTCATTATGCTGGTGTTTAAGCTATTCTCTTTCTGCTCCAATCATACCCTTCAATACTCTTCTTTTTGAGGCTAGATTGGAACTCTTGAAATCATGCTGATTTTTTTTCGTTGTTTTGTTTTGTTTGTTTGTTTGTTTTGAGACGGAGTTTCGCTCTTGTTGCCCTGGCTGGGGTACAATGGCGCAATCTCAGCTTACGGCAACCAGAAAACACTCAAAACCAAAAAACACTTTTTACTAAGTGCTGAGAACTCAAAAACCAGAAAACACTTTTTACTAAGTACTGAGAACTCAAAGAAATCAAAAGAAAATATATTCTGAAGCAATGTTAGCCTTTTCAGTGAGTAGAAATCCAACCCTCTGGGGACAGTGGCTAAATTCAGCCACATAATGGTGCTACTTTGGAATCCACATCCGGAAGCAGCATGATGAGGTCTATGGAAGTCCCCAGTGCAGATGAAGCTCTCCCATTCGCAAGTTTGTCTCCGAGGTATATTTGTTGGGATTTGATAGTGTGGCGAATCAGAGACTCTGCTGGAAGTCAGAGGAAACTCAGCCGGGTCTTGATGTCCTAAAAGCCCAAAGTCTTGACTGAGGATGAGACCTATGGGATGAGCAGCATCTGAGATGTTCCCAAGGACACCCCAACTCCTGGTTTTCATGCCTTTGTGTAATCTGCTCTGATGAATAGTATAGACCAAGTGACTCATTTCCTAACAAAGAGAAGGTGGAAGAGAAGTGATACGATGTCACTTCTGGGAACATGGTGAGAGACTCCAACTTTCTTTTTACCTGCCTCATCTTGGTCTTTGGCTTGGTTGCATTGATGGATGCCAATGGCTACATTGTCAACTCCTGGGTGGAGAGACCTTTATCACAAGAAATAGAGGGCGTTTTCTGGCCAATGTTTGTGAGCAACTTCACCCTGGCACCCACCATGTGAGTGAGCTTGGAAGTGGATCTTCTGCCAATTTATCCTGGAGATGACTGTGGCTGTGGCCAGAAGGTTGACTACAACTTTCTGAGGACTTCTTGAAGTATGTAAGTGAAGTATCAGTTATCAAATAACTATGTAATAATCAATAATATTGGAATATACCAGTGTGACTCAATTAGAAAAAATAAAAACTGAGTCCTGAGGACTAATTCAAATAAGCATAAAACATAAGTCTCTGGCACATAAAAAGCCAATGTAGTAGCAACTAATTAAGAAGTTCTCCTGAAAAACAAATATTAACTGAGAACATGGAAATAGTATCAGATTCTTACTATAATAGAGCTAATTTTCTCTAGAGTATGTGATTAATACAATAGATCCACAGATATAAATTCACATGAGTTATTTCATTGCCAATTGATATGGTTTGGGTGTGTCCCCACCTAAATCTCATCTTGAACTGTAGTTCCCATAATCCTCTGGGTACAACAATGGCTAAATTCAGCCACATAATGCAGCTACTTTGGAATCCACATCCAGAAGCAGCATGTTTCGTGGGAGGGACTTGGTGGGAGGTAATTGAATCATGAGAGCAGTTACCACCATGCTGCTCTCATGATAGTGAGTTCTCATGAGATCTGATGTTTTATAAAGGGTTCCCCTCCCCTCTTTACTCTGCACTTCTCCTTGCTGCTGCCATGTGAAGAAGGGCACGTTTACTTCCCTTCCACCGTGATTGTAAGTTTCCTGAGGCCTCCCCAGCCCCGTGGAACTGTGAGTCAATTAAACTTCTTTCCCTTATAAATTATCTAGTCTCAGGTATGTCCTTAGAGCAACATGAGAACAGACTAATACACCAATCCTCCCCTCTTAAATTTTGCACTAAGTTTCTTATTCTTGCAACTTGGTATCAGAAGTGAGGAATACACACTGAAAAAGCAAGATATTGGTGAAAGATGTTAAAGACACACAAAAAAAGGAAGACGTCATGTATTCACAGATTAAAGGACTTAGCATTGGTGTGATGTTAGTAGTACCCAAGTGATCTGCAGATTCCATGCAATCCCTAACAAAACACCAATAACAATTTTGCAACAGAAAAATCCATCCTGTAATTCATATAGAATCTCAGGGAACTCTGAAGAGCCAAAATAATCTGGAAGCAGACAAAAGTTGAAGGTCTCAGATAACTCAATTCTAAAAGGGTGTACTCTTCCTTGCAACATCCTTCGAAGGGGCAGGTGGTAAAAATTCAGGGACTCTTTCTGGGGCTCATCTAAGAAGTTGCCTGAAGCGGTTGGAAGCCACCTCTTCCTGATGCAACTTCAGCTGCAGAGACCAGGGAAATAGAAGGAGGCTTTAAAGGCCTGAGACTTCTGCTGGCAGCCTTCCCACCAGGCCTGCCTCCTCCCTGGACAGTCCCTCCCTAAGTCCCAGTCCCCGTGTGGGAGCCTGCTTTCTGGAAAAGCTCCCACAGCCTGGTGGCCACAGGCCCCAATTCCAGGACTAGACCCACCAGTGACCACGGTGTTGGGATTCACCAACCCCTCCAGACCCTGTTTCTCACCTGCAAAACAGGTAGTCTCTCTGTCTTTATTTGATCAGCACTACTGAGGCTCACATGAGACAGTGTGCACAAGGTATGTGAAAAACCCTGGGGAACTTACTCTCCAACTACTGTAAGGATTTGGTTCTGCCATCTCACTCAATGTACAATTGTTAGAAAAATGAAAATATGTTGAAATTCATTTTTTTAAAGTTAAAAATGTCACTCTTCCTGGCATCTAAACTGACTATAAAGATCCAGTAATCAAAACACTGTTATTCTACATAAAGTCACCCAAAGTGACCAATGGAAGAGGATGCAGAGCCCAGAAATAACTTCTCACATATATGTTCAAATGATGTTTAACATGAATGCCAAGAAAGTTCATTGGTGGAAAAGCAGGCTTTTCAACAAACGGTGTTGGAGAAACTTGATTTCCACATGCAGAAGAATGAAGGTGGACCCTATGTCACACCAGATGCAAAAATTAACACACACTGGATCAAAGACCTAAGCCCAAGAGCTGAAACTATAATATGTCTAAAAGAAAACGCTGGCAAAACCTTTATGACATCGGAGTGGGCAATGGTTTCTGGGATATGACACCAAACACAGAAGCAACAACAAAAAAAATTAGATTCCTTAGATTACATCTAAATGAAAAACACTTTTGTGCATCAAAAAACTGAATGGAGTGAAAAGATAACCCAAGGATTAGGAAAAATATATTTGCAAATCATATATCTGAAAAGAGGCTAATATCCATAGTAGATTAAGAACAGCTAGAACTAAACAACAAGAAACCCAAGGCATCCCATTAACAATGGTCAGAAGACTTGAGTAGACATGTCCCTAAAGAAGATATACCAATAGCCAGTAAGCATATAAAATGATGTTCCAAATCACTAATCGTAGGGAAGTGCAAATCAAACCAAAACTGTGATATCAGCCAGTAGGATGGATATGATAAACAAACAAGCAAAAAACAACAAGCATTGGAGGGAATGTAAAATAGTGCAGGAACAGGGAAAACAGTATAGAGAGTACTTGAAAAATTAAAAACAGAATTATCAGATGATCCTGCAATTGTATTTGTGCATACCTAGCGGAAAGAATTAGAAGCCAGGAGTGGAAGAGGTATTTGTAAACCCATATTCATAGCAGCATTATTCACAACAGCCAAATATGTAGAAGCAACCCAAAGCTCCATGGACAGATGAATGAATACGTGCAATGCAGTTCATTCATACAACGGAAGACTACTCAGCCTGAAAAAGGCAGGCACTTCTGGCCAGCACAGTGACTCATGCCTGTAATCCCAGCATTTTGGGAGGCTGAGGTGGGCGGATCATCTGAGGTCAGGAGTTCAAGACCAGCCTGGCCAACATGGTGAAACCCTGCGTCTACTAAAAATACATTAGCTGGGCATGGTGGCATGTGCCTGTAAAGACAACTACTCGGGAGGTTGAGGCACGAGAATTGCTTGAATCCAGGAAGTGGAGGTTGCAGTGAGCCCAGATTGTGCCATTGCACTCCAGCCTGGGTGACAGAGTGAGACTTCATCTAACAACAACAACAACAAAAGGGGAGGCACTTCTGACACAGGCTGCAACATGGATGAATCTTGAAGACACTATCGTCAGTGAAATAAATATATCACAAAAGGGTAAACACAACGGGGCTGAGTGGCTCACGCCTGTAATCCCAGCACTCCTGGAGGCCGAGGCGGGCGGATCACTTGAAGTCAGGAGTTTGAAACCAGCTATGGCCAACATAACAAAAGCTCGTCTCTACTAAAAATACAAAAATTAGCTGGGCGTGGTGGCTCATGCCTGTAATCCCAGCTACTCGGGAGGCTGAGGCACGAGAATCGCTTGAACCCAGGAGGTGCAGGTTGCAGTGAGCCCAGATCGTGCCACTGTACTCCATCCTGAGTGACAGAATGAGACTCTGTCTCAAAAAAAAAGATAAACACAGTATGATTCCACTGATATCAAGTATTTAGAGTAGTTAAATTCATAGAGTTGGAAAATAAAATGGCGGCCCCCAGGGGCAGGCGAGAGAGAGAGGAATGGAGGGTTTGTTTCATGCGCACAGTTTCCATTTTGAAAGATAAAAATGTTCTGGAGACGATGGTGGTGATGGTTGCCAAACAATGTGAATGTACTTAATGTTATTAAACTGTAAACTTAAAAATACTGGAAATTGTAAACACTTTTATTGACCCTTCTATATGAAATAATATATATGTATAATTTTTAATATTTATACATGGTATATTTTACCATAATAAAAGATGAAAATTAAAGCATGTGGATCTTTAAAAAGAAAAGAAAGACGCGAATAATACACACAAGCTTTCCCTTGATTAAAGGAAGAGCCCAAAAGCTTCCATGGACACTCATTTTTCTCTTCTTCATCCTGCATTAATGTGAGGAAATCCTTAGAGACTGGAGAACTTGGGCCAGTTTGGCTAATGAGGAGCTCTGTGCATTGAGCCCCTGAGGCCATAGCATAGTAAATACGCAGCCTGTGCCTCCAGCCCTGCAGTGTGAGCTTCCAGTCCAGTGGGCTCCACACCTGTCGTCTGCATCAGGAGGCTCATGTCTGACCCTGTCTTCCTGCCAGTCCTGAGGACGGAGCCTGAGCCTCCATCGCGCACCAGGCAGGGAAGACAGCTGACCTGCTCTCCGTGGTCATGGCCCAGCAGAGGCAAAGCGTGGCTCAGTGAGTGCTGACGGATGGTCAGGAGCCTTGTTTCCTCATCCTCAGGACAAACAGGACAGTGGGGTGGCAGATGGGAGGACATCAATGTGCAAAATATCAGCTCACATTACTGTGGAGTTTACGTTCTTGGTTGTAGTGGGGACTCAGAAATCTCATTCAAAATTTTGCTTTCCTCCCACACTGGTTGTCCTTTTCATAGACATCTCATGCACAATAGCAGAAAATGAGTCTCTCTAAACTATCCCCTAAGCCCAACAAAAGGATGATGAAGGTGATGATGAGGATAAAGAGGAAGATGACAAACACCATGGCATCATGAACCCTTACTGAGGGCTTCCTAAATGCCAGGCTCTGAGCTCTGTGGTCTCTGCAGCTTGTTTCATTTCATCTGCATCGCCTTCTCCAAGTTATTAGTGCACATTTCATTATTATTTTACAGACTCAAAAAGGAGCAATGCATTTTTATAGTAGAGAAGGGTGACATCCCATTTGAACCAGGCAGTCTAAGTCTAGACACATGGCATTTGGCCAGGCCTCTCCCTGTATCCAACCTGCCCTCTCAAGTCCTTGTCACTTGGGAAGATGCCCCCGCTTACTCTGTCGTTCTCTTTGGGGGTTCCTGGTAGACCACAGCTAGACCAGTGGGTGCCACGCTCACTGTAGCAAGTATAGAAAGGGGAGCTGAGGGCCGGGCGCGGTGGCTCAAGCCTGTAATCCCAGCACTTTGGGAGGCTGAGACGGGCGGATCACGAGGTCAGGAGATCGAGACCATCCTGGCTAACACGGTGAAACCCTATCTCTACTAAAAAATACAAAAAAAAACTAGCCAGGCGAGGTGGCGGGCGCCTGTAGTCCCAGCTACTCGGGAGGCTGACGCAGGAGAATGGCGTAAACCCAGGAGGCGAAGCTTGCAGTGAGCTGAGATCTGGCCACTGCACTCCAGCCTGGGCAAAAGAGCGAGACTCCGTCTCAAAAATAAATAAATAAATAAATAAATAAATAAATAAGAAAGGGTAGCTGAGATCACACCAGAGACCCCAGAAAGAATTGGTACAGGATCATTCAGGGCACATCTCTCCCTTGCCCCTGTTCCTGGCTTTCCTTGTAGCTCTCGACTTCCACAAAGGAGTCATCCATTCAGGGTTTGGCTTCCATTCCTATTGAGGAAGCTGGAAACAGTTTGAAAATGCACCTCAGATGTGCCTGTGGTTAAGACCTTTGACCTCTGCTTAAAACTTCTTGAGAACCGGAAGACCACGAAGTTTTTAGTGCCTGGGTCTTAGAGACTGGCCATTAATGTTGAATACCACCCTTTCTAGTTCTCTGCATGGCAAGGGGCGAGACGTCCGTCCTCTGGGACTCAGCACTGTCATCTGAATTGATTTCTAGTTGATCCAACTGAAGTGGGCAATGATTCAACAGATCGTGGGGGTCCCCTGCGTGATCTCTATGTGATGGATGCGTAAAGTAAAGGCAAACTGAAATTTAGATACATTCCTTAATATTTTAAGCTTAATCTCCATACAATTCAACTGAAATATCCCCTGACTTGAATTTCTGGTGTCCCTGAATTCCAGACAGGACATTTTATGTTGTCCTCATCTCAGTAAGTACTGAGTATTGTGAGAGGAACAAGCGAGTCTCTTTTGCTTCTGATTTCCCAGAGCCTGTATCTTGCTTGGCACACAGGAGATAGCAAAAGTAAAAACCTATGTTAATTATTGAATTGACCCTTCCTTGGTTCACAAAAATTGGCTGTGATCAGCGTGACTTCGACATACTTGATTCTTTGCTGCCTGTTCTTTCATCCCTTTCAGGAATGTGCCATAGAACCAGAGACGACAGGCCAGGCACAATGGCTCACGCCTGTAATCCCAGCACTTTGGGAGGCCGAGGTGGGTGGATCATGAGGTCAGGAGATCAAGACCATCCTGGCCAACATGGTGAAACCCCATCTGTACTAAAATACAAAAAACTAGCCGGGCATGGTGGTGGGCGCTTGTAGTCCCAGCCACTCAGGAGACTGAGGCAGAGGAATTGCTTGATCTCAGGAGGCAGAGGTTGCAGTGAGCCGAGATTGTGCCACTGCACTCCAGCCTGGTGACACAGCGAGATTCCGTCTAAAAAAAAAAAAAAAAAAAAAAAAAAAAACAAGAGAAAGAACTAGAGATGATAAAATAACACTCATTTGTGTCTATGTCATGACACGTGGGCCCTCTGATTCTATTGATTAGTATTCACAGCATTCGATTATTCGAAAACCAAGGCAGAGCGTTTCATAAGTATCACAAAAAGAAACAGAGGCGGAAAGAAACGTGGGCAGGTAAACCTGATTGCTTGGACTGAGACACATTTTAGACTTTCACATTATTCCAGAGTCCAAGAAAGTAATCCAAAAGTGTTCTTAGAATTTCATTATCGTTTAACCATCGACAGCTCTGTTGCACACTATGGACATTGGTGTGGTCAGTGCTGGCCTATGGTTACTGCATTTAACTAAAACAAAATTTTTTTGTTTTGAGACAGCATCTTACTCTGTTGCCCAGGCTGGAGTGCAGTCACGCAATCTCGGTTCACTGCAACCTCTGCCTCCTGGGTTCAAGCGATTCTCCTGCCTCAGCCTCCCGAGTAGCTGGGACTACAGGTGCCCTGCCATGCCGGGCTAACTTTTTGTATTTTTAATAGAGACGGAGTTTCATGATGTTGGCCAGGATGGTCTTGATCTCCTGACCTCGTGAACCTCCTGCCTCGGCCTCCCAAAGTGCTGGGATTACAGTCGTGAGCCACCGCGTCCGGCCAAACTTTCTTATGGAAACTCTAAATCCACCTAAGCCAAGAACAGGAGTTATATCTTGAATTTTAAAACAAGGTCCACCTATTTCAGTAAGCAATTACTTTTTTGAAGGAGAAAAGTCAGAAAACATAATGATGAAATCACTAGAACATAACTGGCATGTGGAAATATCTTCTGATTATGAACCATCAACTTGAATTTCATTTCCAGATGACATGGTCTCAGCTGTTATACAGTGTTTAGAAATGTTCTAAATCAAGGGAATTTGTGGCAATCTATTAGAATAAAATAATATGTTTGAGTTCTTAATTTCCTTTAATTAGGATAAACGTTTGCTTAAAGTGAAGTCAATGTTTTTATTACCTATTTTTCTTCTGAAAAGATAAGCTGTATTTTCTAGCAATTATGAATTTGTTATATATAATGATCTGGTTCTTGGAATATTCTTGAATCTAGTGTCTCTAGGGCAGGTGTGTATAGCAAGAAGTGAATAACACAAAAATCAATGCTGAAATAATTATAAGAAAATTGGGTTTGTCACAACTGCAAAATACTGCTTAGTGTGCCTTGCTCTGAAATCTGGAAACATTACTTGTGAATTGTTTATATCCAAAATGCAGACACAGTGCTGGGTGTTGGTTTACTTGTTTCCTTTTTTTCAACCCTCTTTTCTACTCAAAAGTTGTCCAAACCATGCAGATCCACGGAATCTAACAGATGTCTCAGAATTCCTTCTCCTGGAACTCTCAGAGGATCCAGAACTGCAACCTGTCCTCGCTGGGCTGTTCCTGTCCATGTACCTGGTCACCGTGCTGGGGAACCTCCTCATCATCCTGGCCATCAGCTCTGACTCCCACCTCCACACCCCCATGTACTTCTTCCTCTCCAACCTGTCCTTGGCTGACATCGGTTTCACCTCCACCACCGTCCCCAAGGTGATTGTGGACATCCAAACTCACAGCAGAGTCATCTCCTATGTGGGCTGCCTGACTCAGATGTCGCTTTTTGCCGTTTTTGGAGGCATGGAAGACATGCTCCTGAGTGTGATGGCTTATGACCGGTTTGTGGCCATTTGTTACCCTCTGTATTATCCAGTCATCATGAACCCATGTTTCTGTGGCTTCCTAGTTTTGTTGTCTTTTTTTCTCAGTCTTTTAGACTCCCAGCTGCACAACTGGATTGCCTTACAAATTACCTGCTTCAAAGATGTGGAAATTCCCAATTTCTTCTGTGACCCCTCTCAACTCCCCCACCTTGCCTGTTGTGACACCTTCACCAATAACATAGTCATGTATTTCCTTGCTGCCATATTTGGTTTTCTTCCCATCTTGGGGATCCTTTTCTCTTATTATAAAATTGTTTCCTCCATTCTGCGGGTTCCATCATCAGGTGGGAGGTATAAAGCCTTCTCCACCTGTGGCTCTCACCTGTCAGTTGTTTGCTTATTTTATGGAACAGGCGTTGGAGGGTACCTCAGTTCAGACGTGTCCTCTTATCCCAGAAAGGGTGCAGTGGCCTCAGTGATGTACACGGTGGTCACCCCCATGCTGAACCCCTTCATCTACAGCCTGAGAAACAGGGACATTCAAAGTGCCCTGCGGCGGCTGCAAGGCAGAATACTCTAATCTCATTATCTTATCTGTTCTATTCTTTAGCGTGGGTTGGAAAAGGCAGCACGGTCAAATATCTAGACCTGCAAAGAATATTGCTTCCTTCATTATGTCTCTAATTGGAATTGCTGAGTATTCTGATACTCTTTGTTCTTAATAAACATCAGGATTGAATCCAATATACCTAGACAGACTCTTTTAGTTTCTGGGCAATGACCCTGGTATCCAGATGAAATTACATCTCTCCTCTTCTTTTTTTTTTTTAAGGATTCTCGCTCTTTTGTCCAGGCTGGAGTGCAGTGGTGCGATCTCAGCTCACTGTGGGAGGTGACAACATGCTAGCAGCCCTCGCTCTCGGCACCTCCTCGGCCTCAGGGCCCACTCTGGCCGTGCTTGGGGAGCCCTTCAGCCCGCCACTGCACTGTGGGAGCTCCTCTCTGGGCTGGCCGAGGCCGGAGCCAGCCCCCTCTGCTTGTGGGGAGGTGTGGAGGGAGAGGCGCGGGCGGGAACCCGGGCTGCGCGCGGCGCTCACAGGCCAGCGCGAGTTCCAGCGGGCGAGGGCGCGGCGGGCCCCGCACTCTGAGCAGCCGCCCGGCGCCGCTGGCCTCAGGCAGTGAGGGGCTTAGCACCCGGGCCAGCAGCTGCAGAGGGTGCGCCGGGTCCCCCAGCAGTACGGGCCCGCAGGCGCTGCGATCGAATTCTCGCAGGGACTCAAGCTGCCTCCCCGCGGGGCAGGGCTCGGGATCTGCAGCCCGCCTATGGCCAAACCCATCCCCGGCCCGCGGTGGGCTCCCGTGTGGCCCCAGCCTCCCCGACGAGCGCCGCCCCCTGCTCCGAGGCGCTCGGTCCCGTCGACCGCACAGGGGATGAGGAGTGCAGGTGCACTGTGCGGGACTGGCGGGCAGCTCCGCCTGTGTCCCGGAACGGTGTCTACTGTGTGAAGCCGGCTGGGCTCCTGAGTGTGGTGGGGACTCCGAGAGCTTTTATGTCTGGCTGAGGGATTGTAGATACACCAATCAGCACTCTGTGTCTAGCTCAGGGTTTGTAAATACACCAATCAGTACTCTGATTAGTTAGTATCTGACCTAACTTGGAGACTTTGGAGGGACTTGGAGAACTTTTCTGTCTAGCACTGGTGTCTAGCTAAAGGATTGTAAACGCACCAATCAGCACTCTGTGTCTAGCTCAAGGTTTGTAAACGCACCAATCAGCACTCTGTCAAAACGGACCAATCAGTTCTCTGTAAAATGGACAAATCAGCACTCTGTAAAATGGACCAATCAGCTCTCTGTAAAATGGACCAATCAGCAGGATGTGGGTGGAGCCAGATAAGGGAATAAAAGCAGGCTGCCACAGCTAGCAGCAAGCTTTATTGGGTTTATTTTCACGGTGTGAGGGCTTTGGTTTTTCCGTGTTTGCAACGACTCTTGTTGCTCGGTGTTTGGGTCCGTGCCATCTTTAAGAGTTGTAACACTCGCTGTGAAGGCCTGCAGCTTCACTCCTGAGAGCGAGACCACAAACCCACCAGAATGAAGAAGCTCCAGACACATTAACGTCTGAAGGAACAAACTCCGGACACGTCATTTTCAATAACACCGCTGGAGTGTGCAGCTTCATTCTTGAGGTCAGTGAGACCAAGAACCCACCAACTTTGGGCATAAGTGCAATCTCCATTTCCATGGTTAAAGTGATTCTCCTGTGTCAGCTTCCCGAGTACTGGGACTGCAGGTGCTCACCATCGTGCTCAGCTAATTTATGTAGTTTTAGTAGAGACGGGGTTTCACCGTGTTGGCCAGGCTGGTCTTGATACTCCTGATCTTGTGGTCTGCCCGCCTCGGCCTTCCAAAATGCTGGGCTTAGGGGTGTGAGCCACCACACCTGGCCACATTGCTCTTGTATACAGTTAAGTTCACATAATGTTAATAGGTTATTGGAAACTCTGACTTTAAGAAAATAATTACAGGAGGTCCTCAAACGATGTCATTTAATGTTGTTTAGCTATAAAGTTGTGAAAAACAATCTGGTTTCATTATACATTATTTTTCTTGTTGCAGTTTCCAAAATCTATTAGAGACCTTAAATGAAAATTTACTGTATTTCACGTTTACATATTTTTTTTCACTGTTCATTTGTAATTTACGCTTCGCATCTATAAAATCTAGGCAGATTATATGTGAGGATCCATGTCACTGGTCAAGTTTGAGTTAGATTGAAATCACCCAGAGAGCTTATAAATGCTGAGGCCTGGGTCTCATTACCAGAGATTCTGATTTACTTAGACCTGTGTGAGTATGAGGATGTTAAAAAGCATCAGATAGAGTTCAGCTGGTGAAGCTCCCGCAGGAATTAAGGTCAAAAATGTAAGTTATAAGTTTATTGTACCACCAGACAATGTGATTTCTTCAAATGCATTGCCTTCAACAGTGAACCGACTGTCATTATGCTGGGTTATTTTCACCACTTAGAATTTTCATTTTATCTACTGTAACTGTATATATACATATAGATTTTCATATTTTCTTCTTGTGCATACATAAAAAGAGAAATAGGAAATATGGTAACAATATTCCTAGACTTCCCATTCAGAGCCTGGTTCTTCAAAAATTGTGTTATTTTTACTTTCTGGTGAACAAAATGTGTATGCATTTACAATGAGATGATTCAGCTGTAAAACAAATGGCATCTTGTCATTTGCAACAACTTTGATGGGACTGTAGGTCATTGGGTTAAGTGAAGTAGGGAAGGCACAAAAATGCAAATACTGCGTGTTCTCATTCATACGTAGGAGCTGAACAGTTAATATCATGAAGGCAGAGAGTAGAATATTGATGACCAGAACATGGTAAAAATGGGGAGGGGGTTGAAGAGAAGTTGGCATATGGGTCCAAAAGTCCATGCAGAATAATTAAGTTTGAGTATTTAATAGTCATCAGATAAAATTAACAATAATATGGAATATTTCAAAATAGTAAGGAGATAAGACTTGTTTCTCATGCTGGTGTTCATAGTATTTCTGTTTTGATCGATCTTCTGTACTCATCTCTTGCCAGATTGGTACTCGACACCCTATTCTATTTCCCATGTAGGTTTTTTGTTTTTGTTTTTTGAGACGGAGTCTCTCTATTGCCCAGGCTGGAGTGCAGTGGCATGATCTCAGCTCACTGCAACCTCTGTCGCCTGAGTTTAAGCTATTCTGCCTCAGCCTCTCGGGTAGCTGGGGTAACAGGCACAGGCTGCCAGGCCCAGCTAATTTTTGTATTTTTGTAGAAACGGGGCTTAATCATGTTGACCGGGCTGATCTCAAACTCCTGACCTCAAGTCAACCATCCACCTTGGCCTCCCAAAGTGTTGGTATTGCAGGCGTGAGTCACCGCACCTGGCCCATGTAGTTTTATTACGTAATTCCACTCCTGGTCACTAAGGCTCATCACACTGAAAGTTCAACGTACTTCACTAACACCTTCCCTCCCCGAAGCCTCAGAGTTTAGAGGCTTCCCTTCAGTTACTGTTTCTGTTACTACATTGTTTCCTTTTGCCTTTGTCCTTCAGTAACAATTGAACCCACTCCCTATGTTCAGTTCTCTTCGTTAAAATAACTACATTGACTTCAATTCCTGAGCTTTGATTTGGGAACAAAGATATGTTGTAGTTCTCTACAATTGGAGTATTTTAAAATGTGCTCAAGAAATAAAGCTGGTTTTAAAACATACATTTTTGTGAAGGGCATCTGAGGTTTAAATGCTGGTTTTCTATTTCCAGTTGCTATGTGGCTCTACTGATGTCTGAGGATTATTGAGCCACCAATTTCATCATAATTAATTTGATCATGTTCTATAATTTTATCCTGATATTAAACGTATGTTCACCAACAAAAGTGAGCTCATTTGTCACCTAATAGTCATTGAATATAAGTGGCACATTAATATTGCCTGTTGAAGTCACATTGTAGACGCTCCCCATAGGTAATGCTCTGTCATTTGCTCTTTGTCAAGATTTAGGAGGAGTGCCATGATGAACTAATACCTTACATGACAGAAGTTTGGATGCTTCAGAATAGCCATCTAAATTAGTATGACAATCTTTGATTTGGATGGAAATTACAGATAAGAGAAAAAATGGCAGATTTGTAGCTACTTCATCAACCATATATTGGCTCTTGAATTTGGGACCTTTGGCAGCTCACAGGTCTTTCCTGAACCTCAAGATTCCTCAGTAGTAAATTAAGTCCAATCATTTTTTTTTCTTCCAAGATCATGCAATGATCATACATGATAGTATCATGAACCAGTAAAAGTAGTTTTCTATCAAATAGTAGCCCATATTATTACATAAAAGAAGTCAATTTTATGAAAATTTCCAGAATTCATAAGCAAACTGCTATTGCAGAATTCATAGGCAAACTATTATTGCAAACTGTAACCTTGTATACAATATAAAGCATTTCTGTTACACTATTTAATGTTGTGATAACGATCTGAGAGACTGCCTGAGGATATGTAATGAAATATATCTCTAATTAGATAACTATTTAATAGGTAATAATGGAACAGTATGGCCAAACTCATAATCAGTGTATTATTGATTAGTGTATTGTTCAACATATGGGTTTTAAGGGTTAAAGTTTGATTTTCAACATTAGCTCATCTAAGTCATTTGCTGACTGGACCGGAGTATATTTATTAACTACACATCCTCTTAATTCATCATTTTTTATGATGTTCAGCTTGAGGAACTCTAGCATTAAACAAATAATGTATTTACCCAATAAGAAATTAGTAAATGTAGATACCATTGTCATCTGTCCTTAGATGGATACATTTCAAGTGAATTATTTGAACTGTTGTGCTTTATCCTGGATGACTGATGGACTGCATCTTTTTTATGTTTGCACAAGGGCAGAGAATGGATATCATTATATACTCAAAACCTTACACAGTGAGGACAGCTCTCCTTCATATAACAATGAAGTAGTTGTTCATTGACATATGAGAGTGAAGGCAATTTGACATCTGCACATGCCGTATTTTCTTTCCTCACTGAAGCCCTGTTCCTCTTATACAGAGAACTCCTTGGAAACAAAATATATGGTTTGTTAGTGTTTGATCAGAACCGTTGAATGGGATCTAGATTTCTTTAACAGCATTTACAGATAAAGAATCACATAAGAAAGGAAAGATTTTGAAAGATTCTACAAATAATGAAGGTTAATAGATGATAGACGTTTTTCAGTTGCACATTAAAAAAAAACTCAGAAAATAGTATTCTCCTGTTTCCATTAAGGGGACTCATGTGAGGGGAAATTGGGAAAAGCTGAAAGAGAATGATTCATTCCACTGCACAAACATAACTTTTTTGTTGTTTTTGTTGAGATGGAGTCTCTGTCACCTAGGCTGGAGTGCACTGGCGCAATCTTGGCTCACTGCAAACCTCTGCCTCCCAGGTTCAAGCAATTCTCCTGCCTCAGCCTCCTGAGTAGCTGGGACTACACCGCAACTGGCTAATTCTTGTAGTTTTAGTAGAGACAGGGTGTCACCATATTGGCCAGGCTGGTCTTGAGCTGCTGACCTCGTGATCTGCCCATCTTGGCGTTCCAAAGTGCTGGGATTACAGGCATGAGCCACCGCTCCCAGCCAACTCTTTGGTTTTTATACAAAAGTATATACCTTGAAGACATTATCATCAGTGAAGTAAAATCACAGAAGGATAAACACAACCGGGCTCAGTGGTTCACACTTGTAATCCCAGCACTTTGGGAAGCCGAGGCAGGCAGATCATTCGAGGTCAGGCATTTGAGACCAGCCTGGCCAACATGGCGAAAGCTCGTCTCTACTAAAAATACAAAAATTAGCCGGGTGTGGTAGCGCATACCTGTAATCCCAGCTGCTCAGGAGACAGGAGAATCACTTGAACCCGGGAGGTGGAGGTTGCAGTGAGCCGAGATCGCGCCACTGCACTCCAGCCTGAGTGACAGAATAAGACTCTGTCTCAAAAAACAAGATAAACACGGTATGATTCTACTGATATCAAATACCTAGAGGAGTAGTAGAGAAAAAAGCGAATAATACAAGCTTTCTCCTGGTTAGCAGAAGAGCCCAAAAGCTTCTATGGACACTCATTTTTTTCTAGTTCATCCTGCATTAATATGAGGCAGTCCTTAGAGATTAGGGAACTTGAATGAATTTGGCTAATGAGGAGCTCTGTGCCTTGAGCCCCCAAGGCCATAGCATAGTAAATACTCAGTCTGTGCCTCCAGCCCTGCAGTGTGAGCTTCCAGTCCAGTGGGCTCCAACCTGTGGTCTGCATCAGGAGGCTCATGTCTGACCCTGTCTTCCTGCCAGTCCTGAGGACGGAGCCTGAGCCTCCATCGTGCACCAGGCAGGGAGGACAGCAGACCTGCTCTCTGTGGTCATGGCCCAGCAGAGGGGAAGCGCAGCTCAGTGAGTGCTGAAGGACGGTCAGGTGCCTTGTTTCCTCATCCTCAAGACAAACAGGACAGTGAGGTGGCAGATGGGAGGACACCAATGTGCAAAATAATCAGCTCAGACGACTGTGGAGTTTATGTTCTGGGTTGTGGTGGGGACTCTGAAATCTCATTCAGTTTTACTTTCTTCCTGAGCTGGTTCTACTTGCTATAAACATCTCACTGAAGCTAGGAAAAAAAATAGGTCCCTCTAAGGCATTCCATAAACACCGTAAAAGGATTATGAAGGTGATGAGGAAGAGGACAGTCACCATGACATCATGAACTTTTCCTGAGGGCTTCCTGAATGCCAGGTTCTCAGTTCTGTGTTCTATGTGGTTTGTTTCATTTTAGCTGCATAGCCTTCTGCAATCTATAAGTGTACACGTTATTATTTTGCACGAGGAAAGGAGCTATGCATTTTTATATAACTTGTAGTATTTCATGAAGTAGAGAGGAGTAAAGCCATGTTCGAATCAGGCCATCTAAATCCTTGCATGTGGCATTTGGCCAGGCCTCTTCTTGCATCCAACCTGCCCTCTCAAATCCCTGTCACTCTGGATCCATGCCCCTGCTCACTGTGTCCTTCTCTTTGGGGGGCGTTCCTCGTAGACCACAGCTAGACCAGTGCGTGCTATGTTCACTGTATCAAGTATAGAAAGGGCAGCTGAGATCACATCAAAGATCCCAGAAAGAGCTGGCACAGGATCGCTCAGGGTGCACATCTGTCCCTTGCCCCTGTTCCTGGCTTTCCTTGCAGCAATCCACCTCCTCAAAGGAGAAATAAAATCAGGGTTTTGGCCTCATTCCTACTCAGGAAGCTGGAAACAGTTTGAAAACGCACCTCCGATGTGCCTGTGGTTAAGACCTCTGACCTCTGCTTACAACTTTCTGATAGCTGGGAAACATAAAAAAGGTTCATGTCTGAGACTCAGAGACTGATCATTTATTAGGTTGGTGGCAAAGTAACAGCAAAAACCGCAATTGCTTTTGCATCAACCTATAATTTTTTTTAAAACCCTGTTCATTCCACTTATCTGTGTGGCAGGGGGCAAGCTGTTAGTGTTTCTGAGACTCAACATTGCCACCTGGGTTGATTTCTAGTTGACACAGATACATTCAGTATTGATTAATCAGATCATGGGGGCCTCTGTGGGATCTATATGTGATGGATGCATAAAGGCAACGTGTATTCTAGAAATTGTTAATATTTTAAGATTAATCTTTGTATCATACAACCGAAATATTTCGTGACCTGAAGTTACTGTGTGTCTACTTCCCACAGGATATTTTACTTTTGTCCTTATATAAATAAGTAGTGATTATTGTGACAGGAACTACTGAGTCACTTTCATTTCTAATTTCCTAGAGTGTCTATCCTGCTTGACACACAGGAGGCATCAAAAATAAAAATGTCTTTTAAGAGAAATGCAGGCCGGGCGTGGTGGCTCACGCCTGTAATCCCAGCAATTTTGGGAGGCTGAGGCAGGTGGATCACTTGAGGTCAGGAGTTTGAGACTAGCCTGGCCAATATGGTGAAACTCCATCTCTACTAAAAATAGAAAAGTAACCGGGCATGGTGGCAGGCACCTGTAATTCCAGCTATTCAGGAGGCCAAGGCAGGGGAATCACTTGAACCTGGGAGGCAGAGGTTGCAGTGAACTGAGATCGCCCCACTGCATTCCAGCCTTGAAAATAGAGCAAGGGCTCTGTCTCAAAAAAAAAAAAAACACAAATCGAAACTACAAGGAGATATCATCTCACCCCGTTTAGAATGGCTTTTATCAAAAAGGCAATAGCAAATGCAGGGATGTGGAGAAAGGGGAACAATTGTACACTGTTGGTGGGAGTGCAAGTTAGTACAAACACTGTGGAGAACAAGTTGGAGTTACCTCAAAATACTACAAATGGAGCTACCATAAGATAAAGCAATTCCGGGCCAGGCATGGTGGCTCATGCCTGTATTCCCAGCACTTTGGGAGGCCGAGGCGAGTGGATCATGAGGTCAGGAGATCGAGACCAGCCTGGCTAACATGGTGAAACCCCATCGCTACTAAAAAATACAAAAAATTATCTGGGCATGGTGGCGGGCGCATGTAGTACCAGCTACTCAGGAGGCTGAGGCAGAAGAATTGCTTGAACCCAGGAGGCGGAGCTTGCAGTGAGCTGAGATTGCACCACTGCACTCCAGCCTGGACGACTGAGCAAGACTCTGTCTCAAAAAAAAGATACAGCAATTCCATTGCTAAGTATATCCGCCCCCCCCCCCCCGATAAGGAAATGAGTATATTGAAGAGATACTTGCACTCCCATGTTTAATACAGCACTAGTCACAATAGCCATGATTTGGAAGCAGCTAAGCATTCACCATTCAACAGATGAATGGATAAAGAGATTGTGTACATATGCACAATAGAGTATTATGCAGCCATAAAAAAGGAAGCGATCCTGTTTGCAACAACTTGGATGGAACTGGAGGCCATCAATTTAAATGAAATAGGCCAGGCACAGAAAGATAAACTTCACATGTTCTCACTTATTTGTGGGATCTAAAAATTAAAACAATGGAAATCATGCAGATAGAGAGTAGAAGGATGATCACCAGAGGCTGGGGAGCGGGGGTGGGGGGGAAAGTGGGGATGGTTAAGCAACATAAAAGTATAGTTAGAGACAATGAGATCCAGTATTAGGTGACTAATGAACAATAATTTATTGAACATTGAAAAGCTAACAGTAATTGGATTGTTTGGTACAAGGAAAGGATAAATGCGTGAAGTGAAGGATACCTCATTTATCCTGGTGTGATTATTGTGCCTTGTATGCCTGTGTCAAAATAGCTCATGTCCTTCATAAATATATACACCTGCTATGTACCTATATTTTTTAAAAAGAAAATGATGTATAATTATATATATAAACGTGGATAGAACTCTGCAGAAATGCTGAATGAAAAAGCAAGTTACAGAGCACTACCTGCTCTATACTTTCATTGACATAAAATTTAAGAAAGGAAGGCAAAATTAAATGATTCATTACTTAAGGATACATATATGAGTACAGTATAAAGAAGAGATTAACTCAAATTTCACATTGGAGGTTACCTGTGCAGTAGGATTGGGGTGCCTGGAACCATAAAGGATGCACGGCTTCAAAGATTGTGGTTTTTTTCTTGTTTGTTTTGGTTTTGTTTGTTTTTTGAGACTGAGTCTTGCTCTGTCACCCAGGCTGAAGTGCAGTGGTGCAATCTTGGCTCACTGCAACCCCCGCCTCCTGAGTTCAAATGATTCTCATGCCTCATCCTCCCGAGTAGCTGAGATTACAGGTGTGTGCCACCATGCCTAGCTAATCTTTGTTTTTTAGTAGAGGTGGGGTTTCACCATGTTGGCCAGGCTGGTCTCGAGCTCCTGACCTCAAGTGATGAGCCTACCTCGGTCTCCCAAAATGCTGGGATTACAGGCATGAGCCACCAAGCCTGGCTTAAATATTGGTTTTTGTTTTTCTGGGTTCTTTGAGATGGAGTCTTGCTCTGTCATCCAGGCTGGAGTTCAGAGGCGCAATCTTGGCTCACCGCAGCCTCCACCTCCCGATTCTCTTGCCTCAGCCTCCCAGATAGCTGGGATTACAGGCAGGCACTACTGCACCAGGCTAGTTTTTGTATTAGAGACGGGGTATCACCATGTTTGTCAGTCTGGACTCAAACTCCTGACCTCAAGTGATCCTGCCACTTCGACCTCCCAAAGTGCTTGGATTACAGGCATGAGCCACCGCGCCCGGCCCAAAGATTGGTTTTATTCCATTTGTTAAATTGTGGGATCGGTACTTGGGTATTTCATTATCATTCTTTTATTTTAAAAGTACATATATGTTATGTACATTCCCTTGATTTCTTAGAGCGTTTCACAAAATTATATACACAGAATAAAATAAATAAAGCCAAAAATCTCTGTAAATACTGAACAGATTCTTCCTTGGTTCACCAAAAAAAAAAAAAAAATGGCTCTGATCAGTGAGGCTTCAACGCACGTGATTTCCTGTCCGTTTGTTCATCCCTTTCAGGAACATGCCATGGCATGGAAACAGACAACCTAAAATAGCACTATTTTGTCTGTGTCATGAACACATGGGCCCTAGAATTCCATGTATTACGTTGGTGCAAAAGTAATTGCGGTTTTCACCTTTTTTTTTTTTTTTTTTTGCAAAAACCGCAATTACTTTTGCACCAACTGAATAGCCTCTACAAACATTCAGTTATTCAAAAGCCATGGCACAGATTTTTGTTAAATATTGAAAAAAGAAAGACGGAAAGAAGAGGGGAAGGTAAACATTGCTTAACACGTTTTAGACTTTCACGTATTTCTAGCCTCACAGAAAGTAATGCAAAAGTGTTCTTAAAATTTCATTCATGCCTGTAATCCCAGCACTTTGGGAGGCCGAGGTGGGGAGATCACGAGCTCAGGAGTTCGAGATCAGCCTGACCAACATGAAACCCCGTCTCTACTAAAATCACAAAAATTAGCTGGGCATGGCAGCATGTGCCTGTAATCCGAACTACTCAGGAGGCTGAGGCAGGAGAATCTCTTGAACCTGGGAGGCGGAGGTTGCAGTGAGCCAAGATTATGCCACTGCACTCCGGCCTGGGTGACAGAACAAGACTCCACCTCAAGAAAAAAAAAAAAATTTATTAATGCTCAAACATCCACAGGTGCCTTGCTCACTACAGACAACTTGTAGTCACTGATAGCTTTGATTATGCATGTCTAACTAAACCTTACTTGTCAAAATTCTGAGTCCACCTAAGCAAGGACAGGAGTTGAATATTAAATGAATTTCAAAAGAAAACCCACATATTTGAGGGAGCCTTTCCTTCCGTAGGAAAGCAAAGTCAGAAAACACGAGGACAATGAAAATACTAGAACAGAACAGGCATGTGAAAATGTTGTCTGCTTGTGAACTGTCAACTTTAATTTACCTTTGAAGTAACGTGGTCCTAGGTATTACAGAATATTTCTAAATACTGTAAATCAAAGGAATTTGTAGCATTGAACTAGGATGAAATAAGGTATATTTGAATGTCTCTTGGTTTCTTTTAATTACAAAGATTTCTTTCCTTAAATGGGGAAAGATACTTTGTGTGTGTGTGTAAGACAAAGTCTCACTCTGTCATCCAGCCTGGAGTGCAATGGTGGGAACTTGGCTCACTGTAATCTCCACCTCTGGGCTCAAGTGATCCTCCTACCTCAGCCTCCCAAGTAGTTGAGACCACAGGTGCATGCCACCATGCCTGGCTAAGTTTTGTATTTTTAGAGACAGGGTTTTGCCATGTTGTCCAGGCTGGTCTCAAACTCTTAAGCCTAAGTGATCCACCCGCCTTGGCTTCCCAAAGTGCTGGCATGACAGGCATGAGCCACTGTGCCTGGTCAATATTTCTTAATTTTATATTTTTACTGAAAACAGTATGCTGCATTTTAATGTGATCATGAATTTTCTCAAATGTTCTTGTTCTTCTCACTTCGTTCAGTTGAGTGTCTCTAAAGTAAGGGCCTACGGAATCAGGGGACTAACACACCAATCAATCCTAAAAGGATTTGTAGAAAATTAGGTTTTATGGACACAAAGATGGGAAGAAACAGACAGTGGGGACTGCTTGATGGGGGAGGGTGGAGGTGCATGGGGTGGAAAGCTATCCAGTACTAAGCCCACTACCTTGGTGTTGGGATCATCGCTGCACCAAGCCTTTACCGACGCACTATTTACTCATGTAGCAAACCTGCATATGTATTCTGTGAGTCTAAAAAAAGAAAATTAGGGTTTTCAATATGGCTGAGGGTGTATGATCCTCAAATGTGAAAACATTAATTGTAAATTTCTTGTATCTAAAATAGAGACCCAGTGCTGGGTTCTGATTTTGTTCTTTCCTTCTTTCCGGTTCTCTTCTTCTCAATTGTGTCCAAGATACACAGAGCCAGAGAATCTAACAGGTGTCTTAGAATTCCTGCTCCTGGGACTCCCAGATGATCCAGAACTGCAGCCTGTCCTCACTGGGCTGTTCCTGTCCATGTACCTGGTCACGGTGCTGGGGAACCTGCTCATCATCCTGGCCGTCGGCTCTGACTCCCACCTCCACACCCCCATGTACTTCTTCCTCTCCAACCTGTCTTTGGCTGACATCGGTTTTGCCTCCACTACAGTCCCCAAGATGTTGATGAACATCCAGGCTCACAGCAGATTCATCTCTTACGTGGGCTGCCTGATTGAGATGTCTTTTTCAATCCTTTTCGCATGTATGGAAAGTCTGCTCCTGGCTGTGATGGCCTATGACCGGTTTGTGGCCATCTGTCACCCCCTACACTACCCAGTCATCATGAACCCACGCCTTTGTGGCTTTTTAGTTTTGGTGTCTTCTTAGCCTATTGGATTCCCAGCTACACAATTTGATTGTGTTACAACTTACCTGCTTCAACGATGTGGAAATCTCTAATTTTTTCTGTGACCCTTCTCAACTTCTCAACCTAGCCTGCTCTGACACCTCCGTTAATAACATGGTCGTATATTTTATTGGTGCCGTATTTGGTTTTCTTCCTCTCTCAGGGATCCTTTTCTCTTACTATAAAATTGTTTCCTCCATTCCAAGAGTTCTCTTTGCAGGTGGGAGGTATAAAGCCTTCTCCACCTGCAGCTCTCACCTTTCAGTTGTTTGCTTATTTTATGGAACAGCCCTTGGAGGGTACCTCAGTTCAGCTGTCTCTCCCCCAGGAAGGGTGCAGCGGTCTCAGTGATGTACATGGTAATCACCCCAATGCTGAACCCCTTCATCTACAGTCTGAGAAACAGGGACATTCAGAGTGCCCTGTGGAGGCTGCAAGGCAGAATAATGTAATCTTATCTGTTCCATCTTTTTTGTAGTATTGGTTGGAAAAGGCAGAGCTTTGACACAAAATATCAAAACCTTTAAATCTTTCCCCCTTCGTTACATTGTATTTGTTGCTTGATAGGTTCAATTTCTCTCCACATTTCATATGTGAATGTGGGCGGCAAGCTACCCAGGTGCCCAGGCAAGAGACCGAGGGCAGGAGCTGTTCCAGTATAATAAAGAAAAAATATAAGAATAGTTATACTAGATAGAGATCATAGATATAATTATATATAAATATCAATCATTAGTTTGTAGCAATTACTCTTTACTCCAATATTATAATAATCCTTGCTCTGCAATCATAACCTAGGAAAAACCAGGTCATACAGAGATAGGAGCTGAAGGGACATGGGGAGAAGTGACTAGAAGACCAAGAAGTGACCAGAAGACCAAGAGTGTGAGCCTTCTGTTATGCCCAGGCACGGCCACTAGAGGGCTCCTTGGTCTGGCGGTAGTGTCAGTGCCTAGAAAAAGCCCCTGTTACTTAGCAGCCCCTGTTACTTAGGAAAAAGCCCCTGTTACTTAGCAGCCCCTGTTACTTAGGAGTCTCCCTTTTCCGGGGTGGGGGGAGTTGAGAGAAGACACTGCTCCACCACCTCTTGTGGGGGGTCTGACATCAGATCCCCCGCAGCCATCCTGAGGCCTAACCGTCTCCCTGTGATGCTGTGCTTCAGTGGTCACGCTCTTGGTCCGCTTTCATGTTCCATGCTGTACACCTGGCTCTGCCTTCTAGATAGTAGTAGCAGAATTAGTGAAAGTACTAAAAGTCTCTGAAATGTAGAAACAATGGCACAAGCTGTCCTCTCTCTGCCTTGGCTGCCAAACAGGGAAGGGCCCCCTGTCCAGTGGACACGTGACCCACGTGACATTACCGATCATTGGCGATGGCTCACACTCCTTACTCTGCCCCCTAGTCTTGTATCCAATAGATAACAGCACAGCCAGGCATTCGGGGCCACTGCCGGTCTCTGGGCCGAGCTGTCTTTTCATCTCTCTGTCTTGTGTCTTTATGATCTCTTGTCTCCGCACATGGGGAGAAAGACCCACAGACCCTGTAAGGCTGGGTCCCTACATGATGAATATTGCTTCCATTGTTTCATCTTTAATTGGAATGTGAAGGTATTCTGGAATTCTTTGTTCGTTGCAAATATTCATGGCTGAATCCAATATACCTGGACAGCCTCCTTTAGTTTCTGAGCAATGACCCTGGTATCTAGGTGAAATCACAACCCTGTTTTTATATATAAGAAGTCCTTGTTTAAAGTCAATAGCATCTTGGAAACTGCTACCTTAAGGAAATGATGTACAGCAGGTCCTCAAGTAAAATCGTTTTGTTCAAAGTCCGTTATACTGTTGATGAGGAAAAAAGTTTCATTATAAATCATTTCACTTAAGTTTCCAAAAACATATTAAAGGTGTTAATTGAGGACTTACTGTACTTCAAATTTAATTTTCACAGTTCATGTGGAAATTGTTTACATATTGCATCTATAAAATCACTTTAAGCAGGCTGTATATGGCGAACTCAATCACCAGTCCTCAATCTTGGCTTTTATTGACCTCACCTGGGGAGCTTACAAATGCTGATGGCCGGGCTCTCTTACCCAGAGATTTTGATTTACTTAAACCTGTGTGGGTCCGAGAAGTTTTAAAAGCACCAGTGATGGTTCAGACAAACTTCAAGGGATCACGCTCATATAGGTAAGGTACAAAAGAGCTGATTGCAGCACTAGACAATGTGATTTTCTTCAACTGTCTTCTTCAAATTCATTATCCAGCAATATACAGATTGTCATGATGCTGGGTATTTTTAGTAAGCACTTGGAATTTGTTGAAAACGTTGATTTATATACATACAGATTTTCTTTGAATTTCACTCTTGTGCATACTAAAAGGGAAAATAGAAAAGGATAACGTGGTAACAACGTCCCTAAAACTTCACATGCTATCACTGATTTTTTTAAATTTGCTTATTTTTCTTTCATTTTTTATGAAGTGTGGGATAGATACACAAAGGTATACCATTCAGCCTTTAAGAAATGAAAGTGAGTCAGCCAGGCATGGTGGCTCTCGCCTGTAATCCCAGCACTTTGGGAGGCCGAGGCGGGTGGATCACGAGATCAGTAGATCGAGACCATCCTGGCTAACACAGTGAAACTCTGTCTCTACTAAAAAAAAATACAAAAAATTAGCTGGGCGTGGTGGTGGATGCCTGTAGTCCCAGCTACTTGGGAGGCTGAGGCAGGAGAATGGCGTGAACCCAGGAGGCGGAGCTTGCAGTGAGCCGAGATGACGCCACTGCACTCCAGCCTGGGCAACACAGCGAGACTGCATCTCAAAAAAAAAAAAGTGAGTCATTTGCAGCAACATGGATGAAACAAAGTCATTCACTTAAGTGAAATAAGCCAGGCATGAAAAGACAAATATTGCATGTTCCCACTCTTACGAGCTAAAAACGTGAATCTCGTGAAGGTATAAAGTAGAATGGTAATTACTAGAGGCTGGTAAGGGAAGGAAGGAGTGGAGCATGAAGAGATGTTTACAGGGTACAAAAATGCAGTTAGATATAAGAAAGAAGTTCTAGCGTTTCGTAATACAGTAGGGGAATTCTAGTTAGTGGTAATTGATTGCATATTTCAAAGTAGCTAGGAGAGAAGATTTGTGGTGGTCTCATTATTCTGGTTTCTAAGCCATTATTTTTCTGTTCCCTTCCCACCTTTCTCCACTCAGCTGTTTCATGCTAGGTTGGGGCTCTTGAAGTTACTGCTGTGTTTTCCACCTGGTGTTCTTGTTACAGACTTTCATGAACACTAAATTTCACTACACTGAAAGTTCGGTATACTTCACGACCACCTTCTAGTACACCCCTATGTCTGCGTCAGTGTTTAGAGGATGCTGCGTTCGGTTACTGTCTCTGTTACTACATTGTATCCTTTTGCCTTTGTCCTGCAGTAACAATCCAGCCAACTCCCTCTGTTCAATTCTCTTCATTAAAATAACTAGATTAGGCCGGGCGCGGTGGCTCAAGCCTGTAATCCCAGCACTTTGGGAGGCCGAGACGGGCGGATCACGAGGTCAGGAGATCGAGACCATCCTGGCTAACACGGTGAAACCCCGTCTCTACTAAAAAATACAAAAAACTAGCTGGGCGAGGTGGCGGGCGCCTGTAGTCCCAGCTACTCGGGAGGCTGAGGCAGGAGAATGGTCTAAACCCGGGAGGCGGAGCTTGCAGTGAGCTGAGATCCGGCCACTGCACCCCAGCCTGGGCGACAGAGCAAGACTCTGTCTCAAAAAAAAAAAAAAAAAAAAAAACTAGATTAGTTTCTATTCCTTTTTTTTTTTTTTTTTTTTTTTTTTTTTGAGACAGAGTTTTACTCTTGTTACCCAGGCTGGAGTGCAGTGGCATGATCTCGGCTCACTGCAGCCTCTGCCTCCCAGGTTCAAGCCATTCTCCTGCCTCAGCTTCCCATGTAGCAGAGATTCCAAGTGCCCGCCACCATGCCTGGCTAATTTTTGTATTTTTAGTAGAGATGGGGTTTCGCCATTGTTGGCCAGGCTTATCTGGAATTTCCGACCTCAGGTGATCCACTTGTCTCAGCCTCCCAAAGTGCTGGCTTTACAAGTGTGAGCCACGCGCCCAGCCCTGATTTCTATTCCTGACCGAACCTTGACTGAGGAACAAAAGTACGTTGGAGTTGTCTGCAAGCAGAATATTTTTTAAAATGTGCTGATGAAAGGAAACTGCTTTGAAAATATATGTCTTTGTGAAGAGTGTCCAGCTGAAGTTTAAGTGGTAGTGCTCTATTTCCAGTTGCTGTGTGACTCTAATGATGTCTAGGGATTGTTAAATCACCAATTCCATAAATAATTTCAAGGTTTTCTTCTTTTTACTTTACCCTGAGCTACCAGAAGTCCATGTCACCAGCAAACATTAGCTCTTTTATTTCACCTAAAGGATAGTCAAAGAATTTGGTAAGTGGGACACTAATGCTGGTTGTTTTTTTTTTTTTTTTTTTTTTCTTTTTGAGACAGAGTCTTGCTCTGTTGCCCAGGCTGGAATGCAATGGCATGATCTTGGCTCACTGCAACCTCCACCTCCTGGGCTCCAGCGATTCTCCTGCCTCAGCCTCCCGAGTAGCTGGGACTACAGGCATGCACCATCATGGCCGGCTAATTGTTGTATTTTTAGTAGACATGGGGTTTTGCCATGTTTGGCCAGGCTGGTCTCAAACTCCTGACCTCAGTTGAGCCACCCACCTTGGCCTCCCAAAGTGCTGGGACTACAGGCGTGAGCCACCGTGCCTGGTCTAATGCTGCTGTTTGATGTCACGTGGTGGACTCTCCCCACTGGTAATGCTTTGTTGGCACTTTTAATATTTAGAAGAGTGCTATGATGGATTAATACCTTGTGATGGGAAATGTTTGGGTGGTTCACAGTAGCCAACCAAAAGCAATGTGACAAACTTCAATTGGGAGAGAATATGCAGATGGTAGAAAATACGTGGGATTTGCGGAGCCTACGTCACTCACCTACTGGGCTCTTAAACATGGGACTTTTGGTAACTCAGAGTCCTTTCTGAGCCCCATGTTCCTCAGCAGTAAACTAAATGATCTTTTCTTCCAAGGCCGTGCAATGATTTTATGTCATGGTGCCATTAACCAGTCAAATGTTAGTTTCCCTTGAAATGATAGCCCCTATTACTAAAGTTAACATTGAGGAAGTTAATTTTTGGGCCTGGCATGGTGGCTCATGCCTGTCATCCCGCACTTTGGGAGGCTGATTTGGGAGGAAAGTTTCAGGCAGATGTTTGAGACCAGCCTTGGCTACATAGTGAGACCCTGTCGCTACAGTTTCTAAAAAATTTAAAAAGTTAATTTTAAATGAGTATTCTCAGAATATACAAGTGACTGGATATTACAAACTGTGACCTTGAGTATAAAACAAAACATACTTCTTTTTTTGTTGTTGTTTTTTAGACACAGTCTAGCTCTGTTGCCCAGGCTGGGGTGCAGTGGCATAATCTCATCTCACCGCAACCTCTGTCTCCCGGGTTCAAGCAATTCTCCTGCTTCAGCTTCTCAAGTAGCTGGGACTACAGCTGTGCGCCACCATGCCCGGCTAATTTTTGTATTTTTATTAGAGACAGGGTTTCACCATATTGGTCAGGCTGGTCTCGAACTCCTGACCTTGTGATCCGCCAGCCTCAGCCTCCCAAAGTGGTGTGATTACAGGCGTGAGCCACCACGCCCGGCTAAAACAAAACATGTTTTCTATTGAACAAGTTCATGTGTAGAGTTGTGATAAGAACTTAACTGAGAGGCTGTCTGAGGAGACATATCAAATGTACTGATTAGAACACTATTTTTGCTACTACCCAAACATTTTAAAACTCCCAACTCCTAGCATCTTCTGATCCAATCTATCTCTACATTCCTGTCATTTGATCATTTGTGCCCCCATATTTACTTAGTATTTATTGATACACTGACAAATAGCGTCCTTTCTTCCACATTCAACTTGTTGGAATATATACTTATATTTATTACATCAGTCAATGACAAATATTGTTGAGTTCCTCACCCAGATACCACTGAGCCATGGGTGGAATGTGAAAGATAATAGAGAACCACAATATCTGGCTGGGCATGGTGGCTCACACCTATAATCCCACCGCTTTGGGAGGCTGAAGTAGGAGGGTCACTTGAGACCAGAAGTTCAAGACCAGCCTGGGCAACATAGCAAGATTCCATCTCTTCAAGAAAATAATAAAATTACCTGGACATGGTGGCACAGGGGGATTGCTTGGGCCCAGGAATTCAAGGCCGCAGTGAGCTATGACTGTGCTGCTTCTCTGCAGCTTGGGCAACAGAGCAAGACATCTCAAAAAAAACAAAACAAAAACTCCATAACTTCCACACAACCTATTTTACCTACTTGAATAAAGGCAGGCCAAAAGAAAGTACATTTCATTAAAGAATTCACGAGGTGATCTCACATACACACACACACACACACAACACAGAGTCTACACCAGGGGGATTCTCCGCCTGAAGTCAGATAAGCACTTTCTTGATGAGCAACAATCAGAAGCTGCTAGGGACACTTGCTGAATTTAGGTGCAGAATTGCTGCAGCTTATTGTGATGCTGGGCTGAGAGCTTGTGGGGAAGGGGAACCAGGGTGGCTTATTTTGTCTGAAGGTCCAGGAGAGCATTGTTAAGTCTGTAGAAATATCCAGTGCAGAGGAGAGGAAGACATGTCCATCTGCCAGTTCTACATGGAATTTTTCTGACAGTACAATGTCTTTTTTTTTTTTTTTTTCCCCAAGACGGAGTCTCACAGTGTCACCCAGGCTGGAGTGCAGTGGCGTGATCTCGGCTCACTGCAAGCTCCGCCTCCCAGGTTCACGCCATTCTGCTGCCTCAGCCTCCCTAGTAGCTGGGACCACAGGCACCCACTGCCTCGCCCGGCTAATTTTTTGTATTTTTTTGTAGAGACGGGGTTTCACCATGTTAGCCAGAATGGTCTCAATCTCCTGACCTCGTGATCCACCCGCCTCGGCCTCCCAAAGTGCTGGGATTACAGGCTTGAGCCACTGCGCCCAGCCGACAGTACAATGTCTTGAATGGTGAGGAACTCTACTGGAAGGCAGAGGGAAATCTCCATGGTCTTGGGGGCTTAGAGACCCACGTCCTGGTAGAAGGATAGGCCTGGTCTCTGTTGCTCTGTCTCCTGCTTCCCTGCAGTGACAACTCAGCTGGCATATGTGAGCTGCCCATGAGAGTCCCTTGTGGCAACAAACTAAAGGGCCTTAGGCCATCATCCTGCAAGAACCTAAACACTGCCAACACCCATGTGAGTGAGCTTCACAGCAGATCCTCTCCAGTCAATCCCTGAGATGACTGCAACCCTGGCTGACATCTGATTGCAGTCTTGTTAGATACGGGGAAATGCTTAAGTGCTATATATTGTGACCAAGTTAGGGTGCAAAAATCAGCAGTTTCTTACATACCAACATAGATCAATCAGACAGAAAGAATTAGGGTCTTATCCGATTTAGCAAAAACATAAATTGCCAATGCATAAAATCTCAAATCACAAAAGAGTGTAGAAGGTAAAATAGTAAAGTAAGTAAAATAGAAAGTCCTCCTTAGAAACATAAATCTGAGCCTCAAGAATGAAAGCAGCGGCGGGGCGTGGTGGGTCATGCCTGTAATCCCAGCACTTTGGGAGGCTGAGGTGGGTGGATCACAAGGTCAGGAGTTCGAGACCAGTCAGCATGGTGAAACCCTGTCTCTATTAAAAATACAGAAGATTAGCCGGGCATGGTGGTGCACGCCTTTAATCCCAGTTACTTGGGAGGCTGAGGCAGGAGAATTGCTTGAACCCAGCAGATGGAGGTTGCAGTAAGCTGAGATCATGCCACTGCACTCTAGCCTGGGCAACGGAGCAAGACTCCCACCTCCAAAAAAAAAAAAAAAGAAAAAAGTAGCAACATATTTTTCTCATAGAAGGCCTACTTCTTTGTTTACATGGCTCATTCAATGGATTTGCAGATGTAAGAGACTCCCATTACATTTTAAAACTAAAATAAAGAATCTGATGTGGTTATCATCTCTGTAACTTGGTGGTGGGAACGCAGAGGACAGAAGAGATGTTAATGAGAAGAGGAAGCTCTGTTCCTTCAGTGGTCATTCACTTCTCTTCCACTTTTATTTTTCTTTAAAAATGTTTTTTTTTTTTTTTGAGACGGAGTCTCGCTCTGTCGCCCAGGCTGGAGTGCAGTGGCCGGATCTCAGCTCACTGCAAGCTCCGCCTCCCGGGTTCCCGCCATTCTCCTGCCTCAGCCTCCCGAGTAGCTGGGACTACAGGCGCCCGCCACCTCGCCCGGCTAGTTTTTTGTATTTTTTAGTAGAGACGGGGTTTCACCGTGTTAGCCAGGATGGTCTTGATCTCCTGACCTCGTGATCCGCCCGTCTCGGCCTCCCAAAGTGCTGGGATTACAGGCTTGAGCCACCGCGCCCGGCCTAAAAATGTTTTTTAAACATTTTTAATTTTTGTGCATAGATAGTAGCTGTATATATGTATGAGGTAGATGAAATATTTTGATACAGGAATGCAATGTGAAATAACCACGTTGTGGAGAATGAGGTATTCATCATTCAACTATCTTTAGAGTTACAAACAATGCAATTATACTTTCTAAGTTATTTTTTATTTTATTTTATTTTATTAGAGTCTCGCTCTGTCGCCCAGGTTGGAGTGCAGTGGCACAGTCTCGGCTCACTGCAACCTCTGCCACATGAGTTTTATTTCAAAGACAAATATTTATTGCAGGTATTTGAATAAACTGAAAATACTGGCTACCAAATTTGCAGGATGCAAATTAAGATTAGTATGCATTCCAAAATCAGTGAAAAGTGGTATCTTTTGATATTATCAAAATGATGATATCTTTATGATATCAAATACGTCGGCCCACAAATCAAGAGTTGGAACAAGATTGGCCCTGCCTAACATCACCTGTAGTGAGACACCTAAGGGGTTTGTGCTCCCAGACTCCACGACTGATTTCTGTGGGCTTATAGGGCTTGTATTTCAAAGGGATAGCACGTCTGAGTCATTCTGGGCAATATATGACTATGAACCATTTGACTCAACCAGCTTTCAAATGTAGTCATAATTTGAAGTTGAAAATCACATCATCATTCTTTGCTTTTGTGTTTGCTTTTGGTTTGAGAGACAGGGTCTTGCTCTGTCACCCAGGCTGGGTCCCAGGCTGGGTTGCAGTGCCACGATCATAGCTCACTACAACCTCAAACTCGTAGGCTCAAGTGATTCTGTTGCCTCAGCCCTCCAAGTAGCTGGGAAGATAGGTGTGAGCCACTGTGCCCCAATAATTTTATATCACTGTTTTTATGGAAAGTAGGATGGCAAAGTTAGAAGTGTGGGCAAAGTATCAGATTGTTAGGATATACTCTACCTCCATCTCAGTCTTCTCCTCGAGAAATAGAGTGAATGAGACAAAATTTCTCATGAAATATTTTCAGGATTGAATACCATTACACATGTAAAGCAATAAGCACTGTCCCAGTATTGTAAACATTTTTTTTGTATGACTATGATTTTCATTTTATTTCCTATCCAGAGGACAAGAAAAAAACTATACTTTGAGGAAACCAGGTAGGCACTTGATACTGGAAGTGCTATACACACCAAACTAGAAGTCTCAGAAAGGGTGGTAAGAAAATTGATCAAAGATGGAACTTTATGGGAAGCATCTAGGAAAGAAAAGTCAAAAAGGGCTTACAGAGGGAGTTTTTAGGAGAAACTAACACAAAAACAAAAGCAAAGTCACAGCTGTTTTTGATTTAAAAAAAAAAAAAACACATCGGCAAGGCACAGTAGCTCTCACCTGTAATCCTAGCACTTTGGGAGGCTGAGACGGGCAGATCACGAGGTCAGGAGTTCAAGACCAGCCTGAACAATATGGTGAAACACTGTCTCAACTAAAAATACAAAAATCAGTTGGGTATGGTGGCACACGCCTGTAATCTCGGATACTCAAGAGGCTGAGGAAGGAGAATTGCTTCAACCTAGGAGGTGGAGGTTGCAGTGAGCCGAGATTGCGCCACTGCACTCTAGCCTGGGCGACAAAGCGAGACTCCATCTCAAAAACAAAAAAAAAAAAAACAAAGCAGCAACAACAACAAAAAAACACATCAAGCACATCTTTTAAAAGAGAAAAAGAGCCAGATATTTTAAACCCACAGCATTTGCCTTATGGGTATGCAATGTCCTCTTAGTTCTGAGGCCCTCATTTGTCATGGACAAGAGGCTGCCCTGCTGAGGAGTCTCCCCAGGGCCCCCTTCACATCCTTGTTCCTCAGGCTATAGATGAAGGGGTTCAGCATGGGGGTGACCATGGTATACATCACTGAGGCCATGGAGCTGCTCTGGGAAGAATGGGTCACAGCAGAACTGAGATAGACCCCAAGTCCTGTTCCATAGAACAAGGAGACCACACAGAGGTGAGACCCACAGGTGGAAAAGGCTTTGTACTTGCCCTCGGTGGAGGACATCCTCATTAAGGAGGAGACGATCTGAAAGTAGGAGATGAGGATCCCAGCTACAGGAAACACACCCAGCAGTGCCGTGGCCACATACAAGACAATGTTATTGAGGAGGGTGTTAGAGCGGGCCACCTTGAGGACCTGAGCCACTTCACAGAAGAAATGGGGAATCTCAGTGCCTGTGGAGAAGGCCAACCTCTTCATCAGTAGAAGATGAACCAGGGAGACCCAGAAAATGATGAACCAAGATGCCAGAACCAGGAGGCCACAGAGGCAGGGGTTCATGATGACCGTGTAGTGCAGGGGATGGCAGATGGCCACAAACCGGTCATAGGCCATCACGACCAGTAGGAAATTATCCATTCCAGCAAACATCATTAAAAAATACACCTGAGTGAGGCACCTCACGTAGGAGATGTGTTTGCTCTGTGCCTGGATATTCACCAGCATCTTGGGGACTGTGGTGGAGATGAAACAGATGTCGACAAAGGACAGGTTGGAGAGGAAGAAGTACATGGGGGTGTGGAGGTGGGAGTCAGAGCTGACGGCCAGGATGATGAGCAGGTTCCCCAGCACCGTGACCAGGTACATGGACAGGAACAGCCCAAAGAGGACGGGCTGCAGTTGAGGAGCACCTGAGAGTCCCAGGAGGAGAAATTCTGATAATTCTGTAAGGTTTTCTGCTTCCATGTAGCTGGTGTATCTGCTGGGGAAGGAGGAAAAAGCAACATTTAATGAATAGCAAGTAGCAGCTCAGCTTGTTATCACTTTACAATATCACCTTCTGATGGACATTGTCACCCTTCCTGGAGTCCTTCCAAAGACAGTGAATCTCTCAGGAAGTGGTATCTTATTTTTATTTGTAAAGAGTTATCCAGCTGTTCTCTAATTTTTAGAAATCAATCTCTCTGGCCGGGTGCAGTGGCTCACGCCTGTAACCCCAGCACTTTGGGAGGACAAGGTGGGTAGACCACAAGGTCAAGAGATGGAGACCATCCTGGCCAGTATGGTGAATCGCTGTCTCTACTAAAAATACAAAAATTAGCTGGGTGTGGTGGCGTACGTCTGTAGTCCTAGCTACTCAGGAGGCTGAAGCAGGAGAATCACTTGAACCCAGGAGGCGGAGGTTGCAGTGAGTCAAGATCATGGCACTGCACTCCAGCCTGGTGACAGAGTGAGACTCCATCTCAAAAAAAAAAAAAAAAAAATTCTTTTTTTCATTTATTCACCAATTTTAATTCCCCCATTTGTATCTATGAACTTAAATCAATTTCTTCTTTGGTGTGAATCTTCCAGAATAACTAAAGGTATGTCATGTTTTTTCCTTGATAATCCCCATGCTTCCTTCATTCTAATAGATGTACAATAGTTATTAAGATGTGGATTTTCAACCCAAACAGTATTCTGTGACCCAGTGCTTGAAAGTGATGTTACAGTTAACTCTCAGTGCTTTCTTCCTTCCTTTAAATTATTGATACAACTTATTGAGGTTTAAAAATGCCATATACGCAGTAAGAATATCAACAAATGGGCCGGGTGCAGTGGCTCACGCTTGTAATCCCAGCACTTTGGGAGGCCGAGGCGGGCGGATCACAAGGTCAGGAGATCGAGACCATCCTGGCTAACACGGTGAAACCCCGTCTCTACTAAAAATACAAAAAAATTAGCCAGGCGCGGTGGTGGGCGCCTGTAGTCCCAGCTACTCAGGAGGCTGAGGCAGGAGAATGGCATGATCCCGGGAGGCGGAGCTTGCAGCGAGCCGAGATAGTGTCATTGCACTCCAGCCAGGGGGACAGAGCAAGACTCCGTCTCAAAAAAAAAAAAAAAAATCAACAAATGATAGCTGTCATTACTGCTACTGTTGTTATTAATCTTATTAATCTTTTATGATAATTTAGATACATAACTTTCAAGGTACAGTATAGAGTTGTGATTTGGAAAATATTTTCTGAAATTGGACTTTTTAGAATAAAATTTTGATCCATGCATTAGTCCATTTTCACTCTGCTGATAAAGACGTACCTGAGACTGGGCAGTTTACAACAGAAAGATGTTTAATGGACTTACAGTTCCACCTGGCTGGGGAAGCCTCATAATCATGGTGGAAGGCAAGGAGGAGCAAGTCACATCTTACATGGATGGTGGCAGGCAAAGAGAGAGACCTTGTGTGGGGAAACTCCCTCTTATAGGACCATCAGATCTCATGAGACTTACTATCACGAGAACAGCATGGGAAAGACCCACCCCCATGATTCAATTACCTCCCACTGGGTCCCTCCCCTTACACATGGGAATTCAAAATGAGATCTACCACCCCCTGCACCCCACAGTCATCATGAACTCCTGCCTCTGTGGCCTCCGGGTTCTGGCATCTCGGTTTATCATTTTCTTAGTCTCCCTGATTCACATTCTTCTGATGAAGAGGTTGACCACCTCTATAGGCACTGAAATTCTACATTTCTTCTGTAACCTGCCTCTGGTTCACTGTATAGGGACACAGTCAAACCATATCAATCCACCAACTTACTATTGTGTAACACTGAGAAAGTTATTCGAACTCTTAGTTGCAGCTACTTCATCTCCATGGTAGGAGTAGTAAATATTCCCTGTGTGGGAGGATTGAAGAGTGAAAATTAAATAAGATGATGCATGTCATTTTTCTACCATGATTTGTGTGTCATACTATGGATATTTCATACATTTGAAGTTTTTTTTTTTTCTTTTTTTTTTTTTTTTTTTTGAGACAGAGTCTCACTGTCGCCAGGCTGGAGTGCAGTGGTGCAATGTTGGCTCACTACAATCTCTGCCTCCTAGGTTCAAGTGATTCTTGTGCCTCAGCCTCCCACATAGCTGGGACCACAGGCATGCACCACTATACCCAGCTAATTTTTGTATTTTTAGTAGAGCTGGTGTTTCACCATGTTGGTCAGGTTGGTTTTGAACTCCCGGTCTCAAGTGATCCGCCCACCTTGGCTTCCCAAAGTGCTGAGATTACAGGCGTGAGCCACGGTGCCTGGCCTGAACTTTTGTTTTTAACATCACAATAAATCTGTCCTTCATGGTTATCATTTATCAATATCCCCCTTACATGGGGCAGCCATCAAGGATGGAAATCTGATCATTATAAATAAAACAGGTCTGTTACCTCTTGTGACCACCACACAGGAAGACCCCTGTGCTTCCCTGCTTCGAAGAATGTCTGCCCAGTGAATTCCTCCAAGAAGAAGAAAAGCCTGTGGACTAAATACACAAGAGGAGAAAAAAAAAGCACACAGCCATTAGAATCAAAGACAAGGCCTGTGAGAATGTGTGCTTGTGTGCACATGCAGTCGAGTGGGAACGTTGGATTAATATCAGGGCAGTGAATCGCCAAGAATGTGATGGATAAATTTGATATAAAAATTTTAAAATTTCTATACATCAAATCATCCTAAAAAACTAAGGGGCAACTTTGAAGTTTGAAAACAAGTTTGCATTTTTCATGATGGAAAAAAGGTTGTTACTATTTATGCCTAGAGAATGTTAATTAATTAAAGACGGAAAAAGAATCACTGAGGACCAACTTTAGTCCTGGAAAGTGGATAGAAGAGGCTTCTCGGAGATAGGAAAATTTGGACTGAGCGAGGAAGAGTGGATCATTGGTTGGTTGGTTTATTTGTCTGTCTGTTTTGAAACTGAGTCTTGATCTGTTGCCCAGGCTGGAGTATAGTGGCGCTATCTCTGCTCACTACAACCTCTGCCTCCCAGGTTCAAGCGATTCTCCTGCCTCAGCCTCCTGAGTAGCTGGGATTATAGGCGTGTGCCACCATGCTCAGTTAATTTTTGTATTTTTAATAGAGATGGGGTTTTACCTTGTTGGCCATGCTGGTCTCGAACTCCTGACCCAAGTGATCTTTCCACCTCGGGCTCCCAAAATGCTGGGGTTACAGACGTGAGCTATTACATCTGGCCGAATCATTGTTAATTAGGGAGAGTAAGGAAACGACAGAGTAAATCTAGGCTGACAGAAGAGAATTCAAGATTGTCCCATGGGTTATTAAGCTTGTAAAAGGGGATTTGAGAGGCCAGTGAGATGGAGAAGAGAATGAAAGTGGGATACGTATTTGACGATTAGAAATAGAACATCCTATATTCTTTCTCCTTGTCCCTCTCACACTAGTCAACTTATATTTAGTTTTAGATGGTGGCGTTTTGTCTCATCATTTGTTTAACAAGGATTTACATGGTGCCGAACACATTACTGATTCTGAGCAAGTACAAATTGAAATGTTCTATAAAGACTGAGACCAAAGCATCAACTATAACACAAAATAGAAATCTTCAAGTTTAAGACATGTTTGAATATAGACATAAATTTAATAGTACAGTAAATAACATACATTCATATATCTTTTAAAAGAATGATTCATGAAGTAGTAATACCAGCTCTAGCAATGGAAGCAGGTTTAATGTAAGAACGTCTGCATAATGCATCACAAAAACAGGTCAGTAAAGAGAAATCATAAGCATAATCACAATAGAAAAAGTGCATTTGAAAAAGGTTATCACTTTTTATGTGGTTTTCAATCAGGGCAGATCCTCTCAATAAAGGAAGAAACCAAGGACAGTTGCTTAACCCAATAAACAATGGTGGTTTTAATACCACAGGCAACAAGATATGCTATGTTAAAACAGTGAACTGTTTAAATTCCGGGATACACCAAGGCAGTCTACTACAATTTCAATCTTTTGACATTTTTCTGAACATGTAAAGGGATTTTTTTTTTTTTTTTTTTGGAGACATTGTCTGTCTTTGTCACCCATGCTGGAGTGTGGGGTGCAACCTCAGCTCACTGCAACCTCTGCCTCCTGGGTTCAAGCCATTCTCCCATCTCAGCCTCCCGAGTAGCTGGGATTACAGGCATAAGCCAACGTGTCAGGCTTTTTGTTGCTGTTTAGTAGAGATGGGGTTTCACCATGTTAGCCTGGCTAATCTCGAATTCCTGGCCTCAAGTGATCCGCCCGCCTTGGCCTCCCAAAGTAATGGGATTGCAGACGTGAGCCACTATGTTCAGCCAAGGGATTTTTAATATGAGAAAAAAATTGGACTGCATGTTGAATATCAGAAATAATTGTATTATTTGTATACGATATCGTGGATACTAAGCTGAAATAGCAACAACATAACAACTAGTAAGTGCTATAAATAAGTCACCATCTCCACCACATCAACCTTACCCCCAAATCCCCAAACCACTCTGGATCTGGTAACCAATAATCTGCCAGAAAAAATATAGACTATAATAGAAAAATCCAATCACGTCAGGAACACAGAGACAATACCTTGAGCATAGTAGATCTTCAGTGAGTACTAAATGAAGAAGTAACTGGGTGCACGAAATTCAACAGGAGACTAAAGTTTATAGGAAAGAGTGCAGGAGAGTTAGAGGCTGTTCGGAAGCTACCTTATTAAAGACGGGCCCTGGATTCCAACCGGTGCGAGAAGGGAACAGAACAGAAGGTGGGAAACACTGGTTTCTGTGAAAACTCAAGTACCATCGAAGCACAGGGACTTCACCTTCATAGACTCAATAAGTACGGGACTTTCCAGTCTCATTACTATAGAGGTAAAGCCTAGTACTCATTCTCTCTCCTCTTTTCCTTCTTACCCCACCAGCCCTCACTGGGTCACACTAACTCTGATGGTTATCACTGAAGTTTTCTCCACTATCTGTTCCTGGGAAGCCATACTGGGTTTTTCCAAAGGCTGGGAGCAGAGAATTACAGGTGAGCATGTTTAAATGGGCATGTTTAAAGTTTCCAGTGTCTCAAGGGCTAAATTCTCAGAGCACCTAATTAAATAAATTGTTCTGTTTTCTTTCCACTCTCCAAACAGTTCAGCTCCCTTTGAGTAGTAAGAAGATGCTAGAATGGAAAATTTTCGGTTAATTTTGTGTCAAAATAGGCAGTGGTAGGGCATGATGGATTTATTTCCCCCAAGAAGAAATTCTTTTCACTGGTTTAATTTAGAAGTCACAAGTTTTCCCCTAAGGAAAGGTTAATTTCTGCAAGGAACGAAACTCGGGAATCATCTCCATGCGATGTGCCTCCCTTGAAGAGTCTTTGGAGATTTTATGGATCCGTTGGTATTGAAAATTTGTGGAAACGGGCCAGGCGCGGTGGCTCATGCCTGTAATCCCAGCACTTTGGGAGGCCGAGGCAGGCAGATTGTGAGGTCAAGAGATTGAGACCATCCTGGCCTACATGGTGAAACCTCGTCTCTACTAAAAATACAAAAATTAACTGGGTGAGGTAGCGCATGCCTGTTGTCCCAGCTACTAGGGAGGCTGAAGAAGGAGAATCACTTGAACCTGGGAGGCAGCGGTAGCAGTGAGCTGATACCATTGCACTGGTGATAGCACCATTGCACTCCAGCCTGGGTGACAAGAGTGAAACTCCATCTCAAAAAAAAAAAAAAAATTATGGAAACAAAGATACCGTTTCTTTTTAAATATTTTTTCTCAAATTAATTTTTATATATTTTTTAAATTATAGAATTATGTATCATGTACAACTTGATATTTGGAAATATGTATACACTGTGGACATTCAATGTATCTAATTAACATATACATTATCTCACATAGTTGTTTTCCTGGTGAGAATATTTAATATCCACTAAGAGAGTGGATATAGCATTTCAAATAATACCATATATCATCATTAACTAAAGTCATCCTGCTGTACAATAGATCTCTTGAACTTACTTCTCTTACATAAGTGTAATTTTGTATTGTTTTACTAACATCTCCACTACACCAACACTGCTCCTCATTCCCAAACCACTCTGGGTCTGGTAACCAATATTCTGCTTCTTTGAAATCTATATTCTATTTCTTTGAGATCACCTTGGTTAGATGCTACATACGAGTGAGATCATGTGACATTTGTCTTTCTGTGGCTCGCTTATTTCACTTAACACAGTGTTCTCTGGGTTCATCCATGTTGCAAATGACAGGATTTCCTTCTGTTTTATGGATGAATCATATTCCATTGTGTATATATTCCACATTTTCTTTATCCATTCATTTATTTGCAGACAACTAGGTTGATTCTGTGTCTTGGCTACTGTGAATAATGCTTCAATAAACATGGGAGTGCAGATATCCCTTCCACACACTGACTTTGTTTCTTCTCGATACATACCCAGTAGTAGGATGGTTGGATCATATGGTAGTTCTATTTTTAAGTTTTTGAGGAACCTCCATACTGTTTTCCATAATGGCTTCACTAATTTGCATTCCCACCAACAGTGGAGAAGGGTTTCCTTTTCTTCATATCCTCGCCAGCGCTTACTATCTTTTGTCTTTTTAATATAATAGCCATTCTAGATGAAGTGAGGCAATATCTCATTGTGGTTTTGATTTGCATTTCCCTGATGATTAGTGATGTTAACCCATATAAAAATATATGTTGTCCATCTGTGTGTCTTCTTTCGACAAATGTCTTTCAGATCTTTTGCCCATTTTAAAATTGGGTTATTTGTTTTCTTCCTATTGAGTTGTTTGAGTTTCTTATGTATTTTGGATATTAACCCCATATCAGGTGTACAGTTTGCAAATATTTTCCTTCATTCTGTAGTTTGTCTCTTCACTCTATTGTTTCCTTTGCTATAGTTTAATGTAATTCCATTTGTCTATTGCTTTTGTTGCCTGTGCTTCAGAGGTCATATCCCAAAAAACCACTGCCCAGACCAAGGTCATGAGGTTTTCCTCCTATGTTATTTTCTAGTTTTTCTATTTTAGGTCTTACATTTAAAACTTTAATCCATTTTGAATGGATTTTTGTATGTAGTGTGAAATAAGTATCTAATTTCATTCTTCCCTGTGTGGATATCCAGTTTTCCCAACACCATTTATTGAAGAGACTGCCCTTTCCCCCTTGTGAGTCCTTGGCACCTTTGTTGAAAATCAGTTGGCTATAAATACATGGATTTATTTCTGGGGTTCATATTTTGTTCAATTGGTCTATGTATCTATTTTTATACCAGCACCATACTGTTTTGGATATTATAGCTTTGTCAAATAGCTTTAAATCAGGTAGTATGATGCCTCCAGACCTCACATTCTGTATTTGTCCCGGTTGGCTAGCAACTTAGAACTTTTTAAAAAGAGGCAAAGGCAGAGGACAACAAAGGAAAGAGGAAATAACTTGTGGAATGCTGAGAAAGGTAAAAACACCTTCAAATAAGAAGAACAGGTTATGACCAATGCTTGCTTGGACCAGTATAAGCATGCCAGGGCAAATATTTAGGCTAAATTGTGGGAGCGAAGAACACAAAGTACACTGATTTCTTTATTACAGCTAGCAGATAATTAAGAATGTTTGCACGGGTCTTTGAATAAATTTTGCTTCTAAGAGAAGTTACTATTTATTCCTAATTAGATGGGGAGGAAAGTCTTTGAAGAGGAGCCTCTACTTTACTTTTTACAGCCTTTAGGAGCCAAGACCTAAATCTACGGAAGTCAGACTTGAGAACAGAAGCACGAAGTCCCCAAGTGGTTCCCTGGGAGGAACGTCAGGCAGGGACCCTTCTACCTTCTACCCGTGACTTTTTTTTTAACTTTTATCTCAAGTTCAGGGGTACAAGTGCAGGTTTGTTACTTGTGCAGGTAAACTTGTGTCATGGGGGTTTGTTGTACCCAGCTATTATTTCATCACCCAGCTATTAAGCCTAGTACCCATTAGTTATTTTTCCTGATCCTCTTCCTCCTCCCACCCTCCATCCTCTGAAAGGCCCCAGTGTGTGTAGTTCCCCTCTCTGTGTCCATGTGTTCTCACCATTTAGCTTTCACCTATAAGTGAGAATATGCGGTATTTGCTTTTCTGTTTCTGCATTACTTCGCTAAGGATCATGGCCTCCAGCTCCATCCATGTCCCTACAAAGGACATTGAGCTCCTTTTTTTTTTTTCCCTCCCCAGAGTCCTGCTCTGTCACCAGGCTGGAGTGCAGTGGCACTATCTCGGCTCACTGCAACCTCTGCTTTCCAGGTTCAAACAGTTCTCCTGCCTCAGCCTCCTGAGAAACTGGGACTACAGGTGTGCACCACCAAGCCCAGCTAATTTTTGTATTTTTAGTAGAGACAGGGTTTCACCATGTTGGTCAGGTTGGTCTCGATTTCTTGACCTCGTGATCCACCCGCCTTGGCCTCCCAAAGTGCTGGGATTACAGAATTGAGCCACCACGCCCAGCCTGATATTTTATGGCTGCATAGTATTCCATGGTATATATATACCATATTTTCTTTATCCAGTCTATCTAAATGTCTATGGACATTTAGGTTGGTTCCATACCTTTGCTATTGTGAATAGTGCTGTAGTGAACATATGCATGCATGTGTCTTTATAGACTAATGATACATATTCCTCTGAGTATATACCCAGTAATGGGATTGCTGGGTGAAATGGTATTTCTGTCTTTAGGTCTTTGAGGGATCGCCACACTGTCTTCCACAATGGATGAACTAATTTATACCTCCACTGACAGTGTATATGCATTCCTTTTTCTCTACAACCTCACTAGCATCTGTTGTTTTTTGACTTTTTAATAATAGCCATTCTTACCTGTTGTGGTGGCTCACGCCTATAATCCCAGCACTTTGGGGGGCCAAGGCAGGCAGATCACGAGGTCAGGAGATCGAGACCATCCTGGCTAACACGGTGAAACCCTGTCTCTACTAAAAATACAAAAAATTAGACAAGTGTGGTGGCGGGCACCTGTAGTCCCAGCTATTCCGAGACTGAGGCAGGAGAATGGTGTGAACCCAGGAGGCGGAGCTTGCAGTGAGCCAAGATCGCACCACTGCACTCCAGCCTGGGCGACAGAGTGAGACTCCACCTGAAAAAAGAAAAATAATAATAGCCATTCTCACTGTCCACCCTTGATTTTTGGACCCATACATTTTATATATTGGGGATGTAGCACACTATGATTTCTCTTTGTCTTATGTTGTATATTACATCCTGCCAATTTTGTAGTCAGTGTCTGTGTATTCAAATACCTGCATTAATTATTTTTATTCTCTTTGACATTACAAACACATTCCCCTATTGTCCAATTAAAAACATTTTTCAAAATACTCTCCCATACTCTATGCCCCCTTTAGGCTATGCTTTCTCTCTTCTCTCCCCTTCCCTAAAAAACTTCATAGTTGGTGTACATTTGCCACCTATATTTCCTCTATACACACTCTTCACCTACTCCATATGGACTGTTACTGTCCTACCCTTCTATTTAGAGGTAATAAATGAAGCCCTTCCTAAAATCAACAAAGGCTTCCATGTCACCAGAAAATGTCAAAAACTATTGTTCGCTCCTCATTTTGTTGGTGCTTTCACCAGGACAAAACCTACTCACCAATTTGCTTTCCTTCAGGAAGGACACCTTTGGAGTAGATGGTGAATCCCAGGGACTGAAAAGGGGAGGAAATGGGGAGATGTTGGTTAAACCACAAAGGGCTCTAGTGATGCAAGATTAATAAGTTGTGGAGATCTCCTGTACAAAACAGTGCTTGTAGATAGCAGTAATGTATTGTGTAGAAAAATATGCTTAAAGACAGATCTTATGTGTGGTTATCACACATTAAAATATTAAAGGCAGTTGAAACTTTAAGAGGTGATGGATATGTCCCTAGCCATAATGGTGGTGATGGTTTCAAGGATGTATGCGTGTTTCCAAACTCATCATGTTGTCCACATTACATGTCTACAGCTTTTACGTTTCAATCATACTTCAATAAAGTGGTTAAAACAAAAGAAAAGTAAATTTTACAAAAAGACCCTTTGCCTCTGTAACCTTGTGGACACCAAGGGATCCATAAAATCTCCAAGGTTTCTTCAAGGGAGATGCATCCCAGAGAGAAGATTGCTGAGTTTTGGTTCCTTATAGAAATTAAACTTTACTGCCAGGAACAGTGGCTCGTGCCTGTAATCCTAGCACTTTGGGAGGCCGAGGCGGGTGGATCACCGGAGGTCAGGAGTTAGAGACCAGCCTGGCCAATATGGTGAAACCCCATCTCTACTAAAAAAAAAACTACAAAAATTAGCTGGGCATGGTGGTGAGTGCCTGTAATTCCAGCTACTCAGGAGGCTGAGGCAGGAGAATCTCTTGAAACCCGGGAGGCAGAGTTTACAGTGAGCTGAGATCGTACCACTGCACTCCAATCTTGCGAGAGAGCAAGATTCTGTCCCAATCAATCAATCAATCAATGAAAAGAAAAGAAAAAAGAAATTAAACTTTCCTTAGGGAATACTTTGTGACTTTTGAATCCAACTAAAGAAAGAAGAGTTTCTCCTTGGAGAAAATAAATTCATCTCCCACTACCACTGCAAAATTGCCTGAATTCCATTCTGCTATCTTCTTTGTACCCTAAGGGAGCTGAATTATTTGGAGGATGGAAAAACAATAGAACAATGTATTTAATGAGGCTCTCTGAGAATTCAACCCTTGAGGCAATGGAAACCGGCCCCTGCCACCCCTCAGTTTCATTCTCTGATCCCAGCCTTGGGAAAAACTCAATTGGGTTTACCAGGAACACACCATGGAGAAGAGAAAGCATCAGTGACAATCATCAGAGTCAGTGTGACCCAACAAGGGCTGCTGGGGTAAGAAGGGTAAGAGGAGAGAGAGTGGGTACTGGGCTGTACCTTTGGAGTAATGAGCTTGGACAGTCCCATATTTATTTAGTCTATGAAGTTCCTGTATTTTTTTTTTTTTTTTTTTTTTTTTTTTTTTTTTTTGAGACAGAGTTTTGCTCTTGTTGCCCAAGCTGGAGTGCAATGGCGTGATCTTGGCTTACCGCAGCCTCCGCCTCTCAGGTTCAAGTGATCCTCCTGCCTCAGCCTCCTGAAGCACCCGCCACCACGCCTGGCTAATTTTCTATTTTTAGTAGAGACGGAGTTTCTCCATAGTCAGGCTGGTCTGGAACTCCTGACCTCAGGTGATCCGCCACCCACCCCCCCACCTGGCCTCAGCCTCCCAAAGTGCTGGGATTACAGGTGTGAGCCATTGCGCCCGGACTTGAAGTTCCTGTATTTTAAAGGTACTTTAGTTTTTACCAAGACCAGTCTTTTGCAGCCCTTGTTCTGTTCCTTTTCTTTCCTTCTGGAAGCTGAAGCCTCTTTCCGGGAACACTTAGGAATGCCCAGGCCTTGAATGTATGATTTTCTGATGGTCTCTAAATCCTCTCCACTCTCTGCCATAAACTGTAGGTTCCTGGTAAGTTTCCTGAATCCAGTCACCAGTTCATGAGACTCACTGAAGACCTGTCCTGCCCGAGGTATTGTCTATTTTGTTTCTAATGTGATTGGATTTTCTTTTATAATTTTACTATGCTGTTGGCAGATCTGACTTCAAATATTACTAAAGAATTCTATACCGTTGTTGTCATCATTATTTTTTTACTTCAGTGTCCACAGTACCATGTAAAAAATAATACTGTTTTTGACATTTGAAACTCAGGCCAATTTCCTTTATTTCATTTTACCAATGTCTTTAAATGTTCAGGAGAATCTCAAACGATTGATGCTGAGTAGACTGCCTTGGCCTATTCATGAATTTAAGAGGAGTGCTGTAGTGTTTGTTGATTGATTGACTGATTGATTGATTGATTGATTGAGATGGAGTCTTGCTCTGTGGCCCAGGCTGGAGGGCAATGACATGATCTCGGTTCACTGCAACCTCTGCCTCCGTCTTTAAGTGACTCTCTTGTCTCAGCCGCCCAGGTAGCTGGGATTACAGGCTTGCACCACCACAACCAGCTAATTTTTGTATTTTTAGTAGGGATGGGGTTTCACCCTATTTTGGCCAGGCTGGTCTCAAACTCCTGACCTCAAGTGATCCGCCCACCTCGGCCTCCCAAAGTGCTGGGATTACAGGTGTCAGCCACTGCACATAGCCTGAGATAATGCTGTAGTGTTTTAATATAGACTATGCTGTTGGCTGTGGTTTCCTTTACTGGGTTAAATTGTCCTTGGTGGCCTGGCGCGGTGGCTCAAGGCTGTAATCTCAGCACTTTGGGAGGCCGAGGTGGGCGGATCACGAGGTCAAGTGATCAAGACCATCCTGGCCAACATGGTGAAACCCTGTCTCTACCAAAGATACAAAAATTAGCTGGGCGTGATGATGTGCGCCTGTAGTCCCAGCTACTTGGGAGGCTGCTGCAGGAGAATCACTTGAACCCAGGAGGTGGAGGTTACAGTGAGCCAAGATCACTGCCAAAGTTGTGTTTCTTGAACACCTACTAATGATACAGGAGCTAAAAATAAATTATTTAGGCAGCTAGTGAGGGTAAGAGAGTCCTTGGTAAGAGTTTCCCTTTTAACAAAAAGCATCCCCCAGAATCATTTCTTTTCTAACAAAGAACAGCCTGAAAAATCAAACTGCAGACATAGAAAAGCAAGCTGCAAGCTTGCACGGGTGAATGCTGTGCCGATGGGAAGAGGCTCCCTGGGGGCCAGGAGTGTTCAACACGGAGGCTCCATCTTCCTTTTCTTTGTCAGCCATGTGCGCATTAAAAAGCAGGCAATATGGCTGGGCAGGGTGGCTCACATCTGTAATCCCAGCAGTTTGGGAGACCGAGGTGGATGGATCACGAGGTCAGGAGATAGAGACCATCCTGGCCAACATGGTGAAACCCCATCTGTACTAAAAATACAAAAATTAGCCGGGCACGGTGGTGTGCGCCTGTAGTCCCAGCTACATGGGAGGCTGAGGCAGGAGAATCGCTTGAACCCAGGAGGCGGAGGTTGCAGTGAGCCGAGATCACGCCACTGAGCTCCAGCCTGGGCAACAAGTGTGAAACTTCATCTCAAAAAGAAAAAAGAGATTTATTTCATTTAATGAATATTTATAGAAAATTTACTATGTGCCAGGCCCAGTTCCAGGATAAGACAAAGTCTGTCTTTTGTATTTTACGTGTTAATGGAGTGAACAATTACATCTGTAATTTCAGGTTATGGTAAGTGAAATGAAGAGAAATGAAGCAGGGTGAAGGGAAAGACCATGGCAATGTGAGGTGTTTGATGTGTTAGATTAGCTGTGTAGGCAATGCCTTACAAGGCCAGTGATATTTGACAGAGACCCAAATGAAGAAAGACAACCTTGGGAAGATCTAGAGGAAGGACAGCCCAGGCAGAGAGAACAGCAAGGGCACAGGTACTCACGTGGGACAAAAGTGATGTTGGAGGGTTCAGCAAGAAGGCAGGACTGGCTAGAGAGGAGTAAGACAGGAAAGATGAAGTCAGTCAGGGAAGTAGCCATGATCAGGGAGGACGTTACAGGCTGAGCTAAGTTTGGATTTTATTCTGAAGGTGACTGGAAACACTGAAGGGTTTTGAGCAGGCAAATGACATGAAATTTTAGTTTTAAATGACTGCTCTGGTGAATATGTGGAGATGACACTATAGAACAAGCTTATCCAACCCACAGCCCGTGTGCCACATTTGGCTCAGGAGGGCTTTGAATATGGCCCAACACAAATCTGTAAACGTTCTTAAAATACTATGATTTAAAAAAAGAGATTCTTCATGCACTTTGTAAATGGCACACCTGGTCCAACCAGTCCCTTGCACCCTATGTAAATTAGACACCACCTCCTCAAGCTTATCTATAAAATTCATATATTTCACTATGGAACTGGAAGACCCACTGGGCAGCCCCTCTCTCTCTGCAGGACAGAGCTTTTCTCTTTCTTTCATCCATGAAACCTCTGCTGTTAAACTCACTTCTTGTTCGTCTGTATCCTTGATTTCCTTGGCGTGAGGCAGCAAACCTCAGGTATTACCCCAAACAAATGACACTACTTCACTAAGTGACAGGTACCATGTACCTCTCTGGAAAGAAAAAACACAACCTCAGATCCACCAATAAATAAAATTTTACCTACATGAGATGCACATCAGGAAAGAGCAAAGGATGGTCTCTTGTGGGGCTCACACTCTGACCCCCCAACCCTCACTCTCCACTCTCCACTCACTGGTCTCTCAAATCCCAATTACTAAGCTCTCTGAGCCACGTGCAACCAGGCATTTCATCCTCCCAGCCTACGCTGTCTATTCTTTCCTTCCTTCCCCTGTTGAATCATGACCCAATCTTTCTCTCCTAGCTCCAAGATTCCTATTTCAGAACCCAGCTTCCCAGACTAAATTGGTCTTCTATGATGTTTTTCTGGTCTTTGATTAATTAAATATCTGTAGGCATCAGTAACACTGCCCTTTTTCTACCATGGTAAATGTAATCATTTATTTTCAAATCTTAAATTTGCCTTTTGATTTTCCAGCATGACATGATTTATATAAGTTTTGAATATTTTGAACCAAATCCGTGAATTACATATGTCGATGATCGACTCCGCTGACCTTAGTACGCTGCATCCCCACTGGAAAGCACGTACACACGAGAACAGACTCAGACGTGACTTGGGTTGTATTTTAATGGCTGTGTGCTTTTGTTTTCTCCTCTTACACATGTAGTCCACATGCTTTTTTCTCTTCTTGGAAGAATGACCTGGCAGGCATTCTGAAGGACGGAGCCACAGGAACCTTCATTAATTAGAAGCGCTGCATGGCAGTCAAAAGAGGTAACAGTTCTATTCATCTTGACCAGAATTCCATCCTTGATGGTTAACACAGTTTAAGATGGATATTAAGAAATGACACTCATGCAAGGCAGGTTATTGCGCTGTTAAGAACAGAAGCTCAGGCCGGGCGCGGTGGCTCAAGCCTGTAATCCCAGCACTTTGGGAGGCCGAGACGGGCGGATCACGAGGTCAGGAGATCGAGACCATCCTGGCTAACACGGCGAAACCCCGTCTCTACTAAAAACACAAAAAATTAGCCGGGCGAGGTGGCGGTGCCTGTGGTCACAGCTACTCGGGAGGCTGAGGCAGGAGAATGGCGGGAACCCGGGAGGCGGAGCTTGCAGTGAGCTGAGATCTGGCCACTGCACTCCAGCCTGGGCGACAGAGCGAGACTCCGTCTCAAAAAAAAAAAAAAAAAAAAAAAAAAAAAAAAAAAAAAAACAAAAAAAAACAGAAGCTCACATTTATGATATGGCTGTTGTATGCCACAGAAACCAGACCAGAAAAATGATGTGAATCATCTCATTTAATTTCACTCTTCAATCTTTCCATGCAGGAAATATTTGCTACTCTTATTTAGAGGTGAGTTATCTGCAGCTAAGAGGGTTTACATGTCTTTCTTTTTTCTTTTCTCTCTTTTTTTTTTTTTTTTCCAGACAGAGTCTCACTCTGTCGCCCAGGCTGGAGTGCAGTGGCACGATCTCAGCTCACTGCAACCTCCGCCTCCCAGGTTCAAGCGATTCTCCTGCCTCAGTCTCCCAAGTACCTGGGACTACAGGCGTGCACTACCACGCCTGGCAATTTTTTGTATTTTTAGTAGAGAGGAGGTTTCACCATGTTGGCCAGGCTGGTCTCGAACTCCTGATCTCGTGATCTGCCCACCTTGGCCTCCCAAAGTGCTGGGATTACAGGCATGAGCCACTGTGCCCGGCCACATACCTTTCTTAAGGTCACACAATAGTAAGTTAGTGGACCAAAATTCTGTTCCAGAAAGTCTCCCTCAAGATTCCATTTCCTAAATTACACCTTGGAAGAGTGATATATCCAAAATAACTATCTTATGAGGAGGATTTTAATAATATCAACAGCTATCATTTACTGAGACTCTTATTATACTAACAAAGCCGTTTTTAAAACCTCACAAACAAGTGATGCTGGCAATCACATTTTTTAGAAAAAAATAACAAACGTACAGTTAGATAAAAGGTATGTGTTCTTTTGATCAAGAGCCGAGTAGCGTGACTATAGTCAACAACATTGTATTGCATATTTCAGAGTAGCTAGAAAAGAGGAAATGAACTGTTCCCAACACATAGAAAGGATAAATACTCAAGGTGGTGGACACCTCAAATACCCTGATGTGATCATTATGTATTCTATGCATGTAACAAAATATCACATGTACCCCATAAATAGGAAAAACATGAGGTATCAATGAAAAATAAGGAACTAAAAGTTAGCTGTCACATTACCAGTGTCAGGTCACAGAAAAAAAGATTGCCTGAGTTGAAAATGCATATCTTAATCATGATTATACACCTATTAGCATGAAGGAACTATGGAGATGTATCAAGAAAAGACATGGCGGCCGGGCGCGGTGGCTCAAGCCTGTAATCCCAGCACTTTGGGAGGCCGAGACGGGCAGATCACTAGGTCAGGAGATCGAGACCATCCTGGCTAACACGGTGAAACCCCGTCTCTACTAAAAAATACAAAAAACTAGCCGGGCGAGGTGGCAGGCGCCTGTAGTCCCAGCTACTCGGGAGGCTGAGACAGGAGAATGGCGTGAACCCGGGAGGCGGAGCTTGCAGTGAGCTGAGATCCGGCCACTGCACTCCAGCCTGGGCGACAGAGCGAGACTCCGTCTCAAAAAAAAAAAAAAAAAAGAAAAGACATGGCATGTCTTCAGTTATTTGGAACGGTCCTATCAAAAAAGAAATTACTGTCCATAGGTTTGAATCAAATAATTAAAACTCATGAGTATATGATAAAGGAGAAAGACTGCTGCTAAAGATTGCTGCTAAATTAAAGGTAGTTTGAGAAACTCTACACATTTCAAATGGAATGAGGCTACCAAATACCTGAATGAATCAGGATCTTTGGAAGGACTCCGTAGAGGTTGCATCCAAGGGTGATATTGAAGAGTGATTGAATGTTGCTTTTTCCTCCTTTCCCAGTAGACACACCGGCTACATGAAAGCAGAAAACCATACAGAATTATCAGAATTCTTCCTCCTTGGACTCTCAGATGATCCTGAACTGCAGCCCGTCCTCTTTGGGCTGTTCCTGTCCGTGTACCTGGTCACGGTGCTGGGGAAACTGCTCATCATCCTGGCCGTCAGCTCTGACTCCCACCTCCACACCCCCATGTACTTCTTCCTCTCCAACCTGTCCTTTGTTGACATGTTTTATCTCCACCACAGTCCCCAGGATGCTGATGAACATCCAGGCACGGAGCAAAGACATCTCCTACGTGGAGTGCCTCACTCAGGGGTATTTTTTAATGATGTTTGCTGGAATGGATAATTTCCTACTGGCCGTGATGGCCTATGACCGGTTTGTGGCCATCTGCCATCCCCTGCACTACACGGTCATCATGAACCCCTGCCTCTGTGGCCGCCTGGTTCTGGCATCTTGGTTCATCATTTTCTGGGTCTCCCTGGTTCATATTCTACTGATGAAGAGTTTGACCTTCTCCATAGGCACCGAGATTCCGCATTTCTTCTGTGAACTGGCTCAGGTCCTCAAGATGGCCCACTCTGATACTCTCCTTGTTAACATTGTCTTGTATGTGGCCACGGCACTGCTGGGTGTGTTTCCTGTAGCTGGGATCCTCATCTCCTACTTTAAGATCGTCTCCTACTTAATGAGGATGTCCTCCACTGAGGGCAAGTACAAAGCCTTTTCCACCTGTGGGTCTCACCTCTGTGTGGTCTCCTTGTTCTATGGAACAGGACTTGGGGTCTATCTCAGTTCTGCTGTGACCCATTCTTCCCAGAGCAGCTCCATGGCCTCAGTGATGTACACCATGGTCACCCCCATGCTGAACCCCTTCATCTACAGCCTGAGGAACAAGGATGTGAAGGGGGCCCTGGGGAGACTCCTCAGCAGGGCAGCCTCTTGTCTCTTATGGGGCACAACCTCAGAACTAAGAGGATGCTATAGGTCCCTTAAGCAAATGTGAATTCACATATCCTGGATCTTGTTCTCCCCTAAACGATATGTTGCAGTTTCCTATTTTCAAAGCACCTATGACTTTGCTTAACATGTTTTTGTATGGGCGGGCACAGTGGTTTACGCCTGTAATCCCAGCACTTTGGGAGGCAGAGGCGGGTAGATCATGAGGTCAAGAGATCGAGACCATCCTGGCCAATAGGTGAAACCCTGTCTCTATCAAAACTACAAAAATTAGCCGGGTGTGGTGGCACGCGCCTGTAGTCCCAGCTACTTTGGAGGCTGAGGCAGGAGAATCGCTTGAGCCCAGGAGGCAGAGGTTGCAGTGAGCCAAGATGGCGCCACTGCACTCCAGTCTGGGCGACAGCTCGAGAGTCTGTCTAAAAAAATAAATAAAAGTTTTCGCATTATATTGGTGCAAGAGTCATTGCAGCTTTTGCCATCAAAAGTAATGGCCAAAACTGCCATGACTTTTGCACCTACCTAATATATTTCTGCTAAATTGCTCCCTCAGTAATTCCTTTTAAAGTTTTCTTCTCTGCCCATAGTCCTTACAGTTCCATCTTTGATGCATTTTCTTAGTGATTCCTGAGATTTCTAACTTGACATTATAAAACTTTTCATGTCAAATGCTGACACGGGTCCTCGGAAATGATCCATTTGAATGTTACTGTTCTTTATATTAATTTGATTTTGCTCTTGTTATACCTGGAAGAAATAGAATGAAATTCACAAAATATTCAAAGTGAAGTACTTACCATATCAAAATTCTGTTTACTAGTTTATATCTATAAGCTATTTCATCCTAACAACCTTTCTTTGACTTATTTTCTCTCATTCACTCTATTTCTCAGAGGAAGAGATTGAGTTGAGGTCGGCTATATCAGGCAGTGTGACACTGCAGCCTCACTACTAATTTTGCTGACCTGAATTTTGTAAAAACACGAGCTTTTCAAGTTGAAAGCTGGGATCTAGATTCACAAGCTGGTTCGTTCATAAAGTTCATAGAGATTAGATTCACAAGCTGGTTCATTCATAAAATTCACAGAGATTAGTGCTTCGGAGTACCCTGAGCTGTTGCTTCATTCCTTGTGATTCTTGCTTTTGTCCTCCTTTCCTTCTCTTTTCCCTTCTATCCTTCCTCCTTTCTCCCTCCTTTCTCTGACTCTCTTCCTCCTTCCTTTCCTTGTTCCTCTAGGTGGTTTTATTTGGTTTTTTTTGTTGTTGTTGTTGTTGTTTTTGAGAGGGAGTCTGGCTCTGCCCCTCAGGTTGGAGTGCAGTGGCACAATCTCGGCTCACTGCAAGCTCCGCCTCCCGGGTTCATGCCATTCTCCTGCCTCAGCCTCCCGAGTAGCTGGGACTACAGGCGCCTGCCACCACACCCGGCAATTTTTTTTTTTTTTTTTTGTATTTTTTAGTAGAGACAGGGTTTCACTGTATTAGCCAAGATGATCTTCATCTCCTGACCTCATGATCCACCCGTCTCGGTCTCCCAAAGTGCTGGGATTACAGGCGTGAGCCACTGCGCCAGGCCTGTTGATCTGTTTTTGATTTGATTTGATTTTTGTACATGGCAGAAAGTAGGGTTCAATCTACTTCCCTTTGCATCAAGTTTGTTCTGGGAAGGGTTTAGTTTGATGTACTGTGAAACACCCTATTAATAACATCCATGTGGCAGCAGAATGTGTTAGCCTAGGGTTCGATCTGTCTAAGTGGTGGTTGTCAGAGAGCATTGGGTTTATCCAAATGTCACAAAGGCAAGATTATGTTTGACTGAGCCCTGCTCATGAACGTTCAGTTCCTCCTCAGGCCAGCCTCTTCTCCATGACAGATCAAAGTCTCAGATTAAGTGGATGTTGTAGGTCCATTAGGCAAATGTGAATTTAAATATTCCGGCTCGACCAGGCGCAGTGGCTCATGCCTGTAATCCCAGCGCTTTGGGAGGCTGAGGTGAGTGAATCACTTGAGGTCCCGAGTTCAAGACCAGCCTGGCCAATGTGGTGAAACCACGTCTCTACTAAAAATACAAAATTAGCTGAGCGTGGTGGTAGGTGCCTGTGGTCTCAGCGACTTGGGAGGCTGAGGCAGGAGAATTGCTTGAACCTGGGAGGTGGAGGTTGCAGTGAGCTGAGATTGCGCCATTGCATTCCAGCCTGGGCGACAGAGTGAGACGTTGTCTCAAAAACAACTACAAAACTAAAAGAAAACAAGAAGTAAATATCCTGGCTCTTTTTGTCCTGTAAATGACATGCTTCATTTTTACTCTTCCCAAAGCACTTGTGATTTGGCATTTGGTACATGTTTTTACTTTAGGTTCTCTTCAATAACTCCCTTGGTATTTTCTTTCTAACTTTTCCTTTTTCTATACAGTCTTTAAAGTTCCATCTTTGGTCCATGTTCTTAGAGCCACTCTTGAGAGTTCTCACGTGTTGTTTGAAACACTTACCATATCGAGTGCTGACATGATGACACACTTTCCTCAAAAATTACCCATTTGCATGTTAGCAGCCTTCACCTAAACTTGGTTGTGTTCTTGTTTCCTCTGGAAGAAATTGGATGAAAATCATACAGTGTTTACCCTTTTAGGATTGTGCTTGTTGCTTTACATGTATGACTTTATTTAATCCTGAAAACATTTCTTTTTTGTTTTGTTTTGTTTTGTTTTGAGAGACAGTTTCACTGTGTTACCCAGGACAGAGTGCCATGGCGCTGTCTCAGCTCACTGCAACCTCCACCTTCTGGGTTCAAGCAATTCTTGTGTCCCAGCCTCCCAAGTAGCTGGAATTATAGGTGTGTGCCACCACACCTCGCTATTTTTGGGGTATTTTTAGTAGAGATGGGGTTTTGCCATGTTGGCCAGGCTCATCTCAAACTCCTGACCTCAAGTGACCCGCCTGCCTCGACCACCCAAAGTGCTGGGATTATAGGCATAAGCCACCACACTTGGCCCTGAAAACATTTCTTTGACATATGTTTTCTCATTCACCCTGTTCCACAAAGGAAGAAGCAGAGGTGAACTATAACCTGGCAACTTGACATAGATACCACACTCCTAATTTTACTATCCTTTATTTCATAAGAACAGTGATGTGATTTTTTACATCAAATTAGGAATGTAGATTTGTAAGCTTGTTTGTTCTAATGATTCATAGTAATAAACTGCCTAGAATAACTGAGATGTTGCTTCCTTCTATGTGATTATTCCTTCCTTTCTTCCCTCCTCCCTTTTTTACTTTCTTCCTTTCCTCTTCTTCCCTCCCTTTTTTACTTCCTTTCCTCTTCTTTCTTCCCTCATTCCCTTGTCTTTCTTTCCTTCTTTATTCCTTCTTGTCTGTCTTTATTTGACCTTTATTTCCCATAATTGCAGTTTTATGATCTAACCCCAGATCGTAGAACACGTAATAATTGTACGATAGAAAAGATCTGTTCTCTCATATAATTTAATTTTCTTCTGAGACTTTTTGGAGATGTATTCAGGAATGGAAGCCACAGACTGTGGATTGTGTTTGGGATGCGGTTCACTCTCTTGACGAGAATTGGTAGAATTGGGTCTGCAATGAAGGATGAGGTAGTAGATGATGTCAAGGTTCATCCCACATCCCTGAGACCCTCCCGCCATCTCCACACACACTATCCTGTCTGCCAATGGTCAGTGTCAGCTGGGGGATCCACTTTTCCCAATGCATGGTGGCAGAAAGGTAATGAATGCTTACAATTTTATGTTGCTCTGGCATTTTTTTTTTTTTTTTTTTTTGAGACAGTGTCTCACTGTATTGTGCAGGCTGGAGTAGGGTGGCTTACTGTAACCTTGAACTCCTGGGCTCAGGCGATCCTCCTCACCTTCCCAAATAGCTGGGACCAGAGGCGTGCATCATCACACTCAGTTAGAGGGTCTCTCTGTGTGACTAAGGCTTGTCTTAAAATCCTGGTCTCAAACCAGGATTGGCCACCTTGGCTTCCTGAAGCACTGGGATTATAGGTGTGAACCACCGCACCTGGCAGGCATCATTTTGAATACAGGCTTAGTTTTCTCATGCTAGAGGCAGGGTTCCATTGCGTTTGACACAGTTTCCAATTCCACACCACCCTCAAATGGTTCAAGCTGGTGGAATTGTTGCTCCTCGCATCATCCTTTGAAAGTGTAAGTTGTAAAAGTTTACGGATTCTCCTCAGAGGGTTCATCTGAGAAGCTGCCTCAAGCAGTTAGAAGATACAGCTTCCTGATGCAACTTCAGCTGCAGAGACCAGGGAAGGAGGGGGAGGCTTTAGAGACCTGAAACTTCTGCTGGCAGCCTTCCCACCAGGCTGCCTCCTCCCAGGAGAGTCCCTCCCTCAGCCCCAGTCCCTGGGCGGGAGCCTGCTTTCTGGAAAAAGGCCTCACAGCCTGGTGGCCACAGACCCAATTCCAGTATCAGACCCGCCGGTGACCACTGTGTCAGGATTCAACAACCTCTCCAGACTCTGATTCTCACTGGCAAAACCAAAAATCTGTCTTTATTTGATCACGAGTACTAAGGCTCCAATGAGACAGTGTATTTGAAAAACCTTGGGAATCCACTCTCCAAAGCCTAGCAGGGTTTGTTACTACTATCCAACTCAATGTACAATTGTAAGATAAATTGAAAAAATGTAGAAATCCATTAAAAAGAAAAGTTGAAGGTCTCACATTTCCTGGTTTCCAAATAAATTACAAAGATCCAGAAATGAAAACAGTGTGGCACTACAATACATAAGGACACACATACAGAAAAATGGAATAGTAGAGAGAGCCCAGAAAGAAACTCGTGTATATGGTCACATGATTTTCCAAGAACATTCATTGGGAAAAAGCCTTTTCAACAAACAGTGTAGGAAAAACTTGATTTCAACATGCAGAAGAATGAAGGTGGGTTCTTACCTTACACTATACACAAAAGTTAACATAAAATGGATCAAAGGTGTAAACCTAAGTTCTAACACTATAAAATTCTTAGAAGAAAACATTGATCAATACTTTCTGGACATCGGGTTTGGTAATGATTTGATCAATACCTTCATGATACTGGGTTTCTTAGTGATTTCTTGAATATGTCACCAAAAGCACAGACAGCATATAGATAACTTGGACTATATCAAAATTTAAAAACCTTTGTGACTCAAAGGACACTATCATCAGAGTGAAAAGTTAACCCAGGAAATAGGAAAGTATACCTGTAAATCATATATATGGTTAGAGGGTAACAGCCAAATGATATCAAGAACTCCTACAACTCAACCAAATAAATGCCCCATTAAAAATGGGCAGAAGGCCAGGTGTGGTGGCTCACGCCTGAAATACCAGCACTCTGGGAGGCTGTGGCAGGCAGATCACCTGAGGTCAGGCGTTTGAGATCAGCCTGGCCAACATAGTGAAACCCTGTCTCTACTAAAAATACAAAAAATATAAAAAATTAGCTGGGCGGGTGGCCTGCACCTGTAGTCCCAGCTACCCAGGAGGCTGAGTCATGAGAATCACTTGAACCCAGGTGGCGGAGGTTGCAGACAGCCAAGATCATGCCATTGCACTCCAGCCTGGGTGACAGAGCAAGACTCCCATCTCAATAAAGAAAAAAAATGGGCAGAGGACTTGAATAGACATTTCTCTAAAGAACATATGCAAATGGCCAATGAGCATACAAAATGATATCCAGCATCACTCATCAACAGGGGCTTGCAAATAAAAAACACAATGAGATACCACCCAATAGGATGGCTATTAAGAATAAACGAGCGAAAAAGCCTGTTGAGTTTTGATGAAACTCTAGGGAACAAGGAATGCTTATATGGGGCTATGGAAATGTAAAATGGTGCAGCAGCATGAAAATCTGAACGATGGTTCCTCATAAAATGAGAAACAGAACTACCATACAATCCTGCAAGTTCACTTCTGGGTGTATACTTAAAATAATCGAAAACAGGGATTTGAACAGATATTTGTACGCCCATGTATGGAGGAAAGGTTAAATACTAAATTTGAACTCAATTGAACATAGACACCAACAATGGTCAGCAAGTCCTGGAACAGGTTGTGTGAGCCCCTTGAGGCGTTCATCCAGCGCTGTTTCGGTGAAATCTCTATTTCAATCTGTTCCTATACGGTAGTTATTGAAAAACGATAGACAATCACAAAAACACGTTGACCTTTTTGTGTTCCTTGGGCCCAGTCATGAAGAGCCTTCGTGACTGGACCTCATGCCAAACAACTTGTTACAAAAAGAGCGAGGGTCCCAGACTGCGCTGAAGCTTCATGAGACCTCTCCTCATCAGTGCACGGACGGGTGGCCGACTCTGGAGCTCAGGCTGTTGCTTCCCAGTCTAGTGGTGAATCCTCCATAGTTCAGTGAGTGTAGTGTCTGACTCTGGAGCAGGCTCTTGCTTCCTGGTCTGGTGGTGAATCCTCCATAGTCTGGTAAGTGTGTGTGTGTGTGTGTGTGTGTGTGTATATATATATGTCTTTTCCCTTCTCCCCTTCCCATTGCAATTTGCTTATTATATCAATTTGCTTTTTTTTTTTTTTTTTTGAGACAGACTTTCCCTCTGTCACCCAGGCTGGAGTGCAGTGGCACGATCTCAGCTCACTGCAACCTCCGCCTCCTGGGTTCAAGCGATTCTCCCGCCTCAGTCTCCCAAGTAGCTGGGATTACAGGCACCCGCCACCACACCCATCTAATTTTTGTATTTTTTAGTAGAGACGGGGTTTCACCATGTGAGCCAGGATGGTCTCAATCTCCTGACGTCGTGATCCGCCTGCCTTGGCCTCCCAAAGTGCTGGGATTACAGGCGTGAGCCACCGCGCCCAGCCTCAATTTGCTTATTATAGTAATTTGCTTACTATATCATTTGCTTATTTTATCTACATTGCCATTTATGTGGGATAAAGCTTGTTTACCCTTAAAGGTATTTTGTGTGTGTGTGTGTGTGTGTGTGTGTGTGTGTGTGTGTGTGTGTGTGTGTTTTCTTCTCCCCTTGTGCATTTCCCACACAGAACACCATGTTTATGGCAACGTTATTCACAATATCTAAATATATGGAAGCAACACAAGTGTCCACCAGCAGATGACTGGAGAAACACAATGAGATCCATCCATACAATGGAATATTATTCAGCTTTAAACAGGAAGACACTTGTGACACATGATACAACAGGGATGAATCTTGACAACATCATGCTCAGTGAAAGAAACCAATCACAAAAGGGCAAATACAGACTGATTCTATTTATGTCAAGTATTTTGTGCAGTTAAATTTGTAGAGATAGTAATCAGCTAGCGGTTAGTGAGTTGAAAGAAGGGATTTTGTTTAATGGTTGCTGAGTTTTTGTTCTGTAGGATAAAAAAGTTCTGGAGATGGATGGTGGGGATGGTTGCACAACATTGTGAATCCACTTCATGCCACTGAGCTATATACTTCAAAATGATGAAAATGATAAAATGTTGTATTTACCATTTTATATAAAACCATTTATATAATTTTAACATTTATATGCAATATCTTTTATATAATAAAAAGGAAAATAAAAAGTAGATGAATTTTGATAAAAAAAAAAGAAATGAGAGAAGTGGATAGTACACTCAGCATTCCTCCTGAGTGGAGGAAGACCCCGAAAGCTTCTGTGGACGTTCATTTTTTCTTCCTCCATGAATAAGACGCAGTCCTTAGAGATTGGGGAACATCAACCAATTTGGCTAATGAGGAGCTCTGTGCCTTGAGCCCCCAAGGCCATAGCATAGTAAATACTCAGCCTATGCCTCCAGCCCTGCAGTGTGAGCTTCCAGTCCAGTGGGCTCCACACCTGTCGTCTGCATCAGGAGGCTCATGTCTGACCCTGTCTTCCTGCCAGTCCTGAGGACGGAGCCTGAGCCTCCATCATGCAGCACGCAGGGAGGACAGCGGACCTGCTCTCTGTGGTCATGGCCCAGCAGAGGGGAAGCACAGCTCAGTGAGTGCTGAGGGACGGTCAGGAGCCTTGTTTCCTCATCCTCAGCACAAACAGGACAGTGGGGTGGCAGATGGGAGGACACCAATGTGCAAGATGTCAGCTCAGAGGACTGTGGAGTTTATGTTCGGGGTTGTGTGTGTGGTCCTTTATTTCATATTGCTGCACTATTTTACATTTCCGTAGTCCTGTATAAGAATTCCTACTTCTCTGTGGTTTCACCAAAACCTGACAGGCTGTTTCGTTCATTTGCTCTTAATAGCCATCCTATTGGGTGGTATCTCATTGTGTGTTTTATTTGCACGTCCCTGCCGATGACTGATGTTGAATATCATTTTGTATGCTCATTGGCTCTTTGTATATGTTCCTTAGAGAAATGTCTATTCAAGTCCTCTGCCCACTTTCAGTGGGGTATTTGTTTTGTTGTTGAGTTGTCGGAGTTCTTCGTGTAGTTTGGTTGTTATTAGCATATACATGATTTACAAATATATTTTCCTATTCCCTGGGTTAACTTTCGACTCTGGTGAAATTTTACCCTCCTCCCATGCTGATTGAACTTCCCATGAACATCTCACCCAGGGTAGCAAAAACTGGGCCCCTCTAAACTGTGCCCTAAGCACAACAAAAAGTTTACAAAGGTGATGATGAGGATGAGGAGGAAGATGACAGTCACCATGACATCGTGAATTCTTACTGAGGGCTCCCTAAATGCATGGATCTCAGCTCTGTGTTTTGTATAGCTTGTTTCATTTCGTCTTCACAGTTTTTCCTGAGTTATAGCTGCACACATTATTATTATTGTACAGAGGAGGAAAGGAGCAATGCATTTTTATATAGCTTATTTGCGCCAGGCAGTCTACCTCCAGACACATGGCATTTGGCCAGGCCTCTCTCTGCATCCAACCTACCCCCTCAAATCCCTGTCACACCCGGCAGGTACCCCTGCTAACTGTGTCCTTCCCTTTGGGGGTTGCTGGTAGACCACAGCTAGACCAGTGGGTGCCACGTTCACTGTGTCAAGTATAGAAAGGACAGCTGAGATCACATCAAAGATCCCAGAAAGAACTGGCACAGGATCACTCAGGGCGCATCTCTCCCTTGCGCCTGTTTCTGGATTCCTTGCAGCTCTCTATTTCCTCAAGGAGAAATAAAATCAGGGTCTTGGGATCCATTTCTATTCGGGAAACTGGAAATAGTTTCAAAATGTGCCTCAGATGCACCTGTGCTTAAGACCGCTGGCCGCTGCTTAAAACTCTCTGAGAGCTGGAAAACAAGAAGTTTAGTGCCAGAGACTCAAAGATCAACCATTTAATTCCAAATCCTGCCCATGCCCCTGATCTGTGTGGCAAGGGGGGAGATGTCCGTGTCTCTGAGGCTCAGCACTGTCATCTGAGTTGATTTCCGGCAGATCCCACTGCAGCGAGCAATGATTAAACAGATGGTGGGTGCTCCTCCGTGATCCCTGTGTGATAGAGGCATAAAGTGAAGTGTATTCTACATTTTTTTTAAATTAATATTTCGAGGTTAATCTCCATACCATTGAACTGAAATATCCAGGAACCTAGCTGTGGTTCCCAACGTCTCTGACAGGACATTTAATTTTTGCCCTTATATGAGTAAGTACTGAGGATTGTGAGAAGAATATTTGACTTTCTTTCAGCGGTTTCCCAGAGCCTGTATCTTGCTTGGTACAGAGGAGACACCAAAAATTAGGCTCTCTGTTGCATATTGAATAGACCCTTCCTTAGTTCACAAAATTGGCTGTGATCAGTGTGACTTCAACACACTCACTGCTTTCCTATCTGTACTTTCATTCCTTCCAGGAATGTGTCACAAACCAGGCAGAAAGTAAAATAGCATTTTTTTTTTTTATGTCTATATTATGGACTCTTGCGTCCTGTAGTTGCACTTAATAGCATCTACAACATTCAATTACTTAAAGACCATGGCAGAGATTTTTACAGTCATAAAAAAAGAGAAAAGGATGCAGAAAGAAGTGGGGGCAGGTAAACCTTACTGTTTGGATCGAGATACGTTTTAGAGTTTCACATGATTCCAGCCACAACGAAAGTAATGCCAAAGTATTTTAACATCACCTTGGCCAGGCACGGTGGCTCACACCTGTAATCCTAGCACTTTGAAAGGCAGAGGTGGGCAGATTACTTGAGGTCAGAAGTTTGAGATCAGCCTGGCCAACATGGTAAAATCCCATCTCTACGAAAAATACCAAAATTAACTGGGCATGGTGGGACATGTGCCTGTAGTCCCAGCTACTCGGGAAGCTGAGGCAAGAGAATCACTTGAACCCGGGAGGTGGGGGCTGCAGTGAGCTGAGATCACGCCACTGCATTCCAGCCTGGGTAACAGAGTGAGGCTCAGGTCTCAAAAAAAATTAAAAGCATTTTAACATTATATTAATGTTCTGTCATCCACAGGGACATTCCACACTATCAGCATCTTTGCCATCAATGATGTCCAGTAATTATGTGCATTTAACTAAACCTTCCTTTCATGTATTTAATAGTCAGAGTCTCTTTCTTATCAAAACTCCAAATCCGGCTGGGTGTGGTGGCTCATGCCTGTAATCCCAGCACTTTGGGAGGCCGAGGCGGGTGGATCACGAGGTCAGGAGATCGAGACCATCCTGGCTAACACGGCGAAACCCCGTCTCTACTAAAAATACAAAAAATCAGCCAGGCATGATGGCAGGTGCCTGTAGTCCCAGCTACTCGGGAGGCTGAGGCAGGAGAATGGCATGAACCCGGGAGGCGGAGCTTGCAGTGAGCCAAGATCGTGCCACTGCACTACAGTCTGGGAGACACAGCCAGACTCCATTTCAAAAAAAAAAAAAAACCTCCAAGTCCACCTAAGGCAAGGACAGGAGTTGTAATTAAGTGAATTTTAAAAGAAAGCCCACGTATTTGAGCACTTACTTCCATGAGGAATGAAAGTCAGAAAACGTAGGAATGATGGAAACCATAGAATGTAACTGGCATGTAAGGATGTTTTCTGATTATGAACTATGAACTTGCATTTAGTTTTGAGACAACATGGTCCTATGTGGGCGGCAAGCCACCCAGGTGCCGAGGCAAGAGACGGAGGGCACGAGCTGTTCCGGTATAAGAAAATATATAAAATAAGAATAGTTATACTATAGATCATAGATATGATTATATATGAATATCATTAATCATTAGTTTGTAGCAATTATTCTTTATTCCAATATTATAATAATCCTCGCTCTGTAATCATAACCTAGGAGAAACCAGGCCATACAGAGATAGGAGCTGAGGGGACCTAGAAGGTAAGTGTGAGCCTTCTGTTATGCCCAGGCAGGGCCACCAGGGGGCTCCTTGGTATAGCGGTAACACCAGCCTCTGGGAAGAGGAGCGGAGGGTGGTCTAGCGGTAGCATCAGTGTCAAGGAAAAACACCGGCTGCTTAGCAGACCAGGAAAGGGAGTCCCCCCTTTCCAGGGGAGTTTAGAGAAGACTCTACTCCTCCACGTCTTGTGGAGGGCCTGACTGACGTCAGGCCCATCCACAGTTGATCCCGAGGCCTAACCGTCTCCCTGTGATGCTGTGCTTCAGTGGTCACGCTCCTGGCCCGCTTTCGTGTTCCATCCTGTTACACCTGGCTCTGCCTTCTAGCTAACAGTAGCAAAATTAGTGAAAGTACTAAAAACCTCTGATATGAAGAAATAATGGCATAGGCTGTGTCCTCTTTCTCTCTCTCTCTGCCTAGGCTCCCAAACAGGGAAGGGCCCCCTGTCCAGTGGACATGTGACTCATGTGACCTTGTCTATCATTGGAGATGACTCACATTCCTTGCCCTGCCCCTTTTGCCTCGTATCCAGTAAATAGCAGCGCAGCCAGGCATTCGGGGCCGCTACCGGTCTCCGCCTCTTGGTGGTAGTGGTCCCCCGGGCCCAGCTTTTATCTCTTTGTCTTGTGTCTTTATTTCTACAATATCTTGTCTCCGCACATGGGGAGAAAAACCCATCGACCCTGTGGGGCTGGACCCTACAGTCCTGGATCTTATTGAGTGTGATAAATATCCTCAATCAATGGAATATTGTAGAATTATATTAGAATAAAACAAGGCATAGCTGACTCCTTAGTATCTTTTCAATGGATTTAATCTTTTTCTTAAAGGGGCAAGAATATTTTTCTTGTATATTTTTTCCTGGTAAATTAGGCTATATTTCACTGTGATTATGGATTTCTAAAATCCCTAATGTTTTTGCTCTCCTAACATTCTTCAATAGATTGTCTCTAAGGTAGGTGTATACAGAACGAGGTGAATAACACAAAATCAATTATGAAGTAGCTCTAAGGAAATTGGGTTTGTCACAACTGAGAACTGTTACTGAGGGTGTATTATCCTATGTGAAAACTTAATTTCTGAATTGCTTGTATCCAAAATATAGACACAGTGCCAGACGCTGGTTTACTTATGTCCTATTTTCCAATTCTCTTTGTTTCTTTCCTCAAAAGGTGTCCAAGCTACACAGACTCACAGAATCTCACAGGTGTCTCAGAATTCCTCCTCCTGGGACTCTCAGAGGATCCAGAATTGCAGCTGGTCCTTGCTGGGCTGTTCCTGTCCATGTACCTGGTCACGGTGCTGGGGAACCTGCTCATCATCCTGGCTGTCAGCTCTGACTCCCACCTCCACACCCCCATGTACTTCTTCCTCTCCAACCTGTCCTTGGCTGACATCGGTTTCACCTCCACCACCATCCCCAAGATGATTGTGGACATGCAAACTCACAGCAGAGTCATCGCCTATGGAGGCTGCCTGACTCAGATGTCTTTCTTTGTCCTTTTTGCCTGTATGGATGACATGCTCCTGAGTGTGATGGCCTATGACCGGTTTGTGGCCATCTGTCACCCCCTGCAATACCGAGTCATCATGAACCCACGCCTCTGTGGCTTCTTAGTCTTGTTGTCTTTTTTTATTAGTTTTTTGGACTCCCAGCTGCACAGTTTGATTGTATTACAGCTCACCTGCTTCAGGGATGTGGCCATTTCTAATTTCTTCTGTGACCCTTCTCAACTCCTCCACCTTAGCTGTTCTGACACCTTCATCAATGAAATGGTCATATATTTCATGGGTGCCATATTTGGCTGTCTCCCTATCTCAGGGATCCTTTTCTCTTACTATAAAATTGTTTCCTCCATTCTGAGAGTTCCATCATCGGGAGGGAAGTATAAAGCCTTCTCCACCTGTGGCTCTCACCTGGCGATTGTTTGCTTATTTTATGGAACAGGCCTTGTAGGGTACCTCAGTTCAGTTGTGTCACCATCCCCCAGGAAGAGTATGGTGGCTTCAGTGATGTACACGGTGGTCACCCCCATGCTGAACCCCTTCATCTACAGCCTGAGGAACAGGGACATTCAAAGTGCTCTGTGCAGGCTGCACGGCAGAATAGTCAAATCTCATCTTCTCCATCCTTTTTGTTATATGGGCTAGAAATGGCAGCAAAATGTAATACTTAGGCCTGCAAATCCTGCCCCCTTGGTCACGTTATTTTTGTTGCTTGATGGCTTTCATTCCTCTCTGGGTTTTGTATGTGAATATTGCTTGCTTTGTGTTGTCTTTAGTTGCAATGGGTGAGTATTCTGGTATCCTTTGTTCATCATATACATCATGAATGATGCCAATATACCTAGACAGCCTCCTTTAGTATCTGTGCAATGATCTTGATATCCAGGTGCAATCATAAATCTTTTCTTATAGACTTGAAATCCTCACTTAACTATCCAGGTGCAATCACAAATCTTTTCTTATAGACTTGAAATCCTCACTTAACTATCCAGGTGCAATCACAAATCTTTTATTATAGACTTGAAATCCTCACTTAACATTGTCAAGAGGTTCTGGGAAACTTCAACTTTAAAAAAACGAAGTGCAGCAGGTCCTGAAATAAGGTCATTCTGTTCAATGTTGTTTAGTTTTAATTTTGATGAGAAATGAATAAATTGGTTTCATGGCTCATTGTTTTGCTTGAATTGTGGTTTCTAATTTTCTGTGGAGGATGTTAAGTGAGGACTTATCGTACTTCGTATTTACCTCCCTTTTTACAGTTCTCGTGTAATTTCTATCCAAATCACATCTAGGAAAATCACTTTAGGCACCTCATGTGTGATGATGTCTATCAATGGGCTTCCCATTGGTTTTATTGAAATCACCTGGGGACCTCACAAATACTGATGCCTGGGTGTCATTACCAAAATGTATTTGAACCTGTGTGGGTTGAGGAATTTTTTTTTTTTTTTTTTTTTTTTTAAAGCACCAGGAATAGTTCAGGTGATGACGTTTCTAAAGGGATGGAGCTACAATGGGTAAGTTACAAAAGAGTTTAACGTAGCACCAGGCGACGTGATTCATTCAAATATCTTAAAATGCATTGTCATTCAGCACTGTAGAAATTTACATTGTGGCCGGGCGTGGTGGCTCACACCTGTAACCCCAGTACTTCGGGAGGCTGAGGTGGGCAAATCGCCTGAGGTCAGGAGTTGGAGACCAGCCTAGACAACATGGTGAAACCCCATCTTTACTAAAAATACAAAAATTAGCCAGGCATGGTGGTGCATGCCTGTAATCCCAGCTCCTCGGGAGACTGAGGCAGGAGAATCACTTGAATCCGGGAGGCAGAGGTTGCAGTGGGCTGAGATGGTGCCATTGTACCCTAGCCTGGGCTACAGAGGGACACTCCATCTCAAAAAACAAAAAACAAGAAAAAAAAACAAAAGAGAAAGAAATTAACATTATGCTGGGTTTTTTCACCACTATAATTTTTATTGTACATTTATTCAGCATAGATTTATACTTTCTCCTCTTTTTTCTTCTCTTTTCATATATTTTCTCCTCTTTCACTCTTGTGCATACATTAAAAGGGAAATAGAAAAGAATAATATGGTAACAGTATCCCTGAAACTTCACATTCAGAGACTAATTTTTTTTTTTAATTTGCTATATTTTCCATTTTTATAAAGAAAATGTGGGCCGGGCACGGTGGCTCAAGCCTGTAATCCCAGCACTTTGGGAGGCCGAGACGGGCGGATCACTAGGTCAGGAGATCGAGACCATCCTGGCTAACATGGTGAAACCCCGTCTCTACTAAAAAATACAAAAAACTAGCTGGGCGAGGTGGCGAGTGCCTGTAATCCCAGCTACTCAGGAGGCTGAGGCAGGAGAATCGGTTGAACTTGGGAGGTGGAGGTTGCAGTGAGCTGAGATCGTGCCCCTGCACTCCAGCCTGGGCGACAGAGCGAGACTCCGTCTCAAAAAAAAAAAAAAAGAAAAAGAAAATGTGATATATATATATATACACAATGGAATATAATTCAACCATAAAATACATCACATCCTGTCATTTGCAGCAACATGCATGGAAACTGAAATAAGCCAGGCACAGGAAAATAAATATTGCATATTCTCACTCATGTGTAAGAGCTAGCATGTGAGTCTCATGGCATTAGAGAGAAGAGTGGTGGTTACCAGAGGCTGAGAAGGCTGTGTGAGTAGGTGTGGGGGATGAAGAACGTTTGGTTAACGGACACCAACATACAGTGAGATAGAAGGAATAAGTTCTAATATTTGGTAGCACAGTAGGGTAAGTATAGTTAAAAATAATTTATTTTATATATGTATATATAGATTTTTTTTTTTTTTTTTTTTTTTGAGTCTCACTTAGTCACCCAGGCTGGAGAGCAGGGGCACGATCTCAGCTCACTGCAACCTCCACCTCCCAAGTTCAACCGATTCTCCCGCCTCAGCCTCCTGAATAGCTGGGATTACAGGCGCCAGCCTCCATGCCCAGCTAATTTTTGTATTTTTAGTAGAGATGACACATTTCACCCTGTTGGCCAGGCTGGTCTCAGACTCCTGACCTCAAGTGACCACCCGCCTCGTCCTCCCAAAGTGCTGGGATTACAAGTGTGAGCCACCTGGCCCATTTATTGTATATTTCAAAATAGCCAGAAGAGATTTGAAATGTTTCCAAGAAAAAGAAATGATAAATGTTTGGAGTGATGGATATTCTAAATATCCATAATTACACATTGCATGCTTATATCAAAATACCACATGTACTCTGTGGTATTTTTATATGTAATTATTACATTTGAATAAAAAAATTGATGGCTATTTTAAATGGAACTTTTGAAAATTAAATTATAACTGTTTTAGTGTATAAAAATAGAGGGTTTTTTTTTGGCATAAAGAACTTCATGCCTGGGCGTGGATGCTCACGCCAGTAATCCCAGCACTTTGGGAGGCCAAGGCAGGTGGATCACTTGAGGTCAGGAGTTCGACACCAGTCTGGCGAACATGGTGAAACCCCGTCTCTACTAAAAATACAAAAAAAAAATTAGCCAGATGTGGTAGTGGGCGCCTGTAATCCCAGCTACTCAGGAGGCTGAGGCAGGAGAATCGCTTGAACTCAGGAGGTGGAGTTTGCACTGAGAAGAGATGACACCACTGCACTCCAGCCTGGGTGACGAAACGAGACTCTGTCTCAAAAAAAGAATAAAAAACAAAACAAAACGAAAAACCTCAATTAAATTTAATTTGTCTAAGGCTTTTGTTGTAACACAACAAAACTGCACGTGTACTCTCTGAATCTAAAATAAAATGGCCTGGCACAGTGGCTCACACCTGTAATCTCAGTACTTTGGAAGGCTTAGGCAGGCAGATCACTTGAGATCAGGAGTTTGAGACCAGCCTGGTCAACATGGTGAAACCCTGTCTCTAGTAAAAATATTTTTAAAATTAGCCGGGTGTGGTGGCAGGCGCCTGTAATCCCAGCTACTCGGGAGGCTGAGGCAGGAGAATTGCTTGAACCCAGAGGCGGAGGTTGCAGTGAACCAGGATTGCACCATTGCACTCCAGCCTGGGGGACAAGAGTGAGACTTCCTCTCAAAAAAACAGTAATAATAACAAATAAAATAAAATAACTCATGCAAGCACCCTCATGTGCTCTATTATTGAACCTGGTGATTTATCTATGATTTATTTCATGTTTCCTATGTTGTCAAGCATATTGTCTGAGAATAGTGACAATTTCATCTTTTCCAGTCCTTGTACTTTATTTGGTTATCTCCTGCCAACCTGTCTCAGACTCCAGCACCATATTGAGAGGCAAGGTTGGTGAGGATCCTTGTTTGTTACTGTTGAATCTAAAGTAAAAGCTTCAGGCCAGGCGCAGTGGCCCAGGCCTGTAATCCCAGCACATTGGAAGGCTGAGGCAGGTGGATCACTTGAGGTCAGGAGTTTGAGACCAGCCTGGCCAACATGGTGAAACCTTGTCTCTATTAAAAACACACAAATTTTGCCCGGTGTGGTGGTGGGCGTCTGTAATCCCAGCTACCCAGGAGGCTGAGGCAGGAGAATCACTTGGACCTGGGAGGCGGAGGTTGCAGTGAGCCGAGATCATGCCACTGCACTCCACCTGGGCGACAGAGTGAGACTTTGTCTCAAAAAAAAAAAAAAAAAAAAAAAAAAAAAATGTAAAGGCTTCTCGTGTTCTTCTATTCAGCAGTATTTACAGAAGGGTTTTTGTGCATCTCCTTTATCAGGTTTAAGGCATTTTACTTCCAATCCTAATAGGCTCCGAGATTTTGAATTTTACTTTTGGATGTCGACATGGATCACAGTTTGTATCTAATGAAATAATTATATAATCTCTCTTGTTTAATGTGTCAAGGCAGTGAAATACCCTTACACTTCTCCTGATATTATATATAATATATATGTTAGAGACAAGGTCTCACTCTGCGCTCCAGATTGGAGTGCAGGAGCACCATCGTAGCTCACTGCAGCCTTGAATTCCTGGGCTCCAGCAATCCTCCCACCTCAGCCTCTTTAGTAGCTAGTACTGCAGGCACATGCCACTATATCCAGTTTATTTAAAATTTTTTTAAAAATTATACCTTAAGTTCTGGGAAACATGTGCAGAACATGCAGGTTTGTTACGTAGGTATACACGTGCCATGGTGGTTTGCTGCACCCGTTAACCCATCATCTACATTAGGTGTTTCTCCTAATGCTATCCCTCCCATAACCCCCACCCACCGACAGGCCCCAGTGTGTGATATTCCCCTTGCGTGTCCATGTGTTCTTGTTGTTCGACTTCCACTTATGAGTGAGAACATGCGGTGTTTGGTTTTCTGTTCCTGTGTTAGTTTGCTGACAATGATGGTTTCCAGCTTCATCCATATCCCTGCAAAGGATATGAACTCATCCTTTTTCTGGCTGCATAGTATTCCATGGTGTATATGTGCCACATTTTCTTTATCCAGTCTACCATTGATGGGCATTTGGGTTGGTTCCAAGTCTTTGCTATTGTGAATAGTGCTGCAATAAACATACGTGTGCATGTGTCTTTATAGTGGAATGATTTATAATCCGTTGGGTATATACCCAGTAATGGGATGGCTGGGTCAGATGGCATTTCTGGTTCTAGATCCTTGAGGAATCACTGCACTGTCTTCCCCAATGGTTGAACTAATTTACCCTCCTACCAACAGTGTAAAAGCGTTCCTTTTTCTCCACATCCTTTGCAGCATCTGTTGTTTCCTGACTTTATAATGATCATCATTCTAACTGGCATGAGATGGTATCTCATTGTGGTTTTGATTTGCATTTCTCTAATGACCAGTGATGACAAGCTTTTTTTCATATGTTTGTTGGTTGCATAAATGTCTTCTTTCGAGAAGTGTCTATTCATATTCTTCACCTACTTTTTGATGAAGTTGTTTGTTTTTCTCTTGTAAGTTTAAGTTCCTTGTCAATTCTGGATATTCGACCTTTGTCAGATGGACAGATTGCAAAAAATTTCTCCCATTCTGTAGGTTGCCTGTTCACTCTGATAGTTTCTTTTGCTGTGCAGAAGCTCTTTCATTTAATAAGATCCCATTTGTCAATTTTGGCTTTTGTTGCCATTGCTTTTGGTGTTTTAGTCATGAAGTCTTTGCCCAAGCCTATGTCCTGAATGGTATTGCCTAGGTTTTCTTCTAGGATTTTTATGGTTTTAGGTCTTATGTTTAAGGAAAGACAACCTTTTTAACACATCGTGTTACAAAACAGGATTTCCACATGCAGATGAGTGGTGGTGGATCTTTACCTTACGACATTTGCAAAAATTAACACAAACTGGATGAAAGACCTAAACTTAACAACTAAAATAATTTTTAAAATTACAGAAAATATTGGGAGATACTTTCATTATATTAGATAAGGTACGATTATTTGTATAAGACACAAAATGCACAGGGAACAAAAGAGAACATAGATAACTTGGGCTGGGCGCAGTGGCTCACACGTGTAATCCCAGCACTTTGGGAGGCCGAGACAGGTGGATCATGAGATCAAGAGATCGAGACCATTCTGGCCAACATGGTGAAACCCCATCTTTACTAAAAATACAAAAATTAGCTGGGCGTGGTGGCAGATGCCTGTAGTCCCAGCTACTCAGGAGGCTGAGGCAGGAGAATCACTCGAACCTGGGAAGCAGATGTTGCAGTGAGCCGAGATTGCGCCAGTACACTCCAGCTCGGCGTAGGGAAAAGAGATTGAACTCAACTCCACCGAAACAAAAATGAGAGGATTTTCAAATGCTGGAGTGAGCTAATGGAAAAGTCCAGGAAGCCGTTAGGGAGGAGGTTGTCCAGTGTGATTTGGCCATCTGTGTTCACTAATTGTCACTGACAGAAGGCTCCTACCCTCCCAAAGAAGCTGAAAGATAGGAATGTTGTTGTTATTAATAATTCACATTTCAAAGGGATGGCACCCAGGTTCTTGAGACATTCCTGGGTTATAAAAGTGGGATGTGGCAGGGCGTGATGGCTCACACCTGTAATCCCAGCACTTTGGGAGGCCAAAGTGGGATGATCATTTGAGCCAAGGAATTCGACCAGCCTGGGCAACATAGCAAGATCCCACGTCTGACAGAAAAAAAAAAAATAGCCAGGCATGGTGGCCTATATGCCTGTAATCCCAGCTGCTTGGGAGTCTGAGGCAAGAGGATCACTTGAGCCCAGGAGTTCGAGGCTGCAATGAACTATGATCACGCCACTGTACTCCAGTCTAGGTGACAGAGTGAGAGACAATCTCATTTAAAAAAAAAAAAAAAAAAAGCTATGAGACTTAAAAATGATTTCTCTCCCTTTCAAGGGAGCAGATAAATAATTTGTAATCACAAGTTTTCTAAAGTAAATGCTCTTTTAAAAAAAGGTCAGGGCTCTGTAGTCAGGAAGAAACCTAGCTTGTTTTGTAAAGCTGAGGAAAACATTAAAGCCATCTTAGTCCATTGAAAATCAGAATGTTCAAAACTGTTGTTCCAACTCTTGGATATTTAAACATAGCACCGTTAACTCTCATAGTAAAACAGAGGTGGTGTTATTGTTGTCATTGTCATCGCTGTTGTTGTTGTTTTGAGACGAAGTGTCTCTCTGTCGTCCAGGCTGGGGTGCAGTGGCGCAATCTCACTGCATTGGATGATGATTTGCAGCATCATCCAAAGACACATATTATCCGATTTCTTGTTGGGACATCCCTGTATAATCTCGCCTTATACCAAGGTACTCACTGCAACCCCTGCCCCCCAGGTTCCGGCGATTCTCCTGCCTCAGCCTCCCGCGTAGCTGGAACTACAGGTGCGCGCCACCACACCCAGCTGACTTTTGTATTTTTAGTAGAGATGGGGTTTCACCATATTGACCAGGCTAGTCTTGAACTCCTGACTTCAAGTGATCTGCCTGCTTCAGCCTCCCAAAGTGCTGGGATTATAGGCTTGAGCCACCACGCCTAGCCTAAAACAGAGGCTTTGCATTGCTTTTTACTAGCATCTTGAGTTCCAAGCTGGAATGGCAACTTTAAAAGTGAGAGACAAGGTAGGCTATCAGGCACCAAGTCTAAAATGGTAAACAGGGTTCATGACCCACAGGGGTTTGTGGTGATGGCAACAGATTGTAGGTGAGCAGATACCAAGTGTATTGTTTGACCTGTGTATCCAAAAACACCATGATCAAGTCAGTAGAAGTCAGATGTCAGCTGCCACCATTGAAAATCAGATTCTTCTGCTAGTTTTCTTGTTTTTTTAATGACCACTGCACATTTAATCTTTAAATATGTACATTAGGCCAGGCGTCGTGGCTTACGCCTGTAATCCCAGCACTTTGGGAGGCTGAGGCGGGCGGATCATGACGTGAAAAGATTAAGACCATCCTGGCCAATATGGTGAAACCCCGTCTCTACTAAAAATATAAAAATTAGCTGGGAGTGGTGGTGGGCGCCTGCAGTCCCAGTTACTCAGGAGGCTGAGGCAGGGGAATAGCTTGAACCCAGGAGGCAGAAGTTGCAGTGAGCCAAGATCACGCCACTGCACTCCAGCCAGGCGACAGAGTAAGACTCCATCTCAAAAACAAACAAAAAACATGTACATTAAACATCACATTTGGGTTTTATTTAAAAACTTCATTTTTGGCCGGGCGCGGTGGCTCAAGCCTGTAATCCCAGCACTTTGGGAGGCCGAGACGGGCGGATCACGAGGTCAGGAGATCGAAACCATCCTGGCTAACACGGTGAAACCCCGTCTCTATTAAGAAATACAAAAAACTAGCCGGGCGAGGTGGCGGGCGCCTGTAGTCCCAGCTACTCGGGAGGCTGAGGCCGGAGAATGGCGTGAACCCGGGAGGCGGAGCTTGCAGTGAGCTGAGATCTGGCCACTGCACTCCAGCCTGGGCGACAGAGCCAGACTCCGTCTCAAAAAAAAAAAAAAAACAAAAAAAACTTCATTTTTGTGCCTTGCCTCATAATACATATTTATAGTTTAAGTGTTTTTCTATTGTAAAATGACACGACTTTTTTTTTTTTTTTTTTTGAGACAGAGTCTCACTCTGTCGCCCAGGCTGGAGTGCAGTGGCATGATCTCGGCTCACTGCAAGCTCTGCCTCCCAGGTTCACGCCATTCTCCTGCCTCAGCCTCCTGAGTAGCTGGGACTACAGGCGCCGGCCACCAAGCCCGGCTAATTTTTTCTATTTTTTTTAGTAGAGACGGGGTTTCACCATGTTAGCCAGGATGGTCGTGATCTCCCGACCTCGTGATCTGCCCACCTCAGCCTCCCAAAATGCTGGGATTACAGGCGTGAGCCACCACGCCCAGCCAAATGACATGCTTTTCTTAAGGACCATATGGTGTAATAGCAAATTGAACTTATCTTCTACCAGTTTTCTACTCAAACCTCTTTTCAGATTTAGAGCATAGAAATTGAAGAGGTGCTGGGCTCATCTTTAGATGTCAAAATATGGCCTCTAAATAGTCAATATTCCTCGAGGACCACATGGTGGCAAGTTGATTACATCAGACACCTTCCACCCCAGGGTAGGCAGCAATTCATCTTTACTGAGATGAATATTTATTTATGTACTTATGTTTACCTTCCCTGCCCACAGTGCCTTGGCAAACAGCATCATCCAAAGACGTATTATCCGATTTCTTGTTGGGCTATCCCTCCATTATCTCACCTTACACCAAAATACTTGTTTTATGGTGGAGGAGATATTAAAAAGAACATTTAGGAAGAGAGCCAGTAGTCCTAATGGATGTTGCAGTATCTGAAGCTGCTCAAGACTACATATTAAGATTCTGGCAACTCTGTGATTCAGCTCTCACTCTCCTGAATCATAAGCCAGTGCTCGCTCCTGGCACCACATTTGAAGATGTGTCTTCATTCAGCCAGGTGCTGTTACTGTCTAAACTCCTGTTTTGGGCCTCTGTGAATTCACCCGCAAAATTAGGCAACTAGACAAAATACAGCATGATCAGACCTAAAATTCTGGGCAGATGGTTTGTCTGTTTCTGGTGATACATTTTCTTTTCTTTCTTTCTTTTTTTTTTTTTTTGAGACGGAGTTTCGTTCTTGTTGCCCAGGCTGTCGTGCAATGGCACCATCTCAGCTCACCACAACCTCTGCCTCCTGGGTTCAAGCGATTCTCCTGCCTCAGCCTCCCGAGTAGCTAGGATTACAGGCATGCGCCACCACACCCAACTAATTTTGTATTTTTAGTAGAGATGGGGATTTCACCATATTGGTCAGGCTGGTCTCGAACTCCTGACCTCAGGTGAGCCACCGCCTTGGCCTCCCAAATTGCTGGGATTACAGGTGTGAGCCACCGCACTTGGCCTTTTTTTTTTTTTTTTTTTTTTTGAAACAGGGTCTCTTTCTGTCTCCAAGGCTAGAGTGCAGTGGTGTGATCACAGCTCACTACAGGGTCAAACTCTTGGGCTCAAGTGATCCTCCTGCCTCAGCCTCACAAGTGGCTGGGACTACAGGTGAACATTACAATAGTTGGCTTTTTTTTTTTTTTTTTTTGAGACAGCATCTCACTCTGTCACCCAGGCTGGAGTGCAGTGGCACAATCTCAGCTCATGGCAAGCTCCAACTCCCGGGTTCACACCACTCTCCTGCCTCAGCCTCCCAAGTAGCTGGGACTATAAGCGCCCGCCACCACACCCGGCTAATTTTTTGTATTTTTAGTAGAGATGGGGTTTCACTGTGTTAGCCAGGATGGTCTCGATCTCCTGACCTCGTGATCTGCCCGCCTCGGCCTCTCAAAGTGCTGGGATTACAGGGGTGAGCCACCGTGCCCAGCTTTTTTTTTTTTTTTTTTTGTAAAGAAAAGGTCTCCCGGCCGGGCGCGGTGGCTCAAGCCTGTAATCCCAGCACTTTGGGAGGCCGAGGCGGGTGGATCACGAGGTCAGGAGATCGAGACTATCCTGGCTAACATGGTGAAACCCCGTCTCTACTAAAAATACAAAAAACTAGCCGGGCGTGGTGGCGGGCGCCTGTAGTCTCAGCTACTTGGGAGGCTGAGGCGGGAGAATGGCGTGAACCCGGGAGGCGGAGCTTGCAGTGAGCCGAGATCACACCACTGCCCTCCAGCCTGGGAGACACAGCGAGACTCCGTCTCAAAAAAAAAAATAAAAAGAAAAAAAAAAAAAAGAAAAGGTCTCCCTATTTATTTTAGAGGCTATCAAACTTATTTTAGAAATGTACTAAACAAACATATGGAGAAATCCTCAATCTCACTAATAAGGAAATAAATTATTTATCCATCAGTCTATTTTAAGTTTGGACATATAACATGATCTGATAACATTCTAAGATTGCAGATTTAACTCTATGGGGCAAGAATTTGTTTTCACTTCTGTATCCCAGGCACCTAGAACAGCCTGGCACACTATAAGGTCCAATAAATACTGTCAAAGGATCACTGAGAAAGGTTTAAAAAAAGATTGTCAAATGAATGAATTCGATAAGAGCTAGCAATGGTTAATGGTAAAATGAACTATTTCATAACTTTTATCCAACAATGTCTGAGTTGAGTACTTGAACTTGTTGTATTAACCCTCAGGAATCAATACAAACAAATCTACAAACACCGAGCTGAGGTGTAGTCGTGGAAAATATAAAAGGAGGAGATGAAAGGGTAGAACTGAAGGATAACAGAAGCCCGTCTCTTTGTATAAAACTCATACAAAGTACTCACAGTACTCACAAGGTATGTTGACTAAAGACAGAGAAACAAATTCCATGAGATTAAGAGGCAGAATTTTTTTCTTTTTGAGACATTTTACTATCTTTGTTGCCCAGGCTGGTCTTGAACTTCTGGTCTCAAGTGATCTTCCTGCCTCAGCCTCCCAAAGCACTGGGATTACGGGTGTGAGACACTGCGCCTGGCCTGTAGGCAGAATTTCTTTAGTTGCTGTTGTTTTTGAGACAGGGTCTGGCTCCATTGCCCAGGCTGGAGTGCAGTAGCACAATCTCTGCTCACTGCAGCCTCAGCCTCCTGGGCTCAAGGGGTCCTCCCACCTCAGCCTCCTGAGTAGCTGGGACCACAGGTGCACACCACTATGCCTGGCTAATTATTATATATTTTTTGTAGAGACAGGGTCTTGCTATGTTGCCCAGGCTGGTCCAGAATTTCTTTAGCTTGCTGCTGCTACCTCTGCCAACTCAGAAAGGTTACCAACCTAGGACCAATGTTCCCGTCATCGAGCATAGAGCCTTCTCCCAAGCAGTCTCTCTAGGGCCCTCTTGATGTCCCTGTTTTGCAAGCAATAGATGAAGGGGTTCAGCATGGGGGTGACCACAGTGTACATGACCGAGGCCACCATGCCCCGCCAGGAAGAGGACAATGCATTGGAACTAAGATACACACCAAGGCCTGTCCCATAGAATAAAGAAACCACAGACAGATGAGATCCGCAGGTAGAAAAGGCTTTGTGTTTCCCATCTGTGGATGAGATTCTCAGGATGGAGGAGACAATTTGGGTGTAGGAGAAAAGGATTCCTGAGAAGGGCACAAAACCCAGAAGGCCGGTCACCACGTAGAGCAGGATGTAATTCATGTGTGTGTCTGAGCAGGCAAGCGTGAGGGCCTGAGCAAGCTCGCAGTAAAAGTGCTGAATGACCCAACTGGTGCAAAAGGACAACTGCAGCATCAACAGACTCTGGATCAGGGAGTATGACAAGCTGAGGAACCAGGACACAAGAACCAGCAGGCCACAGAGGCGGGAGTTCATAATGACAGGGTAGTACAGGGGGTGACAGATGGCCACATACCGGTCATAGGCCATCATGGTGAGGAGAAATGTGTCCATGCCTCCAAAAACCATGAAAAAATACATCTGGGAGATGCAGCCTGCATAGCTGATGGCATTGCTCTGCGCCTGGATGTTCACCAGCATCTTGGGGACTGTGGTGGAGGTGAAACCGATGTCAGCCAAGGACAGGTTGGAGAGGAAGAAGTACATGGGGGTGTGGAGGTGGGAGTCAGAGCTGACGGCCAAGATGATGAGCAGGTTCCCTAGCACCGTGACCAGGTACATGGACAGAAACAGTGCGAAGAGTGTCTGTTGATCCTCTAGGTCCTGGGAAAATCCCAGGAGTAAAAATTCTGAAACCCTTGTTTGATTTCCCAAGTCCATGTTGCCGACACATCAGCTAGACAGTTAAGGAAGGGAAGAAACATGAAATAGTTGCTGAACAGGCTCCAAAATCTCTCTGCTGCTTTATTTCTTGAAGAGAATAATTGGGTACAAAAGCTTTAAAATTGCAAAACTTAGGAATCCTACATTCTGTCATTTGTTATAGGCAACATTTCATGATGTTGACTAACGCCTGTTCATTGGCCTCTCGGAGACCCACCCATTCCCTTTTTCTCTGCTTTAGCATCATCAAATCTACCAAGATAAGAGCAACTTTAGACCTTAGAGATAAAACGGTCCATACCTGCTCTAACACGCATAAGGTCCAGTGAACCTAAGAAAAGGTCAGGGTCATCTTCCTTGTCTAAGACACAACTAAGACTGAAGAAGGTCAGACAACTATGTCTGAGCAGTAAGAAAATGTGAAAGCAGAGATAATAGATAGGCAGAATATTGCAACTATGAGAAGTGAGAAAATATGAAAGCAGAGATAATAGCTAGGCAAAATATTGCAAGATGAGTGGATTTAGGTTTTTCAAGGAAAGAAAGAGGGAAGGAGGGAGGGAGGAAGGAAGGAAAGAAAGAATTTCTTTTTGCCTCAAGTCCCACTTGGAGTTATGGTGGCAGCCAAATTCTGACTCAAATAGGTCATGAGATTACCACTAACAACATTCATCTTAAGAAGCTGGCCACACATTAAAAACCTTCTACCTTAGAACCAGGGTTTCAAAATTAGAGACCAGAAAGATACAGTCATTTGACATTTATACAATTCTCTTTTTCCATCCGCATAATAAATATGGCCTAATCTGTTTCTGTTGTCTAGTGTTGGTGCACGGTTTCTTTGTTGTTGTTGTTGGTTTTCTGCTTTTGTTGTGGTTTTTTTGTTTGGTTTTTTTTTTTTTTTTGAGACAGAGTCTCACCCTGTCACCCAGGCTGGAGTGCAGTGGCGCAATCTCGGCTTACTGTAACCTCTGCCTCCCTGGTTCAAGCGGTTCTCTTGCCTCAGCCTCCTGAGTAGCTGGGATTACAGGTGCGTACCACCACGCCCAGCTAGTTTTGTAAAAAACTAGCTAGTTTCACCATGTTGGCCAGGCTGGTCTTGAACTCCCAACCTCAGGTGATCTGCCTACCTCGGCCTCCCAAAGTGCTGGGATTACAGGCATGAGCCACGGCACCTGGCCTGGTGTACAATTTTTGTTGAGCCATGCTGGGGAGTATAGAATAATTGAACTAGGTTGACAACTAGGTTGTCAGTCACTGAAAAAGTGCTAAAAGTCATTCCGCAAGAGGGTCTTCTTTGGGCGAGGCTAAGTGTTAGCTGTTGGGGATCAAAGATTAATGATGTGGTCTTTTTTTTTCTTATGGTTCCACCTTCCAGAAGATGGATTCAGAAACAGATCATTGTAACACAGTGAATTAAGTGCTAAAATAAAACGATGTGCAGAGTGGAGTACAGAGAGGATTCCTCAACCCAGCCTGGAGTAATGCACTCACGGAAGGACTCCTGGAAGAAGGAATACCCGGGCAAGGAGTTACCCAGGTGAAGGGTTGCACAGGGACATTTCTGGCAAAGATGTAAGCAAGGGAATAAGCCTAGAAGCAAGAAGCAGCACGGGACAGAGTTCTCTTAGCCCTTTGCTGCTGCTTAAGCGCAGTGTTAGATAAGAATGATGAGGATGATGTTGGAGAGGTGGGCAGGGATGACATGTCTAAGAACTTTGCAAAGTATAATCCATAAAGGATGGGGCTGTGAAGGAACTGCGATCAAAGGAGTAATGTGATAGGAATTGCAATTCTCCCTGGGGCTTGGAGGGAAAGATGGATTTAGGGCAGGCAAAACTAAGGACAAGGGAACAGGGGGTTGGGGATTCCTCATATCATTAGAGTTGAGGGGGACAACTCAGGAATATTTTCACAGAAGGAAAACAAAGGCCAGGAGAGGTAAAGGAATGAGGTCGAGCTAACAATCTCAGCTTAAGGACAAGACTTGACACTCAAGTGAAATGGAGGGAATTATGGAAAAGAATCCAGTGGGTTTCAATGCTTCCCTTGCGTTCCCCAGAGGATATGATGTCAAAAGGAGACTGGATGTTGGGCTTGCCTGAGCCCTTCGCTTTCCCTCACTCACCCACCCTACCCTAGTTGTTATACACCATGGCCTTCGATTCCAGGGAACACAGACGCTTGTCTCTTGAAGGTGTCTGCTTAGAACCATGGATAAGGGTAAAGAAAGAAGGGGAAGGAGAAGTCTTTCTGGAGAAGCAGGAGATGTTTCCAAGCAAGCGAGGGTCACAGAGAAGAATTCAGAGAGGCTTGATCTAGGCAGAGGGCCTCTGAAGTTCTTGGGTCAACTAGTAGGTGAAAAGAACTAGAAGTGACCAGGACTTCACTGCAAGGCACCTACAGCTCTATCAGTACCTTGGGGCATCCATTTGTGCAATGCAGATTGCACACTGTAAGACCACACAGAGTGATCCAGGGCAGCACTATGATATCAAAGAGTGCCCCAGGCCAACAAACAGTAGCCCTTCCTATAATCTCCATCAGTCATCCACCCAAGTAATATACAGGCAAAGTTAAAGCTCATTATGCAATGGCAACTTAAGCAAATAGTCTAGCCATTCTCCCTTCTAAGAAATCAGCCTCAAGAGCTTCTTCTCCATGGACATCACAGGGTTTCTCCTGCCCTGTGATTACAAGTCAATGCCTTTCCCCTCAATCATCTCTTTTCCCTGTTTCCCTCAACACTTACTGGGCTATGCTGGCTTGGCAATGTGGACCCACCACAGGAGCCACCTCCCCTGAATCTTGTTGTCTCGTGGAAGTAGGTGATGAAGACAGAAGCTCTACCCTCCAAAAGAGCAGGAAGAGAGAGCCCAGCAGGTGGTACGGGGCCTGGATGATTTCTCCTGAAGAACACATGAGTGTCTTGGACCTTGCGCCTGGAGGCCTGGGTGACTGTAAGTAAATAAGTTAAATGTTGGGCCCTGGGAGGGTGTATCCCCTCTGAAGCTTGTTAGACAAATTGGTCAATGGCTTATTCATTCCCTGATCAGTTTGGTTCCTCAAGGGCAGGGACTACACAAGAGGTTTCTGAACTGCCAATTCCTTATCCCTGGGAGACTATCAATGGGGCCAGCTGTGATTCCCGTCTCCTGTACCCTCTCCTTTGGGAAGAATTACTCTAGTCTACTTTGAGTCACCTTTGGTGACAACTGTCAGCAATTTTTTTTTTTTTTTTTTTTTTGGAGAGAGAACCTTGCTCTGTCTCCCAGCCTGAAGTGCAGTGGTGAAATCTCGGCTCATTGCAGTGTCTACCTCCCGGGTTCAAGCAATTCTCCTGCCTCAGCCTCCCAAGTGGCTAGGATTACAGGCGCCTGCCACCACGCCTGGCTAATTTTTGTATTTTTAGTAGAGATGGGGTTTCACCATGCTGGAAGTCTGGTCCTGAACTCCTGCCCTCAAGTGCTCTGCCTACCTCAGCCTCCCAAAATGCTCAATTATAGTCGTGAGCCACCACACCTGGCCAGCATTTTCTGACTTGAGGTTTCATAATCAGGCAGATAGTTGGGTAGCAAAGGGTCCCACGAGTCACAAAAAGGTAGTGGTTCTCAAAAGGGAGACTGCACCAGAATGACCTCAAGGACTTGTTTAAACACAAGATTGATAGAACCCACTTTCAAGTTTCTGTCTCAGTAGGTCTAAGCTTGAGTCATAATTTGCATTTTGGACACATTCTAGATGGGATGGTCCCCAGGACAATCTTTTTGGGAACCAGTATCCTGGGACAGTGTTTCACAAATTTAGATGTATCAAAGTATTATAAAGAGGGGATCTTGTGAACAGATAGCTTCCCACCGTATCCCAGACTTACCTTGCCAAGATCTCCAAAGGAAGACCTAAGAATCTACTTTAAAAAAAATACTATAGTTTTTTGTTTTTGTTTTTGAGACAGGGTCTTGCTCTGTCACCCATGCTGGAGTGCAGTGGCGTGATCACAGCTCACTGCAGCTTCAACTTCCTGGAGTCAAGCAATCCTTCCGCATCAGCCTCCTGAGTAGCTGAGACTACAGGAGTGCACTAACATGCCCAGCTAATTTTTACTTTTTTTTTTTTTTTAGAGACAGCGTTTTACCATGCTACCCTAGGGGATCTTGTTAATATATAGCTTCCCACTCTATCCCAGACTTACCTCATCAATATCTCCAAGGGAGGACCTAAGAATCTACTTTTAAAAAAAATTATAACAGTTGGCCAGGCACAGTGGCTCATGCCTGTAATCCCAGCACTTTGGGAGGCCAAGGCGGGCAAATCATGAGGTCAGGAGTTTGAGACCAGCCTGGCCAACATGGTGAAACCCCATCTCTACTGAAAATACAAAAATTAGCCAGGTGTGGTAGCGCATGCCTGTATTCCTAGCTACTCAGGAAGTTGAGGCAAGAGAATTGCTTGAATCTGGAGGTGGAGGCTGCAATGAGCTGAGATCGCATCACTGCTCTCTGCCTGGGGGACAGAGTGAGACTCTGTCTCAGAAAAAAAAATGCAACAGTTTTATTTATGAAACTTTTTATTAATTTAAAATAAATAATAAAGTTTTTATTATTATTTTTTTCCTTTTGAGACAAGGTCTCACTCTTGTCCAGGCTAGAATGCAGTGTCGCGATCTCAGCTCACTGCAGCCTCAAATTTACCAGCTCAAGTTATCCTCTCACCTCAGCCTTCCAAGTAGCTGGGAGTACAGGCTGCACCCCCACACCCTGCTGATTTTTTACATTTTTTTGTAGAGACAGGGCATCGCTATGTTGCCCAGACTGGTCTAGAATTTGTGGCCTCACAGAATTCTTCCATCTCAGCCCCACAAAGTGCTGGAATTACAGGCATGAGCCAGCACACCTGGCCTTTATTAATATTTTTATTGTGGTAAAATATGTATAACAAAATTGACCATTTTAAGTGTAAGACTTAGCAGCACATTGCCAGGCATGGTGGCTCATGCCTGTAATTCCAGCACGTTGGAAGGCTGAGGTCAGCAGATCATCTGAGGTTGGGAGTTCAAGACCAGCCTAGCCAACATGGTGAAACCACGTTTCTACTACAAAAAGTATACAAAAGTTAGCCAGGTGTGGTGGCGTGGACCTGTAATCCCAGCTACTAGGGAGGCTGAGGCAGGAGAATCGCTTGAACCAGGAAGCAGAGGTTGCAGTGAACTGAGATCACACCACTGCACTCCAGCCTGGGCAACAGAGTGAGACTCCATCTCAAAAAAAAAAAAAAAAAAAAAAAATGGAGACTCAGTGGCACTATGTACATTCACAATGGTGTGCACCATTACTACTATCCATCTTGCATTCTTTTTCATCATTTCTGAATGGAAACCCTATACACATGAAATAATACCTCCCATTCTCCTCTGCTTCCAGGCCCTGGCAACCTCCATTGCTCCTTCTGTGTTTCTGAATTCCCTGTTCATGTTTCCTCATGTAAGTGGAATCATACAATATTTGTCATTTTGCATCTTGTTTATCTCACTTAGCATAATGTTTTCAAGGTTCAACCATGTTGCTTTTATTGATTGATTGATTGATTGATTGATTGATTTACTTTTAATAGCAATGTGAGTCTTACTATTTTGCCCAGGTTGGTCTCAAACTCCAGGAAGAAAATTTCTGGACATTGTACTCTATGGTGACTTAGTTAATAATAATGTATTGTACACTTGAAAATTCCTTAGCCATGGTGGCTCACATCATGCCTATGATCCCAGCACTTTGGGAGGCTGAGGTGGAAGGATCACTTGAGTCCAGGTCTTCCAGCCTGGACAACATAGCAAGACCCCATCTCTAAAAAAAAAAAAAAAAGGGTAAAAAATTAGTCAGTTATGCTGGTGTGTGCCTATAGTCCTAGTCACCTGGGAGGATCACTTAAGCCCAGAAGTTCCAGGCTGCAGTGAGCTATGATCACACCACTGCATTCTAGCCTGGGTGACAGAGACCCTGTCTCAAAATAATAATAAACACTGATTTTCAAATATTCACCATAATCCCATCAACAATTGTATTTCCATATCCTCGCAATCTAACTATAGTCCCTGTTAGGACTCCATTACCAGGTCTTGGAACCAGAGTACATGAGGCTCCCATGTCAAGGAGTCCCAGAAATGTCTTTTCTCTACCTCCTGACCATTTTACACACTTGTGTGAATATGGCCTTGTGTTACCAGCCACGTTTCTACTAAAAAAAGTATACAAAAATTAGCTGGGTGTGGTGGTGTGCACCTGTAATCCCAGCTACTCAGGAGGCTGAAGCAGGAGAATTGCTTGAACCCGGGAGGCAGAGGTTGCAGTGAGCTGAGATCACGCCATTGCACTCTAGCCTGGGGGACAGAGCAAGACTCCGTCTCAATAATAATAATAATAATAATAATAGTAATAATAATAACTCTTTGGGAGGCCAAGACAGGTGGATCACAAGGTCAGGAGATTGAGACCATCCTGGCCAACATGGTGAAACCCCGTCTCTACTAAAAATACAAAAATTAGCTGGGTGTGGTGGTGTGCACCTGTAATCCTAGCTACTCAGGAGGCTGAGACAGGAGAATCCCTTGAACCTGGGAGGTGGAGGTTGCAGTGAGCCAAGCTCGTGCCACTGCACTCCAGCCTGGAGACAGAGTGAGACTCCATCTCAAAAAAAATAAATTAATAAAATAAAATAAAAATAAAATAAGAACTTAGGATAATGGAAGAAGTGTTTCTGATCCCACAGAAAGGATTTAGTCCCTGCTTCCACCCCAGCCATGCTAGTATCACTTCCTATATGCATTTCTGGTGATATTGAGTGGCTTTCATTTCCAGCCAATGTTGATAATCTATCTGCCCATGACTAAACATAGACAGGTTCTTATTCCTTATTTTTTAACACCTTTCATATTTTAACATATTAGCCAATAATTTTATAATTGAGGAAGATAACAGAAACACAACTAATTGAGAAGCTTCTCTGGGTACTTTGGGCCTCTTACAGAGTGTGGTGTTGGGTTTAGAAGTCTTATCGTATTTCACAAGACTTAGTGTAGATAGTGAATTTGAAGACAGGTCTGACCAGAATACTGTGTCCTATATATTCTAGCAGCAGAACACTTAGATAACTGTACTCATTCATTTCACAAATGTTTGAGTCATTATGAAGTGTCAGTCACCATAAAGGAAAGGAAGCAATCCAGAACTAGTCATAAATTTGAGTTGGGAGTATGGTGTCATTTATAAGGGTGGAACAGGTATGATAAGGGTGGCTTGCTAAAGAAAAGTTCTATTTGGGGCATGTTATTTTTAAGATGATTATTAGCCATGCAAATACATTTCTGGAGCTAAGAGGAGGAGTCTGAGCCATGATTTGAAGTTGGGGGTTGTTAGCCTATGTGTGTATCAGTTAGCTATTGCTCCAATGTGCTGCCTAACAAATGATCACAAAAATCCCAGAGGCAAAACATCATGTATGTATTTAGCTCACAAATCTGGGAGTTGATCTGCATTGGGTTCCACTGAGCCACTGAGCTACTCTTGCATCTGTAGTAGTGCCACAAGTGCTAAAGTTAGCAAACCCAACTACACAAGCATGTTTAAAGCCTCTGGTCATATTTTACTGGTTAACGTCCCATTGCCCAAAACAAGTCACATAGCAAAGGGCATGAATATACAAGGAGTGAGGAAATGAGGGCATTAATTTTCTAGAATGTGGTAGTGAAAGTCAAGGTACTTGGACCATGGGATGAAACCACCTTCTGAAGGAGAAAGAAAAAAGGACCGGCCAGGCGCGGTGGCTCACGCCTGTAATCCCAGCACTTAGGGAGGCTGAGGCGGGTGGATCACGAGGTCAGGAGATCGAGACCATCCTGGCTAACAAGGTGAAACCCTGTCTCTGCTAAAAATACAAAAAAAAATTAGCCAGGCGTGGTGGCAGGCGCCTGTAGTCCCAGCTACTTGAGAAGCTGAGGCAGGAGAATGACATGAACCTGGGGTGGAGCTTGCAGTGAGCTGAGATCGCGCCACTGCACTCCAGCCTGGGCGACAGAGCAGCAAGATTCCGTCTCAAAAAAAAGAAAAGAAAAAAGACCTATTGAAAGAAAGGTCACAGCCAGGCATGGTGGCTTATATCTGTAAACCTAGTATTTTGAGAGGCCAAGGTGGGCAGATCACTTGAGCCTAGCAGCTCAAGACTAGCCTGGGCAACATGGCGAAGCCCTGTCTCTACAAAAAATACAAAAAAAAAAAAAAAAAAAAAAAGCTGGGTATGGTGGCGCATGCCTGTAGTTACAGCTGTTCAGAAGGCTGAGGTAAGAGGGAGGGTCATTTGAGCCCAGGAGGTCGAGGCTGCAGTGAGCTGTGATTTTATACAGCCTTCCAGAATAGTTTTCAACTTTAATGAGACAATATAAACCTGATACAAAACAGACAAGTATATTATGATAAAAGAAATCACAGGACAACCTTCTCATTAACATAGAGAAATACTTTTTTTAAAGTAACATTGAATCTAGCAAAAATGAAAAGGCTAATAAACCATATCCAAGTGTGGTTTATTCCAGTAATAGCTGTTGTTTTACCATATGAAAATCAAGGAATTCACCTTATTAACAGATTTAAGAATTTCTTTTCCAGACCTCTCAGGATTGACAAGGATTTCTTAAAAGACCCTGATACATGCAGAGAAGGCACTAGATAAAATCTAATGTCCATTCATGATTTTTATAAAACAATCTTGACGATCCAAGAACAAAACAGAATTCCCTTAATTTGATAAAGGTTATTTATAAAAAAACTTCTAGGTAGTGTCATACTTAATGGTGAAATATTAAACACATTTCCCTAAGTTCAGAAACAAGGCAAAGATACTCATTTTCATCATTTCTATTCGTTACTCTAAAGAAATAAGGCAAGAAAAATTAGCAAAACATCAAGTTTAGAAATTAGGTAAGACTTTCTTTTATTGGTATTCACAGGATTATATATATAGAAAATCCAAAATAATCCACAAAGTATTGGAATAAATAATTGAATTTATAAATGTCACCAGCTATAAAGTCAATATACAAAAAGATATTGCAATTCTATGTACTAGCCAAAAGCACTGAAAAACAAATAAAAAAAATACAAAGCAACATAAACCTAGAAATAAATTAAACAAATCAAGATTTCTACAATTAAAACTATAAAACACTCTTGAGAAAAGTTAAAGACAACCTAGGTAAATGGAAAATTATACCATACTCATCAATTGGAAAACTCGATATTGTAAAGATGTCAATTATCCTTAGGTTATTTTACAAAATCAATGCAATTACAGGCATAGTACCAAAAATTCATTTGTGAAAATTAATCCTGAGATTCCAAAATTAATTTGGAAAACCTGGGGAACAGAGAAGGCAAGACAATCTTAAAGAATAAAAAAGTTGGAAGGGTTTCACTACCAGATTTCCAAAAATACTACAAAGCAACATAAATTAAGATCGTATGCTACTGATGCAAGAAAAGACAAATGAACCAAGGGGCAGAGATCGCCTAAGCAGAGAGGAAACCATGGTCTCTTTGATAAATCTATATACACACACCTTGATCCCACCTCACGCGCTACAAAAAATTATTCAAAGTAGATCACAGACCTACATTAAAAAACAATAAAGAATCTAGAAGGACACATAGGAGAATAGATTCATTATCTTGGTCCAGGCAAATAATTCTTAAACAGGTGTCAGATCTCAAGTTGATCTTTATGCTCATTAAAGATTAAGCAGCAATCTTTTTTTTTTTTTTTTTTTTGACACAGAGTCTCACTCTGTTGCCCAGGCTGGAGTGCACTGGCACAATCTTGGCTCCCTGCAACCTCCACCTCCCGGGTTCAAGTGATTCTCCTGCCCCAGCCTCCTGAGTAGCTGAGATTACAGGCACAGGCCACCACGCCTGGCTACTGTTTCTTGTAGAGACAGGGTTTCACCATGTTGGCTAGGCTGGTCTCAAACTCCCGACCTCAGGTGATCCGCCCGCCTCGGCCTCCCAAAGTGCTGGGATTATAGGAGTCAGCCACTGTGCCCGGCTGAGCAGCAATCTTTAGCAATCTAAACACAAGTTAACAGATGATACCTGACCTTTCTAAAATGCTCTTTAGGAACTACCTAACCCTGGCCGATTTCCCAGACTTCACAGTTCCTACTTGCTGCTAAGACCAGCATAACAGCTAACAGTGTTACCACTGCTTTCAGATCCTACCTGCCCACTCCTGCCTCCTCCCCTCTGCATATGCCCCCAAATTGCTAGGACCCTATGATTCAGTCAGTGCAGACTCTAACCCAGTTTCTGGATAAGCACGGGCACGAACCCTAAACAAGTGAGAGTATTACATTCCCCAGGCCAGTGACTAGAGTACATGGGCAAGTGGCCAGTCAGAGCCAACTAGATTCAATTCTGATCATCATATTGGAACTGTTGAAAAAGACAATCACTCTTTTCTCCCTGAGACTTTAAGCTGGGAAGAAAGTAGCCAGAGTTTCTGGGGCCTGCTATGAAGAGACAACCTGCTTGGAAGAAATGCTAATGCAGGAGGATGCACAGCCAGGACAGGGAGACAGAATTCAACTATATAACATTTTTTTAGCCCCTGAATTTAGCCATGCCTGAAGCTTATTATACCCCAGGACTTTTTAGTAATAAATTATTTAAACCAACAAATTCCCTTTAAAGAATAAAAAGACAAGACAGAGATTGGGAAACGTTATCTGTAATGTATGTATATGTAATATACATATTTTACGTATATATGTAATATATGATACATGGTTTATACGTATCTATACCTGTGTACCTAGATATAGATATACATACATACAATAAAGGACAAGTAACCAGAAGGAAGCCCTTTACTTTTTTTTTTAAAAAAGGAACCATAAATCTGGGTGTGGTGGCTCATGCCTATAATCCTAGCACTTTGGGAGGCTGAGGTGGGCGGATCACCTGAGGTCAGGAGTCCAAGACCAACCTGTCCAACATGGTGAAACCCTGTAAAAAAAATACAAAACTTAGCCAGGTGTGGTGGCACATGCCTGTAATCCCAGCTACTCGGGAGGCTGAGACAGGAGAATCACTTGAACCCAGGAAGCAGAGATTGCAGTGAGCAAGATCACGCCACTGCACTCCAGCCTAGGTGCAAGAGTCTGTCTCAAAAAAAAAAAAAAAAGAAAGAAAAAGAAAAAAAAGAAAAGACACCATAAATGGGTGAAATGTTTCAACAGGTGCCCTCAAAAAAAAAAAAAAAAAAAAAATCCGAATAGCCAACAAGCATGTCGAAAAGTACTCAAATTCATAACACATCAGGTAAATGCATACTCTCTGCTGGATGACTACAATCAGAAAGTGCTGGACAAGTGTGTGAAACAACTAGAACTTTCATGCATTGTTTGGGGGATTATTGGTGGAATCAATATTTTTTGGAAACTGGAATACCTACCAAAACTAAACTTAAAGTCTACCCTATGATTCAGAAAATTCATTCCTGCGCATATAGCACTTACCAAGATAAATAAGCCCATACATCTATCAAAAGAACATTTAAAAGTCAAACTACACGTTATGTTGAGCAAAAGAAGCCAAAACACATAACTGTACATACTGTATTTTAACATTTAGATGAAAATCAAGAACAAGCACACCAAGTCAATTATAGTAAGAGTCAAAATTGTGGTTGCCTTGTGGAGTAATGAATCACTGAGAAAGAGGATGAAGGAACTTCCTAAAGTCTTGGAAATGTACTGTGTTTACCAGGACATATACATACATGAAATTTCATTAAGCTGTACATTGAAGATTGGCATACTTCATGCATGTTAGTGTATGTGTAACAAAATAAAAAGTGATTAAGGGGAAATAGAGTTACACTTTTAAAGGGAAAATAGGAGGGAAAATATCATAGTAGTAGAGTTATACTTTTAAAGGGAAAATATAATACTGTAGCTAAAGGTACCTGAAGCAATTCATCTTCTTACATTAAAAAAAAAAAAAAAGCGGTAAAATCTTTTTTGTTTAAAGGTTTGAAGTATAAATCTTCCTCCATTTAAACAGGGTGACACCCTGTGGATGCTTACCTCAATTACCAAGGGTAACTTTCCTCATTCTCCACAGCTCTTGCTTTTCTTTTTTTTTTTTTTTTTTTTTTTTTTTTGAGACATAGTCTTGCTCCGTCGCCCAGCTGGAGTGCAGTGGCGCGATCTCGGCTCACTGCAAGCTCTGCCTCCCGGGTTCACGCCACCCTCCTGCCTCAGCTTCCCGAGTAACTGGGACCACAGGCGCCCATCACCACGCCCAGCTAATTTTTTGTATTTTTAGTAGAGATGGGGTTTCATTATGTTAGTCAGGATGATCTCGATCTCCTGACCTCGTGATCCGCCCGCCTTGGCCTCCCTAAGTGCTGGGATTACAGGCGTGAGCCACCGCACCCGGCCAGCTCTTGCTTTTGAGACTTGCAAAACTATCTTTCCCCATGAATAGCGCGACATGATGCGACTGAACTGTGTAAGACAGACTGCAACACAAGCAAAATGGCAATGCCAGAGCTTGCCAGAAAATTCAAGAAGTTGTATATAGTGATAGCTGTAGAGATGCTGCCTTGGAGGACACTGAAGTCAAGCAAGCATTTAATGTTTGGTTTTTTGTTTTGTTTTGTTTTTGAGAAAGGGTCTCACTCTGTCACTCAAGTTAGAGTGCAGTGGCATGATCATAGTTAACTGCAGCCTCAAACTCCTGGGCTCAAGTGATCCTCCTGCCTCAGCCTCCTGAGTAGCTGTGACCACAGGCATGCACCATCATGCCCGGCTATAACATTCAGTTTTGAGCAAATATTGATCAATGAGTCCAACAATCCAAAAAATGAGCTGAAAACTAGAGGTCACCAGGCCTTTATACATCTCTCTTCCTGTCTGATGGCCCCACTAAACATAGCATAATGGCTTTTTCTTCCCTTATGCCTTCCAAATCTCATACAAACTCTTATATTAGACAAGTCTAACCTAGAACTGGAGAAAAAAGTGATTTTGGGAAATGTAGTTAATGTAATACAATTTTTACACTCAAAACACTGAATCCAATTCCCAGCCATGAGCAAGGACAAAGAATAAAATATGAAAATAGTATATTAAATTAATTTCTGCTGAAATTACTCACTAGACAATAAAAGCTTTAAACAGTAAAAATTGACCATCTCAGAAACTCTAACGTCTCTCTTAGGAAAAAGAATAGGAAGAAAAATATTGAGTGGGCAAGTTCTACTATCCGCCATGTAGACTAAAAACAAAGCATCAACAAAAACCAAAGTGTCAATATTATAGTGACTACCCATTTAAAGAATGATGAACATAAATTAGAAACCACTTTTTAAAAAAAAGACCACTCCTGCCTATACAGAAAAATTTTTTCACATCCTCCATGGATCCAAAAGATTTTGTCATGGAAATCATATTTACATCAGAACCAAAATTAAAGCACCTCATACTAAAAGGTATGTGGCTGGAGCTGAAAAGGTAAATTTATCACCTTAAATGTTCCTATCAGAAAACACTGGTAATCAAAGAGCTAGCAGTCTACTTTAAGGATGAGGCACTGATCTTCATTTCTAGTATGAATTTTCTTATACATAATAAGCAATGTTCATAAAGTTTTCAGTACATGATTTACATACACAGGGTTTCTCTGAAGTGTCCTCAAATCTTCAAAACGATGAGCAACAATTTCCTACTTTCTTACATTCATAGGGTATCTCCACAGTATGAGATCTCACAAGTTGCCTAGGATCTGAAGCTTTGCAGACGTTCCCATATTCCTTACATTTATATGTTTTCTCTAGTGTGAGTTTTCACATGTCTTCGAAAGTAGGCAGGACAAACAAAGGCTTTCCCACATTCTTGACATTCATAGGGCTTCTCTCCAGTGTGGCTTCTCACATGCCTTCGAAAGGATGAGGGACAACTGAAGGCCTTTCCACATTCCAGACATTCAAAGGGTTTCTCTCCAGTGTGCATTCTTGCATGTACAGTAAGGTATGAAGAATGACGAAATGCTTTCCCGCATTCCTTACATTCATAGGGTTTTTCCCCAGTGTGCGTTCTCATGTGGATCCTAAGGGCTGAGGGATAAATAAAGGCTTTCCCACATTTCTTACATTCATAGGGTTTCTCTCCAGTGTGAGTTCTGATATGTACTGTAAGGTGGGAGGAACTAATAAAGGCTTTCCCACACTCCTTACATTCATACGGCTTCTCTCCGCTGTGAGTTCTTAGGTGTTCGGTGAGGGACGAGGAACGACTAAAGGTCTTCCCACACTCCTTACATTCATACTGTATCTTTCCAGTGTGGTCTCTCACATGTGCTCTAAAGGACGAGGGACAACTAAAGGCCTTCCCACATTCCTTACATTCATAGGGTTTCTCTCGACTTTGATTTTTCACATGTGTATTAAGGGAAGTGGGGAGGTAGAAGGCCTTTCCACATTCCAGACATTCATAGGGTTTTTCTCCAGTGTGTTTTCTTATATGGATACTTAAAGAGGAGGGACAATTGTAGGCTTTCCCACATTCCTTACATTTGTAGGGTTTCTCTCCAGTATGTGTCCTCACATGTACAGTGAGTTTTGAGGACTCGCTGAAGGCCTTCCCACACTCTTTACATTCATAAGGCTTCTCTCCAGTGTGAATTCTTATATGTATTATAAGGTGAGAGGAAGAGCTAAAGGCCTTCCCACATTCTTTACATTCATATGGCTTATCTCCACTGTGAATTCTTTTGTGTTTGGAGAGTGAGGAGGAACAACTGAAGGCCTTCCCACATTCCTTACATTCATAAGGCTTATCTCCACTGTGAATTCTTTTGTGTTCTGTGAGCGATGAGGAACAACTAAAAGCTTTCCCACATTCCTTACATTCATAGTTTGTCTTTCCGACGTGAATCTTCATATGTGCCCTGAAGAATGAGGAACAACTGAAGGCCTTGGTACATTCCTTACATTCGTAGGGCTTCTCTTCAGTGGGGGTTTTCATATGCTTCTTGAAACAAGCAAGAAAATGGAAGGCCTTCCCACATTCCTTGCACTGATAGGGTTTGCTTCCAGTATGAGACTTGATGTGATTCTTAAGGGATGAATGATCCACGAAGGCCTTTCCACACTCATGGCATTCATAGGATTTTACTTCAGTGTTTCTCTTGAGTGAATCAAGATTTGGAACTTGGCTGAAAGTCTGTCCATCTTGATTTTCTTCACAACATTCATAGATATTCTCTACCATATGATTTCTTTTAAAAATAAAAGACACATTATTAGTAAGAAATGTCTACCAATTTCAGTGAATGTGTATGTTTTCTGCCCTTCTGTCAAGTTATAAGCCGAAAGTTCTCACAGAGAGTTCTACCATAGCCAATACCGTCACCCACCCAGTTATTGACTCCTGGGATTTTTCTGATAACTGTTTACAACTGAAGTATGTGTCAAACATTCAAAATCTCTGTCTCATTTGTGGAAAAAAATTAATTCATGAAAATTCTTTCTCAAACCACAATCTTTGACCTAGGCTTGTTAATATATACATACTTCTTAAATTTCATGACTTTGAGATTCTCTCCTGAGACACTTTCTCTTTCTCACGAATGGCACTCACCTCAAATGTCTCTCATGGCTTTTGTTCTGATCATCAATACCACAGGACTCCTGGTTTTCATGTAAACTGGAGAACCAGGAATCATTCCTTTTGAATCTTACTATTTTTTGTTCATTGGATATTTTTTCTCCACAAATATCTTGTGGAGCAACTGATTCATTAGTTTTAAGTTGAGTCTCAAAACCTGAAACAGAAAAAGTGAAAGCTTCTGTGAGCAAAGGACTTTTTGCAGAGTGGCGTTTTCAGGACTTTGGCATTAATAGGCGCAAGGGTCAAAATGGTAAGCAATTAACTAAGAAATAATTCTATGAAGATTGAAACTTAAATAACTAAGATAGTATTAGGAGAACAAAACAGAAATTGGATAGAATGCACATGACCAAATGCTACCTTACAAAGAGGAAATGTGGAAGGTCTTTGCCAAGAACAAGGAAAATGTGACAAGACTGATAAAAAGTCAAAATAGTCATCTGAGATATCTGTGGAAGATGAGCTTCTTCATATAAAACAAAGTTTGTTTTTGTTTTTGATTTTAAGTTGATATTTTTCCCCCAACCAAAGCAGTTTCTCCCAAGGATTCTTGCCTTCCTGGTGCTCTCCCATAAAGATGACCTGGATAAGTTCTCTCTTCACTGTCTGCAGGTCCTCCTCTTGTTCCCACTGGCAGATCAGATGGGATGTGTGTAGCAGATACCCTGCACAAGCAGAAAGGCATATCACAAGGGAAAATAATGAAGAATCACAAACATTTCCATGAGACAGAAACAAAACTTTAGTCTTCTGATATTCTGTGAGTTTAACTGCAACATAATGTCAATTTTTTTTTTTTTTAAAGGAGAGGTGACAGGCCAGGCGTAGTGGCTCATGCCTGTAATCCCAGCACTTTGCGAGGCCGAGGCAGGTAGATCACAAGGCCAGGGGTTCAAGACCAGCCTGACCAACATGGTGAAACCCCATCTCTACTAAAAATACAAAATTAGCAGGGTGTGGTGGAGCACGCCTATAATCCAAGCTACTCAGGAATCTGAGGCAGGAGAACTGCTTGAACCTGGAAGGCAGAGGTTGCAGTGAGCCGAGATTGTGCCACTGTACTCTAGCCTGGGCGACAGAGCAAGACTCCATCTCAAAAAAAAAAAAAAAAAGGGAGAGGTGGCAGGAGGAAGCAGCCTCTCTCTGACATATAGAACTGATCTAATGTTCACACCTAAACCTCAGTATCATTCCAAGCTGGTCAGACAGTCACAACTGGGACATTTTGTTCTCCTATTGAATATAAATAATTTCACAAAATACTAATCTTGGATAAAGTTACTCTGAAATCATGATAAAATGAAACAAAACAAGGTTACCTCAAAATTTTGGCTAAAGACTTTATGCCACCCACAACATACTCAATAATGGAGTATTACTGAATAATACTGTCAGCAACCAGCAATACTATTCACTTTCTGTCAGCAACCAATCTAAAATGACTGCCCTGTGTCACTAGGCTGAACAATGTCCCCCCAAAATTTATGTTCAAATTGATCAATGGAAAAGAACAGTGGATTCAGAAACAGAGCCACACCGATACAGTCAGCTTACCTTGACAAAATAGCAAAGGCAATACAATGGAGAAAAGATAGTACTGGAACAACTGGACATCCCCAAGCAAAAAAATAAATCTAGACACGGGCCTTAGATTCTTCACAAAAGTTAACGCAAAATGGGTCACAGACCTCACTGTAAAATGCAAAGCTAGAAAACTCCTAGAAGATAACAGGAGAAAAATCTAGATGACTTTCTGTTTGGCAATGACATTTTTAATTTTTTTTAAGAGACAGGGTCTCACTTTATCACCCAGGCTATAGTAGTGGTGTGATCAAAGCTCACTGCAGCCTCAAACTCCTGGACTCAAGTGAGCCTCCAGCCTCCACCTCCCAAGTAACTGGGACTACCAGCGTGTGCCACCACACCCTGGCAATATTTTAGATATAATGCTAAAGCATGATCCATAAAACAAAGAATCAATAACTGAACTTCATGAACATTAAAAATTTCTGCCCTCCGAAAGACAATGTCAAGAGAATGGAAAGATAAGCCACAGCCTGGGAGAAAATATTTGCAAAAAATATATCTGAGAAGGAACTGTTATCAAAAATATATGAAGAGAGTATCAGATTTCATACAGAAAAAAATATATATATTCAGATAACTTAAAACTCAATGTTTTTAAAAAAAAAGACAAAAAAAATGAGCCAAAGACCTTTACAGACACCTCACAAAGAACATATACAGATGGCAAATAAGCATACAAAAAGATGCTCAACATCATAAGTCATGAGGGAAATGCAAATTAAAACAAGGCACCACTACACACCTATTAGAATGGCCCAAATCCTGAACATTCAACAAATGCTGGTGAGGATGAGGAGCAACAGGAACTCTCATTCATTGCCGGTTGGAATGCAAGATGGTATAGCCACTTTGGAAGACAGTTTGGCAGTTTCTTATAAAATTAAACGTCCTCTTACCATAAAATCCAGCAACTGAATTGCACTCCTTTTACCCAAAGGAGTTGAAAACTTATGTCCACATAAAAACCTGCACACCAATGTTCACAGTAGCTTAATTTATAACTACCAAAACGTGTAAGCAACCAAGAAGTCCTTCAGTAGGTCAATGGATAAACGGTGGTACATCCAGACAATAGAGTATTAGCAGTACAAAGAAATGAGCTCTCAAGCCATGAAAAGACATGGAGGAATCTTAAATGTATATTGCTAAGTGAAAGAAGCCAATCTGAAAAGGCTACATACTGCATGATTCCAACTCTATGACATTTTGCAGAAGGCAACAACATTATGGAGACAGTAAGATCAGTGATTGCCAAGATTTAAGAGGGAGGGAAGGAGGGATGAATTGATAGAGCACAGAGGATTTTTACAGCAGTGAAACTATTCTGTATGATATTATAATGGTGGACACATGTCATTATATATTCTTCCAAACCCACAGAATGTACAATACCAAGAGTGAACCCTAATGTAAATGATGGACTCTGGGCAATGATGATGTATCAATGTAGCTTCATCAGTTATAACAAATGTACCACTCTGGTGGCAGATATTGTTATTAGAGGAGGCTATGCATGTGGGGGGCCAGAGGTTATATGGGAAATCTCTGTACCTTCCACTCAATTCAGCTGTGAACCTAAAACTGCTCTAAAAATAATAATAAAGCCTGCTTGAAAAAAAAAAGAAAACAGAGAAGTCCACTCAGAACCTCAGAATGTTGCCTTATTTATTTATTTATTTATTTTTTTTTTTTTTTAAGGCGGAGTTTCGCTCTGTCTCCCAGGCTGGAGTGCAGTGGCCGGATCTCAGCTCACTGCAAGCTCCGCCTCCCGGGTTTACGCCATTCTCCTGCCTCAGCCTCCCGAGTAGCTGGGACTACAGGCGCCCGCCACCTCGCCCGGCTAGTTTTTTTTTTTTGTATTTTTTAGTAGAGACGGGGTTTCACCATGTTAGCCAGGATGGTCTCGATCTCCTGACCTCGTGATCCGCCCGTCTCGGCCTCCCAAAGTGCTGGGATTACAGGCTTGAGCCACCGCGCCCGGCCAAATGTTGCCTTATTTAGAAATAGGGTCTTTACAGATATATTCAAGTTAAGACATGGTTAAACTGGATTAGGATGGGTCCTAAATCCAATGATTGGTGTCCTTATAAGGAGAAAGAGAATTAGAAATCTACGTCTCTTCCTTAGACTTAGGGAAGAAGATGAAGGCAGAGAATGGAATGATGCATCTATAAGTCAAGGAATGCCAATGATTGCAGCAATCACCAGAAGCCAGGAAGAGAAAAGGGAATCTTTCCCCCAGAGCCTTCAGAGAGAACATGGCCCTGCTGATCCCTTGATTTCAGAAACCCAGCCTCCGGAAATGCTGTGAAGGAACAAATTTCCATTGTTTTTAGCCACCAGTGTGTGATACTCTGTTACAGAAGGTCTAGGAAACTAATACAGCCTGCTTCCACAGACCCACCCCCAAATCACTCAACTGAAGCACAAATCCTATAATAGGTCTTTTCTAACACCCTCTTACTAGGACATGTAAGAGACATGTATTCTTGCTTGCTGCACTGCAAAATAAACCCAACTTGTTTAACTATAGGTGTGTTCTGGTAGTCTTTGGGTAAAGAACATAGATAGCAGTAAAATCCTCAAAATGTCCAAACTGCAAACCTCCTCCCTGTGTCCTATAGTGATTGCTGAGGTTTATATCCATACTTTCGATACTTAATAAACCTCAAGGCTTTCAACCACCAAAAAAAGCATCAGTTCAATATACAGATGTTTATTTTCTCTTTTTTTTTTTTTTTTTTTTTTGAGATGGAGTTTCACTGTTGTTGCCCAGGCTGGAGTGCAATGGTGTGATCTTGGCTCACCGCAACCTCCGCCTCCTGGGTTCAAGCGATTTTCCTACCTGAGCCTCCCAAGTAGCTGGGATTACAGGCATGTGCCACCACGCCTGGCTAATTTTGTATTCTTAGTAGAGATGGGGTTTCTCCATGTTGCTTAGGCTGGTCTCGAACTCCCGACGTCAGGTGATCTGCCCACCTCGACCTCCCAAAGTGCTGGGATTACAGGCATGAGCCACCGCGCCCGGCCCAGGTGTTTATTTTCATAGGTAAGCCACTAGACTGTAAGTTCCTTGGGGTCAGTGACCATATCTGTCTTATTTATCAATGTCTTCCCATTCCTCAGCCCAAATTCTAGAATAAAGTCAATTTAGTGAGATAAAATAACTTTCTAAACAACTATATGAAAGAATCTTGCCATTCTTACCTAGTGAGGCCAGGTTCTGGAAGTTTTCCAGCATCACCTCTCTGTAGAGGTTCCTCTGAGCAAGATCCAGCAAAGCCCATTCTTCCTGGGTAAAGTCCACAACCACATCCTCAAAGACCACTGAGTCCTAAAACATACCACAAATTCTATTCAGAAAGGTACAATTCCTCCAATGTGTACAAGAGGACAGATGAGGCTGACAACATCGAGGAAATGAGAGTCATTTCATAGGAAGTTCAGAAGATCCCAGCATCTACTCTAGGACTCAGTCAACAAATCTCTCTTTCGATCTATACATAATTCATCACTGATCAAATCCTGGCTTGTAGATTTAACACTTCTAAAATACTAAATTGCCAGGCAAATTGGGTGAAGCCTATAATCCCAGCACTTTGGGGGGCCAAAGCAGGAGGACTACTTGAGCCCAGGAGTTCAAGACCAGCCTAGGCAACAGAACATGGTGAGAATCAGTCTCTACCAAAATTTTTTTTAAAACAGCTGGGCGTGGTGGCGTGTGCCTATGGTGGCAGCTACTCTGGAGGCTGAGGTGGGTGGGAGGATTGCTTGAGCCGCGAGGTTGAGGCTGCAATGAGCATGACCATGCCACTGCACTCTAGCCTGGACAAAAACCAAAAAAAAAAAAAAAAAAAAAAAACCCCACTAAATTTATCTCCCCACAATTTGATGCCAATGAGCTAGGAAAAAACAAAGTGTTTTTCCCACCCTTTTACATAGTCACTCAATACTGTACAGAACACCTCTGACACCAGATGTGTAGGGGATATTTTCCACACACACCAAGCAATTCCCCAGTGGACACCAGCTGGGTATCTTACCATTTGCTTCTGATACTATCTACCTGGAGATTCCACAGGTTGGAGATTCCACACGAGGTCCCACTAAACTGCCTCCCACTTCAGATGCCAATCCCAAGTTAAAAGGCTGTCAATTTTACTTCTGACTGGCTAAAATCAGGGCTCCTACTGCCCTCTCCTTGAGTTTGATTAATACGCTGGAACAACTCACAGAACTCAGGGAAACATGTTTATTGGTTTATCACCAAGGACATTACAAAGTACACAGATAAAACAGCCAGATGAAAAGATGGACAGGCCAAGGTATGGTGGGAAGTGGCGCAGAGATTCCATGCCCTCTCCTGGCATGCCACCCTCCAGGAACCACCACACATCCAGCTATCCACGAGCTCCTCAAGCCAGTCCTTTGGGTTTTTAAGGAGGCTCCATCATAGGCATGGCTGACTTAAGTCCCAATCCTCTGATCTTGCCTGCGTCTTTCTGAACCAGCCCCCATTCTGAGGCTCTCTAGGGGCTTCCAGACCCCAGCCATCTCATGAGCACACAAAAGACCCTCTTATTGCTCTAGAGATTACAAGGGTTTTTAGGAACTCTGTGCTAGGAAACAGGATGAAAACCAAATTGTTTTCTTTTTTTTTTTTTTGAGACAGAGTCTCACTCTGTCGCCCAGGCTGGAGTACAGTGGCACCATCTCAGCTTATTACAACCTCCACCTCCCTGGTTCAAGCAGTTCCCCTGCCTCAGCCTCCCAAGTAGTGGGGATTACAGGCACATGCCACCATGCCCAGCGATTTTTTTTTTTTTTTTTTTGGTATTTTCAGTAGAGACAGGGTTTCACCATGTTGGCCAGACTGGTCTCGAACTTCCGACTTCAGGCAATCCGCCCACCTCAGCCTCCCAAAGTGCTGAGATTACAGGTGTGAGCCCCTGTGCCCAGCCCCAAATATGTATTTCACAATATCATAGATGGTGACCAATGCCAGTCTTACGATGGCCTAGAAAAGTCCAGAGCATATTGAAGAAATGAGAGAAATGCTCTGGAAATGAAATACTTTCCACATGACATCATCAATTCCTTACTACAGAAATAACTTCACCTGTTACTTTGTTCCCACCATAGCAATCACTACAACATTAAACACAGGGTCAAATCTAGATGGGGTTTTAATGAATAAAAATACACTGAGAGAATAGAAGCTTTTCATTTTTTCCCCCTCTCACAAACCTGAGAGGCCCAGGAGCCTGCACAAGCACAACTTTGAAGTGAGGCCCACAGCTGGTCATACTTCCTTGTATTCTAGGCCAGTAGTCAACAAACTATGGCACATGGACTATATCCAAGCTGCCACTTGAATGCATAAATAAAGTTTTATTGGAACACAATAAAACGTGTTTACTGTCTATGGCTGCTTTTGCACTAAAATGGCAAAGCTGAATTGCAATAGAAACACTATGGCCAGTCAGACACAGCGGCTCACGCCTGTAATCCCAACACTTTGGGAGGCCGAGCTGGGCAGATCACAAGGTCAGGAGATCAAGACCATTCTGGCCAACATGGTGAAACCCCATCTCTACTAAAAATACAAAGTTAGCCAGGAGTGGTGGCACATGGCTGTAGTTGCAGCTACTGGGGAGGCTGAGGCAGGAGAATCGGTTGAACCAGGGAGTTGGAGGCTACAGTGAGCCGAGATGGTGTCACTGCACTCCTGCCCGGTGACAGAGCAAGACTCTGTCTTGAAAAAAAAAGAAACACTATGGCCTTCAGTGCCTAAAATATTATGTGATCCAATATAGAAACAGAATGCTGACTTGTGCTCTAAAACACTGAGGGAGACCCGGTGCAATGGAAATATTCTTTTGGACAATTATTCCCTTTTACTTACCTGTATGCTATTTTTCTGTAATTCAACAGTTGTTCTTTCTTCCTCCATGTCCCCTTCATGAAGAAAAGCAGGATATTGAGAAGTTAAAAGTAAAGAAGATAACATGAGAAGCCAGACTTCCCCAAAATTCCCACACTCATGAGCCTAGATGTTGCAGCCCATCAATTATAAGTAACAACTCCCCTCAACACACACACAGACACACACACACACACAAATATACGCTGCTCTTGTGGGAAAGTAGAACAACCTCACGTCCCCCTAGAGATAGAAAACAGTGCTCTGGTTCTTGCTGATCATAAAGAAGAGGTTAAGAGTGCTATTTTGTAAGTTAACTGAAGACTAGAAAAGTCTGGTTGTATATTTGCCCATGATAACCAAAAGTATAAAATGTATCCAGGAATATCTTCCACAACAAGAATAAACACTCCCTGTCTCAAATTCAAGAAAGCACTGATTTATACGCCAGGCTTCTGGGAGTTCCACTCCCAATATTTCTTACTTCTGCACCACTTGGCGGGCTAACAGGCTTTGCTGCTCAGCCCTAGACCACTACCCCTGCCCCATGAGCTGCAGGGTCCCCAAAACCTGAGAAAGAGCGTCAGCTTTTTTTTTTTTTTTTTTTTTTTTGAGACAGAGTCTCCCTCTTTCACCCAGGCTGGAGTGCAGTGGTATGAACACGGCTCACAGCTCACTGCAAACTCCGCCTCCCAGGTTCACGTCATTCTCCTGCCTCGGCCTCCCGAGTAGCTGGGACTACAGGCGCCCGCCACCTCGCCCGGCTAGTTTTTTGTGTGTTTTTAGTAGAGACGGGGTTTCACTGTGTTAGCCAGGATGGTCTTGATCTCCTGACCTCGTGATCCGCCCGTCTCGGCCTCCAAAGTGTTGGGATCACAGGCGTGAGCCACCGCGCCTGCCCGAGCATCAGCCTATTGAATTCCATATGCAGGAGGTAGAGAAGGCCGCTATGTTGTGACAAACATGCTAAATTTGCCTGCACAGTACAGGAGTAGCAGAGTAAGACTACTTGGCCAAGCGCAGTGGCTCATGCCTGTGATCCCAGCACTTTGGGAGGCCGAGGTGGGTGGATCACAAGGTCAGGAGTTCACGACCAGCCTGACCAACATGTATTTACTAAAAATTCAAAAATTAACCGGGCATGGTGACGCCCGACTGTAATCTCAGCTACTCAGGAGGCTGAGGCAGGAGAATCGCTTGAACCCGGAAGGCGGAGGTTGCAGCCAGCTGAGATCACGCCACTGCACTCCAGCCTGGGTGACAGGGGGAGACTCCATCTCAAAAAAACAAACACAAAAATACTTAACCTGTGTCAGACCTGATGTGGTATCTGCAGGGCTGTTTCACAAATTTCAAACAAGGAAATATTAACAGTTACCTCCACTGCAATGGAACAAGTAGCATTTTTAAAAGCCAATAAAAAAACTGTAACATTCTTCACTGTATTAGTAACAATATATGCCAGCTGGGCAATCCTGATGTGAGAATGACTTTGCAAAGAAATGGCCACATTTTAGACTATTTCTCACAGAAGCTCTGCAATTCAAATATTATTATAACCAGTTTAGAATTATCTTAGAAAGACTCAACCACATGTTCAATATTAACCCATTAGACAGCTGCTGAGGCAGGGTATGAATGCAGGCCTATTTGTCTTCAAAACCCAAACACCCCGTGAGTACATTTCTGAACACATACCTTAAATTTTAATTGTTATTAAGCCCCTTATTCCCTAGTTTTACCAGGATTTAGCCTAGAACTCTATTGGGCACCACGGAGAGTGGACAAATGAAGCATTCTAATCAAATATGCTGGGTGTGGTAGCTCTTGCTTGTAATCCCAGCACTTTGGGAGGCAAAAGTGGGGGGATCACATGAGGTCAGGAGTTCAAGACCAGCCTGGCCAAAATGGCAAAACTCCATCTCTACTAAAACTACAAAAATTAGCCGAGCATGGTGGTACACAGCTGTAGTCCCAGCTACTCGGGAGGCTGAGGCAGGAGAATTGTGTGAACTCAGGAGGCGGAGGTTGCAGTGAGCCAAGATCACACCACTACACTCCAGCCTGGGCGACAGAGACAGACTCTGTCTCAAAATAAATAAATAAATAATCAAATATGCTATCTTTGAGCTCCTTCTCCTAAGGCCTATGTTTTGGACAACGACGCTTCCCTTATAGCCCTTACCTCCTTCATTTCATATTTATTTAGGTAACATTTATCCTGACCCTACTAACCCTACTACATGAAGTCACCAGGAATAAGGCATAGGAAAAAAAAAAAAAAAGAAAGAAAAAAATCCTGAAGTAAATGAATGTTATAATATTTTGGAGTAAGACACTAAGTAAACAAAATACATCAGGTAAAGATACATGCTATATAAAAAAATGTAGCACATTATAGGGATAAGGAGACACATAACATATTTATCTTCAGCAAGTCAGGACAGGTAATGTGGCAGGGTAGAAGCAGAAAATTAAAATAACTGTTTCAGATAATGCTGGAATTTCAGAGGGTTTAGTATGTCTACTATATATTTATAAGCATTATCAGCTCCCAGAGGAAAAAAAAATCAGTATTGACCAGGCACAGTGGCTCATGCCTGTAATCCCAGCACTTCGGGAGGCCAAGGCAGGTGGATCACAAGGTCAGGAGTTCAAGACCAGCCTGGCCAAGATGGTGAAACCCATCTCTACTAAAAATACAAAAAAATTAGCCGGGCATGGTGGCAGGTGCCTGTAATCCCCACTACTTGGGAGGCTGAGGCAGAGAATTGTTTGAACCCAGGAGGCCGAGGTTGTAGTGAGCCAAGATCGCGCCACCGCACTCCAGCCCGGGGGACGGAGCGAGACTCTGTCTCAAAAAAAAAAAAAAAATGGTATTAATAGGCTAGACTATTGATATATGAGGCTGAATAAAGACTAGCATAAAAGTTTAGAAAGAAAATAGAAAATAATATTTTTTAAAACATAGTAAACAGAATCAGAAAAGCTAAAAAAAAGCATCCGTTGCAAAAAGAAAAACTAATGAAACTGACAAATTCAGCTCTTAAAAAAATTTTTTTTATTTAATTTATTGTTTAAGACAGACTCTCTTTATGTTCCCAGGTTGATCTTATTTCCTAGGCTCTGGCGATCCACCTGCCTTAGCCTCCCACCAGCTGGGACTACAGATGTGCACCACCATAGCCAGCAACAAACTCAGCAATTTTAAGAGCAACAGGGCTTAAAGAACAACAACAAAAATTATGAACAAGAATGAATCATAATTACAGCTATCATAAGGAGAATATAGAAAAAATTTAAGGAATAAATATGAAGATGCACAGGAAATCAATACATTTCTAGAAAGTAGTACAACTTTCCAGCAATGATCTAAAACCTGATTACATCCACTAATCAAAGAAAAAAAAATCAGCGGTTTAAAACATGGTCAGGCTGGGTGCAGTGGCTCATGCCTGTAATTTCAGCACTTTGGGAGGCAGAGAGCCCATGAGTTCAAGACCTGCCCAGGCAACACGGCGAGACTTCTATTTTCTAAAAAGAAATAGGAATAAAGAAAGGAAAAAAAAAAAAAAACTACAAACACCTACAGCAAACATCCTGTTTAATGGTGAAATGAGAGAATAATTCCTTCTGGAATCAGAAACAAGACAAGGATGTAAATTATATGCTAATTCTGTCGGACACTGTACTGGAGGTCCTGGCAAGTGCAGTAAAGAAATGAAAAGAAATGGAAACTGCAAGGAATAAAAAGGGAAAAGATTGAAACTGACAGATGACCAAATTTTCTGTGTGAAATGTAACCAATCTATAAATAAATGATTCAAATGCATCATTAATGACATAAAGCATCAGTTCACTTTTACCTGAATATAATGTATCAAACTGATGTCCACAGGCAGAGTATAAAATCCAGAGACCAAATACTATCTTTTCTTTTGAGACAGGGTCTCACTCTGTTGCCCATGCTGGAGTGCAGTGATGCGATCTCAGCTCACTGCGACCTCTGCCTCCCGAGTGGCTGGGAACACAGGAGCGCACCTTTTATTTTACTGGTTTTTTTGTTTGTTTGTTGGTTGGTTTTTTTGTAGAGACGGGATCTTGCTATGTTGCCCAGGTTGGCCTCAAACTCCTGGGCTCAAGCGATCCGCCCGCCTCGGCCGCCCAAAGGGCTGGGATTACAGGCGTGAACCACCGCGCCTGGCACAAACACTATCTCATGCATAAAGAGGGCACAGGAGGGGACCGAGCCGAGGCAAATATCACCCCGTGCTCACCCGACTCGCCGCGATCCACAGATCAGCTCACAGAGAACAAGGCTGAGGCGCTTGTCCTTGAGACCCGAATGGCAGAGATGCTCTTCCTTTCTGGAAAGAGAGCAAAGGATGCTTTCGGAGGCTGATGAACTACGACATTCGTTCTCCAACTCTCGCCTGCATCAGAATCACTCCGATTTCTGGACCCAGACCAGAGTTCCCGATTCAGTGAGTTTGGGACCAGCCGCGGCCGCAGGGGCAGCTGACCCGGGCTCTCCGAGGAGGTGCCGCAGCGGCGGGAGGCCCGGGGCGCGGGGTCCGGGCAGGGAGTGACGGGGAGGCAGCTCTTAGACCGCCGATCTTCAAGCCGAGCCCTCAGTCTCCCGCGAACCAGACCCGGTGCAGGCGGGGCGGGGCAGGGCAAGACAGGAAGCCGACGGAGGCAAAAATGTTCTTCAGACGCTGGCGGAGTGGCAGGGTGACATGGCTGCCGACTCGCGCATGCGCAGAAGCGCACTTAGCCTTCCTGTTTCGGCGCTGCAAACGGTGTATGGGGCGGGGCCCGGGAGGCGGGACTTGAGGTGAAGGGGGTGGAGCGGGGAGGAGCAGGGTGCGAAGGAGCGCGAAGGCTGGTTCCAGCCGCAAGTGGATGAGAAATCCTAGTTTCTTCATGATTGGGAGTAAACAGAGAAGAAATAGAACCCCGGACTGGACTTGGATGACTCGGCCTGACGGGCCGAGCTGGGGCTAGACCGGACCTAGGGGCGTGGCTTTTTAAATACTCCAAGGGGCGGGGCTAAGGGTGGAACCACATTGGGAGGGGGCCTTGGTTGAAATTCCTAGTGGGTGGAGACGAGGGCTAGGGGCGGGGCGGGGCTTAAGTGACTAGGCCTAGGAATGGGGCTAAGGCTGGGGCTTCCCATTCAGGTCCCTCAGCCACCACGGATACAGGATGCTCATCAATCGGGTTTATACCTATCCTCCACGTTGCTACAGCCCTGTACACAGGACACATTAATTTGCAACTCTAATATGACACAGACTGTCCTTTCCATTCATTCAGTCCTTTTGGGCCTTTCAGTTTTCCCTTTCATTGTTGTGTTGATAACTTCTCCTATAGAGGGAAGTCATTGATAATTATTTAAATACAACCTTTTACCTGGAAACTTGCTGAATTCTGATAGCTGTCAGTTTATTATTTGGAACATCAAATATAAATATTTTCTATGCTTATTTTCATTGTTTTAATATGTATAACTGATTTCTTTTTCTTTTTGTGAGGCAATGTTTCAATCTATCGCCCAGTCTGGAGTGCAGTGGCGCGACTATGGCTCATTGCAGCCTTGACTTCCCCAGCTCAAGTGATTGTCCCATCTCAGCCTCCCAAGCAGCTGGGACTATAGACGCATACCACCCCACCCAGCTATTATTTATTTATTTATTTTATTTTATTTTATTTTACTTTTTGAGACGGAGTCTCGCTCTGTCGCCCAGGCTGGAGTGCAGTGGCTGGATCTCAGCTCACTGCAAGCTCCGCCTCCCGGGTGTACGCCATTCTCCTGCCTCAGCCTCCCGAGTAGCTGGGACTACATTAGCTGGGACTACAGGCGCCTGCCACCTCACCCGGCTAGTTTTTTGTATTTTTTAGTAGAGACGGGGTTTCACCCTGTTAGCCAGGATGGTCTTGATCTCCTGACCTCGTGATCCGCCCGTCTCGGCCTCCCAAAGTGCTGGGATTATAGGCTTGAGCCACTGCGCCCGGCCTTATTTATTTTTTTTGAGACAGAGTCTCTCTCTGTTGCCCAGGCTGGAGTGCAGTGGCGCGATCTCAACTCACTGCAACCTTCGCCTTCTGGGTTCAGACGATCCTCCTGCCTCAGCCTCCCAAGTAGCTGGGATTACAGGCATGCGCCATGACGCCAGGCTAATTTTGTATTTTTAGTAGAGATGGAGTTTCTCCATGTTGGCCAGGCTGGTCTCGAACTCCCGACCTCAGGTGATCCACCCGCCTTGGCCTCCCAAAATGCTGGAATTACAGGTGTGAACCACCGTGCCCAGCCCATAGCAGTGTTGTTAACATCACGTAACCACTACCATGATGAAAGTAAACAGTTATTCTCATTCCTCTAAAAAACTCTGTAGTGCTGCCTCTTTTTAGTCAAACTTTTCCCTCATCATGAATTCCTGCAATATTTCTTACAGTTTATTTTTCCAAAAATGTCTTACGCAGTATGTAGCATTCTGCTTTTCACAGAGCACAACGCATTTCAGATTAGTCATGTCATATTCTTGACTCACAGTTAAGAATGTCTATTGTTTGTTCTTTTCTGTTGCTGCGTAGTATTCCATGGCTTACGTTTACTACCAGTTGTAGGACATTTGGATTGTTTTCACTTTTTGTGAATAAAACTGCTATATACATTCGTACATGATGATTTTTTTGGTGGCAAAATATATATAACATAAACGACACCATTTTAACTCTTTTTTTTTTTTTTGAGACGGAGTCTTGCTCTGTCACCCAGACTGGAGTGCAATGGCGTGATCTCTGCTCACTGCAACCTCTGCCTCCCGCGTTCAAGTATTCCTCCTGTCTCAACCTCCCAAGTAGCTGGGATTACAGACGCCCACCACCATGCCCAGCTAATTTGTGTATTTTTAGTAGAGACAGAGTTTCACCAGGTTGGCCAGGCTGGTCTCAAACACCTGACCTCAGGTGATCCACCCGCCTCAGCCTCCCAAAGTGCTGGAATTACAGGTGTGATCCACCGTGCCCAGCCTTTTTTTTCTTTTTTTTTTTCTCTTTAAGACGGAGTCTCACTGTCACCCAGCCTGGAGTGCAACGGTGTGATCTCTGCTCACTGCAACCTCTGCCTCCCGGGTTCAAGCGATTCTCCAGCCTCAGCCTCCCAAGTAGCTGGGACTACAGGCACCTGCCACCACAGCCAGCTAATTTTTGTATTTTTAGTAGAGACAAGGTTTCACCATGTTGGCCAGGCTGGTCTTGAATTCCTGACCTCAAGTGATCTGCCCACCTCAGCTTCCCAAAGTGCTGGGATTACAGGTGTAATCCCACCCAGCCAAAAGTAGGCGTTTACTGTAGCAAGAAAGTACTCCACAGGGTGAGAGTGGGCCTAAGCAAGCGGCTCAAAGTCCCTTTCACAAAGTTTTTTGGGGTTTAAGTACTCCTTTTGAGGTCCCTACTGGCTATCCCTTATCTGGATGGAGGATTTGGCCCCTGGCTAAATAAAGGCTGAAATGAATTGGCCTGCAGACAACCAGAGGCTGGAGCAGATTGGTACCCTACACAGATGAAGGCGGTAGCCCCTGCTTGGCCCACGGCCACTCCAAGGCACTTCCCCTTTCCATGTGAGACGTGGTGGAAGGAGAAGGATCGTAGTGTTAGAAATGCTTGTTGCCTGGTGCTGTAAAGAACTAGCACTTGAACATAATTTAATTTCTTCAGCAAGGCCATTTTTTTACTTTCTGCAGAAAGGGTACACTTGCCAGCAGTTTTGCCACGAGAGTACACTGAACAAAGGAGACAGGGTCATTTATAACCTGACGTGTCCATCCTACTGCTGTGTCCAGTTTCCATTGGCTGGAACAGGACCTCACATTCTGTGTTTGTCCTGATTGGCTAGCAACTTAGGACTTTTTAAAAGGGGCAAAGGCAGAGGAGAACAAAGGAAGGAGGAAGTAACTTGTGGAATGTTGAGAAAGGTAAAAACACCTTCAGATAAGGAAGAGGAACAGGCTATGACCTAATGCTTGCTTGGACCAGTATAAGCATGCCAGGGCAAATATTTAGGCTAAATTGTGGGAGCTAAGAACATAAAGTACATTGATTTCTTTATTACGGCTAGCAGATATTTAAGAATGTTAGCACAGGTCTTTCAGTAAATTTTGCTTCTAAGAGAAGTTACTATTTATTCCTAATTAGATGGGCAGGAAAGTCTTTAAAGAGAACCTCTACCTTACTTTTTACAGTAGAGAGAGTAGCCTTTGATCTTGGGAAGATGGGGTTTTTCCTTTTGGTTTAGCTCCAGAAAGTTCGTGTTAATTGGCCTTAGGTTCCCTGCCCCCAGCCCCAGGTGTTTTTTCTTTAATTTTAGGAAATTATTGCGAATTGGCCTTAGATTCCCCGACCCCAGATCTTGGTGTTTTGTCTTTTAGGAAGTCCGCATGAATCTTATCTATGCTCTTATCTACGTACTAATTTTTGTGGTTTTTTTTTTTTTTTTTTTGGCTTTTTTATAGGGATAGGGTTTTGCCATGTTGCCCAGGATGATCTCGAACTCCTGAGCTCAAGTGATCTGCCTGCCTCAGCCTCCCAATGTGCTGGTATCACTGGTGTAAGCCATCAGGCCCAGACTCTATGTGCTAATTTTTGAACCAATTCCAAGTAATAGGAGCTTCCAGTCTCTGGGTGTGAAATGACCAAAAATCCAGTCCTTGCGGGGCAGAATAGTGTCTGGAGGCAGGGAACCTAAGGCTGTTTCATGCCGACGTCCTAGAACTAAATTGAAAGGAAAACCCTAATTTTCCTCGCCTATGTAACAAAAGGACCAGAGGCTACTCCCTTTGACCTTTTCCGCTGGCAGATAGGAAATTGGCGGTCTGCAACAAATCAGACTGATGGCCGGTTGAGTCTTCGTTTGCAGAGAAGTGTAACTTTGTAACTTCACCCTAGCCTTTGATTGGTTGCTTTTTGCAACCAATCAGATGTTTGCACAGGAGTGTGACCTTTGTAACTTCACTTCAGCCTCTGGTTGGCTGCTTTCTGCAACCAATCAGACTGCGGGCAAACTTCATTTACAGGAAGTGAGCATGAAGTGGCCAATGGTAAACTTCTAAGAGGTATTTGGACTCATGAAGATTCTGCACCATCAGGGCCCTTGAGCTGCTGCTTGGCCAGTTCCCACACCGTGGAGTATGCTTTCGTTTTCAACAAATCCCTGCTTTTGTACTTCTGTTGCTTCGTTCTTTCTTTGCTTTGCTGGGCGTTTTGTCTAATTCTTTGTTCAAAACGCCAATAACCTGGACAGCTTGCAGTCAAGACCCTCTACCGGTGACACGTGCCCTCTTCCGGGAGTTAAACAGCATTTCCTCTCTGCTCTGGGTTGGAAAAAGCCGCAGCCGCTTGTGGGCAGGGAACCCGAGGCCCCGCCCCCACGTGGTCCTAGCCTCTGCGCGTGCGCAGCCTGTCTGCGTGTGCGCATGCGCATAACGGCCGCCATCTTAACCGCGCGCTTACTCCGGCGTGTAAGGCTTGGTTTATTCGGCGGCTTCTGGTCTTGTCCCGGTGCGGCCACGCGGGAGTAGGTGGGTCGAAAGGGGAGATGCCCAGTGAAATGGAGCCTCTCCCGTGCACAGTCGGGCAGTTCGAGCGTCCTATGGGCGCTCCCAAGTCGCGGCCCCTCCTCTGAAAGCCACAGTCAGGTCTGTCCTCAGGGGTCGAAGCGGCTGCCTTGGGGCCTCAGCCCTGGAGGAGGCGGGGGTTGGGGGGGCGCACGGCGTTTTCATTCGCCTTGTTCCCATCTGCAGAAGCCTCATAGGGCCGGGCGCGGCGGCTTACGCCTGTCATCCCAGCGCTTTGGGAGGCTGAGGTAGGAGGTTTACTTGAGGCTAGTTCAAGACCAGGCAGGGCAACATAGGGAGAGCTCCCTCCCGCTCCAAAATCTAATAGGGGGGCGGAAAAAAAGCCTCCACATCCAGCGTTGTGCCTTTTCTCCAGAAGGAAGAGCATCTGTGCCTTCCTGTTCACGGTGACTTTCGCTTGGCGTCCTCCTGGCCTCACCAGCCTGGCAATTCTGTCGTGTCCGGTGAGCACTTCATGCACTTGTTCTGGCTGTAGGTGTCGGGTCTTGAAGTTTTAAGTTGTATCGAGGTGGAAAGAAACCTTTTCAGGTGGTTCAGGAGCACTTGGATCTGATACCATCGAATGTATGAGTGGGTAGATGAATGCACATAAATGTACAATTTACCATCCAGGAAAAACGCAGGACTGCTCAACTGTGGTTCCAGACTATCACCTCGATCTCGCCCTAGCGCCCTGTAGATTCCCCCAGAGCCTCAAAACAGGAGGGCGTCCCTAGGAACATGATGCGGGCTGATTTACTAGCACGAGTGATTGAATTGATAATGAATGCGGAGATAACTTTCGGCAGGTGGGTTTTCTCCCAGCTATTCATTTATAAGTCTTATCAAGGGCGGGGCCAGGTGGCTCACACCTGTAATCCCGGCGTTTTGGGAGGCTGAGGCTGAAGGATCACTTGAGCCCAGGAATTTGATGCTAACCTAGAAAAAATAGGGCAAACCCCTCTCTCTACTAAAAATTAAAAAAATTAGCTGGGCATGGTGGTGTGTGTCTGTGGTCACACCTACTTTGGAGGCTGAGGTGGGAGGATCACTTGAGCCTGGGAGGTCGAGGGTGCTGTGAGCTGTGATTGTGTCACTGCACTCCAACTTGGGCGACAGGGTGAGACCCTGTCTCGAAAAAAACAAAACAAAACAAAACAAATACCGATCTAGAGAAAATCTGTAGCTCAAGTAAAACAAATGTCTTTAGGCCGGGCGAATCCCAGCACGTTGGGAGGCTGAGGCTGGCAGATCACGAGGTCAGGAGTTCAAGATCAGCCTGACCAACATGAAACCCCCGTCTCTATTCAAAGTACAAAAAATTAGCCAGGTGTGGGCGCCTGTAATCCCAGCTACTCAGGGGCCTGAGGTACGAGAATCGCTTGAACCGGGGAGGCAGTGGTTGCAGTGAGCCAAGATTGCGCCATTGCACTCCAGCCCGGGCGACAGTGCGAGACTCCGTCTCAAAATAAATAAAACTCAAATGTCTTTAACCCTTAACCTACATTCACTAGTTGTTAAGATTTGTTTCATTTTTTTCTGTATATACTTTATGATGAGCCATTTAAATTGGAAGTGAATGAACTTTCCCCTTTTATCTTAAGCATGTATCTTATATACCTCCTAAAAGCGAAGACAAGCTTAAAATAAGACTACATTGTCCATCCTCACCCCCAAATCAAATCACATTTCCCCAGCTGTCCAAAAGTCACCATTATCGTTGCCAGGTTGTTTGCATGTTTTTAGATCTGTTAAATCTGTTTTTGACTAGAATATTCACCTGATTTTTTTTTTTTTTTTTTTTTTTGAGACGAAGTCTCCATCTGTCCCAGGCTGGAGTGCAGTGGTGTGATCTCAGCTCACTGCAACTCCTGCCTCAGCCTCCCAAGTAGCTGAGATTACAGGCGTGTGCCACCATGCCCAACTAATTGTTTTTAGTAGAGACAGGATTTCACTATGTTGGCCAGGGTGGTCTCGAACGCCTGACCTCGTGATCTGCTGGCCTCAGCCTCCCAAAGTACCGTGCCCCACCATTCACCTGAAATTTTAAAAATAACATTTTGATCTTTGAAGATTTCTGGAGGATTATATTGTAAAATGCTGACGTTCTCATGCAATGAGGTTTTCCTGTGATTTTACTTGATTTACCTATGTCCTGTATTTCCTGTAAAGTGGATGTTGGGGTTAGAGTGGTACTGTCTAACACAAATATAATGTAAGGCACAGATGTAATTTTTAAAAATTTTAGTAGCCAAATTAGAAAATATTAAATGTATGTATGAAATCATCTTTAAAATACTAAAAATGCAGCATATCCAGTTATCAATATAAGTTAATGAAATTAATGACTAATGTAGTCAATATAAAACTGAGACATTTCACGCTTCTTTTGTACTAAGTCTTCGGAATCCAGCACGTATTTTACACTTACAGCTGATTTTCATTGGAAATTCTTGATCTGTATTTAGAGTTTATAAAATTTACTGTTGAAAAAGTAGATTAACAAACCCAGGTTGTTCCAAACATACTTAAAAGTTTTCCAGTAACAATTTTATTTTTAAAGTTGAATTAAAAGTAAATAAATTTAAGAATTCATTTCCTCAGTTGCACTAGCCACATGGGGCTAGTGGCTATTGAGTTAGACTGGCCAGATCCAAGGCTTCCATTTTCTAGGCAATGTACATGGCTTCATATTATATCCTATCAGTAGTCACATAATACAAGTTTGTTAGTGATGCTAAGCATTTGGTCAAGGTACTCATCTCTGTATAGTCACGTTTTTCTTATAGTAATCTATAAGTGAGACTTTGGCCACAGGGGAATAATCTGTTCCCCAACAGCCTTTCACCCAGTGCTTTTGTTTGTTTATTTTTGTTTTGTTGTTGTTTTTTGTTTTTTTGGTTTTTTTTTTTTTTGACGGAGTCTTGCTCTGCTGCCCAGGCTGGAGTACAGTGGCGTGATCTCGGCTCACTGCGACCTTTGCCTCCCTGGTTCAGTGATTCTCCTGTCTCAGCCTTCCAAGTAGCTGGGATTACAGAAGTACGTCACCACACCCGGCTAATTTTTGTAATTTTAGTAGAGATGGGGTTTCACCATATTGGCCAGGCTGGTCTGGAACTCTTGACCTCAGGTAATCCTCCCGCCTCGGCCTCCCAAAGTGCTGGGATTACAGGTGTGAGCCACCGCGCCCGGCCTAAATGCAGAAGCATTTGATAGTCTGAGCGCAAAGTAGGGCTGTATAAAACGGGTCAGTATCGTATCTGGATGCAAACAACCCAGGGTCACATTTCCTTGGAAACAGTAAATTTGAGTAGATGTGGAATGTTGTGTCAGAAATCTTTTATTTGAAACTCAGCACCTGGGTTGTAAATTGTTACTTCTTGGTATCAAAAAATTACATAAACCCTTTAGGTGAAAGTGGGATATTTCAGTCTTTCTGATATTTCTTACTGATACAGTTTCAAACAGCAAATTTCTAATAACTGATTTTAGAGAACAAAGTTTCACAGTGCGTAAAAATGCAACAGTAACTCAAAGAAAAAAGTCATTAAAACTGCCTTGTTCCTTTTGTGGTAACCGTACAGCTGTTTTTTTTGTTTTTTGGGTTTGGGGTTTTAAGTTTTAAACTTTCTTTTTTTATTCCTGTGCTTACCCAATACAGCTTTTTAAACATCATAGTTATTATTCCTCTTTCATAAATGGAATGGCCTTGAGCGTATGTGGAGTCATATTTTTTAATTTTTTTATATTTATATACAGTATGATTGATTTTTGTATTTAGTTTGAGAGTCTTTGTTTTTCACATTTAATGTGTTTTCTTCCACTTTTTCCCCACTGTAAAGTTAATATCTTACTCTGATTAAAAAGTTTCTAATAGGGAGATACTTCAAGACTAGGCAAGGATTCTGTTTTCATCTTACTATATGCCCACTAATTTTAGTATCCATTGATAATTATTATCTGTAATACTTACTATTGTGCCATTTTTCCAAATTGTGAATTTCTGTTCCAGTCATATCTTCTGTATTTATTGGAATTCTGCAAAAAACAACTTTTCTTTCTCCTCCCTTTATTAAATTACTTCACATCAGTATAGGCCAGTGGCTGTTACCACTGTTTTTTATTTTCTTGCTCAGAATGTCCCAGACTTGGTTATTGGGAACTCCCTTAAGTTGATTTCTGCATTGTTTTTGACATGTTCCCATCCTTTTTGGAGAATTTATTTACCTTCTGGCAGTGTTCAGGCTCATCTTGTACTTTCCTTGCCCCAGACCTGGAATTGATCTCTGGGGAACTCTGGTTCCTTTTATTGGAGAATGAAATTCATAAACCAAGATCTGGGCATTAGGTATGCTTTTTTCTTCTGGATACATCTGGGAAATGTGTGTGTCTGTACACACACCAAAACATTTATATCTGTCTATATGTATTTGTATATATTCCTAAAGCCATAACGTATTTAATAGGTATTGGGGTTTCAGTTTTGCGAGATGAAAAGGGCTCTGGAGGTTGATGGTGGCGGTGATTGTACAAACATATGTACTTAATGCTACTGAACTATACACTTGAAAATGGTTAAGATGTTAAATATTCTATGTATTTTACCACAATAAAGAAAAAAAATTTACCAAAAAAACCATGGTATCATATCCAAAGCTCAGCTTTTATTCTGTTTCTGAAGAATATGTCATTGGAATATTGATAGGAATTGCATGGAATCTGTTGATCACTTTGGGTGCTGTGCACATTTTAATATTCTTCCTATACATGAACACTGGGTATCTTTTTGTTTATCTGTATCTTTTTCAGTTTCTTTCATCAGTGTTTATAGTTTTCAGATCTTTTACCTCTTTAGGTAAATTTATTCCTAAATATTTTTAATGGTCTTTTAATGGAATTCTTTTCTTTCTTTTTTTTTTTTTTTTGAGACGGAGTCTCGCTGTGTCATCCAGGCTGGGGTGCAGTGGCGTGATCTCCGCTCACTGCAAGAGTTCACGCCATTCTCCTGCCTCAGCCTCCGAGTAGCTGGAACTACAGGCGCCCGCCACCACGCCCGGCTAGTTTTTTTTTTTTTAGTAGAGACGGGGTTTCACCATGTTAGCCAGGATGGTCTCGATCTCCTGACCTCGTGATCCACCCACCTCGGCCTCCCAAAGTGCTGGGATTACAGGCTTGAGCCACCGCGCCCGGCCAGAGGAATTCTTTTCTTTCTTTCTTTTTTGGATAGTTTATGTATAGAAACACAACTGATTTTTGTATGGTTTTTTTTGAGATGGAGCCTTGCTCTGTGGCCAGGCTGGAGTTCAGTGGTGCAATCTCGGCTCACCGCAACCTCCACCTCCTGGGTTCAAGTGACTCTCTTGCCTCAGCCTCCCGAGTAGCTGGGATTACAGGCACATGCCACCATGCCCAGCTAATTTTTGTATTTTTAGTAGAGATGGGGTTTCACCATGTTGGCCAAGATGATCTCGCACTCCTGACCTGGTGTTCGTCCTGCCTTGACCTCCCAAAGTGCTGGGATTACAGGCATGAGCCATCACACCTAGCCTGTATGTTGATTTTGTATCCTGCAACAAAAAGTAAATTTGTTTACTTGTTCTAACAGTTTTTGGTGGAGTTTTTGGGTTTTCTGTATATAAGATCATGTCATCTGCAAACAGTTTATTTTACTTCTTCCCTTCTAATTTGGATGCCTTTTATTTCTCTCTCTGTTTTGCTTAATTGCTCTGTCCAGGTTTTCTGGTACTGGGTTGAACATAAGTAGTTAGATTGGGCACCCTTGTCTTGTTCCTGCTCTTAAAGGAAAGGTTTTAGCTTCCTACTGTTGAATATGATGTTAGCTGTGGGCTTGTCATATGGCCTTTATTATGTTGAGGTACATTTCTTCTGTACACAAATTTGAGAGTTTTTTTTTTTTTTTTTTGAAACAGGAGTCTTGCTCTGTCTCCTGGGCTGGTGTACAGTAGCATGATCTCTGCTCACCACAGCCCCACCTCCCAGGTTCGCATAATTCTTGTGCCTCAGCCTCCAAGTAGCTGGGATTACAGATGCACACCACCATGGCCAGCTATTTTTTGTATTTTTAGTAAAGACAGGGTTTCACCATATTGGCCAGACTGGTCTCAAACTCCTGATCTCAAATGATCTACCCGCCTTGGCCTCCCTAAGTGCTAGGTTTACAGGCATGAACCACTGTGCCTGGCCTGTTGAAGGTCTTTATCATGAAAAGATGTTTTATTTTGTCAAGGCTTTGTCTGCGTTTATTGAGATGATTATAAGAACTTTGTCCTACATTCCGTTAATGTGGTGTATCACATTGCTTAATTTGTATTATTTTGAACCATCCTTGAACCCCAGGAATAAAGCCTACATGATGTTAACATGTGGTTGAATTCAGTTTGCTTCTATTTTGTTGAGATTTTTTGTGTGTTTGTTTTGTTTTTCAGACTGGGCCTAACTCTGTCTCCCAAGCTGGAATGCAGGGGCACAATCATGGTTCACTGCAGCCTTGTCCTCCTGGGGTCAAGCAATCCTCCTACCTCAGCCTCCCAAGTAGCTGAGACCACAGGCGTGTGCCACCACACCCGGCTTTTTGTAGAAATGGGGTATCACTATGTTCCTCATGCTGGTCTCAAACTCCTGGGCTCAAACAATCCTCCCACCTCAGCCTCCCAAAATGCTGGGATTACAGGCATGATCCATTGCACCTGGCCTTGTTGAGGATTTTTGCATCTATATTCCACAAGGATATTGGCCTATAGTTTTCTTGAAGGCTTCCTGTCTGGCTTTGGTATCAGGGTATTGGTGGCCTTATAAAATGAGTCTGCAAGTCTTCCTTCTTCAGCGTTTTGGAAGAATTTAAGAAGTATTGGCATTCATTCTTTCTTCTTTCTTTTGAGACAGAGTTTTGCTCTTGTCGCCTGGGCTGGAGTGCAGTGGCATGATCTCACCTCACTGCAACCTCTGCCTCCTGAGTTCAAGTGATTCTCCTGCCTCAGCCTCCTGAGTAGCTGCGATTACAGTCGCCCCCACCCCCCCGCCACCCCACCCGGCTAATTTTTGTATTTTTGGTAGAGATGGGGTTTCACCATGTTGACCAGGCTGGTCTCTAACCCCTGACCTTAAGTGATCCACCTGCCTCAGCTTTCCGAAGTGCTGGGATTACAGGCGTGAGCCACCACGCTCGGCCCATTAATTCTTTAAATATTTGGTAGAATTCACCAGTAAAGCCATTTGGTCCTGTTCATGCAGGGTGGTTGTTTACTGATTTAATTTCCTTACTTGTTTTTGGTTGTCCAGGTTTTTTATTTCCTCATGATTCAGTCTTGATAGATTGTATGTTTCTAGGAATTTGTCTGTTTCTTCTAGGTTATCCAATTCATTGGCATATAAGTGTTCATGGTAGTCTCTTCTGGTTCTCTGTTTTTCCGAGGCATCCATTTTAATGTCCCTTTCTTTAAGATTATAATCTTATTTGAGTTTTCCTTCTCTTTTTCTTAATTACTATAGGTAAAGATTTCTCCATTTATTTAATTTGTTTAAAAAAAAAACCGAGCTCTCAGTTTTGTTGATCTTTTGTTTCTAGTATCTTATTTCATTGATTTATTTTTGCTCTAATCTTTATTATTTCCTTCCTTCTAACTTTGGGCTTAGTTCTTTTTCTAATTCCTTGAGGCATAAATTAGGTTGTTTATTTGATACCTTTTTTTTTTCTAACATGAGTATGTATTGCTATAAAGGTTTGTCTTAGAACTTCTTTTAACTGCATCCCGTAAGTTTTGGTATGTTAAGTTTCTATTTTTGTTTGTCTCAAGATAATTATTAGTTTTCTATTTTAGTGTATTCCTTGACCCTTGGTTGTTCAAGAGTATATTAGTTAATTTCCACCTGTTTCTGAATTTTCCAGTTTTTAGCCTGTTACTGATTTCTAGCTTCATACCATTATTTTCAGAAAAGATGGTTTTTATGATTTCAGTCTTATTAAATTTGTTAACTTGCTTTGTCGCCCAACATTTTATCATCCTGGAGAATATTCCAGGATAATATTCTCCTGTGTGCTGGAGAAGAATGTATTTTGTACTGCTCTTGGATGAAATGTTCTGTTTCTACGTTTCATCTACATTGTTTTTCAAGATCACTATTTTCTTACTAATATTTTGTCTGGATGATCTAGTCATTGTTGAAAGTGGAGTATGGATGTCTCCTACTATTATCATACTGTTTTTTCTTCTTTCAGATCCGTTAATATTTGCTTTATGTATTATGAGCTCCCTAAATATATTGGTGTATATATAATTAAAACTTTATATCCTTTTGATAAATCGGTCCCTTTATTATTATATAAGGACCTTTGTCTCTTGTGACAGTTTTTGTCTTAAAGTCTATTTTGTGTGATGTAAGAATAGGGGCTCCTGCTGTCCTTTGGTTATCATTTGCATGGAATATCTTTTTCTAACCCTTGACATTTAGTCTGTGCCCATTAAAATTAAAATGAGTATCTTGTAGCCAGGAGATAGTTGGATCTTGTTTAGTTTGTTTTGAGACAGTCGTGCTCTGTCGCCGAGGCTGGAGTGCAGTGGCGTGATCTCAGCCTACTGCATCCTCCGCCTCCCGGGTTCAAGCAATTCTTCTGCCTCAGCCTCCTGAGTAGCTGGGACTGCAGGCGTGTGCCACCATGCCTGGCTAATTTTTATGTTTTAGTAGAAACAGTGTTTCACCATATTGGCCAGGCTGGTCTCGAACTCCTGACCTCATCATCTGCCCGCCTCGGCTTCCCAAAGTGCTGGGATTACAGGCGTGAGCCGCCACGCCCCACCTGTTTGTTTGTTTGTTTTAACCATATTCTGCCATTCTGTGTCTTTTCATTGGGGAATTTAATCCATTTAAAGTAATTGTTGATAGATGATGACTTGTTATTACCATTTAGTTCATTGTTTTCTGGCTGTTTTGTAGTTCTTCCTGTCTTCTCTTGCAGTCTTTGCGAGTGATGACTTTTTGAATATACCATTTTATTGTCCCCTGGTTTGCAAGGTTTCTGCTGAGAAATCAATGGGTAATATTATGGAGATTCCTTTGTATGTAGTGAGTCATTTTCTCTTGCTACGTTCAAAATTCTCTTTGTCTTTGACTTTTGACAAGTTGACTGTAATGTGTCTCACTTTAGATCTCTTTCAGTTGAACCTTTTTGGGGGCTTTGGGATTCATGAATGTGGGTGCCTCTGTCTCCCCAGATTTGGAAGATTTATAGCTATTCTTTAAATAGGCTTTCTACTCGTTTCTGTCTCTGCTCCCTCTGTAACTTCTTTAATGCTTATATTCACTTGGCAGGGTTCCACAGGTTCTTTATGCTTTCTTCACTCTTTTTCTTTTTTTTTTTTTTTTTTTTTTGAGACGGAGTCTCGCTCTGTCGCCTTGCTCTGTCGCCTGGGCTGGAGTGCAGTGGCCGGGTTAGCCAGGATGGTCTCGATCTGCTGACCTCGTGATCCGCCCGTCTCCGCCTCCCAAAGTGCTGGGATTACAGGCTTGAGCCACCGCGCCCGGCCTCTTCACTCTTTTTCATTGTTTTTTCTTTTTGTTCCTCTGACTATAATCTACTTTTTATTTTGTTGATTCTTCTGCTTGATGATGTCTGCTCTTGGACCCCTCTAGTTAATATTTCAGTTCAGTTATTGTACTCTTCAGCTCCAGTATTTCTCTTTTGTTCTTTATCATTTCCATCTCTGGGTTGAATTTCTCACTTCATCTATTATTTTACTGACCTCATATAGTTATGTATCTCTGCTGTAATTTAACTCACTGATCTTTAAGATGATTATTATTACTTCCTTCTCAGGTGATTCACAGGTCTCCATTTCTTTGGGGTTGGCTACTGAATATTTGTTTTCTTCCTTTGTGTCATGGTTTCTTCTTGATTCTTCATGCTGTTTGTAGGTTTGCTTTGCTGTCTGTGAATTGAAGTAGTAGGTATTTCTCAGTCTTTATGAGTTAGTCTTGACTGGGAAAGACCTTCATCCATTAGCTGTGCTCCGTATGAGACAAGATCAGGACTGACCCCTACAGGAGTGTACCATAAGGTTGGTGACAAGTACATCTTCTCTTCTCTCTCTCTCTCCACAGAAAAGCGTCTCAGTCATACAGAGCAGATGTAAGAGGATGTCTGCCTCATTGCTTTCTCAGATGATCAGCACCTCAGTATGAGACAAGATGGCTACTAGCTCCTTGGAAAACTCTCTGAGAGGTCAGGAGGTCAAGTAGCCAATCTCACTTCCCATGAAGAAATAATCAGTCAGGGCAACTGAGCTGAGCTGGTTTGGGGGAAGGGCTAAGTTGAAAATTGTTCTTACCTGTATAAATGCAGCTGCTCTCAGTTTGTGCTCCTCTGGGGTTGCTTGCAATTATTAGTTTGATTATGGATTTATCTTCAAGGTATTTTGGTTCCAGTATTGTTGTTACATGTTTTCATGAGTGAACAGAGAGGTAGGGCTTCCTACTCTGCCGTTTTACTGACATTCTTTGTGATATATTACTTATTGAATCTTAAAATACAAATAAGGTAGCTCTGAATTGCTAATTCAGACCCCTGTGTAAAACAGATTTATTAACTGAGTTGTTTTTGTGTGATTCTTTTATATTTAGGCTTAGATTATATGTTCAAAATACTGTTTTCCAAATTCACTTAGATGAGTTATTTTTATCTTTCAATATGGTTTTGTTATTCATTTGTAATACAGTTAAAAAGCAACCATTTTTGTCACCTTAAAGTGTAATGTTAGCTTTGGCGTTTTTGTAGATGCCCTTTATTAGGCTGAAAATTTTTCTTGGTCTTATTGAACTTCATTGAAAACAATCATGGTTAATGAATTTTGTCAGATTCCTTTTCTGCATCTCATGAGATCATCTGATTTTCTGGCCTGCCAATATGTTGCATTAAATTGATTTACATTTGAATATCTCACGTTTCTGGGATATGTTCTAACTTGATGTATTATCTCTTCATATATAGAGGTATACATATGTATGTGTGTATATATATATCACTGTATTCATTTTGCTAAAATTTTATTAAGGGTTTGTATTAACTCTGCTCTCCAACCAGCCTGTGATAGCTGAGGGCCCAGAGTGCCTTAAATGGATTTACCTTTACCCCTTTGCCCTGCCACTTGCCTTTGGGGATGGCTGCCTTGGTCATCAGGGAGGCTACATGCACCTCAGTGATCCTGCCTTATCCCAGCCTTTAATATACTATGGTCTGGTATTAGGTGAAGACTTGTGAGAGTCTGTGGATGGATTCATCACTGTGATTTCTGTAACTGAGATGTCTCAGAATTCTAATGTGGTCTGTCAGCCACACTCTGCTGTCAAATTTTGGTAAGATTTAATGATGATTTCTTTATACCTTCATGTGTGGCAGATTCCTTCTCTCAGCACTCATTCAAGATTGAGAAAAATCATGAGTATATTCTTTCTTAGCAAAGCTTATTATTTAGGTGTATCTGCATTCTTGGCTCTCTGATGTATTTTTAAAAGGTATGATTTTATAACTATGTGGCTTGCGTTTTAAGAGAGAAGGATCAACCCTTGGAAGTTTTACATTCTAATATGAATGTATGAGAACATTTATTTTGGTTTTTGTTTTGTTGTGTTTTTGAGACGAGGTCTCTGTTGCCCAGGCAGGAGTACAGTGGCAAGATCACGGTTCACTGCAGCGTTGACCTCCCGAGGCTCAGGTCTTCCTCCCACCTCAGTCCCCTGAGTAGCTTGGACTATAGGTGAGTGCTACCACACCTGGCAAATATTTGTATTTTTTGTAGAGACAGGATTTCACCATGTGTTGCCTAGGCTGGGCTCAAGCAGTCCACCTTCCTCAGCGTCCCAGAGTGCTAGGATGAGCCACCATGCCCAGCCAGAAAATTTTAAAAATAGATATTTGTAGAGTTATACATCCAGGAGGATTTTTAGAAATGGGATTTCTAAGTCAAAGGGTAAATGCGTATATAATTTAACTATATGCTGCCAAATTCCCTGGTGTTTTTTTTTTTTTTTTTTTTAATGAAGTTAAAAATAATTCCAAAGGAAGCTAGGCATAGTGGCTCACACATGTAATCCCAGCCGTTGGGGAGGCCAAGGCAGGAGAATCACTTGTGTCCAACGTGAGCAAGATAGCAAGACCCCATCTCTGCAGAAAACTAAAGAATTCGCTGGACATGGTGGCACATGCTTCTTGTCCTAGCTACTTGGGAGGCTGAGGTAGGATTCCTTGAGCCCTGCAGGTCAGGGCTGCAGTGAGCCAAGATTGTGCTACTGCACTTCAGTCTGGGCAACAGAACAGGGCCCTGTCCCTTACCCCATCCCAAAAACAAGCCTGAGAATAAGAGGAGATAATTCCTGCTTAGGTAACTGACCAAAAAAAGGCTTATATCCAAAATATATTAAGAACTCTCTTACACATTAATTCCAAAAATTCAAACAATCCAATAGAAGAATCAGTAAAGAGGCTTGAGCAGGCTCTTCACAAAACTGTGCTATGGATAATAAACATGAAAAATTGAAGTTTTTATCCTCATTAATTATCAGGCAAATGGAAATTAAATCTGCCACTACACATGCATCAGAATGGCTAAATCCAAAAAGAGTTACAATACCAAATGTTGAAGAGAGTTTAAAGAAACTAGAGTTTGCATATACTTTTAGTGTGTAAAGTAGAAATATGTTTTGAAAAACGATTTGGCATTGCGTTCCAAATTTGAACTTAAGGATATACCCTTAAATACAACCATATAGCATCATCATTTGAAGTAGCTCAGAATTAAATAGCTTTAATATCTGTCTACAAGAATACATGAATAAACCAAGCTGTAATGGTTAAGTATCAGAAATATTTGGGACCAGAAGTGATTTGGATTTCAGAAGTGATTTGGATTTCAGATTTCTTCAGATTTTGCAATATTTGCATTATACTTCAGAAATTTAAAATGTTCCAGTGAGCATTTCCTTTGAGTGTCATGTGGATGCTCAAAAAGGTTTTTTTGGAGCATTTTGGATTTCAGATTTTCAGATTAGAGATACTCAGCCTGTTTTATGGAGTGCTTTTAGGTAAAAGGAAAAGAACTACAGCTATGTGCAACAGTATGGATGACTCTCATAAACATAATGTTGAATCAAAACAGCTAGACATAAATGAATAAATGATTTCATTATAAAGTTTAAAAACAGACAAAATTAATGTATACTGTTAGAAGTGAGAATAGTGCTACCATTTGAGAAGAGGGGCAATGATTTAGACGTGTCGTGTGCATCAAGGTGTAGAAATTAATGATGCATTATACCTTTGTAATTCTACACTTTTGTGAATATATATTTCAATTAAGTGTTTAAAAAATTCAGGTGTCATTTCCAAGTGTTTGAAAGAGATTAGCAAAATGAATATAAAGAAGACATCAAAAGCTGAAAGCAACATTTAATGGGAAAAAAAGTAAAACTGATCAGTAAACTCAAGTGATAGGTTTTTTAGAAGTATAAAATTGGCTTGTCATGGCCGGTCGCGGTGGCTCACGCCTGTAATCCCAGCACTTTGGGAGGCCGAGGCGGGCGGATCACGAGGTCAGGAGATTGAGACCATCCTGGCTAACACAGTGAAACCCCGTCTCTACTAAAAATACAAAACAAATTAGCCAGGCGTGGTGGCGGGCGCCTGTAGTTCCAGCTACTCAGGAGGCTGAGGCAGGAAAATGGTGTGAACCCGGGAGGCAGAGCTTGCAGTGAGTTGAGATGGCACCACTGCACTCCAGCCTGGGCGACAGAACAAGACTGTGTCTCAAAAACAAACAAAAAATTGGTTGGTCATGTGGCTAGCACCTGTAATCCAGCACGTTGGGAGGTCAAGGCGGGAGGATCGCTTGAGCCCAGGAGTTCAAGATCAGTCTTCCCAACATTGTGAGGAACCCTCTTCTCCATTCCAGCCCTACCACCACTCTCTACCAAAAAAATTTTTTTTAATTGGCCAGGTGTGGTGGGGGCTTGTGCCTGAAGTCCTAGCTACTCAGAAAGCTGAGGCAGGAAGATTGCTTGAGCCCAGGAGTTCAAGGCTGCTGTGAGCTTGATCCTACTATTACACTCCAGCCTTGGAGACAGAGTGAAGCTCCGTCTCTCCCATACCCCCAGAAAAGTATAAAATAGACAAACGTTTGCATAATGTGTGATTCAGCATTTCATCCACCCCATACATTTTCTTTTTTCTTTTTCTTCTTTTTTGTTGAGACAAGGTCTGGCTCTATCGCCCAGACTGGTGTGCAGTGGCATGATCTCGGCTCACTGCAACCTTTGCCTCCCAGGCTCAAGCCACCTTCCCACCTCCCAAGTAGCTGGTACTACAGACATGCACCACCACACCTGGCTAATTTTTGTGTTTTTTGTAGAGATAGGGTTTTACCATGTTGCCCAGGCTGGTCTCAAACTTGTGAGCTCAAGTGATCTGCCTGCTTTGGCCTCCCAGAGTGCTGGGATTACAGGCATGAGCCACACCCCATACATTTTCTACCCTCTGCTAGGACCTATGAATATTAAAAGAAAAACTTTAGATAAATGTAATAGTTAAGCATTAAAGGATTCGTGAATCAGGCAGCACTCAAAACCAGAAGAGGTTCAGGGGCTCTGCTGTAGCAGCATGCCCATGCCCAACTGGGTTTTATAGACTGAATATGGAAGCAAAGTAAAGAAATTACTTAATTGGCTACAGCTAGGCATTAGCCTTAGCAGTATTCTGAGTTTCTTGTGTGAACCATTAGTATTATTCTATTGCTTTGGATAAGAAGTTGAGTGTCACTTTTTAGGCAAGCCAGATGTCAGTTTTCAAGTGTCTTATGGTTATTTTCTTCTATTTTCTTGCCCAGAACCAGTTCTGAGTCTGTAAATACACATTTATATGTGTGTGTGGTAGGAGAGGTGGAGGATGATATTACTTATCCATTCGTCTACTTTTTTCCATAGTATTTGTCACCAATTGATATAATACATATTTATGGCTGGGCACGGTGGCTCACGCATATAATCCTAGCACTTTGGGAGGCCAAGGCGGGCGGATCACCTGAGGTCGGGAGTTCGAGACCAGCCTGACTAACATGGGGAAACCCTGTCTCTACTAAAAATAGAAAATTAGCTGGGCGTGGTGGCACATGCCTGTAATCCCAGCTACTCGGGAGGCTGAGGCAGGAGAATCGCTTGAACCCGGCAGGGCGGAGGTTGCAGTGAGCTAAGATTGCCCCACTGAACTCCAGCCTGGGCAACGAGAGCGAAACTCCATCCCAAAAAAAAACAATAAAACTTGTTTATGTGTTTATTATCTGCTTAGCACTTTAGAATGTGAGATACCTAAGGTCTAGGACATTTTTTGTATAGTTGACTATCCTAAGTGTCTAGTATATTACCTCACGAAGATAAGGTCCTTCATAAATATTTGCAGAGTGAATGAAAGCATAAGCCAGAGATAAGGACTTGAAGGGAAGTCACCTGGCCTACATGACTTTGCCAGCTGGAGGAGCTAAAGATGTCTAAATTCAATAAACTGTTTGTGTTGGGAGTCCTCAAGACCACCACCCTCACGTTCAGTGATAGAAGTACTCACAGGACTCAGAAGCTATTAAACCTACAGTTACGGTTTATTACAATAAAAGGGTACAGATTAGAATCTGCAAAGGGAAAAGATGAATGGAATGAAGTCTGGAAAAAAACAGTCTTCTCTCCCATGTAGTCACATGGACAGTGCTTAAGTTGCTGACTAGGGAAGCTCACCTGAGCTTTGGTGTCCAGGATTTTTACCAAGGCTTAGTCCCGTAGGCATACAGCACCTGAATGACTTACTTCATACACTTATGCCCAGCCCGTCAACAGTTCAAACTCCTGCGTTATTGCCAGAAGCCTCAGGCATACAAAAACAAGCCTTCAGCATAAATCATATGGTTAGCGTACACAATCTGGTCACGCTAATATAGTTTGGCTCAGTAGCTCAACCATACAAAAATATACACTTATCAGGCAAGATATTCCACAGGCTAACAGGTCATCTCTCACAAACTGAGCCAAGTGTCAGTCCTGAAGACAGATCTTTCTCAGGAGAGTGCGGGGTTTGGGCATCCCAGGCCTGTTGAGTTAACCTTTCCGCACATCATTTCATGACGATCTCGTGGTCACGTTAGAGAATAAGAAGAACCTCAGGAGTTTAAGTTTGTTAGTCAGTGTAACCTGCATTCTTATCCTGGCTCACACTTCCTGATTGGTGATGTTGGGTCAATTAGTGTCTGAGCTTATTAGGTTTCCTCAACTAATAGGATAGTAACAAAAACTGCTTTGATAATTATATGAACTTATCCTACCACTGTTTCTGGCACATGGGTACCAGGTAAATGGCATTTGTTATTATTTATGTCCACGTGGCATAATACTGTACTGGCATTCACATGAACAACTTCATCTTCTGCAGAGAGATGGCTAATGAATGGCGCTTGATGACAGATGAGTAATGCCTGTTGCTTAAAGATTGACGGTATGAGACAAGACTCCCATTACTACTTAATCAAGAGGAATTGAGATTGACCTACTCGTAAGTTCAGACAATGTCTCGAAGAGACTTTGGGAACAAGATATTCAGGTACATTTCACTGTTAGACTCACAGGATGCTGGCCATTGATCTTTCCCTTTGTGGTAAGTCCATGTTAATGGTCCTTCGAGACCCTGCTTTAACCAGGCTGTGAACAGCTTGTCTTGTGATTAGGGTTTAGGGTCTAAGTGGCCCTGCTTTTGAGATATCTGGAAGGGGCTAAAGTAGATATGAATATTCTGTGGTCTAAATCCTGGGATTTGGGAAGGAGGGGTAAGTACACAGGCTTTTGAGATACCTAGAAGGTGCTAAAGTAGATATGACTATTCTGTGGTTTAAATCCTGGGATTTGGGGAGGAGGGGTAAGTATGCAGGCTTTTGTGGAAGAGGTTCAGCTTAATCACATGATGAGTTTCATTTTTGGCAAATAAGAAGGAAAATGTTAACTTCTCCAGACTTTTTATTCCTTATAAAATGGAATTGTTAAACTCTCTCTCCTGGTCATCAAAGCCTGAAGCATATTTTCTGGCTTCAGGTGAGTCACGCTGCTCAGGCATTTTATTGTAATAATGTATGTGTGTCCGCTTAGTATTAATATGAGGTGGCTTCTTGGCTTGTGAGTATGGAAGCTATCAGCAGCCTGGATTCTCAAGTTTTATTTCTTCTTCTCAAGATCATCTTTCTCAAGACTTCTTCTGTCTTCATGAGGCAAAATTTGAAGAGGAAAGGATGGTGGCTGGGTGGTTGACAAGTTACTCTCAGGTAAGTAGGAAATTGCTTTTTCTGTAGAAGCATATGCTTCTTATTACCATGTAGATGTGTTTTCTCCTAGTGGAACAGAGCTCCTACAAGCAAAGAGGGTCTGCTTAGGGACCACATCTCTCATCAAACTTCTTCGGACCACAGGCCTCTCACGTGGTTAACAGATTTCACAGGGAAATGATCCTACTATCCCAGTGTTTACTAATTCAGTCTGACTCTCATCCATGCTGATTATATGCTTTCATTTTGCTGTGATAGGGAGAGAATGCACTTGTGCTTCTCAGAATTTGTGCTGTCACTAGAGCATTTATTTGAGTGTCTGTAATGTACTCAGGATTGTACTAAAACCTGTCGATAGCGAACGATAAGAAGTCACAATCTAGTTGTGCTGAGATATATTCAGTTAGGTGAAAGAGGTGCTCTTCAAGCCATGTGACTAGATGAGATCACCAGTGAATATGTACAGACAGAGGAGAAGAAAGTGAGGACCGTCAAGTGATAGGGACCAAAGAGTCTTATCAAGGCATGCCAAGACAAGGTCCCTCATTGTCCAGTCAACATAGCGGAGAAGGTACTTGCTTGATGCCAGCATGTGTGTGATGGTTTAGGATTCAGTGACCTTTGAGGATGTGGCTGTGGACTTCACCCAGGAGGAGTGGACTTTGCTGGATCAAACTCAGAGAAACTTATACAGAGATGTGATGCTGGAGAACTACAAGAATCTAGTTGCAGTAGGTAAGGCTGGTACCATTCTTTTCGTTTAGTTTTTTTCTGGAACAAATATGTCTTAAGTAACTATATTCTAGGCTCTCTGCTTGTTAATGGGCTGCATTGGTAAACAGGCGAAACATTGTTTCCATCTCATAGACCTTACTGCCTAGTGATTTTTCTGATGAAATTGAACATCTATTCATTGTTCTGGCTTTGTTTTCTCCATGGATAAAAGACTTAGAGCTTCTTGAATATGTATACGAGCTTGAGCCTGGGTTGCATGGGAAGAATTGCTAGTCCTTTTGGTGCACAGTGAATGAGAAAAGAGTATTTGCAGTTTAGGTTCACTTGAAAGTTTTTGTCATGAACATTGTGCTGTTTAAGTTATACCTGAGAGGGTTCAGAATGCCCAAACAGCAAAATCTTAGCCCTTAATTCATGGAAGCATTTGTTATCCCTTGCACATTCATTCTTTCTTTTCTTTTCTTTTTTTTTTTTTTTTTTTTTTTTGAGACAGAGTCTCGCTTTGTCGCCCAGGCTGGAGTGCAGTGGCATCTCAGCTCACTGCAAGCTCCGCCTCCCGGGTTCACGCCATTCTCCTGCCTCCGGAATAGCTGGGACTACAGGCGCCCACCACCACGCTCAGCTAATTTTTTTGTGGGTTTTGTTGGTATTTTTAGTAGAGATGGGGTTTCACCGTGTTACCCAGAATGGTCTTGATCTCCTGACCTCATGATCCGCCCGCCTCGGCCTTCCAAAGTGCCCGGATTACAGGCTTGAGCCACTGCGCCCGGCCATCCCTTGCACATTCTAACATCATTCATCTTTCTCCAAGAGCAGGGTACTAGCTACGCAGACATGGTTTGACTTTTCAGGTGAAACAAGAAGAGTTAAAGACAGTGCAGAAAATTCTCCAAGATGAGAGAAAAGACAGATGTGATTATTTGTGAGAAACAGCCCCGATCAGAGGTGCAGTCTGTTTATAAATGTTAAGTAGGAAGGTTTTGAAAGTGTACTTTTTTGGGGAGAATATCAAGGCCAATTGGTTTCTGTGGTTCCTTGGGTACCTTAACTTTTCTTTCTCTTTCACTTTTCATCCGTCTTGGAAACTTTCTTTTGCCCTGACATTAAGATGTGTCTCATTTCTTCTTTAAATTTATGATTTGCATTTAGCTGTGTATCCATTTCCTTTCAACTTTGTTTCCCTGGCTGTACCTCTTTTTTGTTCACTATAAAGTCTCAATGTTTAGAGAACTATTTCTTTTTGTTGTTGTTGTTTTTTAGAGACGGAGTCTCACTCTGTCAGTTCACTGCAACCTCTGCCTCCGAGGTTCAAGCGATTCCCCTGCCTCAGCCTCCTGAGTAGCTGGGACTACAGGTGCGTGCCACCTTGCCTGGCTAATTTTTTTTTTTTTTTGGTATTTTAGTAGAGATGTGGTTTCACCATGTTGGCCAGGATGGTCTCAATCTCCTGACCTCATGATCTGCCTTTCTTGGCCTCCCAAAGTGCTGGGATTACAGGCGTGAGCTACCACGCCCAGCCTAGAGAACCATTTCTTAGTGAATCACCTGCCAACTTGACCTCAGTACCTTACTGTTGCTAGACTCTTATTACATCCAAGTTTCTCAATTTCTGTTTTCCTTTCTTTAAAAAACAAAAACAAAAACAAAAAAAACTGTATTTCAAGCCAGTGTTTGAAACTACAATACACGCTAGTCGTGCATTTTTAATACCCTTTTTAAAATCATTATTTCTCTAAGAACTTAAAATTTTTTTTTTCATCTTATTTCAGATTGGGAGAGTCATATTAATACCAAATGGTCAGCACCTCAGCAGAATTTTTTGCAGGGGAAAACATCCAGTGTGGTGGAAATGGTAAGATTCAGAAGGTATAATTTATTGCCTTCCATGTTAGAGGAAGATTGGAAATTCCGTAAAATGGAAAAGCCGCACAGTAACCTTTAGACATTTGAGACTAGTGTTTTTCACCCAAAAATAATCTGTCTCTTGGAGACACTGTGGATCATGAGTTTGACAAACACTCTAAACATCCCTCATAATATATTTGCTTACATATTTCCTTCAACTAAACATTCCCATATAGGTATCTCAGATGTTTTTGATAAATTATTCACTCTTGGGCCACTATCAGCTAAGCTCTATTTAGAAGCCCTGTGAAAGTAAAGAATATAACAGAACTTCCTGCAGTCACTTTGTTTCACTTGAAAGCACACAGATCTGAACCATGCATTGCAATGAAAATGGCAGGAACAAACAATTTCAATTATACTAACTTATTTTCCATGCATAACAGAATTCAGAGTAAAAGGGAGAATCTGAATGAAATAAATTTGGAAAACTTGTATGAATCATCATTAATTTTCACCAACAGGAGAGAAACCATTTTGGAGAGGAACTGTTTGACTTTAACCAATGTGAAAAAGCCTTGTGTGAACACTCATGCCTTAAGACTCACAGGAGAACCTACTTTAGAAAGAAAACCTGTGAGCGTAATCAGTGTGAAAAAGCTTTCACAAAACCCTCTACTTTACACAAGAAAACTGATATTGGAGAGGAACTTCCTAACTGTAATCAATGTGAAACAGCCTTCAGCCAACATCTACGTCTTGTTTGCAAGAAAACTAGCCAAAATCTACATCTTGTTTGCAAGAAAACTCACACTCAAGAGAAACCATACAAATGCAGTGACTGTGAAAAAGGCTTACCTTCCTCCTCACACCCCAGAGAATGTGTAAGAATTTATGGTGGAGAGAGACCATATACTCATGAGGAGTATGTCAAAACCTTTTCTGATTCTACAGGCCTTTTTGTACACATGCAAACTCAAGATGGAGAAAAATTCTATGAATGTAAAGCATGTGGGAAAGCCTTCACTCAGTCTTCATATCTTACTCAGCATTTAAGAACTCATAGTAGAGTGTTACCTATAGAACATAAGAAATTTGGCAAAGCCTTTGCTTATTCCCCAGAGCTTGCTAAACATATGAGACTTAGAACTAGAGGGAAACACTATGTTTGTAATGAATGTGGCAAAGAGTTTACTTGTTTCTCAAAACTCAACATTCACATAAGGGTTCACACTGGAGAAAAACCATATGAGTGCAACAAATGTGGGAAGGCCTTCACTGATTCTTCAGGTCTTATAAAACACAGGCGAACTCACACTGGAGAAAAGCCTTATGAATGTAAGGAATGTGGGAAAGCTTTCGCTAACTCTTCACATCTTACTGTACATATGAGAACTCACACTGGTGAGAAGCCTTATCAATGTAAGGAATGTGGAAAAGCCTTTATTAATTCCTCTTGCTTTAAAAGTCACATGCAGACTCACCCTGGTGTAAAACCCTATAACTGTCAACATTGTGGGAAAGCCTTTATTCGATCCTCATTTCTTATTCGACATTTAAGAAGTCACAGTGCGGAAAGGCCTTTTGAATGTGAGGAATGTGGGAAAGCCTTTAGATACTCCTCGCACCTTAGTCAACATAAAAGAACACACACAGGGGAGAAGCCATATAAATGTCAAAAGTGTGGGCGAGCCTTCGCTATCTCATCAGGCCTTACAGTACACATGAGAACTCACACTGGCGAACGGCCCTTTGAATGTCAGGAATGTGGGAAAGCCTTTACTCGGTCCACGTATCTTATTCGACATCTAAGAAGTCACAGTGTGAAGAAACCACATAAGGAATGTGGGCAGACCTTTAGTAATTCCTCATGCCTTACTGAATGTGTGTGAATTGGGGCTGATATTTGGAAAGAATGTGGTAAAGCCACTACTTCCTCACACTTACTGAACATGTACTCATAGTGGCAATGTACACAGTCATAAGGAATGTGGGAAGCCTTCCTTGGTGTCTCAGATCTCAACAATTCCAATAGAAGAGAAGACATGAATGTAAGGAATGTGGGAAAGTCTTGGCTCCTTCCATAGGCCGTACTTATTCATGTGTCTCTGCATCCTAGGAAACAAACTGAATGTAGAAAACCATCAGTCGATGCTTACATCTTACTGAGTCTGTTTGAACTCATGCTGGAGAGAAATGCTGTGAATGTGAGGAAGGTGGAAGAGCTTTCATTATTTTCCTCAGGCCTTATTGAGCTTGTGAGCACACTGGATATAAATGCACATCCTCTGGATGTAAGGAATGTGTTGAAACGTTTTGCTCTGCCTTATACCTTAATATTCAACTGTGATCTCACAAGTGTGAAAAATCTTGAATGTAAGATGTGTGGAGATTCTTCTTTGTTTTTAGCTTCCACTTTGGGAACATGTCAGATCACACATTGGGAAGTCCCATGAATGAAAGATGTTGGAAAGCCCTTGAACTTGGTCATTAGGAAACATCCACACTGAAGAGGAACTAAACTGTATGGAAGGTCAAAAAAGCTGTATTAATTTAGATGCAAAAAGTCATACTAGAGGAATACCATATCAGAATGCTTTTGGTAAATATACATGTTTTAAAGAGGTATATATTATTTATAAAAATATCTAGCTAGTCTGAGGATCCTGAGTTATCTCGATTGTTGACGGTTACAGATGGAACTTTTAATTGTTTAGGAGTTCCACTCTTTCTTCCATTTGTCAGTACTACACTTCACTAGTCTTTAAAACAATTTTAGGCTGGGCGCAGTGGCTCATGCCTAAAATCCCAGCATTTTGAAAGGCCAAAGCGAGTGGATCATTTGAGGTCAGGAGTTTGAGACCAGCCTGGCCAAGATGGTGAATCCCCATCTCTACTAAAAATACAAAAATTAGACAGGCATGGTGGTACGTGCCTGTAATCCCACCTACTCGAGAGGTTGAGGCAGGAGAATTGCTTGAACCTGGGAGGCAGAAGTTGCAGTGAGCTGAGATCACGCCACTGCACTCCAGCCTGGGCGATGTGGTGAGACTGTCTCAAAAAAAGAAAGGAAAAAAAAATTAAAGTATCCTCAAAGGGTTTTTTAATGAAAAACTTAGTTATAAGAATAAGGAATTGAGGAACATTTAGGGGGTATAAGTTTTTACTTAATGCATACGAGAAAATTGGTCCTGGCCAGGCATGGTGGCTCACACCTTAATTCCAGCAATTTGGGAGGCCAAGGCAGAAGGATCACTTGAGCCCAGGAGTTCAGGACCAGCCTGGGCAATATAGTGAAACCTCATCTTGACAAAGAATAAATAAGATTAACTGGGTGTAGTGGTTTGTACCTGTAGTCCCAGCTATTTAGGAGTCTGGGAGGAGAGGATTGGTTGAGTCTGCTCAGGGAGGCAGAAGTTGCAGTGAGCCCAGATTGTGCCACTACACCCTAGCCTGGTCTACACGATGAGACCGTGTCTAAAAAAAAAGAAAAGAAAATTGGCACCAGCAAAGAAAACCAAATAAAGTATTTAAGTTTGCCTTTCTGTGTGTCTTTAAAGACTAATGATGTTGAACAGAGCTTTCATATGCTTATGAGTCTTTGGTGAAGTGTACATTTAATGATCTTTTTTCACTGTTGCCGAGAGTCGTTGGTTTGAATTATTGAGGCAGGTTCTTTCAATACGTTTATTGAGGTATAATTGCCGTGTAATAAACTGCACATGTTTTTAGCATACACTTTAAGTTTGGACACATACACGTATGTGTACATACACACCAAGATAATGAGCATACCTATCAGACCAGATGGTTTCCTCATGCCCTTTTATAATTTTTTCTCCTCACCCTTCCCTGTCTGTCATTCTCCTGATCCACTGATTTGCTTTCTCTTAGATGACTTTATATTATGTACAGTTTTCATATAAATGGAATCTCATAGTCTGGCATCTTTCAGGATAATTTCTAGATCCATTTATGTTGTAGAGTCCATTTCACTGCTGAATAGTATTCCATTGTAAGGCATGCCACAAGCTGTTTATCCATGTGTTATTTCTACCTTTTGGCTATTTCAATTAAAACTGCCTTGAACACCCATATGCAGATTATTCTTTTAACATATGCTTCTATTTCTTTAAATAATTAAGAGTGGAATGATCAGATCATATGTTAGTGTACGTTTAATTTTTTAAGAGACTGCTAAACCTTTCTCAAGTGGTTGTGCTATTTCACATTTCCATGAGCAGTATATAAGAGTTGCGATTCCTCTGCATCCTTGCCAATCATTGGTATGGTCAGTCTTTTTTATTTTGACCGTTTTAATAGGTGTGCAGTAGTATCATGGTTTTAATTTGTATTTCCCCAGTGACTAATGATGTTTTACATGGTTTCACATGCTTACTGGCCCTCTTGAAGCCTTTGGGGAAGTCTGTTCAAATCTTTTGCCTGTTTATATTGGCTTTGAATTTTTTTTTTTTTTTTTTAGTAGAGACAGGGTTTTGCTCTGTCACCCAGGCTGAAGTGTAGTGGCACGATCATGTGGTTTTGTAATTTTTATTGAATTTTGGGAGTTTAAAATTTGTAATTATTTAATATTAAACCTATTAGTGTATTTGATATATTAATACTTTACATTTAATGTACGTTTATATAATAAAACATTTCATTTTAACAGGTAACATAAATACAGTTTCCAATTTATAAGAGTTTGACTTAGTATTGTTTTTAATTTACAATGGTGGAAACACATTATGCATTCAATATATTTCTCAATTTACAATGAGGTTACAAATTGTTAACTTACGATAGTTTCAACTTAAAATGGGTTTATCAGGACATAGCCCTGTCGTAAGTTGAGGAGTATGTGTATTACAATATATTTAATATATGTTGTACTTGTGGTACCAGTACATAATGCATTTTGAGTTAAAATCTTTACATGGCACAAAGATTGGATCAAAGTTGTAGGTTTTTTTTTTCTTTGTATCTAATTGTTCCAGCATCATTTGTTGAAAGGACTATCCTTTCTTCACTTAATTGCCTTTGCTTCTTTCTTGAAAATCAGTTGTCTTTATACATATGTCTGCTTCTCAACTGTTCTGTTCCATAGAGCTACTTATTTTTTATTCCAAGACTACCCTCTCTTAACAACTTGATAACTTTTGCAGATAGAGTTAGTCCTCCAGCTTTTTCTTTTTCAGAGTTGTCCTATTTTAGGTCAGAGGTTGGCAAAGTTTTTTGTAAAAGACCAGATTGTAGAGATTTTAAGCTTTACATGCTGTATATAGTTTCTGTTGCATGTTCTTTTTTCTGTTACAGACCTTTTAAAATATAAAAATAGTTCTCACATTCCATTCAACCTGTACAGTTATAGACGATGAGCCACATTTGGTCTTGATGTGGCTGTACTTTGTTGACTTACTTCCTTTCTAGGACTTCTGTATTTCCATATAAAATTTAGAATCAGGTTGTCAATTTCTACCACCACCACCCCACACCCCCAAAGTAACTCACTAAGATTTTGATTATCATAGTGTTGAATCTATAGATTAATTGATGTCTTCACAATATTGAGCATTTCAACCCATGAACATAATATATCTCTCCACTTATTTAGGATTTACAATTTTTTTCTCAGCAATGTTTGTGTTTTTTGGTGTTTGGGTCTTCCTAGGCATTTTTTTCTCTGACACTATTGCCGATGGTATTTTAAAGATTTCAATTTCTCTGCTAGTTCACTACTACCTGGAATACAGTTTTTGTACATATATTCATCTCGTATGCTGCAACCTTGTTAAACCTGTTCTGGAATATTTTTTATATTAATATTATACTAACCTACATAATTTTATTCTTTTTTAATTTTTTTAAATAAAAAAAATAGAGATGGGGGGTCTCGCTATGTTGACCAGTCTTGAACTCCTGACCTCAAGAGATCTTCCCATCTTGGTCTCCCAAAGTGTTGGGATTACAGGTGTGAGCCACTGCACCTGGCCACAATTTTATTCTTAAATGAAAATAGATCTTTGATATCGTCGCCAGATTCATATTTGTTTTTTGTTTGTTTTCTTTTTTTTTTTTTGAGACGGAGTCTTGCTCTGTCACCCAGGCTGGAGTGCAGTGGCCAGATCTCGGCTCACTGCAAGCTCCGCCTCCCGGGTTCACGCCATTCTCCTGCCTCAGCCTCCCGAGTAGCTGGGACTACAGGCACCCGCCACCTCGCCCGGCTAGTTTTTTGTAATCTTTAGTAGAGACGGGGTTTCACCGTGTTAGCCAGGATGGTCTTGATCTCCTGACCTCGTGATCCGCCTGTCTCGGCCTCCCAAAGTGCTGGGATTACAGGCTTGAGCCACCGCGCCTGGCCTTTTGTTTGTTTTCTTGAGATGGAGTCTTCTTGCTGTGTTGCCCAGGCCGGAGTGCAGTGGTGCAATCTTGGCTCACTGCAACTTCCACCTCCCGGGTTCAAGTGATTCTCCTGCCTCAGCCTTCTGAGTAGCTGGGATTACAGGCACCCGCCTCCACGCCCAGCTAATTTTTGTATTTTTAGCAGAGACGGGGTTTCACCATGTTGGCCAGGCTGGTCTTGAATTCCTGACCTCAGGTGATCCACCCACCTCAGCCTCCCAACGTGCTGGGATTACAGGCATGAGCCATCACACCTGGCTGCCAAATTAATATTCAAATATACATACATTGCCATTATGGAGTGATAACCAAGGACACTTTGAGGTTTAGGCATAGCTGTGGTAAAAACGGCTCTCCAACTTTGCATCTAAATTGTAAAATAATTCCATCGATGTTTTTAAACCTGCCATGTATAATTTTTCAATGTATTAACCATTTAATAACTGAGACAGCTAACATTTAAATAAATCCCTGTTTGGGAATGATGTTTGAATAATATTGTGAACATATTTGCCAATTTATACCATATTAAGATTCTAAATAATACAGCTATTTAATATATCTTGATAATTAGTATTTGAAATAAGTGTATTTTTCTGAGTAGCCTTTTGGAAAAAGTGCACAGAATATAGTTTCCAATCATATGCTACTTTTTTTTTTTTTTTTTTTTTTTTTGAGTCAGAGTCTCGCTCTGTTGCCCAGGCTGGAGTGCAGTGGCCGGATCTCGGCTCACTGCGAGCTCCGCCTCCCGGGTTTACACCATTCTCCTGCCTCAGCCTCCCATGTAGCTGGGACTACAGGCACCTGCCACCTCGCCCGGCTAGTTTTTTTTTTTTTTGTATTTTTTAGTAGAGACGGGGCATATGCTACTTTTCTAACTTGCACTTATCTAAACATCTCATCAGGAGAGAGTTCAATGGTACCCGAACCGAAAGTCCAGTGAATCTGACTTCTCCAGTCCAGTCCCCAGTTTGGTTTGCATGTCTGCTTACAACCATCATTTCTGCAAATTTTCCACTTAGTCTGTCAAAAATCGGTGCTCTGAAAGTTCTCGAAAAGGTGCAGCAGTTTTTTGGAGTCTCTGAATGACGGCAGCATTCTGTGAATCTGCTTCCTCCAGTGTGATTGTTTCGTCTAACAACCTGAGGACAGGAAGAGTTGTTGCCAGGGAAAAGGGAGGACTTCTTTTGAGATCCTCGGTATTTTTCAGTGAAGTCTTTGATATGGCTTACCCTTCCTAATCAGTGACTGTCCTGAAAAGGGCTGGAAGACAGGCTTTGTAGACATACATAGTTCGTTTTTCTTGTCTTCAACGTTAACACCCACCTCTTCTTTATCAAAAATTCCCTGTGATTCTGAAGGTAATTCCACCTTTTTGATGGAGTTCCAAAACTGCTGACTTGCACCATTTGAATAACTTTCGAAATCGTTGACAGCGAATCCATTTTTCTGTAATTTTATGTTTACATCTACCTGTTTCTTCTGTTAAGTGGGAGACAAGCATTTGGAACCAACCTTCTGAGCTTCCTCAAAAAGGCTATCAACAAACTATTCACAATTTGTTTATTGATTATCACCAAGAGGTTGATTGTCAGGTCCTGTTTCATAAACCCAGTCTTTTATACTTTCAAGATTATCTACTTCTTTCATTTTCTTTTGCCTTACTCCGAGCACAGCCACCAAGCCTCAACCTCACTCAGCTCAGGTGCCACCAGCACCATTTGGCTAGAGCCCTTCAGACCCGGAGCACCTCACCCCAGACCACCTCCAGTACCCCGGCTGCGCTGTTGATAATCCCGTCTGCCTCTGTCTCCACCAGGCGCCAAGTGTTCGCCCACACCCACTGCCTGCAGACTTGAGGAGCACGCATGGGCTTTTTTTGTTGTTGCTTCGAGACGAGTTTCACTCTGTATCTCAGGCTAGAGTGCAGTGGCATAATCTTGGCTCACTGCAACCTCTGCCTCTGGGGGTCAAGCAATTCTTGTGCCTCAGCCTCTAGAGTAACTGAGACTACACGCGTGCCCCACCACGCCAAGCTAAATTTTTTTGTATTTTTAGTAGAGCCGGGCTTTCGCCATGTTGCCCAGGCTGGTCTAGACCTCCTGGGCTCAAGCGATCCACCCATCTCGGCCTCCCAAAGTGGTGGGATGATAGACATGAGCCACAGCACCCAGCCTCTGGCAGCTTTTTAGTTGATTCTGTCAGATTTTCTACTAGGACAATTCTGTTGTCTGCACATAAAATTTTTTACTTCTTGCTTTCCAATCTGTATGCGTTTTGTATTTTCCTTATTGCATTAACTAGAACCTGGAGTGTATTGTTAAATAGAAGTTGAGAGACCCCTCTTGTCTTGTTTCTGGTCTTGGGAGTAAATCATTGAATCTGTTACCATTTAGTAACTATCTTTTTTATTATCTTTTTTTTTTGATAACACCTATTAGGTGGGAAATAGTGTTCATTGTTTTTTATTTTTATTTCCCTGGTGGCTAAAGATTTTTATTATTTTTTTTTTCTCTGGGCTTAGCTCACCTGAAAACTAAAGATGTTGATCATCTTTTCATCAATTTTTGACTATATGTCTGTCTGTCTTTGGGAGAATGTCTGTTTAGATCCTTTGCCATTTTTAAATTAAGTTATTTTTATTATTGAGTTTCAAGAGCTCTATAAATTCTAGCTACAAATACCGTATCAAATAAATGGTTTACAGGTATTTTCTTTCATTCTTTGTGTTGTCCTTTCACTTTCTTGATGGCATCCTTTTGAGCATAAAAGTTTTAAATTTATTTTTTTCTTATGCTTTTGGTCTCAAATCTAAGAAACCATTGCCAACTCAAGGTCATGAAGTCTTTTATATTTTCTTCTAGGATTTTTATAGTTGCAGCTCTTACCGTTAGTTCTGTGATCCATTTTGAACTAATATTTATGCATGCTGTGAACAGTGTATCCAGCTTCATTGTTTGGCATGTAACACCCAGTTACCCTAGCATATTTGTTGAAAAGACTGTTTCTCCCATTGAATTGTCTTGGCACTCTTGTCAAAAGTCAGTTGACCGTAAATGTAAAGGCTTATTTATTTATTTATTTTGAGACTGGGTCCTGCTCTGTTACCCAGGCTGGAGTGCAGTGGTGTGATCTGGGCTTACTGCAGCCTTGACCTCCCAGGCTCAAGTGATCCTCCCCCTTGAGCTTCCCAAGTAGCTGGGACTACAGGTGCACACCATCACGCCTGGCTAATTTTTGTATTTCTTGTAGAGACAGGGTTTCATCTTGTTGCCCAGACTGGTCTTGAACTCCTGGGCTCAAGCAATCCTCCGGCTTCGACCTCCCAAAGTGTTGGGATTACAGATGTGAGCCACTGTGCCCAGCATTTAAGATTTATTTCTAGACTCTCAGTTCACCTCCATTGTACATGTCTAACCTGTTTGTAACCACACTGCCGTGATTACTATAGCTTTAGAGTAATTTTTGAAATTGGGAAGCATGAGCCCTTCTATGATCCTTTTTGCAATGCGTGGGTCACGGTTTCTTTTGGAAGGGGTAGAAGGGATGTGAATTTTTTTTTTTTTTTCCCCCAGGACAATTGGTTGAAAACAGTCTTTTGTCTATTGGATTATTTGCACCTTTTTTGAAAATCAAATTGACCACATATGTTTAAATCTATTTCTGGGATCTATTCAGTTCAACTAATCTATGTCTGTCTTTTTGCTAATACTACACTTTTTTTTTTTTTGAGACAGAGTCACACTCTGTCACCCAGACTGGAGTGCAGTGGTACCATCTCACCTCACTGCAGCTTCCACCTCCCAGGTTCAAGCAATTCTTGTGCCTCAGCCTCCCGAGTAGCTAGGACTATCGTGCCTGAACCTCCCAAGTAGCTGAGACTATAGGCGCGCACCACCACACCTGGCTAAGTTTTGTGTTTGTAGCAGAGACAGGGTTTCACCATGTTGGTCAGGCTGGTTTCAAACTCTTGGCCTCAAGTGATCCACCCACCTCAGCCTCCCCAAGTGCTGGGATTACGGGCATGAGCCACCACATCTGGCCTGCTAATACTACACTTTTTTGATGATGGTAGCTTGCTAGTAAATCTTGAAAGCAAGTGGTGTGAGAGTTCCATCACTGACCTTAATTTTCAGAATCATTTGGGATGGTTCATGTTCTTTGTTTTTTCACATAAGTTTCTTTTTTCTTTTTTTTTTTTGAGACTGTCTCGCTCTGTCTCCCAGGCTGGAGTGCAATGGCGCAATCTCAGCTCACTGCAAGCTCAGCCTCCTGAGTAGCTGGGACTACAGGCGCGTGCCACTACGCTTGGCTAATTGTGTGTGTGTGTGTGTGTGTGTGTTTTTAGTGGAGATGGGGTTTCACCATGTTAGCCAGGATGGTGTCGATCTCCTGACCTCATGATCCGCCCACCTTGACCTCCCAAAGTGCTGGGATTACAGGCGTGAGCCACTGCACCTGGCCTTTTCACATAAATTTTAGAGTAAACTTACTGGTTTCCATAAAAAGCCTGCTGAGATTTTTTTTTTTTTTTAACTGAGATTCAGTTTCATCTAAAGATGAATTAGAGAATTGGCATCTTACTAATATTGGCTGTTCTGAACCATAGACACAGTATCTCTGCCATGATCTGAATGTTTGCATACCGCCAAAATTTTTATGTTGAAATCCTAATCCCCAGTCCAATGATACTGGCAGGTCAGGCCTTTGGGAGACGATTAGGCTCACGAGGGCAGAGCACTAATGAATTAGATTGGTGCCTTTATAAAAGATATTCCAGAGAGCTTGCTTATCTCTTCTGCCTTGTGAGGACACAGCAAGAAGTCACCATCTGTAAACCAAGAAGTGGGACCTCATCAGACACCAAATTGCCAACACTTCAGTCTTGGACTTCCCATTCTCTAGAACTGTGAGCAATACATTTCTGTTGTTTATAAGCCATCTAGTCTATGGTATTTTGTTCTAGCATCCCAAATGGACTAAGACAATCTCCCCGTTAATTTAGGTCTTATTTCTCTCAACAGTGTTCTGTGATTTTCTGTATTGCACCATTTTATTGATGCTATTATAAATACTAGTTTTAAATTTTCAATTTTTCAGTGCTAGTGTATAAAATTATTTACAATTGTGTATAATTTATATTTGACCTTGAATCCTGCAAACTTTGTATAGTTATCTATTCCTGTAACTTTTTGGAATATCCTACATAAACAAATCTGTCCTCTGTATTAAGGCAGTTTTGCTTTCTGATATCTGTGCCTTTTATTTCTTTATGTTTTCTTAATGTACTGGCTGGGGCCTCCAGTAGTGTTGAGTGAGAGTGGTAAGAACACACATCCTTGTCTTATTCCCAACCTTAGGTAGAAAGTGTTCAGTCTTCTACCATTAAGTATGATGTTAGCTGTGGATTCCTTTGAAGACAGCTTTATTAGGTTGATGACGTTCCCTTCCACTGCTTGTTCACTGAGAGATTTTATTTTATTATTTTTTTTTTTTAGCATTTATGGATTTTAATTTTTTTTCTTTTTTTTTTTTTTTTTTTTTGAAACAAGGTCTCACTCTGTTGCCCAGGCGTGAGTCCAGTGATGCAATCATAACTCACTACACAGCTTCTAACTTTGGGGTCAAGTGATCTTCCCACCTCAGCCTCCCAAGTAGCTGGGACTATAGTAGTTCACTGAGAGATTTTATTATAAAAACCTTTTATCATAGAACGATTTCTTAAGATGTCAGAGACTTTTAGTTTGGTGTTTGATAGAGTCTTATGAATAGATATAGTATGTAGAAGTTTAAATAAGGTGCCTCTCCATTAACCAAAAGAGCATCTCAGCATCCCTTCTGGGCATTGTTCCCCTGCAGTCTCACAGACAGGGGTCCAAGATAGAGAAGGGCCTAATATATTTAAGCCATGGCTTTTGTCTAATGACACAAACCCAGTAAAATTAATGGAGATAAATGGGAAAAGGGTTTTTATTGCACTGGCAAAAGCAAGGCCAACTTTGTCCAAATAAAATGGAAAGAAGTAGTACAAAATGAAAAGAGACCTTCGAACCCCCAAACTGCAGTTAGAAAACAGATGAAATAGGCCTGTGAAACTACTCAGTTGAAAATGTTTACTTTTTATGGGAAAGCAAGTATGATTCAGAGTACAGAACTTCAGAAGAATCACTCCTGTGGAGTTGCACTGGTGCATAAGAAACAGATGACATGTTTCTGCCTGAATTTAAGAATTGCTGTGGGTCAGGGGCTGCTGTGGAATCCCATTTCTTCCCACCCAGGCCTTTTTAATGGGAATGTCTATTTTAACTATCCCATTCCTCTCCCAAACTCTGTATTGGTTGTGTGGGGGAACAGATAACGTCTCTTTAGCTTATAAATGTTCAAATCTAGAGGAGCAGGAGTATATTCAAGAAACCAAACCCAAGGACTCTTTTACGATTTTTATTTGTTTTTATTGTTATTTTTAAATTTTTATTTTTATTTATTTTTTGAGACAGAGTCTCACTGTGTCACCCAGGCTAGAGTGCAATGGCACAATGATCTTGGTTCACTGCAGTCTCTGCCTCCCAGGCTCAAGCGATCCTCTACCGCAGTCTTCTGAGTAGCGGGACTATAGGCACATGCCACCGTGCCCAGCTATTTATTTGTTTGTTTTTGGTGGAGACAGGGTTTTACCATTTTGCCCAGGCTGGTCTCAAACTCCTGGGCTCAAGCTGTCCTCCTGCCTTGGCCTCCCAAAGTGCTGGGATTACAGGCATGAGCCACTGTACCCAGCCACTTTTCAAAAAATTTTTTGAGACGGGGTCCCATTCTGTCACCCAGGCTGAAGTTCAGTGATGCAATCATAGCTCACTGCAGCCTTGAATTCCTGGGCTCAAGTGATCCTCCTGCCTCAGCCTCCTGAGTAGCTGAGACTACAGGCACATGCCACCACACCCAGCATGTGTTTGTGGGGAGTAGAGGGGAGTCTTACTTTGCTGTTCTTGCCAAGGTTGGAGTGCAGTGGCACAATCATAGCTCACTACAGCCTTGACCTCCTGGGCCCAGGTGATCCTCCTGCCTCAGCCTCTTGAGTAGCTAGGACCAGAGGCATATGCCACCACGCCTAATTTTTGTATTTTTTGTAGAGACGGGGTCTCTATGTTGCCCAGGCTGGTCTTGAACTCTTGGACTCAAGGGATCCTCCCACCTCAGCCTCCCAGAGTGCTGGAATTATAGACGTGAGCCACTGCTCTTGGCCCTCTTTTCTGGATTGCACCTTATTTAGTTGACCAGATCCTGGACATAAAACCAGAGTCTGCTACTACGGGCATGAGACTTTGGTGTGGCCTTAGGAAGATAAGTGTTTCTTGTGTGTGGGAAGTATAAATATTAATAGTTTGTAGCCACGTGCAGACTCCGATGGTTTTAAAACATGGCCCTAAAATTCTTTGATAGTTTTACCTCCCCCTTGTATTTGCACTTACCTTTGACTGCATTTCCCAAAGGAGTACGACATAAATGATTCCATGAGATTTCCACAGCGAGGCCACAAAGGGCCATGCGGTTCCCTCGTGGTTATCCTGGAACATTCCCTCTTGAGATGCTTGCTCCTCTTAGTGCTTCCTCTTGGGAACTAGCAGCTCTGCTGTAACAGGGAGGCGTTACATGTAGATGGCTGCCATCAACAGCCACCAGCTGCTGTCTGTCTTTTAGCCATTTCAAGGAAAACATCAGATACAAGAGTGATGATAGAATCAAGGTGATTCCAGCCCCCAGCCTTTGGATTCAGCATCAGCTGTGTAAGACTTCCCAGCTGAGGCCCTGGACATTGTGAGGCAGAGACAAGCCATTCATTCCTACTGTATCCTGTCCAAATTCCTGCCCCATAATCTGTTAACATAATAGAGTGGTAATGGTTCTTTACCAGCAGTTCTCAACTTTTTATCTTGAGACTCTTATACTCCGAAAATTGAGCACCCCAAAAATCTTTTGCCAATGGGCATTCTATCTGTGAATATTTAATATTTTAGAAATTAAGGCCGGGCATGGTGGCTTTTGCCTGTAATCCCAGCACTTTGGGAGGCTGAGGCCAGCAGCTCAGCTGAAGTCAGGAGTTCGAGACCAGCCTGGCCAACATGGCAAAACCCCATCTCTACTAAAAATACAAAAAAACTAACTGGCATGGTGGTGTGTGCCTGTAATCCCAGCTACTCGGGAGTCTGAGGCAAGAGAATCAGTTGAACCCAGGGGGAGAGGTTGAAGTGAGCTGCGATCATGCCACTGTGCTCCAGCCTCCAGCCTGGGTGACAGAGTAGGACTCCATCGCAAAAAAAAAAAAGAATTGCAAATTTTAAAAATATTTTAGTAATATACATAACATGCTTTTTAAAAATAACTTTTCCACAATAGCAACAAAATAATGTGGAAAGAGTGGCATATTGCATGCTTTTGCAAATCTCTTTAATGTCTTAAGAGCTTAATAGATGACAGCTGAATTTTCATACCTGTTTCTACATTTTTTGCCATTAATTGCTTTGATTAAAGTATATATAGAAAGTTTGGCTTTGCTGAGATATATAGTTGGAAAAGAGAGAAGCATTTTCAGGTAATTTTGAATTTTCTTTGATATTACACCAAAGCTCAAGAAATGGTAGTTTGTGAAGGATTAGTTGCAATATGGAATATGAAATCCTGTCAAGGAATTGTTTCTTTTCTGTTACATTAAAATCCGTTTGTTTGTCTTGCACTATTTTTTTCTTTCTTTTTTTTTTCTTTTTTTTTTTTTTTTTGAGATGGAATTTTGCCCTTGCTGCGCAGGCTGGGGTGCAATGGTGCAATCTCCACTCACTGCAACCTCCGCCTCCTGGGTTCAAGCGATTCTCCAGCCTCAGCCTCCCAGGTAGCTGGGATTACAGGCACCCACTACCATGCCTGGCAAATTTTTGTATTTTTAGTAGAGACAGGGTTTCACCATGTTGGCCAGGCTGCTCTCGAACTCCTGACCTCAGTCAGTTACCCACCTTGGCCTCCCAAAGTGCTGGGATTACAGACATGAGCCACTGCGCCCAGCCTGTATCTTGCACTTTGGCTACTTTATTAATGCATGATTTCATACCTTACTACATGACTTAGAAAATAGGGCCAGCACAGTGGCTTATGCCTATAATCTCAGCACTTCGGGAGGCCAAAGTGGGAGAATCACTTGAACTCAAGAGTTTGAAAGCAGCCTGGACAACATAGTGAGACCCTCATTTCTAAAATGAAAGGAAATCGTTATTTACTTCATTACCCAGATCTTCCAAATGTTGACCTATTTTACAGTACAGTGTCTAAAATAAACCTTCATGAACATGACCATTGATCCTATCAGAAAAGTTTACATGTGTTGAGACACTTCCAAGGTGACAGATCTAAGCTTTCTAACTTTTTCTGTTCCCTCAAGGACATTTTTATTTATCCCAAGTGTGGGACAGTGAGGCATTCAGTGACCGTGCAGTTCAGTGCCACTGCCTTTTTTTTTTTTTTTTTTTTTTTTTGAGACAGAATTTTGCTCTTTTTAGCCACAGGCTGGAGTGCAATGGCACAATCTCGGCTCACTGCAACCTCCGCCTCCCGGTTTTTGTTTTTTTTTTTTTTTTTTTTTTTTTTTTTCAGACGGAGTCTCGCTCTGTCGCCCAGGCTGGAGTGCAGTGGCCGGATCTCAGCTCACTGCAAGCTCCGCCCCCCAGGTTCATGCCATTCTCCTGCCTCAGCCTCCCGAGTAGCTGGGACTATAGGCGCCCGCCACCTCGCCCGGCTAGTTTTTTTGTATTTTTTTAGTAGAGACGGGGTTTCACCGTGTTAGCCAGGATGGTCTCGATCTCCTGACCTCGTGATCCGCCCGTCTCGGCCTCCCAAAGTGCTGGGATTACAGGCGTGAGCCACCGCGCCCGGCCGACGCCTCCCGGGTTTAAGCGATTCTTCTGCCTTAGCCTCCCAAGTAGCTGAGATTACAGGCGCACTCCACAACGCCCGGATAATTTTGTATTTTTAGTAGAGACGGGGTTTCGCCATGTTGACCGGGCTGGTCTGTAACTCCTTACCTTAGGTAATCCACCCACCTTGGCCTTCCAAAGTGCTGGGATTACAGGCATGAGCCATGGCACCCAGCCCACTGCCTTAATTTCTGCTGAGGCACTAGCACTTTTGTCCACTGTTATACTGTGTCATCAGTATAAATGTGGATATGGTGAAGAGGTCAAGAATGTATTTGTGCTATTATAACAGTAGTTTTAATCTCACAGACCCCCTGAAAGTGTTTTGGGTCCCTCAACAGTTTACCAACCCTGAGAACCGCTATTCTGTATCACTAAGCTTGAGGTGGTTTTTTTTGTACTACAACAGTAATCAGAACCAAACTCATACCCTTTTTTCTTCTTTTTTTTTTAATTATTAGTTTCTTCAGTGGACTAGACGGCTGACTGGGAAGATTCCAGGGTCCCAACAGCTTCAGAGTTGCAAAGCCTGTAGAGGTACTGTTTGCTCACATAGAGCCTAGGTGTTGAGGGCTTAGACTCGAGCCCAGATGCTGGAATGTGGGCCTTGCAGCTGTTACTGTTGAGCTATGTGTCTGGGGCCCTTCCCTTAGCCTTTCCTGAATCTCATTCTCCGTTTGTTAAATGACATCATAAATAAGGCAAATGATTTTGTTGCTAAATGCCAGTGGAAACTTTCTAATAGTCGTAACTGTCACAAGGTCTGATGACCTCACAGTTGTTTTGCCCTTAATGGATGCCATAAAATGCCTGTGGTTCGACTCACTTCATTACAACTCCTTGAGGGATCACCATTGTTACTGTCTTAAGTGATCTGTGTACGATGAAATATCCACTACCATCTCTGATGGATTCCAGTACCTTGTTTCATTTGAGTCTGTCCAGTCTTTAGAGTTAACAGGGGAACCCTAGGTACTGATTCCAGACTTTCTGGCCTCATCCAAAATTAACAGCAGCCAATTTGCATTCTTCTGGGTTCTATATTGTTGGCCCGATATTTAGAATTATTGTGTGCCTCTGGGCAGAGAACTCACAGTTCAAAATATCTTTTTTTCTTTGATACAGGGTCTTGCTCTGTCACCCAGGCTGGAGTGCAGTAGTATGATCATAGCTTACTGCAGCCTCCACATCCTGGGTTCAAGTGATCCTCCCATGTCAGTCTCCCAGGAGCTGGGACTACAGGCACAAATCACCATGCCCAATTTTTTTTTTTTTTTTTTTTTTTAACTCTCCTATTTCTTTCCTCTCTCTTGTTTTGGAAGTTACTCAGCAAGCTGCATCTGTCCAATTGGATATGTATGTCATGTCCTGTTAGAATGAAGTATTTCAGAGTATAAGCATGATAGTAATAAAACTCACAATATTGTCATTAAGCCACTTACTTTAGAGATCCTGTGATGAACCCAAAATCTCCCTTATTGCTGACCCTGGAGACCTATTAAGTCTAGGTGAAATAATATCAAGAGTTAGACTGATCTTTTTTTCCCCAATCACTTTGCCTCTAAGTAACCATTCTTCAAATTCAGAACCACACTCAAGGTAAAATATAAGTAAGGGCTGCTTATTTTTTGCCTTTGTTTTGGCACCTGTAGACAATACAGTTTATTTAATTTCAGGTTTTCACTGTTATATACAGTCCTACCTTGGAGATTTGTGGGTTTGCTTCCACAGACCATCATAGTAAAGCAAGTCATACAAATTTTTTGGTTTCCTAGTTCATATAAAAGTTACGTTGGCTGGATGAGGTGGCTCTCACCTGTAATCCCAGTGCTTTGAGAAGTTGAGGTAGGAGAATCACTCAAGTATAGGAATTTGAGACCAGCCTGGGCAAACATAGCGAGACCCCATCTCTACAAAAAAGATTTTTTTTAATCAGTCAGGTGTGGTGGAGTAGCTGTAGTTGTAGCTACTCAGGAGGCTGAGGCAGGTGGATTGCTTGAGTCCAGGAGTTCAAGGCTACAGTAAGCTATGATTGTGCCACTGCATTCCAGTCTGGGTGACAGAGCAATACCCTGTCTCAAAAAAAAAAAAAAAAAAAAAGTGCTGAGCGTGGTGGTTCATGCCTATAATCCCAGCACTTTAGCAGGCTGAGGCAGGTGGTGGATCACCTGAGGCCAGGAGTTCAAGACCAGCCTCTCCAACATGGTGAAACCCCATCTCTACTAAAAATACAAAAATTAGCCAGGTGTGGTGGAGCACACCTACAATCCCAGCTACTCGGGAGGCTGAGGCAGGAGAATCACTTGAACCCAGGAGGTGGAGACTGCAGTGAGTCAAGATTATGCCAGTGCACTCCAGCCTAGGCAACAGAGCAAGATTCCATCTTTAAAAAAAAAAAAAAAAAAGGTTTATTAAGTGTGCAGTAGCATTATGTCTAAAAAACAAAGGACGCACCTGAATTGTAAAATACTTTGCTTCAAAATGCTGACAGAGAAACAAAATGAGTATGTGTTATTGGAAAAATGGTGCTAGTAGACTTCATCAGTGGGGGATTGCCACAAACCTTCAATTTGTAATAAAAATAAAACCCCACACATTATCTGCAAAGCACAATAAAATGAATGATTTTATTGAAATGAAAATCTAATGCTGATTTTCAGGAATTAGAAGGAAGTGAGAGTATTGCTGTCATCAGAAATAAGAGGATTGTTTTGCCAAGCTACTGAAAAAAAAAAAAAAACTTTCATTCCTTTGTCAACTGCAAGAATTGTAGTATTTGACAAGAAACACCCAACTTGTCAAACACTACGATTCTTGCAGTTGACAAAGGAATGAAAAGTTGAAAGTATATGTGAGGCCGGGGCACGGTGGCTCACACCTTTAATCCCAACACTTTGGGAGGCCAAGGCGGGGGGATCACCTGAGGTCAGGAGTTCGAAGCCAACCTAACCAACATGGCAAAACCCCGTCTCTACTAAAAATACAAAAGTAGCCAGGCATAGTGGCAGGCGCCTGTAATCCCAGCTACTGGGGAGGCTAAGAAATGAGAACAGCTTGAACCCAGGAGGCGGAGGTTGCAGTGAGCCGAGATCGTGTCATTGCACTCCAGCCTGGGCAACAGAGGGTGACTCCATCTCAGGGAAAAAAAAAAAAAAAAGTATATATGAGCATTTAACAAGGCTATAGGTTTTGATTTTGAGCCCTGAAAACCCCCAGGTTTGGTTTCATTGGGAATTTGTTTTCAAATATGTCTCTGCTCTGGATCCAGAGGTGGCACAATTTTGCCAGTTTTTGATACATAAATGGTGACAGTATCCTTTATTTTCTTTTAACGAAAATCCTAAAGTAGTCTTTTAAAATAATTCTGAAAATCTGGCCAATAATAATACAGGACTCACAAATGTAAACTTTTCATACGGAAGAAATACTACCCATTGAAATTGGAAAGCCAGTTTTCAATTTGGGGCCTGCTTTTTTTTTTTTTTTAATTGCTTTAAGAGATCAAGGATTTTAGACAAACATGTCATAAAGTATTTTTAGATTTGCATGAACCTACTGTGGCTTAGTATAAATAAATCCCTAACATGATTTTTACAGATGCCTGTGAAAATGGGGGTTTCTACACTGCCTACCCCAAACCTGACTGCAGTCAGAACAGGGCCCCGCGCAGGCAAAGGCTATATCATTAATTCTCAAATGAGATTGGTCTAAGCAGGAAGTGCATATCTAGTGCAGTAGTTTTAGGCCAACCTTTTTCAGAGCCTCAGGCTCTGCCTGTCACCTTGAAGGCATCCATGCGGGTACCCTCAGGGCTTCTCTTTGCCATAACAATAAAAGGATTGCTCCCACCAATGTTTGCGTCCATGGGAGAGGAGGTAGGAGCAGCAGCCCTTGTCCTGTGTGTGGGAGACCCTTGAAGGGCTCAGTGGAAATTGTCAGCAGCAGGGAGCAGAACAGATTGTGGTGAGAAGAGACATTCCACTGAGTTTCTGGGCCTTTGACTCCCTGGGACTTCCTTCTCTATCCACCCTCCCTCTCCAGAAAAAAATAATAATTTAAAAATGGAATCGGTGTAATCAGTGAGGTAGCTGTATTGCAGTGAACAAGCAGTCTGCTCTTGCATCTGCATGCATGCAGCCTTGGCAATTTCTCTAGAAAAAAAAAAAAGAGGCCAGGCACAGTGGCTCACACCTGTAATCCCAGCACTTAGGGAGGCCGAGGCGGGCAGATCACGAGGTCAGGAGATCGAAACCATCCTGGCTAACAAGGTGAAACCCTGTCTCTACTAAAAAAAAAAAAAAAATACAAAAAATTAGCTGTGCGTGGTGGCAGGCGCCTGTAGTCCCAGCTACTCGGGAGGCTGAGGCAGGAGAATGGCGTGAACCCGGGAGGTGGAGCTTGCAGTGTGCCAAGGCACTGCACCTCCAGCCTGGGCGGCAGAGCGAGACTCCGTTTCAAAAAAAAAAAATTTTTTTTTAAAAAGAGGTTCTACCTCTTGCATGAATACAGATGGAGGCCAAGACCAGCATTAACAGAGGCTGTGTGTTTGCCATGGAGCTCAGGAGGGCTAATGGACATTTTACTTCTGCCTCAGACCATCACACTTTGTCCCCGGAACAAAGTCGAGAGTCCTTGGTCAATGAACGTGTGTAAATATCCTCACACTTCACCTAGTAGTTCCTTTTTAGGCTCTAATAATGTGGTAAAGAAAAGAACCTAACTTCTTAAAATCTTTCCTTTTTTGGATGTAGATTGAAATTTTTGTTTTAAACACAATGGCCCTAATGCCTGAATCTAATGTTAGTAATTAATCCCTAGTGCTTTAAGGATCTTCTGTTTATAGGCAGTTATTTTATGGAGCTGGTCTATGTGAGAGGCACAAACTGCCAGGAGGGATTGAGATTTCCTTGGCTCTAGTGAATAACATTAACAATGAATCTCTGGCCGGGCGCTCATGCCCCTAATTCCAGCACTTTGGGAGGCCGAGACGGGTGGATCGCTTGAGGTCAGGAGTTCAAGACCAGCCTGGCCTGGTCATGGTGACACCCCGTCTCTACTAAAAATACAAAAATTGACTAGCTGGGCGTGGTGGCGGGCACCTGTAATCCCAGCTACTTGGAAGGCTGAGGCAGAACTGCTTGAACCTGGGAGGCGGAGGTTGCAGTGAGCCCAGAGCGCGCCACTGCACTCCAGCCTGGATGACGAGCAAAGCTCAGTCTCAAAAAAATAATAATTTTAAAAATAATGATTCTCTTAAACATTCTTAAATCCTTCTGTCTAGGTAGGAGTTTTATTCATGGGAGTGTCTGGAAAAGGGACAAAGGCTATTGAGATTTTTTTAAAAGCCTGGATTTGGGATGTCTGAATACAGTAATAACTCCAAAGTCATTTAAAATCAATCTTTTTTTCTACCACCGGACTGAGATTTTCAGTTTTAATTCTAAGGTTCCAATCTTGCAAATGTGAATCAAACCCTGTTGGTCCTAACAGGATCTCCTTTGTTGGCGGATAATTTCAAGTGCTGACAGAGACCCTCAGTTTTTTTAAATACCTGGACTTAATTGTTTAAACTGGAGTCCAGACCAAAATATCCCTGACCTCGGGGGTCTTCCTTTGCTCAGGAAGAGGGAAGGGGGCAATTGGACCCCTTTTCCTCCTGTGGCTGCAGAGTCCCATTTTCCTCTGGGGACATTTGCTTTTTCCCTTGGGAAGACCGTAGGGATTCTAGTTCCTGCGGACCCTTTTACTTAACTTTGAGACCCAAGCAAGTTACTTGGCTTGTGCCTCTTATTTTCTGTAAAGCAATGAATAAAGAGTCACAGCCTTCGCCCTAAGGGAGCAGGCCCGTCTGCCACTCCCCATTCCCAAGTCCTCAGGGCGAATCCGCCAAATGCGCTAGCTGGGGAGCCCGCCCCTCACAGCCAATGCCGGAAGCGGAAGTACGCTTTCATCGCCTTGCCGTCTCCCAGCGCTGCCGTCTCCCAGCGCTGCCGCCTGCAGCTGAGAAAGGTGTTCGTATCGTTTGTTGTCCTAGCGGGCCAGGCCCAGGTGCGCCCCGCTAGTCAGGCCGGCGGAGTGGGGAGGGAAGGGGTCAAGGGCGCCCTGCGCAGCCCCGGCTGCTCCAGACTTTGCCTGCCGCTTCCCGCCCAAGCCTCCGGCTATCGCCGTGTTTCTTCCCGGAGCCCCCGGCTGCGGCTCCTTCAGCACCGCTGGGCTTGGGGCGGCCATTCCGGAAGTTGGTCCCTGGGAGGAGGCGAGTGGGTTCATGTGGTCAGAGCGCGTTGGCGGGGCCTCTTCTCCACTTTCTGTACCGTCCTCCTTAAACGTCTTCCCCAGTATGAGACTATTTTTCTCAAGAAAATGCCCTCGTGTGCCTCACTTTCGGCTATTAGAAGGCATATCTTGGGATGTGCATTATAAATTTGCGGAGATCGTTCCTTTTTTTCTCCTCTGTTATGTGGATGCACCCTAGTGCTTGATGGGCATTTGAGTTGTTCCATCTGAGTGGGCTTGTGCGTGTTTATTCGTATTTGTGGACTTAGGTCTTCAAAGTTTGTTTTTGGAAGTCAAGTTGTTGGGTCAAAGGATAAATGAATGTGTAATTCCTAGGTATGACCAGATGCCCGTCTATGGGACTTGTGCTTTTTTGAGCCCTCAGGGTGTATGTTTTGTATACAGCAAGCAGCAGACCTTAGTTTTCAGTTTACCTGTAGTTTGTTTCGGATGTTTACATATTCACATATTGTTTATGAATAAGAAGTTTATTCTCCCTTTATAATCCTATTATGACCCCACTCCTGCCCCGCAAATTTACTGCCCTGCCTAAGACGTCCGAAACATTAGAAGGAGCAATCCTTGCTGCCTTCCAGGTGTCAGAACGAAAGCTTTCAGCTTGTCACTACTTACATGTTTGCTATATGTTTTTGATAGATTAAGGACATTCCCTTCTGTAACAGCTTTATTGACATAAGATCATATATTTCATCTCATTTAAAGTGTATAAATCAGTGGTTTTTAGTATATTAAGAGTTGTACAACCATGACTACAATCTAACTCTAGAACATTTTCATTGCCCCAAAGAGAACCCCATACTCATCAGCAGTTATTCCCCCATTCCACTCCATTTCACTGGTAACCACTAAGAGACTTTGTGTTTCTGTGGATCTGCCTATTCTAGACATTTCATATAAATGGAATCATGAAATGGAAATCATGAACTATGTAGTCCTTTGCGACTAGCTGCTTTGAGTTAGCGTAATGAATTCAAGGTTATTTTGTAGCATGTATCACTGCTTCATTCCTTTTTTTTTTTTTTTTTTTTTTTAAACGGAGTCTAGCCCTGTCGCCAAGCTGGAGTGCAGTGGCGCGATCTCAGCTCACTGCAACCTCTGCCTCCTGGGTTCAAGCGATTCTCCTGCCTCAGCCTCCCAAGTAGCTGGGATTACAGGCGTGCTCCGCCATGCCCGGCTAATTTTTGTATTCTTAGTAGAGACGCAGTTTCACCATGTTGGCCAGGGTGGTCTCGATTTCCTGACCTCGTGATCCGCCCATCTTGGCCTCCCAAAGTGCTGAGACTACAGGTGTGAGCCGCTGTGCCCAGCCTCATTCCTTTTTTTTTTTTTTTTTTTAATGAGAGGAGATCTTGCTCTGTCACCCAGGCTGGAGTGCAGTGGTGCCTTCGACCTTCCTAGTTTGGCCTCCCACCTCAGCCTCCTGAGTATGTAGGACCACATGTGTGGGCCACCAAGCCCAGCTAATTTTTTAAATTTTTGGTAAAGATTGAGTCTTACTGTGTTACCAGGCTGGTCTGAACTCCTGGGTTCATGTGGTCCACCCACCACAGCCTCCCTTAGTGCTGAGGATTACAGGCATGAACCACCATGCCTGGCCTTCATTCCTTTCTGTTGTCAAATGGTAGTCCATTGTATGGATACACTACATTTTCATTTATCCATTCATCAATTGATAGACATTTGGGTTGTTTCTCCTTTTTGGCTATTATGAATACTGCTGCTGTGAATATTTCTCTTGGGCATATACCTAGGAGTGGAATGGCTTGTTCATGAGACGAACTTTTATGTTTAATCTTCTGGTGAAATGCCAGGCTGTTTTCCAATGTGGCAGCACCACTTCACTCGCCTCCACAAAAAACAAGAATTTCTCCACATCCTCAACACTTGTCTTTTTAATTACACTCACCTTAGTGTGTGAAGTGGTATCTTAATGTGGTTTTGATTTGCATGTCCCTGGTGACTAATGATGTTTAGCATCTTTTCATGTGCAGTTGACCTTTTTATCTTTAGAAAAATGTTCATTCAGATCATTTTGCCCATCTTTGAATTGTGTTTTAAAAATTCAACTGAGGCTGGGTGTAGTGGCTCACGCCTGTAATCCCAGCACTTCCGGAGGCCGAGGCAGGCGGATCATGAGGTCAGGAGACTGAGACCATCCTGGCTAACACGGTGAAACCCCGTCTCTACTAAAAATACAAAAACGTAGCCAGGCATGCTGGCACGCATCTGTAGTCCCAGCTACTTGGGAGGCTGAGGCAGGAGAATCGCCTGAATCCGGGAGGCAGAGGTTGCAGTGAGCAGAGATCGTGCCACTGAACTCCAGCCTGGGAAACAGATCAAGACTCCGTCTGAAAAATAAATAAATAAAGAAGCTGGCTGAATTAAATTCAGCCTGAAAGTTTTCAGGCTGAAAACATTTATTTTTGAAATCATTATGTGATACTGGTTTTTATCACTTTGAGTTGATCATCCTGGTTTTCTTTTGCTCTATTAATGAAGCAAATTATATTGATTGATTTTCTAATAGTAAGCATCTTGTATTCCTCTGGTAAACCTAACTTAATTCTGTTGTACTATCTTTCCTATTTATTGACATTTTTTATTTGGACTTATTTTCCTTAGAATATCTGAATCTGTTGAAATTTGCCTATGATTTTGTTTACTTAAAGTGGCCTTGTCATGTTTGATATCAGTATGCCAATCTCAGAGAACATTCTTCCTTTTATACTGTTAATCACTGTAATCCCTTTGATAAGTTAAACTTTTGTGAAATTAGTTTAAAAGTGACCATTTTTTCCCCTTGTAATATTGTAAACTGCTGTTAATAGAATAATCAAATGCAAACATGACATTTTGAACCATACAGAGTTCTGGGGTTTGCATAAAGGCTATATTAAACCTTCCAAATACCCAACTCTCGCCTATAGAGTGGATAAGTTATCTATACCTAACATAATGCAAACGTTAGTGACGAATTACATTGAAGTGTAGTTTAAGTAACCAGAGTCTTCATAAATATGCCTAATCTCTGGAAGATTTTCATCCAGACTAGAATTCTTTCTTCTTTGAGTGGCATAACTGACTGATAAAGCCTTTGAGCATGGTGTTTTTTGGTGAATACCTAAATAATCCAGTTTTGTTTTCTATTTTAAAAGAATGTCTGGGCAGTGAGTTAAGCTGGGAAGACCTAGCACCTTGCTGACAGCATCAGTCTAGATTCTTCTTTCTTTTACGTTTTTTAAATTGTGGTAAAATATCTAAAGCCAAATTTGCCATTTTAATCATTTTTAAATGTACAAGTTAGTGGCATTAATTGCATTCACAGTGTTACTCAACCATCACCAGCTAGTTCTTTTTATTGTAATTTCTACATAGTTTTGGTAAGTTATATTTCTGTAGGAATCAATTTATTTCCTGAAAGTTTTGAATTTGATTAAGGTTATTCATGTCTTGTTTAATCTCTGCAACATCTATAGTTGTGTTTTTCTCTCTTTTTCTTTGAAGAGTTTTGCCTGATTTTTTTCCTAGTAGCTTTCAAAGAACCATTTTGTTGCCTGAGTGATACTGTTGTTTTCTAGTTCATCATAGTATTTTTTGCTATTCCTGCTCCAACCACTTAAGTTAATTTTTAACTTCACTTCTTTTCTAATATAAACATATAAAGCTTATTTTTTTCCTATGGACCAGTTTAGGTACATTCTACAAGTTGTGGTACTTAGAACTAATCAATAACCATAGTATTATGTATTTTCTAATTCAATTCTTTTATAAAACCATAAGTTCTTTGGAAGTGTGATGTGTTCTTAATTCCAAATGTGTTACTTTTTTCTATTTGCTTGAAAAATATGAAACCACTAACATTCAACCACAGTTTTAAACTACCAAAACAGCCATTTCATATAGTGCAACGTAATCTCTTGTCATTAACTTACAACTTAATTACATTGTAATTAAGACATGTCAGAGAACGTGTCTGTATACCAAATCTTTTTCTAATTTTTTTTAATTTTTAATTTTTGTGGGCACATAGTAGGTGTATATATTTAAGGGGCACTTGATGTTTTATATACCAAATTTTGAAAGGTTGAAGACAAGCTTTACAGTATATTTACCATACAGTATGGTCAGTTTTTATAAACACTTCATTTGTGCTTCAAAAGAATGTCTGGTATACTCAATACATTCAGTCGTATCCCTCAGTGTGCTAGATTAAACATACTTATTGTTCAAATCTTCATATCCTTTTTTTCATATGATCTATCGCTGAGCAGTGTTTGAAAGTCTTAAAGTGTTGATGATTTGTGTTATTTCTTCTTTAATTGTACTAGCTTCTGCTTTATGAGTTTTATGAGACTAGAATTTTATATCTTCCTAATTGGTGCTTTACATCCTCATATCATTACCTCTAATAGTGCTATCTTAAAATGTATGAAATTAATTTAGCAAACTTGATTTTGGTTAATATTCACCTGATATATCTTTCTTATTTTTGAGACTCAGTTTTGTTTTGTTTTGTTTTGTTTTTTTTGAGACGGAGTTTCGCTCTTGTTGCCCAGGCTGGAGTGCAGTGGCGCAATCTCAGCTCCCGCAACCTCCACCTCCCGGGTTCAAGTGATTCTCCTGCCTCAGCCTCCCGAGTAGCTTGGATTACAGGCATACACCACCAAGCCCGGCAAATTTTGTATTTTTTTTTTTTTGGCAGTGACGGGATTTCTCCGTGTTGGTCAGGCTGGTCTCAAACTCCTGACTTCATGTGATCCACTCCACCTCAGCAAGACTCAGTTTTTATGTGGTGTTGTGGGTTTTAGTGCATCTAATGAAATAACATAGAGCTGGAGTTTATCTTAATCTACCAGGACAGTCTTTTTAAACTGCAGAATTTAGCCCATTTGTACACTTACTGATAAAGTCAGACATTTTCTACCATCTTACTACATTGTGCTTTTCATTTGACCTATTTTTTTGTTTCATTTCCCTTATTTTTCTTACCTTTGGAATTGAGGGTTTTTTTTTTTTTTTTAACCTAATTCCATTTTCTCTTCTAGACTGTGAGTTAAACTCACTATGTCCATCCTTTGAATTTTTACCCTATTTTATCATGCATACTTACAGTCTAAAGCTAATCAATATTGTGAGTCCCCAGTGGAAGAATACAAGGAACATACAGCCTCCTTCCCAATTTATGTATTATTTAGTATTAGGATTGAGCTTATTTTTCCATCTCACAAATTGGATATTATTATCATTTTATATAATAAAGGTTTCCTTAATTTTATCCATTTTACCTGTGTTCATTCTACTTAACATTTTGGGTCTTCCAATTCCTATCTCCTGAAGTACTTTTAATTTACTTCTGTGATGGTCTTTTTTGATGGGTACGTTGTCTCAAGTCTTTATTTTAAAATGCCTTTATATAACTCTCCTTGTATATTTTTTAAGCTTTTAATCATGAAAATTTTTAATTCTCCACAGAAGTAGAATAGTACAGGTGTCTCTCGTATCCATGGGGGACTGGTTCCTGGACCCCCACAGGGCTTCCAAACTCCACAGCCACAAATTCCTTATATAAAATCGCATTTTATTTGCATATAACCTGTACACATCCTCCCATAAATGCTATGTTTTCCCTCCCATTTACTTTAAGTCATCCCCAGATTACTTGTAGTACCTAGTACAATAAGTGTTATGTAAGTGGTTGGTTGGTCTTTTGGTTTTTTTTAAGAGATGGAGTCTCATTCTGTTGCTCAGGCTGGAGTGCAGTGTTGTGATCATAGCTCACTGCAGCGTGAAACTCCTGGACTCAGGTAATCCTCCCACCTTAGCCTCCCAAGTGGCTGGGACCACAGGCATGCACCACCACACCTGGATAACTTAAAAAAAAAAAAAAAAAAAAATATATATATATATATATATATATATATATATATATATTTGTAGAGACAGGGTTCTGCTTTATTGCCCAGGCTAGTCTTGAACTCCTGACTTCAAGGCATTCTCCTGCCTCAGCTTCCCAAAGTGCTGGGATTACTGGTGTGAGCCACTGTGCTGGACCATAAATAGTTATGCTGTATTGTTTAAGGAATAATAGCAAGGGGGAAAGTCTACATGTTTGGTATAGACACAAGCATTCATCTTTTTTTCCACATATTTTTGATCTGTGGTCGTGTAGCAGGCTGACTGTATAATGAATTCTCACGTCCTTAACACTCAGCTTTGACAGTTACCAATATTTTGCTCATCTTGCATCATCTAGCCCTTAGCTGTCCAATACAGTAGCCACTAGCCTCGTGTGGCTATTGAAGTTTAAATGCTTAAAGTTTAACCTCATTTCAGGTGTTCAGTAGCTGTCCATACATGATTAGTGGTTACTGTATTAGCGGTTACTGCAAATAAATATTATTGGATAATGCTGTTTTTTTCCCCTCAGATTTGTTTTTAAAGCAAATTCCAGACATCCTGTCATTTCTTCAGTAAATTACTAACTGTGCATCTCTAGTTGGTTCATCACCACTACTCCATTATCCCAACTAACAAAGTCTGATGTTCCCTGACTGGCTACAGAATATCTTTTTACGTTTGGTTTGTTCAAATGAGAAGCCTAACAGGGTCTCCATTTTTTTTATTTTATACCCCTTAAGTTTCTGTTGTGTCTGTTCTCTGCCTCCTCCCTTTTCATTTTTTTAATCCACTGATTTATTGAAAAAATAAAGTTATTTGTTCTTAAAATGTCCCACATAATATTTGGATTTGGCTGACTGGTTTGTTTTCATTGCTTAAACTGGTTATCTTTGTATTTCCTATAAAGAGCAGCTAGATAGTTTAACTGTCTAGCATTCTAGGTTGATAAGCCATTTTTTTCTCAGCACACTGAAGACATAGTCCTGCTTTGTTCTGATGTCCATTGTTGCTGTTGAGACATCAACTATCAGTCTGTTTTTCCTTTTATAGGTGACGTGTGTTTTTCCCCTGGCTGCTTTGGAAATTATGGAAAAAAATCAAATACCAAGGAAGAAAAATCTATAATGAAATTAGATGTGGATTTCTTTTTATGTATTCAGCTTGGGGCTTATAATACTTCCAGTACCCAAAGGTTAGTGTCTTTCACTACTTCAAGAAAATTGCTAGGTTTTCATCTAATAGTGCTATCAAAATTCTAATCTAGTAGTTAATACTGGCATTGAATTTCTCATTTCAGTGGGTTTATTTTTCATTTCTAAAAATTGCTTTTTAAACTAATTAACCATTTTATAGTATCTTATTCCACATCTAAATTTTTGTTAATTTCTTTAAGCTTTTATATTTTTTAAAGTATGTCTAAAAGGATAATATCTGAAGTGTTAGGCTTTTCCACCTGATGGCTGTGTTTTAGTTGTGTCTTACACATGGTACATTGCGTATTTGTGTTTGTTTCTTAAACTGTGCCTTCCTCAGTTTACTTAGAACTTTGCATATAAGATTTTTTTCTCAAGACCTGACTTTTTTTTTTTTTTTTTTTTTGAGACGGAGTCTCGCTCTGTCGCCCAGGCTGGAGTACAGTGGCCGGATCTCAGCTCACTGCAAGCTCCGCCTCCCGGGTTCACGCCATTCTCCTGCCTCAGCCTCCGGAATAGCTGGGACTACAGGCGCCCGCCACCTCGCCCGGCTAGATTTTTGTATTTTTTAGTAGAGACAGGGTTTCACCGTGTTAGCCAGGATGGTCTCGATCTCCTGACCTCGTGATCCACCCGTCTCGGCCTCCCAAAGTGCTGGGATTACAGGCTTGAGCCACCGCGCCCGGCCTCAAGACCTGACTTAAAGTTGATTTTCCAGAGATAGGTCCATTTGCTTGCACTAGTTGCTTGGGGACAATGCCACTTAGGACCCTCTTAAAGTGAAATGATTCTCTTGAGGTTGTTTGAACTACACAAATGAATTTGGACTGAAACCTAAAAGAAAGCACTTGTATATACAAATCCTCAAGAGAGATTTTCTTTCTATTATGCCTGACAGGTACAGTTCCTTGCTTCATGTTTTCATATGGAAATTTTACTTTCTTTTTAAAAAACTTTTCACCATGGATTTTCAGTCATACCCAGGAATAGAGTGCTATGATGAAGCTACTATGTACCTACCACCCAGCTTCCATGATTGTCACCATTTTGCCATTCTTACTACATCCGTTTTCTCCCTTGCTTCCTTTCATAATTCAGTTTTTGTTTTTTTTTTTTTTTTTGAGAGAGTCTCGCTCTGTCTCCCAGGTTCAAGGTTCAAGTGATTCTCCTGCCTCACCCTCCCGAGTAGCTGGGATTACAGGCACCCACCACCACACCTGGCTAATTTTTGCATTTTAGTAGAGGCGGGGTTTCACCATGTTGGTCAGGCTGGTCTTGACTGGTTTTTTTAAAGGAGTTGACACCGAAAGGACAGGCAAGAAAGGCAAAAATAATGAAGTGAAACTACATCAAACTATCATGTCATCTACAAACAGATAATTTTACTTCTTTTCCAATGTAGAAGATGCCTTTTGTTTTCTTGCATAATTGTTCTGCCTAGAACTTCCAGTCGTATGTTGACTGGAAGTGGCGAGGATGGGCATCTTGTTCCCAATCTTAGAGGAAAAGCCTCCAATTTTTTATAATTGACTGTAAGCTGTGGCTTTGTCACCTATGGCCTTTACTGGTATTGAAGTGCATTCCTTCTATAACTAATTTGTTGAGGGTTTTTATCACAGAAGAATGCTGAGTTTTACCAAGTGCTTTTTCTGCATCTATTCTAATGATCATATAGTTTTTATCCTTCATTCTGTCAGTATGGCGTATCACATTGATTTTGCATATCTTGAACTATCCTTGTATTTCTGGGATAAATACCACTTGATCATGGTGTATGATCCTTTTAATGTACTGTTGAATATGGTTTGCTAGTATTTTATTGAGGAGTTTTGCATCTATTTTCAGTAGGGATATTGGCTTGTAGTTTTTTGCTGTTACAGTGTTTTTTTCTGGCTTTGGTATCAGTGTAGTGCTGACCTCATAAAATGAGTTTAATGAAGAGCTTGGTTGGGCTCTTCTTCCATTTTTTTGGAAAAGTTTGAGAAGGATTATTCTTTAAATGTTTGGTAGAATTCAACAGTGAAGCCACCAAGTCCTGGGCTTTTCTCTGATGGAAGATTTTTCCTTACTGATTTAATCTCCGTACTCTTATTGATCTTGTCAGGTTTTCTATTTATGATTCAGTCGTAGCAGGTTATGTGTTTTTAGGAATTTATCCATTTATTGTAGATTATCCAATTTTTTGGTATACAATGTTTCATTATAGTCTCACAATCCTTTGTATTTCTGTAGTTACCAGTTGATTTTTTTTTTTTTTCAGACGGAGTCTTTGCTCTGTCGCCCAGGCTGGAGTGCAGTGGCGCCAACTCGGCTCACTACAAGCTCCGCCTCCTGGGTTTACACCATTCTCCTGCCTCAGCCTCCTGAGTAGCTGGGACTACAGGCGCCCGCCACCTCGCCCGGCTGGTTTTTTGTACTTTTAGTAGAGACGGGGTTTCACCGTGTCAGCCAGGATGGTCTCGATCTCCTGACCTTGTGATCCGCCCGTCTCGGCCTCCCAAAGTGCTGGGATTACAGGCGTGAGCCACCGCGCCCGGCCATTTTTTTTCTTGAGACAGAGTCTTGCTCTGTCCCCCAGCCTGGAGTGCAGTGGCCAGATCTCAGCTCACTGCAAGCTCCGCCTCCCGGGTTCACGCCATTCTCCCGCCTCAGCCTCCCGAGTAGCTGGGAGTACAGGTGCCCGCCACCTTGCCCGGCTAGTTTTTTGTATTTTTTAGTAGAGACGGGGTTTCACCGGGTTAGCCAGGATGGTCTCGATCTCCTGACCTCGTGATCCGCCCGCCTCGGCCTCCCAAAGTGCTGGGATTACAGGCGTGAGCCACCGCGCCTGGCACTGTAGTTACCAGTTGTAATGCCTTCTCTTTCATTTCTAATTTTACTTCAGTCTTGTCTATTTTAATCTTAGGTAGTCTGGCTAAAGGTTTTTGTTGGTTTATCTTTTCATACAACCAACTTTCAGTTTCATCGATCTTTTCCGTTGTCTTATCTCTTTCTCATTTATTTCTGCTATGATCTTTATTATTAATTTCCTTCCTTCTACTGGCTTTGGGCTTAGTTTCTTCTTGTTTCCTTCTGCTGACTTTGGGCTTAGCTGCTGCTTTTTCTAGTAACTTGAGGTGCAACATTAAGCTGTATAAGATCTTTCCTACTCACCCTTGCTCTCTTTGGTTCCCATTTACGTGGAATGTCTTTTCCCATCTTTTTACTTTCAGGATACATGCATTCTTAAAGCTATAGTGAGTTTCTTGTAGGCAGCATATACCTTAGGTCTTTCTTTTTTAATCCAGTCAGCTACTATATATTTTGACTAGAGAATTTAATCCATTTACCTTTTTGTTTGCTTTAAGGAGATAGGATTTCTGTCACCCAGGAGGAGTGCAGTGGCATGATCATACTCCAACCACTCCCAAGTTCAAGCGATCCTCCCACCCTAGCCCACCAAATAGCTGGAACTACAGGCAGATGCCACTGCACCCAGATAATTTTTTAAAATTATTTTCTGTAGAGATGTGGTCTTGCTATGTTGCCTAGGCTGGTCTCAAACTCCTGCCTGCTCTCAAGTGATCCTCCCGCCTCAGCCTCCTGAGTACATTTATATTTAAAGTAATTATTGATAAGTACGTACTTACTGTTGCCATTTTATCCATCCTTTTGTGGCTGTTGTACAGATGTTGTGTTCCTTTCTTCCTCCCTTCCTGTCTTCCTTTGTGATTTGATGACTTTCTGTAGTGATATGCTTTGATTCCTTTCTCTTTCCTCCATAGTATAGGTTCTTGCTTTGTGGCTACTATGAAGCTTAAAACATCCTGTAGTTTCAATAGTCTGTTTTAAGCTGTTAACAGCTTAGCTTTGATTGCATACAATTTATACTCTTACTTCCATTTCCCACATTTTATGTTTTTGATGTCACAATTTACATCTTTCTATATTGTGTATTAACAAATTATAACTTTTTAATATTTTAATCTTTTATACTAGAGTTATAAGTTATTTAGATACTACTGTTACAGTATTAGGGTAATCTGGATTGAGTGTATAATTACCTTTATCCCAGTGGGTTTTATAATTTTATGTTTTCATGTTACTAAGTGTCCTTTCTTTTAAGCTGAAGAATTTACTATTTCCTATAAATCAGCTCCATTACTCATGAAGCCCCTCATCTTTTGTTTGTCCAAGGAAGTTTTTGTCCCTTCATTTCTGAAGGCCATTTTTGGCAGGTAAAACATTCTTGGTTGGTAGTACAGTCATGCACTGCATAAAGACATTTTGGTCAGTGATGGACCACATATGTGACAGTGGTCTCATAATGATGCTTAAAAAATTCCAATCACCTAGTGACATAGCCAATGTAACATTGTAAAGCACATTACTCACATGTCGTGGTTTAAACCTGCACTATCAGTCATGTAACCATAGTACATATGATTATGTACAGTACAGATTATATACAGTACATAATAATGGATAATAGTAATAAGTGACCACATTACTGGTTTATATTATTTTTATACTATTTATATTATTTTAGAGTGTATTCCTTCTACTTACTAAAAAAGACGAGTTAACTCAAAAACAACCTCAAGCAGATGCTTCAGAAGAGATTCAAGACAGTGATATTCATGATCCTAAGCCTGTGTAGGCCTAGATTGGTGCATATTTGTCTTCGTTTACAACAAAAAAGTTTAAAGAGTAAAATCGGGCAGGCAAACTGGGCCTTGAAAGTAGGCTACTGAGTTAAGAAGACAGAGTCCTGGAAGATTTGCAGCACGTTTTGATGACTTCACATACACAGCTAAGTGTACTAAATGTTGTTCTGGAATGTCACCCTTTTATTATGAAATGCAAATATGCTCACCTTTATGGTCCTTAGGAGTTACTCCTTATTATTGTAAGTAATTTAGGGATATTAACTCAGCCCAACCCTATGAAGTCTGTCCTATTCTAACAATGAGGAACGCGAGGTGCGATACAAGATATTCCAAACTCATCTTGAAGATTTCTTATTCTATACCAGACTCAGCTATTTCCCCAGTGAGTCCTGGTTTCTGTCACAGGTAAATGATATTCAGAGAGTTTTGCACTTTAGAGGCGCATTCCTCCTGAGCCGTTAGCAGTCATAAGCCTTTTCAGTGGTTCAGGCTAGAAAAAAGTCCAATAAGAAAAAATGAAAAATGCATACTATATTTCTAATTTGAGGATACACTGTGTTCTTGGATAAGGAGACAAATTGTAACTAAACTCTATGTGTGTGTATACTCTAGTATGAAGAAGCTTCCGAGCCTGCTAGTGTTGAATATCTAGCAGGCCTAGACTCTAATGGCTTCTGTTTTCTCCTTTAGCTCTGCCTGCTTAGGACTCTGCCCAGCCAGGAAGGAAACCTACAGGAGGAAGAATGGCTGCAGGGTGGCTGACAACCTGGTCACAGGTACACAAGAAATTTCTCGATTTCCAAAGGCACACTGCCATTCCTGAAAAGAACACATCCCTTGCCCCTGACCTGAAGCTTCACAGCCCAGTCTGAGCTGGCTTCATCTTCCACAGTTCCCAGGCTGCTGCGTGTGGAAGAGGGAATCCCTGGGAAAGGCTTGTGTTCCCACATTTGTTAACGTTCTCCAGATATTCTTCCATATTTTTGAGTATGAATTCCATACTTGAGTGAGTGCTGTAAACAAAGACTTTTACTAGGAAAACTGTTGATCATTTCTCAAGTATTTCTTGCATTCCTACAGTATGCCCTATCTATTCTGGATCTGAATAAGACCAAAAGAGTCCTCACAGCCTCACTGTGCAAAGATCAAGCCAACCATATTTATTTTAGAAAAGCTGTTTTGACCATGACCCTGAATGAAATGGCCCAGGGAGTAGGATTTAAAGAGAGTTCTGAGAAGTCAGCTTTAAGGCAGATTAATAGAAGGCCTCTGATGTATGTCTGAGTTTCCAGTGCCCTGGGTCTTCTCTGCAGTCCTGTCAGCCTCACCCACCATTCTCCTGGTATATTGTCAAAAATGGTCATCGGCTGAGCCAGCATATGTATGTGATGTTTTAGAACTCCGTGACCTTCCAGGAAGTGGCAGTGGACTTTTCCCAGGAGGAGTGGGCATTGCTGGACCCTGCTCAAAAAAATCTATACAAAGATGTGATGCTGGAGAACTTTAGGAACCTGGCCTCAGTGGGTAAGGCTGGCCTCTTTCCTTCATTTGTTTATGTAGCAGATAGTTCTTAAGCGCATATTGTATTCCAGAATCTGTGAAAAGAATGGCAATACAGTGGTTAACCGCAAAATGAATGGTCACTGCCCTTGAGGGGGCAGTCCAGTGGCTTCCCATGAAAATGCACTGATTTCATTTTCTCTATCACTAATAGCTTTAGGTAATTTGTGATCTGTGTCTGATCTCGTGTATAGGTTTCAAGGGTCACTTCCGTATAGGGCATGGACTATGCTTTTTGGTCTTTGTGAAAGAAAGAACTCAGCTCTGATTGTTTCGCTGTTCCTAAAGCTGCACTTGACTATTTTAGCAGTCCTTTAATTAAAGTATGGCAGTCAGCTTTGTGGAATATTTAATTCTCACACATTTCTCCCACATCCTCTCTTTCTGCACGAGCAGGGTATCAGCTCTGCAGACACAGTCTGATCTCCAAGGTGGATCAAGAAGAGCTGAAGACAGATGAAAGAGGAATTCTACAAGGTGACTGTGCAGGTGAGCCCTGGGCAGAACAGAGTACGGCCTTGGCCATTGAGGGTTGGTACATTTGGGAATGTCACTCAGTGCAGGAAAAGAAATCTGAGGCCATTACATGAGCTTCCTTCCTGTTTCACCATCTGTCCAATCATTCATGTGTTAATTTGGTCTCTGAGAAAAGTTTTAACCCCTCCTTAAATGTAACATTTCCATGAATGCCTTTTGTTTAGTTCTCCCTATTTTCCAGATAATACTTATTTCCCAACCTCCACGATCCTTTCCAACTAAAATACCTCCCATTTCTACTGCTTGTTCCTATCACTGGTGAATCACTGGTTGTGTCTTCTCTCTCACATTTCTCTACTTGCAAGATACTATTTGAAAACAAATCTATAGGGTCTCGCTTCCTTTTTCTTTCATCTCAACCTTTTCTCCCAATAATTATAAAAATTTTCCTGTGCTATTTCAGACTGGGAAACTCGACTTAAATCAAAAGATGAAATTGCTGTGCAGAACATTCCTGGGGGAAAAACATCCAATGGCATAAACATGGTAAGACTTACTAGGAATTATTCCTGGTCTTTGTAGAAGTCTGGGAATTTCAATGAGTTAAAACATCAGCACCCAAAGCAGGGGTAAGAAGAGTTCAGGCACCAAGCTTTCACCAGAAAGCTATCTCAGGAGAGAGTTCATTTTCATGAAATTGGAGAAATGTGTAAACCTAGGTTAACACTTGCTGGCTCACAGAGAATAACCACAAGTAAACATTTACTTAAATATGATTTTAGTGTTAAGTATTTAGTACATAATTCATTAATTCTTCACTCAGTATTAGAAAAACTATATTAAAGAAGCCCTTTGCTGGGAAGGAATAGAGCCTTGGATAGAGGACTAGGCTTATTCAACTCAAAAAAGCTAATAGGGCAAAAGTCATGTACACATACTGAAAATGGTAAACATGTCAGTTATGATCATGTGCTTCCTATATATGGCAGAACACTCATGGAAGAGAATTCCTGTGAATAAGGTGAAAGTGAAAAAGCCTTTAGTCACCACTTACTCCCTTTTCAATAGGCAGAAAATCAACCTGGTAAGAACTCCCTGGAGTGTAACCATTGTGGGAAATTCAGAAAGAACACTCTCTTTATTTGTACAAGATATTGCAAGGGAGAGAAATGCTATAAATATACAGAGTATGGCAAAGTCTTCAACCATCCCTCAACTCTTAGGAGTCATGTGAGCATTCACATTGGAGAGAACACTCTTGAATTTACTGATTGTGGAAAAGCTTTCAATCAAGAGTCATCCCTTGGGAAACACTTAAGAACTCCCACAGGAGAGAAGTGTCATGAGTATGATCAATGTGATATGTCCTTCAGCCTACACTCTTCCTGCTCAGTACATGAGCAAATACCTACTGGAGAGAAAGGCGATGAATGCAGTGACTATGGCAAAAGATCTCCCCTTAGTGTCCACAGAAAAACTGATAGTGTGGAGGAGGGTCTGGAATGTAATGAACATGAGAAAACTTTCACTGACCCTTTGTCCCTTCAGAACTGTGTCAGAATTCACACTGGAGAGATGCCCTATAAATGCAGTGACTGTGGGAAAGCCTTCATTTTTCGGTCTTCCCTTAAGAAACACATGAGATCTCATACTGGAGAGAAGCCTTATGAGTGTGATCACTGTGGAAAATCCTTTAGCCAGAGCTCTCATCTGAATGTGCACAAAAGAACTCACACTGGAGAGAAACCCTATGACTGTAAAGAATGTGGGAAGGCTTTCACTGTTCCTTCATCCCTTCAGAAACATGTGAGAACCCACACTGGAGAGAAACCGTATGAATGCAGTGACTGTGGAAAAGCCTTCATTGATCAGTCATCCCTTAAGAAACACACACGCTCTCACACTGGAGAGAAGCCTTATGAGTGTAACCAGTGTGGAAAATCCTTCAGCACAGGCTCTTACCTTATTGTGCACAAGAGAACTCACACTGGTGAGAAAACCTATGAGTGTAAAGAATGTGGGAAGGCCTTTAGGAATTCCTCTTGCCTGAGGGTACACGTGAGAACTCACACTGGAGAGAAGCCTTATAAATGTATTCAGTGTGAAAAAGCCTTTAGCACAAGCACTAACCTTATAATGCACAAGCGAATCCACACTGGCCAGGAACTCCATGAATGAAATGACGACAGGAAAGTGTTTGTTGCCCCTCATGCCTCCTTTCTCACTTTAGAACATACATTGCAGAGAAGCCCTGTTATGGCCACATGGAAACAGCCTTCTGGCCCAACTCTGGCTGGCTGTTACACTGGGACAAACCTTATAAATGTTATAGTGCTGATTGTTTTTGTCAGTATTTCATTCTTATATGTGTCACAACTTATGTAGATCTTATAGTTACCTTTTCAGTTTAATTCCATTGTGAACAGAATACATGGTCTTCAATATGTAGATTCTTTGTGATACAGATTTGAACATAATTGCTGGACACGGATGTACTGAGGCAGACAGAACTAGTTGCTGTCTCAATATCCATTCCTCCCTTCTTTAAGTAATAAAATTTACTATTTAGTTCAACCTGGCAATGTGGACAGTTTTCACCCAGCTTTCCTTACAAATGTGTCCACATCCCTAGCCCATGCAAAGTAGGCAGAAGTCACTGGATACAGCTTCTGAGGAAGCTCATGGAAATGGGAATATCTCATCTGGCGTTTTTTTTCTTAACTATTTACCCTCTGTCTTATCCCTTATTTCCTAGAAAATATATACACCAAGAGGAGGCCAGAGAAAAGATACTAAATGAAACAACAGGGGAGATGCAATATTATCTAGTTGCACTAATCCTGTATTGCTTATCTCTGGGTTTCATATTACAAGAGAAAAATTAACTGCCATGTGGTTTAAACCACTCTTGTGGGAAGTTCCTCTTTCAGCTGATTTCAGTCCCAACTGTTATGTCTGTGTTTTCTAAGGCAGAAGGATCACTTAAGCCTAGGAGCTTAAAATCAGCCTAGGCAACACAGACCCCATCTCTACCAAAAAAAAGAATAATTAGCTGGGTACCGGCTGCACACCTGTAGCCTCAGCTATTCTGGAGGCCAGAGGCAGGAAGATCATTTGAGCCCAGAAGTTGAGGATGCAATAAGCCATGTTTGCACCATTGTACTCCAGCCTGGAAAAGAGTGTGAGACCCCAACTCTTTTAAAAAAAAAAGTCATCTATTTACAAACTTTGTCTTCTGATCTCTATAATCGAGAGTGGTATTGTGTCCGGAATTGGTGGGTTCTTGGTCTCACTGACTTCAAGAATGAAGCTACAGACCCTCATGGTGAGTGTTACAGTTCTTAAAGATGGTGTGTCCGCAGTTTCTTCCTTCTGGTGGGTTCGTGGCCTTGCTGGCTTCAGGAGTGAAGCTGAAGACCTTCGCGGTGAGTGTGGCAGCTCTTAAAGGTGGCACATCTGGAGTTGTTCGTTCTTCCTGGTGGGTCCCTGGTCTTGCTGGCTTCAGGAGTGAAGCTGCATACCTTCAAGGTGAGTGTTACAGCTCATAAAGGCAGCGTGGACCCAAAGAGTGAGTGGCAGCAAGATTTATTGCAAAGAGTGGAAGAACAAAGCTTCCAGTGTGGAAGGGGACCTGAGCAGGTTGCCGCTGGCTGGCTCGGGCAGCCTGCTTTTATTCCCTTATCTGACCCCATCCACATCCTGCTGATTGGTCCACTTTGCAGAGAGCTGATTGGACTGTTTTGACAGGGTACTCATTGGTATGTTTACAATCCCTGAGCTAGACACAGAGTGTTGATTGGTGCATTTACACTCCTTTAGCTAGACATAAAAGTTCTCCAAGGCCCCACTAGACTCAGGAGCCTAGCTGGCTTCACTTAGTGGATCCCATGCTGGGGCTGCAGGTGGAGCTGGCAGGTGCCAGTCCTGCGCCGTGCACCCATACTCCTCAGCCCCTGGGTGGTTGATGGGACCGAGCACCGTGGAGCAGCGGTCAGCGTTGGTCAGGGAGGCTCAGGATGCACAGGAGCCCACCATGGAGTGGTTGGGGCATGGCGGGCTGTAAGTCCCGAGCCCTGCCCCACGGGGAGACAGCTTAGGCCCAGTGGGCTGGCACTGCTGGGGGACTGGGTGCACCCACCACAGCTGCTGGCCTCGGTGCTAAGCCCCTCACTGCCCTGGGCCAGCAGAGCCCATGCCTGCAGGAACTCGCACTGGACTATGAGTACTGCGCACAGCCCTGGTTCCCACCTGCACCTCTCCCTCCACACCTCCCCACAAGCAGAGGGAGCTGGCTCCGGCCTCAGCCAGCCCAGAGAGGGTCTCCCACAGTGCAGTGGCTGGCTTAAGGGCTCCTCAAGTGCCGCCAGAGTGGACGCCGAGGCCGAGTAGGCACTGAGAGTGAGGGATGCTGGTACATTGTCACCTCTCAGTATGTTAAGACATCATACTATAACCATGGTTTTTCTAATTTTTTCAGAGTGGACGCTGAGGCCAAGTAGGCACTGAGAGTGAGGGCTGCTGGTACATCGTCACCTCTCAGTATGTTAAGACATCATACTATAACCATGGTTTTTCTAATTTTTTTTGTTGTTTTTGAGACGTAGTCTTGCTGTGTTGCCCAGGCTGGAGTACAGTGGTGTGATCTCAGCTCACTGCAACCTCTGCCTTCCGAGTTCAAGTGATTTCTCGTGTCTCATCCTCCCAAATAGCTGGGATTACAGGCACATGCTACCACGCCTGGCTACCTTTTTGTATTTTTAGTAGAGGCAAGGTTTCACCATGTTGGCCAGGTTGGTTTCAAACTCCTGATCTCAAGTGATCACCTGCCTTGGCCTCCCAGAGTGCTGGTATTACAAGTGTGAGCCACTGCACCCAGCCAAATTGTTTTTTTTAAAATTTATCTTTCTAGGCCAGTGCAGTGGTGCATATCTGGAATCCCAGCACTTTGGGAGCAGAAGGCAGGCAGATCACTTGAGCTTACCAGTTCAAGCCCAGCCAATGAGTTGAAACTCCATCTCTACAAAAAATACACACACACACACACACAAATTAGCCAGGTATAGTAGTGTGCTACTCAGCAGGCTGAGGTTGAGAGGATCACCTGAGCCCAGGAGGCAGAGGTAGCAGTGAGTCGAGATCATGCCACTGCATTTCTGCCTGGGCCACAGCGAGACTATCTCAGGAAAAAATAAAAATCTGTTTCTCATTTTTTGGGGGCATTACAATTGGGTACAAATAGGTTTACTCATTTTATGTTTCTGGCAAATTGTCCTATTACTCTTATCTAGTATCCATAGATTTCCCGTAATGATTTTCATTAATTTACTTGATATAAATGTGAGCTACTGACTTAGAAATGCCATTTTCTCAAACTGTAAGGACAACCAGGAGCAACTTTTTCTCAGCGTTACATCAGTTACACTGTTGCTTACAATAGCATCCACCAGCTATGGTCATCTTTACATCCCACAACTTGTCCTCTCTTATTGATGCCTTTATGAGTTCTTTCATAAGACACAGGTGAGTAAGATGTTTGCTGGGGAATAGACCCAAACATTCAGGCTAACCATCTGAAGTTTCTCGGGGTTTAGTTGTCTAGAGCTTGCCAAGATATTCCCTCTAAAGTGAAAGGAAAATTGCTGCAATTTGTGCTACTAACAACAAATAGCACAATGCTTAGTAAGTTTTTTTGGTTTCTGGAGGCACTATATTGACACATCCGACCCATCTGCAGATGACTCTATTAGTGAAGTCTCTACCCTACAGAAAAGAAGCAATATGACAACACTTTTGAGAATTTGGAGAAACAACACATTATGGGCCAGGCATGGTGGCTCACGCCTGTAATCCCAGCACTTTGGGAGGCCGAGGTGGATGGATCACCTGAGGTCAGGAGTTCGAGACTAGCCTGACCAACATGGAGAAAACCTGTCTTTACCAAAAATAAAAAATTAGCTGGGGATGGTGGCGCATGCCTGTAGTCCCAGCTACTTGGGAGGCTGAGGCAGGAGAATCACTTGAACCCGGGAGGTGGAGGTTGTAGTGAGCTGAGATTGTGCCACTGCACTCCAGCCTGGGCAACAAGAGTGAAACTCCATTTCAAAAGAGAAAAACAACACATTCTGGCAATATATGAGGGCAGGATAACAAACTCAGACAAGGACAGAATAAAGCCTGAAAACTTTCAAAAATAGTTTACAAGATAGAGGGAAACTTTCTGTTTTGAGATGGAGTGTTGCTCTGTTGCCAGGCTAGAGTGCAGTGGCGTGATCTCAGCTCACTGCAACCTCCGCCTCCTGGGCTCAAGTAATTCTCCTGCCTCAGCCTCCAAGTAGCTGGGACTACAGGCATGCGCCACCACACCCAGCTAGTTAGAGATGGGGTTTCACCATGTTGGCCAGGATGGTCTCCATCTCTTGACCTCATGATCTGCCCGCCTCAGCCTCCCAAAGTGCTGAGATTAAAAGTGTGAGCCACCATGCGTGGCTGAAACGGGGTATTTAAAAAAAAAATCAAATTTAAATTTATCCAGAAATGCAAAGTTGGTTATACATTAGAAAAATCAATAAATACAATTCACTTTTAAAGTAGGCTTATTATCATTCACTCATACTAATAATTACTAGGCACCTAAAATGAATGAGGCAGTGTTCAAAGCATTTAACATATTATTGAAAAAATAGGATTATCTCAGTAAATATAGAAAAAGCTATAAAGAGGTATTACTGAGAAAAATCTTTCAAAATATAAACACTATATAAAAATGCAAAAGTAAACAATAGTGGAAAATGAGTTTAAAATCAGGAAGATAATGGTATCCACTATTAAAAACACTACTTAGTATTTTACTGGAATCTTAAGTGAGGCAGGCTAATAAAAGATATTTTAAAACCTAAGGACCAGAAAAGTAGAAGTAAATCTGTCATTTATAATATTACCTTAATGGAAACTTTCAAAGGATGTATATGTAAATTATTAGAATTAATGAAAATGTTTAGTATCTTAAAGGTAAACTTGGAACTTATACTCAGGAATAGAAAAATTTAGAGGGTGATACCATTTATGAGAGCAACAATAGTATAACATACGGAAGAATAAATTTAAAACTTACCAAAATTGTTTTGAAGACAGTACTGAAAACATTAAAATGACCTAAACAAATTTGAGACATTCATAGGCCAAATTCTGAAAAGACTGAATTCTCCCAAACTGATTTAGATTCCAAAAGTTCCAAAGTTATACAGCTCCACTTCCAGATTGGCTGTAGACATTTACAGGAACCCACATTCATAGTGAATTAACATCTTCAAAGACCCTGGAAATCTGTGGACAAAAAGAGTGAGAGAATTAAATGCCAGAGGATGAGCTCCTCTTAGAAGAGCAGAAATCAGTGGCTGGTTTCTTCCCTGAAGGCATTTTCCTGGTCTAGGAGCAGATTGGTGGAGAGCCAGGCCTGCCACAGGCAGAGGAACTTTATTGGAATATGGAGAGACCAGGGGGACATTATAATGGTCACAAGGCTAGTGTGACACTATAACATAAAACGGACTGTCTTTACCAGTGCTGCATGTCCCTATGATGATTTGCTGAGTGCATAGCAACAGCTGGTGTTGGGCACTAACCAGGAAAAAAATGGATATCCCTGTTGTCTTGCAATGCTTAGATTCCACAGTCCTGCTAGAGGAAGTGATCTGAAATAGTCACAGGAAAGATCTTACTCAAGATGTTTGAAACCAGAAGTGAACCAAAACTAATTTTTTTCACATCTCAACCTCTGATTGGATCAAAGTTGAGGAGATTCTCATCTGAACTGCTTGACAGAGGAAATGGAGTGACTTCTATGTGAAAATATTTTTCGATTTCTGTTGTTCTTCTAAACATAATATCCACATACAATTTAAAACATCACATGATGTGCAGAGCAGAAGGACAATGTTACCAATCATCAAGAGCAAACGGTCCAAAAGAAATAGTCCCATAGATGATATGAGAAGTTAGAATTGTTACAGAATCAACAGGTTCGTATATCTGCTGTGTAGTAGCAGACCAATTACACAGACAGGGATTAAACAGAGTTTAATTACCACAGGGCGCCAAGTAAGGAGATAAGAGGAGACAAATCTATACCCCCAAGAAGTTCCAGGCTGGAGTTTTAAAGGGGATCAGGGAGGGTGAAGGACTGGAGAATTAGAGTTGTTGATGGTCAGAGCAAGCAGGATGAAGTCATCAGGATGTGGAAACTGAATTATTTGTTAAGTCAGCTCGTGGGGCCCCTCAGACCAGCTGAGTCAATGGGGTCCTTCAGACTAGCTGACATGGTAGGTTTATCGGCATGTAAAAAGTGTGAAAGAATATCTCAAAGGAAAAACAATGTTTTATAATGGTCAAGTTATCAATAGAGGAGTTACGGGGAATTATGATCTTGTAACAGGGTGATATGGTTTGCCTCTGTGTCCCCACCCAGATCTCACCTTGAATTGTAATCCCACCTGTCATGAGAAGGACCCAATGGGAGGTAATTGAATCATGGGGGTGGGTTTTTCCCACGCTGTTCTCATGATATGAATAAGTCTCATGAGAACATATGATTTTATAAAAGGGCGGTTCCCCTGCACACGCTCTCTTGGTTGTCACCATGTAAGTTATCCCTTTGCTCTTCGTCCATGATTGTGAGGCCTCCCCAGCCATGAGGGTCTGTGAGTCCATTAAACCTCCTTCCTTTATAAATTACCTAGTGTCAGGGATGTCCTTATTAGCAACATGAGAACAGACTAATACACAGGGTCTACATAATTCTAGGACAGTAGGCACCAGTGAACTATGAAGGAGGTCAGAGATTAAACTTGATTAATGTTGAATGTGCTGTAAGCTTGGTTTTCCATCTGTCCCCCTCCTTTCCTGATTAATTTTATAAAGTTTAAATTAAAAAATTCGAATGGATGAAAACACAGAATTGTAGGCTTACATCTGTAATCCCAGCACTTTGGGAGGCCAAGGCGGGTGGATCACAAAGTCAAGAGTTCGAGACCAGCCTGGACAACATGGCGAAACCCCATCTCTACTAAAAATAGAAAAATCAGCTAGGTGTGGTGGTACATGCCTATAATCCCAGGTACTCGGGAGGCTGAGGTAGGAGAATCACTTGAACTTGGGAAGCAGAGGTTGCAGTGAGCCAAGATTGTGCCATTGCACTCCAGGGTTGGGTGACAGAGCAAGACTCTCTCAAAAAAAAGAAAATACATAGAATTGCATTATCTAAGTGGAATCTATAAAGTAGATACAGACAATCTAGAGGTAAAAATTCTGTAAGTGGGCCTAAAAGCAAACTAAACAGCAAATAAAGGTGGGGGAAGAGGGCAATCAGTGAACTCAAGGTAGGTTAACAAATGTGCCAAACTTACGGACACGGGAAAACAATGAGTGTTTTCTAAAACTGATTAAAAACATCAAACCAGCAGATTCAAGCTCAGCAAACCCAAGTGAGATAAATGCAAAGAAAACCACAATCAGACAGTTCACCATCAATCTGTTTAAAAAAAAAAAAAAGGGTCCCGGTGCAAGTTGGCCGAATAGGAACAGCTCCCAGCATGAGCAACACAGAAGACGGGTGTATGTCTGCATTTTCAACTGAGGTACCAGGTTCATCTCACTGGGGAGTGCTGGACAATCAGTGCTGGTCAGCTGGTGCAGCTCGACCAGCGAGAGCTGAAGCAGGGCAAGGCATCGCCTCACCTGGGAAGCGCAAGGGGGAAGGGAATCCCTTTTCCTAGCCAAGGGAAACACAACATCTGGAAAATCAGGTAACTCCCACCTTAATACTGTGCTTTACCAAGGGTCTTAGCAAATGGCACACCAAGGGATTATATTCACACCTGGCCTGGAGGGTCCCACGCCCACAGAGCCTCCCTCATTGCTAGCACAGCATTCTGAGATCTAACTGCAAGGCATCAGGGAGGCTTGGGAAGGGGCACCCGCCATTGCTAAGGCTTAAGTAGGTAAAGACTGGGAAGCTCTAACTGGGTGGAGCCCACCGCAGTTCAAGGAGGCCTGCCTGTCTCTGTAGACTCCACCTCTGGGGATAGAGCATAGCTAAACAAAAAACAGAAGAAACCTCTACAGATGTAAATGACCCTGTCTGACAGCTTTGAAGAGAGCAGTGGATCTCCCAGCAAGGAGGCTGAGATCTGAGAACGGACAGAGTGCCTGCTCAAGTGGGTCCCTGACCCCTGAGTAGCCTAACTGGGAGATATCCCACACTAGGTGCAGATTGACACCTCACACGGCGGGGTACACCCCTGATACGAAGCTTCCAGAGCAAGAATCAGCAACACTCGCTGTTCAGCAATATTCTATCTTCTGCAGCCTCCGCTGCTGATACCCAGGCAAACGGTCTGGAGTGGACCTCAAGCAAACTCCAACAGACCTGCAGCTGAGGGTCCTGACTGTTAGAAGGAAAACTAACAGGACACCCACACCAAAACCCCATCAGCACATCACCATCATCAAAGACCAAAGGCAGATAAAACCACAAAGATGGGGAAAAAGCAGTGCAGAAAAGCTGGAAATTCAAAAAATCAGAGCACATCTCCCCCTCCAAAGGAACACAGCTCATCACCAGCAATGGAACAAAGCTGGACAGAGAATGACTTTGATGAGTTGAGAGAAGAAGGCTTCACTTGATCAAACTTCTCAGAGCTAAAAGAGGAACTACATACCCAGCACAAACAAACTAAAAACCTTGAAAAAAGAATGGAAGAATGGATAACTAGAATAGTCAATGCAGAGAAGTCCATAAACGAACTGATAGAGATGAAAACCATGACACGAGAACTACGTGACAAATACACAAGCTTCAGTAACCAACTCGACCAACTGGAAAAAAGAGTATCAGTGATTGAAGATCAAATGAATGAAATGAAGCGAGAAGAGAAGTTTAGAGAAAAAAGAGTAAAAAGAAATGAACAAAGCCTCCAAGAAATATGGGATTATGTGAAAAGACCAAATCTACGTCTGATTGGTGTGCCTGAAAGTGACAGGGAAAATGGAACCAAGTTGGAAAACACTCTGCAGGATATCATCCAGGAGAACTTCCCCAACCTAGCAAGGCAGGCCAACATTCAAATCCAGGAAATACAGAGAATGCCTCAAAGATACTCCTCGAGAAGAGGGCACTAAATGCCCACAAGAGAAAGCAGGGTATCACCCAGGAGAACTTCCCCAACATAGCAAGGCAGGCCAACATTCACATCCAGGAAATACAGGAAAGATCTAAAATTGACACCCTAACATTACAAAAGAACTAGAGAAGCAAGAGCAAACACATTCAAAAGCTAGCAGAAGGCAAGAAATAACTAAGATCAGAGCAGAACTGAAGGAGATAGGGACACAAAAAACCCTCCAAAAAATCAATGAATCCAGGAGCTGGTTTTTTTAAAAGATCAACAAAATTGATAGACCGCTAGCAAGACAAAGAAGAAGAGAAGCAAATAGACGCAATAAAAAACGATAAAGGGAATATCACCACCGACCCCACAGAAATACAAACTACCATCAGAGAATACTATAAACACCTCTACGCAAATAAACTAGAAAACCTAGAAGAAATGGATAAATTCCTGGACACTTACACTCTCCTAAGACTAAACCAGGAAGAAGTTGAATCCCTGAATAGACCAATAGCAGGCTCTGAAATTGAGGCAATAATTAATAGCGTACCAACCAAAAAAAGTCCAGGACCAGACGGATTCACAGCCGAATTCTACCAGAGGTACAAGGAGGAGCTGGTACCATTCCTTCTGAAACTATTCCAATCAATAGAAAAAGAGGGAATCCTCCCTAACTCATTTTATGAGGCTAACATCATCCTGATACCAAAGCCTGGCAGAGACACGACAAAAAATGAGAATTTTAGACCAATATCCCTGATGAACATCGATGCAAAAATCCTCAATAAAATACTGGCAAACCGAATCCAGCAGCACATCAAAAAGCTTATCCACCATGATCAAGTGGGCTTCATCCCTGGGATGCAAGTCTGGTTCAACATACGCAAATCAGTAAACGTAATCCAGCATATAAACAGAACCAAAGACAAAAATCACATGATTATCTCAATAGATGCAGAAAAGGCCTTTGACAAAATTTAACAGCCCTTCATGCTAAGAACTCTCAATAAATTCGGTATTGATGGAACGTTTCTCAAAACAATAAGAGCTATTTCTGACAAACCCACAGCCAATATCATTCCCTTTGAAAACTGGCACAAGACAGGGATGCCCTCTCTCACCACTCCTAGTCAACATAGTGTTGGAAGTTCTGGCTAGGGCAATCAGGCAAGACAAAAAAATAAAGGTATTAAGTTAGGAAAAGAAGTCCAGTTGTCCCAGTTTGCAGATGACATGTATATTTAGAAAACATCGTGTCAGCCCAAAATCTCCTTAAGCTGATAAGCAACTTCAGCAAAGTCTCAGGATACAAAATCAATGTGCAAAAATCAAAAGCATTCTTATACACCAGTAACAGACAGCCAAATCATGAATGAACTCCCATTCACAATAGTTTCAAAGAGAATAAAATACCTAGGAATCCAACTTTTTTTTTTTGAGACAGAGTCGCCCAGGCTGGAGTGCAGTGGCCGGATCTCAGCTCACTGCAAGCTCCGCCTCCCGGGTTTACACCATTCTCCTGCCTCAGCCTCCCAAGTGGCTGGGACTACAGGCGCCCGCCACCTCGCCCGGCTAGTTTTTTGTATTTTTTAGTAGAGACGGGGTTTCACCGTGTTAGCCAGGATGGTATTGATCTCCTGACCTCGTGATCCGCCCATCTTGGCCTCCCAAAGTGCTGGGATTACAGGCTTGAGCCACCGCGCCCAGCCGGAATCCAACTTACAAGGGACCTAAAGGACCTCTTCAAGGAGAACTAGAAACCACTACTCAATGAAATAAGAGAGGACACAAACAAATGGAAAACCATACCACACTCACGGATAGGAAGAATCAGTATCGTGAAAATGGCCATACTGCCCAAGGTAATTTATAGATTCAATGCCATCCCCATTAAGCTACCAATGACTTTCTTCACAGAATTGGAAAAAATGGCTCTAAAGTTCATATGGAACCAAAAAAGAGCCCGCATTGCCAAGACAATCCTAAGCCAAAAGAACAAAGCTGGAGGCATCATGCTACTTGACTTCAAACAATACTAAAAGGCTAGAGTATCCAAAACAGCATGGTACTGGTACCCAAACAGAGATATAGACCAATGGAACATAACAGAGCCCTCAGAAATAATACCACACCTCTACGGTCATCTGCTTGACAAACCTGACAAAAACAAGAAATGGGGAAAGGATTCCCTATTTAATAAATGGTGCTGGGAAAATTGGCTAGCCATAAGCAGAAAGCTGAAACTGGATCCTTTCCTTACTCCTTATATGAAAATTAATCTAAGACGGATTAGAGACTTAAATGTTAGACCTAAAACCATAGAAACCCTAGAAGAAAACACAGGTAATACCATTCAGGACATAGGCATGGGCAAGGACTTCATGTCTAAAACACCAAAAGCAACGGCAACAAAAAGCCAAAATTGACAAATAGGGTCTAATTAAACTAAAGAACTTCTGCACAGCAAAAGAAAATATCATCAGAGTGAACAGGCAACCTACAGAATGTGAGAAAATGTTTGCAATCTACTCATCTGACAAAGAGCTAATATCCAGAACCTACAAAGAACTCAAACAAATTTACAAGAAAAAAACAACCCCATCGAAAAGTGGGCAAAGTATATGAAGAGACATTTCTCAAAAGAAGACATTTATGCAGCCAACAGACACATGAAAAAATGCTCGTCATCACTGGCCATCAGAGAAATGCAAATCAAAACCACAATGAGATACCATCTCATGCCAGTTAGAATGGGAATCATTAAAAAGTCAGGAAACAACAGGTGCTGGAGAGGATGTGGAGAAATAGGAACACTTTTACACTGTTGGTGGGATTATAAACTAGTTCAACCATTGTGGAAAACAGTATGGCGATTCCTCAAGGATCTAGAACTAGAAATACCGTATGACCCAGCCATCCCATTACTGGGTATATACATAAAGATTATAAATCATGCTGCTCTAAAAACACATGCACACGTATGTTTATTGCGGCACTATTCATAATAGCAAAGACTTGGAATCAACCCAAATGTCCATCAGTGACAGACTAGATTAAGAAAATGTGGCGCATATACACCATGGAATACTATGCAGCCATAAAAAAGGATGAGTTCGTGTCCTTTGTAGGGACACAGATGAAGCTGGAAACCATCATTCTCAGGAAACTATCACAAAAGCAGAAAACCAAACACCACATGTTCTCACTCATAGGTGGGAATTGAACAATGAGATCACTTGGACACAGGAAGGGGAACATCACACACCAGGGCCTATTGTGGGGAGTGGGGGGAGGGATAGCATTAGGAGATATACCTAATGTAAATGACGAGTTAATGGGTGCAGCACACCAACATGGCACATGTATACATATGTAACAAACCTGCATGCTGTGCATATGTACCCTAGAACTTAAAGTATAAAAATTTTTTAAAAGTAAATACATATATATACACATATATGTATATGGACATACACATATATTTTCAAAGTATATGTTCAATGTGTTTTTTTTCAACTATGATCTATCTATATAGGTGAAGCACCTCCAAATTAGCATCAATGGGTCCAGTTATTAATCTAAAAAAGTATAAAGAATACACTACTACCCTGAGATTTCAGACTTTGTGGCCATTATACATTATGTTAATAATTAGATCCATTGCTTTAAATTTACAATTATTTCATCTTAAAAATTTTCTGGAGGCCAGGCATGCTGGCTCACACCTGCAGTCCCAGCACTTTAAAAGGCTAAGGCAGGAGGATTGCTTGAGCCCAGGAGTTCCAGACCAGCCTCCGTAACATAGTAATACTCCATTTGTATATAAAAAAAAAATTTTGTAAGAAGGAAAGTTTTCTGGAGATTGAAATGTATCCAATTTAATATCCTCTTTGCTCTCAGGTGTTTTACCAATGTTTCTACAATGAATGTGGAAAGGTTTCACAACAAAACCAATCTTTGGCCTTTCCTCCTTCCCCCTTTCTCTTCCCTTTCAGCAGAGTGTCCTTTGGGAAGGTACCCCTGAGGTGTGGGGGAGTGCAGGGGCCAGCATGTCCATGGTCAAGCTTTTGGGTAACAAAGTTGCCATATACACAAAGTTGCAAGTGAGGGTTTATAAGCCAATGAGGAAATGCTCTGAGGATAATGGAAGCTAGTCTTCTCACTAAGAGTTACAAACAGGAAAGGAGGAAGGTGAGAATAATGCCTGATTAATTGGAAATATTAGTGTAAAGCCCTGTTAAGATATAATATAGAACTCAAATTTGTGTACTTATATCCAATAATGCGTGTAGGTAGAAAAACATTTATTCTTTATCCCTGTTTGCCGAGAGGCCCTGAAAACAACGAATTCAAGGTAGCAATGAGCACACTTAGTGTCCACAATTGGTTTCTAAATACCATTATCCTCTTAAAGGAACTAGAGCTCTTGGGAGAAAGGCTGACTCCAGGGCTGGAGAAGGAAAAATATGAGATAAGCCTAGAACATCTTAAGGTCAGAAAGTTCTCATGGAATGATGGGCCATATCAAGGGGATGTAGGAGCCAGTCGAGGGGGCGTCCACTGGCCAAAGCTGGGACAACTAGGGCAAAATAAGTAATGAGGACATGGGAACCCATGAATTCACACTGATATAAATAAATGAAACAAATAGGGAGGAGAAAAATCTCTAACCTAGAGCAGTATGACAAATGGGAAATCCAGAAGGCATTCCTTCTGGGGGGGGGGTGGAAACTGCTGGGCACGGTGGCTTACATCTGTAATCCCAACACTTTAGGAGGCCAAGGAGGGCAGATCACCTGAGGTTGAGAGTTCGAGACCAGCCTGACCAACATGGAGAAACCCTATCTCTACTAAAAAATAAAAAATTAGCCAGGTGTAGTGGCGCATGCCTATAATCCCAACTACTAGAGAGGCTGAGGCAGGAGAACTGCTTGAACCTGGGAGGCAGGCGGAGGTTGCGGTAAGCCGAGATCACGCCACTGTACTCCAGCCTGGGCAATAAGAGCGAAACTCCATCTCAGAGAAAAGAAAAAAAAAACAATTTGGTAACTATTATTATAATAATTAATCCAGGCAAGAATCATTACTGGTACATGAAAGTTTCTAAGAGGAAAAGGATATTTACATAGTCTTAACACATTGCCCCCCTCCGCAAAGCACTTAAATATAACTTACCTTTAATTAATGCAGAGTTTTACAACTTTTCAGTAAAGAAAAACAAAAAATTAAAATTAAAAAAATTAACACACAGTGGAGAAACTTGCCAGACACCATCTTAACCAAGAGGTAACAGTTTATACCACTATTAGAAATAATGGGGAGTGACCGGGTGCAGTGGCTCACACCTGTAATCCCAGCACTTTGGGAGGCCGAGGAGGGCGGATTACTTGGGGTCAGGAGTTCAAGATCAGCCTGGCTAACAGGGTGAAACTCTGTCTCTACAAAAAATACAAAAATTAGCCAGGTGTGGTGGCAGGTGCCTGTAATCCCAGCTGCTCGGGAGGCTGAAGCAAGAGAATTGCTTGAACCCAGGAGGCAGAGGTTGCAGTGAGCCGAGATCACACGCCACTGCACTCCAGCCTGGGCAACAGAGCAAGACTCTGTATAAAAACAGAAAGAAAAGAAAGAAAGAATGGGGAGTATTTGTGGATTTGGTTGGGAGTCCTTATGATCAGTGATGAGGTCTATTCACCTCTACTGTGAGATCACAGGGGTCAGTGGGGTTAGTGAGTGATATGGTTTGGCGGTGTCCCCACCCAAATCTCACCCTGAATGGTAATAATCCCCACATGTCAAGGGTGGGGGCCAGGTGGAGATAATTGAATCATGTTGGCGGTTTCCCCCATGCTGTTCTTGCTGAAGTGAATAAGGCTGTCAAGATATGATGGATTTACAAAGGGTAGTTCCCCTGCACAAGATTTCTTGCCTGCCACCAGGACTCTGCTCCTCAGTCGCCTTCTGCCATGGTTGTAAAGCCTCCTCAGCCATGTGGAACTATGAGTCAATTAAACCTCTTTCCTTTATAAATTACCCAGTCTCAGGTATGTCTTTATTAGCAGCATGAGAACAGACTAAAACTGAGGATTTGTGAGGTTAGTGATGAAGGTCTGTAGGACAGTGATTAGGAATCTCTGGGGTAACATGTACATTGTGGGGTCAGTGATAGAGATTCCCTAGGAGCACTGATAGGGATTATACAGAGATCAATGGAGGAATCTCTGGTGCTGTGTTGCAGCTCTGTGGGGTTGGTGATATGAAGTGGGGTCAGTGATGTGCAGTCTGAAATGAATAGTGTGGCTATGTGGGGGTCAGTGATGTGGTTCCAAGGGGGCTTAGTGGAAATCCAGATGGTCAGTGATGCTGGGGAACGGTGGGGTCATTGATGGAAGGTCCGTGGGATAGGTCATTGGGAATTCAGAGGTAAGTACTGTGGCGCCCATGGAATATTTACCAGGGATGGAAGATGCATTAGGTAAGGTCAGGGTTGAGGATTGGTGATGGGGTGTGGATGTGTAATACGCCAGTGGTCAATAGGTTAGATGAGGAGGGCTATAAGGAACGCCATTCATTGTCTACAAGAATATATAGACACATATAGATAAAATTTAATTATATAGACACATATAGATTATATAGACACATATATATGTGTCTTTAATTATATAGACACATATATATGTGTCTTTAATTATATAGACACATATATATGTGTCTTTAATTATATAGACACATATAGATTAAAAAATGAATGAAGAAAGATATGCCATGCTAATGACAATCAAAAGAAAGCAGGAGTAGATATATTAAGTTCAGACAGAGCAGACTTCAACTTTTTTTTTTTTTTTTTTTTTTTTTGAGACGGAGTCTCACTCTGTCGCCCAGGCTGGAGTGCAGTGGCGCGATCTCGGCTCACTGCAAGCTCCACCTCCCAGGTTCACGCCATTCTCCTGCCTCAGCCTCCCGTGTAGCTGGGATTACAGGCACGTGCCACTACGCCCAGCTAATTTTTTTTTTTTTTTTTTTGTATTTTTAGTAGAGACAGGGTGTCACTATGTTAGCCAGGATGGTCTTGATCTCACAATCAACCTGCCTCGGCCTCCCAAAGTGCTGGGATTACAGGCATGAGCCACCGTGCCTGGCCCAGACTTCAACTTTTTTAAATTACAGAGATAGGGTCTTGCTACATTACCCAGGCTGGTCTCAAACTCCTAGCGTTGAGCGATCCTCCACCTCAGCCTCCCAAAGTTCTGGGTTACAGACGTGAGGCCCTGTGCCTGGCCCAGAGCAGATGTCATATCAAGGAAAGTTATCTGGGATAAAGAGGGGCATAACTTAATAATAAAGAGATCAATATTCCAATAAGTCGTAACAATCCTTAATGTGTGTGCACCTAAAAGAGCATCAAAATGAGGTAAAAGCTAATAGAACTGCAAGGAGAAATAGACAAAACCACTATTATAGCTGGAGATTTAAATACCCCTTTATCGCCAGGCACGGTAGTGCACTTTGGGAGGCTGAGGCGGGTGGATCACGAAGTCAGGAGTTCAACACCAGCCTGGCCAATGTGGTGAAGCCCTGTCTCTGCTAAATATACAAAAATTAGCCGGGCGTGGTGGCACACGCCTATAGTCCCAGCTACTCGGAAGGCTGAGGCAGGAGAATCGCTTGAACCTGTGAGGCGGAGGGTGCAGTGAGCCGAGATCATGCCATGGCACTCCAGCCCGGGTGACAGTGCAAGACTCCATCTCAAAAAAATAAGATAAATTTAAAAATAAATAAATAAATAATAAATACCCCTCTATCAGAAATGGACAGATCCAGCAGGGAGAAAAATCAGTAAAAATGTAGTAAAACTGAACAGCACCATCAATCAACTGTATATAATTAGCATATCTGATTACTTCATCCAAAACCAGCAGATTATACATTCTTCTTAAGCTCACATAGAATATTCATCAAGACAGACCACACTGTGGGCCATGAAACACCTCTTAACAAATATGAAAGAACTGAAATAATACAATGTTCGCTCTCAGATCACAACAGAATTAAACTGGAAACTAATCAAAGACAGCTAAAAAAAATCTCAAAATACTTGAAGATCAAATGGCACACTTCTAAATAACAAATAGGTCAAACAAGAAATCTCAAGAAAACTTTAAAAAACTTGCACTGACAGCAGATACAACTTAACAAGATTTGTGGGGTGCAACAAAAGCAGTTCTTAAGGGGAAATTTATAGCACTGAATGGTTAGTTAGAAAAGAAACAAGATCTATGTCAATCATCTAAGCCTCCACCTTAGGAAACTGGGGAAAAAAACCAAAAAAAAGCAAAGTAAGCAGAAGAAATAATCTCAGCACTTTGGGAGGCCAATGTGGGAAGATCGCTTGAGGCCAGGAGTTTTGAGAACAGCCTGGGCAACATAGCTAGACTCCATATCTACAAAAATTTTAAAAGTACCCAGGCACGGTGACACATGCCTGTACTCCCCTCTACTTGGGTGACTGAGGTGGGAGCATCCCTTGAGCCCAGGAGGTTGAGGCTGCAGTGAGCTGTGATCATGCCACTGCACTCCTGCCTGGGCAACAAAGTAAGACACTGTCTCAAAAAAAAAACCTCAAACAAAAGTCAATGAAATTGAAAACAGAAAATAGAGTAAAATCAACTCTACCAAAAGCTGGTTCTTTGAAAGGATGAATAAAATAAACTTCTCATCAGGCTAACAAAGAAAAAACAGAGAAGACACAAATTACTAATAGCAGAAATTAAGAAGGGACATCACTACAGATCTCATAAATATGAAATGGATAATAAAGGAATTTAATGAACAACTCCATATCCACAAATTTGAAAACCTAGATGAAATACATTAATGACTTGAAAAAAACAATATGCCTGCATTAGTCCGTTTTCATTGCTGATGAAGACATACCCAAAACTTGGCAATTTACGAAAGAAAAAGGTTTAATTGGACTCACAGTTCCACCTGGCTGGGGCAGCCTCACAATCATGGTGGAAGGCCAGGAGAAGCAAGTTACATCTTACGTGGATGATGGCAGGCAAAGAGAGAGCTTGTGCAGAAAAACTTCCATTTTTAAGGCAGTCAAAACTCATGAGACTTATTCACTATCACAAGAACAGCATGGGGAAGACTTGCCCCCATGATTCAATTACCTCCCACCGGGTGCCTCCTACAACATGTGGGAATTCAAGACGAGATTTGGGTGGGGACACAGCCAAACCATATAACTGCCAAAACCCACACAAGAAGAAACAGACAATCTAAACAAGTCTGTATCTATAAAGAAAAAGAATAATAACATTCCAAAACTAAAAGCACCACCAGGTCCAGATGTGTTCACTGATTAATTCTACCAAACATTTAAGGAAGAAAGAAAGAAAGTACACCAATTTTCTACAATCTCTTCCAGAAGAAGCAGAGGGAATACTTTCTAACATTCCGTGAGGCCAGCATCACCCTAATACCAAAACGAAAGACATTAAAAGAACAGAGAACTATGGGCCAATACCATAGATCACGAATACAGATGCAAAAAGTCTCAACGAGGTCAAGCATGGTGGTTCATGCCTGTACTCCCAGCACTTTGAGAAGCCAAGGTGGGCGGATCACTTGAGTCCAGCAGTTCGAGACCAGCCTAAGCAACATGGCAAAACCCCATTTCTTTAAACAAACGAACAAACAACAACAGCACAAAAAACCCTGTATTAGTCAGGGTATTCCAGAGAAATAGGATCAATAAGATATATATAGGTATATACCACACCTTTCTTTCTCTACTTTTTTTTCACAACACAACAAGCAGATGACAATATTTGTGAGTCATAACAAGTTAAATGAAACAACATGGTTAACGTAACAAACTTCTCTATAAACTTCTCTTGATTCTCTAAAAACTACAATTTTTCCCTTGCATAAAACCAAATTAGACACAGAAAATGGCACATGTTCCCTTACTTCTATTAGTTACCTCCCACAATGCACACAGGTTTGACTTTAGGGGCTGATATGGGGCCCCACTCCTGGTGATACTGGTTGAGCTTACTCTCTTGGGGAGTGGGAGGAATAGGCTGGGGCTAGTTGCATAAGGGGGAGGCATGAGTGATGACCTGGTAGGAAACCTCTCAGAATTGGGGGACTGAAGAGACCCTGGGGAAAACGTAAGCCTTCTAAAGGGAGCAGCTAAGAGGGGATCCCTTAGACATGGCGTTCTGGTCCCTGGAAGTAACATGAGCCTGTAAAGGGCCATAAAGGCCTGTACATAAGGGATCTCTTTCCATTTTCCTTTTTACAAAATAAGTCTAATTGTAAAATATCATTATAATGCATAGAACCATATGTAAGCCAAATCTGTTAGTTTTCTAATCTGTATTGAACCCAGTGTTGCAACAGAAAATGAGTTTCTTCTTAAGACGACTTTGAACTTGCTCCAATAGCCTAAAAGACACTCCAGTGCCAAGTCCTCTGGGATGCTTGCTGTTGCCCCCAGGTCGACTAAGGATCTCTACAGGGGGTTTCAGCCTAAGTTTAGCAAATGTCTAGTTAATTTTCCCTTTTAAATTCCCACCTTCTGGAAAAGTGTAAATATAAATAGCAGGGTGTTGTAAAAGTGGATTAGGAGCTAAAAATGGGCCGTTGGATGTTGAACCTAATTTCCAGAGGGCTGGGCAGAGAGGGGCTAAACAAATGGTAACTGTAGAAGGGACGAAAGGAAGGGGGTAAACAGCATTGCCCAAAGGGAGACCTCAGAGGCCCTGACCACCTGAGAACTTACTCAATAGTGGAGACACCCAAAAAAAAAATTCACGTGGCCCCAGACCTGCTTTAGCTAGTCTTCAATTTTGTGGGGTGTCTAAGCCCTGACTCCAGAGTCTACTCCCGCCTCCTACCTCACCGTCAACTTACTTTTAGCTTATAAACCTTCATATGTGCCGGGCGCGGTAGCTCATGCCTGTAATCCCAGCACTTTGGGAGGCCAAGGCAGGCGGATCATGAGGTCAGGAGTTCAGCCTGGCCAACATGGTGAAACCCCCATCTCTACTAAAAATACAAAAATTAGCCGGGCGTGGTGGTGTGCACCTGTCATCCCAGCTACTCAGGAGGCTGTGGCAGGAGAATCACTTGAACCTGAGAGGTGGAGGTTGCGGTGAGTGGAGATCGTGCTGTTGCACTCCAGCCTGGGCAACAGAGCGAGATTCTGTCTCAAAAAAAAAAAAAAAAAGGAAATGACAAGATATTAATACTTACTGAATCTAGGGCAATGGTGGTTTATTGTACTGGACTATTTTCTTCTGTTTGAATGTTTCCAAATTAACAAGGAAAATCCACTTGGAAACGGCTCTTGCTGTTTATGGTCAACCCAATTCCAATTTGTGATACAAAAACAAGTCTGCATGTTCTCTTTTTTTTTCTGGAGATACTTGTGTTTTGAAGCTTAGAGATTTACAGGGTTCTGAGCTGAATACCGAGCTATTTACTTTTCCGTGACAGTAAAATTTGCATTTACATGCATTCATTCACCCATGCATTTAATTGTGTCAGATGCCTGTACTCCCTAATAATGAGTTTCTAATCTCTCCACCTGTACATAATTTACCAAACATAAAGAACATCCCCCTGGGCCGGGCGCGGTGGCTCAAGCCTGTAATCCCAGCACTTTGGGAGGCCGAGACGGGTGGATCACGAGGTCAGGAGATCGAGACCATCCTGGCTAACACGGTGAAACCCCGTCTCTACTAAAAAATACAAAAAACTAGCCGGGCGAGGTGGCGGGCGCCTGTAGTCCCAGCTATTCCGGAGGCTGAGGCAGGAGAATGGCGTGAACCCGGGAGGCGGAGCTTGCAGTGAGCTGAGATCCGGCCACTGTACTCCAGCCTGGGCGGCAGAGCGAGACTCCGTCTCAAAAAAAAAAAAAAAAAAAAAAAGAACATCCCCCAAAAGTACAAATTCACCCAGTGTTCACTCAAAGTGGCTGGAATCCCCTGGTCGGGGAAGTCTAACCAGGACTCCAGCAAGAGATTTTCTTCCTTCTGCAGAAAGTCTGCAAAGGCTGATGAAGAGGCCTGGGAAAGGGGAGCGCGCGGACGAAAAAGGTCCCGCCGAAGCTCCCTGCCCGCACTCCCGACCCGCCTTTTACCTGGACCCAAGCCTCTAGCGGGGCAGGTGGGAGTCTCGGAAGAAGTGCGGCAGCGGCAGGAGGTCCCAGGCGCGAAGTCCGGGAAGGCCGCAGGAGGAGGCGACCTGCAGGACGCTGCCCTTTGACACCATCCCTACTCCGTTTCTCCTAGTCTGGTGGGAGCAACCTTAGGCTGGTTGATGTGGAAGGAGGCGGGCCTGCACGCGGACGCACGCGGAGTGCTGCGTTCACTTCCGTTTCCGGGAGCGCACTACCGTTTCCAGGCAGGAGGGCAACCGGCGGGCCGCGGAATGGGTTGAGAAACAGGAGCAAGGAGATCCACGTGGTGACGTCAGGAGGACGCTACAGCCGCCACCTTCCAAAGCTAGTAGAGAGATCCCAGCGTCCGCCGGGAAAGGCGGAGACAATGGGGTGGGGCGATGCCCTGGGGGCAGGGTTGCCAGTGGGAGAGCCACCCTTCAGGCCCTGCAGACCCCAGGTGAAATCTGCACAGGGGTCTCCTGGAGCTGTGGGAGGGGTTCCTCTTCTTGCTCAAGAGAACTTTTATATTGCCCGCTTTATGGATGGAAAACAAAGCATGGACGGGCCGTGTAACTTGGCCACATTCACTGACCTAATTAAGAAGTCTCTGAAACTGGATTCTGGGTCGCTGGAGGCCTTACACCCTCCCACAGGGACTATGGTAAATATCAATCTACAAGCAAAGAAAATCTTTGGAATTTAAAGCCTTGTGTACTGTAGTTCTCATATATATAGTTTTGGTTTTTTTTGAGAAGGAGCCTCGCTCTTCCTATATTTTTGACAACCAAACAAGAAACTTTGTATCACACACACACACACAAACCCTCTTTGGCATTTTCTAAATATCCCTGTAAATAAAACACCTGCCAAGACGTGGTAGGATTTAAGTGATTTGGGACAGGTGTTTTATTCACGTCTGCAATCTCAGCACTTTGGGAGACCCAGGTTGGAGGACTGCTTGAGCCCAGGAGTTAAGAGACCAGCCTGGGCAGACCCCTATCTCTTAAAAAATAAAAAAAAAGTGATAGGGGATAAACGTAGAATTGCCATAGGTCATAATTTGTTTAATAAAAGCTGCTACGTTGGTGTCGTTTTTAGGTCTGACAAACTTCCTCTCCCTGTGTGGTTGTTTCCTGATATAACCCACGTGTTCCTCATCTCGCAGCTGCTGACCCCTATAAAACCTAATGACCAACACCACAGTCATGTAAATAAATTCCCCCCTTCATTTTTTTCCCTAGCCAATCGACAATCACGTGAAGAAAGACAGGAATAAACCCATGGTCCTTAAAAAAAGGCACAGTCCCAGAGGCCCTCTCTCTCTCTCTCTCCCTCTCTCCAGTAACCTACCCACAGTTTGAGCACCATACCGTCTCTGGACTTTCTGTGGGTCATTATTCAGCACCCCTAACTTCTCTGGAATCTAGAATAAACTTTTTTCTTTCCTTAATTTTGATTTCACTTTCTCATTGTGTCTCACTTGACACACCTGAACTTCACATCCTCCACCAGCTCTCCTAGAGAGTGGCTATCTTGGGCCGGATATGTTGGCTCATGCCTGTAATCCCAGCACTTTGGGAGGCTGAGGTGAGCAGATGACCTGAGGTCAGGAGTGGCCAGCATGGTGAAACCCCGTCTCTACAAAAAATATAAAGATTAGCTGGGCATGGTGGGACATGCCTGTAATCCCAGCTGCTCGGGAGGCTGAGGCACGAGAATCACGTGAACCCAGGAGGCAGATGTTGCAGTGAGCTGAGATAGTGCCACTGCACTCCAGCCTGGATGACAGAGTGAGACTCTGTCTTAATAAAAATAAAAATAAATTTAAAAAGTGTGGCTATATTGGCTTTTGGCCTTTCTCAAGAGAGAAACCTCAAGACTAAATTGGAAAATAAACATTAGTACTAAAAAATGACACCAACACATGATCCGGCAGTTCCACTTCTGGGTGTATTAATCAAAAAGTTGAAAGCAGGTATTGGAAGAGATATTTGTACACCCATGTTCATGGCAGCTTTATTCACAATATCGAAAAGGTGAAAGCAAATCAAAACGTGGTCTAGCCATACAATAGAATATTATCCATCCTTAAAAACTGAAATCTGAGATGTGCTATAATATGAACCTTGAACATGTTATGCTAAATGAAATAAACTAGTCACAAAAGGTCAAATACTGTGACTTCACTTTTATGAGGTAACTACAGTAGTGGGATTAACACAGACACATGTTGGAACAACTAAGTTCCTCTTCAAAGACTCAACTTTCTGGTCATAAGTTGTAAAAGTTGTACATCAATCCTACCCACCTCCTTCTGTTCTGTTTACACAAACCGCGCATTTACCCTATTTGGAAAAGTTTAAGTCTTAGCCAATTGGGATTAGCTTAGATTGTGCAGTCCAACCCCAGCCAATCGGGGAAGGACACAGAAACAGGAACTGCGTTAGATTAAAAACTCCTTCCCAATGTGCGTATACTTAATGCCAGCAAAGTGGACACTTAACATGGTTAAAATGTAAACTTTATGTAATATACTTTACCACAATTTTTAAAAAGTGAATAGAGGATTATTAGTTTTATTTAATGAATCCTCCAAAAACCAGAGATCTGGGGCAAAAGGAATTCAAAACCAGTTTGGCTAACAGTGCATTTTATACAGCCCTTGCTAAATAAAATACCCACTGATAAGTGTCTGGAATTTTATTGCTAACATTAGATTTATACATTACAAATGTGTGTTTAAAACAGACATTCTCAATCAACTGACAAAAAATTTTTAAAGGATTAGATTTTAAAATAAGTATTAAATTAGATGCAGCACCAAGGAATATATTGGTTTAAAAAATTGCTCAGTGCCAGGTGCGGTGGCTCATGCCTATAATCCCAGCACTTTGGGAGGCCAAGGGGAGGCAGATCACCTGAGGTCAGGAGCTCAAGACCAGTCTGGCCAACATGGCAAAACCCCATCTCTACTAAAAATACAAAAATTAGCCAGGCGTGGCAGCATGTGCCTGTAATCCCAGCTACGCAGGAGAATTGCTTGAACCCAGGAGGCACAGGTTGCAGTGAGCCGAGATCTCTCCACTGCACTCCAGCCTGGACAACAAGAGCAAAACTCCATCTCAGGAAAAAAAAAAAAAAAAGAAAAAAAAAAAAAAAAAAAAGCTCAAGAGCAAAACTCCATCTCAGGGAAAAAAAAAAAAAAGCTGTTTCAGAGAATTAAACAATGACTTAAAAACCTAACACTAAACAGCATTTTTAAATGTCCTCATCCTGTCACTCCACAGATTCCAAGCACCAAGGAGCCATTGCACTCAAAGCATCAGCTGCCACAGCCAATAGGAAACCAAAATGGCCAGTTACTAGGTAGACACTAGTGGGTAGGCCAGAGAGACCTGTAGACATAACTCACTGTGCACCAATGGCTGTTGAGGAAAGGTGCGCCTTGGCCAGGAGTTCCAAGAGCCACCTGTGCAGAATTTTCACCAATGTTTCCAAGTGCTGCAGAGCAGTCACATGGCACTCCAGACCCACCCTGCAATCCACTGCCCCAAAGGTCACCATGGGGTGAGCACAGCTCAACATTGGTGAAAGTGGAGCCTGCGGTTTATATGGGCACAGGATGGGGGCGGGGCAGGCCATGAGTTGTTTTGAAAAAAGCAACATTCGAACCAGAAAAGGAAGATGTAAAGTTCTCACTTTGGGCCAATCTGAAAAGTTACATACTGCACGATTACCAACTCTGTGACATTCTGGAAAAGGCAAAACTATGGAGACAGTAAAAAGATGAGTGGTTGTCAGGGGCTGGGGAGTGGGAGGAAGAATAGTGGGAGGACAGACAATCTGTGGACTTTGGGTGATAATGAAGTGGCCATATAGGTTCATGAGTTCTAACAAATGTATTACTCTGGTGGAGTACGTTGACGGTGGAAGCTATGCATGTGTAGGGGCAGGAGTAATATAGGATATCTTTGAACCTTCCACATTATTTTCCTGTGAACCTAAAACTGCTCTGGAACGTGGATTTTTTGAGACAGGGTCTGACTCTGTCACCCAGGCTAGAGTGCAGTGGCATAATCTCAGCTCACTGCAACCACCGTCTCCTGGACTAAAATGATTCTCCTGCCTCAGCCTCCTGGGTAGCTGGGACTACAGGCATGAGCCACCATGCCCAGCTAAGTTTTGTCTTTTTTGTAGAGGCGGGGTTTCACCATGTTACCCAGGCTGGTCTTGAACTCCTGAGCTCAAGCGATCCACTCACCTCAGCCTCTCAAAGTGCCGAGATTACAGCCATGACCCACCACAGCAGGTGAACATGGATTTTTTGAGTTAATAAAACATTTTCAATTGGTCAGAGTTTTCCAATCTGAGAAGTGAACATTATTTAGCTGAACTACCACTCTCCAATACTCTTACACTAATAGGATTTCTCTCTACTGCAAAACCTTACTTAAGCAATCCCTGAGATAACAGCAAAGGGCTTTCCATGTTTCATAGACTGTGCAGTCTCATTGCAAGTTATTTCATTCTGGGTTGTGAAGAGATTCTGACAGTTTTCCCATATTCCTTACATTCATATGGCTATGAACTGTGATATACTAAGATATGAGAAGCAAATGAAGTACTTCCTGCATCCTTTTTATGATCACAGGGTTTTACCCCAGTATGAATTCTCACAAAGATATTAAGGCTTGAGCAATGAAATAAAGTGACACCATATCCCTGGGATATATAGGTTCTTCCTCCAATGTGAGATTTCATGTTAATATTATGGCTTTGTGAGATATTTAAAAGTTGTCATACATTCCCCTACATTCCCAGGACATTTGTAGTCTAACTTTATTTTTATTTATTTTTTTGAGACAGAGTCTTGCTTTGTTACCCAGGCTGGAGTGCAGTGGTCTTTGCTCACTTGCAGTCTAATTTTAGATGTGTAAAATAAGCCTCATGGAATTAGTAAACGCTTTCCCACATGCCTCAAAGTGAAGTCTTCTCTACACTGTGAATTTTTATTCCTTATATAAGGTATAAACATTTAATGAAATCTCTCCACATTCCTAATAGAGCCTCAGTCCACTCTTAAGTCACTAAGTGTTGGGTGAGGTCACAGTTATGACTTTCATAGTAAAAGAAACTTTCTTTTCTTGATAGTCCTTGATTTTCACAGGGCCTATCACCACAAGAGTTGGAAGTATTAAGATCTGATGAGCACTTACAGACTTCACATGTCCTACGTTCATAGAACGTCTCTCCTGTGATTGCTTTTGTGTTTGCACTAACACTAATGATAGCTAATGAATGAAAAAAAAAAAATCACAACAAAATTTCATTATGTTTGAAGAAAGCTTAAAAAGTTGTGTTTTTCCACATTCAGAGCCATCCTGGCCTGCGGGTTGGACAAGCTTGATCTAAAGCTTTTCCCAAGTTCCTCACAGTATTAGTTTCCTAGGGTTGCTGTACAAAATAACACAGACTGAAAGATTTAACCAAGAGAAATTTATTGCCTCGCAGTCCTGGAGCCTGGAAATCCATTATGAAGGTGGAGACAGGGTTGGTTTCCTCTGGAGGCCATAATGAAAGCATCTGTTCCAGGTCTCTGTCCTTGGCTTGCAGATGGCCATCTTCTGGTGGATTCAGTCTTCTCCGTGTGTATCCTTCCTTCACTTTCCCTTATAGGGACACCAGTGATGTTAGATTAGGGATCGAACCTAACAGCCTCATTTGAAGTTACTCACCTGTTTGAAAACCTTATGTCCAAATACAGTTATAGTGTAAGGAACTAGGACTTAGGACTTACAAATAAGGAGTGGGGCAACATCCAGACCATACCATTTAAATTGCAGGGTTTCTCTCCAATGTGAGTTCACATATGCACATTAAGGTTTGTGGGATTCAGAAAGGTATTCCCAGATTCTCTACAGTATTCATAGGGTTTCTCTCCAGTGAGATTTCGGATGTGTTTGGTAAGGCTTGACAATTCCGTGAAGTCATTTCCACATTCCCTGATGCAGGGTCTTCTCCACTGTGAATTCACACGCGTTCATTAGGACCTGAGATACAAAGTTGCTTCCACATTTTTACATTCATAGGGTTTCTCCCCAGTGTTTTCATGTCTTCAGAGAGAACGCAGACACCTTTAGGTCTTCCCACATTCCTTACACTGACAGTCTCTCATCTGCATGCCTTCTTTCATGATTTCGAAAGGAACTGGAAGAACTGAAGGCTTTCCCACACTCTTTACATTCATAGGGTTTCTCTCCAGTGTGAGTTCGTTCATGTAACTGAAACGAATTGGAGTAACTGAAGGATTTCCCACACTGTTTACATTTGTAGGGTTTTTCTCCAGTGTGGATCCGCATGTGAAGGTTAACACAAGTGGGAAACTTAAAAGCTTTGCCACATTCTATACACGTGTATGGTTTTTTGGCACTGTGGGTCCGCATGTGATTATTAAGACTAGAGGAATGCGTAAATGCTTTCCCACATTCCAGGCACTCAAAGGGCTTCTCTCCAGTGTGAATTCTCAAATGTCCACTAAGATTTGAAGAAATAGCAAAGGCTTTCCCACATTTGACACATTCAAAAGGCTTCTCTCCAGTGTGAGTTCTTGTATGTTCACTAAGGCGAGAGGATCTGGCAAAGGCCTTCCCACATTCCTTACATTCATAGGGCCTCTCTCCACTGTGAGTTCGCGCATGCTTAGTAAGGTCTGAGTTCTGAGTGAAGGCTTTCCCACAGTCCTTACATTTATAGGGTTTTATTCCAGTGTGAATTCGAAAGTGATCACTGAGGCATGAGGAATTTCTAAAGTATTTTCCACATATCTTACATTCAAAGGGATCCTTTGCAGTGTGAGTTTTTAAATGTTCAGTAAGTTGAGAAGGTGTAGTGAAGGCTATCCCACATTCCTTGCATTCATAAGGCTTCTCACCCACATGACTTTTCATGTGTTGACTTAAGCAAGAGGAAACAGTGAAGGCTTTCCCACAATCCTTACATTTATAAGGTTTCTCTCCAGTGTGAGTTTTTCTGTGCTGAGTAAGCTGACAAGACCTAGTGAAGGCTTTCCCACACTCCTTACACTCATAGGGATTGTCTCCAGTGTGGGTTCCCATGTGAATGTTAAGGTATGCAGAATATCTAAAGCTTTTTCCACATTCCTTACATTTGTAGGGTTTTTCTGAACTGTGACTTTGTATATGCACAGCAAGGTCTGTGGAGTGAATAAAGCCTCTCCCACATTCCTTCCATTCGTGGAGACTTTCTCCATTGTGAGTTCTTAAATGTCCCTGAAGGTGTGAATGATTAACGAAGGATTTCCCAGAGTCACTGCAATCAAAAGCTTTATCTCCTGTGCACATTCTCTGGTGAACAACATCAGGGGTCAGGCTGAAGGCTTTTCCACACTGACTAAACACAGAACGTTGCTCTCCAGTAGAGGTTTTCTTGTGCAGAGTAAGGAAGTCTACTCCATACAGATGACACTCAAATGCGTTCTCACTATTTTGAGTTCTCACGTGTGTCTTAAGGCATGAGTGTTCACTGGAGACATCTCCACATTGCTTAACATCATTGGCCTCCCCTCCGTTGTAGCTTCCTATCTGTTGATAAAGGAATGAATGATGATTAAAGGACTGTTCAGACTACTAACAGATTCCACTCATCAGAAGAGAGGAACATTGTGATGATTATTTGCGTGTTTACCATTTTCATTACACACATACAAGTACTGCCCTTTTGATTTCTTTCCAGTGGAATGATGAAAAGCTCCTGTCAGGCTGTGCCATCTACTCTAATCTCAAATGTCTGTAGACTTTTATGAAATTGCTTTAAAAACTCACTATCTAGTTACAAATGTGTACTTGATGGGAACTCTAAAACACTTAAGTGTTGGCTGGGCACGGTGGCTCACACCTGTAATCCCAGTGCTTTGGGAGGCCAAGGGGGGCAGATCACCTCAGGTCAAGAGTTCAAGACCAGCCTGGCCAACATGGTGAAACCCTGTCTCTACTAAAAATGCAAAAATTAGCCAGGCATGGTGGCGCGTGCCTGTACTCCCAGCTACTCAGGTGGGTGAGGCACAAAAGTCGCTTGAGCCCAGGAGGTGGAGGTTGCAGTGAGCCAAGATCGTGCAATTGCATTCCAGCCTGGGCGACAGAGCAAGACTCAGAGAGAAAAACAACAGTAAGTGTCAAGCTAGGTTTCAGGTATCCCCAGGTCATCGTATTGAGTCCTCTCCAGAGTCATTATCCCTCTGGGGAATGCTACTTATCTCAAAGAGCTCTCATTCTGCTAATTTTCTTTTTTCTTTTACTGTAATTAAATTAATTTAGTTTTTAGAGCTAAGATGTTGCTATGTTGACCAGGCTGGTCTAGAACTCCTAGCCTCAAATGATCCTCCCACTTCAGTCTCCCAAAGTGCTGGGATTACAGGTGTGAGCCACCATGCCCAGATTTATTCTGATTTTCTATAATGAAATCCCCAATCATCTCTAAATGTGAAAACTAAGACGTATCCTTGTTAATCTTACCATTTGAATCCCACTGGAGTTTGGCTCCCCCAAAAAATCTTGCTGAAGGGCTGACTCTTTGGTTTTAAGTTGCACTTTCCATTCTGAAGCTAAAGAGAAAAAGAAATGTAAGGATTTAGAGACACACAGGGTAGACAGATGGAGCTGAAAATGAGAGAGATCATTTGTATTTGTTTTCTTTTCTTTTTTTTTTTTTTTTGAGACAGAGTCTCGCTCTGTTGCCCAGGCTGGAGTGCAATGGCATGGTCTTGGCCTCCCAGAACCTGGGAGGTCTCTGCCTCCCAGGTTCAAGTGATTCTCCTGCCTCAGCCTCCTGAGTAGCTGAGACTACAGGCACGTGCCACCACACCCAGCTAATTTTGTATTTTTAGTAGAGATGGGGTTTCACTATGTTGCCCAAGTGGGTCTCAAACTCCTGACCTCGTGATTCATCCGCCTCAACCCCCCAAAGTGCTGGGATTACAGCCGTGAGCCACTGCACCTGGCCCCTGTATTTGTTTTCAAATTAAACATGGTAACAAAAAACAAGACAGATTGTATATCAAAAATGTGGCAATAATAAGGATATAGCGTCAAAATTTTACATAGTTTACTACCAACTGATTCTATGAAAATTAAAAACTCATGGTGAACACAAAGAATATTACCATGGAAGGGAAGTCAAGGAATAGGACAACAAGCACACATCAAAACAGGGAACTTGTTTTTCTTCTTTTTTTGAGACAGAGTTTCACTCTTGTTACTCAGGTTGGAGTGCAATGGGACAATCTTGGCTCACTACAACCTCCACCTCCCAAGTTCAAGCGATTCTCCTGCCTCAGCCTCCCAAGTAGCTGGGATTACAGGCGTCTGCCACCAAGCCCAGCTAATTTTTGTATTTTCAGTAGAGACGGGGTTTCAGCATTGTTGGCCAGGCTGGTCTTGAACTCCTGATATCAGGTGATCCTCCCGCCTCGGCCTCCCAAAGTTCTGGGATTACAGACATGAGCCACCGGTGAGTCACCATGCCCAGCCTTTTTTTTTTTCGAGACAGAGTCTCACTCTTTCAACCCAGCTGGAGTTCAGTGGCACGATCTTGGCTCATCGCAACCTTCGGCTCCTGGGTTCAAGCAATTCTCCTGCCTCAGTCTCCCTAGTAGCAGGGACTACAGGAGTGCGCCACCACACCCAGCTAATAGTTGTATTTTTGTAGCAATGGGTTTCACCACGTTGGCCAGGCTGGTCTTGAAATCATGACCTCATGTGATCCACCCGCCTCAGCCTCTCCAAGTGCTGAGATTACAGGCGAGCCACCACACCTGGCCTAAAACAAGAACTTTTAAAGAAGAAACCAACGGGTCCTATCACAGGAAAAAATGAGTAGACAAAGTTAAGACTATGAGAAGCTAAAGATTTCTTAACTTCTAAGAAAGAAATGGCCTAGCTGGGCAAGGTGGCTCACGCCTGTAATCCCAGCACTTTGGGAAGCCGAGGCAGGTAGAACACTTGAAATCAGGAGTTTGGGACCAGCCTGGCCAACGTGGTAAAACCCCATCTCTAATAATAATACAAAAAATTAGGTGGGCATGGTGGCACACACCTGTAGTCCTGGCTACTCAGGAGGCTGAGGCAGGAGAATCACTTGAACTTGGGAGGCTGAAGTTGCAGTGAGCCAAGATCACACCACTGCATTACAGCCTGGGTGACGGTAAAACCGTGTCTCAGGAAAAAAAAAAAAAAAAAAAGGCCTCAACACTGTGAGATAAACTGCATCTTAAAAAGTTTTCTCATTATGGCCAGGTGCAGTGGCTCACGCCTGTAACCCCAGCACTTTGGAAGGCTGAGGCAGGCGGATCATAAGGTCAGGAGTTCAAGACCAGCCTGACCAACATGGTGAAACCCCATCTCTACTAAAAATACGAAAATTAGCTGAGCGTGGTGGTGGGCGCCTGTAATCCCAGCTACTCAGGAGGCTGAGGCAGGAGAATCGCTTGCACCCCAGAGGCAGAGGTTGCAGTGAGCTGAGATCCGGCCACTGCACTCCAGCCTGGGCGACAGAGCGAGAATCTGTCTCAAAAAAAAAAAAAAAGTTTCCTCATTTTACTTGTAAACATACTGAACTTACTGACCAGGGCAGTCCATCATGAACACTCACCTTGGAAATCACCTCTCTGCACTGTCCTAGACTCTTCTTGTTCTAGCCAAGAGATCAGACTGGGTTTGAAGAGCTGATACCCTGTGCACAGAGAAAGATTCATTACCAGAAGAGGCTCATGCAAGAGATGACAAATCTTTCCATAACTCAGTAGCTGCAGTTCCAATGGAAGCAGTGAAATTATTTTAAAAGGGCTAAAAACGCAAATATCATCTGTCTGTGCCCCCAAAAGATTGGTGATCTCTGATCCCTGAAGCCCAAATCCAGGCTGATGTACATACTTACAAAAAGCACTAAGACTTTTATCCAAATAGGAAGTTAAATGAAACAAAGAGATCTTCATTCTCATGGGAAACAACTATACATCTCATTCTTCAACATTATAGCACATCAGATTCATGAGAGCTTGTTAAAACACCTGACAGGGCCCCTGTTGCAGAGTTTCTGACTTGAGTATGTCAAAGGTGGAGACTGAGAACGTACAGCTCCAATAGTGCTGATGAATCTCTACCACCAAGTAGAAGAAACCCTATTAGGGCAGGGACTATGTCTGTTATTTCCCACTGTGTTCAGAGTTGCTGTCTCTGATGTGCGATACAGTAAATACATAACATAATCTGTTCCACAGCAGGTTACAAGGGATGAGGCCAGTCTTACCTACTGTGGCCAAATTCTTATAGTTCTCTAGCATCACATCTCTGTAGAGGTTTCTCTGAGTTGGGTCCAGTAAAGTCCATTCTTCTGGGGTGAAGTCCACAGCCAGATCATCAAAAGTCACTGAATCCTAAACCATCACACACATGCTGGCTTGAGTCACATAACATGTCTACCGGTGTTCGCTGCAAAATGCAATACCTACAGAGTCTGAGGGCTCACACTGCCTACCCCAGAGTTCACTGGTCCCAGGAGGTCCTCTCTATCCACACTCACTCACTGTCAGTCCCCTCCAGTGACATGACTTGAATGGCACTTCTTACACATGATTGTACCTAACACAACCAGACTGGGAGGTCATCTGATTTCCCTCCACTGCAGCACACTCTTGAGCAGATGCTAGATAAACGCTGGTGAATGGATAAACTATCTCAGCAAAGGATACTTTTATGTCCCTTACCATGTGTCAGAACACTCAACAAAATAAAAACTATGCAGTTGGGACCATGAGGGAAGACTAATTAATCAACACTGAAATACTGGGATGGCATTCAAGGCAAACCCTCACCCATATGACAGGCTCCACTCCTTCAGGGAATTTGACTAGGGATTCGGTCCTTGAAGGAGGCTTTATTTGCTTTAAGAAGCTCTGGAGATAATTCTGTGTAGAAGGAAATGTGTCTATCTGGTGATGCAAGTATGATATTTTGGAGAAGGATACACTCCCTGCATACCTGGTAACAACTTGTCAGACAGCCAGCCACCACCCTTTCCACTTCTGTCTTTTCTTGAAGGCAGACTGGGTCCCTGTAAAGACCTCATGGAAAAGAAAGAAGGCATGAGAACCCAGGGCTGACCATAATTCCCACATTCACACACCCCAAAGTCCTGCTGTGAGATTCCCATATACTGCTGCACGCTCAAGAAAACACACACATACCCACTACCGCTATCAATTCCAGGGCAGTTCTGCCTCACCTAAAGGCAAAAAAAAAAAAAAAAGGATGGTCAGCCATGCTGCCCACTGGGAAAAGGGTAATAGTCTTATTTTACAGATAATGAAACTTAACCATGGAAATACATAGCACCTCTTCCCAAAGCACACACAGCAGGGGGCTGCTGAAGCATTCTGCCAGGTGCGATGGCTCACGCTTGTAATCCCAGCACTTTGGGAGGTCGAGACGGGCAGATCACTTGAGGTTAGGAGTTTGAGACCAGCCTGGCCAACATGGTGAAACTCCGTCTCTACTAAAAATACAAAAAATTAGCCAGGTGTGGTGGCACACGCCTGTAATCCCAGCTACTCGGGAGGCTGAGGCAGGAAAATCGCTTGAACCCGGGAGGCAGAGGTTGCAATGAGCTGAGATTGTGCCACTGCACTTCCGCCTGAGCAACAGAGCAAGACTCTGTCTCCAAAAAAAAAAAAAGAACAAAGCATTCCCTAGCCCATGTTAGCACCTCAGAAATTAAGTTGCAGTGTTAATGATCAGGCACAGGCCACTGGACTCCACATTGTGCGGGGGGACACCTAAAGCAGGGTCTCTGAAAATGAACAGAAACAGGACTTACCATAGGACAAATCAATGGCTGCCATCCCGCAGGGCTGACGGCTAAATGTGCTTCAAAATGCCTTTCCTTTACTCCAAGGATCACTCCAGGACAGCTTAGGAATCTACACGGACAGAGGTAACCTCCATTCTCTTTATCCAGTGTTAATGGTGTCCTGTTTGTATAAATCATTAAATCATTAATCAACAAGCATTACTTATCAGTCATCAGACATCATTAGCACTCTCTCTGCAGAGCATATAAGTGAAAGCCACTGAAAACGGTGTACACTACAAATATTAGGACCACCAGCTTCCACTACTGAGGAACGGTGTGTGTCAGAAGCCACACTAGCAGCTTTATATACATGCTTAATTATCATAACCACTCTTTACAGTAGATATCAATGACCCCTATTTGACAAAGAAAAAAACCAGGCCAGGCATGGTGGCTCACACCTGTAATCCCAGCATTTTGGGAAGCTGAGGTGGGTGTGTCAGTTGAGGTCAGGAGTTCAAGACCAGCCTGGCCAACGTGGTGAAACCCCATCTCTACTGAAAATACAAAAATTAGCTGGGCGTGGTGGTGCGCGCCTATAATCCCAGCTACTGAGGAGACTGAGGCAGGAGAATCGCTTGAACCTGAGAGACAGAGGTTGCAGTGGGCCGAGATCACACCACTGTACTCCAGCCTGGCAACATAGTGAGACTCTGTATCAAAAGGTAAAAAAAAAAAAAGAAAAAGAAAAAAAATCTACATTCAGACAACACTTGGCTTTGGTCCAGAATCATCCAGTTTGGAAGTTGCAAACCAGGACTTGAATGTAGGCAGTTTTGTCCCTGACACCCAATCTGTGGCTGCTCTGACTTTCCCACATGACCAGCGCTGGTCTAAACCTGCACAGTGCAACACCATGGTCACTACCCACATGTGTTATTGAACACCCACTCCATATTAACCTAACATGACCAAAGAACAGAATGTATTTTAATTTAATAAAATTTATACAGCTAAAAATTTAATAAAAATTAATCACAATCTTTAATAAATCAAACACAGAACAACAGTGCAAATACTGATTGACAGAATGGAATCTGAATGATGAAAATCACTGAAAACTGAACAGTTCATTATCCATGAACCAGCTACACCCCCACAAGGACGCTACAGCCTTTATTCTACGAATGAGAAGGCTAAAACTCTGAAGTCACACTGGGTTACAGAAACCCCATGTCCAGACTCCTGGTGTAGATTGTACCCACTTCCATGGGTTTCAAACTGGGGATCCTTAGGCTGAAGAGGGCCACAAATGTGTTTCGTTTGGTGAAATCTAAATCAATCATGTTATTTTATTTAAACCTGAAATATAATTAATGCACAATTAAAAGTGCAGATCTTAGGTATTCAGTGGATGAATTTTGACAATCGCATACACTTGTGTAATCAAAAGCCTCAACGAAATGTAAAACACGTTCGTCTCCCCTGAAAACCTTCTTGCCCCTTCCAGTCTATTCTTTCACTCTCAACTCCAGATAAGCACTCTGTGATTTCCCTCATTTAGCAGACACGACACTGGACAGGTAAATTAGGCAGTGTGCTCATCTCTCGCAAATGTACATCCTATCTTCATTTTTCTCTACTATTTAAACAACATGAGATAAATATTCTAAAATCTCCCACTGCAACTGTGGACTTGTCTATTTCTTCTTGTGTATCTGTAATGTATACTCCTTTACACATCTTGTAACATTACTGGGTAGATAGATACACACATTGTATCTATCTGGGTATCTAAAGTATCTAAAGTATCTAACATTGCTGGGTAGATAGATACACACATTGAACTTTCCTATGTTTGGAGCAACAAAACCTTTTATCATAAGGAACTCTGTGTGTCTCTAGGAATGTTCTTGGATGATGCTGGGTGACAGACACTGTGACCTGCTTTTCTTTGTGGAGTCTCTGTATCTCATGGGCAGCCTTAGGTATCTTTGGGTGCCAATGTTCTCCTTTACCTGGCATGGAGCCTAAAGGCACCCATTGATGGCTGGACAGACAACTGAGATCCTTCTAAACACTGTTAAAGTACACCCAGACTACAGCCCCTTCACAATTCATAACACAATACACATCTGAGTTTTGAGGAAATGTATTGAACTACTCAATGAATGCAAGGGTGACAGGAATACTGTCTCTTTCTATGCACTTATCCACCACCCACGGCCTGTCTGCATACCAACGACTGGTTTCCCCCAGTCGCCTGATGTGGATACTTAGTGCTCTCAGTACCCTTACTGGCACCCTAACTTCCTCTGCTCATGAGCCCAACAGCCAGGGTTGCCTGCATTCCAGAGGGCTGTTTCCTGCTTTCCCCAAGTCTGACGACTAGCACCCCCCAAAAGTACAGAGCAGAAGCACTATAGCCCTGCTAAAGGCTGACCCTGAAGGGCAGTACTAAAGGAAAATCTTCCCAGTGGCAGAGCTTCGGGCAGTGTATTGGCCTGCTTCTGGGTCTGGAGTAGGAGTTGACAAGATGCATGCATACACAAACACAGACTCATTAAGAGTTGCCTATGGCTTGGCTGGATGGTCAAAAATGTGGGAGGAATGCCAGGTGCGGTGGCTCACGCCTGTAATCCCAGCACTTTGGGAGGCCACAATCCCAGCACTTTGGGAGGCCAAGGCGGGTGGATCACGAGGTCAGGAGTTTGAGGCCAGCCGGGCCAATATGGTGACATCCTGTCTCTACCAAAAATTAAAAAAAAAAAAAAACCAGCCGGGCATGGTGGCTCACACCTGTAGTCCCAGCTACTCGGGAGGCTGAGGCAGAAGAATGGGTTGGGCCCAGGAGGTGGAGGTTGCAGTGAGCCGAGATGGTGCCACTGCCCTCCAGCCTGGGTGACAGAGCGAAACTCCGTCTCAAAAAAAAAAAAAAAAAAAAAAAAAAGTGTGAGGAACCAGAGTGGTAACAAGGAAACCTGGGAGAAGGTACATGGACGGACCTCACTGAAAGGACAGATTGTGTCCCATGTGAATGCCTACCAAAGGTGATCCACTAGAAATAAGGCGGACAGAATCACGCACACTAAAGATACCTATTAACTTTTCCTAGCTACCTCAGTGCTTGCTCAATGGGCCCATTAAAAAATGTTCATGACAGCAGGGATAAAGGCTATGCATGGGCTCAGCAATAAGGACTTCCCCTTACCAAGTCTGACTCAGCTAACATTACTGCTGGGCCTAATCTCCTGAAAGCAGAAATTAACCCTGAGCACCCAATACGGCGCCATTCCTTAGAGGAGACCAGCCAGCCATGCTGTAACGGTTCCTCTTCTATCAGGAAATATGACTCATCCTCACCAGAACAGACTCATGTTCTGCTGTGGATTTGCCTTTCGACTAGTTAGGCTTCTGCTGGCACCACCATCCACGGACTCACAACGTGCTTTATCAGCAGTCACGGCCTCCACACAACAGAGTTTCTAAACAAGAAAAGCATCTCACTGCAGAGAAGTGCAACAGTAGAAGCACGTCCTTAAAATCAACTGGTCCCATCGCACAACCCATCACTCAGAAGCAGTGGATCTACGTGAAAAGTAGAATCGCATACTGAAAACTCAGTTACAGGGCCAAATGGGAGACAACCCTTAGAAAGGAATTCTGTCCCACAGGCCAAGGAGTATGCTTTGAGTCAGAGAGCCTTCCATGGTACTGTCTCCCCACAGCCAGAATACATGGGTCCAAGAATTGATGAGTGGGCCAGGCGCAGTGGCCCACACCTGGAATCCCAGCACTTTGGGAGGCCGAGGAAGGTGGATCGTTTGAGGTCAGGAGTTCGTGACCAACCCGGCCAACATGGGGAAACCCCATCTCTACTAAAAACACAAAAAAATTAGTTGGGCATGGTGACACATGCCTGTAATCGCAGCTACTTGGGAGGTTGAGGCAGGAGAATGGTTTGAACCTGGGAGGCGGAGGTTGCAGTGAGCCGAGATTGTGCCACTGCACTCCAGCCTGAGTGACAGAGCAGGACTCTGTCTCAAAACAAAAAACAAAACAGGCCAGGCGCGGTGGCTCACGCCTGTAATCTCAGCACTTTGGGAGGCCAAGGCGGGCAGATCACAAGATCAGGAGATCGCGACTATCCTGGTTAACACCATGAAACCCCGTCTCTACTAAAAATACAAAAAATTAGCCAGGCATGGTGGCAGGTGCCTGTAGTCCCAGCTACCAGGAGTCTGAGGCAGGAGAATGGCATGAACCCGGGAGGTGGAGCTTGCAGTGAGCTGAGATCGCGCCACTGCACTCCAGTCTGGGTGACAGAGTGAGGCTCCGTCTCAAAAAAACAAAAACAAAAACAAAAAAACAAAAAAAATAGAACTGATGGGTGAAGGTGGAATTAACTCCACTGACAGAAGTTTGCTTCCACTCCCAGCGACTCAGAGCACTGCTGGTCCAGAAATCTTCTTAGTCCCTAGTGGAAAATGCCTCCCCCGTTACGGTTCCAATGCACTGGAACAGGAGATTGCCACCTGGCCCTTTTGGGCTTCATATACCACTAACCCAAGAGGGAAAAAAAAAAAAGGTTAATCTACTGGCTGGAGTGGTTAATCCCAATTATCAAAGGAAAACTGTGGCACTGCTAGACAACTGAGGCAAGGAGGATGAAGTGATGAAGTGTAGAACCTCTGAGTACTTCTATACTCCATAGAAAAGGTTAACGGAAAACCACAGCTGAACGAAGGCAGGACAACAGAGGACTCGGACTCTGGGCGAAGGAAGATTTGGATCGCTCCTCCCTGGTACAAAACCCGGAGCAGCTGAGGTTCAAGTGGAAGGCTGGGAAAATATGGAATTAGTCCCTGAAGAAGTAAACCGTGGACATCAACTGCAACCTCAAGACCAGTGACAGAAACAAGAAATGTAGTTTTGCACATTTTCTCTGTGCTTGTTATATCTATGTGTGTCTATATCCATGTGTTTATTTAAATGAATCATTTACTTCTATCTTTTTCCCGCTTTTATTTTATATACACATTATTAGGGGTTACATGTGTAATTGTGTCTTTAGGAAACAGAATCGTTAGAATGGGACTAAATTTGAGGAGTAACTGACACGGCCCGTGGTGGGAAAACAAAGGACTGTTTGAACTGCACATCTTCTCAGTCTGGGGATGGGTGAGGACTTCTCTCGTATCTTCTTAGGTAGGAGTATAGACTTGTTTAATTATTCCAAAGAAGCTCCTATGTGTGTAGGAGAGTGCATATGGATGGTAAAGAACCAAAGAGTGAAATATGCCAGTTAGCTGTTTATGTATCTCAGCTCCAATACCCCCATCGCCTTTGTCTTAGTTAAAACTTCCCCTGCCTGTGTAGCTGTTTGTTATATGGCCCGCTTGTTCCTCACCTCACTGGCCCCAAACCCAACACATCTCACAGCTGCTGACTACAATGAAACTTAGTGGCCAACACCAGAGTCATATAAATAAGACCTTTCCTTTGTGCAGCCAATCCACAACCCCCAAAGGAAGGCCTGAAGGATAACGTCCATGGACCTTAATAAAGCAAGGCCCCACAGGTCCTCTCTCATTCCTACCCCACAGGTTGAGCACCCGGCTGTCTCTGGACTTCCATCAGCCTCCGAGAGCAGCCTCCCGTTCCAGGGATCTGTGAGTAGGAGGGCGCTTCTGACATTTCACGTGTTTTGTTGTGCTGCCTCCTCTACATGTTGCCTGCCCAACACACTGGAATGTAACTCTCCTCCCCATCTGGGTAGGGCTAGAATTTGCAGCCACTCTTCAGAGACAGAGAGAGACCCCTTAGACCAAAACAGAGGAAAATATACTCAGTGCAGTGAACAGGGTGTGTAGTCACAACCCGAGGGACACAAGCCCAGGCCTTCAGATTGCTCTTGGCCTGCTTACTACCTGGCCCACCCACATGGCTGACACCATATGGGAGGGCTCCGTGGCCTGCTGGGGTGCCTCCCTGCTGCTGTGCACTGCTGCCTGGTGTCTTTGTGGAACGCTGCCAAAACTCCCCTCCCTAAATTGGGTGGGTCCTCCATAGTCCAAGTGCTCCCTGGGACTCACCAACTGCTAGCCTTGGGAGGGCAACAGGGGTATGACACTCACTATCCAAGGCTGCTGTCACTTCCCCAGATAGGAACTGCTGGGCTGGAGGAAGCCAGCTGTATTCCCAAGGCCTCACTCTGGCACCGCGGGGTTGCTACTGAGAGGCAGAAGTGGGTAAGGCAGGCTCTGGGCCAATCAGAGCGTTGGCGGAGTGCAAGAGGAAGACCAGCATTCTGACTGCCTGCTGAGTGGAGAGACAGTACGGACAAGACCACCAGACTTCCCACCCTGACAACAGTAGCAGCCCCTTCACTGGGGAGATGACGGCACCTCGCTGGCAAGGCTGCTGCCGGGGTCTGCTATTCCCATGACATTGTCTTCCCTTGCATCTGTTTCTCTATGCCCCCACCCTGACGAGGTCAACCGGGCGCCCTAGACAGAAAAGTGGCTGCCTACAAACGGGGCAGATGGGAAGCACAAATGGAGGCCAGAGATCAAAACAAGGGCCACTCGGGACCACTGGAAGCTTATCAGGTAAACAAAGGAAAAAATATTTTAGCCACCTGGGGATACAAGCCATTCTAACGATTTTACGTAGAAGAAAAAAAGAGAGGGAAAGAGGCCGGGCGTGGTGGCTCAAGCCTGTAATCCCAGCACTTTGGGAGGCCGAGATGGGCGGATCACGAGGTCAGGAGATCGAGACCATCCTGGCTAACACAGTGAAACCCCATCTCTACTAAAAAATACAAAACACTAGCCGGGAGAGGTGGCGGGCGCCTATAGTCCCAGCTACTCGGGAGGCTGAGGCAGGAGAATGGCGTAAACCCGGGAGACGGAGCTTGCAGTGAGCTGAGATCCGGCCACTGCACTCCAGCCTGGGTGACAGAGCGAGACTCCGTCTCAAAAAAAAAAAAAAAAAGAGAGGGAAAGAGACTGATCATCTTGAGGTCTGGACTTCCCAGTCCTCTACTGCCTAGAAGCACTGGGCCCCTTACCCCTCCTTCTTTTCCTCTTATCAACCAGAGACAGAAATTAAGAACCCTTCAGGCAGTTAAAAGCCTAAGACCAAAAAAAGAGAAAAAAGAAAAAAAAAAAAAAAAAAAAAGGAAAAAAAGGCTCGGGCTTTGGGAAGTTACAAGTTCAAGAAAAAAAAAAAGGAACTTTTTTTGAACTTTAAGTACAAAGCAAATGCCAGGTCTAACAAACATAATCCCGCTAGCCCTAGATTACTTAATGATTTAAACACAGACCATGAGACACAGGGAAAAAAATAATAGGTAATTAGATTTTAACTAACATTCGCTAAAATGTACCAATTAACAAAACTGCATAGGCCTACTCAATCTGGGGCTCAAATTACACTTATACCACTAAATTTAAACATTGTGCTCCCTAAAATCTTAAAAGGGTAAGTAAATACAAGAGAAAAAAATTAGGTATGCCTCGCTTTAACTGTAGCCTTCAGTTTCCCATAGTCACAGGACCTGTTGCCCTAAAATATTCCATATGAGGCATAAATATGCTAACATAATAAATAGAGACTTTGACACTTACAAATTGGCTGGATAAAATGGGACCCCAGGGATAATCAGTTAAGATACTTCACATGGCCCAAGGTAAGTTACAATAAGGCCTCAAGGATTAAAACTTCTATAAAACCTAATTAATGAAGGGGCGATTATCTCTACTGCTTCTCCATTTGACAGCCCAATTGTGCCTGCTCTTAAATCTGAAAACAAAATAAAGGGCACCTCATGCTGGATTACTACGGCCTTCACATTGTGGTCCCATCCACCAAGGCGCCCACACCCAGTATTATTAAAACTCCTGCTTCTATTCAATCAACAACCAATAACTATTGTGCTTTTAATTATAAATGTGGCTAATGTAACGTGTTTTTTTTTTTTTTTTTTTCTTGAAATGAAGTCTTGCTCTGTCTCCCAGGCTAGATTGCAGTGGCGTGATCTCGGCTCACTGCAACCTCCACCTCCCAGGGTTCAAGCGATTCTCTCCCCTCAGCCTCCCAAGTAGCTAGGATTACAGGTGCAAGCCACCATGCCCAGCTAATTTTTTTTCTTTCTTTTTTTTTTTTTAATTAGAGACGGGGTTTCACCCTGTTGGTCAGGCTGGTCTTGAACTCCTGACCTCAAGTGATCCACCCACCTCAGCCTCCCAAAGTGCTGGGATTACAGGCGTGAGCCAACACGCCCAGCCTGGACAACACGTGTTGTTCAGTGACTATTTCAACAGCCTCTCATCTGCAGCTTGCCTCTCCCTCCGATAGGACACAACACACCTTTTCCAGGCTACCCAACAGATCTGTTATCACGTAGGATCTTTGCAAACGAGATCTTAACAATATCCACCTTCCCCAGGAACGCAGGTATGCACTGCACTGGTAACAGCCTTCCCCAAGGAAACTCTCTTGACCTGCTCATTAAGGGGAAATAATTCCAGTATCTTTTAGTAATTTTTGGGTTCTGGTGGCAACATATTCCTGATTTACAAATTATACTTATAAATTAAATTAAAATCAACAAGCGCTTCTATTAATGCCTCGAAGAAAAAAAAAAGGGGGGGGGAAGCAACTTCCTAAAAGGACCTCCTTCATGATAGAGAGACTGGCAGCTTTTTAAATGCCTGCTGGAGTCTCTGGACCACTTATGATGGTCATTAGCTGTCCCAAGTCCTCTAGTAAGAGACACTGCCCCTCCTGACTTCCTGTTATTCACCAGTAAAACAAGTGACTGGCCATCTACAGGGCTCTCCTGGAAACAGAGGATCTCACAGACCTGAGCCTGTGATCCTCCTATGCAGCTGCCCACTGTGCTCTGGGTCAGGGACACAACCCCCCACAAGCTCTGCCTGGCCACTGAGGCCTCCCTAGGCCACGATGAAGCCAATCTCAGGCCCTCGGGTCTAATCCACCTGCAGGAAGCAGTGGCTTCCCCTGTCCTTCAGCCAGGGTGCTGAAGGAGGTCACCCCTCCCTCCTCCAGGTCCTCTGACTACCTGGAAAGCCCTTGGGATTAACTGAGTGAACAGTAATGGGAGTTCATAGACTGTGGAAAGGCCACTGCTGACCATCGTAAGTGATGGAGCTCAGCGGAATGCTGCTGCCTTCCATCCCTTAGCCAGGATGTCCCAAATAAAGGACAGGACCCAAGAAACAACGTGCCTGGCCAAATTTCAGGCAGCTGCCTTAGCACTGGATGCCCGGGTCAACAAACCGTCCCACCTTCTTCACGGTTACGATAAACTATTGGGTCATTACCTAAAAACTGTCCCTTTCAAAGTGGGGGGGGAAAAAAAAAACCCTGGGAATCTCTTGTCTGACAGATACCCAAAATATAAAGCAAAATCTCACATCTCTCCACATACTAAAAGCCACAATACAAGGCCTTGCCAGGACACTACTTATTCCCTTCGGAGTTACAGACTTCATTAGTAACCTAGATATATGTTTCACTTCTTTTTTGTCAATTTAATTTTTTTTTTTAAGAGGCAGAGTCTCGCTATGTTGCCCAGGCTGGTCTCAAACTCCTGGGTTCAAGCAATCCTCCCACTTCAGCCTCCCAAACTGCTGGGATTACAGGGGTGAGCCACTGTGCCCAGCCCATGTTTCATTTCTTAAAATACATAATGCTAGTCCCTCAAAAAATATATTCAATAGAACTTTCATTTCCCTAATAGATCTCAGATTACTGGTTTCACTGAAAGACAGAAAATGTCCTCAAATAACTACTTTTCAAATTCCAGTCCAAAAAACAGACTCTTGAAATTCTCTATCATGCTCTAGGGCTTAACTTATTTTCAATCTTGCCCCCATCCCATAAGGGTTGAAGGCCAAATTGAGGGTGCGTAGTCTCCTGGAACTTACTAACATTAGATTGTCCCAGAGGCCCAGCAGCTGCTTATCTGACAGGGGACCCATCTGAACATAAACTTCCACCAAAAGAAACAAAAACACGTTGTCAGGTACAGCTACATATCATTCTATTAACGGTTCATCTTACTAGGTGCTGTGTTGGTTTACAACCTGGAGGGCCACATCTACTTCAGTGGGTATCCACTTTAAAAGGATACCCTAGTGACACCCTATTGACTTTGTCCTAGCCCAAAATATCACCGCTGGAAACACTGCCTCCAGCAACACAGCCCCGACCCCAGACTCTGATGGTGGAGATGACCCCACCATTACACTAAAATCTCCACACAGTGATACCCGTGGACTGCCTCTCCTAAAACACAAATGGACACAGAACATTTTTTTCGTCCTGAACTGTCTGCTTAGCCCATGATCCTGGTAGAGTATTTGCTTTCCGCTCATACGTGCACACCCATATACCCATGCCTGGAGGAAAATCTGGTAGGAGTTACTAAAATTAATGGAGATTACTGTTTTCCCCAAGAGGCACCTACCTCATGGCAGTAAACTCCTTAATCCCAGGGAGGGGACCACCTACTCCCTGATGCCTTCTACTGAAGAAGGAATTCATGAATCTTACAAGTATAATTAAAGACAACCAAAAATTTTTACTTTTTCCTTCAAAAGCTAAGTGTAGCATAGCCCCTCCCTCTCCCCCCCCACCACCCAGTAGTCCAAGTTAGAGAAGAATACTAACTGCCTGTTTTTTCTTCTGTGCTCAGTAAGCTTTATCTGTACTTGCTAGTTTCACGTTCCTTGGGGCTCAGTGAGTTCCTACTTCACCTTCCTAGTGCAGCTGCAAAGTCACAAGGTTAATATAGAAACACAGTCTCCCAGGGATGTGGAACATGTAGTATAGATAAATGTAAAACACTGATCAACTGCCTCTGTTCTCGCTTCTGTAAGTACGCTTCCTGCATCAGTAGCTCCCGGCCACTGACTGCTTAAAAGGTGGCTGCTTTCTTTGTTCAGGGCTCAGACTTTGCTGGACCCTAGTCCTACTGAGCCAGGTGATCACCTTTTAATAAAGACGTTTCCTGAACTCACTCTGTTCAGTTTCTCCCATCTTTGATTGTCCCACAACACTACTACCCTTCCCACTTTCTATCTCAACTTCCAGCCTTGCCTATCCAACCACAACCACGCCTGCCCCTTGGTTACACACAATACCACTAACCTTTACGTATGCTTTACTAAATCATCAGCTCATATCCTCCAACATAACTGCCCTACATCCATTTTTAGGCCTGATGTAAGTTATTTGGAATCGAGTCGGACCCCATCACCTTTGGCTTACTTAAAACTTGCCCTCCCTGTGTACTGTTTGTGACATAGCCTACTTGTTCCTTACCTCACTGACCCCAAACCCAACACAGCCCACAGCAGCTGGCCATAATGAAACCTACTGGCCAATACCAGTCATGTAAGTCAGTTCTCCCCACCGCTCAGGTCTATCCAATCCACAACGCTGGGAAAGCCTGAGGGATAAGGCCCATGGACCATAACAAAGGCACAGTCCCACAGGTCCTCTCTGTCTCATTCCCCACCCACTGGTTAGCACCCGGCTGTCTCCTGACTTGCCATCAGGACCTCAAGGGCAACCCTCTTCTCATGGATCTGTGAGGAATAAAATGTTTCTGCTACTTGATGTGTTTTGTTGCCTTTTCTGTATCTAACCCACCCAACACACCAGAACATCTCTCCTCTTAGTCAGGACAGGGCTAGAATTTACAGCCACTCTCCAGAGACAGAGGCCTCAGGACTGAATTAGAGGAACATACAAAAAGGGGACATGGGATGGACACTGCACAAGGGAGCGTTGCCTCCTGGATACAATTGTGGCACGATGGTCAGCAGTGTGGGTGTGAAGGCATTGGAGGGTACTCTGTCCATGCCATGTGCCCAGAACACAGTCCTCAGGATACCACAAAACCCTGCCCCAGTCACCACCACCCTGTGGCCCTCCTAACACGGATGCCACATGCTCAAAACACTCCCACTAGCAGAGGCACCCTCTGCACATGTGCCAACCTGGCTTGATGGCTTGTGCCCCTCATGACGCAGACAATGCGCATACCAGGATGCATGCTGCTGCATGACCTATGCCTCAGAGGTTTGTTCCCAAAGACCTCCAAATGTGGACAATGATGTCCCAGGCCTTACAAACAAAATGGCATCCAAATTTTCTGTGCATAGCTGCCATCACCATCAGTGTGAGTGTGCCCCAGAGGTGTGTTTGTCACAGCACTTCCAGGGCAGACATGAAACAGTCCAAGCCTCATAGCTACAGTGGTGCCCTGACTCCCCCTACAGGCTGACCCACCCATTGCAGCTGGCCTTTGACTTGGAACACTGCTTCAATCTTGCCTAAGGACTATGACCAACTCCAGTCTGAGTAACCCAGCAAACTTCACCATCCAGTGGGCTACAGCCACACTGTGGCCAAATATTTTAATATGACCCCAGAGATCCCCACCTGCTGGCATGCATACCCATAGAAAACACCCTCCTGTTGAGTGTATACATGACCTCTGACCCGTTTCTAACAGAAGAATAAGCAAAAATGAAGAGAATGCAGGTGTGACTGAGGTCTCAAGTCAGTTGGGTTTTTTTGTTTTGTTTTGTTTTTAGACAGGGTCTCATTCTGATTGCCCAGACTGGAGTGCAGTAGCACAATCTCAGCTCACTGCAGCCTCCACCTCCCTGGTTCAAGTGATTCTCCGGCCTCAGTCTCCCAAGTAGCTGGGATTACAGGCACCCACCACCACGCCCAGCTAATTTTTGTATTTTTTTAGTAGAGTCGGGGTTTCACCATGTTGGCCAGGCTGGTCTTGAACTCCTGAACTGAAGTGATCCAACCACCTTGGCCTCCCAAAGTGTTGGGATTACAGGCGTGAGCCACTGCACCTGGTCTACTCTTATCTTGATACACATGTTGTACACATTACTGTTGCTGTAGGGCATGTATGTGTATAAACCTAGTATGTACTGCCAACAGTTTCTGAAATTGGTTTGCCAATACGCTCTCTAAAAAGTAGTATATGCACATCCTCAGCAACTTTATATCGGATCCGCATCAATGATTTCACTACGTGCGGCTAGCTCACTGGAACCCCTAAGTGCCAAACAGAGAAAATGTATACAATTTCAGTCTTCACTTAAAGTCGTCAACAGGTTATTGGAAACTGAGACTTTAAGCAAAATGACATCCCACAAAGCAAATTTTTTCCCATGCTAAGTGATATAAGCGAGTTAAGCTCCCACAGCATGTTTCTGGTCACAAAAATGTCACTAAACTGCTAAATAAAGACCCCAAACACTTCTAATATTAAATATTGAAATAAATGTGAGCTATATATACATTTTAAAAAGACTAATAAAAATAGGATGTTTATCCAATTTTTGATGAATCGGTGTGCGATGGAATTAACAGTGGTAGGTTAAATCAACAAATAAATGTTTCCAAAGCAAAAACTGTAAGGACTACCTCCTACCCCCAAGCAGCTCAAAAACAGTAACAAATGGGGCCAGCTTGCTAAGTGGTACCATTTACTATTGTACATTTGTATCATTCCCAAATGTTTTAGGAATTTTTATTTTACAATAGTTTGTATTCATTCATTCATTCTCCAATCCGCCTATTCCAGTTCCAGGATAAAAATGGCCAGAGCCCATCCTAACAGCTCAGGGCACACACACACACATTCATAGGGGGACGATTTAGACACGCCAATTAAGCTAACATGTGCATCTTTGGGATGTGGGAAGAAACCAGAGTGCCCAGAGAAAACCCATGCAGACATGGGAGGAACATGCAGAATCTACAGAGTGGCCCTACCGGAATTAGATTTTTTTTCCCCATGGATGTTATATTTAACAGACATTATTCTAAGATCTGTTGTATTTCCAGGCCATATGGCCCCTTCACAGCTTTTTGGCAGCCCACAATGGCAGGTGGGTTTTCTGGTCATTTACTTACATGGAGTGTATCAAGCCAACCCCCTAGGTGTATGAGTGTCTGTAAGGAATCACACAGAGTGTTTATTCCGGACATTCCTTCAGGGAAACAAAGGACTAATTTAGGTAGAAAGAGCCCAAAAGTGAATTGAAAAAAAACAACATTGAAAGAGGTTTTGTCTGTTTATGAATATACATATTTCCTAAGACTGATAATTAACATCAGTGAATTTTCACGGAGAGCTTATTTTTCAATGCTCAAGCACTGATTCTCATTAATCCCTTGAATTAATTTCTTATTCATGTAATTAAAACTCATTCATGCTTCTCCTATTTTCCCTTGATTTACATCATTTGTCAGATGTCACTTACTTTGGCCAGGGACAGTGGCTTACACCTGTAATCCCAGCACCTTGAGAGGCCAAGGTGGGTGGATCACTTGAGGTCAGGAGTCCAAGACCAGCCTGGCCAACATGGTGAAACCATCTTTACAAAAAAAAAAAAAAAAAAAAAATACAAAAATTAGCCAGGCATGGTGGTGCACACTTGTAATCCCAGCTACTAGGGTGGCTAAGGCAGAAGGATGGCTTGAAAACTGGAGAGGTGGAGGTTACAGTGCTACAGTGAGCCGAGATCCTGCCACTACACTGGATCCTGGGCAACAGCGAAACTCTGTCTCCAAAAACAAGATATCACTTACTTTTTCCTGTCAGTCATACATTTAAGATTAAATTATCCCATCACATTGTTTCCCCAACCAAAGAAAGAATACTGACTCTGTCAAACCTGGGGTAATCTTTGATGTACTCCTCTCTCTCACCCTAGAAATGGAGTCAGCCAATTCACAGAATGCTTTGGCCAGCTCTTATTTCCTTCCCTTTCAAACATGGCTAAATCATACCATATTTTTTGGTCTCAGCTTGAATATCACTCTTTTCTTAGCATTGCCTATTCCAAAGAAAAATAGAGAAAATAATTCTGCCCTCTACTTTACTTATAGACCCTCATCAACTTGTAATACACTTATTTGCTTGGTTACATGACAGCCTCCTCCCCTACTTTACAACCTCCCTAAGAACAGCCCTTGGCTGAATTTTTTTTACTATGCTTTAATTAACCATTCAGACACTCATTCTTTTACAGGATACACCAAGAAATGAAGGATACATTTAAACACAGCACAGAATACAATCAGAACTACCAAAATGTATAACTTTCTGAAAGAATGAATGACTCCGCAAAAAGACAATATAACGCATAAACAGTGTCTGCTAGTTTTAAAGAGACTAAAAGACATGAAAACTTGGATACATATTAGATTTCAAAACAATCAAAAGCACACATTGGAACAAAGTGGAGAACTGTACCTTTTTACACAGGGTACGTATTAACAACATTTTAAATTTTCTTGGTTCATAGTATTATGGTTTTAAAAGGACATGTCTTTATCTATAGGACACGTATGAGCAAGCATTTAAACCTTAAGTGTCACGCCTGCAATGTTCAACTTACTTCAAAGCCTCCATTCCTTCTTCCTATAAGCCCCTGTTTTGAAGCTCTGTGGGGAGGTACAGGCCTAGGAAGTTCAGATAAAAAGAATAGCTAGTTGAGTATTCTTGCTTTTCTTCAGTAGAAAGACTTGCGGTCTACAAACGTTTATATTCACATAGAGAAATAAGCACACCCTAGATACCTAAAAAGTAGCTTTATGTTTCTACCTGAATGTAGTGCGTCAAAAGTAAATACAGGATGCGCAAAAAGAAAAACAAATTCTCAGATAAAACAGGAGGAAGAAGCCCCCGAAACCAACTTTCACCCCAGTACTCACCCGGACGCGCCAGACTCGCCAGGTCCAGGAGATGGGGGGGACGAAGGACCACAGTCAACCTGACTCGAACGGCGAAAACTCGTTTCTGGGAAAAAGAAAGAAAGAAAGAAAAAAAAAGTCACAAAGATTGCTTTGGAGGACTTTGAAGCGGCAATCACCGTGTTTGCAAAAATCGTGAGGAAGCGCACTTACGAGAGATCCCGAAACGGCTCCTGGCCCAGGGCGGTACCAGTGACAGCTTGAGGGACTTTTTGGCCCCGGCGGACGCGAGGGGGGCAGGCAAGGCCTCTCTAAAGAGGCCCCTCGGCGGCCTGGGGCAAACTGGCACTTTCACCACCCCTTTCACCGCTGGCTCCCGCCCGTTATCCGACCTCGCCAAAGCTACGTCAAGCCCTAACATCACCAGGAAGAAAAGTCGTTTGGCTGCGCGGAGAAAGCGCCGGAAAACACAGCAGCGCTCCGCTGACGTCACTTCCGCCTCCAGCCGCAAACCTGGAAGAGAGCTTGGGGACTGCAACCTCAGCCAAGCTGAACGTCCTCAGGCAGAGATTCTGGTTTACTCCCCATGGCTACGGAGACGCCTTGGAGACCTTGGAGTCGGCTCAGCTTGAGGGATGGAGGCCAAAAGGGGCCCAGAGCACAAGGCTGAGGTTAGAACCAGGCCTGCGGACGGGGCCCATACCTAGGGTGGGGTCGGTGGTGTTGGCAAAGTTAGAGGTGGGGGCTCCCCCACAGGATGCGTACAATGCTCACAAAAAGCTTTTCTTTTCACCTCCTCCCACGTTCCTAGCACCCTCAAAATGATTCTTCCGTTGATAAACCTGCCAGTCCATGATATGGCCTATCTCCTCCATTCATTCAATCTAGTTTTTTGGGTTTTGTTTTTTTTTTTTTGGAGAGAGGGTCTCACTGTGTAGTCCAGGCTGGCGTGCTGTAGGGCGAAACTCCTGGGCCCACGCGATCATCCCGCCTCAGCCTCCCGAGTAGCTGGGACTACAGGCGCAAGCCACCACCCTGGTTAATTTTTTTTTTCCCCCAGATATGAGGTATGTTGCCCAGGCTGATCTGAAACTCCTGGGCTCAAGCGATCATCCGGCCTTGGCCTCCTAAAAGGCTGGGATTACAGGCGTGCACCACGGCGCCGGGCCCAGCTCAACTTCAGGCCAATATTTCCCCTTATTTCATTTGTCTGGACACCATGCTAAATTCTAATCGTTGATTCCTTTGTGTTTTCAGTATGCTGATACTTTTTGTAAATGTTGATTTTTTTTTTCTTTGAGTATGTTTTCTGAGATCTTATCGTGAGTTCCAGGGCCTCCCATACGGCGTTGTAAAATAGCGCTGATATCAGACATCCACTTCTGCAGGAGTGATTGTAGTTTCTCCAGAAATCATTTTTGCTGTGGTTTGTAGTGGGTGGCCTTTCTGGAGTTAATGAAGTTATTTTGAAAACTGTTTTACTAACATGAAGAACTGTTCACGTACATTATCAAATATGTTATGAATCTATTGAATTGATAACTATTTTGCAGTTAATTTTTCATCTAAAAAAGGATTTTCTTTTTTTAAGTTTCCTCTCTTGCATTAAGATGTCTCCATAAACTCTAGATTACATATAGATTTTCTAATTTTCTTCTGCAGCATATTACTTTAAAAACATTGAAATCTTTCATGCTCATGGAATGTGTTTCAGCATGTGGTGTGGGATAGTGGATACAGTATCTTTTCCCTCCAGAAACATGGCTAATTATTGTAGTACCACATATTGATAAACTGTCCTTGACTTACTGATTTGAAATTCCATGTCTATTAAACTATAAATTCCTATGTATACCTGTATCTGATTCTAGACTCTGTGCCAGTGATACATTTACTTATGCCAATATCAAGATCATAATCTTTTCATTCCACTGGTTTTATATCAACTAATAATATTCCATGGTAAAAAATAATAATGGTAGCTTGTTTGTTTGTTTTTGAGATAGTCTTGCTCTGTCACTCAGGCTGGAATAAAGTGGTACAATCTCGGCTCACTGCAACGTCCACCTTCTGGGGTCTAGGGATTCTCCTTTCTCAGCCTCCCGAGTAGCTGGGATTACAGGCACACACCACCACACTCAGCTAATTTTTGTATTTTTTTTTTTTTTAGTAGAGATGGGGTTTTGCCATGTTAGCCAGGCTGGTCTCAAACTCCTAACCTCAGGTGATCTGTCCACCTTGGCCTCCGAAAGTGCTGGCGTGAGCCACCGCACCTGGTGGTAGCTGCTTTTTATGTCTTACTACCCTAAATGCTTAATAGACATTAAATTTTTATGCTTCCAAGATGTAGCTATTATCATGATTTTCCCTTTTGGTTTTTAGACCAGCTTTATTGAGATACAATTCATATATAACAAACACAGTTCACCCACTTAAAGCTATATAATTCAATATTTTTTAGTATATTCACAGTGTTGTTCAAACATAATTTTGGAACATTTTCATCACACTAAAAGAAATCTTTGAATGGGAAAATCCATTTACCTCCTCTTTAAGCTCCAGGGAACCACAAACCTACTTTACCACTACAGATTTTTCTTTTGTAGACATTTCATATGGATATAATCATAAAATTTTTTAATTTTTATTTTTGTATAGACAGGGTCTCACTATGTTGCACAGGCTGATTTCGAACTCCTGGGCTCAGGCAGTCCTGCCTCAGCCTCCAAGAGTGCTGGGGTTATAGGCGTGAGCCACCATGCCCTAAAATCATACAATCTTTTGTGAATAACTTTTTTCACTTAGCCTGTTTTTCAAGGTTCATCTATATTATAGCCTAGATCATTCTATTTTATCGCTGAATGATATTCCATTCTATGTATATACCATTTATGATTTGTCTTCAGTTGATGGACATTAGAGTTGTTTCCACTTTGGGGGTGTCGTGATTAATGCTGCTATGAAAATTCACATGTATCTTTTTGTGCATATTGGCTTTTATTTTTTGTTTTGAGAGATCATGGCTCACTGCAGCCTCTACTTCCTAGGCTCAAGCAATCCTCCCACCTCAACCTCCTGAGTAGCTGGGACCACAGGTATAAGCCACCACACCCAGCTAATTTTTGTATTTTTTATAGAGACAGGGTTTTGCTCAGGCTGGTCTCAAACTCCTAAGCTCAAGTGACCTGCCCGCCTCGGCCTCCACTGAGGCATAAGCCATGCCCAGCTGGTTTTTATTTCTCTAGAGTATATATCTGGGAATGGAATTGCTGAGCCATGCAGTAACCATCTATTTAAGAATTTGAAGAGCTGCCACACTGTTTCTGAAAGGGGCAGAACTGTTTTACATTTCCACCAGAAATATATGAGGCCTCCAACTTCTCTACGTCCCTGCCAACACTTTAGTCTTTTTCATGTTAACCGTGTTAGTGGTGTGAAGTGATATCTCATGATTTTGACTTGTATTTCCCTAAGACTAGTGATGTTGAGCATAATTTAATGTGCTTTGTTAGCCATTTGTATGCTTCTTTGGAGAAATTTCTGTTCAAATCCTTTGCCCCTTTTAAAATTTGGTTTCTGCCCAGGCACGGTGGCTTGTAATCCTAGCAATTTGGGAGGCTGAGGCGGACAGATCACTTGAGGCCAGAAGTTCAAGACCAGCCTGGCCAACATCATAAAAGATACAAAAATCACCCAGGCGTGGTGGCACACACCTGTAATCCCAGCTACTCGGGAGGCTGAGGCAGGAGAATCACTTGAACCCGGGAGGCAGAGGTTGCAGTCAGCCAATATTATGCCACTGTACTCCAGTCTGGGTGATAGAGCCAGACTCTGTTTTGAAAAAAAAAAAATAAAAGTCTGGGTGCAGTGGCTCATGTCTGTAATCCCAGCACTTTGGGAGGCCGAGGCAGGCAAATCACCTGAGGCTGGGAGTTCGAGACCAGCCTGACCAACATGGAGAAACCCTGACGCTACTAAAAATACAAAAATTAGCCAGGCATGGTGGCACATGCCTGTAATTTCAGCTATTCGGGAGGCCAAGGCAAGAGAATCGCTTGAACCCAGGAGGCGGAGGTTGCGGTGAGCTGGGATGGCGCCAATGCAATCCAGCTTGGGCAACAAGAGCAAAACTCCATCTTAAAAAAAATTTTCATTGAGTTGCAAGAGTTCTTTATATATTCTGAAGAGAGGTCCTTATCATATGTATGATTTACAAATACTTTCTCTCAATGGGTTTTCCTTCTCTTTCTTGATGGAATATTTTAGAATACTAAAATACATAATATTGATGTGTCTTCTGAAATATGAGTTTAATGTTGAAAATTTTTTGTTCACAATGTTTTTGATACTGCACCTAAGAAAACATTACTAAATCCAGTATCTTGACACTTTCTCCCTATACTTCTGGGAATTATTGTAGGTCTTACATGTTTAGGTCTTTGATCCATTGTCAGCTAACTTTTGTGGGTTTTTTAAATATTTTAATTTTTTTAACTTAATCCCCAATGTGGTATTCATTAACTTTTGTATGCATGTAAAGTAAAAGCCCAAATGCATTCTTTTGCAGTATGGTGTCAGTTTTTCCCAGAACCATTTGTTGAAAACATTCTTTTCATTCTTCATTGAATTACCCTGGCAGCCTTGTAGATCCACTGACCATGTATGTGAGGGCTTACTTCTGGACTCTCCATTCTATTCCATTAATCTGTATGTTTATCCTTAAGCCAGTGCCACGTTGTTTTGATTACTACAATTTTGTAGCACTTTTTGAAATCCAAAAGTGTGACTCCTTCAACTGTGTTCCTCTTTTTCAAGGCTGTTTTGGCTATTTGGTGTTCTTTTCATTTCTATATAAACTTTATGATGAGCCTGTCAATTTCTGCTATGAAGCCAGTGCTAAATTTAAAAAATAATAATAAATGGAACTTCTTAAAGCATAGTAAGGCAGACTTTACTCAGTACCATCACGTTAGGTATAGGGACCACTGCAGTAGGATTTTGCAGTGGAGGTGATAGAGTAGGCTAACTCTGAATACTATAGCATGAGCAAATCGGAATTTATAGCCAAGTTAAAGAGTAAAGGTCAGTGAATGGAAAATTGCTAAGAGGAATAGCAGGGGTATGGAGGATGGTGGATAAACTGACCTAACATGATGTCTGATCACTTGGCCTGTAATTGGTAGATAGTAGAGAACCAGTAACCTGATCAGCTATCAAGGGTGATCTTATACTGAGGGTGGTAGGTTCTTGCTGTACTGACTTAGCAGGGTTCTTGCTAAAACTCAGTTTACAAAAGTGTACACATGGGCCTAAGAAAAGGTTAAGGAACTTGACTATAGTTGAGTAAACCAAAGACTCTGTCACCATCTGGAATTTTGATAGGGATTATGTTTAATCTATAGACCAACTTAGAGAGTACTGCCATCTTAAAAATAATATTAAGTATTCTTGGTCAGGTGTGGTGGCTCATGCCTATAATCCCAGCACTTTGAGAGGCCAAGGTGGGCAGATCACTTGAGGTCAGGAGTTCGAGACCAGCCTGGCCAACATGGTGAAACCCCATATCTAATAAAAACACAAAAATTAGTCGGGCATGGTGGCACATGCCTGTAATCCCAGCTTCTCGGAAGACTAAGGCAGGAGAATTGCTTGAACCCAGAGGCAGAGGTTGCAGTGAGCTGAGATTGTACCAGTGTATTCCAGCTTGGGGAACAGAGCAAGACTCCGTCTCAAAAATAATAGTAAGTATTCTAATCCATGAACATGGGTGACTTTCCATTACTTTTGGTCTTCTTTATCAACATTTTGTAGTATTCAGTATGTAAGTCTCGCACATCTTTTATCAAATTTATTCCCAAGTATTTTATTATTTTAATACTACAATAAATGGAATTCTTTTCTTTTCTTTTTTTTTTTTGGAGTTGAAGTTTCGCTCTTGTTGCCCAGGCTGGAGTTCTATGGTGCCATCTCAGCTCACTGCAACCTCCACCTCCTGGGTTCAAGCGACTCTCCTGCCTCAGCCTCCTGAGTAGCTGGGACTACAAGCACGCGCCACCACGCCCAGCTGATTTTTTTTTTTTTTGTATTTTTAATAGAGACGGGGTTTCACCATGTTGGCCAGGCTGGTCTCAAGCTCCTGACCTCAGGCAATCCACCTGCCTCATCCTCCCAAAGTGCTGGATTACAGGCGTGAGCCACTACGCCCAGCCAGAATTGTTTTCTGAATTTCATTTTTGGCTTGTGCCATGATAGTATACATAAATACAACTGAGTTTTCTATGTTGATCTTGTTACCTGTAACCTTGTTGAACTTGTTTATCAGTTTTAATAGTTTAGTGGATTCCTCAGGATTTCCTACTTAAAAAATCACATCAGTAGATAAACTTCTCTATTCCACACTGGATTCATTTTCTTTTCCTTGCTCACTTACTTTTTAAATTCCAAATGGATGTGGAATTTTTCATCTTTCTTCACAATACTTTCCTCTCTCTCAATTGTAGTAATTAATTGTGTTGAAAACAGTCCTGATAATAAGCCATTCTTGCAATCCTAAAGTCATAACTGGATTAATTTTGCTAGAAATTTTATTTAGAAGATTTGCATACAAATGTGTTTTCTTTAAAATATCATTACCCAGAACTAATTTAATCTTACTAAGTACCACTAAATCTTGTCTTACCATATTTGAGTGGATGTATTCACTTACTTGACTCTTACAATACCAAATCAGGCAGCTTATTATAAAATTCATCCAGTTCACACAGAAGATCAGACTGAGGCAAGAGAGGCAATTTAACTTCTAGAAAATTACATAGCAAGAGGCAGAACCAAGATGTGTACTCTAGCAGTCTGACTCCATGTTCACTTTGCTCTATGACCAGTACAGCTTTAAAAGTTGCCTCACCTCTTCAAATGTGTTGACCTCTGTGAAATGCTCTGAGATATTTCTTTTGTTTTCTTTTTCCTTTTTTTGAGACAGAGTCTCACTCCATCACCAAAGCTGGAGTGGTGCAATTTCAGCTTAATGCAACCTCTGCCTCCTGGGTTCAAGTGATTATTGTGCCTCAGCCTCCCAAGTAACTGGAATTACAGGCGTGCATCACTATGCAGGGCTAATTTTTGTATTTTTAGTGGAGACAGGCTTTCACCATGTTGCCCAGGCTGGTCTCGAACTCCTAAACTCAAAGTGATCTGCTTGCCTCAGCCTCCCAATGTGCTGAGATTATAGGCATGAGCCACCATGCCCAGCCTGAGATATTTATTTTCATGTCCACCTGGCTGAAATTACTATATATTTGGAGGACCAACTCCCCTTACCTAAAATTAATGTTTCAGTATCTCAACCCCTATCCTTTTCTCTTGTTTTCTCTTCATTAAGATATAAGTCCCGGCCGGGTGTGTGGCTCACGCCTGTAATCCCATCACTTTGGGAGGCCGAGGCAGGTGGATCACAAGGTCAGGAGATCAAGACCATCCTGGCTAACACGGTGAAACCCCGTCTCTACTAAAAATACAAAAAATTAGCCAGGTGTGGTGGCACATGCCTGTAATCCCAGCTACTTGGGAAGCTGAGGCAGGAGAATCGCATGAACCCAGGAGGTGGAGGCTGCAGTGAGCTGAGATCATGCCACTGCATTCCACCCTGGGCAACAGGGCGAGACTCTCTCTCTCAAAAAAAAAAAAAAGAGGCCGGGTGCAGTGGCTCAAGCCTGTAATCCCAGCACTTTGGGAGGCCGAGGCGGGCGGATCACAAGGTCAGGAGATCGAGACCACAGTGAAACCCCGTCTCTACTAAAAATACAAAAAATTAGCCGGGCGCGGTGGCGGGCGCCTGTAGTCCTAGCTACTCAGGAGGCTGAGGCAGGAGAATGGCGTGAACCCAGGAGGCGGAGCTTGCAGTGAGCCGAGATCGCGCCACTGCACTCCAGCCTGGGCAACAGCGTGAGACTCCGTCTCAAAAAAAAAAAAAAAAAAAAAAAAGATTTAAGTCCCTTAAGGAGGCCAGGCGCAGTGGCTCACGCATGTAATCCCAGCACTTTGGGAGGCCAAAGCAGGCGGATCACAAGGTCAGGAGATCGAGATCATCCTGGCTAACACAGTGAAACCCCGTCTCTAGTAAAAATACAAAAAAATTAGCCGGGCATGGTGGCAGGCACCTGTAGTCCCAGCTACTTGGGAGGCTGAGGCAGAAGAATGGTGTGAACCCAGGTAGCAGAGCTTGCAGTGAGCCGAGATGGCACCACTGAACTCCAGCCTGGGTGACAGAGCAAGACTCTGTCTCAAAAAAAAAAAAAAAATTCCCTTAAGGAGACCACAAGCAATGAAAATATTATGATTTTGATCTTGGCATAAATAAATGTATTACTGGCATAGAGTCTAGAATCAGATACAGGTATACATAGGAATTTATAGTTTAATAGACATGGAATTTCAAATCAGTAAGTCAAGGACAGTTTATCAATATGTAGTACTACAATAACTAGCCATGTTTTCTGGAGGGAAAAGATACTGTATCCACTATCCCACACCACATGCTGAAACACATTCCAAAAGAAGACATAGGAATAAACATAGGAAAAAATAAACATAGGAAAAAATGCTCATTACTAATCATTAAAGAAATGCAAATCAAAACCACAATGAGATACCATCTCACACCAGTCATAACGGCTACTATTTAAAAGTCAAAAAACATGTTGGCGAGGATGCAGAGAAAAGGGAACATTTATACACTGTTGGTTGAAATGTACTGTGGAAAGTACTGTGGAGACTTCTCAAAAGAACTTATAACAAAGCCACTGTAACCAGCAATCCCATTACTGGGTATATACCCAAAAGAAAATAGATTTTTCTATCAAATAGACACATACACTCATATATTAATCACAGCAATATTCACAATAGCAAAGACATGGAATCAACCTAGATGTCAATCAACAGTGGAATGGATAAAGAAAACATAGTACATATACACCATGGAATACTATGCAGCCATAAAAAAGAACAAGATCATATCTGCTGCAGCAACATGGATTAAGTTGGAGGCCATCATCCTAAACAGATTAACACAGGAACAGAAAACTAAATACTACATGTTCTCATTTGTAACTGAGAGTTAAGCAAGTACTCATAGATACAAATATGGGAACAACAGACACTGGAGACTACTGGGGGTGGTAGGGGGGAGACTGGGGGAGGAGGAGAGGGTTGAAAAACTACCTATGGGATACTATGCTTACCACTTGGGTGACAGATCATTCATATCACAAACCCCAGCAACACACAATTTACCCATGTTACAAACATGCACGTGTATGCCGTGAACCTAAAGGTCAGAAAAAATAATGTACTACAATGGAAGGAAAAATTAAAAATAGAAACCAACAAAATAGAACACTACAGACTGAACTGTGTATACCCTCCTTCCACCACAATGTTCATGTCTTTGAATCCCAACTCCTAAGGTGTTTATATTTGCATATGGGGGCTTCTAGAGGTAATTAGGGTTGGATGAGATCATGAGGATGGGGCTCTCATGATAGTATTAGTACCTTATAAAGAAGAGACATGAGAGAGTTTGCTCTGTCAGCCAAAGGAGAGCCAGCAGAATGAGAAATAATGAGAAAGCAACACTCTACAGGCCAAGAAGATGCCCTCACCAAAAACTAACCATGCTGGCACCCTGAAAACATTTACAGCCTCCATAACACTGAGGAAATTAATTTCCTGTTGCTTAAGTCATCCTATGATAATTTGTTATGTCAGCACAACTTTACTACAGAAATCAAACCAAAAATATACTAATCAAACCCATTTATTTTGAAAGGAATTAACAAAACTAAGCAAATTCCAGCAATATTAATGTTTTTCATAAAGGAGAAAAGGCACAAGGAAATGATATCAGGAATGAAAAGTGTATGCAAAAGGTATGTAACAGCAAAAGCCACAAATACTTAAAATATCAGAAAATACTATAAACGTTGAGTATAAATTTTAAAATACAAAACTGCCTATAAAAATAACTCTTGCCAAAACACACTTAAGATGAAATTGGGAAAGAATAAATAAAAAATTTAAAAAGATGAAATTGCAAACCTTACTAGTGCCTACAAAATATAAAAATAATTGAGTCCATGCTTTGAATTCATTCCAAAACATGAAAATAAAATCCCATAACAATGGCAACAAGTAATCCAGATTCAGCTGATTCTGCCAGTGAATTGTGACTGATAATGCTTGTAATAAGAAAGTACCGTATGCCTAAGGAAAGGAGAAAATACGCCAACCTTCATACAAAAAACAGGCAATGATAGACTAAGAAAAGAGTATCGCTTGGAACAGGCCCCAAGCCTGGCCATAAACATGCCATGAGAAACTGGCCATAAACAAGATCTCTGCAGCACTGTGACATGCTCGTGGTGGCTATGATGCATACACTGGAGGTTGCTGGTTCACTGGAATGAAGGCAAGGAAAACCTGGCCCACCCAGGGCAGAAAACTGCTGAAGGCATTCCTAAACCACAAACAATGCCATGAACAATCTGTGCCTTAAGGACATGTTCCTGCTGCAGATAACAAGCAAGAGCCTGTCCCTTTGTTCTCCATAAAGAATCTGCTCAGTTAATCTATAAACTGCAGAAACAATGTTTTTCACGAGCTTAATGTCAGTAAATAGGTGGGTCAAACTCTGTTTGAGGCTCTCAGCTCTGAAGGCTGTTAGCCCCCCGATCCTACTTTGCACTCTGTTTCTGTGTCTGTGTCTTTATTCCTCTAGCGCCGCTGGGTTGGGGTCTCCATGACCGAGCTGGTCTCAGCAAGTGGCGCCCAAACATGGGGCTCGAATCCGGGTTGAAGAGCGATGGTTGGAGAACGTGGAACTATGCTGGAGGACACCCGAGTACTCTTAAGCAATCCCCGTGGTGAGTAAGAAGGGGAGCTCGGAAGCATCAGGGTAACAATGGGACAAGGGTCGAGTAGGCACGAGGCTTATTTGAGTCTGCTTTGGCAGCTCCTCAGAAAAGGAGGAGTGAAAGTTAGCACTAGCCGACTTATGCAGCTTTTTAGTGCGGTAGAGAAATATTGCCTCTGGTTTCCGAACCGAGGAACTATGGATGTAGAGGTCTGCGAGAAGGTAGGCAGCGCACTGAAAAAGGCATATAAAGATGGTGCTGAGGATATTCCTATAACTGTCTGGTCAGTGTGGTCTCTGATTCATTCCACCTTGGAACCTTTTCACACTGAGGAGGAGGAGGAAGGAGACAAAGAAGAGGGGGAGTGTGATAATGTTGCAGAAGAGATAAAAGAACAGATTTGTCAACCGCTTAAAGAAACCCAAGAAGGGGAAGCTTGTCCCTGCTCCTTGGCACCCCCTCAATACCTTGAAGATAAAGAATGGCCTGACCCTCTGGATATTTCTTTTCTGGAGGACACTGAGCAAAAATAGTCTCCCCAGGAACTGTTCGAGCAGCGCCCCAAGTGACTGCCCTCAGTTCTATTCAGGCAGGAATTCAGCAAGCTAGAAGAGAAGGTGATTTAGAGGCTTGGAGATCCCTGTTAGGATACACCCCCCAGGTCAACAGGGGAATGTTAGGGCTACATTTGAGCCTTTTCCCTTTAAATTACTGAAAGAGTTTAAACAGGCTATCAATCAGTATGGACCAGGTTCTCCTTTCATGATGGGTCTGTTAAAGAATGTTGCTACCTCCAGTCAGATGATTCCCATTGACTGGGACGCTCTTACTCAAGCCTGTCTGGCTTCTGCTCAATTTTTACAGTTTAAGACCTGGTGGAAGATGAAGATGAAGCTTCTACTCAAGCTGCCTGCAATGCACAAGTTCAACCTCCAATTAATATAACTACAGACTAACTTTTGGGAGTCAGTGGCTGGGCTGCATTAGACGCACAAGTAATCATGCAGGATGATGCTATAGATCAGCTTACAGGAGTGTGCATTAGAGCTTGGGAAAAAAAAAATCTTCAGGTGGAGAACAATACCCTTCTTTTAGTGCTGTTAAGCAGGGGCCAAAAGAACCTTATGCAGATTTTATAGCTCAGTTACAGGAGTCTCTTAAAAAGGTGATTGCAGATTCGACTGCTCAGGATATAGTGTTGCTGTTATTAGCTTTTGACAATGCTAATCCTGAGTGCCAGGCTGTTGTGTGACCTATTAGAGGGAAAGCACATTTAGTTAATTATATCAAGGCCTGTGACAGTATTGGAGGTAATCTGCATAAAGCTACTCTGTTAGTGCAAGCCATGGCAGGGCTGAGAGTGGGTAAAGGAAATGTTCCATTTCCTGGAGCTTGTTTCTACTGTGGGAAACATGGGCATACAAAGAGAGAATGTAGAAAAAATCAGAGGATCCAACCCCCCTTTGATGGAAAAAAGAAAACTGCTGAACCAGGTCTACACCTGAAGTGTAAAAAGGAAAGCCTTTGGCCAATCAGTGTCATTCTAAATCTGATAAGGACGGAAACCCGATTTCGAGAAATGCCATGAGGGGCCCATCCCAGGCCACATGTCAAACCAGGGCATTCCTGGCTCAGGTCACTCCCTCACTCCTGTACAATGCTTGTCCCCCGCCACAGCTGGTAGTGCCACAGTAGATCTGTGTTTCACCAGGGCTATGAGTCTATGGCCTGGAAAGCCGACACAGAAAGTACCAACAGGAGTCTGCAGACCTCTGCCAGCAGGAACGATAGGACTACTTCTGGGAAGATCTAGTTTAAAAGGAGTGCAGGTTCATACAGGAGTAATTGATTTGGATTGTAATGGGGAAATTCAAATCGTTATATCTACCTCCGTTCCTTAAAAGGCAGAGCTGGGACAGCATATAGTGCAGCTTCTGATTTTACCATATGGGGGACTAGGAAAAAGTGAAACTAAAAGAACAAGGGTATTTGGCAGTACAAATAAACAAGGGAGAGCCGCCTACTGGGTAAATCAAATTACTGATAACTATCCTACCTGTGAAATAACTATTCAAGGAAATAAATTTACAGGTTTGGTAGATACAGGAGCAGACATTTCAATCATTTCTCTACACTGGCTGTCCACATGGCCAATTCAGCCTGCTCAATTTAACATAGTTGGAGTTGATAAAGCCCCTGAAGTATATCAGAATACTTATATTTTGCATTGTGAAGGGCCCGATGGACAACCTGGGACTATTCAACCAATTATAACTTCTATACCTATAAATTTATGGGGGCTCTCCCCCTATAAATTTATTACAACATTGGGAAGCACAAGTTCTAATTCCTGAGCAATTATGCAGCCCTCAAAGTCAACATATGATACATGAAATGGGCTATGTTCCTGGTATGGGACTAGGAAAAACTATGCAAGATTTGAAGGAAACTCTTCAAGCAGAAAGACAAAGTTCCCGCCAAGGCTTAGGATACCATTTTTGATGGCGGCCATTGTTAAGCCTCCAGAGCCCATCCCGTTAAAATGGCTGACAGACAAGCCAATATGGATAGAACAGTGGCCGCTGAGTAAAGAGAAACTGGAGGTTTTAAATGAACTAGTCAAAGAACAGCTTCAAAAGGGACATATAGCTCAAATCCTCTCCCCTTGGAATTCCCCAGTTTTCGTAATTAAGACACAACCAGGTAAATGGAGAATGTTAACTGACTTAAGGGCAATTAATTCAGTTATATAACCTATGGGGGCATTACAGCCAGGACTGCCTTCTCCTGCTGATTCCAAAAAAAATTGGCCTTTAATACTCAAAGATTTCAAAGACTTGTTTCTTTACTATCCGTTTAGCTCATCAGGACTGTGAACAGTTTGTATTTACAATTCCTGCGGTAAACAGCCTGCAGCCTGCTAAGCATTTTAATTGGAAAGTGTTGCCACAAGGCATGTTAAACAGTCCAACAATTTGCCAGACTTACATAGGGCAAGCAATTGAACCTACTCATAAAGATTTTCACAGTGTTACATTATTCATTATGTGGATTATATTCTTTGTGCTTCCCCCACTCCAGAAATATTACTCTAATGTTATGATCATTTGCAAAATTCAATTTCTCATGCCAGTTTAATTATAGCTCCTGACAAAATTCAGACTACTCCTCCTTACTCCTACTTGGGGACCTTAGTAGATGACACCACAATAGTGCCACAGAAAGTAGCCATATGTAGGGATCAACTGAAAACATTGAATCAGACTTTCAAAAATTACTAGGGTATATTAATTGGACACAGCCTGCTCTAGGCATTCTGACTTATGCCATGAGTAATCTGTTTTCTGTCCTTAGAGGAGATCCTAGTGTCACAAGCCCTCAGCAATTAACAAAAGAAGCTGAGGCACAGCTGCAGCTAAGTGAAAAGCAAGTCCATAAGGCCCAAATAAATAGAATAGATCCAGAGAATACTCTAGATTTGCTAATTTTTCCAAATCATTCACTTACTGGTATTATTGTTCAAGAGCAAGATCTTGTAGAGTGGCTTTTCCTTCCACATACTGATCTACGGACTTTGACTCCTTATTTGGATCAAATTGCTACTATGATAGGAAATGGGAGAACTCAGATTGTTAAATTACATGGATATGATTCTGAAAAAATTATTGTTCCTCTCACAAAGACACAAATACAGCAAGCTTTTATAAATAGTCTTGTTTGTCAAACCTATTTAGCTGACTTTATGGGTATTCTCAATAACCATTTTCCTAACATGAAACTGTTTCAATTTTTGAAATTAACTAATTGGATTCTCCCTAAAATAACTAAATTCAAACCAATTGAAGGTGCGGAGAATGTCTTCACAGATGGGTATAGTAACAGTAAAACCTCTTATTCTGGATTGAAAGGTAAAGTTTTTCAGACACCCTATACTTCAGCTCAAAAAGCAGAGCTTGAGGCTGTAATTGAGGCATTGACTGCTTTTAATATGCCTATTAATGTGACTTCTGATTCTTCATATGTGGTTCATTCTACACAGTTAAAAATTCTCAGCTACGATTCCACACAGATCAGCAACTAATGACTTTATTTACCCAATTGCAAACAGTGGTTAGGATCAGAATGCACCCTTTTTACATCACTCACATTAGGGCTCATATACCTCTTCCAGGACCTTTGACTGCAGGGAATCAAATAGTTGATTGCCTAGTTGCTACTGCAATATCTAATGCTAGACACTTTCACAATTTAACCCATGTTAATGTCTCCGGTCTCAAACGCAGATATAGCATTACCTGGAAAGAAGCTAAAGCTATTATCCAGCGATGCCTAACTTGCAAAATGGTGCATTTCTCATCTTTTACAGGAGTTAATCCTCAAGGATTGGAACCTAATTCTCTTTGGCAAATGGATGTCACACACGTTCCTTTGTTTGGGAGACTAGCTTATGTATATGTATGTGTGGACACCTTTTCTCACTTTGGGCTATATGCCAATCAGGAGAGTCTTCTGCCTGTGTTAAACATCACCTTTTGCAGTGTTTTGCGGTGATGGGCATTCCAGCTTCTATTAAAACAGATAATGCCGCTGGGCACGGTGGCTCACACCTGTAATCCCAGCACTTTGGGAGGCCAAGGCGGGCGGATCACAAGGTGAGCAGATTGAGACCATCCTGGCTAACACAGTGAAACCCTGTCTCTACTACAAATACAAAAAATTAGCCAGTCGTGGTGGCGGGCACCTGTAGTCCCAGCTGCTCAGCAGGCTGAGGCAGGAGAATGGCCTGAGCCTGGGAGGAGGAGCTTGCAGTGAGCAGAGATCGTGCCACTGCACTCCAGCCTCAGCGACAGAGCGAGACTCCCTCTCAAAAAAAAAAGAAAAAAAAGATAATGCGCTAAGCTATACTAGTCAAGCTCTAGCTACAATTTTCTCTATATGGAATATTGAACACATTACCGGTATCCCATATAATTCTCAAGGACAAGCCATAGTGGAAAGAATGAATCTCTCCCTAAAACAGCAGTTGCAAAAACAGAAAGGGGGAGACAGTGACTATAGGACTCCACACATGCAACTAAATCTAGCATTATTAACTTTAAATATTCTGAGCTTGCCTGAAGGCTGATTGTTATCAGCAGCTGAAAAACATTTACAGAAGACAGCTACAAAGGCAGAAGTGGAACAATGGGTTTGGTGGAAAGACCCCATAACAAAAGGTTGGTAAACAGGTAATAATATGGGGCAGAGGTTATGCTTGTGTTCCTAAAGGATCGAATCAACAGCCAATTTGGGTGCCATCGAGACATATAAAGCCCTACTATGTTGGGGTGATGAGACCCAACACCAGGCTGTGGGGGCTATGAAGTCTGGTGGAGTCAAAGGAATGAGACAAGTTCAGAGTGCATAGGGTGGGTCCAGGGGGCCCAACACTAGTATGGAGGCTGTGAAGGCCCTGAGCTCTGGGAGCCCACACTATTTATTGGTGATCAAACAAAGAATCAGGTGGTGAGGACGTGCAGACGTGGGGGTAGACAGGTGAGGACATGAGGACATCAGGGTAGAAAGGTAGTGGTGCATCAAGCGTAGCTGTGATGGTTTAGCATATGCTCTGCTACTTGAGATAATGGAGAATAGGTTCTTCTAACTCAAGGTACAATCGATTTATGAGCTACAAGGGGTTTTATGCCCTAGGCTTAGACTGTAGTGTAGTGGGGCAGCCTTCCACCCTTAGGCACAGAGCTTAGTGTTCTATAGGCCATGAGGGGTTTTAGACCCTCAACCTAGGACATGTTCCAAGACTCTTTTACATTATGTCAGACAAGCAGGCCCTGCCTCAGCCCTTCTACCAACACAGAAGTGGAACAACGAGTTTGGTGGAAAGACCCGGTAACATAAGGTTGGGAAACAGGTAAAATAATAACATGGGTGAGAGATTATGCTTGTGTTTCTCCAAGACCCAGTCAACAGCCAATTTGGGTGCCATCAAGACATCTAAAGCCCTACTCGGAGCCATCTTAGATACCCAGGAAGAGGTTTTGGGAGGATCCCAAAGACCCACCATGGCAATGTTGTCCAAGTTGAGGCTGAGGATGAACCCTGTCATGAGCAACACTCATCAAATGCAGCCACCTACCTGGGGACAGATCAAGAAGCTGTCACAGATGGCGGAAGAAAATCTGAGGAAAGCAGGACAACCAGTCACAATGAGTAATTTAATGATAGTGGTGATCACCACTGACATGAATATTCCTTCAGCAAGGGCTGACACAGAGAACAATTATACTCACTGGGCATATTTACCTTTTCCACCACTTCTATGGCCTGTAACTTAGCTGGACCCCCCAGTGAAAGTTTACACTAATAATAGCTCTTGAATGCCCAGTCCTACAGATAGAGGCCCATCTCACCCACATGAGGAAGGAATTGCTATGATTATTTCTTTAGGATTTAAATATCTGCCCATCTGTTCAGGAAAGGCCATTAGTTGTCTACCCCCTCGCTATCACACTTGGCTGGCAATAATCCCTGGACATAATCACTCTATGGCACAGTTACACATGCTTTCTGGTCTCAGTATTTACCATAATGAATCTGCTCCTCTAATTGAGACATACTGCCCTCAAAAACCTATTTGTAAACAGGATTGGACCTGGTCAGAAAAAAATGAAGGTACTCATTTGGGAAGACTGCATTGCAGGACAGGCAGAGGTGCTGCACAATTCCTGTGGAATCATTATTGATTGGTCCCCCAAGGGGATGTTTAGCATGAATTGCACCTCTCAGTCTGGGTGCGGCAGCCACACTATGTTCAGCTGGTCTGAACAAAACAATTGGATGGTAGAAATGATAAGAAGTACGGCAAGAGTTCCTATTATCTGGAAACATGGCGGTATAGTGGCACCTCAACCTCAAATGATATGGGCCACTGTCGGAGCTAAACTTAAGGATTTGTGGAAACTATTAATGGCTCTTGATAAGATCAAAATTTGGGAAGGAAAATATACTATGCCATCACAATATAATCCTAGTTACATTTTAGAACTTGTTGAAAACAATAAAATTTGGATACAAGGTTGTGTTCGCCCTCCTTTCCTGTTTGTAATGGGCAATCTAAAGTTTGACACCCCTAATTATCATGTAACTTGCCAGGAAGGTAGATTGTTCTCTTGTGTGAACTCTTCCTTGTTTAATACTAATCATTCTATCCTAGTAGTGAGAGCTTGAGAAGGAGTATGGTTACTGGTGAAGCCTTCCCATCCTTGGGAAGCCTCTCCCTCTGTACATATTATTACTGAAATTCTTCAGAAAATTCTGAGAGGCTCTCGGTGTTTCATTGCTACTTTAATCTTTATTATTATGGGACTGATCGCTGTCACAGCTACTGATGTGTTAGCTGGAGTTGCACTACATTCATCAGTACAGACAGCAGATTTTGTAAATAAATGGCAAAAGAATTCTACTTTGCTGTGGAACTCTCACAATTGACCAAAAGATAGTTAATCAAATCAATGGTCTCAGACCAACTGCAATATGGCTGTGAGATTGGATTATAGAATGCAGCTGAAATGCGACTGTAATACTTCTGACTTTTGTATCACTCCTCACCCTTATAATGAATCAGAGCATGAATGGGAAATAAAAAAAGCATCTGGAAGGACACTCTACAAACTTGTCTTTGGATGTTGCAAAATTAAGAGAACAAATATTTCAAGCATCCCAGGCACACCTGACCTTAACGCCAGGAACTGGAGTGCTTAAAGGAACTGCAGATGGATTGGCAGCCATAAATCCTACAAAATGGATAAAAACACTTGGAGGCTCTGTGATTTCTATGATGGTTGGGCTATTAATCTGTGTTGTTGGTCTTTGTGTAGTCTGCAGATGCAACTCCTGCAAGAAGTAGCTCATTGTGATAAAGCTGCCTTTGCTTTTATTGCCCTGGAAAAACAAAAAGGGGGACATGCTGGGAATAGGCCCCAAGTCTGGCCATAAACAGGCCATGAGAAACATCGTAAACAAGATCTCTGCAGCACTGTGACATGCTCGTGATGGTTATGACACACACACTGGAGGTTGCTGGTTCACCAGAATGAGAGCAAGGAACACCTGGCTCACCCAGGGCACAAAGCTGCTCCAGGTGTTCCTAAACCACAAACAATGGCATGAGCAATCTGTGCCTTAAGGACAAGTTCCTGCTGCAGATAACAAGCCAGAGCCTGTCCCTTTGTTCTCCTTAAAGAATACTTTCAGTTAATCTATAAACTGCCGAAATGATGTTTATCATGGGCTGTCAATAAATAGGTGGGTCAAACTCTGTTCGAGGCTCTCAGCTCTAAAGGCTGTTAGCCCCTGATCCCACTTTGCACTCTGTTTCTGTGTCTGTGTCTTTATTCCTCTAGTGCCACTGGATTGTGGTCTCCATGACCGACCTGGTCTTGGCAAATATTACATGCCAATGTAATATTTTCTACTAATATATTTTTTAAATCTTTACACTATAGATATATAAAATAGTCTAGCCAAAAAAAAAAAAAGTTAATCCATTATACTCAAACTGCATTTTTCTGGAATTACAAGGATGATATAACATTGAACTGTCAATCAGTTATCTTTCCACATTAAAAAAAAAAAATCCATTTACTTACACGTTTAAATATTATCTATCAACAGCAGGTACAGTCAGTCCTAGGTACTTGAATTTTCTGAGTAAGGCAAGATCATCAAAGAGGAATCAGGGGAAAGCATTCAATAAATTCTTAAGCTATTCATGGGAAAGACTCCCTAAACAATGAGAAGTAGAAAAAAGCCTCGACCTTTTAAAAATCGACAGCAACCAATACAGTGATTAGTAATGATGAAAAACATCTGCCATTAGGATTAGAAATAAAAGTATGCTTGTTTTACTACCTCTAGTTATTATTCTAGTCTTTTCTGCCTAGACAAGACATAAGTTATTGAAGGTTACAAGTGGAAAAATTAAACTGTCAATTACAGATAATATGAATGCCTATGTGGAAAACTCAAAAACAATACATAAAACTAGGATGTTAAAGAATGTCAGGCTGGGCGCAGTGGCTCACGCCTGTAATCCCAGCACTTTGGGAGGCCGAGACGGGCAGATCACGAGGTCAGGAGATCGAGACCATCCTGGCTAACACGGTGAAACCCCGTCTCTACTAAAAATACAAAAACTAGCCGGGTGCAGTGGCAGGCGCCTGTAGTCCCAGCTACTCGGGAGGCTGAGGCAGAATGCTGTGAACCCGGGAGGCGGAGCTTGCAGTGAGTGGAGATCGCGCCACTGCACTCCAGCCTGGGGAACAGAGCGAGACTCCATCTCAAAAAAAAAAAAAAAAAAAATGTTGAACAAGGCTTCTAGTAAAATTCAGTATACAAAGATCAAGTGACTATATAGACAATCGGAAATCAGCTTCTAAAAAAAAAAAAAAAAAGGAAATCGGCCTCTGAAACTAGACAATTTCTAGGCTATGAGACTAGGGTATCATTTCTTAGTGATACATCACTATTAGTCCAAGCACTAGGATGAGGCCAACCTACAGTATTGACCTCGCCTGTGACCCACAAGTGCTCATACTCCAGCAACTGTGAAAAAGCTTCAGGAAGAACCTATAGGTCTTATTTGAGACAATCAGGATGGCATCTAAGGACATTATGAAGTGACAGAAGTCACATAAGGCAATTAAGACTAATCTACATCTTTTGTGTCAATGGCAACAGTTAAACACAACAAAGATGGGCCAAACAATCACACTCATACCACAAGAGAACCATTCTAAACCCCATTCCTCTTCATAAGAAAACATGTAACATGAAAATGCATGGACCTCGATTCAGGTTTTGTTTTTTGTTTTGTTTTTGAGACAAGGCCTCACTCTGTCACCCAGGTTGGAGTCCAATGGCACGATCACAGCTCACTGGAGCCATCACCTCATGGGGGTCAGTGAGACTCCTGAGTAGGTTGGACTACAGGCACATGCTATTGCACTAGGCTAATCTTTGTATTTTTTGTAGAGATAGGGTTTTGCCATGTTGCCCAGGCTGGTCTTGAACTCCTGGGCCCAAGTGATCTGCCTGACTTGACCTCCTGAAGTGCTGGGATTACAGGCATGAGCTATTAAAACCAGCTGATTCAGGACTGGTAAACTTACCTGAAGCTCTGGATTACCATTACACTGGTTGGATTAAGAACCACAGAAAGAATCACCAAGAAACAACAGCCTTAATGGCTGTACATGATGTAACAGAAATATTTAAATTTATACCACTCAGAATGGAACCTGGTTATGCAGCGTGTGTGTGTGTGTGTGTGTGTGTGTGTGTGTGTGTGTGTGTGTGCGGATCCCAGGGCCACATTCAGGAAGTGCCAGTGATGGTGTCAAGCACAGTAGAATATCATGATCATCCATGTTCACAGGACTTTTTTCTGTTTTCGTAGCACAAGGGCAAAATGAAGACCCAGAAACGGGTCATACTGCCAATCATAGCAGTTAACTGAGTCAGGCATATATGATTGCTTTGCCAAACAGTGGCATCAAAGACAACATTCGTGGTTCCCACCACCTCTCTGCACTGCCTGATAGTACAAGAGTTTCCACCTCTCCAGGTGAAGGGTTATGGGTCTCCCTCCATGGCCATGAAATCACGGTATCTTAAGTTACTATCTGTTAGTTCACCCTTTCTCCACTCAGACCCTTCTTCAACCCTATTTATCTGAAAAGATCAGGTTTGAAAAGAGGAACAAGAGTATTTCTACATTTTGAAACTATATCATAACCTTTACCTTGGCCAGTGTGAGCCACTACAGGTGGACCATGTCTAAGAATACGACAAACCAAAAAGAGAATCCACGCTGTTAAAACAGGATTGTCTGAATCCTGAAGGCCCACTTTAGGTCAGTTGTAACCCAGAGGATGTATAGCAACTAGAGTGGTGTTGCTATAGGAGAAAGACATACCATGCTAGGAATGAGCAGCAGGGTATGAGAAACTTCCAAAATAGTTCTATAGAACCACCCAGAAAGCCATGTCTTTGACAGGTTTCAGGGAAGGAATTCTGATGTTCCAGGCATGCTCAGTTTCTTGTAAGTGTGAATGCCCCTCATATTCACTAAAGGAAGAATATAAAAAATTACTTTCCTACATTTATTACCTTCATCAGAAGTTTTTCTCCACTGTGAAATTACAGGTAAACACCAAAGTATTTGACAAAAATACAACTTCTGAACATCTTACACAAACATATCTTACATTGAAAGGGTTTAGCTCCTTACCTCCATTGCAAGAACCCAAGGAAACAGTGAAAGTTTTTTTTTTTTTTTTTTTTTTTTTTTTGAGACAGAGTCTCGCTTGGTCACCAGGCTGGAGTGCAGTGGTGCGATCTTGGCTAACTACAACTTCTGCCTCCCTGATTCAAGCGACTCTCCTGTCTCAGCCTCTCGAGTAGCTGGGATTACAGAGGCACGCCACCACACCCAGCTTATTTTTGTATTTTTAGTAGACACGAAGTTTCACCATGTTGGCCTGGATGGTCTTGATCTCTTGACCTCCTGATTCACCTGCCTCAGCCTTCCAAAGTGCTGAGATTATAGGCATGAGCCACCGCATCTGGCCAGCGTTCTATGTTTCTAACATTGTACAGCTTCAGAGTGAACTCTTACACAGTGCACTGTCAACAGATTCCAACAGTTCTCCCACATGCCTTTAACTTTATGGAGCATCTTCAGAGTGTAAGTTCTTTCCTATCTTTGAAGTGAACAGGGACAAATGAGCACTTTGACACAGTGCTTACATTGATGTTTTCTCACCAGTGTGAATTACAATGTGACTATTAAGGCACATGCACTTCCAAAAGGATTTTCCTCATTCCTTACATAAAATGGGTTTCTTGGCAGGCACAGTGGCTCACGCCTGTAATTCTACTACTTTGATATGCCAAGGCGGGCAGATTACCTGAGGTCAGGAGTTCAAGACCAGCTTGGCCAACATGTTGAAACCCCGTCTCTACTAAAAATACAAAAAATCAGCCAGGTGCAGTGGTGTATGCCTATAATCCTAGCTACTTGAGAGGCTGAGGCAGGAGAATGGCTTGAACCCGGGAGGCAGAGGTTGCAGTGAGCCAAGATCACACCACTTCACTCCAGCCTGGGCTGCGAGACTTCATCTCAAAAAAATGGTTTCTCTCCATGGTGTTTTTACATGTTCAGTAAGATGAGAATGCCAGGTGCAGTGGCTCACACCTGTAATCCCAGCATTTTGGGAGGCCGAAGCACATGATCCAACGTGAGGTCAGGAGTTCTAGACCAGCTTGGCAAACATGGTGAAATTCTGTCTCTACCAAAAATATAAAAAATTAGTCAGGTGTGGTGGTGCATGCCTGTAATCCCAGCTATTCGGGAGGCTAAAGCAGGAGAATCGCTTGAACTTAGGAGGCGGAGGTTACAGAGAGCCAAGAATCACACCACTGCACTCCAGCCTGGTGACCAAGCGAGACTCTGTCTCAAAAAAAAAAAAAAAAAAAAAAAGAGAGAAGAACTATGTTTTCCCACACCCCTTACATTTATAGGGTTTCTCTACAGTGTGAGGTTGTACATGTCTAGAAAGATTCAAGTGTTTAGGCTTTCTCACATTCCTTACATTGACAGTGTTACTCTCTCCCGTGAATTTTTACATGTTCAGTTAGGCTTGAGGAAACAGCAAAGGTTTTTCCACATTCTTCACATCCATAGGGCTTCTCTCTAGTGTATTTTCAAATGTGCAATACGAGCTGAGAAAGAAGCAAAGGCTTTCCCACACTGGTCACATTCAAAGGATTTCTCTCCCATATGAGTTCTTAAATGTTGAATACGTCCTGAGGATGTACGGAAGGCCTTCCCACATTCCTTACATTTATAGGGCTTCTCTCCAGTGTGAATTCGCACATGATTAGTAAGATCTGAATGACAAGTGAAGACTTTCCCACAGTCCTTACATTTATAGGGTTTTATTTCAGTGCGAGTTCTTAAGCGATCATGAAAGCACAAGGAATTTCGAAAGGATTTTCCACATGTGTTACATTCAGAGGTCTTCTCTGCAGCATGAGTTTTTAAGTGTTGAGTTAGTACACAAGACCTACTGTAAGCTTTTTCACATGCATTACATTTATAGGGTTTATATCCAGCGTGAGTTCTTAAATGATCAACTAGACTGGAGGAGACAACAAAGGCTTTCCCACACTCCTTATATTCATAGGGCTTGTCTCCAGTGTGTCTTCTTCGTAAATGTTTAGTAAGGTCTGAGCGTTCTGTGAAGGCTTTTCCACATTTCTTACATTCATATGGCTTCTCTCCACTGTGTCTTCGTAAATGTTTAGTAAGGTATGAGCGCTCAGTGAAGGCTTTCCCACATTTCATACATTCATAGGGTTTCTCTCCAGCATGTGTTCGTAAATGTTTGGTAAGATATGAGCACTTAGCGAAAGTTTTCCCACATTTCTTACACTGATAGAGTCTCTCTTCTGTGTGAGTTTGCATATGAATACGAAGATAGGCAGAAGAGGTCAATGGTTTCCCACATTTGTAACACTTAAAAGGTTTCTCTCCAGTGTGAGTTCTCAAATGAGCAAAAAGAGATGAGAAAGAAACAAAGACTTTCCCACACTGGTCACAATCAAAGCGTTTCTGTCCTGTGTTACTTCTTCTATCTTCAGTAACACCTGAGGATGTACCAAAGGCCTTCCCATATTCCTTATGCTCATATGGCTTCTCTCCATTATGAACTCTCAAATGTCCAAAAAGAGATGGGTGAGAAATAAAGGCCTTCCCACAGTGTTCACATTTAAAGGTTTTCTCTCTGGCGTGACATCTTATATGTTCAATAAGGCCTGCAGATGTACCAAAGGCTTTACCACATTCCTTACACCCATAGGGCTTCTCTCCAGTGTGAGTTCGTACATGTTCAAGAAAGCCTGATGGCACAGTGAAGGTTTTGCCACAGTGCTTACATTTATAAGGTTTTATCCCAATGTGGGTTTGCACGTGATTATTAAGGTGGGTAGGATATCTAAAATCTTTTCCACATTCCTTACATTCATAGGAGTTTTTAATAATGTGTGTTTCAACATTTACAGCATGGCTTGTGGAGTGAGTAAATGCTTCCCCACATTGCTTCCATTCATAGAGTTTTTCTCCACTCTGAGTTTTCCTGTGTGCTTCAAGGTGTGACTGATGAACAAAGGCTTTCCCATAGTCAATGCATTCAAAGGATTTGTCTTGTATACACTTTCTCTGGACCTGAACATTTAAAATCAGGCTGAAAGATTTTCCACGCTTACTGAACACAGAAACTTTCCTTATGGTAGAAGTTTTATTGTACAGAGAAAGGAGGTCTTTTGCATACTGAATACATTCAGACGTGTTCTCTCTATTGTGAGTACTCACGTTGGTCTTAAGGCATGAATGTTTACAGAGGACATCTCCACATTGATTACAGTCATAGAGTTCCTCTCCATTTTGGTTTCTTGCCTGTTAACACAGGAATGAACAATAAAGGAAGCATTTCAGCAGACTTATTAATAGATACTACTCATCTAAGAAACATGATAATTATTATTTTGCCACTTTTATAACATGCATATAATTCCTACCCTTTGGATTTCCTTCAACTTCAATAATGGAACCCTACTGTAAGAATCCTATGCCATCTGCTCTAATCTTCGAAAGATTCGTATAGCTTTTCATGAAGTTATTTTAAAAACTTAAATGTCTAGTTATACATGTCACAATGAACATTCATGGGAAGTCTTAAGTACCAACCTTCACACTAGGTATGGGATCTCTCTCCAGATATTTCTCCCACGGGTGAATTGGGTGAATGCCAAGTCTCTAAAATATCTATCATTTCTGCTCATTTCTTTGTTGTTGTTGTTGTTGTTGTTTTTTGAGATGGGGTCTCACTCTGTTGCCCAGGCCTGAGTGTGCAGTGGCACGATCTCGGCTCACTACAATCTCCACCTCCTGGGTTCAAGTGATTCTTCTGCCTCAGCCTCCTGAGTAGCTGGGACTACAGGCACACACCACTACGCCCAGCTAATTTTTGTATTTTTAGTAGAGATGGGGTTTCACCATATTGGCCAGGCTGGTCTCAAACTCCTGACCTTGTGATCCGACTGCCTTGGCCTCCCAAAGTGCTGGGATTAGAAGCATGAGCCACCGTGCCTGGCCATTTCTGCTGATTTCTACAATGTAATGTCAGTCTTCTCTGAATGTGAAAAATAAACTTATTTTGTTAATCTTACCAATTGTATCCCATTTGATATTTTTAAACAAAAATTATCTTGCCAAAGGGCTGGCCCCTTGGTTTTCAGGCACATTTTCCATTCTGAAATAAAAGAGAAAAATATATATGAGAGTTTACACATGAAATGGTAGGTTAAATAAAAAGCAGATAGATTTGAGCAATTTATATATGTCTAAAATTTGGCAATCATATGGGGTCAAGTTTTAGTAGTTTTTAAAACAACTTATTCTATGAAAATTAAACACAATGGTGAACAGAAACAGTACTATTAGGGAAGGAAAAGTAGGAAAACTTAGAACAAAAGCATTAAACCATAAACATAAAGAAGGTCATTTGTTAGATAACAGGGAAGTCTGGATAGAGGCAAAGCAATGGAGGATGAAACGTTAAGATACCCCAAAACATTCAAGTCCAGTGGACTCAGCCTTCTGATTCAAAGGGCATCTTTTTTTTTTTTTTTTTTTTTTTTTTTTTTTTTTTTTGAGACGGAGTCTCACGCTGTTGCCCAGGCTGGAGTGCAGAGACGGGGTTTCACTGTGGTCTCGATCTCCTGACCTTGTGATCCGCCCGCCTCGGCCTCCCAAAGTGCTGGGATTACAGGCTTGAGCCACCGCGCCCGGCCTCAAAGGGCATCTTTTAAAACTTCATTATGCTTCCAAACATACTGAGAACTTCTCATGGACCAGGGCTGTTCTTCACAAACACTCACCTTGGAGAACTCTTGGCAATGTGCTCAACTCTTCCTCTTCCTCCAGCCAAGAGATCAGACTGGGTTTGAAGAGCTGGTAACCTGTATACAGGGAAAGATACACCAATGGAAGAGGCTCATGCAAGAAATGGCAAACTTTTCCATGAAACAGGGCCTACGTTTCTAATTAAAACAGTGAAAAGCACTTAAATTGCATACATCCCATCTTCCTGTTCTCTGAAGACACTGGTTATCTCTGACCCCTGAAATTCACATTCAAGCTTAACCCATTTCCTGTTTGCCCCAAGAAATGAGCACTAGCAGTCAGCTGCACTTTTTCTTTCTAAATGGCAAATATTAAATACAAATTTTAAAAACCACTAAAACCTTTATTAAAATAGAAACTAATGGAAGCTCAAAGAGAGATCTTGATTCTCCTGGGAAAACTCCCATACCAGTAGTTCTGAACTTTAGAGTGAATTACTCATCTGAAGACAGGGCCCCAACAGCAGACTTTCTGATTTAGTACATCAAAGGTGGAGTCTGTGTGTGTACACATATCTAAGAGAGTGATGGTGATGCTACCGATGCAAACTCCTATACAAGATTAAAACCCACTAGTACAGGAACTGTTATTTCCTATTTTATTCATGAAAAAAATTTTTTTTCAATGTGTATATATCCCACTGTATTCAGATTTGACATCACTAATCCTAGAGCACAGTAAGTACATAATTTGTATCTTGTTCCAGAAGAGGCTACAAGGGATGATGCCAGGCTTACCTACTGAGGACAGGTTCTTATAGTTTTCCAGCATCACATCACGATACAGGTTTCTCTGAGTTGGGTCCAGTAAAGTCCACTCTTCCTGGGTGAATTCCACAGCCACACTGTCAAAGGTTACCAGGTCCTAAACCATCAGACACATGCTGATTTGAGCCAAGTAACATTTCCACCAATGTTGGCTGAAGAATGAAGAAAGAGGACCCAATCCCTGTACAGGGTACCGAGTGGTCCCACTATCTACACCCCAAGGTTCAATGGCCCTAGGATCTCTTCTATCCACATTCACTCACTGTCAATTTCCTCCAGTAACATGGCTGTAACAGAACCTCTTAGACATAAACTTGTCAACCACAACTAGACTGGGAGCTTTTCTCATTTGATTCCTCTCTACTGCAATATACTCCTGAGCACATGACAAACACTTGATAAATGATGACATGGAAAAATTCCTTAAGAACAGAACACTTTCAAACCCCTTGCCATCTGTCCTGGCACCCAGAAAAATAAATACATGGTTGGCACCAGGAAAATGAACATTAATTCATAACTACAAAAATACTGAGATAATTTTCAGGGTAATTCCTCACCAATATGACAGGTATGACTTTCTGGGGAAAATTCAACTAGGGTCTGTATTTGCTTTAAGGAACAAGAGAGACAGGTCTACCTACAAGAAAATGAGTCTTTGTTGGTATCATTACTCCAATTTTAGAAGGATACAACTTTCACACTAAGTTTGGATCTCCCCAAATTCATCATTATCAGAATATCTCTCCAGAGACATTGCTCCCTCTTGAGTGAATGCTATTTCTCTCAATTATCTTTTATGCTTCTTTTCTACATACATTGGAAGTATCAATATTCTGAGTGTGAAAAATAAGAAATACCCTTTCTTAACATTACCGTTTGTATCCCATTAGAAATTTGTATTTTCCAAAAATCCTGCTGCAGTGCTGAAACACTGGTTTGATGTTTCATTGCCCGGTCTGAAAATAAACAAAAACATAAACTGAGGGTTTAAAAAAAAAAAGGTAAAATGAAAGAGTTAAAAATTATAGGCCTCATTCATATTTGTTTTTAAAATAATAAGAAAAAAAAGAAAGTTAAATTTAAACATTTAGACCATGTCAAAAATTTGGCAATAAGAATAAAGGGTCAAAATTTTAGCTAATTTGCTACAAATTGACTCATTTAAATTTAAAACTAATGTCAAACAGAAAATGTTATCAGAACAGTAGGAAAGATCTGGGCCAAGGCCATAGTTCAAAGCAAAGAACTTGAAAAACAAAATATATAGTTTCATAAGATCATACAAAGTTGGAATAGACGGAAATTTAAAGAGTATCAGAAATTGAATATTTTCTAACTTCTGAGATAAATGGCCTTAATCTTGTGAGAGAAGGTGCATCTTGAAAAGTTCCCTCATTATGTTTCTGATGGTTTGGATGTTAGTTCCCTCCAAATCTCATATGGAAATGTAACACCAAATACTGGAGGTGGGGCCTGGTGGGAGATGCTTGGATCATGGGGGCAGATCCTTCATGAATGGCTTAGCGACATCCTCAGAGTAATAAGTGAGTTCTTGTTCTGAGCTCATGTGAGACCTGGTAGTTTAAAACAGGAGTCTCCAACTCCGGGGCCATGGACCAGAACCAGGCCACACCACAGGAGGTGAGTGGCAGGGGAGCAAGTGAAGTTTCATTTGTATTTATAGCTGTTCTCCATCCCAATTGCCTCCTGAGCTCCACTTCTTGTCAGATCAGCAGCAGCATTAGATTCTCATAGAAAAGCAAACTCTATCATGAACTGTGCATGCGAGGGATTTAGCTTGCGTGCTCCTTTTGAGAATCTAATGCCTGATGATCTGTCGCTGTCTCCCATCACCCCCAGATCCCCAAATGGGACCATCTGGTTATAGGAAAACAACCTCAGGGTTCCCATTGATTCTACATTATGGTGAGTTGTATCATTATTTCTTTATTTATTACAGTGTAATAATAGTAGAAATAAAGTGCACAATAAATGTAATGCACCTGAATCACCCTGAAACCATCTCCCTGCCACCCGGTCTGTGGAAAAATTGTCTTCCAAGAAACTGGTCCCTGATGCCAAAAAAAGTTGGGGACTGCTGGTTTAAAAGACTGTGACACCACCCCCAACTTCTCTTTTACCCCCTTTCTCATCATGTAATTTGTGGGCTCCTCCTTTGCCTTCTGCCATGATTGTAAGGTTTCTGAGGCTCTCACCTGAAGCAGATGTCAGAACCATGCTTTCTGTAGAGCCTGCAGAATCATGAGCCAAAATAAACCTATTTTCTTTATAAATTACCTAGTCTCAGGTATTTCTTTCTTGCAACACAAGAACAGACTAACACAGCTTCCAACCATACTGAACTTCTCACTGACCAAGGTTATTCTTCACAAATACTCACCTTGGAGAACTCCTTGCTGCAAGGTCCTCAACTCTTCTTCTTCCAACCAAGAGATCACACTGGGTTTAAGGAGCTGAAATCCTTTACAAGAAGAAATGATACATTAATGGAAGGCAGGCCAGGCACAGTGGCTCATGCCTGTAATCCCAGCACTTTGGGAGGCTGAAGTGGGTGGATTACCTGAGGTCAGGAGTTCGAGACCAGCCTAAGATGGTGAAACCCCCGTCTCTACTAAAAATACAAAAATTAGCTGGGTGTGATGGTGTGTGCCTATAATCCCAGCTACTTGGGGGGCTGAGGCAGGAGAATCGCTTGAACCTGGGAGGCAGAGGTTGCAGTGAGTCGAGATAATGCCACTGCATTCCATCCTGGGCATCAAGAGCAAAATTCCATCTCAAAAAAAAAATTAATGGAAGAGGCTCATGCAAGAGATGATAAACCTTACATTATAGAACTATAGTTCTTAGAGAAAGCAGTGAAATTATTTCAAATGGACTAAAACTGAAAATATCTCTTCTTTCTGTGTCCCCAAAATTGGCTATCTCTAACCTCTGAAATGCAAATCCATGCTTATGTACACATTTACAAAGCAATAACCTTTCAGTCACAGAAATAAGGTATGTTGTCAAACTCCTGAATGAAGAAAAAAAACAAATAAAGTGAAACAAACAAATCCTGTATACTTGGAGAATAAAACCACACCAGTGATTCTTAATATTATAGTGTGTCAAATTGATGTGGAAGGATAGTTAAAACACAGATGACAATCCAAGTGGAGAGTTTCTGATTCAGTAGGTCAAAGGCAGAGACTAAGACTGTACATTTCTAAGGGAGTAACAGTGATGCTGTTGAAACCGGACCACACTTTGAAAACGACCACAGTAATTAAGACTTATTATGGCAGGGACAACGTCTCTGGTGAATTCAGTGTTGAACAAACCAATTCTGGAACATGGCAAGTACTCAATGTATATCTCTTCCCTAAGAGGCTACATAAAATGATGGCAGTCTTACCTACTTTGGCCACGTTCTCATAATTCTCCAGCATCACATCTCTGTATAAGTTTCTCTGAACTGGGTCCAGTAAAGTCCACTCCTCCTGGGTGAAGTCCACAGCCGTATCCTCAAAGATCAGCAAGTCCTAAACCATCACATACATGCTGACTTCAGCCAAGTAACAGATCGTTTGTAACATGCAGTGCAGTAACAGATGAAACCAATGTTCACTGAAGAATCAGTTAACAGACCCCAATGCCTGTAAAGAGTTGTGAGGTCTCTCATTATCTACCCAAAGCTTAATAATTCCAGGTGAATCTCAGGTATTCCTCTCTCTATCCTTGCTCATTCACTACTTATCAATTCCAGTTGTATGGCTTTAATGGCACATCTCAAACATGAACTTCTCATCACGAGCAGACTGTGAGTGCTTTCTCATCTTATTTCCCTCTACTAAAAGATACCCCAAAGTACACTGCATCATATACTTGATAAACAGTGATGAATGATTAGCCTTTTTTTTTTTGGAAGCAGGGTCTTGCTCTGTCACACAGGCTGGAGTACAGTGGTGTGATCATAGCTCACTGCAGCCTTGACTTACTGGGCTCATTAAGTAGCTAGGACTATAGCCATGCACCACCATACCTGGCTATTTATTTATTTATTTTGTAGAGACGATGTCTCACTATGTGCCCAGGCTGGTCTCAAATTCCTAAGATCAAGTGATAATGCCACTTCTCAGCCTCCCAAAGTGCTGAGATTACAGGTATGAGCCACTGCACCTGGCCAGGATTAGCCTTTGAGTAAAGGATGCTTTCATCTTCCTTTCCATCTGCCAGACCACTCAGCAAAATAAGAAACATATATCTGGCACCATAAGGGATGAAATTAATTAACAATTACTGAAATGCTGAAATGTTTTTCAAGGATTACCAGTATGAGAACCTCCACTCCCTGGGGAAATTCCACAAGTGACTCAGTGCTTGAGTGAGTCTTTATTTACTTAAAGAAGCTCTGGAGACACATCTGCCTAGAAGGAAATGTGTTTACCTGGTGATGCACGTATGTCATTTTGTGAAAGTATACACTTTCTGCATACCTGATAACAATTTGTCAAGAAGTAAGCCATCTTCCTTTCTGCCTCTGTCTTTTCTTCATGAAGGCAGATTGGGTTCCTATAAAGAAGACCTCCTGGAAGAGAAAGAAGGCGTAAGAACCAGACATAATCACAGTTCCAACATTCACATGCATGGAAGTTATTCCATCCTGGTTCTAAATTCTCTTATAATTCATATAAACTCACACAAATATACACTACATTCATAAAATGCCACTGCAGTTCTGTCTCACCTAGAGCAAGAAAAAGGAATTGTGAGCCAAGCTGTCGTAAGTAAAAGTATAATATCCTCATTGTACAGGTAAATAAACTTTTTTTTTTTTTTGGAGACAGGGTCTCGCTCTTGTCACCCAGGCTGGAGTGCAGTGGCATGATCTTGGCTCACTGCAAACTCCTGGGTTCACGCCATTCTCCTGCCTCAGCCTCCCAAGTAGCTGGGACTACAGGTGCCTGCCGCCACAACTGGCTAATTTTTTGTAGTTTTAGTAGAGACGGGGTTTCACCATGTTACCCAGGATGGTCTCGATCTCCTGACCTCGTGATCTGCCCACTTTGGCCTCCCAAAGTGCTGGGATTATAGGCGTGAGCCACTGCGCCCGGCCAGATAAAGAAACTTAAGACGAGAAATGTCTTTTTGTGCCCATGGTGATATAACTCACAAATGAGATTATGCAGCACCTATTCTCAAAGCACACACATAAGGGGGCTAACTCACACAATAGCCTTCTCTGGCCCACTTCAACACCTCAGAAAGGAACTACTAGCGTGAATACTAAGGCCTAGAGCACTGGACTCTATATTCTGTATGGGGTACTGATATGGGGGTGGCTCTGTGTCCCCACCCAAATCTCATCTTGAATTGTAATAATCCCCACATGTCAAGGGCAGAACCAGGTGGAGGTAACTGAATCATGGGGGCAGCTTCCCCCATGCTATTTTCATGATAATGAGCGAGTCTCACAAGATCTAATGGTGGATTTTTTTTTGTTTTTTGTTTTTTGTTTTGAAACGGAGTCTTGCTCTGTCACCCAGGCTGGAGTGCAACGGCGTGATCTCAGCTCACTGCAACCTCCGCCTCCCAGGTTCAAGCAATTCTCCTGCCTCAGCCTCCTGAGTAGCTGGGATTACAGCGCATGCCACCACACCTGGCTAACTTTTGTATTTTTAGTAGATACAGGGTTTCACACCGTGTTGGTCAGGCTGGTTCCAAACTCCTGACCTCATGATCCACCCGCCTCAGCCTCTCAAAGTGCTGGGATTACAGATGTGAGCAACCACACCCAGCCAATTTGATGGTTTTATAAGTATCTGGCATTTCCCCGGCTTGCACCCATTCTCTCCCCTGCCACTCAGTGAAGAGGTGCCTTCTGCCATTGATGTAAGTTTCCTGAGGCCTCCCCAGCCATGTGGAACTGTGAGTCAATTAAACCTCTTTTCTTTATAATTATCCAGTCTTATGTATTTTTTCACAGCAGCAAGAACAGACTAATATGGGTACCTAAAGCAGATTTTTGGAAAAACCATAGGACAAATCCATGGCTTCTATCCTGTGAGGCTGGCAGTGAAATATGTCTGGACATGCTTTTTTGTAATTCCAAGGACATGTCAGGGTAGCTTATAAATCTAAGTGGCTAACTGGCAATCTATTCCTCTTTATATAGAGTATCTGAACTCATGTAGACATCAATCATTAATCAACAAGCATTACTTATGTCATTAAATACCTTATATTAAATCTTTACTGCTGGTGATACGTGTGAAACCCACTAGAAATGGTATATGTACTGTATAAAATGAGTATTAATAACACCAACTGCATTTACTAGGGTCTATGTTAGACATTACATATATATACACATATATGTGCATATACATATACATGTATATATATGCTCACTTATCTGAACAATATCCCTATTTACTGCTGAAAAAAGTCTAAATTCAGAAAACACAAATGACTCTTCTAATATCATCTACTTAGGAAGTGGTGAACCAGGACTTGAATGCAGTCAAGTTTGTCCCTAAGTGTAATCCTCTGTGGTGGTTGTTACTCCCCTATAACGACCACCATATAAAGGACTCTGGGAATTGATATCTGGCCTGCTTAAAATGTGCTATTCTACTTTTGAATATAAAGAATTAGAACCAGAATGTCATGGTTTTACAAACAAGTCAGAACTCATTTCCAACTCTGGTTGCTTCAACAGGGTTCCAAGTAGAAACACTGAAGTTAGTGTTCTGAGCTCTACCCACTGCTCCTGCAAGAGGGCAAAAAACATGCAGAGCAGCAATGGAAAATCAGACTCTGCCCTACATTGACTAATTGATGGGTCTTCTCAGAAAATCATCTATTCTTATTATTTGTGAGTTCTCTTTTTCCTAAAACTTCTGCTTGTATTTTTATTCCTTCCTTCCTTTATGGTTCTTACAAATCAAATGAAAAACGCAGTTGAGGTCATCAATAGTAGAGAAGGAAAAGAAAAAATTATTTGAACTTGAAAACAGACTATTTAGAAATACACAAAGGAGAAAAAACAAAAATGAAGAAAAATTACAGGATTCAAGGGGCATCATCAAAAGCAAATTTTTGATTTACAGGAGTGCAAGAAGATAAGAAAGAAACAAAGAGAACACATACTTAAAGAAACAACAACAACAATGTTTCCACACTGAGGAAAATATATAAATATCCATACTCAGGAAGGGCAAACATCTCCAATCACATTCAATCCAAACAAGGCTACCCTAAGATATACTCAAACAGTCAAAACTGAAAAGCAAAGTGAGGATCTTGAAAGCAACATGAAAACAGGAAAAAAGATACAAATCACATATGAAGGAGTTCCAATAAGGTTATGAGCAGACCTGTCACCAAAGACCTTACAGGCCAGGAGAGAAGAGGATGACATATATAAACTGCTGTCAGGAAAAACAAACAAACAAAAAAACTGCTCACGAGGAATACCATACCCAGCGAAGCTGTCCTTCAGGAATGAAAAGAGATGAAGATTTTCAAAGAAAAACAAAAGCAGAGGCAGTTCATCAACACCAGACCTAACAAAAAATGCTAAAGGGAGTTCTCAAGCATAAAAAAAGGACGCTAATTAGTAACAAGAAAACAAAGCGCAAAACTGAGGTAAAAATAAGCACCTAGTTAAATTCAGAATACTCAAACACTGTAATGGTGGTTTATAAAAGAATTATATCCTTACTATGAAGGTTAAGAGATAAAAGTATTAGGAACAGTAAGAGCTAAAATAATTTGTTAAGGGATATACAATATAAAAAATGTAAATTATGATATCAAAAAAAATGAGGAGAGGTTGAGTTAAAGTATAGTTATTTTATGTGATCACAGTTATCAGCTTAAAATATCCTGCTATAAGATGTTTCATATAAGTCTTACGGTAAGCACAAAGCAAAAATGTATAGCAGACACACAAGATAAAAAAAATTAAAGAATCAAAAGTACACCAGTAGAGAAAATTATTAATCATAAAAACAGACAAACAAAGAATATAAAAAAACAACCAGAAAATTTAATGAGCCAGGTGCAGTGGCTGTTGCCACTAATCCCAGCACTTTGGAAGGTGGAGGCAGGCGGATCACTTGAGGCCAGAAGTTCAAGACTAGCCATGGTCAGCATGGTGAAACCTTGTCTCTACTAAAAATACAAAAATCAGCCAGGCATGATGGCAGGCACTTGTAATCCCAGCTACTCAGGAGGCTGAGGCATGAGAATCGCTTGAACGAGGCAGGGGAATCGCTTGAACCCGGCAGGCAACAGTTGCAGTGAGCCAAGATCACGCCAAGATCACACAACTGTACTCCAGCCTGGGCTTTTTTTTTCCAAGGTAGGTACTTACCTACAACGATTACCCTGAATGCACACATACTAAATTGTCCAATTCAAAGACAGAATGGCCAAGTGGATTAAAAAAACAAACAAAGACACAAATGATATGTTGTTTACAAGGGACTCACTTCACCCTTAAGGACATACATAAATTAGAAACAAAAGGACGAGGGAAAAAAACACTGCACGCAGACAGAAACCAAAAGACAGGTAGGTTAAGTATTACTTATATCAGACAAAGTAAACTTTAAGTCAAAAACCATAACAGGACACAAAGGTCGTTATATGATAATAAAGGGATCTACTCATCGGTAAGAATAGTTATAAATATACAACTGGCCATCTGAATTCATGGGTACCACATCTCCACTTATTAGGGTAGATTCAACCTGCTATGGATTGAAAATATCCAGAAAAAAAAAAATGCATGGGTCCAACTGTATTATGCATGTGCAGATATTTTCCCTTCTCATTATTCCCCAAATAATACAGCAAAACAACTATTTACATAGCATTTACTTTAAGTATTACAGTAATCTAAAGATGTTTTAAAGTATATGAGAGGATGCACATGATTTTCAAACAAATACAACATCATTTTATAAGAGACTTGAACACGCCTAAATTTTGGTATCCATAGGTGGGGGAGGGGTTACAGGAAGGGGGATTATCCTGAAACAAATCCCCCATAGATTCCAAAGGATGACTACATATGCCAACAACAACAGAGTACATAAATATATAAAGCAAATTAATAATAGATCTGAAGACAGAGATTGCGATAAAATAATGGGGGACTTTAATACTCTTACTTTCAACAATGAACAGACCATTCAGACAGAAAATCAATGAAGAAACATTAGACTAGAACTACACTTTAGACCAAAACAATCTAACAACATACACAGAACATTCCATCCAACAGCAGCAAAATACATTCTTCTCAAGTGCACACAGAACATCATCCAAGATAGATCATATGTTAGGCCACAAAACAACAACAAAGCAAGTCTTAACAAATTTAAGAAGGTTAAAACCATATCAAATATCTTTTCTGACTACAGCTGTATGAAAATAGAAATCAATAATAGGAAGAAAATTAGAAAATTCACAAATAAGTGGAAACGAAGTAACACACACCTGAACAAGCAAAGGATTTAAGAGGGCAATTAATAGCAATAAATGCCTATATGAAAAAAGAAAATCACAAGTAAACACCCTAACACTCTACCTTGAGGACTTAGAGGAACAACAAGAACTAAGCTCAAAGTTAGTAGAAGGAAGGCAATAATAAAGACCAGAACTGAAATAAACGAAACTAGAAAAACAACACAAAAAATAAAGGAACTGAAAAGTTTTCTGAAAAGATGAACAAACCTTTAGGTAGACTAAGGAATGAAGAGAAAAAAAAAAGGCTGGGCACAGTGGTTCACATCTGCAATCGCAGCACTTTGGGAGGCTGAGGTAAAAGGATCACTTGAGCCCAGGAGTTCAAGGCCAGTCTGAGCAACATAGCAAGGTCCTTATCTATACAAAAAATGTTTTAAAAAATAGCTGGGGCTGGGCATGGTGGCTCACACCTGTAATCTCACCATTTTAGGAGGCCAAGATGGGCAGACTGCTTGAGCTCAGGAGTCCGAGACCAGCCTAGGCAACACAGTAAAATCCTCTCTACAAAAAATACAAAAATTAGTTGGGTGTGGTAGTGCATGCCTGTAGTCCCAGCTATTCAGGAGGCTGAGGTAGAAGGATAGCTTGAGCCCAGGAGAGAGAGGCTGCAGTGACCCGAGATCATGCCACTGCACTCCACCTGAGCAATACAGCCAGAGCTTATCTCAAAAAAAAAAAAAAAAAAAAAAAAAAAAAGGGCCTCAGAAATAACACCACCCATCTACAACCACCTGATCTTTGACAAACCTGACAAAAACAAGAAATGGGGAAACGATTCCCTATCCCAGCACCTAATAAATGGTGCTGGGAAAATCTGCTAGCCATATGTAGAAAGCTGAAACTGGATCCCTTCCCTACACCTTATACAAAAATTAATTCAAGATGGATTAAAGACTTAAATGTTAGACCTAAAACCATAAAAACCCTAGAAGAAAACTTAGGCAATACCATTCAGGACACAGGCATGGGCAAGGACTTCATGACTAAAACACCAAAAGCAATGGCAACAAAAGCCAAAATAGACAAATGGGATCTAATTAAACTAAAGAGCTTCTGCACAGCAAAAGAAACTACCATCAGAGTGAACAGGCAACCTACAGAAGGGGAGAAAAGTTTTGCAATCTAACCATCTTACAAAGGGCTAATATCCAGAATCTACAAAGAACTTAAACAAATTTACAAGAAAAAAAATCAAACAACTCCATCAAAAAGTGGGCAAAGGATATGAACACACACTTTTCAAAAGAAGACATTTATGCAGCCAACAGACACATGAAAAAAATGCTCATCATCACTGGTCATCAGAGAAATGCAAATTAAAACCACAATGAGATACCATCTTACACCAGTTAGAACGGCAATCATTAAAAAGTCAGGAAACAACAGGTGCTGGAGAGGATGTGGAGAAATAGGAACACTTCTACACTGTTGGTGGGACTGTAAACTAGTTCAACCATTGTGGAAGACAGTGTGGCGATTCCTCAAGGATCTAGAACTATAAAAACCATTTGACCCAGCCATCCCATTATTGGGTATATACCCAAAGGATTATAAATCATGATGCTATGAACACACATGTACACGTATGTTTATTGCGGCACTATTCACAATAGCAAAGACTTGGAACCAACCCAAATGTCCATCAATGATAGACTGGATTAAGAAAACGTGGCACATATACACCATGGAATACTATGCAGCCACAAAAAAGGATGAGTTCATGTCCTTTGTAGGGACAAGGATGCAGCTGGAAACCATCATTCTCAGCAAACTATCACAAGGACAGAAAACCAAACACCTCATGTTCTCACTCATAGGTGAGAATTGAACAATGAGAACACTTGGACACAGGGTGAGGAACATCACACACTGGAGCCTGTTGTGGGGTGGGAGGATGGGGGAGGGATAGCATTAGGAGAAATACCTAATGTAAATGATGAGTTAATGGTGCAGCAAACCAACATGGCACACGTATACACACGTAACAAACCTGCATGTTGTGCACATGTACCCTAGAACTTAAAGTATGATAAAAATAAACGAATGAGTGAAAGAAAGAAAGAAAGAAAGAAAGAAAGAAAGAAAGAAAGAAAGAAAGAAAGAAAGAAAGAAAGAAAGCAAGCAAGCCAGCCAAGTAGGCATGGTAGCACAAATCTATAGTCCTAGCTACTCAGGAGGCTGAGGTGGGAGGATCACTTGAGACCAGGAGGTCAAGGCTGCAGCGAGCCATGATTGCAGCACTGCACTCCAGCACAGGCAAGAGCAAGACCTTTTCTCAAAAAGAAATTAAAAAAGAACACTCAAAATCAGATATGAGAGAGGAAACATTACAACTGTTAACTACAGAAATATGAAGGATTGTGAGACTACTTGGAACAATTACATGCCAACAAACTGGATAACCTAGCAGAGATGTACAAATTTCTAGACACACACAACCTACCAAACACTAAATACTAAAAAGGAGAAAATCTGAACAGACCAATAATGAAGAAGGAGACCGAATCACTAACTAAAAACCTCCCATCAAACACACACCAAAAGGACTTGACTGCTTCGTGGTTGAATTACATAAGACATCTAAGAATATCTAAACCAACCCTTCTGAAATTAGTCCAAAAAACTGAAGAAGGATACTACAAAGCAACTTACAGGCCAATATCTCGAATGTATACAGATGCAAAAATCCTCAACAAAATACTAGCAAGCTGAATTCAACAGTACATTAAAATTATCATTCATAATGGTCAAGTAGGATTTACCCCTGGAATGCATGGACGGTTCAACATATGCAAATCAATGTGGTTAGTACCACATTAACAGAATTAAGTATAAGAACCATATGATCTTGTCAACAGATGCAGAAAAAGGATGAGACCACACCACTGCACTCCAGCCTGGACGACAGAGCAAGACTACATCTCAAAAAGAAGAAAAAAAAAAAAAGGTGCTGAAGAACATTAACCAAAAGATTTTTTTTTTTTTTTTTTTGAGACAAAGTCTCACTCTGTCACCTAGGCTAGAGGGCAATAGTGTGATCTCAGCTCACTGCAACCTCCACCTCCCAGGTTCAAGCAATTCTCATGCCTCAGTCTCCCTAGTAGCTGGGATGACAGGCGTGCACTACCACACCCAGCTAATTTTTGTATTTTTGTAGAGACAGGGTTTTGCCATGTTGGCCACACTGGTCTTGAACTCCTGGCCTCAAGTGATCCGCCTGCCTCAATCTCCCAAAGTACTGGGATTACAGGCATGAGCCACCAAGCCCAGCCCCAAAAGATTTGTAACGTCAAATAAGTTGAGAAACATGCTCAAGTATCTTAGGGGGAGAGGGATCAAGTACTCCTTCCATTCATTTTTTTAAAAAACATTGAGCTCCCATTTTCCATGAAAGGCATCTGCCATAACCCATGGACCTGGCAGGGGCAGGGAGCATCAGCACTAAACCAGAATAGCATCGCAACATAGGAGGCACTTAGCAAGGTGTAGTTGGTGCAAATATACAAAAGAGGAGCGCAATTCTATTGCCAGGGTCCCTTCTTCAAATCAGTCACTTGTATGTGTGCTAAGAAATGCCCAATTCACATGAACAAATGACTCCAGATCCTGGAGAATAACAGTATAATCACCCCTCTTCCTGGGATCATGGTTGGTAAGCAGTATCCTGGGGTGCATCACTGGTACTAGCACAGGCTCCAAACTTCATGACAAAGACTCCAGGCCAACACTTGGAAGGGACAACACAAAGCATGGCACAGCAATACACATAAACTTCAACAAGACAGGCAGCCTTCCCAAATGGTACCGAGTGGAAAGTAAAGTTCCTCTTCAAAGTTTCCCTTCTTGTTAAAGAATAAATCATAAGTGTTAGAAATAATATTTTCTTTTAGGCAGGGTGCCGTGGCTCATGCCTGTAATCCCAGCACTTTCGGAGGCTGAGGCAGGTGGATCACCTTGAGGGAAGAGCGAGATCCTCTCATATCGTTTTATATTGTTTTATACTCAGTACCTGTTTTAAGAAGAAACAAGGAAGTGAAACCAAAGGCAGGCAGCCCAGCACCAGACACCAGACCCAAAACCAGACCCAAAACCAGGCTTGGGCCTGCCTGGCCTGAACCTAGTAGTTAAAAATCAACTCATGGCCGGGCGCGGTGGCTCAAGCCTGTAATCCCAGCACTTTGGGAGGCCGAGACGGGTGGATCACGAGGTCAGGAGATCGAGACTATCCTGGCTAACATGGTGAAACCCCGTCTCTACTAAAAATACAAAAAACTAGCCGGGCGTGGTGGCGGGCGCCTGTAGTCTCAGCTACTTGGGAGGCTGAGGCGGGAGAATGGCGTGAACCCGGGAGGCGGAGCTTGCAGTCAGCCGAGATCACGCCACTGCACTCCAGCCTGGGAGACACAGCGAGACTCCGTCTCAAAAAAAAAAAAAAAAAAAATCAACTCATGACTTAGCAACCGATGTTATCTATAGATTACAGACACTGTGTGGAAGAACACTGTGAAACTCCCTGCTCTGTTTTGTTTCACTCTGACTACCAGTGCATGAAGCCCCTGTCACGTACCCGCTAGATTGCTCAATCAATCACGACCCTTTCATATGAAATCTTTAGTGTTGTGAGCCCTTAAAAGGGATAGAAATTGTGCACTGAGGGAGCTCGGATTTTAAGATGGTAGCTTGCCGATGCTCCCAGCTGAATAAAGCCCTTCCTTCCAAAACTCGGTGTCTGAGGGGTTTTGTCTGCGGCTCGTCCTGCTACAACCTGAGGTCAGGAGTTCTAAACCAGCCTGGTCAATATGGCAAAACCCCATCTCTAGTAAATACACAAAAATGAGCCAAGTGTAGTGGCAGGCGCCTATAATCCCAGATACTTGGGAGACTGAGGCAGGAGAATCACTTGAACCCAGGAGGTGGAGGTTGCAGTGAGCCGAGATCATGCCACCGTACTCTAGCCTGGGCAACAAGAGTGAGACTCTGTCTCAAAAAACAAAAAAGAAATAACAGTTTCTTTTAAAGATTAACTTCCTTCACGCCTCCTTTCTTTGTGCTAATAACTCTTTGTTAGGCCCTATCCTATGTAGCCGTTAGATATAAGGAAATGAGTACATTCTATGTCCTTGTACTTTAACCAAGATATTTGTTCTAGACATGCTCAGGCATGTCCCAACTCACAGCTTATGCCCCTTCCTTATTTGGAAATGTTATTACTTCTCTAAGTCTTTTCATAAGCAACTTCCTCTTTTCCTTTGTTCTCCCTTGCCTTTACCTTTAGGAAAGTTTTACGTTATTAGCCAGTCAGGTTTAGCTTAGATTGTGCAGTCCAGCTCCAGCCAATAAAGACAGGACACAGTAGCAGGGAAAAGCTCCATAAGGGATAAAAATTGCTTCCCTCCTTCGTTTGTGTGTCCTGTCACCATTGTTCCGTCTGTGAGGAGCACCCTTTCTGCAGAAAGCAAAATTGCCTTGCTGAGAAAATTCTTTGTCTGAGCGCTAGTTCTTCTCAGCACTGAGGAACAAGCATTTCTAGAGTAATAAGTGTTTTACTTATACAATCAGCAAGCCACGAAAGGTCAAAGGGCACTTACAAGAGACTTTCCACCCCAGTTCAAAGTGATCTCATCCTTTTCGCCAACTGTGTTGTAAATGGGGCACTAAGTCACTTTTATGGGATCTTTCAGGATCCCTCCAAAACACTTGCAATTACACTTGGAGAGGCTCATGAAATTAAAGGATTTATTACACTCATAGCTCCTAGAGAGGGAGGCATGCCATGCCATGCAGGGGGCCATGCTGGAGGAGGACCAAAGCAGGAGGCTCTGAAAAGCAGGTAGGGAGCTGAGAGAGAAGCCTCCCTTGAGGGCAATTGCCTTTACTGGGGCTTGAGGTATAGTACTAAAGCAAAAGGCATTAGATAGCATTGGTGCATTTGAATGTTACTAGGTCATAGTCAGGGGAGGGCCAACAGAAGAACTTATAGCATAAGTACCTTATCATACTGGTACATCTTGTCACTTGAGCAGGGAGTTCACAGCCTGCTTGTTAGAATGCTAAGGCATCAAGAAAATACGAATTTTTAAAAATGTATAATGTATTCAGGGAAGAATGACAATATGGAACCTGGAATGAAGACATCTGGTTGGATCCAGATGAAAGACATGATCTTAAACCCCTGTTATGATCTGGATGTGGTCTGTCCCCATCACAACTCCTATTGAGGCTTGGTCCTCAATATCACAGCACTGGGAGAAGGGGCCTAATGAGATGTTTGGGTCATGGGGGTAGAGCCTACATAAACTGATTAATGCTGTCAGGCAGAAGTGAATTTTAGCTCACACAGAACTGGATTAGTGCCCACAGGAGCTAATTGTTATAAAGCAAGGCTGCTGTTTGTGTTTGGTCCCTTTTGCACAAGCCTGCTTCCTCTTCTGCCTCTCCACCATGTTTTGCTGCAGCATGTGAGCCTCATCAGAAGCAGGGGAGATGCTGGGGCCATGCTCTTGGACTTTCCAGTCACTAGAATCCTGAGCCAAAGAAACCTCTTTTCTTTATAAATTACTCAGGTATTATATCATAGCAACAAAAAAGAGACTAACACAACCTAAGACACTTTGAGCCTCCCTTATCAGGGATATAGCTTGCCTTTTGGTTTCTGAGGAGAAAGCCTTCTGCTTGAAATTTGTGACAATCTCATTTGGTCCAGATACTTTGGAAGGTAATATATATACTCCTCAAGACCCACACCATGATCACTTATTTTTATCACTAGAGTCTTAACTAGTCCAAAATCCAGGGGCAAAGATATACAACATAATGCATGAGAAAAAAGCTCACACAACAAAAAAATTCCAACTCTGATAACATATCACAAGAAAACAAGGGAACATATATGGGACGGATTCTAAGGGTATTAGATCAAGAAGGTTAAAATGTAACATTAGATAGGCCCAAATTCATTGATATGGAACACTGATATGGTTTGGATCTGTGTCCCCACCAAATCTAATGTCGAACGGCAGTCCCCAGTGCTGGAGGTGAGGTCTGGTGAGAGATGACAGGATCATGGGGGCAGATTTCTCATGAATGGTTTAGCACCATCTCCTTTCATACTGTTCTCATGAACTGGCCATTTAAAAGTGTACAGCACCTCCCATCATTCTCCCTTGCTCCTGGCTCCTGCCATATAAGATGTACCTACTTCTGCTTCACCCTCTGCCATGACTGAAAACTTCCAGAGGCCTCCCCAGATGGAGAAGTCACTATGCTTCCTGTACAGCCTGCAGAACTATGAGCCAATTAAACTTTCTTTTTCATTCTCCAATTTAAAACTTTTAATTAAAAAAATAAACTTTAATGTTGAAAATGCAAACTTGGGGAGGGCAGAAAGATCACACACAAGGCTACCACTTCACACTTAGAGGGTTGCACAGTAGCTCGACAGAGGCGCTCCTCACTTCCCAGACAGTGGGGCGGCCGGGCAGAAGTGCTCCTCGCTTCCCAGATGGCGGGGCAGCCGGGCAGAGGCACTCCTCACTTCCTAGATGGTGCAGTGACCAGGCAGAGTCACTCCTCACTTCCTAGACTGGGTGGCGGCCAGGCAGAGGTGCTTCTCACTTCCCAGACAGGGCGCAGCCAGGCAGAGGCGCTCCTCACTTCCCAGACAGGGCGGCGGCTAGGCAGAGGCGCTCCTCACTTCCCAGACGGTGAACAGCCAGACGGAGAGGCTCCTCACTTTCCAGACAGTGGGGCAACGGGCAGAGGCACTCATCACTTGCCAGATGGGGCAGCGGCTAGGTAGAGGCGCTCTTTACTTCCCAGACAGTTGGGCGGCTGGGAACTTCTTTATAAATTACCCAGTCTCATGTATTTCTTTATAGCAATGTGAGAATAGCCTAATACAGGTACTTACTAGACATTTTGAATTTTACATATTAGCTAATGGACCACAGCATGATTCTAATAGCTAAACTGGTTAGATGACTGAAACTTGTACTCATGACCTAGCTAAATGGGTTAATATGTAAGAGCTTCCCTGGCTAACACAAAGGAAGGAATCCTGGACACATAGGAAGGTTGCACTGGATTTATCACATGTGATCTGCACAGCTTCCCTTCTTCAACCTACATTGAGGGCCCAGAAGACACCCTCTTCACAAAGCCATTCAGAAATAGGTAACTGAAGGGAGTACCTCCATTCTTGAAAAGTTCTGTTTATTCTCTTTTATACATTTGTTAAGACTATAGGAGATACAATCACTGAGATGAGTTCCCTGTTTCAATGGGGATGATGACAACCTTGAGTGCCAAAAATCAAGTGGGTAGCACTTAACTATCCAAGACAACGAGGCTACATCGAATGTCAAGGGCACACTGAATGTACCAATAATTGGAATGCTTTGGCCTGCAGAGATCATTGATGTTAGCAAACTGATCACATTTCGTCCCTAGGATGAAACCGATAAGCACCCTACTACAACAGGGATTAATAAGTCTTGTTGTAATGCGACATATAATAAATGTTATACTTTGTGAGCCACAGTCTCTGTTACAAATACTCAACTCTGCCCTTGTAGTATGAAAGAAGCCTCAGAAAATATGTAAACAGATGAATATGGTTGTTCTGTTCCAATTATAATTTACAAAAACACGTTGAAGACTAGCCATAGTTTGCCAATGTGAGTCTTGGAATATTGCTTGATCTATGTAACAAGAAATCTCAAGTCTAATGGCCAAAAACCTGATAAGAGTCACCACAGGAGAGATTCACAGCCTCTCATCAAATCACCAGACCTAGGTAACACACCACTCAGGATTGTGCAGAAGTCACATGGACTTTGGAGAATTACGGGGGACTATCATAACTTATATCAATTCTCCTGTTTTCCATCAAAATAGAGTCTTCAGAGGTTTTGATATTACACAAAACTTTGCAACACTCCATCACATTGATAACATTTTGTATATTAGATCCCATGAACAGGAAACAGTAAATAGTTTGGATACCTTTACAGGCTACAAAGTAGAGGATGGGAGATTCAAGAGCCAGCTAAATCAACAAACTTGGTTTTGTTTTGTTTTGTTGAGACAGCGTCTTGCTCTGTTGCCCAGGCTGGAGTGCAGTGGTGTGATCATGACTCACCATAACCTCCACCTCCTAAGCTCAAGTGATCCACCTCAGCCTCCCAAGCATCTGGGATGACAGGTGTATACTACCACGCCAGGTAATTTTTTTTTTCTTTTAACCTTTTTTTGGTAGAGATGGGATCTTACTACCTTGGCCAGGCTGGTCTTGAACCCCTGGCCTCAAGCAATCTGCCTGCCTCGGCCTCCCGAAGTGTAAGAGTTACAGGCCTGAGCCACCATGCCCCATCCAATCAACAAAGATTTGAGGGTTCAGTTGTCTAGACTATATCAAGATATCCCCTCCAAGGTGTCACTCCTAATCAATGCTCCCCAAAATTAGGTGCAACACTTGGCAGACCTATATGATTCTTGGCCAGGCACAGTGGCTCACGCCTGTAATCCCAGCACTTTGGGAGGCCGAAGTGGGCAGATCACGAGGTCAGGAGATTGAGATTATCCTGGCTAACATGGTGAAACCCCATCTCTACTAAAAATACAAAAAATTAGCTGGGCGTGGTGGCACACGTCTGTAGTCTCAGCCACTCAGGAGGCTGAGGCAGGAGAATCACTTGGATCCGGGAGGCAGAGGCTGCAGTGAGCTGAGACTGCACCACTGTGCTCCAGCCTGGGCGACAGAGCAAGACTCCGTCTAAAAAAATAAAAGTAAATAAAATAAAATTCTTTAGACAGCATATACCACATTTCAATGTGCTTCAACCCATCTACAGAGTTGGTCATAATGCTTACAAGTGAGTGAACACCAAGTGATTGCAGTGCACCAAGCTCAGGCTGCAGTACAAGATTTGTAATCACTTGGTCAAAATAATCCACCAGATACAATGATACTCAAAGTATCCATAGTAAATAACAGTTGCTGGAAGCCTCTAGCAAGCACCAGTAGGAAAATCACAGCAGTAGTTCAGAATAAATATATTCCTTCTTCTGCAGGAAACTAGTCTCCTTTTGAGTAAATAATTACCACTGGGTTCAACATATAAGTTGTACATGGTACATCAAGTGACCAAGTGGCCTGAGCTATCTACCATGAACTTGAGGTTGTCTGACCCACAAAACCCCAAGTCTGGGGCAAATACAGCAGCAATCTTTCAACAAATGGAAATGGCACAGAAGACACTGAGCTCTAGAAGTTTCAGCGAGTACAAGTAAACTGCATCAACAAATGGCAAAGACTCAACACAAGCTCCATTCGCACTGCCTCATTTCCCTCAATCCATGCCTGTGGCTTCCTGAGGTATTTCTTATGCCTATCTGAGACAAGGCTTGTTTACAGATGTGTCTGCACAATATGCTAGCACCATCCAAAAGTGGGAGCACAAACACAACAGCTCAGCTGAATAATGATGCCAAAAGACTGTAATATCTTTCAGATAAGAATGGCATCCCAGTGGCAGAACTTCTCACAGTATATTTGACTATCTGGGTCTGGAGGACATGGCCAGAAGGACACGTAAACAATGATCCATGAGCAGTTGCTAATGGTTTCACTGAATGGCCAAGGATGTATATGGAACAAGACTGGTAAGTCTAGAAATACATACATGGATAGATCTCTCTTAAAGGACATGGGCTGTGAAGATATTTGTGTCCCACGTAAATGTCCAGCAAAGGCAATCCACTAGAAATAAGACTCTTAATAATCAGCTGGACAAAATGATACTCTATATAGAAGTCAATTGCTTTCCCCTGCCACCCCAATGTTTGCTCCATAGGCCCTTGAATAAGATGGCCATAAAAACAGGGATAAAGGCTACTATGGCTCAACAGTATGGACTTCCATTGACCAAAACTGATGCAGCTAACGCTACTGCTAGGTGCTTAATCTGCTAAAAGCAAAAACCAAAACTGAATATATAAGGGCATTAATTTCTTTTTTCTTTTCTTTTTGGGGGGAGGGGGACAGGGTCTCACTCTGTCACCCAGGCCAGAGTGCAGTGGCATGATCACAGCTCACTACAGCCTCAATCTCCTGGGCTCAAGCAATCTTTCTGCCTCATGCTCCTGAGTAGATGGGACTACAGGTGTATATCACCAAGCCTGGCTAATTTGGGGGGCTTTTGGGGAGCGTGGTTTGATTTTTTGTTTGTGTAGAGATGGGGTTTCACCATGTTGCCCAGGTTAGTCTTGAACCAAGGGCATTAATTTCTAGAGTGACCAGTGACCAGGGGAGCCATCTGGTGGCAAGATGATTACACTGGACCACTCCTATCATGAAGGTGACTAAGATTCATCCTCACTGGAACAGACTCATGTTCTGGATATGGATTTACCAGAAGCCTAACTACTAAGTAGAGAGGCAAATCCATATAGGATTTGTATAGAGACAGATTTGTATAGGCCAGAGGCAAATCCACTAGGCTTCTGCCTATACAATGCACCATCCATGCACTCACAAAATGCTTTCACTGTAGTCACAGCATTCACACAATACTGTCTTTCATCGAGGAACCCATTTCACTGCAAAGGAAGTGCAACAGTGGGAACATGTCCCTATCATCAACTGGTCTCATCCACACACCCCATCACTCAGAAGCAGCTAGTCTAAATGAAAGGTGAAATGGCTTACTGAAAATTCAGATACAGGGCCAACTGGGAGACAACCTCTGAAAGAATAGGATTCTGTTTCACAAGACACAGTGTATGCTCTGAATCAGAGATCATTAGATGCTACTATCTCACCAGTCAGAACAAACAGGCTCAGGAATTGATGGGTGAAGGCAGAATTAGCTCCATGACAAAAATTTTGCTTCCAATCCCAGCAATGTAGAGCAGTGTAATTTGGAGATCTGAGTCCATAATGGGGAATGCTTCCCAAGGGGCAACTATTTGGTCCCAACACATTGGAAAGTGAGATGAACATCTGGCCCTTATGAGTTTCATATCCATTAAACCAAGAAGAAAAAGAAAAATAAGGAGGTGAGAGGGAATAATCTATTAACTGAAGGGATTAATCTCAATTACCAAAGGGAAACTGGGGTACTGCTATACAACTGAGGCGAAAAGGAAGACATCTAGAACCTCCTAGCACTTCCATACCACTTAGAAAGATTAACAAAAACTTACAATAGAAAAAAGGCAGGAACATGGAGGACCAAGATCCTCTCACAATGAAGATTTGAGTCACTCCATCAGGTTCAGAACCCAGAGCTGCTGAGTTTCTGGATGAGGGCAAGGAAAATACAAAAAATGTTCACTGAAAAAGTAAAACCATGGATATCAACTATAACTTCAAGATCAACGACAGACAAGAACTTCAGCAGTTTGGCAGGTTTTGTGTTTTTGCTTTTTTGAGACGGAATCTCTCTCTGTTGCCCAAGCAGGAGTACAGTGGCGCAATCTCAGCTCACTGCAACCTCCACCTCCCAGATTCAAGCAATTCTCCTGCCTCACCCTCCAAAGTAGCTGGGATTACAGGTGCCCACCACCACGCCCAACTAATTTTTGTATTTTCAGTAGAGACAGGGTTTCACCATGTAGGCCAGACTGGTCTCAAACCCCTGACTTCAAGTGATCCACAAGTCTCGGCCTCCGAAAGTGCTGGGATTACAGGCATGAGCCACCACATCCAGCCCCGAGTTTTCTCTTTGATTTTTATGTATACATGTTAGTTTCTAAGCATGTATTTATATAAACTAACCATTTACTTCTCTTTTCTATCTTATATATGTTCCTAAAGGTTAAATTTATATATATATATATATATAAATTTTTTTTTTCTTTTTTGGAGACTCAGTCTCTCTCTGTTGCCTAGGCTGGAGTGCAGTGGCGAGATCTTGGTTCACTGCAAGCTCCGCCTCCCAGGTTCCCGCCATTCTCCTGCCTCAGCCTCCCGGGTAGCTGGGACTACAGGCGCCTGCCACCACACCCAGCTAATTTTTTTTTTTGTATTTTTAGTAGAGACAGGGTTTCACCGTGTTAGCCAGGATGGTCTCGATCTCCTTAACTCGTGATCAGCCCACCTCAGCCTCCCAAAGTGCTGGGATTACAGGCATAAGCCACCGCACCCGGCCTAAATTTAAAATTTAGTCTTCAGGTAACAGAATATTCAAGGAGAATATGACAAAATTTCAGTAGAAATTAACATGGCTTCAGGCGTGGTGGCTCACACCTGTAATCCCAGCACTTTGGAAGGCCAAGGCTGGCACATCACCTAAGGTCAGGAGTTCGAGACCAGGCTGGCACATCACCTAAGGTCAGGAGTTCGAGACCAGCCTGGCCAACATGATGAAACACTGTGTCTACTAAAAATACAAAAATTAGCTGGGCATGGTGGCACACGCCTTTAATCTCAGTGTGGGGAAAAGAAAAAGAGATCAGCCTGTTACTGTGTCTATGCAGAAAGTAGACATAAGAGACTCCATTTTGTTCTGTATTTGAGATCCTGTTAATCTGTGACCCTACCCCGAACCTTGTCCTTGCAAGAGACATGTGCTGTGGTGACTCAAGGTTTAATGGATTTTGGGCTGTGCAGGATGTGTCTTTGTTAAACAAGTGCCTGAAGGCAGCTTGCTGGTTAAAAATCCTGCCTGTCCCCGGGCAATGGAACAATGGGGTGTGAGACCCCATTGTATGCTCTGTTTACTGAGATAGGAGAAAACCGCCTTACGGCATAAGGTGGGACTTGCTGGACTTGCTGGCGGGACTTGCTGGCGCAAAGCTAAGAGGTTTGTGGAGATGTTTACATATGCATATCAAGGCACAGCATTTTCCTTTGAACTTATTCATGTCACAGAGATCTTCGTCCATATGTCTTACTGCTAATTTTCTCCCTAAAATGATCCTATTGTCCTGCCACTCCCTTATGTTTAAGATGGTAAAGATAATTATCAATAAATACTAAGGGAACTCAGAGACCGGTGCCAGTGTGGGTCCTCTGTATGCTGAGCGCCGGTCCCCTGGGCCCACTTTTTCTTTCTCTATACTTTGTCTCTGTGTCTCATTTCTTTTCTCAAATCTCTCGTTCCACCTAACGAGAAACGCCCACAGGTGTGGAGGGGCAGGCCATCCCTTCACTCAGCTACTCGGGAAGCTGGGGCAGGAGAATCACTTGAACCTGGGAGGTGGAGGTTGCAGAGAGCTGAGATCGCACCACTGCACTCCAGTCTGGGTGAAGGAGTGAGAATCCATTCCAAAAAAAAAAAAAATTAATATGACCTGTGATGAGGGGCTGTGCACCTTCTCACTTAGGGGTGAGAAATTCTCCCTTCAATCTTGTTAAGTGGAAATGCAGACTTAATCATTATAAGAGAATCAAAGTGTGTGTAGATGGGCACATGTGGATGCTGACTAGGCAAAACGGTGAACATGCCAGTTACCAATTTATCCATCTCAGCTCCAAATTCACCATCACTATCTGCTGTGGAACAAAGGGCTGTATTCTTTAAGCATTTATCTTTTAATGGAACATGTTAAGCTTTATCATGTTGCATTATAAGATGGAAGGGAGGCCAGGTGCGGTGGCTCTCGCCTGTAATCCCAGCACTTTGGGAGGCTAACGTGGGCAGATCACCTGAGGTGAGGAGTTCGAGACCAGCCTGCCCAACAAGGCGAAACCGTCTCTACTAAAAACACAAAAAATTAACCAGGCATGGTGGCAGGTGCCTGTAATCCCAGCTACTTGGGAAGCTAAGGCAGGAGAATTGCTTGAACCCAGGAGGCAGAGATTGCAGTGAGCCAAGATCACACCCCTGCACTTCAGCCTGAGTGACAAGAGCAAAACTCCGTCTCAAAACAAAACAAAATAAAAAATTAGCTGGGCATGGTGGCGAATGCCTGTAATCCCAGCTACTCGGGAGGCTGAGGCAAAAGAATTACTTGAACCCGGGAGGCGGAGGTTGCAATGAGCAAAGGTCATGCCATTGCACTCCAGACTGAGCAACAAGAGTGAAACTCTGTCTCAAAAAAAAAAAACAACAACACACAAAACCTGCAGGTAGTTTCGAGGAGCTGAGCACAGCCTCCAGCAACAGCCAGCAACAAGTCCTATAGCTGCAAGGAAATGAATTTTGCCTTTTGACTGAATGTGGAAATATACTCTTCCCTAGGCAGAGGTTGCAGTGAGCCATTGCACTCTAGCCAGGGCAACAGAGCAAGACTCTATAGCCAAAAAAAAAAAAAAAAAAAATTGTACTGTAGGTTTCAGCTAAGGCAATTAGATAAGACACAGCATGCTTATCAAATTCGTAGATGGACTATACAATTTGATGACTGATAGAACTGGATTCAAAATTACTGTCACAGGCTGAAGTGATTCACCGAATAAACAGGATTTTTATTTTTAAAAAGGAAATAGAATATACAACACAAGAATTAAACAACACTCATATAAAATGTCTCACACGTAAAACATAAACCAAAACGCTACACTACTGGCCAGCCGCAGTAGTAGTTCAAGCTTGCAATCCCAGCACTTTGGGAGGCCAAGGTGGGCAGATCACTTGAGGCCAGGAGTTCAAGACTAGCCTGGCCAACATGACGAAACCCCATCTCTACAAAAAAATACAAAAATTAGCCAGGCGTGGTGGTGCATGCCTGTAATCCCAGCTACTTCAGAGGCTGAGGCATAAGAATCACTTGAACCCAGGAGGCGGAGGGTGCAGTGAACTGAAATGGCATCACTGCACTCCAGCCTGGGCAAGAGAGGAAGAATCTGTCTCAAAAACAGGGTGGGGGGGCACGGGGAGAAAGAAAAGAAAGAAAGTAAGAACACTATACTTCCGAAAATATATTTGAGTATTCTTATTCAGGATGAAACTGAACAAGACACTGACTGTCTTTTTGAAAACAAGTGGCTTGCGGTTAAAACTAAAATCTATCTTCAGATGTAGCAGCAGTAAAACAAACAAACAAAAAAGAAACAAAAAACAAGTTAAAGTCTGTTCCTTATTTCTTTCCAGAATAATTTTTAGACAACTTTACATCGATTCAGAAACTGCCAAATGGTACAACACCTATGGATGGGAATTTATAATATCCAGCAAAATTAAACGTACATTTGTCCTCTAACCTAAAATCCAGTATTAAAGGTTTAACCTGATAATACACTTATACAAATGTTAACTACATATAAAGAAGTTCATTTACTGCAGGTTACTCATGGATGCTAAAATAATTAGTAGAAAGGTTGCTGGGGAACAAGATATTCCAGGTATCCTGCAAGGGATGGTGGCTCATGCCTGTAATCCCAACATTTTCTGAGGTCGAGGTGGGAGGATCACTTGAGCCCAGTAGTTCAAAGCTGCAGTGAGCTAGGATCGTGACACTGCACTCCACCCTGGGCGACAGAATGAGTCTCAAAAAAAAACCCAAAAAAAACCCCACAAATATATATATGCAAATATAGAGTTATAGAGATCTCTCTCTTTCTCTCTACATATCTATGTGACAGATACATTCTCATATAAATATATAATATATATGTGATATATATATTCCGGGTGTCAAAATACCAACCCACATATTACTCTCTTTTGTGCTGATGACATGGTAAAAAGGTATGAGGGAGGCACATCTCACACAAGAGTGTGAAAACTCAATCAGCCCACGAAAGGATCTCGCATATTACTTTCTTATCCAAAAGGAAAAGGCTATCTTTAAAATAAAGTGCTCTGGCCAGGCGAGGTGGCTCATGCCTGTAATCCCAGCACTTTGGGAGGCCAAGGTGGGCAGACCACGGGTCAGGAGTTCAAGACCAGCCAGCCTGGCCAGCATGGTGAAACCCTCGTCTCCACTAAAAATACAAAAATTAACTGGGCCCGGTGGCAAACGCCCGTAATCCCAGCTACTTGGGAGGCTGAGGCAGGAGAATCACTTCAACCCGGGAGGCGGAGGTTGCAGTGAGCTGAGATTTCGCCACTGCACTCCAGCCTGGGAGACGGAGTGAGACTCTGTCTCAAAAAATGAATAAATAAATAGATCATTCTACCATAAAGACACAGACACACAAACGTTCAATGCAGTGCTATTCACAAGAGCAAAGACATGGGATCAACATAAATGCCCCTCAATGACAGACCAGATAAAGAAAATGTGGTACACATACACCATCGAATACCATGCAGCCATGAAAAAGAACAACAAGATCACATCTTTGGTGAAAACATAGAGAGCTGGAGGCTATTATACTTAACAAACTAAGGCAGGTACAGAAAACCAAATACTGGCAGTTGTGTGCTAGGTCACCAAGATGTCGTTCCCAAAGTATACTCCGTCACGCCTGGCCACTCTGCCCTCGATGCTTGACCTGGCCAACTATATGACATGTCCCTGGAAACCGGGAGGGCACAAGCTAAGCAGTTGGCCATAAGAGCCCAGTTTCAGCAGGAGTAGCTGCTCCAGTACAATGACCCTAACCACCGCTTGTCGAAGATCCTGCCTTGATTAGTTGGACCTATGCAAGATCAGCAAATGTCTATCCTAATTTCAGACCCACACCTAAAAACTCACTCCTGGAAGCTCTATGTAGAATTGGGCCCCTCTTCTTCTGGTATTATGTTTCCAAAACTGACATGGATAGGAAAGAAAAACTTATCCAGGAAGGAAAATTGGATAGAACATTTAACATCTCATATTAAGTCTGGCAATGATGACTATATATATTCTTGCTTAAATAAATCATCTATTAATCATTAAAAAGAAAAGAAAACCAAATACCACAGGCTCTCACTTACAAGTGGGAACTAAATGATAAGAACTTATGAATACAAAGAAGGAAACGATAGACACTGGAGTCTACTTGAGGGTGGAGGGCAGGAGGAGGGAAAGGAGCAGAAAAGATAACCACTGGGTACTGGGCTTAATACCTGGATTTCTTTACCTATGTAACAAACCTTCACATGGACTCCCAAACCTAAAATAAACGTTAAGAAAAAAAAAAGAGGCCGGGCGCGGTGGCTCAAGCCTGTAATCCCAGCACTTTGGGAGGCCGAGACGGGCGGATCACGAGGTCAGGAGATCGAGACCATCCTGGCTAACATGGTGAAACCCCGTCTCTACTAAAAAATACAAAAAACTAGCCGGGCGAGGTGGCGGGCGCCTGTAGTCCCAGCTACTCGGGAGGCTGAGGCAGGAGAATGGCATGAACCCGAGGAGGAGGAGCCTGCAGTGAGCCGAGATGTGGCCACCGCACTCCAGCCTGGGTGACAGAGCAAGACTCCGTCTCAACAAAAAAAAAGAAAAAGAAAAAACAAAGGAAATCAGTATATTGAAGAGATATCTGCACTCTCGTTTGCTACAGCAGTATTCACAGTAGCCAGGATTTGGAAGCAGCCTAAGTGTAGCTCAACAGATGAGATGAATGGATAAAGAAAATGTGTGTGGTACACATATACAATGGAATACTGTTCATCCATAAAAAACAATGAGATCCAGGCCAGGTGCGGTGACTCACACCTGTAATCCCAGCACTTTGGGAGGCTGAGGTAGGTGGATTACTTGAGCCCAGGAGTTTGAGGCCAGCCTGGGCAACTGTGAAACCCCATCTCTACAAAAAATACAAAAATTAGCCAGGTGTGGTGGTGAGCAGCTGTAGTCCCAGCTACTCAGGAGGCTAAGGTGGGAGGATCACTTGAGCCCAGGAGGTGGAGGTTGCAGTGAGCTGAGATCGCATCACTGCACTCCAGCCTCAGTGACAAGAGCTCAAACTTTCCTCAGCTGCTGCCAAGGTGCTCCGTCCTCCCGAGGACCACGTTGCAGTGAGGCCCTCACTTCATGTGGCAACTAGCACTGCATCCGGCAGCACCAGCCCCATACTGGCCCACGACATGGCCTCCATCTCCAAGCTCGCCTGCATCTACTCAGCCCACATTCTGCACGAGGACGAGGTGACCACCATGGAGGATAAGATCAATGGCCTCATTAAAGCAGCCGGTGTAAATGTTGAACCTTTTTGGTCTGGCTTGTTTGCAAAGGCCCTGGCCAACGTCAACATGGGAGTCTCATTTGCAATGTAAGAGCTGGTGGACCTGCTCCCCCAGCAGCAGGTGCTGCACCAGCAGGAGCTCCTACCCCCTCCACAGCTGCTGCTCCAGATGAGGAGAAGAAAGCGGAAGCAAAGAAAGAAGAATCTGAGGAGTCTGATGATGACATGGCCTTTGGTCTTTTTTCTTTTTTTTTGAGACGTAGTCTCACTCTGTCGCCCAGGCTGGAGTGTACTGGCGTGATCTCAGCTCACTGCAACCTCCGCCTCTTGGGTTCAAGCAATTCTCTGCCTCGGCCTCCTGAGTAGCTGGGATTACAGGTGCCTGCCACCATGCTAGGCTACTTTTTTTGTATTTTTAGTAAAGACAGGGATTCACCATCTTGGCCAACTTGGTACGGAACTCCTGACCTTGTGATCCACCCACCTCGGCCTCCCAAAGTGCTGGGATTATAGGTGTGAAACACCATGCCTGGCCTGGCTTCGGTCTTTTTGACCAAACCTCTTTTGAAATGTGTTCAATAAAAAGCTGAACTTGAAGGAAAAAAAGGAGGGGGGGAGCAGGGAGGAAGGCAAGAAAAAAGACAAAAAAGGAGATCCTGGCCAGGTGCAGTGGCTCACGCATGTAATCCCAGCATTTTGGGAGGCCGAGGCAGGTAGATCACGAGGTCAGGAGATCAAGACCATCCTGGCCAATATGGTGAAACCCCATCTCTACTAAAAATACAAAAATTAGCTGGGCGTGGTAGCGTGTACCTGAGAACCCAGCTACTCAAACGGCTGAGGCAGGAGAATTGCTTGAACCTGGGAGGCAGAGGTTGCAGTGAGTCGAGATCGCGCCACTGCACACCAGCCTGGAGACAGAGCGAGACTGTGTCTCAAAAAAAAAAAAAAAAAAATAGAATGAGATTCTGTCATTTTCAACAACACAGATAGAACTAGAGGGCAGTACATTAAATGAAATAAACCAGGCACAGAAAGACAACTTGGGCGTGGTAGGTGGTGGTTGCCGTGAGCCAGTATCATGCCACTGCACTCCAGCCTGGGCATCAGGGCAACATCCTGCCTCAAAAAAAAAAAAAAGCTTGAATAGAGCTCAGATCCAAAAACACTCCGTTATATTTTAGAGCAATTTGGAGAATTTTCATTTATTATACAGAGCAAATATTAGATAATATTATTTGTAATTTTCTTGATGCAAATAGAATTACGGTTTTAGTAAGACAACACTCTTATCATTGAGTCAGGTATTACCCACTACTTAAATGTCGAGCTTTTACCATCCTGGCTAACACGGTAAAACTCCATCCCTACTAAAATACAAAAAATTAGCCGGGCATTGTGGCACGCACCTGTAATCCCAGCTACTCGGGAGGCTGAGGCAGGAGAATCGCTTGAACCCGGGAGGCAGTTGCAGTGGGGTGAGATCGCGCCACTGCACTCCAGCCTGGGCAACAGAGCGAGACTCCCTCTCGGGAAAAAAAAAAAAAAAAAAGAAATGTCGAGCTTCATCTCTGCAATGAATTTCCCATTTACTCTCAAACAGTTCACCATAAAATGTATTTACGAGACAGCAACTACACAAAACGCTAAATACAGGTGCAGCTACAATGGATACTTATTCGTCGTACTGGATGGTCAACATACCCATAGGTTTAAGTTTTTTCGAAAGAAAAATGCAGAAAAAATACACTTAGTACATTCATCCTGTTAACGGTAAATTCGATTATTGTAGTATTTGTGTGTAAACCCTCCACCCTTTCTTCCAGGAAGCCTGGTTATGAAGCTCTTTGGAGACGTACAGAGCTAGGAACTTCAAATGAAAAGAATAGCTGAGTATTCTTAGCTTTCTTTAGTAGAAAGACTCGCGGTCTACAAACGTTTATATGCACATGCAGAAATACGCACACCCTAAGCTAAGAAAGCACCTTTCTACCTGAACGTAAAGTGTCCATAAAAAATATACAGGTTTCGCAAAGGCAAAATGCCAAAATCTCACAGGAAACACTCGTTTGCATAAAAAAGGAAGCACCTGCCCGCTTGAACCAACTTTCTCCCAGTGCTCACCCGAACACGGTGGAGTTGCCAGGTCCGTGAGGCTGCAGGGATCTTGGGGACGGAGTCAATCAAACGCGAACAGCAAAATTCTTTCCCCTCTGAAAAACAATTCACAAAGGTTGCCTTGGAGACTTATGTTTTAGGCCTCAGAGTCCTTGGACACTTTTGAAGACGGGAACGCATGGCGGAAAACATCCCTCGGACGCGCCCATACTGCACTTCCCACCCAGCTCCTCTAGGGGACCCAAAGTCCGAATGGCCTCTCCGACGTGGCCTCGCCCGATGGCTCCGCGGCTCCCGCGGACGCGAGTGGAGTGGTCCGGGCCTCTCGAAGGAGGATCCTCGATTACCCTGGGTCGATTGTGACCTCTGCCACCCCGCGAAACAACGCCCAACCCACTAGTCTACACAACCCTCACCAAAGTAGTGAACGACCAGACGACACAAAGAAAAAGGTGGCTCTGAGGCAATAGGCGCCAGCGACTAAAAGAGACAACTGGCGCGCCGCTAACGTCACTTCCGCCGGAGCATTGGGAGGGGCGTGCCTCGTTGCGTGGGCAGTTGGACAGGATGGAACTCTTTAGGATTCTAGTTTCCCTCCGCGTGGGTGCGGAGGTATCAAGGGGTCGGCTCAGTGCGTGGGTCGGCAGAGAGAAATGGGCCCACGGGACAAGGTGGGGGTTAAATCCGGGCTGTGGGCGGGGCTGTGGGCGGGGCCCATGTCCGGGGGCGGGGCTGGATGTGGGACCAGACCCACCGGTTGGCTTCCGTGACAGAATGGACCGGGAGGGCGAAACGTCGGGGGATGGACTCGCCCCTCAGGATGCTCATTAAAAACTTTCCCCACGTTCCTGGACCCCTTTCAGGATTCTCTCCAGTTGATAACCTGCCAATCCACAAAATGGCCTGCTTCCTCCATTCGATCACGTCTTTAGAACTTTATTTTCTGTTATTCCTTTTTATTTATCTGACCTTGCTAAATTCTAATCGTTGATTCCTCTGCGTTTTCAATGTATCGATACTTTCTGTAAATATTGCCATTTTTTTTTTTCTTTTCTTTCTTTCTTTTTTCTTTTCTTTTTTTTTTCCTTTGAGGCAGGGTCTGGCTCTGTTGCCCAGGCTGGAATGCAGTGGTGGGAGCATGGCTCACTGCAGTCTCGACCTCTCCAGGCTCAAGCCATCCTCCCATCTCAGCCTCCCGAGTAGCTGGGACACGGGCACACCACCACGCCCGGCTAATTTTTGTATTATTATTATTATTATCATTATTCTTATTATTTTGTAGAGACAGGGTCTAACCATGTTGCCCAGGCTGGTCTGGAACCCCTGGGCTCAAGTGATCTGCCCGCCTTGCACTCCTGAAGTGGGATTACAGGCGTGAGCCACCACGCACCATGCCTGGCCTTATTGTATATTTTTTTCTTCTTCAACTATGTATTTGTTACTATTTCTCATATCTTATCAAATTATTCAAAGCCTCCCATACTACATTGTGAAATACTACTGATACCAGGCATTCTTCACTTATTCTGTGCAAAAAAAAAAAAGAAGAAGACGACTGTTGGACTTGTGGTAGAGATTTAGTTGAATCTTTGGGTTATATTGGTATCTTTATAATACTGAGTCTTCCAGCCGGGCGCGGTGGCTCAAGCCTGCAATCCCAGCACTTTGGGAGGCTGAGACGGGTGGATCACGAGGTCAGGAGATCGAGACCATCCTGGCTAACATGGTGAAACCCCGTCTCTACTAAAAAATACAAAAAACTAGCCGGGCGAGGTGGCAGGCGCCTGTAGTCCCAGCTACTCGGGAGGCTGAGGCAGGAGAATGGCGTGAACCCGGGAGGCGGAGCTTGCAGTGAGCTGAGATCCGGCCACTGCACTGCAGCCCAGGCAACAGAGCGAGACTCCGTCTCAAAAAAAAAAAAAAAAATAATAATAATAATAATAATAATAATACTGAGTCTTCCTATGTGTGAATATACAATATCTCTCTATTTAGGTCTTCTTTAAATTCTTTCAGTAATGTTTTGAAATTTTCAGTTTACAAATATTTTACCTCTTGGAGTAAAGTTATTCCCATGTAACTTATTTGGATGCTTTTGTAAAAGGGATCACATTCTCAGTTTCCTTTTCTGATTGTTCATTGCTGGTGTATAGATACAAAACTAATTGTCATCTCTTGATGTTGTACTGTGCAACTTTACAGAATTTATTACAAGCTCTACTAGTTTTCTTGTAGATTCTTCAAAATTTTCTATATATCAAATATCACCTATAAATATACTTTTATTTGTTCTATTCTAATTGGGAAACCTTTTATTTTACTTTCTTGTGTGATTGCTCTGGCTAGAATTTCCTGTAGAGGCTGGGTGCGGTGGCTCATGCCTGTAATCCCATCATTTTGGGAGGCCGAGGTGGGTGGATCACCTGAGGTCAGGAGTTCCAGACCAGCCTGACCAACCTGGTGAAACCCCGTCTCTACTAAAAATACAAAAAAATTAGCCAGGCGTGGTGGTGGGCACCTGTAATCCCAGCTACTCAGGAGGCTGGGGCAGGAGAATCACTTGAACCTGGGAGGTGGAGGTTGCAGTGAGTGGAGATGGTGCCATTGCATGCCAGCCTGGGTGACAAGAGCAAAACTTCATTTCAAAAAAAAAAAAGAAAAGAAAAGAATTTCCTGTATAATGTTGAATAACAAAAGAGAAATCAGACCTCTCTTCTTCCTGATCTTAGGGATAATTTTTAGGCATTCACTATTGAACATGATGTTAGCTGTGTTTTTGTACGTGCATTTTGTCTTGTTGAATAAACTCCCTTCTATTTCTAGTTCTCTTAATTTTTTATTTTTTTATTTTTTTGAGACAGAGTCTCGCTCTGTCACCCAGGCTGGAGTGCAGTGGCACGATCTTGGCTCACTGCAACCTCCACCTCCAGGGTTCAAGCAATTTTCTGCCTCAGCCTCCCAAGTAGCTGGGATTATAAGTGCCCACCACACCTGGCTAATTTTTTTGTATTTTTAGTAGAGACGGGGTTTCACCAGCTTGGTCAGGCTGTTCTCCAACTCCTGACCTCATGATCCACCTGCCTCGGCCTCCCAAAGTGCTGGGATTACAGGCATGAGCCACCACGCCTGGCCAGTTTTCTTAATTTTTATCAAGGAAAAGTGTTGAGTTTCATCAAATGCCTTTCCTGCATTAGTTGAGGTGATTCTGTGGGATTTTTTGTCTTTTGTACTAATGTGAAGAATTACATTTTTAAATTTCCTTTTGTTGAAGCAACCTTGCGTTCCTGAGATAAATCTCACTAGTCATGGTGTATAGTGCTTTTAATGTGCTGTTGGATATGATTTACTAATATTTTTTAAGGATTTTTGCATCTATATTCATGAAAGATAGTCTCTAATTTCTTTTTTTTTTTTTTTTTTTGAGATGGAGTTTCACTCTGTTGCCCAGGCTGGAGCGCATTGCTGCAATCTTGGCTCAATGCAGCCTCAACCACCCCAGGCTCAAGCCATCCTCCCACCTCAGCCTCTCAAGAAGCTGTGAGCACAGATGCACCACTGTGCCTGGCTACTGTGTGTGTGTGTGTGTGTGTGTGTGTGTGTGTGTGTGTGTGTTTAGTTTTGCTCTTGTTGCCCAGGCTGGATTGCAGTGGTGTGATCTTGGCCCACCGCAACCTCCGCCTCCCAGGTTCAAGCGATTCTCCTGCCTCAGCCTCTCGAGTAGCTGGGACTACAGGTGTGCATCACCACACCTGGCTAATTTTTGTGTTTTTAGTAGAGACAGGGTTTCACCATGTTGGCCAGGCTGGTCTCAAACTCCTGACTTCAGGTGATCTGCCCATCTCAGTCTCCCAAAGTGCTGGGATTACAGGCGTGAGCCACCACACCTGGCTAATTTTTGTATTTTTTTTGTAGAGATGGGGTTTCACCATGTTACCCAGGCTGGCCTCCAACCCCTAAGCTCAAGCAATCTGCCCACCCTGGGCCTCCCAAAGTGCTAGGATTATAGGATGAGCCACCACTCCCAGCAAAAAAAAAAAAAAAAAAAGAAAGGAAAAAAAAAGAACGTGTTTTCTCCTGTTTTGGTTTGGTTTGGTTTGAGACAGAGTCTCCCTCTGTCGCCAGGCTGGAGTGCAGTGGCACAATCTCGGCTCACTGCAACTTCCACCTCCCGGATTCAAGCAATTCTGCCTCAGCCTCCCAAGTAGCTGGGACTACAGGTGCATACCACCATGCCCAGCTAATTTTTGTATTTTTAGTAGAGATGGGGTTTCCACCATGTTGGTCAGGATGGTCTTGATCTCTTTACCTCACGATCCACCTGCCTCGGCCTCCCGAAGTGCTGGGATTACAGACGTGAGCCACCACACCCAGCCTCCTGTTCTACTTTTTTGGAGGATATTGAGAAATACTGGTGTTGATTATTCTTTAAATGTTTGGTACAATTCGTTTGTGAATTGACACTTCTTTGGTCCTTGACAATTCACTGTTGGGAAGTTTTGAAATACTGATTTAATCTCTCTTCTTGTTACAGGTCTGTTGAGATTTTTCCTTACTTTTTAATCCAATTAATTTCTGTGTTTCTAGAAATGTGTCCATTTTATTTAGGTTATCTAACTAGTTGTACAATTATTTGTTCATAGAATCCTCTTATAATCTTTATTTCTGAATAGGATGTTGTTAGTGTGCCCCAGTTTCATTTCTAATTATTTGCATCTTCTGTCTTTTTTGTCAATCCAGGTGAAGTTTTTCGATGTTATCGATCTTTGCAAAGAGCAACTTTTAGTTTCATTGATTCTCATTGAATAGATTCTTATCTATTCTCCATTTCACATATTTCTCCTCTTTATTATTTCCTTTCTTCTGTTGGATTAGTTTACTTTCCTCGTTTTGGTAGTTCCACAAGATGTAAAATTATGTATAGGTATTTACAGCTATAAATTTCCTACTGAGGCCAGGTAATGTGGCTCACACCTGTACTCCCAGCACTTTGGGAGGCCAAGGCAAGAAGATTGCTTGAGCCCAGGAATTCAAAGCTGCAGTGAGCTGTGATCGTGCCACTGCACTGCAGCTTAGGGGACAGAGCCAGACCTTGTCTCAAATAATAATAATAACTTTCCACTGAGCACTGTCATTGCATCCTATAAGTTTAGGTCTGTCCTGTTCATTTTTGTTTCTCTCCACATATTTTCTTTTGTAATTTGTTTTTGTTGTTGTTGTTTGTGACTAGCAGAAATTTATTTCTTATAGCTCTAGAGGCTAGAAAGTCCAAGAACAAGGCACAAGTAGATTCAATGTCTCATGGGGGCCTGCTTCCTGGTTTACACATGACTGTCTTCTCACTGTGTCTTTACATAGTGCAAAGGGAAAGGCAGCTGTCTGGGCCTCTCATTTTAAAATTACTTTGTTTTTTGATATGTTCTGAGAAAGGATCTTGCTGTCTTGGCCAGACTGGAGCAATCCTCTCACCTCAGTCCACAGAGTAGCTGGGACTACAGGCACATGCCACCATACCCAGTTAATTTTTTAGAAAACTTTTCGTAGTGATAGGAATTCACTATGTTACCTGACTGGTCATGAACTCACAGCCTCAAGTGATCCTCCTGCATCAGCCTCCCAACGTGCTTGAATTACGGGCATGAGTCATCGTGCCCAACCTAATTGCTTTTTTTAATTGACAAATTTTCATTGTACATATTAATGGAGTATGAAATGATATTATAATTTATGAATGCAATACAGAATAATTAAATGAAGCTAATTAACATATCTACCATCTAAAGTACTTACCATATTTTGTGGTGAAAACAGATGCCTTGAAATTTATTCTTGATCCTCTGTTTTTTAAGTGTGTGTTAATTCACACATATTTATGTATTTTAATGTTTTTCTGCCATTATAGATTCTAACTTTATTCTGTTGTGTTCTGACAAGGTACTTTATATATATTCAGTGCTTTTAAATTTACTGAGACTCAGTTGGGTGTGGTGGCTCACACCTGTAATCCCAGCACTTTGGGATGCCAAGAGTGGATGGATCATTTGAGGTCAGGAGTTGGAGACCAGCCAGGTCAACATGGTGAAACCCTGCTTCTGCTAAAAATACAAAAATTAGCCAGGTGTGGTGGTGCACACCTGTAATCTCAGCTACTCAGGAGGCTGAGGCAGGAGAATAACTTGAACCTGGGAGGTAGAGGTTGCAGTGAGCCAAAATTGCACCCCTGCACTCCAGCCTGGGCAACATAACAAGACTCTGTCTCAAAAAAAGTAAAAATTTAGCCGGGCGCGGTGGCTCAAGCCTGTAATCCCAGCACTTTGGGAGGCCGAGATGGGCGGATCACGAGGTCAGGAGATCGAGACCATCCTGGTGAACACAGTGAAACCCCGTCTCTACTAAAGAAATACAAAAAACTAGCCGGGCGAGGTGGCGGGCGCCTGTAGTCCCAGCTACTCTGGAGGCTGAGGCCGGAGAATGGCGTGAACCCGGGAGGCGGAGCTTGCAGTGAGCTGAGATCCGGCCACTGCACTCCAGCCTGGGCTACAGAGCGAGACTCCGTCTCAAAAAAAAAAAAAAAAAAAAAAAAAAAAAGTAAAAATTTAAAAAAAAAAATTTACTGAGACTCATTCTGTGGCATATATATTTGACATATCCTGAAGATGTTCCACATGAACTTAAGAATGTGTGTTCTCATGATATCGGATGGACTGTTCTACGTGTCTCTGAGGGTTAGTTGGCTTATAGTATCTTTCAAGCTCTCTATGTCCTTTCTGATCTTCTATGTAGATGTCCTTTTATTAAAAGTGTCATACATAACTCTCCAATTATTGCTATGGAACAATCTATTTCTCCCTTAACTTTTGTCATATAACTTTGGGGTCTGTTTTTCATGCATACGTGTTTATGATTGCTGTATCTTTTTTCTCATTTTTAATTTTTTTAAAAGACAGAATCTCAGCCAGGCACGGTGGCTCACACCTGTAATTCCAGCACTTTGGGAGGCCAAGGTGGGCGGATCACAAGATCAAGAGATTGAGACCATCCTGGCTAACACGGTGAAACCTCATCTCTACTAAAAGTACAAAAATTAGCTGGGCATGCACCTGTAGTCCCAGCTACTCAAGAGGCTGAAGCAGGAGAATTGCTTGAACCTGGGAGGTGGAGGTTTCTGTGAGCCAAGATTGCATCACTGCACTCCAGCCAGGCGACATAATGAGCCTCTGTCTCAAAAAAAAAAAAGACAGAGTCTCATTATGTTGTTTACGCTGAACTTAAACTCCTAGGCTCAAGCAATCCTCCTGCCTCAGCATCCCAAGTCACTAGAACTAAAGGCATGTACCATCATGCATGGCTTGTTACATCTTCTTGATGAATTGAAGCTTATATCAATATATTGCCATCCCTTGTATATTATAAAGTCTTTTACTTTATTTGTCTGATATTATTATAGTCAATCCAATTGTCTTTTTGTTGCTATTTGCATGGAATATCTTCTTCCCATCCTTTCACTAACAACCTATCTGTTGCTTTTTATATAAAGTGAATTTCTTGTAGACAATACGATTTGATCATGGTCTTTATAATTTCATCCATTCTTCAACGGCATGACTTTTTCTTGGAGTGTTTGATTCATTTACATTTAAAGTAAAAATGAAGGATTTTCTTCCTGCCATTTTGCTATATGTGTTCTGAATGTCTTATACTTTTAGCTCCTTATTTCCTCCACTGCTGATGTTTTTGTGTGTGTTTACTTGATTTTTAGAGTGAATCCTTTAACTCTCTTCTAATTTTCATTTATGTACGTTGCACTTATATTTTCTTTTTCTTTTTTTGCTTTGTTTTGTTTTGTTTTTGAGACAGAGTCTTGCTGTGCCGTCCAGGCTGGACTGCAGTAGCACAATCTCACCTCCCAGGTTCAAGTGATTCTTGTGCCTCAGCTTCCTGTGTAGCTGGGACTACAGGCTTGTGCCACTATACCTAGCTAATTTTTGTATTTTTAGTAGAGACAGGGTTTCACCATGTTGGCCAGGCTGGTCTTTAACTCCTGACCTCATGTGATCCACTCATCTCACCCTCCCAAAGTGTTAAGATTACAGGTGTGAGCTACCACATTCATATTTACTTTCTTTTTTTTTTTTTTTTTTTTTTTTTTTTTTTTTTTTTTTTGAGATGGAGTCTTCTTGCTCTGTTGCCTAGGCTGAAGTGCAGTGGTGTGATCTCAGCTCACCACAACCTCTGGCTCCTAGGTTCAAGCGATTTTCCTGCCTCAGCCTCCCAAGTAGCTGACACTACAGGCATGCACCACTGTACCTGGCTAATTTTTGTATTTTTAGTAGAGACGGGGTTTCACTATGTTGGCCAGGCTGGTCTCAAACTCCTGACCTTGTGATCCACCCGCCTCGACTTCCCAAAGTGCTGGAGTTAAAGGCATGAGCTACCGCACCCAGCAGCATTTCTTGTATGGCAAGTGTAGTGGTAACCTTTCTTGGCATTAGTTTTTCTAGGAATGTCTTAAATTCTCCCTCATTTCTGAACGTTTCTGGTGAGCACAGAATTCTTGATTGATAGTGTTTCTTTTTCAGTTCTTTTTTTTTTTTTTTTTTTTTTTTGAGACGGAGTCTCGCTCTGTCACCCAGGCTGGAGTGCAGTGGCCAGATCTCAGCTCACTGCAAGCTCCGCCTCCCAGGTTCACGCCATTCTCCGGCCTCAGCCTCCCAAGTAGCTGGGACTACAGGCGCCCGCCACCTCGCCCGGCTAGTTTTTTTGTATTTAATAGAGACGGGGTTTCACCGTGTTTGCCAGGATGGTCTCGATCTCCTGACCTTGTGATCCGCCCGTCTCGGCCTCCCAAAGTGCTGGGATTACAGACTTGAGCCACCGCGCCCGGCCCTCTTTTTCAGTTCTTCAATATGTCATCTCACCAACTATGTCCCTCATGATTTCTGATGATATATTTGTTATTAATAGTACTGAGAATCCCTTTATGTAAGGAATCACTTCTTTCAGCACTCTTTGTCTTTGCCATTTGACATTTTGATGATAATGTGATTCACTGTGGGCCTGAGTTTCTCTCTTTTTAAAAAAAAAATTTTTTTTTTTGAGATGAAGTTTTGCTCTTGTTGCCTAGGCTTGAGTGCAAAGGTGCAATCTTGGTTTACTGCAACCTCCGCTTCCCAGGTTCAAGTGATTCTCCTGCCTCGGCCTCCTGAGTAGCTGGGATTACAGGCACCTGCCACCATGCCTGATTGAGTTTCTCTTACTTGGAGTTTGTTGAGCTTCTTGGATTTAAAGATTCATGTCTTTCATCAAATTTGGAAAGTTTTGCTTAATATTTCTTCACATTTTACTTCTTCCCCTTTATTTCTCTCTTATCTTTCTCCACCTTCCATAATGTGTAGTTGATCTGATGCATGGTGTACTACAGGTCCTTTAAGTTCTGTTTGGTCTTCATTCTTTTTCCTTTAGTCCCCTCAGAGTTGATATTTTTCAAAAGTTCTGTCTTCAAATTTGTGGATTCTTTCTTCTGCATGCTCACATCTTCTGTGAAAGAGAAGATGTAACCAGTGACCAAAGAACTAATGTTAGGAGTTTGGCTTTACAAAGAAAATAGCTCCATGTTATCCTATTTAGAATTGGTAGGTATTTTATTTAGAAAGTATTTTGAAAAGAAAATAAAAAAGGATATAATCTAGAAAGCAAAGTGCAGAAAACTTTACAAAGAACACTTACATAAAAACATTTAAAAGGAATTAAAACAGTTCCTTCTCTGAGAATAAATGAAAATGTGAATAAATGGATAGACAATGAAAATGTGGAAAAGCTCATGTAATAGTGCTTTTTATCTTCTGCCATGGACCCTGGTGGACTGAACAAAGGAGGATGAACACAGGAATAAAGACAAAGATTAAAAGATCTGTTTTAAAAGAAGGGGTCAGGCTGGGCACGGTGGCTCAAGCCTGTAATCCCAGCACTTTGGGAGGCCGAGACGGGCGGATCACGAGGTCAGGAGATCAATACCATCCTGGCTAACATGGTGAAACCCCGTCTCTACTAAAAAATACAAAAAACTAGCCGGGCGAGGTGGCGGGCGCCTGCAGTCCCAGCTACTCGGGAGGCTGAGGCAGCAGAATGGCATAAACCCGGGAGGCAGAGCTTGCAGTGAGCTGAGATCCGGCCACTGCACTCCAGCCTGGATGACAGAGCGAGACTCCGTCTCAAAAAAAAAAAAAAAAAAGAAGGGGTCAGGGGGCTCCTTGCTTCCAGTGAACAAGGGCCCTGAGCTTCTAGAGCCCTTTGTATCTATTGAGTAAAGGAAATAGAGAGTAGGGGGTGATTGTCAGCCAGCTGCATGATTTAGTGCAGGCCTGCATGTCTGCTTTCTTTTTTTTTTTGAGACAGAGTCTTGCTCTGTCTCCCAGGTTGGAGTTCAGGGGCGCCATCTCGGCTCACTGCAAGCTCTGCTACCGGGGTTCACACCATTCTCCCGCCTCAGCCTCCCGAGTAGCTGGGACTACAGGTGCCCACCACCACGCCCGGCTAATTTTTTTGTCTTTTTTAGTAGAGACGGGGTTTCACTGTGTTAGCCAGGATGGTCTTGATCTCCTGACCTCGTGATCCACCCACTTCGGCCTCCCAAAGTGCTGGGATTACAGGCGTGAGCCACCGTGCCCGGCCACATGTCTGATTTCTTTGGACAGTAGGCTCCAGATGTTCCAGTAGATAACCTCAAGGAGCATGGTGCCATGGAGTAATTGCCCTCAGCATGCCTTCTGGTGGCAGGCGCAGATGTGTTTGCCCACATCCTGCATTCATGATAAACAGTTTGCTGCTTGATCATATAGCCTCCGGTGGAATGCTGAGTTGGTCACAACCCTCAGGCTTTCAGCTCCCAACATCTCCCCTTTTCTATTTTTGCATTAATTGAATGAATGTAAGGCCAGGTTGGGCAGCTCTCATTTTCTGATTGGCAGTCCATCCAATTTTACAGAGTATGAAAAGCAAACAAGGACAGAACAGCATTATTCCCAGAACAATATATAAGATGTTAATGTGGAACTTTAGATAAGTCCAAGGGTTGAGGCTCTCCAGACCTCACTGGAATTCGGTCCATGCTTCTAAAGAAGGCTGAAATTCTTGAGTTTGCTTATTTAGATCAAGAATTTTGCTTTGTGGGAGGCTGAGGCAGCAGAATGGCGTAAACCCGGGAGGCGGAGCTTGCAGTGAGCTGAGATCCGGCCACGGCACTCCAGCCTGGGCGACAGCGCGAGACTCCGTCTCAAAAAAAAAAAAAAAAAAGAATTTTGCTTTGTAATTCACCAATATCAAAGGTGATATTGGATGTGAAAGCTCCCTGCAAATGGGCTGTCACAAGGTCCCACAGATAGTCACTTTGGTTATATTCTAAGTTGGTTACATAAATATGAGTGTGATTAAAATGACAGCACAATTGCTGTTGCAATTGTAAGCTTCGTACTTGTTCACCTAACCATAGAACCATGGATTTCAACATTGCCACTTCGGTTTGTAACTCAGTGTTAATTTTACTCTGAAATTGCCATGTTTTGTTGGTGGTACGTGTCTAGTTCTCTACGTACTGAACTGTTTGAACAGAACTATGCAAAGCTACAGAGAACATTACTACAGAAGTTATTAGTGTGACCGAGGAAATAATAGCAAAAATTATCATGCCTAAGGCTTTACGGATACAATGAGTAAGCTGAGTTAGAAGAAGTTTCATGACGGGCAGATCACGAGGTCAGGAGATCGAGACCATCCTGGCTAACCCGGTGAAACCCTGTCTCTACTAAAAAATACAAAAAACTAGCTGGGTGAGGTGGCAGGCGCCTGTAGTCCCAGCTACTCGGGAGGCTGAGGCAGGAGAATGGCGTGAACCTGGGGAGGCGGAGCTTGCAGTGAGCTGAGATCCGGCCACTGCACTCCAGCCTGGGCAACAGAGCGAGACTCCGTCTCAAAAAAAAAAAAAAAAAAAGACGTTTCATGAAGTGCAAAGCAGGGGTGGCAGCCCAAGGCTCAGATGGATTAACAGGAATCCATACCCCAGGGATGTGACCCAGAATTATCAAAGTAGAGATGTGTTAGCACTGTGCTATGATTAATACAGTGATAGAACTGACAAGATTTACATGTCAACTGGGTATTGTTTACCTGGAGCTGGTCCTTCTTAGCTGCCATAAAGACATAAGGATTAAAAACACAAACCATAAATTTAGTGGTGATATTCTTTACAAATGTAACATCAAAACTGCGTCAAGTAGCAGTACTAGTATCAGAGAGTACCCCTACACAGATACTACCATTTGTAAATAGGACTGCTGCTTTCCATATGGTTTCTTGAATTGGACCTTTCCTACCTAGATGTTGCCACTGAAGAAGAGGCGGGATAAAGCCTGTTCCATGCCAAGCAACCCGGGCAGCAGAATGGGATTGGATCCCAGTGTGTTATAAAGAAGCATTGGCCGGGCACGGTGGCTCACGCCTGTAAACCCAGCACTTTGGGAGGCCGAGGCAGGTGGATCAAAAGGTCAGGAGATCGAGACCATCCTAGCTAACACGGTGAAACCCCGTCTCTACTAAAAATACAAAAAAATTAGCCAGGTGTGGTGGCAGGCGCCTGTAGTCCCAGCTTCTCGGGAGGCTGAGGCAGGAGAATGGTGTGAACCTGGGAGGCGGAGCTTGCAGTGAGCCGAGATAGTGTCACTGCACTCCAGCCTGGGCATCAGAGCGAGACTCCATCTCAAAAAACAAAACAAAACAAAACAAAAGAAGCAGCATTGAAAGCCTTCTACCAATGTCAATGAAGTCTGTGCCATGATGTCTGATTTTCATCTTTACTATCTAGTTGACCTTTAGGTCCCCAATCCACAATGTCTCCAGTTAACATAGTTTGTTTTCTAACCAGTAGGCCAAGACACTGGGTCCATGGAGGGGGGGTAGGAACTATTGAAGGGAATCCATTCCATATAGTCAACACAATTGGGGTGATTGGGCCAGGAATGGTTGGTTAGCACACCAGTTACATTAATAGAACTAAGACCTAAAAAGCACATGACTTTTCCATGGTAACTCAACCGTGCTTGAGCTTGACTTGTAAGACAGCTACTATGGTTGAACAACATCTTTGTAGTGCTACACCAGGGGAGTCCTTCCAGTGGGACCGTATAATTGATGACATTGGTCTGAGAGTCTATGTCAGGGGGAGTTAGGGGTACTGGAGCCCACACTCCCTGATCATGATAGATTTCAGGAGGAGTGTCACTCCAAAGTACAGGCCGTACTACTGGGGGATTAGGAACATATTCCCAATATGTTTTTGACTCTGCACAGGGAAAACATACCACACAGGACATTATGGCTAACATGGCCAAGAACATGGAATCAAGGGTTTTTGCCTGGCTCTGATGCTCCAGTAGTTTCTCAGCTTCCTGGTTTTCTTGAGTTGCCCTCAGGTTATGGGGGTTGATGTCATCGTGACTCCAGTTAGCCTTCTCTCTGTCTTTGCACTCAGGCTCAGCTGGCTCATGGCCCACACTGGAAGGACCAGGCCCACGGTTGGCCACCATGGATCCCTCCAGTTTCCCATTCCATGGTCACAACGTACCTTGAGGGCACCCAAACGGTTTTGTCCACCTTCTGGAAAAACACAAGCATACCCTCATCCTCACATCAGTAAATCCACCAGACCTTTCCATTGTCCTTCTGGGGATTTCCATAACACTTTCAGAAGAACTTTCCTCTTTTCCTCTAACACTTGCCAATGTCTTTCTGCTGAAGTCTTACCACCCATACAAGGAGTCAAAAAATTTAAAGTAAATAGGGCTAAACGTAGTTTTGTTTGAGGTAGTAGCTGGTCTCCTATTTCCCCTTTCTGTTTTTTCAACATGTGTTGCAATGTTTGATGTGCCCACTCTATAATTCCTTGTCCTCAAGGGTTGTAAGAAATTCCTGTTTTGTGCATTATAGCCCAAAGCTGTAGGAAATTTTGAAAAGCATGACTAGCATAAGCAGGTTGATTGGCTGAGACCAGTTCGGTCAGCGAGACCCTAACCCAGTGGTGCCAGAGGAACTAAAGGCACACACACAGAAATATAGAGGTGTGGAATGGGAAATCAGGGGTCTCAAAGCCTTCAGAGCTGAGAGCCTCGAACAGAGATTTACCCACGTATTTATTAACAGCAAGCCAGTGATAGGCATTGTTTCTATAGATTATAGATTAACTAAAAGTATTCCTTATGGGAAACAAAGGGATGGGCCGAAATAAAGGGATGGGTCTGGCTAGTTATCTGCAGCAGGAGCATGTCCTTAAGGCACAGATCGCTCATGCTATTGTTTGTGGTTTAAGAATGCCTTTAAGCGGTTTTCTGCCCTGAGTGGGCCAGGTGTTCTTTGCCCTCATTCCAGTAAACGCACAACCTTCCAGCGTGGGTGTCTTGGCCATCACAAACATGTCACAGTGATGCAGAGATTTTGTTTATGGCCAGTTTTGGGGCCAGTTTATGGACAGATTTTGGGGGGCCTATTCCCAACATCCATTGTCAGTTTTTAATTGTTTATGGGCCCCCATATGAGCAAATGACAGACAATGTCATTGTACCTGACCAGCTGTCTCACCTGTTTGGCATGTAGCATGCAACATATGAGAATAAGTGTCTATAGTCACATGAACATAGCTAAGCTTGCCAAAGGCTGCTATATGTGTAACATCCATTTGCCAGATTTGATTTGGAGCCAAGCCTCGTGGATTGCATCCTTCTATGGGTATAACACCTGTGACATGCTGATAAGTGGGACAGGCTTGCACAATAGCTCGAGACTGGCTGTGAGGCAGATGAAACATACGGGTAAGGGCAGAGGTGTTTTGATGCAGTAATGCATGAGAAGCTTGAGCTTGTTCAAATACAGAACCAATCAGTTTATCTGCTTTGTCACTGCCTAAAGATAATGGTCCAGGGAGTTGTGTGTGAGAACAGATATGAGAAATATGAAAAGGAGCAGCATGAGAGTTAACAGCTTGTTGAAGTCTTAGAAACAAGTTAAGCAGTTCTGGCTCTAGTGTATTTTTAATGGTAGCAGTTTCTATGTGACTGGCTACATTAACAACATAAGCTGAATCACAGACAATATTAATAGGAGTTGAAGCTGTAATCTCTAAAACTAGAATGACTCAATTAGTTTTGAGCAATAAGCTGAAACCCCAGAGGTCCTTATTGTTGGAGTATGTTTAGGTCCACAAATAGCTGTGCAGCCTTTGGAAGAGCCATCAGTAAAATAAGTTTGTCCATCTGGAATAGGTTTGTGAAGAGTGATCACAGGAAGAATGAAAGAATGGACTTTATAAAATTGCAAAATTTTGTCTGAGGGGTAATGATTATCTATTGCACCTACAAAATCTGCGAGAGCAGTTTGCCATACGGTCGACATTGCCCATGATGAGGCCTGTTGCTGGGAGTCTAAAGGAACAATAATCTTACCAAGGTCACATCCTGTCAGCATTTTTGACCTATGCCTGCCCATTGTCACAATTTGCATAATTAAGGAAAGATAGACTTGCAAAGTTTTCACTGTTTGATTAGATAAAAATAGCCATTCTATCACTGTTACAGATTTCTCTAATCATTGGCCCAGGAGTCCTGTTGGAGAATGGGGGGTATGAAAAATAAACAAAAGCAAAGGTTTTTGCAGCTGCAGCTGTGAGGCATGTCATTGTTGAAGCATTTGCTCAGTTGTAACTCAACTTCTACCTTTTTTGTAAGCTGCTGCAGGGAATTTAAAGAAGAATCTCCTTGTGGGGTTTGATAAAGATGTGTAAGTTGATAAGTAGCAATACCTAGCATTGGTCACAACCAATTAATGTCCCATAACAATTGTCGAAAATCATTTAAAGTCTGTAACCTGTCTTTATGGAGAATGACTTTCTGAGGTCGTACACTGCTCTCTGTAACAATAGTTCCTAAGTAATGGTATGGGGAAGTTGTTTGCACTTTCTCTGGAGCAATTTTGAGCTTCCATTTAACAAGAGCTCGCTTTACTTCTCTGAATAATTGATGCAATATTTGATCTGTAGAAGCAGCCAAAAGAATATCATCCATGTAATGAATGATATATGCAGTGGGAAACGTATTTCGAGGCTCTTTTAATGCTCTTCGCACAAAATGCTGACATAATGTGGGACTGTTAAGCATGTCTTGGGGTAAAACTTTCCATTGATAATGAGAAACAGGTTCTTTTTTATTAATAGAAGATACAGAGAAGGTGAATCAAGGCTTATCTTTCTCATGTAATGGTATAGTAAAGAAAAAATCTTTAAGATCTATTACTATGGCCGGGCGCGGTGGCTCAAGCCTGTAATCCCAGCACTTTGGGAGGCCGAGACGGGCGGATCACGAGGTCAGGAGATCGCGACCATCCTGGCTAACATGGTGAAACCCTGTCTCTACTAAAAAATACAAAAAAACTAGCCGGGTGAGGTGGCGGGCGCCTGTAGTCCCAGCTACTTGGGAGGCTGAGGCAGGAGAATGGCGTGAACCCGGGAAGCGGAGCTTGCAGTGAGCCAAGATTGTTCCACTGCACTCCAGCCTGGGCGACAGAGCGAGACTCCGTCTCAAAAAAAAAAAAAAAAAAAAAAAAAAAAGATCTATTACTACAAGAGGCCAGTCCCTTGCAATGGCTGCGAGAGATGGCAGACCTTGCTGTAATGCACCCATTGGTTTAATCTGTGCATTAATAGCTCTCAAATCATGTAGGAATCGTCATTTTCCTGACTTCTTTGGAATTACAAATACTGGTGAATTCCAGAAGCTAACTGACTCTTCAATATGTCATGCATTCAATTGCTCTTTTACTAGCTGATAGAGTTGAGCTAGCTTCTCCTGCGATAGGGGCCATTGATCCACTCACACAGGTTTGCCAGTCAGCCACTCCAGCGGCAAAGCAGTGGGTAGAGGAGAAATATCAATGACCCCAATCATAAACCCTGATGTCCCAATCTTTTCCTGTCTTCTAGTTATTGATATTGGGTTAGGGTTTCCTTGTAGGAATTTTTCTAAACCTTTTCCACTCTGATATCCCATGTCTTTCAAATTTTATTTTATTTATTATTTATTTATTTGTTTGTTTGTTTGCTTATTTTGAGACGAAGTCTCACAGTTGGAGTGCAGTGGCGCCATCTCGGCTCACTGCAAGCTCCACTTCCCGGGTTCATGCCATTCTCCTGCCTCAGCCTCCCAAGTAGCTGGGACTACAGGGACCCACCACCACTCCCAGCTAACTTTTTGAATTTTTTAGTGGAGACAGGGTTTCACCGTGTCAGCCAGGATGATCTCGATCTCCTGACCTTGTGATCCACCCGCCTCGGTCTCCCAAAGTGCTGGGATTACAGGCGTGAGCCACCATGCCCAGCTGTCTTTCAACATTTTAAATCCTGGGTTATCAAAGTTTTCATTTGCAAGTCTCATATCCCAAGCTGTAAGTAAGTCTCGACCCCATAAATTCATAGCTATATTTGCAACATAAGGCTGGAAAGCACATGATTGTCCATCCGGACCAAGACAAGGTAAAATCTCAGCACTCTGTTGAATGCTTTGAGCAGCTCCTACCCCCACTAGGGATGTGGAGGTTCATCTGAGGGGCCAAGATGGAGGCCAAGCTTTACTGGATATTACTGACACATCAGCTCCTGTGTCTACAAGCTCATAAATTTTTTTTCCTTTAATTTGCACTACACAGTGGGTCTATTAGAGGCTATGGGTTGTGATAAATAGATTTCTCGTGTAGTTGTGCTCTCAAACCCCTTATTTACTCATTTCTCCTTTTGTGGAGAAGGGTGTAATTTGCAGGGGATAAGCAATAATATATCCCCCTGGGTCAAAAATCCAAAGATCTTGTGACATTAAAACTACTTGAATTTCTCCTTCATAATTGGAGTCAACTACTCTGGGGATTACTTTGATGTCTTGCAAGTTAAGGCAGTGCCTAAAATTAGTCCCATGTGTCCTGCTGGTAAAGGTCCCCAAATGCCAGTGGGAACTTTGGTAGGTTTGTCTCCTCCAACTAGTATAATTCTTTCTCTGGTGGGGAGATCTAATCCTGTGCTACCTGGTGTTCTTGGGGAGAGGGAATCAATATTCGTCCTGGGACCCACTCCCGAAGTGGGGTTGTGGTCTGAACTGGGAATGCCCTCATTGTTTGAGGGGCTCAGGTCCAGTCCCCCTTCTCATTTCCCGACAGGTGGGGTGCCATTCTGATGAAATTCTGAGCGGCATTGATTAGCCCAATTATTTCCTTTGTTACAGCGAGGACAGAGTCCTGGCGTTTTTTCCACTGGCAGGGGCACCACATTGTAAAATCCTTTCTGTTCTGAGATCTGGTAGCATTCCTTTTTAAAACGTCCTGTTTTTCCACAATTATAACATTTTCCCACTTTGGGGTTTGAGCCTTGACTCCTTTTAGATTTGTCAACTACTAAACTAGCCATTGCTTGCACTAACATTGTAGGATGTTGAAATTCAGTCCCTACATCCTGACAAGCTTTAAGGTAATCCCCCAAGCTCTTTGTGGATCTCACAAGAGCCATTGCACATTTGCAATCTGCATTTTTGTTTTCATGGGCTAGAGTTATGGCAAGCATTTCTGTAGCAGAGGCATTGAGGAACCTGATGCCTCACTGCCTCTTGCAGGCACGTGATAAATTGTGCATAAGGTTCCCATGATCCCTGCGTGACAAGTAGAAAAGACTGCACTGGAACTCCCTCTTCAGGAATTGTGCTCCAAGCATGCTTGGCAGCTAAGGCGGACTGGTGGTAAGCAGACTCTGGGAGTGTTAATTGTTGTACCAGATCTGAAAAGGGGTCACTGCCTGTCAGCATTTTCTCTGTAGTGTTTCCTTGACCAGAGGCATGATTCTGCCTAGCCTGGTCTGTGCACATTTCTTGTCAATTTAAACTCCATGTGAGATATGCACTGGTGGATAAGCAAGTGCGAGCCAAATGTTTTATATCAAAGGGTGGGAGGCACATGGCTCCGAACATTGATTCTAACAGCCTTGCAGTAAACAGGCTTTGCACTCCATTATTAAGCACACTAGCTTTTAATTCTTTTTTTTTTTTTTTGAGACGGAGTCTCGCTCTGTCGCCCAGGCTGGAGTGCAGTGGCGCGATCTCGGCTCACTGCAAGCTCCGCCTCCCAGGTTCACGCCATTCTCCTGCCTCAGCCTCCCGAGTAGCTGGGACTACAGGCGCCCACAACCGCGCCTGGCTAATTTTTTGTATTTTTAGTAGAGACGGGGTTTCACCGTGGTCTCGATCTCCTGACCTTGGGAGGACGCCTCGGCCTCCCAAAGTGCTGGGATTACAGGCGTGAGCCACCGCGCCTGGCCAATTCTTTTACTAATTTAAACTCTATAGGAGTGCACTCATGTAAAAGATGTTGTGGATCATTCAGATCAGGCCTTACAGTAATAAGAAAAGTGCAAGGTCCTAAAAGTTCCCCAGCCATAGCAGCAGCATGCAAAATTTTTTATACGTGGGTTTCTACTTCTGCTACTGGATGGGGTGGCAGAGGCCAATTCTCCTCTCCTATTTCCTGCTTAGCAAGCAGCCAATTCTCCTCCCCTTTCTCCTGCGCATTATTTTCAATAGGCGCTGTCAGAGGAACAAATGATGTTTTTAATTCTTGAGACTCAGAACCTGACTCCTGTTGTCTGACAGAATAAGAAGACGACAATGGCAGTAGGACTGTGTAAACCAAACCCCAAGCAGAAAAAACAGAAGGGTCTACTTTGAGACCTTTTTGATGAGCCCATTTCAAACCCTCTTCTGCTTTGTCCCAATTTTCCACATTGAGAGTGCCTGCCTGCAGAAACCATGGGTTATGTGTAATAACCTCCTGCAGAAGCCTAGTTAATGTCTGAATTAACTTGAGCTCCAGACTGTTTCAACAGAACTTTAAGCAATTGCACATAATGTTTTTCTTCAACAGACAAATTCTGCCCCATGTTACCCTGATTCAGAAACTTCCCATTCCCAGTACTTCTTTAGAGCACTGACCTTATACTCCCTGCTGGCAGATTTTTTCCAGGGTCCTCATTCATCTTGTTAGTTTCACTTCCTCTGCTCCAGCAGACCTTCTTCATTCATGTCTTTGAAGTCCCTGTTCGTGACACCACTTTGCCACAGACCCTGGTGGACTGAACATATTCGTTTTAAAAGAAGGGGTCAGGGGGCTGCTTGCTTCTAGTGAACAAGGGCCCTGAGCTTCTAGAGCCCTTTGTATTTATTGAGTAAAGGAAATAGGGAGGAGGGGGTGATTGTCGGTCAGCTGTTTGATTTAGTGCAGGCCTACATGACTGCTTTCTTTGAACAGGAGGCTCCAGATGTTCCAGTAGATAACCTCAAGGAGCACAGCACCAGGGAGTGATTGCCCTAGGCATAACTTCGGCTGGCAGGCACAGATGTCAGTTTGCCCACATGCTGCATTTATGATAAACAGTTTGCTGTTTGATCATATAGCCTCCAGTGGAATGCTGAGTTAGTCATGACCCTCAGGCTTTCAGCTTCCAAAAATCTTCACTATTGAGAATTCTTTCATGTAAGGAATTACTTCTTTCAGCACTCTTTGTCTTTGCCATTTGACATTTTGATGATAATGTGACTCACTGTGGGCGTCTCTTGAGTTTCTCTTACTTGGAGTTTGCTGAGCTTCTTGGATTTAAAGATTCATGCCTTTCATCAAATTTGGAAAGTTTTACCTATTATTTCTTCACATTTTAATTCTTCCCCTTTATTTCTCTCTTATCTTTCTCCACTGGCTTCTCACAAGACAGGGCTGTCCCACACAATGACACTTTTCTGCCTGGGGCTCACCTGTGCAGGTGACTTGAAGGATTCCTCTCTTCGCTGACCTCAACTTTTTGTGCTACACCTTGTTAATCATAGTACATTTGCAGAGCTGATACCCTGCTCATGGAACAAGACACAGGATGTGGGAGTGATGAGTAGAAGACAAGAAGTTTGCACAAAAAGAATTCTAACACTTTGGATTTAAAGCATTCTGAATATAGACAAGTCCAATTTTAGAAACAGCAAAATAATAAGAACAGAAATTTTTCACAAGGACTCAAAAGCAAACACCCTCACTCACTACCCCATATAGAACTAATCCTTGAAAACCATGACAGAGAAAATGAAATCCATGCAATGAACAGATTTTTATTTTCTTGGGAAGTCACTAGACTGCCTCACAAGGACAGGGACCATCCATTTTGTGTTCACCACTAACTTGCCATTATTATGGCAAATCTTGGAACACAAGACATGCTTAAGAGCAACTATTTGCTGCATTACAAATGAAGAAGTAATGAGGCCAGCCTGCTCCATCAAGGTTAAGTTTCTAAAGTTCTCCAGCAACATGTCTCTGTACAGGTTTTCCCAAACAAAGTCCAGTAATGCCCACTCCTCCAATGATAAGTCACTGCCATTTACTTGAAGGTTGAGGAGTTCTAAAGCATCACACATATATTCTGGCTCAGGCAATGAACATCTTCAAGAATGTACCAGGATGGATGTCGCAGGAGGATGATGGATGGGCTGGTAGCATTAGGGAAGGAGACTCAAAACAGGAATTCAGACATGTTCTTGAGGCCTCTTATTATCTGCCCCATGACTCACTTCTCTCCTCAGACACTGAACCATCTTCTAGGCTTATGGCTTTAATGGCTTCACTAGCATATAGTTGGTTTTCCACATATAGTTGTTTTTCCACTATGTTGTAAAAACCTGGTGGCTCATGCCTGTAATCCCAGCACTTCGGGAGGCCAAGGTGGGTGGATCACTGAGGTTGGGAGTTTGAGACCAGCCTGACCAACATGGAGAAACCCCTTCTCTCCTAAAAATAAAAAATTAGCCAGGCATGGTGGCACATGCCTGTAATTCCAGCTACTTGGGAGGCTGAGGCAGTAGAATCACTCAAACATGGGAGGTGGAGGTTGTGGTGAGCCAAGATTGTGCCATTGCACTCCAGCCTAGGCAACAAGAGCGAGACTCCATTCCAAAAAAAAAAGGAGTAGGGGAGAATGAATATTGAGAAGACAACTAGCTATTATTTGACCTGTGAGGTCAGAGAGAATTTTCTTATAAATAAGAATAAAGAAGCCAGGAGTGGCAGCTCACGCCTATAATCCCAGCACTTTGGGAGGACAAGGCAGGTGGATCACAAGGTCAAGAGATCAAGACCATCCTGGTCAACATGGTGAAACCCCGTCTCTACTAAAAATACAAAAATTAGCTGAGTGTGATGGTGCATGCCTGTAGTAGTAGCTGCAGTCCCAGCTATTCGGGAGGCTGAGTCAGGAGAATCGCTTGAACCCAGGAGGTGGAGGTTGCAGTGAGCAGAGATTGTGCCACTGCACTCCAGCCTGGTGACAGAGCAAGACTCCACCTCAAAAATAAATAAATAAAAAAATAAGGAAGCTGAGCGCGATGGTTCATGCCTATAATCCCAGCACTTTGGGAGGCCGAGGTGGGTGGATCACCTGAGTTCAGGAGTTCCAGACCTGCCTGTCCAATATGGTGAAACCCCATCTCTACTAAAAATACAAGAAATTAGACAGGCATGGTGGCACGCCCCCGTAATCCCAGCTACTCAGGAAGCTGAGGCAGGAGAATCACTTGAACCCGGGAGGCAGAGGTTGCAGTGAGCTGAGATCGTGCCATTACACTCCAGCCTCGACAACAAGAGTAAAATTCTGTCTCAAAAAATATATAAATAAAAATAAAGGGCCGGGCACGGTGGCTCACGCCTGTAATCCCAGCACTTTGGGAGGCCGAGGTGGGTGGATGACCTGAGGTCGGGAGTTCGAGACCAGCCTGACCAACATGGAGAAACCCCGTCTCTACTAAAAATACAAAATTAGCCAGGCGTGGTGGCACATGCCTATAATCCCAGCTACTACGGAGGCTGAGGCAGGAGAATTGCTTGAACCTGCAAGGCAGAGGTTGCGGTGAGCCGAGATCGTGCCATTGCACTCCAGCCTGGGCAACAAGAGTGAAACTCCGTCTCAAAATAATAATAATAATAATAAAATAAAAAAATAAAGGGCCAGGCGCAGTGGCTCACGCCTGTAATTCCAGAACTTTGGGAGGCCTGGGCGGGCGGATCACGAGATCAGAAGATCAAGACCATCCTGACCAACATGGTGAAACGCCATCTCTACTAAAAGTACAAAAATTAGCCAGGCATGGTGGGGGGCACCTGTAGTCCCAGCTACTCGGGAGGCTGAGGCAGGAGAATCGCTTGAACCCGGGAGGCAGAGGCTGCAGTGAGCCGAGATCCCACCACTGCACTCCAGCCTGGACAACAGAGTGAGCCTCTGTCATAAAATAAAATAAAATAACATAAAATAAAATAAAATAAAATAAAATAAAATAAAATAAAAAAGGCCAGGTGCAGTTGCTCATGCCGGTAATCCCAGCACTTTAGGAGGCCAAAGCAGGAGGCTCTGAGGCCAGTGGTTCTAGACCAGCCTGGGCAACATAGTGAGACCCCCATATCTTTTTTTTTTTTTTTTTTTTGAGACGGAGTCTCGCTCTGTGGCCCAGGCTGGAGTGCAGTGGTGCGATCTTGGCTCACTGCTAGCTCCACCTCATGGGTTCACACTATTCTCCTGCCTCAGCCTCCTGAGTAGCTGGGACTACAGGTGCCCGCCACTACACCTGGCTAATTTTTTTGTATTTTTTTTAGTACAGACAGGGTTTCACTGTTAGCCAGATGGTCTCGATCTCCTGATCTTGTGATCCGCCCGCCTCAGCTTCCCAAAGTGCTGGGATTACAGGTGTGAGCCACCGTGCCTGGCCCCCCATCTCTATTTAAAAAAATTTTTTTTTTAAAGAAGAAATGCAACCGTTAAGACTGCATCTATCCCATGAACACAAAGCCTTGTCCCGCCCACTGCGCCACCTATACACACTCGCTGGCAGCTCACCATGGATGATGATATTGAGGTGCTTGTAGTTGACAATGGCTCCAGCATGTGCAAGGCCAACTTTGCAAGTGACAATGTCCCCTGGGCTGTCTTCCTCTCCATCGTGGAGCATCCGCACACCAGGGCATTATGGTGGACATAGGTCAGAAGGACTTCTACGTGGGTGAACAGGCCCAGAGCAAAAGATGTATAAAGGCCCACATTTCCTTACGATGGGGTTCCAATCCACTCTAAGCTCTTCCATGTTGTGCAAGATCACCTTCTTTGATTTCATACTACAAGAAACCTCTTCTTTATATTATTTTTTCTCACTTGATGTAAGTTCTTTCACCAGATGAGTTCGGGTGCTTTAAGGCATAATAAAATGGTTTTTCACGTGCCTTAGATTCACTGAAATGGTCTGCTGCGTGATTTCTCACGTTTAGCAGACCAAAGACTAAAAGGAGGCCAGGTGTGGTGGTTCACGCCTGTAATCCCAGCACTTCGCAAAGCCGAGGTGGGCGGATCACTTCAGACCAGGAGTTCGAGACCACACTGACCAACATGATGAAACCCCAGGTCTACTAAAAATACAAAAATTAGCCGAGCATGGTGGTACGTGCCTGTGATCCTAGCTACTCCAGAGGCTGAGACAGGAGAATCGCTTGAACCCAGGAGGCAGAGGTTGCAGTGAGCCAAGATCATGCCATTGCACTCAAGCCTGGGCAACAGAGACAGACTGTCTCTCAAACTCAAACACACACACACACACTACACAGACAGAAAACACTTCATTCCTTACATTCATAAGGTTTCTCTCCATTGTAACTCTGAACATGAATATTAAAGACTATGGAATACCTCAAGGTTTTCTCACATTCTTTGCTGCATTATTTTGCTAGAGTTGACAAAAAAAAATGAACCCCACACATTGGATGGCTTAAACAACAGAAATTTATTTGCTTATAATTTTGGAGGCTGGAAGTCCAGGATCGAAGTGTAGATAAGGATGATTTCCTCTATAATGAGCCTTAAAAGAAGCATTTCCTCCAGGAATCTCTCCTTGCCTTGCAGGTAACCATTTCTGGTCACTTCACATAAACATCTGTTCCTGCTACCCTGGTATCTCTTTCACTTCTTGTAAGGAAACCAGTCATATTGAATGAGGGCCCCATTCTAACTGCCTCATTTTAAAATCACCTCTTTAAAAAACCCCATCTCCAAATACCACCACATCTCCAAATACCATCCCTTGAGGTCCTAGGGATGAAAGCCTTAATATGTTAATGGGTGGATGGGACATGGGACATAATCTACAACAGTGGTAACCTAACTTTTTGGCACCAGGGACCAGTTTCGCGGAAGACATTTTTCCCACGGACTAGAGATGGGGATTAACCTGTTCCAGTTCAGATCATCAGGCATTAGATTCTCATAAGGAGTGTGCAACCTAGATCCCCTGCATGTGCAGTTCACAATAGAGTTCATGCTCCTATGAGAATCTAACGTCGCTGCTGATCTGACAGAAAGTGGAGCTCAGGCAGTAATATTTGCTCATCCTACATTCACCTCCTGCTGTGCGGCCTGGATCCTAATAGGCCACAGACCAGTACCAATCCATGGCCCAGGGGTTTGGGGACCCCTGATCTAGGCCATTCCACTTATTATATTCATCAAGTTCTTCTCCAGCATACATTGGTGTATGATTAAAGCTTGTGGAACATAAAAAGGTTTTGCCACACTTCTTGAATTCATAGTTTCTCTCCAGTTTGTGTTCTAAAATGTTTATCAAGGACTGAGTAGCAGGCAAAGGCTTTCCCACATTCCTTACATCAATACGGCTTCTCTCCACTGAGAATCCTGACATATACCTTAAAGCTTGAGGAATAAGTGAGAATTTTCCACATTCCTTATAAACACAGGTTTTCTCCTAGTGGGAGTTTTGTGGTATCTGTCCTAAGGAGTCAATGAAGCCTTTCCCATATTTTCCATATACGTAGGGTTTCCTGCCACTGTGAATTCTTACAAGTTCATTGTGACCTGAGATAATAAAGAAGTGGTTCCAGATTCCCAACTCTCATAGCATTTTTCTACAATGTGACTTTGTTCACATCTTTCAGGTAAATGGGAACAACAGAGGGCTTTCCCACAATTCTAACATTGATAAGGTTTCTCTCCAGTGTGAGTTCTTTAATGATATGGAAAGGGAATTTTAAGAATTGAAGAATTGGCTGGGTGTGGTGACTCATGCCTGTAATCTCAGCACTTTGGGAGGTCAAACCGGGTGGATCACTGGAGGTCAGGGGTTCGAGACGAGCCTGACTAACATGGAGAATCCCTGCCTCCTCTAAAAATACAAAATTAGCCAGGCGTGGTGGTGCATGACTGCAATCCCAGCTACTTGGAAGGCTGAGGCAGAAGAATCACTTGAATCTGGTGGGGGGGGGCGGAGGTTGTGGTGAGTTGAGATTGAGCCATTGCACTCCAGCCTGGGCAACAAGAGCCAATCTCCATCTCAAAAAAAAAAAAAATTCAAGAATTTATCATACTACTTACATTCACAGGATTTCTTTACAGTGAGTTCACATACTTGAAATGAATTTAAATAACTGTAGGTTTTTCAACATTGCTTTACATTTTTAGGGTTTTTCTCCAGTGAGTTTGTTCTTCTCCAGCATACATTGGTGTATGATTAAAGCTTGTGGAACATAAAAAGGTTTTGCCACACTTCTTGATATTAAAAAGGATATTAAAAAGGAAAGATTATATAAATCTTTTCCAACATTTCTTATGCTGAAAGGGCATCTTTCCAGAGTAAATTCTCACACATTCAATAAGGTTTGAGTAACTAACTAGTGATGGCTTCTCAATATTCCTCACTTTCATGGGGCTCTGTTCACTATGAGTTCATGTTCAAGAAGGGCTGAGCATCAATTTTATATATATATATATATATATTTTTTTTTTTGAGACAGAGTCTTGCACTGTCGGCCAGGCTGGAGTACAATAACAAGGTCTCGGCTCACTGCAAGCTCCACCTCCCGGATTCACGCCATTCTCCTGCCTCAGCCTCCTGAGTAGCTGGGACTACAGGTGCCCACCACCATGCCCAGCTAATTTTTTTTGTATTTTTAGTAGAGACAGTGTTTCACCGTGTTGGCCAGGATGGTCTCGATCTCCTGACCTCATGATCCACCTGCCTCAGCCTCCCAAAGTGCTGGGATTACAGGTATGAGCCACCATGCCTGGCCTTTTTTTTCTTTTTTCTTTTTTTTTTGAGAGTATCTCACTGTTGCCCAGGCTGGAGTGCAGTGTCACAATCTCGGCTCACTGCAACCTCTACCTCCTGGATTCCGGCGATTCAGTCTGGTCACGAACTCCCAACCTCAGGTGATTCACCTGCCTTGGCCTCCCAAAATGCATAAGCCACCGCACCCAGAATTTTAGTCAGAGCTTCAGTGACCTACAGGAAGGGAAATATCCAACTCCAGCCAACTCTATACATCCTGACCCAACTAAAGGGTGGGAAAAATTATGAAGTTCACAGTGCAGAGGCACAGACTCACTAAAAGAGTGACATCTAATCCCTGGACAATAGAACACTGCCCCTCTCCCCACAGCTTACCACCATTACTAGAGGCCTGCTTACAGCAGTTCCTCTTATCCAGTATGCCATGTCCAGCTAAGGAAAAATTACAAGCATACTAAAAGGCAAAAGTTAGTTTAAAGAGAAAGAGTAAGAACCAGAACCAGACAGAGCAGGATTGCTGAAATTATCAGACTGGGAATTTAAAACAATTATGATTGATATGCCCTGGGTTCTACTGGATAAAGCAGACAGCATCCAAGAACAGACAGACAGTGTAAATACAAAGAACGGAAATTCTAAGAACCACAAAGAATTGCAAGAGATTGAAGACAGCAACAGAAATGAAGAATGTCTTTGGTAGGCTTATTATTGGCCAGAAAACAACTAAAGAGCTTGAGAATATATCAGTAGAAACATCCACAACTGAAAAGCAAAGAGAAGAATAAAAAAACAAGATATAAGAACTGTGGAATACCTAAAAAAGTTGTATCCTACATATAAAGGAAATATCAGATGGAAACAACAAAAAGGGAAAGAAACATTGGAAACAATAATGACAGAATTTCTCAAAATTAACTGACGCCAAAACACAAATCCAGGAGGCTAAGCAAACACCAAGCAGGACAAGCACCAAAAACCTATACCTAGGCATATCATTTAAAAATAACAGAATATCAAAGATAACAAAAATGTTCATAGAAGCCTGAGGGGGAAAATGCTTTAAGTTTTGAGGATCAAGTATAAGAATTACATCCAACTTTGAGCATAGAAGTGAAGTAAAATAAAAATGTTTATTTTTCTAATTCTTAATTGATCTAACAGGTAACTTCTGAAAAACAGCTACAATGTATTAGATTACATATGCTAATTTTGTGTGTGTGTATATGCATATAAGTGAAATACAGTAATGAAGGAAGGTCTGAGGGAGGATTTAGGATTATTTTGATAGTATAAGGTACTAACACTACTCAAGAAACAGTACAGTATTATGAGAATTCAGGTAAATATTATGGCATGTGAAATATTTAAAGGATATACCACATTCCTTACCTTCCCAGGGTTTTGAGGTAATTTTAGATGTGTAAAAAAAAATTTCTGTGGAATTAATGTAAGGCTTCCTACATGCATTACAGGTAGAAGGCTTCTCTCCAGTTTGACTTCTTACACCTTCTAGAAGGTAGAAAACATTAACGTAAGCTTTTCCACAATCCTAATGGGGTTTCGGTCCACTCCAAGTTCCAATATGGTGTATTGGGTCACATTCCTTACTTTCACAGTAAAAGAAACTTTCTTTCCTTTTTTCCCCTCTATTTTCATACGGTCTATATCCAGACAACTTGCATGTGAATATTAAAATACAAATACAGTGAACATTCACAGGCTTTTCATGCACCTTACATTCATACAATTTCTCTCCTACGTAATTCCTCCGGTATGTAGAAAGGACTGAAGACTCAATGAAGGCTTTCCCATGTCTTACATTCATATAGTTTCTCTCCAGCATGGCTTTGCATGTGAATATTAAGGCTTTTGGACAATCTATAAACGTTTTTGCTTATTGCTTACTGTATTCACTTGCTAGAGCCGCCACAACAAACCACCACAGACTGGGTGGCTCGCACAAGAGAAGTTTATTTGCTCAAAGTTCTGGAAGCCCAAGATGAAGGTGCCAGCAGGGTTGGTGGTCTTGATAGAAGGATCTGTCCTGGCCCTCTGGCTTGCAGATGGCTATCATCTGATGACTTCACATCATCTTCTCTATTTGTCATCCCAGTTGTGTCTTTCTCTTCATATAGGGACACCAGTCATACTGGATTAGGGATGTACCCTAACAGACTCAATTTAATCAAATAATTTTTTTTTTTTTTTTTTTTTTGAGACGGAGTCTCATCGCCCAGACTGGAGTGCAGTGGCACGATCTCTCCTCACTGCAACCTCTGCTTCCTGGGTTCAAGCGATTCTCTTGCCTCAGCCTCCCAAGTAGCTGGGATTACAGGCACCCACCACCATGCCTGGCTAAATTTTTTGTATTTTTAGTAGAGCCAGGGTTTCGCCAGGTTGGCCTCAAACTCCTGACCTCAAGTGATCCGCCTACCTCAGCCTCCCAGAGTGCTGGCATTACAGGAATTAAATAATTTTCGTAGACTTTCTTCTCTCCAGAGTGAGTTCATTCATGTCTTTGAAGTGAACTGAAACAAATGAGAGCTTTCCCACATGTATTACATGGACAGAGTTTCTCACTAGTGAATTTGTTCATGTCTTCGAAGTGAACGGGGATGACTATAAGCTTTCCCGCACTGCTGACATTTATAGGGTTTCTCTTCTGTGTGAGTTTTTTCATGAATTCTAAAAGAACTGGAACACGTGAAGGCTTTCCCACACTCCTTACATTCATAGGGCTTCTCTCCAGTGTGAGTCCTTCCATGTATTTGAAATGAACTGGAATGGCTGAAGGCCTTTCCACACTGTTTACACTCGTAGGGTTTTTCTCCAGTGTGGATTCTCATGTGAATTTTAAGGTGGGTGGAATAGTTAAAAGCCTTCCCACATTCCTTACAGGTGTATGGTTTCTGGGCACTGTGCGTTCGCATGTGATTATTAAGACATGAGGGATATCCAAATACCTTCCCGCATATCTTACACTCACAGGCCTTCTCTTCAGTGTGAGTTCTCAAATGTCCACTAAGATTTGAGGAAACTGCAAAGGCTTTCCCACATTCAACACATACAAAAGGTTTCTCTCCAGTGTGAGTTCTTATATGTTGAATAAGGCGTGAGGATGTAAGGAAGGATTTCCCACATTCCTTACATTCGTAGGGCTTGTCTCCACTGTGAGATCGTACATGCATACTAAGGCCCGAGTACTGAGTGAAGGCTTTCCCACATTCCTTACATACATAGGGTTTCTCTCCAGTGTGAGTTCTTCCATGTATCTGAAATGAATTGGAATAATTGAAGGCTTTCCCACATTCCTTACATTCATATGGTTTCTCCCCAGTGTGGGTTCGCATGTGAATACTGAGGTAGGCTGGGTATCTATAGCCTTTTCCACATTCCTTACATTTGTAGGGCTTTTTTGCATTGAGGGTTTCTATAAGCACAGAAAGGCTTGTGGAGTCAATAAAACCTGGCCCATAATCCCTCCATTCATAGAGTTTTTCTCCATTGTGAGTTCTCATATGTGCCTGAAGGTATGAATCGTTAATGAAGGATTTTCCACAGTGACTACATCCAAATGACTTTTCTTGTGTGCTAGTTCTCTGGTATACAATATTTGGTGTCAGGCTGAAGATTTTTTCACTCTGATTAAACTTCTCACCAGTAGAGGTTTTCTCATGCAGCGTAAGGAAATCTTTTCCATACTGATTACAGTCACGAGTGCTCCCTGTACTTTGAGTTCTCATGTGCATCTTAAGGCAAGAGTGTTCACTGAAGACTTCTCCACATTGCTCACAGTCACAGAGTTCCCCTCCATTGTGTTTTCCTTCCTGTTGAAGGGATGATGATGATTTAAGGATTTTTCTCAAACATATTAACAGACGTACCCATCTGAACCTACAAACATTATAATGTTGATTATAATTGATGCCATTTTTATTACTCTCATTCAGGTCCTGCCCTGTAGATTTATTTTAAGTGGTACAACTTAACTCTTATTCTAGAATGTTGTGCCATCTACTTTAATCTTGGCTAGGTGTGGTGGCTCACGCCTGTAAATCCCAGCACGCTGGGAGCCCAAGTCGGGGCAGATCACCTGAGGTCAGGAGTTCAAGACCAGTTTGGCCAACATGGTGAAACCCTGTCTCTACTAAAAATACAAAAATTTATTTTCGGGCTTGGTGGCACATGCCTGTAATCCCAGCTACTTGGGAGGCTGAGCACAAGAATCGCTTGAACCTGGGAGGCAGAGGTTGCAGTGAGCCGAGATCGTGCCACTGCACTCCAGCCTGGGCAACAAAGTGAGACGCCATCTCAAGATAATAATAATAATAATGAAAACATATTTCTGTAGAATTCCAAGAAATTGTTTTTGAAATTCAGTGTCTAGATGGGTGCAGTAGCTCACATTTGTAATCTCAGCATTTTGGGAGGCAAAGGTGGGTGGATCATTTGAATCCAGGAGTTAGAGATCAGCCTGGGCAACATGGCGAAACTCCATCTCTACAAAAAATATCAAAAAATTAGCTGGGTTGGGCGCGGTGGCTCACACCTGTAATCCTAGCACTTTGGGAGGCCAAGGCGGGTGGATCACAAGGTCAGGAGATCGAGACCATCCTGGCTAACATGGCAAAACCCCATCTCCACTAAAAATACAAAAAAATTAGCCAGGCGTGGTGGTGGGCGCCTGTAGTCCCAGCTACTCGGGAGGCTGAGGCAGGAGAATGGCATGAACTCAGGAAGCGAGTTTGCAGTGAGCCGAGATCGTGCCACTGCACTCCAGCCTGGGTGACAGAGCAAGACTCCATCTCAAAAAAAAAAAAAAAAAATTAGCTGGGCATAGTAGTGCATTCCTGTAGTCCCAACCACGTAGGAGGCTGAGGTGGGAGGATCACTTGAGCCAAGAGGTCAAGGCTTCAGTGAGCCATGTTTGTGCCACTGCACTCCAGCCTGGGTGACACAGCAAGACCTCGTCTCGACAAAAAAAAACAAAAACAATTCATAGCCTAAGCCAGATGTGGTGGCTCACGCCTGTAATTCCAGCGCTTCTGTAAACTGAGGCGGAGGATCACTTGAGCACAGGAGTTCGAGACTAGCCTGGGCAACACAGCGAGACCCTGTCTCCACAAAAATTTTAAAGAATTAGCTGGGTGTGGTGGTACATGCCTGTAGTCCCAGCTACTAAGGGAGGCTGAGGTAGGAGGATCGCTTGAGCCCAGGAGGTCAAGACATGATTGCACCACTGCACTCCAGGCTGGGTGACAGAGCAATACTTCGTTTCAAAAAAACACCAAAACAAAACTCAATGCCTAGTTACATATGTGGGAATGTGTAAAAGCTCTGAAGAAACAAGTTTCACAATACATTTGGAGCATCCCCAGATTCTTTGCTTCCTCTTGTGTGTATGCAACTTCTCTCAAATATCTCTTATTTTTGCTGACTTCCCATAATAGAATTCCTGATTTTCTCTGAGGGTGGAAGATAAAAAATATCCCTTGCAAATCTTACCAATTGCATCCCAATGGATGTCTGACCCGTCAAAGAGTCCTGCTGAAGTGTAGACCATTGGGTTTCAAGTTGCATTTCCCATCCTGAAATAAAACAGACAGACAAAGAAAAGGACTCAGGCTAGGCGCTGTGGCTCACGCCTGTAATCCCAGCACTTTGGGAGGCTAAGGCAGGTGGATCACTTGAGGTCAGGAGTTTGAGACCAGCCTGGCCAACATGGCGAAACCCTATCTCTACTAAAAATACAGAAGTTAGCTGGGCGTGGTGGTGAGCACCTGTAATCCCAGCTACTCACGGGGCTGAGGCTGAAGAATCTCTTGAATCTGGGAGGCAGAGGTTGCAAGGAGCTGAGATCACACCACTGCAATCCAGCCTTGGCAACGAGTGAACCACAATAAGAACAAATGAAAGGATTTGCAGAATGAAATGGAAAGAGTTGAAAACAATATGACTTGTTTCTATTTGTTTCAAATTAAACATGGCAAGAAAAAGCAGAAAGACATTTGGGGATCTGGGCTACATTAAAAATTTGGTTTTGATGTAAACGATCCAAAGGGGGTAAAACTGGCCAAGACAAGGACATGTGGTAAAACTTTTCAATCGTTTATTTCAAATTGATGCTATGAAAATTAAAACTGATAGTGAATAGAGAGTATCAGGAAATAAAAGTAGGAAATTTCTGAAAAAAGAGCGTATATCTAAACAAAGAAATGTTCTAAGACCCCAGGTGGATGCCTGAATCATGGCTAGTTCTGAACCCTGTACATACTGTGATTCTTCGATCTGGTAACTGAGATGACCACTACGTGACTGACAGGTGGTGTACACAGCACAGATATATTGGACAAATGGATGATTCACATCTCAGGCAGGATGACATAAGATTTCATCATGCTACTGAGAACGATGAGAAATTTAAAACTTATGAATTGTTTTATTTCTTTTTTTTTTTTTTTTTTTTTTTGAGACGGAGTCTGGCTCTGTCGCCCGGGCTGGAGTGCAGTGGCCGGATCTCAGCTCACTGCAAGCTCCGCCCCCCGGGTTTACGCCATTCTCCTGCCTCAGCCTCCCGAGTAGCTGGGACTACAGGTGCCCGCCGCCTCGCCCGGCTAGTTTTTTGTATTTTTTAGTAGAGACGGGGTTTCACCGTGTTCGCCAGGATGGTCTTGATCTCCTGACCTAGTGATCCGCCCGTCTCGGCCTCCCAAAGTGCTGGGATTACAGGCTTGAGCCACCGCGCCCGGCCGAATTGTTTTATTTCTAGAATTTTTTTTTTTTTTTTTTTTTTTTACAGAGTGGGGGTCAGTGGCGGGGGTCTCACTCTGTCACCCAGGCTGGAGTACAGTGGTGCAATCACATCTCACCACAGCCATGACCTCCCAGTCTCAATCAATCCTCACAGCTCAGTCTCCTGAGTTGCTGGGACAGCAGGTGCATCCCACCACCTCCGGCTAATTTTTGTATTTTTTGTGGAAACAAGGGTCTCGGTATGTTGCCCAGGCTGGTCTTGAACTCCTGTGCTCAATGATTTCACCCACCTAGGCCTCCCAATGTGTGGGGATTATAGGTGTGGGGCACCATGCCTAGCCAAGTTTTCCATTTAATATTTTTGGAGCATGGTTGAATGCAGATAACTGAAACTGTGAAAAGTGAAATCACAGACAAGGGGGGACTGTTCTGTAAGTAAAAGCGTGTGGGAAGTTAAATATTTCCTAACTTTATCTAAACCTGCATGGAGAAAGTACATGTTAAAAAGTTTCCTAATTATGCTTCCAAACGGACTGAACTTCTCATCAACCAGAGTTGTTCTTCATGAACACTCACCTTGGAGAACTCCTCCCCGAACTGTCCTTGACTCTTCTTGTTCCAACCAAGAGATCAGACTGGGTTTGATGATCTGACCTCCTGAGCACAGAGAAATACATTAATGGAAGAGGCTCATACAAGAGATTACAAACCTTTCTATGATTCAGGAACTACAGACCTAATGACAGTGGTGAAGCTATTTCAAAAGGGCTAAAAATGCAAATAACAACTCTGACTGTGCCCCAAACAGTCTGGTTACTTCTGTCCCCTAAAACCGAAATCCAGGCTTATGTACACATTTAAAAAGCACTAAGACTTTTGATCAAACACAAAATAATGGCCAGGTGTGGTGGCTCATGCCTGTAATTCCAGCACTTTGGGAGACTGAGGCAGGAGGATCACTTGAGGTCAGGAGTTCGAGACCAGCCTGGCCAACATGATGAAACCCCATCTCTTCTAAAAATACAAAAATAAAAAAAAAATTAGCCAGGTGTGGTGGCGCATGCCGGTAATCCCAGCTATTCCCAGCTGTTCGGGAGGCTGAGGCACAAAAATTGCTTAAACCCAGGAGGCAGAGGTTGCAGTGAGCCGAGATCATGTCAATGCACTCCAGCCTGCATGACAGAGTAACTGTCTCAAAACAACAAGAACGACAACAACAACAAATACGAAATAAGGAAGTATAACAGAGATCTTCGTTCTTCTGGGGAAACAACTACCCCAGCGTTTTCGAAAACATTATTATGCATCAGAGTCATCCAGAGAACTTTTCTTTTTTTTTTTTTTGAGATGGAGTCTCGCTCTGTTGCCCAGGCTGGAGTGCAGTGGCTGGATCTCGGCTCACTGCAAGCTCCGCCTCCCGGGTTTACGCCATTCTCCTGCCTCAGCCTCCTGAGTAGCTGGGACTACAGGCACCCGCCACCTCGCCTGGCTAGTTTTTTTGTATTTTTTAGTAGAGACGGGGTTTCACTGTGTTAGCCAGGATGGTCTCGATCTCCTGACCTCGTGATCCGCCCATCTCGGCCTCCCAAAGTCCTGGGATTAAGACAACTTTTCAAATACAGATGATTGGACTCCAACTTCAGGTTTCTGGGTGCAGAAGGAAAATGTACATTTCTAACAGGCAGATGGTGTTGCTATTAATCTTGGACCACATTTTGAGAATGGTCACAGTAGATTAAAATCTATTTAGGACAGGGACTATGTCTCTATTATTTCTCTTTGTATTCGGAGTTGACATTGCCAATGCTGCAAAACAGTAAGTACATATCAGTTCCATAGGAGGCTGCAAGGGATGAGGCCAGTCTTACCCACTGTGGCCAGGTTCTTGTAGTTCTCCAGCATCACGTCACTGTAGAGGCTTCTCTGAGTTGGGTCCAGTAAAGTCCACTCCTCCTGGGTAAAGTCCACAGCCACATCGTCGAAGGTCACTGAATCCTAAAGCATCACACACAACGCTGGTTGGAGCCAAGTAACAAGTCCATCAGCATTTAATTGGAGAATGAGGAAGGGGGACCCAATGCCTACGCAGGATTCCAAGGGCTGCAATGACCAGCCCCAGGGTTTAGGGTCCTAGAAACTCCTCACTCCCTAAACATACTCACTGTCATCTCCTCCACTCATAGCTCATTAATGGCATGCCTTGAATATGAATTTATCTCAGCACAGCCAGACTAGGAAGATCTCTCTTTTTTTTTTTTTTTTTTTTTCCTGAAATGGAGTCTCACTCTGTCACCCAGGCTGGAGTACAGTGGTGCGATCTCAGCTCACTGCAACCTCCGCCTCCTGGGTTCAAGTAATTCTCCTGCCTCAGCCTCCCAAGTAGCCGAAATTACAGGCACATGCCACCATTTCCGGCTAATTTTTTGTATTTTTAGTAGACATGGGGTTCCACCATACTGGCTAGGCTGGTCTCGAACTCCTGACCTCATGATCTGCCCCCTTTGGCCTCCCAAAGTGCTGGGATTACAGGCATGAGCCACCGTGCCTGGCCGAGATCTCATCTTATTTCCATCTATTTGAGCACATTGCTCAGCATATTCCAGACATCTGATCAATGCTGATAAACAACTTGAGGAAAGGACACTTTATTTTTTTTTATTTTTTTGAGACAGAGTCTCGCTCTGTTGTCCAGGCTAGAGTGCAGTGCTGCAATCACAGCTCACTGCAGCCTCAACTTCCAGGGCTCAAGTGATCCTCCCACTTCAGCCACCCAAGTAGCTGGGAGTCCAGTCATGCACCACTTTGCCCAGCTAATTTTTAAATTTTTTGTAGAGACAGGGTCTCACTATGTTGCTCAGGCTGGTCTTGAACTCCTGTACTCAAGCAATCTGCCCGCCTCAGACTCCTAAAGTACTGGGATTATGGGTGTAAGCCACCATGCCCGGCCTGGGATGATTTGCAAGTTAACACCTTCCTATATGGGAGGCCCCATTCTTTGGGTAAATCCAAATGGGGATTCAGTCCTTGAATGACTCTTTATTTGCTTTAAGAAGCGTGGAGACGCCGGGCATGGTGGCTCACTCCTGTAATCCCAGCACTTTGGGAGGCTGAGGCAGGCGGATCACGAGGTCAAGAGATCGAGACCATGGTGAAACCCCGTCTCTACTAAAAATACAAAAAATTAGCCGGGTGCCATGGTGGGCGCCTGTAGTCCCAGCTACTTGGGAGGCTGAGGCCAGAGAATGGCGTGAACCCGGGAGGCGGAGCTTGCAGTGAGCCGAGATCGCGCCACTGCACTCCAGCCTGGGCAAAAGAGCAAGACTCCGTCTCAAAAAAAAAAAAAACAAAGAAGCCCGGAGACAAGTCTGTCTAGAGGGAAATGTGTCTACCTGGTGGATGCAAGTATGTCACTGCGTATAAGGACACAGCTGCTTTTTACCTGATAACAACCTGTTAGGCAGTCAGACGCTATCCTTCCTGCTGGTGTCTTTTCTTCATGAAGGCAAACTGGGTCCCCAGAAAGATAATGTCCTGTAAGAAAACGAAAGGCATGAGAACCCCGAGCTGACCATAATCCCCACATCCACCTACCTAGAGGTCATTACCTCCTAGTATGAAATTCCCATATATTCCTGCAAAATCAGGAAAACACACATGAGGCCAGTTGCAGTGGCTCACATCTGTAATCCTAGTGCTCTGGGAGGTTGAGGTGGGAGGACTGCTTGAGGCGAGGAGTTTGAAATCAGCCTGGGCAACACAGTGAGACTCTGTATCTACAAAAACATTTTACAACGAGCCCGGCGTGGTAATGCACACCTGCAGTCTCACCTCCCTGGGGAGGCTGAGGCAGGAAGATTGCTAAGCCTAGGAGTTCAAGACCACCCTGGGCAACATAGTGAACATAGACCCCCTCATCTCTACAAAAATAATTTTTAATCAGTCAGGCACGGTGGCATGTGCCTGTAGTCCCAGATACTTGGGAGGCGGAGGTGGAAGGATTGCTCGAGCCCAGGAGTTTGAGGCTGTGGTGAACTATGAACATACCACTGCACTCCAGCCTGGGCAAAAGAGTGAGACTTTGTATCAGAAAAAAGAAAGAAAGAAAGAAAACACAAACATACAACCTACTGCCATACAATGCCGGAGCAGTCCTAAAGGTGACGATAAGCCGTGCTGCCCGTCAGGAAAAGTACAACGGTGTCATTTCACCCATAAGAAAACATACACCCAGAGCATGTGACTCTAGCATGCTGATTAAAATTCATGCAGGAGATTATGCAGTACTCTTTCCAAAACTCATAGCCAGGCAAGGGCTAACTCACAAAAGAGCATGTTCCGGCCCCGCTCAGCACCTCCCAAACGAATTAGCAACATGACCAGCAGCCCAAACCACTAGCCCCTATATTGTGCAGAGAGAACCTAGGGCAGGATATCCAAAATAGAGCAACAGGGCTTACCATGGGACAAATCAACAGCTGCCATCCTGTGAGATGAGAATGTGCCAGAACCCTCCTTTCATTGATGCCAACATCACTTCAGGACACCTCATTAATCTAAATGGACAGTGGCAATCTCCATTCCTCTTTAAACAGGGTTACTGGGATTCCTGTTGGTATTAATCAATAATCAACAAGCAATACTTCATCATCAGTCATCAAAACATATACATTGGCTGGGGCAGTAGCTCATGCCTGTAATCCCAGCATTTTGGGAGGCTAGGGTGGGAGGATTGCTTCAGCCCAGAAGTTTGAGACCAGCCTCGACAACATAGCAAGACCCTATCTCTAAAGAAATAAAAATAAAAATAAGTAAAAAAAAAAACATTGAAGCGGTAAACCAGAACCTGAATGCAAGTACAAGTTTTGCACACACACATTAAAAAAAAAAAAAAAAAAAAAAAGGCCCGGCGCGGTGGCTCAAGCCTGTAATCCCAGCACTTTGGGAGGCCGAGATGGGCGGATCACGAGGTCAGGAGATCAAGACCATCCTGGTTAACACGGTGAAACCCAGTCTCTACTAAAAAAAAAATCCAAAAAACTAGCCGGGCGAGGTGGCGGGCGCCTGTAGTCCCAGCTACTCCGGAGGCTCAGGCAGGAGAATGGCGTGAACCCGGGAGGCGGAGCTTGCAGTGAGCTGAGATCCGGCCACTGCACTCCAGCCTGGGCGACAGAGCGAGACTCCGTCTCAAAAAAAAAAAAACAAAAAAAACAAAAAAAAAAACCTCACAATACACTTTTAAGTATTGGGTAGCCTCAATAGGGCCTTGATTGGAAACACTCAAATCAAACAAACCTGCACTCCCAGGTCATACTGTCAGAGAGGCAACGCCAAACCGCTCTGTGCCTAACACTGGTCTGTTATATGGGTCTTCAAAGAGAAGACCTTTTCACAGTATTTATCTGGTTAATTTTTTTCCACCGAAGTTTGGTTTTACGTGGCCAGGCAGGGTGGCTCACACCTGTAACCCCAGCACTTTGGGAGGCCGAGGCCAGCGGATCATGAGGTCAGGAGTTCAAGACCAGCCTGACCAACACAGTAGAAACCCCGTCTCTACTAAAAATACAAAAATTAGCCAGGCATGGTGGCGTGCACCTGTAATCCCAGCTACTTAGGAGGCTGAGGCAGGAGAATCGCTCAAACCTGGGAAGTGGAAGTTGCAGTAAGCCGAGATCGCGCCACTGCACTCCAGCCTAGGTGGGTGACAGAGCAAGACTCCATCTCAAAAAAAAAAAAAAAAAAAAATTAATGACAATCATTAAACATGAAACAGTGGCTCAAACAATGACCTACAGAATGAGAGTCAAATAATGATAAACAGTGAACGTTCCACAGTTAATTATCCATGAACCAAATTCACAAAAACTCTACAGGCCTCATTCTACCAATAAGACTAAAACTCTAAAGTCACAAAAACCACAGTTCTGGACTCCCGGTATGGATCACACCTACTCCCAGGGGTCTCAAACTGGGGGTCCTAGGGCTGACTAAGCCCACAAATATTCAGTTTGGTGGCATCTGTATAGAATATTTTACTTTCTTTCTTTCTTTTTTTTTTTTTTTGGAGAGATGGAGTCTTGCTGTGTTGCCCAGGCTGATCTTAAACTCCTGGGCTCAAGAGATCTTCCTGCCTCAGCCTCTCAAAGTGCTGGGATCACAGGTGTGAGCCACTGTACCCAGCCAACTTTTTTTTTTTTCATTGATATATAATCAATGTAGCTTAAAATACACACATCCTTTGTTTTTTTGTTTGTTTTTTTGAAACAGTCTCACTCTGTCACCCAGGCTGGAGTGCAGTGGCATGATCTCGGCTCACTGCAACCTCCGCCTCCTGGGTTCAAGTGATTCTCCTGCCTTAAGCCTCCCAAGTAGCTGGGATTACAAGACCCCACCACCACACCAAGCTAATTTTTTTTTTTTTTTTTTTTTTTTTTTGGATTTTTAGTAGAGACGGGATTTCACCATTTTGGCCAGCCTGGTTTTGAACTCCTTAATCCAACCACCTAGTTAACTGTAAATTTGATGATTGTGACACTAAAATAATAAAGCCTTCATCCTTTCCTTCTGGAGGTCTCATTGTGAAGCTCTCTTGGGATGCACGGGCCTAGGAACTCCATTCGAAGAGAATAAGTTATTATTTTTAGTATTCTTTAGCACAAAGACTTGGCGGTCTACAAACGTTAGTATTCACATACACAAATATGCACACCCTATAAACCTAGTATCTTTATCTTTCGCCATGAAAGTAATAGTCAAAAATAAAATACAACGCACAAAGACGAAACCAAACTTACAGATGAAATATTCGTTTGTATAAGAAAAGACAGAAAAGGCCCCCTAGAACCAACTTTCACCCAGTGCTTACCGAACTCAGAAATCGCCAGGTCCCTGAACCGGAAGGACCCTGGGGACGGAGCCAACGTGGATGCAAAAGGCGGAAATTATTTTCCCGCTGGAAAAAAAATTCACAAACGCTGCTTTGGAGGCCTTTGGAGAGGGGAGCACAGATGAAAACACCCTGCGGACACCGCAACTAGACGCCCGACTCCTCCCGGGGAGCGACGGTCCAAGCGGACGCCAGCGGCCCCTACGGACGCGAGAGGAGTGGGCCGGGCCTCTCTAAGGTCCGGGCCAAACCGGTCCTTTACCCCTAAACCACTTCATCTCCGCGGAACTCATCAACGACAGAGAGGCCCTAACTCTGAAAGGCAAAAAGGCTCTCAGGCGCTCACAGCTGACGTCACAGAAAGAAGGGCGCCCCGCTGACGTCATTTCAGCTCTCCGCCACGGGCAGGGCGGGGTTTTGGACTAGAGTTTCTGCCACGTTAAGACCTCCTCGAGGCAGAAAAATTCTAGTTTTCTCCTGCTTGGCTGCGGAGGACGTTAGGGTGGGCTCAGCGCGGGGGCTGCAGGCAGAAGTGGGCCCAGAGGACAAGGTCGAGGTTAGAGCCAGGCCTGTGGGCCGGGCTACGGGCAAGCGGCGGAGCCCACTCTCGGGGGCGGCGAGGAAGGTGGGGCCAGGCCCAGAGGAAAAGGTTGAAGTTACAGCCAGGCCTGCCGGCGAGGCCACATTGGGGCGGGCCGTAGGGGAAGGAGCCTATGTGTTATGCATCTAGAAAATACATAAGTACGTATTTTGCTGTGTTACTATTTCAACATTTGATGTAAAACACATTTTCTTTTTTTTTTTTTTTTTTTTTTTGAGACGGAGGCTCGCTCTGTCACCCAGGCTGGAGTGCAGTGGCCGGATCTCAGCTCACTGCAAGCTCTGCCTCCCGGGTTCACGCCATTCTCCTGCCTCAGCCTCCCGAGTAGCTGGGACTACAGGCGCCTGCCACCTCGCCCGGCTAAGTTTTTGTATTTTTAGTAGAGACGGGGTTTCACTGTGTTAGCCAGGATGGTCTCGATCTCCTGACCTCGTGATCCGCCCATCTCGGCCTCCCAAAGTGCTGGGATTACAGGCTTGAGCCACCGCGCCCGGCCTGTAAAACACATTTTCTATGCAGCCAAAAGAACTGATTTTAAAAATAATTTCTGGGTTTTTTGCCTTGCTTTAAAACGTCTTTGCTTTCCTTTTTTTTTTTTTTTTTGAGACAAAGTCTCACTTTGTCACCAAGGCTGGAGTTCAGTGGTGCCATTTCAGCTCACTGCAACCTCTGCCTCTCAGGTTCAAGCGATTCTCCTGCCTCAGCCTCCCAAGTAGCTGGGATTACAGGCACGTCTCACCACCACACCCTGCTAATTTTTGTATTTTTAGTAGAGACAGGGTTTTGCCATGCTGGCCAGGTTGGTCTTGAGCTCCTTGTCAGGCTTCTGGGCACAAGCTAAGCCATCATAACCCCTGTGACCTGCACGTATACATCCAGATGGCCAGGAGCAACTGAAGAACCCTAAAAGAAGTGAAACAGTCAGTTCCTGCCTTAACTGATGATGTTCCACCATTGTGATTTGTTCCTGCCCCACCCCAACTGATCTCTTGACCTTGTGACATTCTTCTCCTGGGCAATGAGTCTCAGGAGTTCCCCACCCAGCACCTTGTGACCCCCGCCCCTGCCTGCAAAAAATAACCACCTTTGACTGTAACTTTCCCTTACCTACCTAAATCCTGTAAAATTGCCCCACCCCTATCTCCCTTTGCTGACTCCTTTCTCAGACTCAGCCCACTTACACCCAAGTGAATAAACAGCCTTGTCGCTCACACAAAGCCTGTGGCGATCTCTACACACGGATGCGTGTAACATTTGGTTCCAAAACCCAGGACGGGAGACTCCCTCAGGAGACCGGCCCCCTGTCCTCACCCTCACTCCGTGAGGAGCTCCACCTACAACCTCGGATCCTCAGATCCTCAGACCAGCTATTTGGGAGGCTGAGGCAGGAGAATCACTTGAACCCAGGAGGCGGAGGTTGTAGTGAGCTGAGATTGTGCCATTGCACTCCAGGATGGGCAACAAGAGCGAAACTCTGTCTCAAGAAAAAAAAAAAGAACAGCTCAGAGGAGACCCATAGTGAGTAGCTCCCCTCTGTGGGCAGGCAGGTTGTCCCTCGAGTGTTCAGTTCTCAGCAGAGAGGAGGCGCTGGAGAGGGTAGCTCTTCTCCTCAGGCAAGTTTTTCGGTGGTCTCTGCGGGTCTCTGAGGGTCTCAGCAGAGACACTAGCCTCCTCTCTTCTGCTAGTGGCACTGTCTGCTCAGCTCTAGCTGAACCAGGGAGACTTTGTGAGCCTCAGAGGGCAGGAAGTACATGCCAATTTGCCCATGGGTGGCCATGGGCAGGCCTGGAAAAGGCACCAGTTACCACTCCAGTTCGTGAAACTGGTGGCCCGGCAACCAGCCTTCAGGCCTTCCCTGGCCAGAAGGAGAAACCTTACCAGGGACCTACCCCTTTGCCCCGGGACTCTCTCATGTCTGTCCCGCTGTTCATGGCGAGCCGACTTGGCCTGACTTTGCTCCAAGATAGGAGGAGGTGTGGACAGCAGGGAGAAGCCAGGCAGCTGGGGCAGGCATTAAACATTAGCCAGGCACAGTGACGCACATCTGTAGTTCCAGCTGCTCAGGAAGCTGAGGTAGGAGGATTGCCTGAGCCCAGCAGGCTGAAGCTGCAGTGAGCAGTGATCACACTGAGGTAGGAGGCAGAATTTAACTCCAGAGGTGGGGCTCAGACCTGGACAAAATTGAGGACTAGCTAAAACAGGGATGGGGCAGAAGCAGCTTTCCATAAGAAACACCCACCAGTGAGCCATGTCAGTTTACCATTGTCATGGCAACACCCGGAGTTACCACCCCTTTCCATGGCAACGACCCGATGACCAAAGTTACCACCCTTTTCCTAGAAATTTCTGCATAAACTGACCCTTAATCTACATGTAATTAAAAGTAGGTATAAATATGACTGCAAAACTGCCCTGAGCTGCTACTCTTGAGCTGCTACTCTCAACACACTGCCTATGAGGTTCCCCATAAGAGCAGTCACAAAGCTGTAACACCACCAGGGCTGTAACACTGCTTCTTTGATAAAGCCTCTTTCTTCTATCATCAGCTCACCCTGAATTATTTCCTGGCCAAAGCCAAAAACCCTCATGGCCTAAGTCCCAATTTGAAGCTTGCCTGTCCTACAGCAGCATGACTACACTCCAGCCTGAGTGACGGAGCGAGACCTTGGCTCACAAAAGTATACTTTATCAAACAGATGTATATTAGAGGTAAGTTAAAATAAAACAGTTTCTTAATTCCAAAAAAACAAAATATTTGAGCAAAGAACAATCTTTTGAATAAAAGTCATAAAAACAGACCAGACATGGTGGCTCATGCCTGTAATCCCAGCACTTTGGGAGGCCAAGGCAGATGGATCACCTGAGGTCAGGAGTTCAAGACCAGCCTGACCAACATGATGAAACCCCATCTCTACAAAAAATACAAAAATTAGTTAGGCATGATGGTGGGTGTCTGTAATCCCAGCTATTTGGGAGGCTGAGGTAGGAGAATTGCTTGAATCTGGAAGGCAGAGGTTGCAGTGAGCTGAGATCATGGCATTGCACTCCAGCCTCGGCAACAGCATATGACTCCATCTCAAAAAAAGAAAAAAGAAGGCCAGGCGTGGTGGCTCACACCTGTAATCCCAGCACTTTGGGAGGCCAAGGCAGGAGGATCAACTGAGGTTGGGAGTTCGAGACCAAACTGGCCAACATGGTGAAACCCCACCTCTACCAATAATACAAAACTTAGCCAGGCGTCATAGTGCACACCTGTAATCCTAGCTACTCAGGAGGCTGAGGCAGGAGAATCACTTGAACCCAGGAAGCAAAGATTGCAGTGAGCCAGCCGGGCGCGGTGGCTCAAGCCTGTAATCCCAGCACTTTGGGAGGCCGAGACGGGCGGATCACGAGTTCAGGAGATCGAGACCATCCTGGCTAACACGGTGAAACCCCGTCTCTACTAAAATACAAAAAAAATTAGCCGGGCGAGGTGGTGGGAGCCTGTACTCCCAGCTACTCGGGAGGCTGAGGCAGGAGAATGGCGTGAACCCGGGAGGCGGGGCTTGCAGTGAGCTGAGATCCGGCCACTGCACTCCAGCCTGGGCAACAGAGCTAGACTCCGTCTCAAAAAAAAAAAAAAGATTGCAGTGAGCCAAGATCGTGCCATTGCACTCCAGCCTGGGTGACAGAGAGAGACTCTGTCTCAAAAAAATAATAAATAAAATAAAATAAAAAGAATTTGCATTTGGGGAAGTTTGTCAAAGATGTTAAAAGGCTCAAAACATTTGATTAAAATAAGATAACAGGTCACTTGTTAGTAATCTATGTAAATACAGCAATAATCAAAAGTCATTAACGGGAATATAGAGAGTTACTGGGAAAAAATGAATTCTTTTAAAGCCCAGAGTTTTTTGTTGTTTCTTTTTATTTATTTTGGGGTAGATGGGGGACAGCATCTCACTCAGTTGCCAAGGCTGGAGTGCAGCAGCACAAAAGCTCACTGCAGCCTTGATCTCCCAGGCCTAAGTGATCTTCCCACCTCAGCCACCTGAGTAGTTGAGACTACAGGCACATGTTACCACACCCAGCTAATTTTGTGTGTGTGTGTGTGTGTGTTTTGTAGAGATGGGCTTTCATCATGTTGCCCAGGCTGGTATCGAACTCCTGAACTCAAGCGATCCTCCCACCTTGGCCTCTCAAACTGCTGGGATTCAGGCATGAAACACCATGCCCAACCAGATTTGTGTGTGTGTGTGTGTTTTTTTTTTAAGTGATAAAAAACTTAATAAAGGCAACACAGGAGATTATCTCGATAATTTCTTGTAAAACCTTTCTTAGACCAGCTACCAAAAAGGCAAAGAAAAACCTTCTACAGTGTGATTATTTCTCCTTATGTGAAGCTCATTTAGATAACCTGGAAGTTGGCCAGGCACGGTGGCTCACGCCTGTAATCCCAGCACTTGGGTGGCCGAGGTGGGTGGATCACTTGAGGTCAGGAGTTTTAGACAAGCCTGGCCAACATCGTGAAACCCCTTCTCTACTAAAAATACAAAAATTAGCTGCAGTGGGTGGCATGCACCTGTAAACCCAGCTACTCAGGAGGCTGAGGCAGGAGAATCACTTGAACCCAGGAGGCAGAGGTTGCAGTGAGCTGAGATTGTGCCACTGAAGTCCAGCCTGGGTGAGAGAGTGAGAATCCATCTCAAAAAATAAAATAAAAATAAAAATAACCTGGAAGTTGAACCTGATGAAAAGCGTGCTTGAATTTAGTTAGCAATATGTCCAAGGTTATGCGTGTAACAATTTAGATACATCAAGAAAAGCCAAGAATACACAATCAAGTTACACAGAAGAAATACATTGCTCTTCTAGGCCTTCATGATAAATATTTCAGTGTCAGGCCATAATAACCAATTTAGAACCAAAGAAAAACTTACAGGAGCAGACAAAAAAGTTGGAGACAGTCACCATCCCAGGACTTCTCAATGTGAAAAAAAAGAAGGCAATGATGTATGACCTGCAAATGTCGTACATTGAGATGCAAGAAAAGTTGATCCTCTGAGATATGAATGAGAAATCTGAAAACCAAAACTCTACCTCAACCAATTGGCTGGTTCTGTTTATGGTGGCTCATTCCTGTAATCTCAGCACTTCTGAAGGCTGAGGCAGGAGAATAACTTAAGGCCAGGAGTCTGAGACCAGACTGGGCAACATAGCAAGATGCCATCTGTATTAGTCTGTTATCGCATTGTTATAAAGAAATAACTAACAGTGGGTAATTTATAAAGAAAAAAGGTTTAATCGGCTCACAGTTCTGCAGGCTGGACAGGAAGCAGGTTGCTGGCATGAGCTCGGCTTCTGGGGAGGCCTCAGGAAACTTACAATCATAGCAGAAGGCTGAGGAGCAGGCATGTCACGTGGCCAAAGCAGGAGCAGGAGAGAGGGGGAAGTGCTACACACCTTTAAATGACCAAATCGAGTGACAAGAACTCACTATCTATCACGAGGACAGTACCGAGGCAGGTAGTGCTAAATGACCCATGAGAAATCCACCCCCCATGATCAAGTCACCTCCCACCAGCCCCTACCTCTAACATTGGGAATTACAGTTGAACATGAGATTTGGGTAGGGACACATATCCAAACCATATCATCATCTCTACAAATTTTTTTAACCGTATGAAATTCCACCTCGATAAATAAAATTACTGTTTTAAATGATAAGGATAGTATTTAAAACCTGAAAACTACAGAAATTAAATCAATCTCAGGAAAAAATGTGGCAGAAATAGAAACTAGAGCTTAGAAGATGGCTACTAACAGATTTTAGAACAAACAAAACGTCTTGCAAATTTATTTTTTTTAAGCACAGATAAATATGTCAAAAAAAAAACCTTTGTTTTCAATATAGAGGACCAGACTCTGGTCCTGTATCAGTGCACCCAACACCACTGTTTAATTTTTTTTTTTTTTTTTTTTTTTTTTTTTTTTGAGACGGAGTCTCGCTCTGTCGCCCAGGCTGGAGTGCAGTGGCCGGATCTCGGCTCACTGCAAGCTCCGCCTCCCGGGTTCACGCCATTCTCCTGCCTCAGCCTCCGGAGTAGCTGGGACTACAGGCGCCCGCCACCTCGCCCGGCTAGTTTTTTGTATTTTTTAGTAGAGATGGGGTTTCACTGTGTTAGCCAGGATGGTCTCGATCTCCTGACCTCGTGATCCACCCGTCTCGGCCTCCCAAAGTGCTGGGATTACAGGCGTGAGCCACCACGCCCGGCCCACTGTTTAATTTTTAGGAAAAAAAAAAACCTATGTACAATTTCTTTTCAATCCTAGCCAACACAATCATACATTAAACTGTCTGTAAGGCCTATCTTTCATAAATCCTATTCAAATTGTTAAGACATTTAACCATTTTCTTAAACTTTCAGTCTTAGTCTTACAGTTTTCTCTTTTTATATTGGTACAACCAATCATTTTACGTTAGGACAAAAATTTACCACATAAGATTCTTGCACAAAAATTGCTTTTTCCTAAATTTGTATTTTGAGTAATAGACCAAAATATATCTAGTCTTTTTAGACATTTTAAGAAGCCAGCTGGGTGCAGTGGCTCATGCCTGTAATCCCAGCACATTGGGAGGCGAAGACAGGTGGATCACTTGAGGTCAGCAATTCAAGACCGGCCTGGCCAACATAGTGAAACTCCATCTCTACTAATAATACAAAAATTAGCCTGTCGTGGTTCTGGGCACCTGTAATCCCAGCTACTTGGGAGGCTGAGGCAGAATTGCTTAAACCTGGGAGGTCGAGGTTGCAGTGAGCCGAGACTATGCCATTGCACTCCAGCTGGGTGACGAGTGAAAGTCCGTCTCAAAAAAAAAGAAAGAAATTTTTTTTTTTGTAGAGAAAGAAATTTTAAGAAGCCAAGAATGAACTTATATTTATTCAGTAATTTGTTTGCTTTATATCTTATCTAGATATGACCCAGGTAATTAATGAGTATTATTTAATTTAACTTTAAGATTTTAAATTACAAGAAGTTTATTTATAAACATTTAATCCATTTCCAGTTACCTACTTTAATTTTTAATAATTATACCTAGATTACTTATTAAAATTAAGATTTGACACAGCTAGTCGTTGTTTTAAATTATTTTTTACTAACCAATTTTTTTTTTTTTGGGACAGAGTCTCGCTCTGTCGCCCAGGCTGGAGTGCAGTGGCCGGATCTCAGCTCACTGCAAGCTCCGCCTCCCGGATTTTACACCATTCTCCTGCCTCAGCCTCCTGAGTAGCTGGGACTACAGGCGCCCACCACCACGCTCAGCTAGTTTTTCTTTTTTTTGTATTTTTTAGTAGAGACGGGGTTTCACCGTGTTAGCCAGGATGGTCTCAATCTCCTGACCTCGTGATCCGCCCGTCTCAGCCTCCCAAAGTGCTGGGATTACAGGCTTGAGCCACCGCACCCGGCCTACTAATCAATTTTATATCCTGTTAATATTGTTTACCAAAGTTCAAACCTTACACGAAATACATGGTTATTCTGTCAATAACCCAGAAGATATAGCTGTTGTTATTAAATCAAAAATATTAAGTAAATCTCACTTACAAAAGAACTGCACAAAGATCATTGTTTCAGACTGGATTTAGCTTCATGAACTTAAAATATCTAATAGAGACAGACATAACACTGTCAGACAGGTAACCCAGACAAAAATATATATGCTGACAATTTTGAAGAGATCTAATTTTATCAACAACTTTAAAACCAATTAATTTATCAAAGATTTACTTGTCATGTGAACTAAGAAAAAAATTGTGTTCATTTTTTTATGAACACATGTTCATCTGCCCTCCTTGGCCTCCCAAAGTGCTGGCATTACAGGCATGAGCCACTATGCCCAGCCTGATTTCTGTAGTTTTAGAGTAACTTTTGACATCAGGAAGCATGAGTTGCTCTTTTTTAAAATTGTTTTTTTGTTTGTTTGTTTGGTTTTTTTTTGGAGACGGAGTCTCGCTCTGTCGCCCAGGCTGGAGTGCAGTGGCCGGATCTCAGCTCACTGCAAGCTCCGCCTCCCGGGTTTACGCCATTCTGCCTCAGCCTCCCGAGTAGCTGGGACTACAGGCACCCGCCGCCTCGCCCGGCTAGTTTTTTGTATTTTTTAGTAGAGACGGGGTTTCACCGTGTTAGCCAGGATGGTCTCGATCTCCTGACCTCGTGATCCACCCGTCTCGGCCTCCCAAAGTGCTGGGATTACAGGCTTGAGCCACCGCGCCCGGCCTAAAATTGTTTTTAATACTTGGGCTCCAGGTATATGGGGGCTCTCATAACCTAATTTCAGAACTGGCTTACCAGAACTTCTGCCATATTCTGGTGGTTACACACATCAATCAGGGTACAATATGAGAGGATTACACAAGGGTAGTCCTCAAATACCAGGAAGCAGAGACTGAGGGCCAATTTGGAGGCTGCCTAGCACAGAGAATTTGGCAATATCTAACACGCTACCTATTTAATCCAGCAATCCTAATTCTGGGAATTTGTCCTGAACATAAATGTCTAAATACACAAAAATACACATGCTCAAGAATACCAACTGTACCCGTTAGTAATTGCAAATTTGAATTCTCTAATTGATGACATGTAGTAAAGCAGCTGAATATTACATAGTACATCCACAAAAGGGGTATTATGCAGCTATAAAATGAAGGTGAAAACGGAAGATATATCTATGAATTTATATGGAGTGGTTACCAAGATACACTGTAGGCAAAAATAGAAACTGCAAGAGTATAGTATGAAACTTTCTTTTTTTTTATTTTTTAATTTTTTTTTGGAGACGGAGTCTCGCTGTGTCACCCAGGCTGGAGTGCAGTGGAGCGATCTCGGCTCACTGCAAGCTCTGCCTCCTAGGTTCGCACCATTCTCCTGCCTCAGCCTCCCGAGTAGCTGGGACTACAGGCGCCCACCACCACGCCTGGCTAATTTTTTGTAGTTTTAGTAGACACGGGGTTTCACCGTGTTACCCAGGATGGTCTCGATCTCCTGACCTCGTGATCTGCCAGCCTCGGCCTCCCAAAGTGCTGGGATTACAGGCATGAGCCACCGCGCCCAGCTGAAACCTTTTTTTGAATGGGCAATAACAAATGTATATACACGTGTTCATTTTTGCTAAAAGAAAACACAGGATTATTCAGAAAACAAGGTTCATTACCTATAGGGGATGTATAGGAACAGGTTGAAAACAACAGTGAGATGAGAACAGAGTGGAAAGGATAAGCCAAGAAAAACTTTTATGTTTAGTTCTAATGTTTAAAATATGCAATTAGGTGGGCATGGTGGCTAATGCCTGTTATACCAGCACTTTAGGAGGCCAGGGTGGGAGGATCCCTTAAGACCAGGAGTTTGAGGCCAGCCTGGGCAACATAGCCACATCCCATCTACAAAAATTTAATAAAATTAGCCAGGCCTGGTTGTGCATGCTGGTAGTCCTACCTACTCAGGAGGCTGAGGGAGGATTGCTTGATCTCAGAGGTGTGAGGCTGCAGGAAGCTGACTGCGCCACTGCACTCCAATCTAGGTGACAGAGCAAGACCCTGTCTAAAAAAAAATAAAAAGGTAAACAATTTTAAAACTGCCTGCACCTGGTGGTGCATGCCTGTATTCCCAGTCTCTTGAGACACTAAAGTGGGAGGAGTGCTTGAGCTCAGGAGCATAAGGCTGCAGTGAGGTACAATCAGGCCACTGCACTCCAGTCTAGGTAAACAGCAAAATCCTGACTCCAAAAAAAAAAAAAAGTTAAGTCAGTATGAAATAAAACATACTATTTTTTTTTTTTTTTTGAGACGAAGTCTTGCTCTGTTGCCCAGGCTAGAGTGCAGTGGCGTGATCTCGGCTTAATGCAACCTCCGCCTCCCGGGTTCAAATGATTCTCGTCTCAGCCTGATGAGTAGCTGGGATTACAGGTGTATGCTGCCACACTCGGTTAATTTTTGTATTTAGTAGAGACGGGGGTTTCACCGTGTTGCTCAGGCTGGTCTCAAACTCCTGAGCTCAGGCAATCCGCCCACCTCAGCCTCCCAAAGTGCTAGGATTACAGGCATGAGCCACCGCGCCCAGCCAAAACATACTATTGTTTCACATATTTATTTACTTAATTTTCTTGAGACAGTCTCTCTCTCTCACAGGCTTACTGCAACCTCCACCTCCTGGGTTCAAGCGATTCTTCTGCCTCAGCCTCCCAAGTAGCTGGAATTACAGATGGGTGCCATGACGTTTTCTTTTTTTCTTTGAGACAGTCTTGCGCTGTCACTTAGGCCGGAGTGCAGTGGCGCAATCTTGACTCATTGCAACCTCCACCTCTGGGGTTCAGCAATTCTCCTGCATCAGCCTCCCCAGTAACAGGGGCTACAGACACCCACCACCATGCCTGGCTAATTTTTGTATTTTTAGTGGACACAGGGTTTCACTATGTTGGCCAGGCTGGTCTTGACCTCCTGACCTCGAGATCTGCCCGCCTAGGCCTCCTAAAGTGTTGGGATTACAGGCATTAGCCACTACGCGCGGCCTTTTTTTTGAGACAGAGTCTGTCACCCAGGCTCGAGTGCAGTGGCACCATCTCAACTCACTACAACCTCCGCCTCCCGGTTTCAAGTGATTCTCCTGCCTCAGCCTCCTCATTAGCTGCCACCATGCCCAGCTAATTTTTGTATTTTTAGTAGAGACGAGATTTCGCTATACTGGCCAGGCTTGTCTTGAACTCCTGGCCTTGTGATCTGCCTGCCTCAGCCTCCCAAAGTGCTGGGATAACAGGCATGAGCCACAGCACCCAGCCGCCTGGCTAATTTTTTACGGTATACAGGACAATAATTTACGGTAGACAGGATTTCACCATGTTGGCCAGGTTGGTCTCCAACTCCCAGTCTCAGGTGACCCACCCACCTCAGCCTCCCAAAGTACTGGCATTACAAGCGTAAGCCACCATGCCTGGCCTGTTTTATATATCTAATTTTTTTTTTTTTTTTTTTTTTGAGATGGAGTCTCGCTCTGTCGCCCAGGCTGGAGTGCAGTGGCGCAATCTCGGCTCACTGCAAGCTCTGCCTCCCGGGTTCACGCCATTCTCCGGCCTCAGCCTCCCGAGTAGCTGGGACTACAGGCGCCTGCCACTGCGCCTGGCTAATTTTTTCTATTTTTAGTAGAGACGGGGTTTCACCATGGTCTCGATCTGCTGACCTTGTGATCCGCCCGCCTCGGCCTTCCAAAGTGCTGGGATTACAGGCATGAGCCACCGCGCCCGGCCTTAATTTTTTTATTTTATTTTATTTTATTTTTTTGAGACGGAGTCTCGCTCTGTCGCCCAGGCTGGAGTGCAGTGGCGCTATCTCGGCTCACTGCAAGCTCCGCCTCCCGGGTTGACGCCATTCTCCTGCCTCAGCCTCCCGAGTAGCTGGGACTACAGGCGCCCGCCACCTCGCCCGGCTAATTTTTTTGTATTTTTAGTAGAGACGGGGTTTCATTGTGTTAGCCAGGATGGTCTCGATCTCCTGACCTCGTGATCCGCCCGTCTCGGCCTCCCAAAGTGCTGGGATTACAGGCTTGAGCCACCGTGCCCGGCCGCCCGGCCTTAATTTTTAAAAAATCAACAAGGATAACAGTGTGACACAAAATGGAAAATGAACAGGAATTACTGAAATGAACTATCAAATGGATAAAAATTCAACAATGAAAAGGGGGAAAAAACACAAAATTGACCCAAGTAACTTTTCTTTTATTACAATTTTTATTATGATAAAAACACATAAAATTTACCCTTTCACATACTTTGTGTGTACCGAACATTATTAACTATATGCATATTTTTATACAACAAATCTCAAAAAGCTTTTCCATCTTGCATGGCTGACACTCAATACCCATCGAACAACTTATTTTCTCCTCCACCAGCTTGTGGCAAATACCGCAGTACTTTGTTGCTTCTGAGTTTGACATTAGATACCCCATGTAAGTGGAATTGGGTGGTATTTGTCCTTTTGCAACTGGTTTCACTTAGCATAATGTCCTCAAGTCACATCCATGTTGTAGCATATGGCAGAATTTTGTTAAGGCTAAATGATATTGCATTGTATGTATTTTGTTAACCAATTCATCTGTCAATGGACATTTACTTTGCTTCCACCTCTTCGCTCTTCTGAATAATGCTGCAATGAACACAGGCAGGCATTTACACATTGAGATGCTTTCTTCAGTTCCTTTGGACATGTACCTAGAAGTGGACTGCTGCTGACCAAGTAAGTTTTAAACCTAGTACTTTTACATTATGCCCTGAGCTAAAGATAAGAGCTGTGAATAAAAACTGAATTCTGGTTAGCAGATTTTTAAAAACAGTGGTGTGAGTTATCAATTCTGAGAGTAGCTTATATTTTAATCTAGGATTGAGCAAGCGCTATTTTTTGCAAGTGATGAAAGATAGCTACAGAGAAGGGAATTTGGAAGGCAAGAAATAACCCAGTAGTGTTGCAGTGGAATTAAAAGTGTTGGCATGTGGTCACATTTTTAATATAGAAATATAGGTATCAATGTGTGTGGATACATATAGATAATTATGTATGTTTCCCACATCCTCCAGCAGACAGGACCTAAAAGCCAGGGCACTATTACCTAGGAACACCACCCCACACAGAGACTGCAGCTTCTAAATAGTATTCTCCATTAAAAGAAACTAGATTTTTCTGATTCTAGGGTGGAGACAAATGTACCATGAACAGACTGTTGCCCAGAAAATAATTATATACCCACGAAATTAGGAGAATACATTTTTAGATTCAGAAGATAGCTTGATGGGGATCCTACTTATTGAATCTGGAAAAATATCTGCATCAAATTTACAGTAGCTAACTATACCCCATAGAGTAAGAATTTATGATACATGCTCCTACAAGTAAATGGGTAAATAAATGAATAAGGATAACTCTTCCTTACAAAATTCCAGTTAAGAAATGTAGAAGAAACTATGGAATTAGAAAATCACTTTTTGGGCTGGGTGCAGTGGCTCACACCTGTAATCCCGGCACTTTGGGAGGCTGAGGCAGGAGGACTGCTTGAGCCCAAGAGTTTGAGACCAGTCTGGGCAACATAGTAAGACCTTGGCTCTACAAGTAAAAAAATTAACTGGGTGTGTTAGCATGTGCCTGTGGTCCCAGGTACTCAGGAGACTGAGGTGGGAGGATCACTTGAGCCCAGGAAGTCAAGGCTATAGGGAGCCATGATCGTGCCCCTGCACTCCACACCCTAAGCAACAGAGCAAGACCCCATTGCAGACCAACAAAAAGAAGAAAAAAAGAAAAAAAAGAAAACCACCATTTGGAAACCACTACAGCAATAACTAGACATACCTCATGCTACTTCACTTTGCTTCAGCACACTTTACAGATATTTTTCACAAGTAGAAGTCCTGTGGCAATGTCATGTTGAATAAATCTGTAACACCATTTTTTCCAACAGCATGTGCTCACTTTGTCTCTCACATCCTGGTAATTCTGACAATATTTCAAACATTTTCCTTATTATTATACTTATCGTGGTGCTCTGTGATTTTATTTTTTTTTTATTTATTTTTTTTTGAGACGGAGTCTCACTCTGTCGCCTGGGCTGGAGTGTGGTGGTGCGATCTCAGCTCACTCTAACCTCCACCCCCCGGATTCAAGCGATTCTCCTGCCTCAGCCTCCCGAGTAGCCAGGACTACAGGTGCCTGCCACCACGCCTGGCTAATTTTTTGTATTTTTAGTAGAGACAGGGTTTCACCATGTTGGCCAGGCTGATCTTGAACTCCTGACCTCGTGACTTACCTGCCTCAGCCTCCCAAAGCGCTGGGATTACAGGTGTGAGCCACCGTGCCCGGCTGCTCTGTGATCTTTGATGTTCCTATTGTAATTGTTTTGTGGTACCACAAACCACAACCTAGAAGACAGCAAACTTAATAAATGCTATGCTCTCACTCCTCCAACTGGCCACTCCCCCCTCCCTTCCCAGGCCTCCTAATTCCCTGAGGCACAACAATATTGAAATTAGGCCAATTAATTACCCAACAATGGCCTTTAACTGTTCAAGTGAAAGAAGTTGCACATTTCTCACTTTAGATCAAAAGCTGGAAATGATTAACCTTAGTGAGAAAGTCATGTCAAAAGCCAAGATAAGGGCCAGGTGCAGAGGCTCACACCTGTAATCCTAGCGTGTTGGGAGGCAGATAGGGGAGCATCACTTGAGGTTTTGAGTTCAAGATCAGACTGGTAAACAGTAAAGTCCTGCCTCTTTAAAAAAATAAAAACAAGCCGGGCGCGGTGGCTCAAGCCTGTAATCCCAGCACTTTGGGAGGCCGAGACGGGCGGATCACGAGGTCAGGAGATTAAGACCATCCTGGCTAACCCGGTGAAACACCGTCTCTACTAAAAAATACAAAAAACTAGCCGGGCGAGGTGGCAGGCACCTGTAGTCCCAGCTACTCCGGAGGCTGAGGCATAAACTCGGGAGGCAGAGCTTGCAGTGAGCTGAGATCCGGCCACTGCACTCCAGCCTGGGCGACAGAGCAAGACTCCGTCTCAAAAAAAAAAATAAAAATAAAAAAATAAAATAAAAACAAAAAATTAGCTGGCCATGGTGGTACACACCTGCGGTCTTAGCTACTCAGAAGACAGGAAGATCACTTGAACCCATGAGTTTGAGGCTGCAATGGGCTGTAACTGCACTACACTCCAGCCTGGACAAAAGCGAGACTATGTCTCTTTAAAAAAAAAAAAAAAAAAAACAAAAACACACCACTGGAATAGGCCAAAATCTAGGCCTCCTGTGCCAGTTAGCCAAGTTGTGAATGCAAAGTTCTTGAAGGAAACTAAAAGTGCTACTCCAGTGAAAACACAAATAAGAAAGGAAAACAAGCCGGGCGCGGTGGCTCAAGCCTGTAATCCCAGCACTTTGGGAGGCCGAGGCGGGCGGATCACAAGGTCAGGAGATCGAGACCACAGTGAAACCCCGTCTCTACTAAAAATACAAAAAATTAGCCGGGCGCGGTGGCGGGCGCCTGTAGTCCCAGCTACTCAGGAGGCTGAGGCAGGAGAATGGCGTGAACCCAGGAGGCGGAGCTTGCAGTGAGCCGAGATCGCGCCACTGCACTCCAGCCTGGGCAACAGCGTGAGACTCCGTCTCAAAAAAAAAAAAAAAAAAGAAAGGAAAACAGCCTCACCACTAACTAACATGGAATAAGTTTTAGTGGTCTGGATAGATCAGACCAGCCACAACATTCCCTTAAGCCAAAACCTAATCCAGAGCAAGGCCCTAACTGTAATTCTATGAAGGCTGAGAGGTGAATTAGCTGCAGAAGAAATGCTGGAAACTGGCAAAGATCAGTTTGTGAGGTTTAACAAGTCATTTCTAGAACAAAAGTACAAAGTGAAGTAGCAATTGCTAATGTGGAAGCTGCAGCAAGCATTTCCAGAATATCTAGATCACTGGCAGAGGTAGCTCTACTAGAATTTTAACAGAGACAAAACAGCCTTACTTCAGGAGATGCCGTCTAGGACTTTCATAGCTCTAGGTAAGCCATATCTGACTTCAAAGCTTCAAAGGACGGGCTGACTCTTTACTTTGTAGATACAGGGTCACGCTCTGTTGTGCTGGTTGGGCTTGAACTCTTGACCGCAAGTGATCCTCCAACCTGAGCCTCCCAAAGCACTGGAATTGCAGGTGTAAGCCACTTTTCCCAGTCTGCGCTGGCTTTCTTGTCAGAGGCCAATGCAGCTGGTGACTTTAAATGAATGCCAATGTTCAATTACCATTCTAAAAATCCAAGAGCCAGTTAAGAATTATGCTACATCTACTCTCCTTGTGGTGTCTATTTACATCTATTTACAGCATGGTTTACTGAATATTTTAAGCCCACTGTAAAACATACTGTTCAGAGATTCCTTTCAAAATATTACCACTGATAATGCACCTAGTAACCAAGAGCTCTTATGGAGGTATAGAAAAGATTAACGTTTTCATGCCTGCTAACTGCAGCCCATGGATTAAGGAATAATTCTGACTTTCAAGTCTTATTTAAGAAATACATTTCGTAAGGCTAGAGCAGCCACTAATAATGCTTCTTTTGACGGATCTGGATAAATTAAATTGCAGACCTTGCAAAAAGGGTTCACCATTCTAGATGCCATTAACAACATTTATGATTCATGGAAGGAGGCCAAAATACCAACATTAAGGCAGGTGTGGTGGTGGTGTGTGCCTGGAGTCTTGGCTACTCAGGAGGCATAGGCAGGAGGATTGCTCGAGGCCAGGAGTTCAAGGCTACCGTGTGCTCTCATCGTGCTAGTGAATACCCACTTGTACTCCAGCACAAACAACACAGCAAGACCTTGTCTCTAAAAAAATTTTTTTAATAAAAAAAAAATAAAACCCAACATTAACCAGAGTTTGGAAGAGGTTGATTCCAACCTTCATAGGTGACTCTGAGGGGTTCAAGTCTTCAGTGGAAAAAGTAACTGTGGATGTGATGGAAAAAAGAGAACTAGAATTAGAAATGGAGCCTCAAGATGTGACAGAATTGTTTCAATCTCATGAAAAAACTTGAACAGATGAGAGGTTGCTTTGTATAGATGAGCAAAGAAAGTGGTTTCCTGAAATGAAATCTACTCCTAGTGAAGATGCTGTGAACACTGTTGAAACGACAACAGACTTAGAATATTACATCAACTTAGTTGATCAAGCAGTGGCGAAGTTTGAGAGATTGAGTCCAATTCTAAAAGAAGTTTCACTATGCGTAAAATGTTATCAAACAGCATCGCAGGATACAGAGAAGTTTTTCATGTAATGAAGAGTCAATCAGTGCAGCAATCTTCACTGCTGTCTTATTTTAAGAAAGTGCCACAGCCACCCTGACCAACAGCCATCAACACTGAGGCAAGACCTACCACAAGCAAGAAGATTACAACTGGCCAAAATCTCACATGATCATTAGCACTTTTTGGCAATAAAGTATTTTAAAGTAAAGTACTTAAGACATAACACAACTGCACACAAGAGACTACCATATGATGTAAACCTAACTTATATGCACTGGGAAACCAAAACATTTGTATGATTCGTTATTGTGATACTCGCTTTATAGTGGTAGTCTGGAATCAAACTCGCAATATCTATAGGGCATGCCTGTATCTTGTATCAATAGTGTTTCTCTCCATTGCAACATCTTACATACTTAGAAAGGCCTAAGGAAATAACGAGGGCTTTCTGTGTTTCCTATATTGTATGGCCCCAGGGTGAGTTCTCAAATGTTGGATTGTGATCACAATCCAATCTCTTGAGAAGAATGTGTATTAACAACAACTTTAAAAAAAAAAAAAAAAAAAAAAAAAGGCCGGGTGCAGTGGTTCAGCACTCTGGGAGGTTACGGCGGATCACCTGAAGTCAGGAGTTCAAGACCAGCCATGGCCAACTCCGTCTCTACTAATAAAATACAAAAATTAGCTGGGCGTGGTGGAGGGCGCCTATAATCCAAGTTATATTCAAGCTGAGGCAGGAGAATTGCCTGAACCCAGGAGGCAGAGGTTGCAGTGAGCTGGGATCATGCCACTGCATTCCAGCCTGGGTGATCACAAGAGCAAAACTCTGTCTCAAAAAAAAAAAAAAAAAAAAAAATATCCAATGGCGCCCTAACATTCCTAAAATTTATGGGGGACACAGAGAGTATGAGTTCTTTCATGTCTTCTTCAAAATGAATGGGGATAACTGAAGGCCTCCCCACATTCTTTGTACCAATAAGATTTCTCCTCAGTATGAATTCAAATGTGGTAATTATGGTATGAGAAATTCCTAAGATTTCCACATTCCTTACATTCAGAGTTTTTCTTCAGTGTGTTTTTAAATGTTTAGTAAGTAAATAAAATCTATTGTAGGCTTTCCCACATTCGTTACATATATAGGGTTTCTCTCCAGTGTGAATTCTAACATGTTTCTGTAGGTGTGAAGAAGCACGGAAGGTTTTCCCACATTCCTTACATATATACGGTTTCTCTCCAGTGTGAGTTCTTATATGTTCGATGAGTTGTGAAGATGTAGCAAAGGCTTTCCCACAGTCCTTACATTCATAGGGCTTCTCTCCAGTATGGATTTTTACATGATTATGTAAGCTTGAGGAAACAGTGAATGCTTTCCCACACTCCTTACATTTATAGGGTTTTATTCCAGTGTGAATTCTAAAGTGATTCTTAAGGCATGAAGAGCTTCTGAAGGATTTTCCACATACCTTACATTCAAAGGGCTTCTCCTCTGTGTGAGTTTTAAAATGTTCAGTTAGTAGATAAAACCTATTGTAGGCTTTCCCACATTCGTTACATTCATAGGGCTTCTCTCCAGTGTGTATTCGTACATGTTTAGTAAGGCCTGAGCGCCCAGCGAAGGCTCTTCCACATTCCTTACACTGATAAGGTTTCTCTCCAGTATGAATTCTTACATGTTCAACTAGGTGTGAAGAAACAGTGAAGCATTTCCCACATTCCTTACATTCATAGGGTTTCTCCCCAGTATGGGTTCGCATGTGACTATTAAGATATGAAGAATATCTAAAGAATTTTCCACATTCCTTACATTCGTAGGGTTTTTCTACAGTACGCACTTTAACAGACACAGCATGGCTTGTGGAGTAAGTAAAAGCTCTCCCACATTGCTTCTGTTCATAGAGTGTTTCTCCATTGTGAGTTATCCTATTTGCCTGAAGATGTGACTGATCAACAAAGGCTTCCTCACAGTCACTGTATTCAAAGGATTTGTCTCCTATCCACGTCCTCTGGTGAACATTTGGTGGCAGGCTGAAGGCTTTTCTGCACTGATTCAACACAGAAAGCGTCTCTCCAGTAGGGGCACTGTTGTGTAACATGGGAAAGTTTTCTCCATACTCATCACAGTCATAAGTGTCCCCTGTATTTTCAGTTCCCATGTGTGCATTAAGGCATGAGTGTTCACTGAAGAGTTCTCCATTTTCCATAAAGTCACAGAGTTCCTCTCCATTGTGGATTTCTGCCTGTTAATAAAGGAATGAATGATGATTAAAGGATTTTTCAGACTTATCAATAGATTTTACCCATCTGAAATCAGACACATTATAATTTTTGCCATTTTCATTACATGAATACACTTGCTGCCCCATGGATTTTTTACAAGTTGAATGAAGAAAACCTGCAAGAACCCTGTGCCATTTGCTCTAAGAACCCTGAAATAATTCCTATATATTTTCATGAAATTGTTTTTATTATCTATCTAGCTACATATGTGATAATCTGTACTTGTGAGAATGCTGAAGCACTAAGTTTTAAGATAGAATTAGGGTATCCCCAAATTCATTATATTTAGAGTATCCCTCTACAGCAGAGGTCCCCAACCTTTTTGGTAGCAGGGACCAATTTCGTAGATGACAATTTTTCCACAAACGGGTGGAATGGGGGTGGGACAGGGATGGTTTCAGCATGATTCAAGAACATTACAGTTACTGTGACTGTATTTCTATTACTATTACATTGTAATATATAATGAAATAATTATACAACTCACCATAGAGTAGGATCAGCAGGAGACCTGAGCTTGTTTTCCTGCAACTAGACAGTCCCATCTAGGTGATGGGAGACAGTGACAGATCATCAGGCTCATAAGGAGCATACAATCTAGAACCCTCACATGGGTGCTTCACAGTAAGGTTTGCGCTTCTATGAGAATCGAATGCTGCTACTGATGTGACAGGCAGAGTAATAAGACAGGCAGTAATACGAGCGATGGGGAATGGCTATATGTACAGATGAAGTTTTGTTCACCTGCCGCTCACCTCCCGCTGTGCAGCCCAGTTCCTAACTCTAATAGAAACAGTGCCGGTGGGGACCCTTGCTCTAGAGACATTCCTCCTGCTTGAGTAAACGTTACCTCTCTCAAATATCTCTCATTTGTGCTGATTTTTTATAACTGTATTCCCAATCTTTTTTGAGTGTGGTAAATAAGAAATCTTAATCTTACCATTTGTATGCCGTTTGATGTTTTAAGCCAAAACAAAAATGTTGTTGAAGTGCTGACACTTTGGTTTTAACTTGCCATTCTGAAGTAAAACAGAAAAAAAGAAAAAAAATAGGATCTGAGAACAAAACGGTAGGTTAAATAAGTCAGAATTATAAAGCTCATTTGTGTTTTTCATATTCAGCACACTCAAAAAAATTAAACAAACATAGATTTGAACAGTTTATCCATGACTAATATTTGGCAATCATAAGGACTTGGGGTCTAAACCTAGTAATTTCTTCTTTTTTTTTTTGGAGACAGAGTCTCGCTCTGTCACCCGGACTGGAGTGCTGGAGTGCAGTAGAGAGATCTCGGCTCACTGCAACCTCCGCCTCCTGGGTTCGAGCGATTCTCCTGCCTCAGCCTCCCAAGTAGCTGGGATTATAGGCATGCGCTACCACATTCGGCTAATTTTGTAATTTTAGTAGAGATGGGGTTTCTCCATGTTGGCCAGGCTGGTCTCAAACTCCTGACCTCAAAAGATCCACCCGCCTCAGCCTCCCAAAGTGCTGGGATTACAGGCATGAGCCACCACGCCCGGCAATTTAGTAACTTTTTAAACAATTTATTCTATAGAAATTAAATGAGATAATGAACAGAAATAGTATTATGAGGGAAGGAAAGTAGAAATGATCTGGATAAAGAGCACACGTTAAAGTCATAAGCAAAAAGATATAAGAGCAGATCATTTGCAAAATCACATGAAAGTCTGGGTTAGACGAAAAAGAGAAATATGGAAAGTTGAAGATACCCTAAAACTTCCAAGTCCAATGGTCCCATGTTCTGTGACAAAGTACATCTTTTAAATATATCTTCATTATGCTTCCAAACATACTGAACTTATCATTGACTAGGAATGTTCTTCACACTCACCTTGGAGAACTCCAGTTGGCAATGTGCTCAACTTTTCCTCCTCCTCCTCCAGTCAAGAGACAGACTGAGTTTGAACAGGTCCTGTACAGAGAGAAAGATACACCAATGGAAGAGGCTTATGAAGGAAACGACAAACGTAACCAAGAAAAAATAACTATATTCCTAAAGAGAGTAGTGAAACTACTTTAAAAGAGCTCAAATTTCATATATCTCATCTTTTTGTGCCCTGAGGAGACTGGTTATCTCTGACCAAATACTCACTATTCAAACTTAAATACACATTTAAAACCATTAGAGACTGGGCGCAGTGGCTCATGTCCGCAATCCCAGAATTTTGGGAGACTGAGGTGGGAGAATCACCTGAGCCCAGGGAGGTTGAGGCTGCAGTGAGTCATGATTGCGTCACTGTACTCCCAGCCTAGGCGACAAAGTGAGACTCTGTCTCAAAAGAAATTAAATAAAAACCATTAAAACGTGTATCCAAATAGGAAATAATGCAAGTGCAAAGAGAGATCATTATTTTGTTTTTTGGTTTTTTTTCTGAGACAGAGTATCACTCTGTCACCCAGGCTGGAGTACAATGGCACGGTCTCAGCTCACTGCAACCTCCACCTCCCAGGTTCAAGTGATTCTCCTGCCTCAGCCTCCCGAGCAGCTGGGATTACAGGCACCCACCATCAGGTCTGGCTAATTTTTTTTGTATTTTTATAGAGACAGGATTTCACCGCGTTGGCCAGGCTGGTCTTGAACTCCTGACCTCAGGTGATCCGCCCACTTCAGCCTCCCAAAGTGTTGGGATTACAGGCGTGAGTCACTGTGCCTTGCCGAGATTTTTTTTTTTTAAATAACATTGTCAATAGTTTGAATATTGTGTCTTTTGTAGCTTTTTTAATATCATGGGTAGTATTACATCTCTCTCTCTCTCTCTTTTTTTTTTTTTTTTTGAGACAGATTTTTGCTCTGTCACCCAGGCTGGAGTGTAGTGGCACAATCTTAGCTCACTGCAACCTCTGCCACTGCCCGCCCTGGTTCAAGCAATACAAAAATTAGCCAGGCGTGGTGGCACGTGCCTGTAGTCTCAACCACTCAGGAGGCTGAGGCAGGAGAATCGCTTTTACTCAGGAAGCAGAGTCTGCAGTGAGCTGAGATCGTGCCACTGCACTCCAGGCTGGGCAACAGATCAAGATTCTGTCCAAAAAAAAAAAAAATCAGAGAGCTTCTTTAGGACACCCCTGAAATAAAGCTATTTCTTATGTTCTCAGGGCTGAAATTTTTGTGTGTGGTTTTTTTTTGTTTTTTTTTTTTTTTTTGAGACGGAGTCTCACTCTGTCACCCAGGCTGGAGTGCAGTGGCCAGATCTCAGCTCACTGCAAGCTCCGCCTCCCGGGTCCACGCCATTCTCCTGCCTCAGCCTCCCCAGTAGCTGGGACTACAGGCGCCCGCCACCTCGCCCGGCTAGTTTTTTTTGTATTTTTTAGTAGAGACGGGGTTTCACCGTGTTAGCCAGGATGGTCTCGATCTCCTGACCTCGTGATCCGCCCGTCTCGGCCTCCCAAAGTGCTGGGATTACAGGCTTGAGCCACCACGCCCGGCCCTGAAATTGTTATAATTAATGAGGTTCATATGCCGGAGCCTCCCTGGCATAATGTGAAGAAGAGAATCCTAGAGAGACAGGAGTGTTGCACTGGATTTACTATGTGTCATCTGTATAGCCCACTCCCCCACCCTTTGTTGACAGAGCAGAAGACACTCTCTTCACAAAGGTTATTGAGAGTAGTGGGAGGAGTATCGTAATCCTTGAAAAGCCCTGTTGGTATTCTCCTTCATAGGACAGGTATGACTGCGAAGAATACCATCAGTGAGATAAGTTCCCTGTTGTGTTTTGTTTTGTTTTGTTTTGAGACGGAGTTTTGCTTTTGTTGCCCAGGTTGGAATGCAATGACGCAGTCCAGGCTCACTGCAACCTCTGCCTCCTGGGTTCAAGTGTTTCTTCTGCCTAAGCTTCCCAAGTAGCTGGGATTACAGGCGCCTGCCACCACACTCAGCTAATTTTATTTTTTTTTTGTATTTTCAGTAGAGACAGGGTTTAACCATGTTGGCCAGGATGGTCTCGAACTCCTGGTCTCAGGTGATCTGCCCACCTAGGTCTCCCGAAGTGCTGGGATTTCAGGCGTGAGCCACCGCGCCCGGCCAAGTTCCCTGCTTTCAATCGAGATGAAAGGGGGACCCAGAATAGCAGAAATCAAGAGGGCAGTATTTAGTCACCAAAGACAAGGTGAGAAAATCAACTATCAAGGACAGTGGAAACGTACCAGTAATCAGAATGCCCTGACCTACAGAGGTCTGTGGTGGTGGCTAACTGATCGTGGTGTCCCCAGAAATGAAACAGATAAGCAGTTAACAAATCCTACTCTAAGGAGCCACAAAATATATGTTAGGAATTAGGGGCCACATGGTCTCTGTTGCAGCTACTCAACTCTACTGTTGTAGCATGGAAAACACCATAGAAAATGTAAACAAACGAACACGGTTATGTTCTGATTAAACTTTATGTATAAAAAACACGCGGAGGGACAGACATGGCCCATGGGCCACAGTGTGCCAATCTCTGCACTTGAATACTGCTCTATCCATGTAAAAACGTCTAAACTACAATAGCCAAAAACTAGACTTATCCCAGTGGAGAATCATAACCCCTCACTCAATTACCACACCAAAATCATTCATAAATCATGAACGTAGCCATTTTTCAAAAAGTAATGTCTTTACTAGATAAATCAACATAATTTCTGGCCGGGCGCGGTGGCTCAAGCCTGTAATCCCAGCACTTTGGGAGGCCGAGGCGGGTGGATCACGAGGTCAGGAGATCGAGACTATCCTGGCTAACATGGTGAAACCCCGTCTCTACTAAAAATACAAAAAAAAACTAGCCGGGCGTGGTGGCGGGCGCCTGTAGTCTCAGCTACTTGGGAGGCTGAGGCGGGAGAATGGCGTGAACCCGGGAGGCGGAGCTTGCAGTGAGCCGAGATCACGCCACTGCACTCCAGCCTGGGAGACACAGCGAGACTTCGTCTCAAAAAAAAAAAAAAAAAAAAAAAAAAACCATAATTTCTGTCACTTGGTATGCAGGCACTGACATAGCTAATGTCTCTTCTCCATACCAATTTGAAAAAACAAGACTCAGTTACCTTTCACCTGGCAGGCCCAACAGTGTATCTTCACAGCATTGCCCCTAGCATGTGTCAGTTCTCCAGGTCTCTGTCATAACTTAGTCCCTAGAGAAAATGACATTCCATGAAACACCACACTGGTACACTATGTTGACACCACTATACTGATCATATCCAATGAATAGGAAGTAAAAACACATTTTTAAAAATGAGAGACAGGATCTTACTCTGTCACCCAGGCTGGATTAGAGTGGTGCGATCATAGCTCACTGCAACCTCATATTCCTGGGCTCAAGCAATCCTCCTGCCTCAGCCTCTCAAGTATGTGGGACTACAGGCACATACTACCACACCTGGCTAATTTTTTTTTAATTATTTTATTTTTTTATTTTATTTTATTTTTTTTTTTTACTATAGACCTGAGGTTTCACTATGTTGCCCAGGCTAGTCTCAAACAATTCTCCCACGTCAGCCTCCCAGTGTATAGGATTACAGGCATGAACCATTGTGCCCTGCCTGAAAATACCTTAGACAGCTTTATTAGAAGCATGCAGCATTTATGGTTCCAAAATGGTAGTACAGAAGCAAACTGGTTTCAATCCCCTTACAGAAAACCAAAACCAAATCCACATTGGGAAAATTATCACCAGCAATGTCCCTGATCTCAAATATAAAAATTAGGCAGTTTCTGGGGCTACAAAGAAGTGAAAAAACTCCAAGGAGACGTTAAGAGAATCAAATTTCCAAGAACGTGGAAAATTTCTACCAATTCACAGTTTCTACACTGGAAAAAAAATGAGATCAAGGTGGACAACCGCCTTCTCCACCATCCCGAGTTCCCTGGTAAAAGATCAGTCCCTCCCTGTCTCAACCCACAGGAAGCATCACACAAGTGTCTGAAGGGAGAAACATCCCTGAGGACATCCAGGGACAAAGAGGGGAGGCAAGACTACCATCCCCAGCCCTGGAAACTCTGTTTTATATCTCGGCCAAAGGAGAAAGTCAAATCAGAGTGGCTGTTCAGGAGCACCATACTGTAGGGGTATGCTACACAGGTCACCTGGGCATTAACACACAGCCAGCCTGCCCACAGTGCTGGAATATGCCCTTTAGGACTCCCTCATTCTGGATGGACCAGTATTCTTGACAGTTTGCTAGAGCAGAGGCAAACGTGGGTTTAAGATTCCATCTAGTGCTGAAAAGGAGGCAGTGACCTAGGGAAATTTTAAAGAAAGAAAATCACTTTGGGAGGCTGAGACAGGCAGATCGCTTAAGCTCAGGAGTTCAAGACCAGCCTGGACAACAGGATGAAAACCCATCTCTACTAAAAAGTACAAAAAGTAGCCAGGTGTGGTGTGCACCTCACCTACTCGAGAGAGGACTGCTTCAGCCTAGGAGGCAGAGGCTGCAGTAAGCAAGCCATGATCACACCACTGCACTCCAGCCTGGGTGACAGAGACCGTGTCTCCAAAAACAAAAACAAACCAAAAAGCAAAAACAAAAACAAAACAAACAAAAAACAAACAGGTAAAGAAAACATATCCAATAAAAAACTACGAGCCAGACAAAGACTGTAATAAATAATCCTGCAATGCAGACACAGATGTACATCCACAAGAAACAGCAAATGGGAACCATGATCTCCCAAAATGGACAAAAAAATTACCAGTGACTGAACCTAATGAAATGACAATACGTGAGCTCCCTAAGAATTCAAAATAGCACTTTTAAGGAAATACAGTGATCTCCAAGATAACACAGAAGAGCAACTCAGAAATGTATCAGAAAAAAACTTTAGAATATATTAACAAGAGAAATCTTATAACTGAGAAATACTCAACTCAAAAATTCACAGCAGAGGCTCTCAACAGCAAAATGGATCAGAGGAAAGATTCACTGAGCTTGAAGAAAGGCTATTTGAAAATATAGCCAGAGGAGAAGAATGAAAAGGAACTAAGATTGTCTGCAAGATACAGAAAATTACCTTGAAAGACCAAACCTAGGAATCACTGGTGTTCAAGAGAGAATGCATCAAGTGCAAGGGTAAGCTTTGGAAGCTGATTAAAGAAATAACCAGATTCCAAAAATTGAGAAAAATATAAATATCCAGGTACAGGAAGGTAAGACGACACCACACAGATTCAACCCAAATATGACTACTACAAAGTATATAATAATCAGCCTCTCGAAGGTCAAGGATAAAGAAAGGATCTTAAAAGCAGTAAAAGAAGCAAATAACATATAAAGGACTCTAATTGGTCTGGCAACAGGATTTCTCAATGGAAACCACACAGGCCAGAAGGGAGTAGGATGACATTTTCTTTCTTTCTTTTTTTGTGAGACGGTCTCACTCCATTGCCCAGAATGGAGTACCATGGCACAAACATGGCTCAATGCAGCCTTTATCTCCCAGGCTCAAGCCATACTCATCAGCCTCCCAAGTAACTGGTACTACAAACGTGCACCACCATGCCTGGCTAATTTTTCTATTTTTTTGTAGAGACGGGGTTTCACCATGTTTGAAATGCTTGTTTCCCGGTGCGGAAAGAAATAGCACGTGAACACAAATTTAATTTATTTAGCAAGGCCATTTTTATATTTTCTGCAGAAAGGGTACACTCCCCAGTAGTTTTGCCATGAGAGTACACCGAGCAAAGGAGACAGGGTCATTTACAACCTGACACATCCACCCTACTGCTGTGTCCAGTTTCCACTGGCTGGAAAGGGACCTCACATTTTGTATTTGTTCTGACTGGCTAGCAACTTAGAACTTTTTAAAAGAGGCAAAGGCACAGGAGACCAAAGGAAGAAGTAACTTGTGGAATGCTGAGAAGGGTAAAAACCCCTTCGAATAACGAAGAGGAACAGGCTATGACCAATGCTTGCCTGGACCAGTATAAGCATGCCAGGGCAAATATTTAGGCTAAACTGTGGGAGCGAAGAACATAAAGTACATGATTTCTTTATTACAGCTAGCAGATTTAAGAATGTTAACACAGGTCTTTGAATAAATTTTGCTTCTAAAAAAAGTTATTTATTCCTCATTAGACGGAAAAAAAAAAAAAAGTCTTTAAAGAAAAACCTCTACTTTACTTTCTACAACCAAGTTGCCCAGGCTGGTCTCAAAGTCCTGAGTTCAAGCAATCCACCTGCCTCAGCCTCACAAAGTGCTGGAATTACAGGCATCGGCCACCTTGCCTGCCTATGGGATGAAATTTTCAAAGTGCTGGAAGAAAAAAAAAATTGACATCTAAGAATACAGTATTCAGGCTGGTGTACTGTCTCACACCTGAAATCCCAACACTTTGGGAGGCCTAGGTGGGCGGATCACCTGAGGTCACAAGTTAGAGACCAGTGTGGCCAATATGGTGAAACCCCATCTCTACTAAAAATTTTTTAAAAAATTAGCCTGGTATGGTGGCACATGCCTTAGTCGCAGCTACTCAGGAGGCTGAGGCAGGAGAATCGCTTGAACCCAGGAAGCGGAGGTTGCAGTGAGCCGATATCGCGCCACTGCACTCCAGACCGGGTGAAAGAGCAAGACTTCATCTCAAACAAACAAAAACAGATAAAGACGGTCACTGTAGCTGGTCATTGTGGCTCACGCCTGTAATCCCAGCACTTTGGGGACACCGAGGTAGGCATATCACGATGTCAGAAGTTCAAGACCAGCCTGGCCAACATGGTGAAACCCCGTCTCTACTAAAATTACAAAAATTAGCCGGGTGTGGTGGCGCATGCCTGTAATACCAGCTACTCAAGAGGCTGAGGCAGAAGAATCGCTTGAACTCAGGAGGCGGCGGTTGCAGTGAGCTGAGATCACACCACTGCACTCCAGCCTGGGAGACAGAGCAAGACTCTGTCTCAAAAATACAAAAAAAAAAAGAAAGTCGCTATATAATGATAAAGGGGTCAATTCAGCAAGAGGATATAAAAACTGTCAATATTTATGCACCCAACACTGGAGCACCCACGTATATAAAGCAAATATTAATAAATCTAAAGGGAGATACTGCGATACAGTAATAGTAGGGGATTTTAACACCCCACTCTCAGTGATGGACAGATCATCCAGTTAGAAAATCAACAAAGAAACACAGAAGAAGTTAAGCAATACACTAAACCAGAAAGGCCTAACTAGAACAGGACATTTTATCCTACTGCTACAGAAGATTTATTCCTTTTCTCAGCATATGGAATATTCTCCAGAATAGACCATATCTTAGGCCACAGAAAAAGTCTCAACAAATTCAAAAATGTAGAAATCATATCATTTTTTCTGACCACAAAGGAATAAAACTAGAAATCACTAACAAGAGGAACCTTGATTCACAGTCTCAAAATGGTGGCTCATGCCTATAATCCCAGCACTTTGGGAGGCCGACACAGGAAGACTGCTTGCACCCAGGACTGAGACCAGCCTGGGCAACATAAGGAGACCCTGCCTCTTCAAAAAAAAAAAAAAAAAACAACGGAACATTGTTTTGGTATGTTGACATATCAAAATCCATGGGACAAAAGCACACAGAAATTTGGAAATTACAACATTTCCAAAAACAAATGAAAGTGAAAATACAACATACCAAAATCTATGGGATAAAAACAGTACTAAGGGAGTATTTTACAGCAATAAACACGTACATACAAAAAGTAGAAAGATTTAAAATAACCGGATGATACCCCCTAAGATACTAGAAAAGCAAAAACAAACCAGACTCACAATTAGATCAAAAGGATAAAGACCATAGCCAAATAAACAAAATTGAGAATAAAAAAAATACAGACTATCAATAAAACATAAAGTTGATTACTTGAAAAGATAAACAAAATCAACCAACCTTTGGCTAGACTGAGGGGAAAAAATGACCCAAATAAAATAAAAAATGAAAAAGAAAACAGAACAGAAACCACATAAATACAACCAATCATTAGAAACTATTGTGGCCGGGCGCGGTGGCTCACGCCTGTAATCCCAGCACTTTGGGAGGCCGAGGCGGGCGGATCACAAGGTCAGGAGATCGAGACCACGGTGAAACCCCGTCTCTACTAAAAATACAAAAATTAGCCGGGCGCAGTTGTGGGCGCCTGTAGTCCCAGCTACTCGGGAGGCTGAGGCAGGAGAATGGCGTGAACCCGGGAGGCGGAGCTTGCAGTGAGCCGAGATCGCGCCACTGCACTCCAGCCTGGGCGACAGAGCGAGACTCCGTCTCAAAAAAAAAAAAAAAAAAGAAACTATTGTGAAAAACTATATGCCAACAAACTGAAAAGCCTGGAAGAAATAGACAAATTCTTTTTTTTTTTTTGAGACAGAGTTTCACTCTTTTTGCCCAGGCTGGAGTGCAATGGCGTGATCTCGGCTCACCGCAACCTCTGCCTCCAGGGTTCAAGTGATTCTCCTGCCTCAGCCTCCCGAGTAGCTGGGATTACAGGCATGTGCCACCACCCCGGCTAATTTTGTATTTTTAGTAAAGACGGGGTTTCTCCATGTTGGTCAGGCTGGTCTTGAACTCCCGACCTCAGGTGATCCACCTGCCTCGGCCTCCCAAAGTGCTGGGATTACAAGCGTGAGCCACCGCGCCCGGCCTGAAATGGACAAATTCTTGGGCGCATACAACTACCAAGATCGAACCATGAAGAAATAGAAAACCCCAACACACCAATAACAAGATTGAAGCCATAACAAAATGAATCCCATGAAAGAAAAGCCCAAGACCTGATGGCTTCACTGCTAAATCCTACCGAAAACTTAAAGAATACTACTACTCAAACTCGGCAAAAAATATTGAAGAGAAGAGAGTATTTCCGAACTTGGTCTACAAAGTGAGCATTATTCTGATAGCAAAACCAGGCAAAAGCACAACAACAAAACTACAGGCTAGGCCGGGTGCGGTGGCTCACACCTGTAATTCCAGCACTTTGGGAGGCTGAGGCGGGTGGATTACCTGAAGTCAGTTCAGGAGTTTGAGACCAGCTTGGCCAATATGGTGAAACTCCGTCTCTACTAAAAAAAAAAAAAAAAAAAAAAAACACAAGTGGCTCACGCCTGTAATCCCAATACTTTGGGAGGCCAAGGCAGGCAGATCACGAGGTCAGGAGATCAAGACCATCCTGGCTAACATGGTGAAACCCCATCTCGACTAAAAATACAAAAAAATTAGCCGGGCATGGTGGCAGGCGCCTATAGTCCCACCTACTCAGGAGGCTGAGGCAGGAGAATGCATGAACCCGGGAGGCGAAGCTTGAAGTGAGGAGAGACTGCACCACTGCACTCCAGCCTGGGCAACAAAGCGAGACTCCGTTTCAAAAAAAAAATACAAAAGTTATCCGGGCATGGAGGCGTGTGTGCCTGTAGTCCCCACTACTCGGGAAGCTGAGGCAGAAGAATCGCTTGAACCCGGGAGGCGGAGGTTGTGGTGAGCCAAGACTCTTGTGGTGAGCCAAGAGTCATGTACTTCAGCCTGAGCGACAGAGCAAGAAGACTCCGTCTCAAAAAAGAAAAACAAAGAAGAAGAAATAAAAGTAACCAAAAATGTGAAGGAGCTATGCAAGGAAAACTCTAAACACTGATGAAACAAACTGTAGAGGACACAGAAAAAAACTGGAAGATATTCCATGCTCATGGATTAGAAGAATATTGTTAAAATGACAATACTACTCAAACCAATTTACAATTCAGAGCAACCCTTCTCAAAATACCAATGAAATTCATCACAAAAATAGAAAAAAAAAATCCTAAAATTTATATGCAATCACAAAAAACCTTAAACAGCCAAAGAAATACTGACCAAAAAAACAAAGCTGGAGTGACCGGGTGCGGTGGCTCACGCCTGTAATCCCAGCACTTTGGGAGGCTGAGGCAGGTGGATCATGAGGTCAGGAGTTCAAGACCAGCCTGGCCAACATGATGAAACCCTGTCTCTACTAAAAATACAAAAATTAGCCAGGGTGGTGGTGCGTGCCTGTAGTTCCAGCTACTAGGTAGGCTGAGACAGGAGAATTACTTGAACTGGGAGGCAGAGGTTGCAGTGAGCCGAGATCGTACCACTGCACTTCAGCCTGGGAGACAGAGGACTCAGTCTCAAAAAAAAAAAAAAAGAAGAAAAAAAAAAAAGCTGGAAGCATCCAACTGCTTGACCTCAAAATATAATACAAAGCTACCATAACCCAATCAGTATGGTACTGACATAAAAACAAACACATAGGCCGGGCGCGGTGGCTCAAGCCTGTAATCCCAGCACTTTGGGAGGCCGAGATGGGCGGATCACAAGGTCAGGAGATCGAGACCATCCTAGCTAACACAGTGAAATCCTGTCTCTACTAAAAATACAAAAAAAAAAAAAAATTAGCCAGGCAAGGTGGCGGGCGCCTGTAATCCCAGCTACTCGGGAGGCTGAGGCAGGAGAATGGCGTGAACCCGGGAGGCAGAGGTTGCGGTGAGCCGAGATCTCACCACTGCACTCCTCCGTCTCAAAAACAAACAAACACATAAGATCTATGGAAGAAAACAGAGAACCTAAATATAAATCTACACATTTATAGACAGCTCTTTTTCAACAAAGGCACCAAAAGCATACAATGGGAAAATAGCAGTCTTTTCAATAAATGCTGCTGGGAAAACTGAATAACCATATGTAGAATGAACTAGATGCCATCTCTCAGCATAAACAAAGTCAAAACAGATTAAAGATATGCAACACCTGAAACCATAATGCTACTAGAGGAAGAAACTGGGGAAACAATCCAGGACATCGGTCTGGGTAAAGATTTCTTAGGTAAGACCTCAATAGCACAAGCAACAGGAGAAAAAATAAACATATGAGATTACATCAAACTAAAAACTTCTCCACAGCAAAAGAAACAACCAACAAAGTGAAGAGACAATCTACAGTATGGGAGAAAATATTCACAAACTATTCACCTGACAAAGATTAGTAATCAAAATATATAAGGAACTCAACTTGATAGCAAAAAAAAAAAAAAAAAATCCGATCAAAAAATCGGCAAAAGGTTAGAAGAGTTGTTTCTCATAAAAAAGACACACAAATGGCCAACAAGTGTACGAAAAAATGCTCAACATGGCTAAACATCAGAGAAATACAAATCACACATAACCACAATGAGAAGTCATCTCACCTCACAGAATGGCTTTTATAAAGACAGGGAATAACAAGTACTGATGAGGATGTGGTGAAAAGATAATCCTTTTATGCAGTTGATGGGAATGTAAATTAGTACAGCCACTATAGAGAACAATATTCAGGTGTGGTGGCTCATGCCTGTAATCCCAAAACTTGAGGCTGCGGTGGGAGGATCACTTGAGCCCACAAGTTCGAGATCAGCCTGGGCAACACAGCAAGACCTGTCTGCACACACATGCACACACAAAACCTGTCAGGCACAGTGGATCATGCCTGTAATCCCAGCACTTTAGGAGCCCGAGGCAGGTGAATCACTTGAGGTCAGGAGTTCGAGACCAGCCTGGCCAACATGGTGAAACTCCGTCTCTACTGAAAATACAAAAATTAGCTGGGCATGGTGGCATGCGCCTGTAGTTCCAGGCAGCAGAATCACTTAAACCTAGGAGGCGGAGGTTGCAGTGAGCTGAGATCATGCCACTGCATTCCAGCTTGGACAACAGTGAGACTGTCTCCAAAAAAAAAAAAAGAGAGAGAGAGAGGTTGAGTCATGGGTAAAATACACAGGTAGAAGAAATTAGACCTGGTGTTCAATAGATCAGTAAGGTGACTACGTTTAACACTCATCTCCTGTACATTTCAAAACAGTTAAGAGAATAATTTGATGTTCCTGCAATAAAGATAAATATTTAAGGTGACAGATATCCTACTTATCCTGATTTGATAATATAAATGTATCAAATTATCACATGTACTCAGAAAATATGTACATCTATTATGAATCAAAAACTTTTTTTCAATTGTAAAATAGGAGGTTGGAGATTCTGGGGCCCCCATGTCTGTGGGTAAAAATATTCCCTTGTCTGGATCATGTAAAAACATCCCTGCAAGATGTCACTCCAGGTTATTTCACCTAATACCGCCTACCACTAAAAAGGAGCAATGAGCCATGACTATGCCATTGCACTCCAGCCTGGGTGATCCAGCAAGACTCTGTCTCAAAAACAAAAAAAAAAAACAAAAAAACTCAGGATGGAGGTTTCTCAAAAAACTAAAAATAGAACTATCAATAGAACTATCATCCGTAGACCTCTTGAATTTTGGAGGCAATATATACATTTGCATATGCTTGTTTAACGCCCCACAGACTCGCCTGTAAGGATTCTAGTAGTTCCAACTGTAGACAAGAGCAATTTCAGGCTGCAGTGCAAGCTTCCCAAGCACTTGGTCCGCCTGATTAAGCAGACCCAATGATACTCAAAGTGTACATGTTAAACAGCATCCTATTTATTGGAATGCTCTGGCATGTACCAACAGAAGATGTAGAGTACAGCCCTCTGGTATTCCAGAGTCAATCCATGCCCTCTTGTGCAGATTAACTGTTTTCCTTTTGAGAAACAGGTTGTGGTTTGCCATTAGCACATGATAGAGAATGAACAACTAATCACGGGACATGAAGTAACTAAGGCAGAACTGAGTAATTTGAGACTTTATGGTTCCCAAAGCATGAAGTACATACTGTCAGACCTTATCAAACAATGGTTGTCAGCTTCTCCTCTGGACCCAATTCCAAGTTTGTAGGAAATCGCATGAAATAAAGGAATATTTACACACACCATGAGAATCCAATCAGAAGTATCTGATTGTATGACTTTCTAAAAGAATGAGTGTTGTTAGGAATAACACTCAAAATCCTAAGGAAGTTGAACACTCGAACAAAGAATTATTAGCAAAGCAATTTTACTTCTGCACAGAGGGGTGCCTCCTTGGCCAGTCGCCCTGAGAGCACACCTGAACAAAGGGGCACGAGAGCCTTTATTCCAGATGCAAGTCCTGCCCCTGTACCCTTTCCCCATTGGCCGGGGTTGGGTTGTACAATCTAAACTAATCCCGGTTGGCTAAACATTTGATTTTTTTTTTAGATAGGGTGGGCACGCAAAAGAAAAGTGGAGAGGAAGGAGAAGGGATGTCTGTAACGAGCTAGGAAGTTAGTCCTCTTTCCAAATGAGGAAAGGCATGTGAGCTGGTACTGATAACGCTTGGTACTGTGGTGTGCCTGGGCATCTAACAAAGGCAAAAAAGAGAAAAAAGGAGAAGAGTAGGGGGTACTATGAATTAAAGAATAAAAGATTGATGAGATTATTTGAAATCTCATCATACCCCACAGTGTGACTCTCTGAAAGTCAATATAATATACAATAACTGTTTTAGATAAAAAGACACTGAAAACATTAACAATTTGCAATGTAAAAATGGATACACTTTGAATGGATCTTAGACCAAAAAATATTCAAGAGCATACATTGAATCAATGCAGAGAATTTTAGTTATTAAGCAAAGTAGACATTAGATAACATTTTTTATTTAAGTGAAATACTAGTATTGTGGTTTCAGAATGACAATGCCTTTTTTTTAGGAGACGCTTTATCAAGTATTTAAAGGTCAAGCATCAAGTGTGCAATTATGCTCAATTTACACTCAAATTGTTCACCATAAGACGTATTTACCGAGGAGAAAGAAAACAAGCACACTGCTAAAAAAGTGTTTGGGCACAGTGGCTCACACCTGCAATCCCAGCACTTTGGGAGGCTGAGGCAGATGAATTGCCTTGGTTCAGGATTTCGAGACCAGCCTGGCCAGGTTTTAGTGAAACCTCGTCTCTACTAAAATACAAAAAAAAATTAGCTGGGTGTGGCGGCATGTGCCTGTGTCCCAGCTATTAGGTGTCAGGCCTCTGAGCCCAAGATAAGCCATCATATCCCCTGTGACCTGCACGTATACATCCAGATGGCCTGAAGTAACTAAGAACCACAAGAAGCGAAAACAGCCAGTTCCCGCCTTAACTGAGGACATTCCGCCATTGTGATTTGTTCCTGCCCCACCCTAACTGATCAATTGATCTTGTAACATTCTTCTCCTGGAGAATGAATCTCAGGAGCTCCCCACTGAGCAGTTTGTGATTCCCCGCCCCTTCGGGGATCTCTGTAAAGAGAACAACCCCCTTTAACTGTAATTTTCCACTACCTACCCAAATCCTATAAGACTGCCCCACCCTTGGCCGGGCGCGGTGGCTCAAGCCTGTAATCCCAGCACTTTGGGAGGCCCAGGCGGGTGGATCACGAGGTCAGGAGATAGAGACCATCCTGGCTAACATGGTGAAACCCCATCTCTACTAAAAATACAAAAAACTAGCCGGGCGTGGTGGCGGGCGCCTGTAGTCCCAGCTACTCGGAGGCTGAGGCGGGAGAATGGCGTGAACCCGGAGGTGGAGCTTGCAGTGAGCTTGCAGTGTCGCGCCACTGCACTCCAGCCTGGGCGACAGAGCAAGCCGTCTCAAAAAAAAAAAAAAAAAAAAAAAAAAAAAAAAAAAAGGCCGCCCCACCCCTACCTCCCTTTGCTGACTCCTTTTTCAAACTCAGTGCCCCTGCACGCAGGTGATTAAAAGTTTTATTGCTCACATAAAGCCTGTTTGGTGGTCTCTTCACATGGACATGCCTAACACTTGGGAGGCAGAATTACTTGAACCTCGGAAGCAGAGGTTGCAGTGAGCTAAGATCGCACCTCTGCACTCCAGCCTGAGTGGCAGAGTGAGGCTCTGTCTCAAAAAAAAAAAAAAAAAAAAAGAAAGAAAATCCAGACTGGGTGTGTTAGATGTTCAAGTTTTCCTTAGAATCAAATTTTTCAGAAAAAAACATGTAAAAACTACACTTAGTCCAAACATGCTAATAAATTCAATAGATACTAGAAACTTTATTACACTAATACTAGAATAATATTCTGATTTTAATAAATAATTCTAGAATCAGCATAATAAAGCCTCCATCCTGGTGGCCAGGAGCAGAGGCTCACTCCTGTAATTCCAGCTCTTTGGAGGCTGTCGGGTGGATCACAAGGTCAGGAGTTCGAGACCAGACTGGCCAGCATGGTGAAACCCCATTTCTACTAAAAATACAAAAAAAAAAAAAAAAATAGCTGGGCATGGTAGTCCCCGCTACTCGGGAGGCTGAGGCAACAGAATCGCTTGAACCCAGGAGGTGGAGGTTGCAGTGAGCTGAGATCGCTCCACTGCACTCCAGCCCGGGCGGGAGAGCAAGACTCCGTCTCAGAAAAAACAAAAGCCTCCATCCTTTCTTCCTGTGGGCCCTGTTTTAAGGCTCTGTGGGAGAAGTACAGGCCTAGGAACTTCAGATGAAGAAAATAGCTGTGTATTACTGCCTTTCTTTCTTTCTTTTGAGATGGAGTTTCGCTTTTGTCGCCCAGGCTGGAGTGCAGTGGCAGATCTCGGCTCACTGCAACCTCGGCCTCTCAGGTTCAAGCAATTCTCCTGCCTCAGCCTCCCGAGGAGCTGGAATTACAGGGGCCTGCCACCACGCCTGGCTAATTTTTGTATTTTTTACTGAAAATACAGGGTTTCATCATGTTGGCCAGGCTGGTCTCGAACTCCTGACCTCAGGTGATCTGCCCGCCTCCACCTCCCAAAGTGCTGGGATTACAGGCGTGAACCAGCACGCCTGGCCTGCCTTTCTTTTGTAGAAAGGATTGTAGCTGGTAACAACAAAAAATTAAGTCCAAGAAAATAAAAATAAGAAACTAAAGGCTTACAGTCTACACGTGTTCATATTTACATGCAGAAATAGGCACGCCCTAAACGACTATATTTTTTTCCATCCGAAAGTAATGAGTCAAAAATAAGTAAAGGACACCAAGACAATGCCAGATTCTCAGACGATACATTTTTTAGCAAAGAAATGGAAGTCAGAGCCCTCTTGAAACCAATTTTCTGCCGGTGCTCACCAGAAACACGCCGGAATCGCCAGGTTCCTGAGGCGGGGGGATGCGGGGCCGCAGCCAATCTGACTGGAACGCAGAAATCCTTTTACTTTCGGAAAGAAAAAAAATTCACAAAGGTTGCTTTCCAAGCTTTTGAAGAGGGGAGCACAGCGGTTGAAAGCACTCCACAAAACACCGCGCGGAGGCGGGACAAACACACTTCCCGACCTGGCTCCTGACCCGGACCGACTGAGCCTGCGGCCTCTCGCAACTGGCCGCGCCCGGAGGACCGACAGCCCCTGGAGAAGACAGTAAAACGAGGCGGATTCCAGAGGCTCCTGGGCGACCGCGCCCAATCGTTCCTTTGCCACCCCCGCTACTATCTCAGGGATCCCCAAGCAGGCAGAACTCACCACAGCCACGGTGGACTCCACCACGATAAAGGCGAAATGGCACTGACCATGCGGAGCCAGCGCCGGAAAAGATGGCGATGGCGCGCTGACGTCACTTCCGCTCGGAGCCTGGGCCCGGGCGGGGCTCCTGGGTTCGAGTTTCAGCCACGTAGGACCCAGCCCAACATAGAAATTCTAGTTTCCTCCCGGGTGGGTGCGGATAGGCCCGGGGCTGGCTCAGGGAGTGGGATGCAGAAACAGATCCAGAGCAAAAGGTGAGGTTAGAACGGGGCCTCTGGAAGGAACTGTGGGCGAGGGGTGGGGCCCATACTCGGGGGCGATTTAGAGGTGGGACCAGGCCTAGCCATCCGTTCAGGTGGCCAGACTCACTGGAAGGGCGGGGATGGGGGATGGGACGCACCCCAGGGGATGCTCCTGCAGAGCTTTTCCCTGTTGCCCGCAGTGGCTAATACCTGTAATTCCAACACTTTGGGAGACTAACGCACGTGCATAGCTTGAGTCCAAGAGTTCAAGACCAGCGTGGGCAAAATAGCAACATCCTTTCTATGGATGGCAAGCCACCCAGGTGCTAAGGCAAGAGACCAAGGCATGAGCTGTTCCGGTATAATAAAATATATAAAATAAGAATAGTTATACTAGATATAGATCATAGATATGATTATATACGAATATAATTAATCATTAGTTTGTAGCAATTACTCTTTATTCCAAAATTATTATAATCCTCGCTCTATAATCATAACCTAGGAGAAACCAGGCCATACAGAGATAGGGGCTGAGGGGACATAGTGAGAAGTGACCAAAAGACAGGAGTGTGAGCCCTCTGTCATGCCCGGGCAGGGCCACCAGAGGGCTCCTTGGTCTAGTGGTAACGCCAGCATCTGGGAAGATGCCCGTTGCCAAGCAGACCGTGGTCTAGCGGTAGCGTTAGTGTCAAGGAAAACACCCGCTACTTAGCAGACCAGGAAAGGAGGTCTCCCTTTCCCCTGGGGAATTTCGAGAAGACTCTACTCCTCCACCTCTTGTGGAGGGTCTAACATCAGTCAGGCCCACCCACAGTTATCCGGAGGCCTGTCTCCCTGTGATGCTGTGCTTCAGTGGTCACTCTCCTAGTCCGCTTTCATGTTCCATCCTGTACACCTGGCTCTGCCTTTTAGATAATAGTAGCAAAATTGATGAAGGTACTAAAAGTCTGATATGCAGAAATAATGGTGTAAGCTGTCTCTCTCACTCCCTCTCTCTCTGCCTCGGCTGCCAGGCAGGGAAGGCCCCCTGTCCAGTGGACATATGACCCACGTGACCTTACCTATCATTGGAGATGGCTCACACCCCTTACCCTGCCCCTTTGTCTTGTATCCAATAAATATCAGCACAGCCTGGCATTCGGGGCCACTACTGGTCTCCGCCTCTTGGTGGTAGAGGTCCCCCGGGCCCAGCTGTCTTTTCTTTTATCTCTTTGTCTTGTGTCTTTGTTTCTACAATCTCTAGTCTCCGCACACGGGGAGAAAAACCCACCAACCCTGTGGGACTGGACCCTACACCATTCTCTATTAAAAAATATGTGTGTGTGTGTGTGTGTGTGTGTGTATAGCTTTTTTGTATATATCTCCTCATGTTCCTAGAGCCTTTCCACAATTCTTCCATATTGATAAACCTGCCAGTCCATGGCATGGTCTACCTCTTCTATTCAGTCATGCTTTCTATAGGCCTTTATTTCTTCATTCTTTATTTATGTATTTATTTGAGATGGAGTCTCACTCTGTCACCCAGGCTGGAGTACAGTGGCGCGACCTGGGCTCACTGCAAGCTCCGCCTCCCAAGTTCAAGCAATTCTTCTGCCTCAGTCTCCCGAGTAGCTGGGATTACAGGTGCCCACCACCACACCCAGCTAATTTTTTGTATATTTAGTAGAGACGGGGCTTCCCCATGTTAGCCAGGATGATCTTGATCTCCTGAGCTAGTGATCCGCCTGCCTTGGCCTCCCAAAGTGCTGGGATTACAGGTGTGAGCCACCACGCCTGGCCAAAAACAAGTATTTCTATTATTTTTCTGACCTTACCACATGGGCCAGGACCACATTTCCTACATTATAAAATAGCATTGACACCAGACATTCTCCCCAGGTTTATTCAGAAATGTAATCCCAATAAAAACATTAAAAGTTTTCTGGAGTTAGGTACATTGATACTAAAGTTTATGTGGAAGAACAAACATCTGATAATAACCAAGAAAAGAAAAACAAAAGCAATGATGAGCAGCAGACGTTAAAACATGCTATTGGCCGGGCGCGGTGGCTCAAGCCTGTAATCCCAGCACTTTGGGAGGCCGAGACGGGCGGATCACAAGGTCAGGAGATCGAGACCATCCTGGCTAACACGGCGAAACCCCGTCTCTACTAAAAACACAAAAAATTAGCCGGGCGAGGTGGCGGCGCCTGTGGTCCCAGCTACTCGGGAGGCTGAGGCAGGAGAATGGCGGGAACCCGGGAGGCGGAGCTTGCAGTGAGCTGAGATCTGGCCACTGCACTCCAGCCTGGGCGACAGAGCGAGACTCCGTCTCAAAAAAAAAAAAAAAAAAAAAAGAAAAAAAAAAAAAACATGCTATTGACAGTTTTCACACAAGGCAAATAATTAAATTATATTAAAATAAGACATACTATAAAGCCTCTATAATTAAAACTATGTGGTACTAGCACATGAAGCAGAAACAAACTAATATCTAAAAGTAGACCCAAGAACACGTAGAAATTTGGTTCATAAATGTATTTTGCCAAGTGCAGTGGCTCATGCCTGTAAACCTAGCAATTTGGGAGACCAAGGCAGGAGGATCACTTGAGGTCAGGAGTTCAAACCCAGCCTGCCCAACATGGTGAAACCCTGTCTCTATTTAAAATACAAAAAAAATTTAGCCAAGCGTGGCCGGGCATGGGGGCTCATGTCTGTAATCCCAGGCCGAGGCAGGCGGATCACAAGGTAAAGAGATTGAGACCATCCTGGCCAACTTGGTGAAACCCCGTCTCTACTAAAAATACAAAAATTAGCGGGGTGTGGTGGCGGGCGCCTGTAATCCAGCTACTCAGGAGGCTGAGGTAGGAGAATCGCTTGAACCCGGGAGGCAGAGGTTGCAGGAGATCGCTCCCCTGCACTCCAGCCTGGCGATACAGCAAGAATCCATCTCAAAAAAAAAAAAAAAAATTTAGCCAAGCATTGTGGTGGGCGCCTGTAAGCCCAGGTACTCCAGAGGCTGAGGCAAGAGAATTGCTCAAACCTGGGAGGCAGAGGTTGCAGTGAGCCTAGATTGCGCCATTGCACTAGAGCCTGGGCAACAGAGCGAGACTCCATCTCAAAAAAAAAAAAAAAAGGCCGAGTGTGTTGGCTGACACCTGTAATTCCAGCACTTTTGGAGGCAGAGGTGGGTGGATCACCTGAGGTCACAAGCTAGAGACCAGCCTGACCAACATGGAGAAGCCCTGTCTCTACTAAAAATACAAAATTAGCCAGACATGGTGGCACATGCCTATAATCCCAGGTACTCGGGAGGCTGAGGCAGGAGAATAGCTTGAACCCAGGAGGCGGAGACTGCGGTGAGTGGAGATCGTGCCATTGCACTCCAGCCAGGGCAATAAGAGCGAAATTCCATCTGAAAAAAAAAAAAAAAATGGCATTTCAGATAAATGGGACAAAAAATGCCATTTGTAATGAAAGGTCTAAGATAGCTGCTTAGCTATCTGAGAAAAGATGAAATTAAATCCATACTTCACAGCATATACAAGAATAAACTCCAAATGGACTAGGGATCTAAATGTAAAGAATAAAACCATACATGCATTTAGGGTGTTCAAGTGATTTCTTGGCTGAGTGAGGAAAAAGATGTGACCACAAGGCGGCAGTAGCACACAAGCTTTATTTGGGATGTGCTTTGACAGGTTACCAGTGGGGGAGGTAGCAAACAGCAAGAGAGTATCCACAGGCTTCTTCTACCTGTGGGTCGCTCCTTAGAAAGGATGGAAAGGAAGAGAGACTCCCAGAGGAGAAGGGGAATCAAAGAGGGGGCTTATAATGACTAAATGACGATACTCACCAGACTGGCAGCATATCTTCCAGTTAAAAAGCTCTGAAGGATAAGTCTGGCCAACATGGTGAAACTCCGTCTCTACTAAAAATACAAAAATTACTTGGGTATGGTGGCAGGTGCCTATAATCCCAGCTGCTTGGGAGGGTGAGGCAGGAGAATCACTTGAACCCAGGAGGTGGAGGCTGCAGTGAGCCGAGATTGTGTCACTGCACTCCAGCCTGGGTGACAGAGCAAGACCCTGTATCCAAAAAAAAAAAAAAAAAAAAGCTCTGAAGGACAGCAGGGGTATGGGGTTTTCATAGCCCTGAAATTATCTTATCTATGGCTATCAGATATTGGACATAATTTCAGAGACTACAAAGCAGGCACACTTGAAATGACTCTCAACAGTTTTGGATATATATGCCAAAGTGAAATATCTGGATCACATAGTAATTCTGTTTAATCGTTTTTGTTTGTTTGTTTTTGTTTTTGAGACAGGGTCTCACTCTGTTGTCTAGGCTGGAATGCAGTGATGTGATCATGGCTTACTGCGGCCCTCAACTTACTGGGCTCAGGTAATCCTCCCACCTCAGCCTCCCAGGTAGCAGGGATTACAGGTGCATGCCACCACCATCCTTGGCTGAATTAAAAAAATTTTTTTTGCAAAGACCAGATCTCACCATATGCCCAGGCTGGTCTTGAAGTCCTAGCCTCAAGGAATCCCCTTGAGATTTTCATGATGTTTACTGACATATTAATTCTTTGAAGAGAAATTTTGAATTTATATTCAACAACTTCCTCCTCTTGCTTTTTTTTTTTTTTTTTTTTAACGACTTTCTCTTCAAATTTATTTAACATGTCTTGACTTAGTTGTTCTGCTTGATTTTCCGAAAGAAGAAGCTTCTCTGGATAAGGTGGAGGATAGTTAAAGGAAGTTTTAGTAAGTGCTGTTTCTATGAACCTCTGCACCAACGTACGGATGCATGGTGTGACACCTCACTTGACAAAAATAAGTACCCCCATTACAGCTATGAGGGAGGTAAGAATTTAGGCTATTATTCCTTTCCATTTACAGAACCATTTTTCCATTTACAGAACCATATTCTGTAAAAGGGTCATTTACCCCTGAGATGCTGGCCAACTCATTGGATAGAGCAGTCAGACCTTGCAATGCCTTTGTTATACTTCATTAGGGGCGGTGTCGTTTGGGATGAAGGTGCAACTTTGAGTTTTCGTTTGTTTGTTTGTTTTTGAGATGGAGTCTTGCTCTGTCGCCCAGGCTGGAGTGCACTGGCGCGATCTCGGCTCACTGCAAGCTCTGCCTCCCGGTTCACGCCATTCTCCTGCCTCAGCCTCCCGAGTAGCTGGGACTGCAGGCGCCCGCCACCACCCCCGGCTAATTTTTATTTTATTTTATTTTATTTGTATTTTTAGTAGAGACGGGGTTTCACCGTGTTAGCCAGGATGGTCTTGATCTCCTGACCTCGTGATCTGCCCGCCTCAGCCTCCCAAAGTGCTGGAATTACAGGCTTCAGCCACTGTGCCTGGCCGCAATATTTAGTTTTAATCATGAGGCAAACTCCTCCTCTTTCTGCTAATATCATGTCTAAGGCTATCCTATTTTCCCAAACCATCTGGCTAGTAGCCCCCAATTGCTCAGCTATTCCTTTAACAGCATCTCCAGTGTAGTTAATAAATCACTGTTGGTTGTAATAGATGTAGTTTATCCAATCTACACTTTTATTTTTTATTTATTTATTTATTTGCTTTATTTTTATTTTTATTTATTTTTTTTTTGAGACGAAGTCTCGCTCTGTCGCCCAGGCTGGAGGGCAGTGGCCGGATCTCAGCTCACTGCAAGCTCTGCCTCCCGGGTTTACGCCATTCTCCTGCCTCAGCCTCCCAAGTAGCTGGGACTACAGGCGCCCGCCACCGCGCCCAGCTAATTTTTTGTATTTTCGGTAGAGATGGGGTTTCACCGTGTTAGCCAGGATGGTCTCGATCTCTTGACCTCGTGATCTGCCCGTCTCAGCCTCCCAAAGTGCTGGGATTACAGCCTTGAGCCACCGCGCCCGGCCTTATTTATTTATTTTTTGAGACGGAGTCTCGCTCTGTCACCCAGGCCGGAGTCCAGTGGCTCCATCTTGGCTCACTGCAAGCTCTGCCTCCTTGGTTCATGCCCTTCTCCTGCCTCAGCCTCCTGAGTAGCTGGGACTACAGGCGCCCACCACCTCGCCCAGCTAATTTTCTTTTTAATCCAATCTACATTTTTATTAACTGTCACCTACCAAAATATTGACTCAAATCCTGCAGCTATTTGATTTCTGGTTTTAATTGATCTGATATTCCCCGTGGGACTCCAGTTGCATCTAAATAGCCCCAAGAATCGAAAGACCTGTAAGGGGCCGGGCGCAGTGGCTCAGGCCTGTAATCCCAGCACTTTGGGAGGCCAAGGTGGGCTGATCATGAGGTCAGGAGATCGAGACCATCCTGGCTAACATGCTGAAACCCTGTCTCTACTAAAAATACAAAAAATTAGCTAGGCGTGGTGGTGGACACCAGCTACTTGGGAGGCTGTAGTAGTCCCAGCTACTCGGGAGGCTGAGGCAGGAGAATGGCAGTAAACCCGGGAGGTGAAGCTTGCAGTGAGTGGAGATTGCGCCACTGCACTCCAGCCTGGGCAACAGAGCGAGACTCCGTCTCAAAAAAAAAAAAAAAAAAAAAGACCAAAGACCTATAAGGGGCCTCTCTTACTTTACGATGTCTTATCTTTCCTTCCTCTGGTTGATGAAATGCCAGGGTGAAAGGGATAACCAATTGGACTAAAGCACAAGTGCCACTCCAGTTATTGGGCAGACTGTCCAGTAAAGGTCCACCACAATACCACCACACATCCACTCGGGGATGAACAAGGGCTGACTGATTGATAAGCTCTTGAAAGTTCTTAAGCTCACTGTACCCCTTCAGGTCGCCAAGGAACACTAAGTTTCCTCCCTGTCATAAGAGACACGAAGTGAACTTAACGTTGGGAGATGGAAGCTGGATGGCCCTCGGGGGCTGACCCGCATGGTGGTGACCTTCGGGATATAGCAGAGAGAGAGCTTGGCACGACTTGTTACCCTAGGCTGTAGAATCCTGGAAAGAGCTACCATGCAGCCCATGCCCGGTCTATTGGAGGACCACCCTAGTGGAAAGGGGACAGTCTGGGCCTCTGGCCTGCCGTGCGCACCAGCATAACAATTGCTTTTGTTTAACATGCGGATGGAATATTTGATCCCTTCCAACCAGGCATTTACATCTTGATATCCTGTCTCGATTGCCAAAGTTTAAGTCTTTAACTTCTACCATCACTATCTTGGCCTTGTTAGATGAAGGAGGAACAATGGTTCCATTGTGAGAGGTTTTGGAAAACAGCTTAGAGGCGGGTGCAGGTGGGGGGGGATCAAATAAACGCATTTCAAAGAATCCAATAGGGTCTGACCTTGAAACTTCAGCCCCTATACCATAAAACTGACTTAGAGAAGGGAACTGGCTTAGAAAAGGGGGAGAACTTTGGTGGCTCGAAATAATAACCTGTATATGGTTGCACTGGTTTAGCTGACAGTGGGGCCGGGGGGGTGAGGCACTGTCCCTTTAGTAAAATGAATGTACGGTTTTAGGAAATTACACAAACTGGTTGGGGCAGTCCATCCTTGCTCTTTGGTGGTCCACAGAACGTTGGACCAACTACGGCATAAAAGCTCCACATAGGGGGGTGGGGTGGCAAGACTCCTGGTTGCCACTGGGGTGTTTATCGAAATCTCCCCGGATTAAATGGTCCTAATTCACTAATGCCCAGTCTGAGGAGAGCCAGGATGGACAGAGGTACTTTTCTGAATTAGAGAGCTGTCTTTGACTTGACAAATCCCCACAGGGTATAACAAGGCAAGCATTAAACGCAACAGTTTGAGGTGAAATTGACTTGGTTATGTTAATAACTAGATGGTCAGCAGCAGAGCGAGGAAAGAAGAAAGAGTAATAGAATAGATGAAGGAGAATTAAATTCTTCTTAGCTTTAGTTTGGTGGGGTTTTCCCCTGGGACTACGGCCCACCACTCTGGAGGCGGCAGCGCTTTCTTGACTCCAGTGTGATGAGTCCATCCTCTCTCTGCTGTCCGGACTGAGGTTCCAGTAGTGAGGAGCACCGAATAACGACATTCCCAGGCTGGCTCAAGCTTCTCCTCTTTCCAGCTCTTGGTGAGGATGTGATCCCCAGGCTGATGTTACACCAGGAACTCCAAGGGCAGCGCCTGTGCTAATAGAACTTTAGTTTTAAGAGAAGAGAAAAATAGAAGATAGACCAAGTATATAATTTTTAAGGAATTGATCTTTTGTTTCAAAGGTAGGAAAATCAGCAGTGGAGTGCAAATAAGGTAACCCGTAAAGCATCTCATAAGGAGAAAGGCCAACGTCTTTCCGTGGTGCAGTTCGAATTATCAGCAGGGCGATAGGAAGACACTTGGTCCATGGCAATCGAGTCTCTAAGACTAATTTGGTTAAGTGGTTCTTTAGAGTCTGATTCATTCTTTCTACTCTCCCTGATGAGGGTGGGTGCCAGTGAGTATGGTGTTCCCATTTCATGTCTAATATTTGGGATAGCTTTTTAATAATGTGTGCAGTGAAATGAGTTCCATTGTCTGAGTCAATATTTTCTATTAGTCCAAACCTGGGTGCTATATTTTCAATTAGGGCCTTAACTACATTACTAGCTGTTGCATTTGAAAAGGGGACAGCTTCGACCCAGTGAGTGAGGTGGTCTACTATCACTAGTAAATATTTTGGATGACCTATTTATTGGAGGCATTTCTGTGTAATCAACTTGGATACTTTGGGATGACCTTAAGCCCGGACTCCTTCCCCCGAGAGGTAATCTTTTTATAGTTTGTTTATCAGTTTTCTTACATACTAAGCAACTATCTGCAAACTGGCCAGGGTACAAATTCCCATACAACCATAAACTGCGTCACACGTAGCCTGGGGCCCCCAATGGGTCCCCTGATGTAGTTGGGATAAGATTTCCCTCGTAAGGGGTTTAGACAACATTTCTCTCTGGTCTAATTGCATCCACTTTCCTTCTGAATTCTCTTTAGCGTCTATTTTTATTAGTTTCTCTTTTATGGTGGAAGAGAAAATGGGGATTATGGTAGGAGGAGGGAGGTAGGGAGTTAAGTGAAAAATAATGCATTTCAGAAGACACAGCAGCCTGCTCGGCCACCTGATCTGCTAGGTTATTTCCTCGACTTTCAAAAGAGGCTTTTCTGGTGTCCGGGAACATAGACAATAGCTATTTCTTCCTGCAACTTAATATGATTCAATACTTGGGTGATCAACTCCTTGTGAACAAGGTCTTGACCTTTACTATTAATGAGACCTTGTTCAGTTCAAATTTTTCCAAATGTATGAGCCACTTCAAAGTGTACTTAGAATCGGTAGAGATGGTTCCCTCCTGGTCCTGTAAGGACTTTAAGGCTTGGCTGAGTGCAAACAGCTCACACGTTTGAGCAGACCAACTGTTGGGCAATTTTTCTGACTCTATTTCTATGAGAGTTTCTCCATCAATCACTGAATACCCATTGTGTCTTTTTCCCTCAAGCACACAGGAGGAACCACCTATGAATAAGTGCTGTACAGTCCAGAAGGGGGTTTCTCCTAGATCTGGTTGAACCTTTGTATGGTAATCAATTAAATCTAAACTTGTGTGTTTCCTCCTTAGATTTCAATTCCCTGTTAGGAAACCTGCTGGGTTGAGTGAATTATCAGTGGTCAATGTTAAATCATCCTTTTTTTTTTTTTTTTGGAGTCTCGCTCTGTCACCAGGCTGGAGTGCAGTGGTGCCATCTCGTCTCACTGCAACCTCCAACTCCTAGGTTCAAGCGATCCTTCTCCTTCAGCCTCCCAAGTACCTGGGACTATAGGTGTGTGCCACCACGCCCAGCTAATTTTTGTATTTTTAGTAGAGATGGGGTTTCACCATGTTGGCCAGGATGGTCTTGATCTATTGACCTTGTGATCCACCCGCCTCGGCCTCCCAAAGTGCTGCGATTACAGGCATGAGCCACCACACCCGGCCATAAATCATCCTTTTCCAACAGAATGGCCTCATACTTTAAGATTCTTTTTTTTTTTTTTTTTTTTTTTTTGAGACGGAGTCTCGCTCTGTCGCCCAGGCTGGAGTGCAGCGGCTGGATCTCAGCTCACTGCAAGCTCCGCTTCCCGGGTTGACGCCATTCTCCTGCCTCAGCCTCCCGAGTAGCTGGGACTACAGGCGCCCGCCACCTCGCCCGGCTAGTTTTTTGTATTTTTAGTAGAGACAGGGTTTCACCATGTTAGCCAGGATGGTCTCGATCTCCTGACCTTGTGATCCGCCCATCTCGGCCTCCCAAAGTGCTGGGATTACAGGCTTGAGCCACCGCGCCCGGCCACTTTAAGATTCTTGAGTCAGTAAGCCATCTCCCTGCTCTGTGGTTAAGATAGTTCTAACTTGGTGAGGCGTGCTTACTGTCAGTTTTCTTCCAAAGGTTAACTTTCTGTGTTCCTTGACTAGTATTGCTGTAGCCACGATGGACTGGATGCATCGAGGCCGTCCACAAGTGACTGGGTCTGAGACCTTTGATAGGAAGGCTACATACAGGCTGCTGGCGGTCTGCATGTTCTTGAGTCAGCACTCCTAGAGCTATCCCTCTGTCCACATTAACAAAAAGGCGGAATGGCTTTTCTAGGGAGGGTAAGGCTAAAACAGGGGCAGTTATGAGCCTTTCCTTCAGCTTCTCGACTTGATCAACTTCCTCAGATGTCCACAGGAGACAGTTAGGCTTCTCCTGAGCAAGTTTCTCATATAACAGTTTATTGTGCAGTGCATACGAGTCAATCCATAAGCGGCAGTATCCGACTAACCCTAAACATTTCCTGAGTCCTTGTTTAGTTTGAGGCAAGGGTAGGCACATGATTCCCTCAATTCGTTCAGGCCCTATTCCTCGCTTGCCTGCACTTATTAAGTGGCCTAAATATTTAACTTCGGGCTCTGCACACTGAAGTCTTCTTTTTGAGACTCGTAGTCCCTCAAACTACAGATGATTAAGAATATGTGTAGATGGCCGGGTGCGGTGGCTCAAGCCTGTAATCCCAGCACTTTGGGAGGCCGAGACCGGCGGATCACGAGGTCAGGAGATCGAGACCATCCTGGATAACCCAGTGAAACCCCGTCTCTACTAAAAAATACAAAAAACTAGCCGGGCGAGGTGGCGGGCGCCTATAGTCCCAGCTACTCAGGAGGCTGAGGCAGGAGAATGGCGTCAACCTGGGAGGCGGAGCTTGCAGTGAGCTGAGATCCGGCCACTGCACTCCAGCCTGGGCGACAGACTGAGACTCCGTCTCAAAAAAAAAAAAAAAAAAAAAGAATATGTGTAGAGAAGTCAGTTACCTTCAATATATCTTCACCAGATACAAGGATGTGGTCAATGTACTGAAGAAGGCATATTTGTTCTGGGATGACAACTTTTTCTATGCTTGTTCTAAAATTTGATCAAAAAGATTAGGGGAGTCTGTGAACCCTTGGGGCAAGACTGTCCATCGATATTGTTGTTTCCGCCCTGAGTGGGGATCTTCCCATTCAAAAGCAAACATATCTCAGCTATCTCCAGCCAGGGGACACGCCGAAAAAGCATCCTTCAAATCTATTACAGTAAACAATTGATGATTGTATGAAATCTTCATATAATCATGAATGGTGTAAGGTTTGGGGACAACGGGGTGGGTAGTCTGGACTATTTGGTTGATAGCTCTAAGGTCCTGTACTAGCCGATATGACATCTGATTTTTTTTTTTTTTTTTTTTTTTTTTTTGAGACAGAGTCTTGCTCTGTCGCCCAGGCTGGAGTGCAGTGGTGCGATCTCGGCTCACTGCAAGCTCTGCCTCCCGGGTTCACGCCATTCTCCTGCCTCAGCCTCCCGAGTACCTGGGACTACAGGCGCCTGCCACCGCGCCCAGCTAATTTTTTGTATTTTCGGTAGAGATGGGGTTTCACCGTGTTAGCCAGGATGGTCTCGATCTCCTGACCTCGTGATCCACCCGCCTCAGCCTCCCAAAGTGCTGGGATTACAGGCGTGAGCCACCGCGCCCGGCCGACATCTGATTTCTTGACTGGCAGTACGGGGGTGTTACAAGGGGAAATACAGGGCTGGAGAAGCCCATCCTTAATAAGGCCTTTGATTAGAGGTTTCAACCTTATCCTACCTTCTAGGGGAATAGGGTATTGCTTCCTTCTTACTACTTCTCCTGGGGTTTTTAGCTTGATGTGGATTGGAAGGACCTGGAGTTTCCCTCAGTTTTCTTCTTTGGACCAGACATTAGGATTCATATAATTTTCATCTGCAGTGGTGAGTAGATTTAATGAGGTGAGGAATCCTCTTCGGCTGACTTGTAGACCTATGGCCAACTTGAACATTAAATCCCTCCCCAGTAAATTAGTTCCTGCTTCAGGGATTAACAAGAACTGAATATAAGCTGAGCGATCCTGGTATCTTCTGTGCTTTGTAAAATTTTTGCTCTAAATCCTTCCCCTTTTACCCTGGAGACTAAAAGTTCCTCTGAGGAGGAGACAACATGAGACGGGGGGAAACAGAGGATCGAGCAGCCCTTGAATCGACTAAAAAGGCGGTAAGCTCATGTTTAGGTCCCACCTCCAAATGTATCAAGGGCTCCTGCTGGGACTCAAGACAAAAGAGACAGGGCCCCTGACCCCCCTATTCTTCCTTGAGAGTAATGAGTGGAAGGGCTTCTTTCTCCTTTCTTAGTTCAGGACATCCTCTTTTTTTTTTTTTTTTTTTTTTTTTTTTTTGAGACGGAGTCTCACTCTGTCCCCGGGCTGGAGTGCAGTGGCCGGATCTCAGCTCACTGCAAGCTCCGCCTCCCGGGTTTACGCCATTCTCCTGCCTCAGCCTCCCGAGTAGCTGGGACTACAGGCGCCTGCCACGTCGCCCGGCTAGCTTTTTGTATTTTTTAGTAGAGACGGAGTTTCACCCTGTTAGCCAGGATGGTCTCGATCTCCTGACCTAGTGATCCGCCCGTCTCGGCCTCCCAAAGTGCTGGGATTACAGGCTTGAGCCACCGCGCCCGGCCTAGGACATCCTCTCTTGAAGTGGCCTGTTCTTCCACATCTATAGCACCTATCTTGTCCTTCTTCCCTCTTAGTTCTGGGATTCTTTAACCCTCCTCCCCCATACTCATTAGGGGGCCTGGTAGATGAGGACCTTGGTCCTCTCTAGATGGAGGCTGGGGTCCTTTAAACGAGGGTTCAGACCCTTTATACTTTCTGTCTCCCTGGAAACTCTGTCTAGAAGTAACTGGGTTTGGAGCCATCTGTTGGAAGGTGGAAAACATGAGTTTTGTCTTTTGTTTCTATTTTCCTTCGTCCCGTTTCACGTATACTTTCTGAGCTTCCCTAAGAAGCTCACTTAGAGGACAGTCTTCCTAATTGTCTCTTTTTGTAACTTTTTTGAAAAGTTGTCTGGCCAACTTGTAGTGACAAATTGGAGTTTCAACATTCTTTGCCCAAGGGGATCATCCAAATTGAGGCCTGCATATTGCCTCATTTGCTCCCTCAGTCTGTCTAGGAATCTCATAGGCCCTTCATCCTTTTCCTGTTGTGTATCAAGAGCTTTAGAAAGATTTCGGGTTTGGGGTGTTGATTCCTGCATTCCTTTTATTATCATCTCCCTTAGGTCCTGCATATTTTCCCGGTGATCTGCGTTGTTATTGTCCCACCGGGGGTCTCGGGTGAGGAATTTCTGCTCCACAGTAGGAACATTTTTACCGGGAGGGTGCTCACGTTCCCTAACTACCATAGCAGCCCTACAAATCATACTCCTTTCTTCCCCTGAAAAGAGGATGCCCAAGATGGACATTAACTCAACCCAAGTGTATTGAGTTAACTCAACTCAAAAGAGGATGCCCAAGATGGACATTAACTCAACTCAGTTGAGTTCCTAAGAATTGGTCAATTTGGTCTGCCACCAAAGGGTCATCTAGTAGCGGTTTATCTAGTAGCGGTTTAAGCTCCTTTTTAAAATTCTGGACTTCTCAACTGGTTACGGGAGCATTTACAAAGCCAACGGCCCCCACTCCTTGTGGTATCTCTTTCAAAGGGAAGAGGGTCGGGGCTGACCTCTTAGGTATGGAAGGAAGTGGGAAATTCTGAATATCTTTTTTACATTGTTCTACCTCATGCTGGAGTCCTTTTAGAGAGGGGTATTTAGGTTGGGGTGGGGAACAGGCTGATGGGATGGTAATTCCCGAGTCAGGGTTATAAGGAGGAGGAATAACGTGAGCAGAGAGGGAATCTGGAACGGGGTCTGAGGTGACAGTGGCTGTCTAAGGGGAAAGACTGGGGACACTGAATGGGGGAAGATAGTCTAGGGGATCCCATGTGCTGGAGTCTTTAGGCATGAGAGCTGGCTCCTCTGACTTGTCATTCTGAAGTGCCAGATTGGGTTCTTCCCTATTTAAGGGAAAAAGGAGGGCAGATCCTTGCCTCCAACAAAGGGCATAGCCGAATTCTTCTTGAGACACTGGACTTTTATTATTAACATATCGGATTAGAAGCTGACACATTACATCCTCATTCGATTCAAACTGTGGCCAGAAGATTGAGGGATTGAGGATGGGTCCCTGAATCCAAACACAACAGCAATATTTTATCATGTGTTGCTTTTTCCTATGTTTAGTCCTTTCATTATCCTTCCAGTGTTTCAGCATAAGACCTAGGGTGCTATCGGGGGAATATCTTTGTTACCATCTTTATCCCCCTTGTTCCCTGTCTTGCTTGGGGTATTTCCCATCTTGATGGGTTTGGGGTAAGGTTCAAGGTTCAATTTCCCTTACTGGAAATTTCTCACCTTTTGGGGTGAGGCTCAATTTTCACTGGAAATTTCTTGCCTTTTGGGGTGAGGTTCAATTTCCCCTCTGGAAATTTCTCACCTTTTCTACTACTGGAGGTTTGTGTGAGCTTCAATCCCCCCACCAATGGGGATGTCTCGCCTCTTTTTTTTTTTTTTTTTTTTTTTTTTGAGACGGAGTCTCGCTCTGTCGCCCAGGCTGGAGTGCAGTGGCTGACTCTCAGCCCACTGCAAGCTCCGCCTCCCGGGTTTATGCCATTCTCCTGCCTCAGCCTCCCGAGTAGCTGGGACTACAGGCGCCCGCCACCTCTCCCCTGGCTAATTTTTTTGTATTTTTTAGTAGAGACAGGGTTTCACCGTGTTAGCCAGGATGGTCTCGATCTCCTGACCTCGTGATCCGCCCATCTCGGCCTCCCAAAGTGCTGGGATTACAGGCTTGAGCCACCGCGCCCAGCCATCTTGCCTCTTTTTAACCTCTTAGTCACCCCAACCAAGAAGTACTTCACCGCCCCCACCCCACCCCGGCCCCTGCGGCTTTCTTACCTTGGTCCGGACTACCAAGGAAATACTTTACCGGCTCCTGCGGCTTTTCCTTCCTTGGTCTGTGCACAGAGTCATTGCCACAGTATGTGAGGATCCTTTAAGCTAGGTTGCTGGCCAGTTTTTTTGTGTGTTTTTTTCTGCGTTGCTGAGAGCTCGAGTTATTCCTCGCACTGGGTGGGTTCTGATTTTTCCCACTTGAGGCCGCCACAAAGGGCGGGGTGCGCGCTTCCTCACGAGAGAGAAACAGAGACCACCCCCAGAGGGGAATGTAATCCCAGACAAGCCCCCAAATTGTTACATATAAAGTTTCGGTGCTGCAAAAGAAATAGCACTCGAATATAAAATTTTCTTTTTAATTCTCAGCAAGGTAAGGTACTTCTATAGAAGGGTGTGCTCTCACAGATGGAACAATGGTGGGTGCACCCCTGCACAAGGGAAGGAAAGAGGTTCTTATTCCTGATGCAAGTGGTCCCTACTGCTGTGTCCTTCCCCTATTGGCTAGGGTTAGACCGCACAGGCTAAACTAATTCCGATTGACTAATTTAAAGAGATTGATGGGGTGAGTGGTTTGGCGGGAAAAAAATGGTTATGAAATGAATAAGAATGAACAAGTCAGGGTGGAGTAGGTAATCTGAATGAGTAGAATGAGTCAGGGTGGAGTAGGTAATGACTCAAGGTGGAGAATGAGTCAGGGTGGAAAAGGTTGCTTTGCGAGGAAGTTAAGTTTAAAAGTAGAAGGCAAAGAATTGAGCATACTGACATAGTAACTCTTTGAAGAGAAATTTCGAATTCATATTCAACAACTCTAAAGCAATTCTCCGTCGTTGGCCTCTCACTTTTTTTTTTTTTTTTTTTTTTTTGAGACGGAGTCTCCCTCCGTTGCCAGGCTGGAGTGCAGTGGATCGATCTTGGCTCACTGCAACCTCCGCCTCCTGGCTTCAAGTGATTCTCATGCCTCAGCCGCCCGAGTAGCTGGGACTACAGGTGCCAGCCACCACACCCAGTGAATTTTTGTATTTTCAGTAGAGACGGGGTTTCACCATGTTGGCCAGAATGCTCTTGATCTCCTGACCTTGCGATCCACCTGCTGAGGTCTCCCAAAGTGCTCAGATTACAGACATGAGCCACAGCGCCCAGCCTTGGCCTCCTACATTGTTGGGATTACAGGCATGAGCCAGTGTGCTTGGCCCTTTATTTCTTTACATATTCAATATTTTTATAAATCAACAAAAAGGCCGGGCAAGGTGGCTCGGGCCTTTAAATCCCAGCACTTTGGGAGGCTGAGGCGGGTGGATCACGAGGTCAGGAGTTCGACACCAGCCTAGCCAATATGGTGAAACCCCATCTCTACTAAAAAACAAAAATGAGCTGGGTATGGTGGTGAGTGCCTGTATTCCCAGCTACTCAGGAGGCTGAGACGGGAGAATCGCTCAAACCCAAGAGGCAGAGGTTGCGGTGATACAAGATCGTGCCACCGCACTCCAGACTGGGTGACTGAGGGAGACTCCATCTCAAAAAGAAATAGAACACCACACCCAATCAGCTCAAGCCTGTGGCTAGAGATAAGAATGTAGAAAGAATCTAGAAACATCTTTCCTGCCCAGGAGACTGTTTTCCTCCTGCTTCCTTTAAACTGACTATCCAGGGATTTGCTCCTAAATTTAAAGTGACCTACGCACTATTCCTTTATGTATACAGCTAGCTGCCACACCCTCCCTCCTTTTCTGCCTCTCATCCCTGCCTAGTGTGACCCATGGATGGAGGACTGTCCTCCCAACTCATTTTGCCCTCCCTTCCCAGGACGTGTAAGCAATAAATCTTTGAAATTATGTCCTATTGGCCGGGCGCGGTGGCTCAAGCCTGTAATCCCAGCACTTTGGGAGGCCGAGGCGGGCGGATCACAAGGTCAGGAGATCGAGACCACAGTGAAACCCCGTCTCTACTAAAAATACAAAAAATTAGCCGGGCGCGGTGGCGGGCGCCTGTAGTCCCCGCTACTCAGGAGGCTGAGGCAGGAGAATGGCGGGAACCCGGGAGGCGGAGCTTGCAGTGAGCCGAGATCGCGCCACTGCACTCCAGCCTGGGCGACAGAGCGAGACTCCATCTCAAAAAAAAAAAAAAGAAATTATGTCCTATTGTAGTGGTGTTTTGAATTTGCACCTATCATCTGAAGAACCAGGGGCTGCCCCTGGTTGAGATTTCCCCAGGGAGCTGGTGGGAACACAAGGTCAGGTTTCCAGTGTCAGAGTGATGATCAGGCAGGCATAAACTGAACACAGGTCAGACAAGAGCGGTTATGTTGCTGGGCACAGTGACTCACTCCTGGAATCCCAGCATTTTGGGAGGCCGAGGTGAGCGGATCACCTGAGGTCAAGAGTTCGAGACCAGCCTGGCAACATAGTAAAACCTTGTCTCTACTAAAAATACCAAAAATATTAGCTGGGCTTGGTGGCATGTGCCTGTAATCCCAGCCATTCGGGGAGGCTGAGGCAGGAGAATTGCTTGAACCCAGGAGGTGGAGGTTGCAGTAAGCCAAGATTGCCCCACTGCACTCCAGCCTGGGTGACACAGGGAGATTCCATCTTAAAAAAAAAAAAAGGGGGGGGCAGCCTAGGTCATCTATCAGTATAAACAAGTTTCCCAGGTGAAGGACCTCCTGGTTATAGAATAGCCCAGGTTTAGGCTGTCAACCAGGGCTTTAAAATGTATCCCTGACCGGGCGCAACAGCTCACACCTGTAATCCCAGCACTTTGGGAGGCCAAAGCAGGCAGATCACTTGAGCTAAGGAGTTCCAGACCAGCCTGGCCAACACGGCAACACCCCATCTCTACTAAAAATACAAAAATTAGCCCAGCATGGTAGCGGATGCATGTAATCCAAGCTACTCGAGAGGCTAAGGCAGGAGAATCGCTTGAGCTCTGGAGTTGCAGGTTGCAGTGAGCTGAGATCATGCCACTGCACTCCAGCCTGGATGACAGAGGGAGACTCTGTCATTCATCAATAAATAACTTAATTAACTTAAAAAAATGTATCCCTTAGGCCAGGGGTGGTAACTCACACCTGAAATCCCAGCACTTTGGGAGGCTGAGGCAGGCAGATCACCTGAGGTCAGGAGTTTGAGACCAGCCTGACCAACATGACGAAACCCTGTCTCTACTAAAAATACAAAATTAGCCGAGTGTGGTGGTGCATGCCTGAGGTCCCAGCTACTCGGGAGGCTGAGGCAGGAGAATCACTTGAACCCAGGAGGTGGAGGTTGCAGTCAGCCGAGATCGAGCCATTACACTCCAGCCAGGGTGACAGAGCCAGACTCCCATCTCAAAAATAGAATAGAATAGAATAGAAATAATGCCGAGTGCAGTGGCTTAGACCTGTAATCCTAGCACTTTGGGAGGCCAAGGCAGGCGGACTGCCTGAGCTCAGAAGTTCAAGACCAGCCTGGGCAATACGGTAAAACCCTGTCTCTACTAAAATACCAAAAAAAAAAAAAAAAATTAGCCAGGTGTAGTGGGTGTGCCTGTAATCCCAGCTACTTGGGAGGCTGAGGCAGGAGAATTGTTTAAACCCTGGAGGCGGAGGTTGCAGTGAGCCGATATTGTGCCACTGCACTCCAACCTGGGCAACAGAGCGAGACTCTGTCTCCAAAATAAAATAAAATAAAATAAATAGAAGGCCGGGCGCGGTGACTCACGCCTGTAATCCCAGCACTTTGGGAAGCTGAGGCAGGCGGATCACGAGGTCAGGAGATCGAGAGCAGCCTGATCAACATGGTGAAACTTTGTCTCTACTAAATATACAAAAATGAGCTGGGCGTTGGCACGTGCTTATAATCCCAGTTGCTCGGAAGGCTGAGGCAGAAGAATCGCTTGAACCCGGGAGAAGGAGGTTGCAGTGAGCGGAGATCGTGCCACCGCACTCCGATCTGGGCGACAGAGCAAGACTCCATCTCAAATAAATAAATAAATAAATAAAAATAAAAATAAACAAACAAATAAAACAAAATATATCACTTGAAAGAAAGGCTCCCTGTAAACACCCACATCTGGCTCCCCTTCATTTCTTGTTAGGGCAGCATTGCTAGTCACTCTGCTACTGGATCCTTAATATAGGTAGGGGCTCAAGACAGATCACAATGGAAAGGAAAAAACAAACAAGAACTGACCCAAGTAACTTCTGGGCTTTTTTTGTTGTTTTGTTTTGAGACAGAGTTTTGCTCTATTGGCCAGGCTGGAGTGCAGTGGCACAATCTCTGCTCACCGAAGCCTCCACCTCCCGGGTTCAAGTAATTCTCATGCCTCAGTCGGCCGAGTAGCTGAGATTATAGGTGCATGCCACCAGCCCCAGCTAACTTTTGTATTTTTAGTAGTGACAAGGTTTTCGCCATATTGGCCAGGCTGATCTCGAATTCCTGGCCTCAAGTGATCCACCCATCTAGGCCTCCCAAAGTGCTGGGATTACAGGCATGAGCCACTGTGCCCGGCCAGTAACTTCTGTTTTATTATTTCCTTTTACTGTGATAAAAAGCACATAAAATTGACATGTAACACCTTTTTTTTTTTTTTTTTTTGAGGCAGGGTCTTGCTCTGTTGCCCAGCCTGGCGTCAGTGATTCAATCATAGCTCATTGTAGACTTGAACTCCTGGGCTCAAGCAATCCTTCTGCCTCAGCATCTCAAGTAGCTGGGACTACAGGTGCGCACCACCATGTCTGGACAGGTTTTAAAAATTTTTAGTGGGGACAGGGTCTTGCTATGATGCTTAGGCAACAGGCTGAAACTCTGCCTCTACAAAAAGTACCAAAAATTACCCGGTGTGGTCGTGCATGCCTGCAGTTCCAACTACCGGGGAGCCTGAGCAGGGAGGATCACCCAAGCTCACGAGTTCAAGGCTGTAGTGAGCCATGATTGTGTCACCGCACTCCAGCATGGGTGACAGGGTGAGACCCTGTCCCCCCAAAAAAAGGAAGAAAAAAAAACTCAAAGTATTAGAATTATAACTCTTTTTAGAATTGATATGTAAGGTGGGGCTCAGTAGCTCATGCCTGTAATCCTAGCATTTTGGGAGGCCAAGGCGGGCAGATTACCTGAAGTAAAGAGTTTGAGACCTGCTTGGTCAACATGGCAATACCCCATCTCTACTAAAAATACAAAAATTAGCTGGTTGGGCCAGGCACGGTGGCTCACGCCTGTAATCCTGAGGCCGAGACGGGCAGATCGCTAGGTCAGGAGATCGAGACCATCCTGGCTAACATGGTGAAACCCCGTCTCTACTAAAAAATACAAAAAACTAGCTGGGCGAGGTGGCGGGCGCCTGTAGTCCCAGCTACTCAGGAGGCTGAGGCAGGAGAATGGCGTGAACCCGGGAGGCGGAGCTTGCAGTGAGCTGAGATCCGGCCACTGCACTCCAGCCTGGGCGACAGAGCCAGACTCCATCTCAAAAAAAAAAAAAAAAAAAAAAAATTAGCTGGTCGAAGGCCGGGTGCAGTGGTTCACACTTGCAATACTCCCAGCAGTTTGGGGGCCGAGGTGGGGGGATCACGAGGTCAGGAATTTGAGACCAGCCTGACCAACATGGTGAAACCCTGTCTCTACTAAAAATACAAATATTATCTGGACTTGGTGGCACACGCCTGTTATCCGAGCTACTCAGGAGGCTGAGGCAGGAGAATTGCTTGAACTCAGGAGGAGGAGGTTGCAGTGAGCCAAGATCGCACCATTGCACTCCAGCATGGATGACAGAGTGAGATTCTGTATCAAAAAAAAAAAGAAAAAAAAAAGTTAAATAAATAAAATGAAATAAATTAGCTGGGCAAGATGGCACATGCCTGTAATCCCAGCTACTCGGGAGGCTGAGGCAGGAGAATCACTTGAACTGGGGAGATGAAGGGTCCAGTGAGCCAAGATCATGTCACTGCACTCCAGCCTGGATGACAGAGTGAGATCAACTAAAAAAAAAAAAAAAAAAAAAAAGTGGTATGTAATAGTTGTACACTATTGCCTTGAATGCCTGGCCTCAAGTAAACCCCCTGCCTCAGTGTACTAAGTAGTTGGGATGGAAGGAACACAGCAGCTAAACTCGTTTTTTTTTTTTTTTTTGAGATGGAGTCTCGCTCTGTCGCCCAGGCTGGAGTGCATGGCCAGATCTCAGCTCTCTGCAAGCTCCGTCTCCCGGGTTTATGCCATTCTCCTGCCTCAGCTTCCCAAGTAGCTGGGACTACAGGCGTCCGCCACCTCGCCCGGCTAGTTTTTTGTATTTTTTTTTTTTAGTAGAGACGGGGTTTCACCGTGTTAGCCAGGATGGTCTCGATCTCCTGACCTCGTGATCCGCCCGTCTCGGCCTCCCAAAGTGCTGGGATTACAGGCTTGAGCCACCGCGCCCGGCCTGTTTTTTTTTTTTTTTAGTAGAGATGGTATCTCACTCCATTGCCCAGGCTGTTCTCAAACTCCTGAGCTAGAGTGATCCTCTCTTCTCGGCCTCCCAAAGTGCTGAGATTACAAGCATGAGCCACCATGCCCAGCCAGACATTTTTATATTACATGAAATTTTCAAGATCCAGTTGGTACTAATTCTCCATAAATCCTTTCAGAGTATTAAAAATGAAGCAAATCTTGCTAAAGCTTTTAATGATGCCAGTACAAGAAATATGTATATCTTGTTTTTATCACTGATAAAAACAGTACAATCATTAAAAACTGCATAATCTTATCAGTAGTGAATATTGCTACAAACGCACTAAGTAGGCTGGGCATGGTGGCTCACGCCTGTAATCCCAGCACTTTGAGAGGCTGAGGCAGGCTGATCATGAGGTCAAGAGATTGAGACCATCCTGGCCAACATGATGAAACACTGTCTCTACCAAAAATACAAAAATTAGTTGGGAGTGGTGTCAAGCGCCTGTAGTCCCAGCTACTCAGGAGGCTGAGGCAGGAGAATCGCTTGAACCCGGGATGCAGAGGTTGCAGTGAGCCAAGACCGCACCACTGTATTCCAGCCTGGCAACAGAGCGAGACTCCATCTCAAAACAAAAACAAAAACAAAAACAAAAACAAAAAAAACCAAACACCAAAAAAAATAAATAAATAAACAACAACAACAACAAAACAAATGCACTAAGTATAATAGTGGCTCGGTGAAGTGGCTCACGCCTGGAATCTTAGCACTTTGAGAGGGTGAGGCAGGATTGCTTGAGCCCAGGAGTTTGAGAGCAGCCTGGCCAACATAGCAAGTGACCACCTCTACAAAAAAATTAAAAATTAGCTGGGTGTGGTAGAGCATCCCTGTACTCCCAGCTACTCAGGAGGCTGAGGTGGGAAGATTGCTTGAGCCCAGGAGGTCAGGGCTACAGTGAGCTGTGTCTGCAGCACTGCACCCAGCCTAGGTGATAGAGCAGGAGGAGAGGGGAGGGGAGGGGAGGGGAGTGGAGGGGAGAGAGAGAGAGATAGAGAGAGAGAAAGAGAAGAAAGGAAGGAAGGAAGGAAGGAAAGGAGGGAGGGAGGAAAGGAGGGAGGGAGGGAAATAAATTAGCAAATAAATTCCAACCCCATGATAAGAAAGTAGTAAACCCAGTGGCATTTACTGCAGGAATGTAAGGTTGGCTCTGGCTGATTTGTATCTTTGTATTAGTGCATTCACCATTACGGATGATGTCTGGAGTTTGCCCACAACGATGCTCAAGACCCTTTCAGACACATCCTCCCCCAAAGGGGAACATTCTCCTGTTCTCAAGGGTAAAACTGCAGCCTGAGTGGAGGACAGATGCAACCCTCTGCTCTGATGGACTAGAGAATGCAGTGGGGGATCGATGGCAGCCTCGCCAGACACCAGTCAATTCCCTGGCCCTCTGCAACTCTGGATAGCGCTGAGTCCCTACTTTCAGGTGGGGAGAGTCATTCTGGGGGCTTCAGGAACACCCTTCTGTCAGTCCATCCAACCAGGTCCAGGAGCCAGTGGAAGAAATCTGAGACAAGTGGGGGTTCTGTTGAAGGGCGCTTTTAAGAATCACTGAAATAAATGCCTCGTAGGTCTCGAAACTCTAACCTCTGACTTATTTAGTCCATTTTCATGTTACTATGAAGAAATATCAGAGACTGGGTAATTTGGTAATTTTGTTTTTTTTTTTTTTTTTTTTGAGACAGAGTCTTGATCTGTTGCCCAGGCTGGAGTGCAGTGGCACAATATTGGCTCACCTCAACCTCTGCCTTCCATGTTCAAGTGATTCTCCAGCCTCAGCCTCCCGAGTAGCTGGGATTACAGGTGTGCGCCACCAGGCCTAGCTGATTTTTGTATTTTTTAGTAGAGACGGAGTTTCACCATGTTGGCCAGGATGGTCTCAACTTGACCTCGTGATCTGCCCGCCTCCGCCTCCCAAAGTGGGATTACAGGCATGAGCCACTGCGCCAGGCCTTTTTGTTTGTTTGTTTTTTGAGATGCAGTATTGCTCTGTTGCCCAGGCTGGAGCACAGTGGCACGACCTCGGCTCACTGCAACCTTCACCTCCTGGGTTCAAGCAATTTTCCTGTCTCAGCCTCTGGAGTAGCTGGGCCAGGCACCAGCCACCATGCCCAGTTAATTTTTTGTATTTTTAGTAGAGATGGGGTTTCACCATGTTGGCCAGGCTAGTCTCAAACTCCTGACCTCAGGTGATCCACCCGCCTCAGCCTCCAAAAGTGCTGGGATTACAGGCGTGAGCCACCACACCTGGCCTGATTACTCTTTTATTGTAGAGATGGGGGTCTCACTGTGTTGCCCAGGCTGCTTGAACTCCTGGCCTCAAGCAATCCTCCTGACTCAGCCTCCCAAAGTGCTGGGAATATGTGTGTGAGCACCATGATCAGCCAGAATAAGTAACTTTTATTATTATTATTATTATTATTATTATTATTATTATTATTTTTGAGACGGAGTCTCGCTCTGCCGCCCAGGCTAGAGTGCAGTGGCCGGATCTCAGCTCACTGCAAGCTCCGCCTCCTGGGTTTACGCCATTCTCCTGCCTCAGCCTCCCGAGTAGCTGGGACTACAGGCGCCAGCCACGTCGCCCAGCTAGTTTTTTTGTATTTTTTAGTAGAGACGGGGTTTCACCGTGTTAGCCAGGATGGTCTTGATCTCCTGACCTCGTGATCCGCCTGTCTCGGCCTCCCAAAGTGCTGGGATTACAGGCTTGAGCCACCGCGCCCGGCCACTTTTATTATTTTTAAAAATATTTTGTAGTTTTTTTTCTGAGATGGAACCTTGCTGTGTCGCCCGGAGCTGGAGTGTAATGGCACAATCTCAACTCACTGCAACCTCCGCCTCTTGGGCTCAGGCAATTCTTCTTCCTCAGCCTCCCAAGTAGCTGTATTACAGGTGCGTGCCACCATGCCTGGCTAATTTTTGTATTCTTAGTAGAGATGCGGTTTCACCATGTTGGCCAGGCTGGTCTCGAACCCCTGACCTCTTGATCAGCCCACTCCAACTCCCAAAGTGCTGGGATTACAGGCGTGAGCCGGTGTGCCCAGCCTGTAGTATTTTTAAATAGAGATATGATCTCAACATGTTGCCCAGGGTAGTCTTGAACTCCTGGGCGCAAGTGATCTTTTTGCCTAAGCTTTCCAAAGTGCTGGGATTACAGGCCTGAGCCACTATTCCCAGTCTAGAATCTTATAGCATAGAGATAAATTAAGAATTTAGAAAAAGTAGGAACATGCCCCAGTACAGTACATGACAGTCATAATCTACATATAAATATCATTCAGGGCCGGGCATGGTGGCTCACACCCGTAATCCCAGCACTTTGGGAGACGGAGGAGGGCAGATCACGAGGTCAAGAGATCGAAACCATCCTGGCCAAAATGGTGAAACCCTGCCTCTACCAAAAATACAAAAATTAGTTGGGTGTGGTGGTGCGTGCCTGTAGTTCCAGCTCCTCAGAGGCTGAGGCAGGAGAATCACTTGAACCTGGGAGGTGGAGGTTGCGGCGAGCTGAGATCACGCCACTGCACTCCAGCCTGGGCACAGAGCCAGACTCCGTCTCAAAACAAAATAAAACAAAAGCCGGGCGTGGTGGCTCACGCCTGTAATCCCAGCACTTTGGGAGGCCGAGACGGGCGGATCACGAGGTCAGGAGATCGAGACCATCCTGGCTAACACGGTGAAACGCCGTCTCTACTAAAAAATACAAAAAAAAAAATCAAAGTCTTTTAAAATGATCCATTATGTCTCAGTTGAGCTTATCCAGGAATGCAAGGTTGATGTAACACTAGAAATAAATACTAGAAACTAGAAATAAATACAAAAGCCCAGCACTTTGGGAGGCCGAGACGGGTGGATCACGAGGTCAGGAGATCGAGACCATCCTGGCGAACACCGTGAAACCCCGTCTCTACTAAAAAATACAAAAAACTAGCCAGGCGAGGTGGCGGGCGCCTGTAGTCCCAGCTACTCAGGAGGCTGAGGCAGGAGAATGGCGTAAACCTGGGAGGTGGAGCTTGCAGTGAGCTGAGATCCGGCCACTGCACTCCAGCCCGGGCTACAGAGCGAGACTCCGTCTCAAAAAAAAAAAAAAAAAAAAAAGCCACATTTATTTTACTTTTGATGGAGTCTCACTCTGTCAACAAGGCTGGAGTGTAGTGGTGCAATCTACACTCAATGCAACCTCCACCTCCCAGGTTCAAGCGATTCTCCTGCTTCAGCCTCGCGAGTAGCTGGAATTACAGGTACACACAACCACACCCAGCTAATTTCTGTATTTTTAGTAGAGATGGGGTTTCACCATGTTGGCCAGGCTGGTCTCCAACTCCTGACCTCAAGTGATCCACCCATCCCTGCCTCCCTAAGTGCTGGGATTACAGGTATGAGCCACCACACCCAACCTGACCGCATTTATTTTAGAAACAAGTCCTTCCATGCATTCACTTGTTCAAGTTTTTTTGTTTTGTTTGCTTTTTTTTTTTTTTTTTTTTTTTTTGAGATGTGGTCTTGCTATGTTGCCTAAGCTGGTCTAGAACCCCTGGGTTCAGGCCATCCTCCCAAGTAGCTAGAACTACAGGCATGCATCACCACATCATTTCATTGAAGTATTTATTACGTACCATCATGGACCAGGTACAGTTCTAGGTACTTGAGTATTAGTAAATAAACATGATCATCATAGAGGATGCACAGGAAGCAGTTAATAAATTCAAGAGGAATTCAGCGTCACAAATTATGAAATATTGGGAAATCATTCATCATGTAAAAACTGGATATAAAAAGAAACTTTTCCTGTAAGAGCCTCTTCAAAAAATAGGATAAAAACCTACAGCCAAGCCAATAAAATAGAGCACATATCTCAGCAGAACTGCACACAATTATGCTGGTATTACTACTTTTAGTTGGTGTTGTGCTGGAGGTTGAAATGAGTCCAGTAAAGCAAGGAAAAATATATATATGTATAACCTAATGACTAAAGTGGAAAAATAAGAGTCGTGTTTTTTTTTTTTTAATTTTTTTTTTTTTGAGACGGAGTCTCGCTCTGTAGCCCAGGCTAGAGTGCAGTGGCCGGATCTCAGCTCACTGCAAGCTCCGCCTCCCGGGTTCACGCCATTCTCCGGCCTCAGCCTCCCGAGTAGCTGGGACTACAGGCGCCCGCCACCTCGCCCGGCTAGTTTTTTGTATTTTTTAGTAGAGACGGGGTTTCACCGGGTTAGCCAGGATGGTCTCGATCTCCTGACCTCGTGATCCGCCCGTCTCGGCCTCCCAAAGTGCTGGGATTACAGGCTTGAGCCACCGCGCCCGGCCAAGAGTCGTTATTTACAGATTATGTGATTGTCTATGTGGAAACGGAAAAGAATCATACCAAGTACTTTGGACTGAATGATAACCCCGAAAATTCGTATGTTGAAGCTTCAAATCCCAATGTGACTGTATGTGAAAATAGAGTCTTTAGGAAGTATCACGAAATGATGTTAAGAGATGGGTGGGGGGGAGGGAGGGGGAGAGAGAGAGATGGTGGGGAGAGAGGAGAAAGAGAGAGACCTATTTGCTGGTTTCCGTCCTGTGAAGACATGAGGAAGTGGGCATTTACATACCAGGAAGGGAGCTCTCACCAGAAGCTGACCATGCTGGCACTCTGATCTCTGACTTCCAGCCTTGAGAAATGTGAGAATATAATGCTTTTTTTTTTTTTTTTTTTTTTTTTCAGATGGAGTCTTGCTCTGTCACCCAGGCTGGAGTGCTGTGGCCAGATCTCAGCTCACTGCAAGCTCCGCCTCCTGGGTTTACGCCATTCTCCTGCCTCAGCCTCCCGAGTAGCTGGGACTACAGACTCCTGCCACCTCGCCCAGCTAGTTTTTTTTTTGTATTTTTTAGTAGAGATGGGGTTTCACCGTGTTAGCCAGGATGGTCTCGACCTCCTGACCTCGTGATCCACCGTCTCAGCCTCCCAAAGTGCTGGGATTACAGGCTTGAGCCACCGCGCCCGGCAGAATATAATGTTTTTAACCTGATTTATTTACAATTAAATGAATTTGCAAGCCATTTGGTCTGTGGTATTTTGTTATGGTGGCCTGAGCTCATTAAGGCAGATTAAAAACAAAGAAACAACAAAACTAAAAATGTGAAGCAGCTTTGAAAGTGACAAATAAGGCCGGGCGCGGTGGCTCAAGCCTGTAATCCCAGCACTGAGGGAGGCCGAGGCGGGCGGATCACAAGGTCAGGAGATGGAGACCATCCTGGCTAACACGGTGAAACCCCGTCTCTACTAAAAATACAAGAAAATTAGCCGGGTGTGGTGGCAGGTGCCTGTAGTCCCAGCTACTCCAGAGGCTGAGGCAGGAGAATGGCATGAACCCAGGGGGCGGAGCTTGCAGTGAGCTGAGATCGCACCACTGCACTCCAGCCTGGGGCACAGAGCGAGACTCCGTCTCAAAAAAAAAAAAAAAAAAAAGTGACAAATGAGTAGTGCCTGGAAAAAATTGTGATGTGCAAGCTGGAAATAAGGTTGGCAAGGGTGATTCTGGTGAGGTGTCATTGGGGAATGAGGAACATGCTATTGGGAAATCAGACAACCCTTGATATGAAGCGGTGAAGAACTTGGCAGAACTGTATTCTAGCATTTTGTGCAAGGTAGAGCTTGAGAGAGATAAAATTAGGTATTTATCACCAACATCTGTAATTAAAGTGTTAAAAGACACTGGAAGCTTCATTCTTCCTGACTGCTTACAGGGAAATCCAAAGAGGAGACTTGAATTGCAGAAGCAACTGTTAAGGAAAAAGGATCCAGAACCTGGAGATTTGGAAAATTCTCAACCTATCCATACTGCAAAAATTAGAAAACTTGTGCTGAAGAGAATCCTGAAAGTGTGGCTGAACAATCATTTGATAAAGAGATCATGAGTGGGATTCATGGACTATATCAGCCATCTTAAGAGGAGTGAGGGCCGGGCGCGGTGGCTCAAGCCTGTAATCCCAGCACTTTGGGAGGCCGAGACGGGCGGATCACGAGGTCAGGAGATCGAGACCATCCTGGCTAACACGGTGAAACCCCGTCTCTACTAAAAAATACAAAAAACTAGCCGGGCACGGTGGCGGGCGCCTGTAGTCCCAACTACTCGGGAGGCTGAGGCAGGAGAATGGCGTGAACCCGGGAGGCGGAGCTTGCAGTGAGCTGAGATCCGGCCACTGCACTCCAGCCTGGGCGGCAGAGCGAGACTCCATCTCAAAAAAAAAAAAAAAAAAAAGAGGAGTGAGGAGAGAGACTGGATTATACTAGAAGAGCCACTGCCACCTACATTGTGCCACCTAAAATAGACATACAAGGTAGAACAGGCAAGGCTGTCACACTTCTTAGATTTTACAAGGGGACACAGAAATAATCAGCTGTGAAAGTGCACTGGCAGTTAAGGATGGTTTCATTCCTGCCATGCTCTGCAGGATCTGGGAAATAGAAGAGACCCTTGGAGGAGCATCTCTTAACAACCCACCTCTGGGGTCCTACATCATCTTGGTTTCTGGTAAATTTTGACATAAATGTGCCACACTGGCAGCCACTAATCAACAGGGGCTGGGATCAATCTGCATGATGTATCTCATACAGAACTTGTCAACGCTATGATCTTAGGAATCTAGTCACCAAGGTGAGGCAGGCTTCAGTACCGACCTCACCATCCATGACCCTTCTTCACAGATGCCCAGACTTAGGCAACCATGAAGCTGTATTCAGAACCTGTAGGTTTAATTTCAGACCTTCAGGATGGCATCCAAAGCCAATCCATGAGCCATTACAACCTCCGCAAGGCATTTAGGACAAATCTGATAATCTTTGGTGTCATTGCCAATAATTAAAGATGGCAACTGATGGGCTAAATAGTAACACTCATACTCTTACATTCATGGGGTTTCTCCCCAGTGTGAATTCTTTCATGTCTACTTAGGCGTGAGGAAACAGCAAATGCTTTCCCACATTCTTTACATACGAAGGGTTTCTCTCCGGTATGAGTTCGCAGGTGAACATTAAGGCGTGAGGAATACAGAAATGCTTTCCCACATATCTTGCATACAAAGGGCTTTTCTCCACTGTGAGTTTTCAAATGTTTACTACGACGGGAAGAAGTAATGAAGGTCTTCCCACATTCAACACATTCATAAGGCTTCTCTCCTGTGTGAATTCTTATATGTTGAATAAGGCTTGTGGATGTAGTGAAGGCTTTCCCACATTCCTTACACTGATAGGGTTTCTTTCCACTGTGACTTCGTATGTGTATAGAAAGGCCCGAGTACTGAGCGAAGGCTTGGCCACATTCCTTACATTCATAGGGTTTTATTCCAGTGTGAGTTCTTACATGTTCAGTAAGTTGAGTTGATCTAGTGAAGGCTTTCCCACAGTATGTACACTTGTGTGGTTTTATTCCAGTGTGAATTTGAATGTGATCATTAAGGCATGAGGAATTTCTAAAGGATCTTCCACATTCTTTGCATTCAAAGGACTTCTCTCCTTTATGAGTTTTCACATGTGCATAAAGTTGAGAAAAATTAGTGAAGGATTTCCCATATTTCTTAGTCTTTTTGGATTTCTTTCCAGTATGAACTGCTACACATTGCTTTAGATGTGAGGAAGGTGTGATGGCTCTCTCACATTCCTGAAATTCACAGAGTTTCTCATCAGTGTGGATTCCCATGTGATTATCAAGGCTCGCAAAATACTTAAAGCCTTTTCCACATTCCTTACATTTGTATGGTTGTCTTGCATTGAGAACTTCAAGATGTACAGCAAGGCCTGGAGTTAGAGTGAAGACTTTTCCACATGGATTAAATTTGGAAAGTTCCTGTCCAATAGAGGCTTCCTTGTGCACACTGAGGACGTCTTTTCCGTAACAATTACCCTCAGAAGTGTTCCCTCCATTGTGAGCTCTCATGTGTGTCTTAAGGCAAAACTGTTCACTGAAGACCTCTCCACAATTCTTACAGTCACAGAGTTTCCATCCACTGTAGCCTCTTGTCTGTTGATGACGGGATAAAGGTTTTAAAACATTTTCAGACATATAAAGAGATTTCACCCATCTGAACACAGAAACATTATTTTAATGACAATTATTATTTTACTTCTTAATGTTTATTTACTTTTTTTTTTTTTTGAGAGAAAGTCTTGTTCTATCTCCCAGTCCGGAGTGCAGTGGCACACTCTCAGCAAACTGCAACCTCCACCTCCCATGCTCAAGTGATTCTCCTGTCTCAGCCTCCCAAGTAGCTAGGAATACAGGTGCCCACCACTGCACCTGGCTAATTTTTCTGTTTTGTAGAGACAGGGTTTTGCCAAGTTACCCAGGCTGGTCTCAAACTCCTGAGCTCAGGTGATCTGCCTGCCTCGGCCTCCCAAAGTGCTGAGATTACAGGCGTGGCCACCATGCCCCACCTCAGTTTATTTATTTTTGAGATGGAGTCTCGCTTTGGCTGGAGTGCAAGTGGCGAGATTTCGGCTCACTGTAACCTCCACCTCCTGGGCTCAAGTGATTGTCGTGCCTCAGCCTCGTGAGTAGCTGGGATTACAGGCACGTGTAGCCACACCCAGCTAGTTTTGGTATTTTTAGTAGAGACCGGGTTTCACCACGTTGGCCAGGCTGGTCTTGAACTCCTGACCTCGTGATCTGCCCGCCTCGACCTCCCAAATTGCTGGGATTACAGGCATGAGCCACCGCACCCAGCCTCAATTTATCAGTATAAAGACAGGGTCCTGCTATGTAGCCTAGGCTGATCTCAAACTCTTCACAAACCCCCCCTGCCTCAGCCTCCCAAGGTGCTGGGATTATAGCCATGAGTTACCATGTCTGTCTACTTTGATAATTGTAATTTTTACAATTTTTCTTCCTTGTTTTTATTTCCTGACTTCCTGATTTCTTCCAGATTGAATGATGGGAACTTTGGCTAGAATTCTATGCCACTGGCTCTAATTGTTAAAAAACAAACAAACAAAAAAAACTGTAGTTCTTTTTTTATTGTGGGGGGTGGTTTGAGACAAGATCTTACTCTGTCACCCAGGCTGGGTACCATGGCACAATCACAGCTCACTGCGGCCTTAATCTCCCAGGCTGAAACCATCATTCTACCTCAGTCCCCCGAGGAGCTTGGATTACAGGTGCATGCCAACACACCCGGCTAATTTTTTATTCCTTGTAGAGACAGGGTCTCTGTTGTCCAGGCTAGTCTTGAACTCCTAGGCTCAAGCGATTCACCTGCCTCAGCTTCCCAAAGTGCTGGGATTATAGGTGTCAGCCATTGCACCCAACCAAATAGTGTAGATTTTCATGAAACTGTTTAAATCCTCAATGTCTAGTTACGTATGTGGGAATGTGTACTTGTGGGTATTTTGAAGTGACAAGTTATACAGGTGTGGAACATCACAAAATTCACCACATTCAGACTCTCTCCAGAGACCCTGCTCCCTCAACGGTGCAGGCTACTTCTCTACTTCTCTCAAGTATCTCTCATTTGTGCTGTTTCTTTTTCACTGCAAACTCCACCTCCTGGGTTTAAGCAATTCTGCCGCAGCCTCCCAGGTAACTGGGATTATCGGTGTCTGCTACCATGTCTGGCTACCTTTGTATTTTTAGTAGAGATAAGAGTTTCACTACGTTGGCCAGGCTGGTCTCGAAGTGCCAACCTCAAGTGATCCACCTGCCTAGGCCTCCCAAAGTGATGGGACTACAGACTTAGTTTTTCTTTCTTTATTTCTGAGACAGTCTCACTCAGTCGCCCAGGCTGGAATGCAGTGGTGCAATCTCAGTTCATTGCAACCTCTCCCTCTGTGTTCATGCCATTCTCCTGCCTCAGCCTCCTAAGTAACTGGTACGACAGGTGCCCACCACCACACTCAGCTAATTTTGTATTTTCAGTAGAGACGGAGTATCACCATGTTGGCCAGCCTGGTCTCAAACTCCTGACCTCAAGTGATCCACCCACCTCAATCTCCCAAAATGTTGGGATTACAGCTGTGAGCCACCACATTCACCCTCTCTTTAAAATCAGAGATGGGATCTTGCTGTACTGCCTAGGCTGGCCTTGAACTCTTGGGCTCAAATGATCCTCCCACTTAAGCCTCCCAAGTAGCTGGGATTACAGATGTAAGCCACACCTCTGACTGTGCTGATATTCTAGAATGGAATTCTCCATCTTTTCTAAGAGAGGAAATTAAGAAATATCCCTCATGAATCTTACCATTTGTATCCCACTGAATATTTGATTCTTCAAAAAACCCTGCTGAAATGATGACCGTTTGATTCTAGGTTGTATTTCCCATTCTGAAGTTAAGCAGAAAAAGAAATGTAAGCCTTTAGAGAAGAAATGTTAGTTTAACATGAGTCATTTTTACTTGTTTTCAAATTAAACACAGCACTAAAATAAAAGCCAGAGAATCTTGAGGATTTTGGTATGTCAAAAATTAGGCTATAATGATGTGGGGTTTATTACACAACTGATGTGTTTAGATAGTTTATTACAAACTACTTCTGTGAAAATTAAAACTGCCAGGAATGGTGGTGGCTCACACCTGTAATCCCAGCATTTTGGGAGGCTGAGGCAGGTGGATAACTTGAGATCAGGAGTTCAAGACCAGCCTGACCAACATGGAGAAACCCCATCTCTACTAAAAATACAAAATTAGCCGCACATGGTGGTGCATGCCTGTAATCCCAGCTACTCATGAGGCTGAGGCAGGAGAATCGCTTGAACCTGGGAGGCAGAGGTTGCAGTGAGCCGAGATCGTGCCATTGCACTCCAGCCTGGGCAACACAGGGAGACTTCAGAAAAGAAAAGAAAATTAAAACTGATGGAAAACAGGAAGAGAAGAAGATCTTCAGGAAAGGAAAGTACGAAAGATCTAGATAAAGAGCATATATCAAAATGATAAAGTTAATAAAGACACAGAACAGGTAGTTTAATTAGATCATAGGAATGTTTGACAAGACGGAAAATAAAAGTCAAAGATATCCAAAACTCTGAGAAAAATAGCTTAAATCTTCTGAGGCAAAGTGCATCTTTAAAAATCTCTTTTTTTTTTTTTTTTGAGAGGGAGTCTCATTCTGTCACCCATGCTGGAGTGCAGTGGCACAATGTTGGCTCAATGCAACCTCTCTGTCTGCCATTTTGAAGCGATTCTCCTGCCTCAGCCTCTTGACTAGCTGGGACTACAGGTGTGTGCCACCACCACCCAATCCTAACACTTTGGGAGGCTGAGGTGGGTGGATCACTTGAGGTCAGGAGTTTTTTTTTTTTTTTTTTTTTTGAGACGGAGTCTCGCTCTGTAGCCCAGTGGCCGGATTTCAGCTCACTGCAAGCTCCGCCTCCCGGGTTCACGCCATTCTCCGGCCTCAGCCTCCCGAGTAGCCGGGACTACAGGCGCTGCCACCTCACCCGGCTATTTTTTGTATTTCTTAGTAGAGACGGGGTTTCACCGTGTTAGCCAGGATGGTCTCGATCTCCTGACCTCGTGATCCACCCATCTCGGCCTCCCAAAGTGCTGGGATTACAGGCTTGAGCCACCGTGCCCAGCCCGAGGTCAGGAGTTTAAGACCAGCCTGGCCAACATGGTAAAACCCCTTCTCTACTAAAAATACAAAAATTAGCTGGGCACAGTGGCACTTGCCTGTAATCCCAGCTACTCAGGAGGCTGAGGCAGGAGAATTGCTTGAACCTGGGAGGGCGGAGGTTGCAGTGAGCAGAGATTGCACCACTGCACTCCAGCCTGGGTGACAGAGCAAGACCCTGTCACCAAAAAAATTTAAAATAAATAAATAAAGTAAGTAGGCCGGGTGCAGTGGCTCACACCTGTAATCCCAGCATTCTGGGAGGCCGAGGCGGGTGGATCACCTGAGGTCAGGAATTCAAGACTGGGCTGGCCAACATGGCAAAACCCCATCTCTACTAAAAATACAAAAAATAAAAATTAAAAAAATTAACTGGGCATGGTAGCATGTGTGTCTCATCCCAGCTACTTGGGAGGCTGACGTTGCAGTGAGCCAAAGTGGCACCATTACACTCCAGCCTGGGCGACGGAGTGAGATTCTGTCTCAAAAAAAAAAAAAAAAAGCAGAAATAAAGTAAGTATAACAAAAAGATGCTTGCTCTCATGGGTAAACAACTCTGCCACTGGATCTCAAACATGATAGTATATGATTCATCTTCATTGATTCTGAAAACACAGATGACTGGGCCCCAACCCTGGAGTTTCCCATTTACTAAATCAAATAGGGGAAGAAGGCTGGATGCCGTGGCTCACGCATGTAATTCCAGCACTTTGGGAGGCCAAGGTGGGTGGATCACCGGAGGTCAGGAGTTCGAGACCAGCCTGGCCAACATGGTGAAACCCCGTCTCTACTAAAAATACAAAAATTAGCCGGGCATGGTGGTAGTCACCTGTAATCCCAGCTACTCAGGAGGCTGAGGCAGGAGAATCGCTTGAACTTGTGAGTTGGAGGTTGCAGTGAGCTGAGATCGTGCCATTGCACTCCAGCCTGGGGCACAAGAGCGAGACTTCGTCTCAAAAAAAAAAAAAAAGAATAGGAAGGAAGATGTATATTTCTTTTTTTTTTTTTTGAGACAGAGTCTCGCTCTGCCGCCCAGGCTGGAGTGCAGTGGTGTGATCTTGGCTCACTGCAAGCTCCGCCTCCCGGGTTCACGCCATTCTCCTGCTTCAGCCTCCCGAGTAGCTGGGACTACAGGCGCCCGCCACCTCGCCCGGCTAGTTTTTTTGTATTTTTTAGTAGAGACGGGGTTTCACTGTGTCAGCCAGGATGGTCTCGATCTCCTGACCTCGTGATCCACCCGTCTCGGCCTCCCAAAGTGCTGGGATTACAGGCTTGAGCCACCGCGCCCGGCCGGAAGATGTGTATTTCTTACAGCACAAAGCTGATGCTGTTGATGATGTTTCCAGGATTACCACCGTAAATTAAAACATACTAAAAATAAATAAATAAAATTAAATTTAAAATAAATAAATAAATAAACAACAACAAAAAAACCCCCATACTACAGCAGGGACTGTTACTTGGGACTGTCTCTGTTATTCCCCACTGTATTCAGAATTGACAAGCAAACATGTAACATACATCTGCTCTGTAACAGGCTACAAGAAATGATGCTAGTGTTTATTTTTAATTAATTAATTTTTTTAGACAAAGTATCACTGTGTCACTCCGGCTGGAGTGCAGTGGTGAAATCTCGGCTTACTGCAACTTCTGCCTCCTGGTTCAAGCAATTCTCCTGTCTCAGCCTCCCAAGTAGCTGAGATTACAGGTGCCCGCCAACAAGTCTGCCTAATTTTTGTATTTTTAGTAGAGATGGGGTTTCACTATGTTGGCCAGGCTGGTCTCAAATTCCTGGCCACATGTGATCTGCCCGCCTTGGCCTCCCGAAGTGCTGGGATTATAGGCGTAAGCCACCATCACTGGCCTAGTCTTCATTTTTAGGATTTTTTTTTTTTTTTTTGAGATGGAGTCTCGCTCTGTCGCCCAGGCTGGAGTGCAGTGGCGTGATCTCGGCTCACTGCAAGCTCTGCCTCCTGGATTCATGCCATTCTCCTGCCTCAGCTTCCTGAGTAGCTGGGACTACAGGCACCTGCCACTACGCCCACCTAATTTTTTTTTTTTTTTTTTTTTAGTAGAGATGGGGTTTCACAGTGTTAGCCAGGATGGTCTCCATCTCCTGACCTCTTGATCCGCCCACCTCAGCCTCCCAAAGTGTTGGGATTACAGGCGTGAGCCACTGCGTCCGGCCTAGAATTTTTTTTTTAAGAGACAAGGTCTCACAATGCTGCCCATGCTAGTATCAAACTCCCAGGCTCCAACGATTCTCCCACCTCAGCCTCCCAAGTATCTGGGACTATAGGTGCAGGCCACCATACCAAGCAAAGTGATGTTACTCTTACCCACGGAGGCCAGGTTCATGTAGTTCTCCAGCATCACATCTCTGTAAAGATATTTCTCAGTTGTGTCCAGTAAAGCCCACTCCTCCGGGGTGAAGTCCACAGCCACATCATCAAACGTCACTGAATCCTATGTTATCATACACATGCTGGTTTGAGCCAATGAACACTTCCACCAATGCTCACTGGAGAATGAGGAAGGGGAACCTTAAACTCACTTATACGTGGTTCTCAGGTCTCCCATGATCTACTCCAGGGTTTAATGTCTCAGGAGCTCTTGTGTCTAAACACTCAAAGGTGACCTCCAACAGGCATATGCCTTAAACAGCACTTTAAAATTTTTTTTTTAATCTTTTTTTCCTGATCTATTTATTTTTAACTTTTTAATATTTGCGTTTTTAAATTTTAAATTTTATTTTTATTAGAACAGTACTTCCTTCCTAAACATGAATTTTTATCTATCTAGCATCTATCTATCTATCTATCTATTCAATCTGTTTATTTATTTATATATAAAGACAGGGTCCCACTGTGTCACCCAGGCACAACTGCTGCTTACTGCAGCTTCAATCTCCTGGGCTGAAGTGTTCCTCCCACCCCAGCCTTTAGAGTAGCTGGAATTACAGGCATGAGCCACTGCAAACTGCTTACACTTTATCTCAGCACAACCAGGTTAGGAGCTCTTCCTGTCCCATTGGTCTCTATGTAGCACACTCCTGAGCACACTGCAGATAACTGATAAATGCTGATGAGTAAATAAATTATTTGATAAAAGGACACTTTCCTCTCTCTTATCATCTGTCACAGAACCCAGCAATATAAGAAACATGCAGTTAGCACCAAGAAAGTCAAGCTTAATTAGTAATTACTGAGATATTGAGATGACTTTCAACTTAACACTTTACATATAGGAGACTTCATTCCCTGCGGAAATTCATCTGGGGACTCAGTCCTTGAGTAAGGCTTCATTTGCTCTAAGAAAACTCTGGAGATGAGTCTGTCTAGAAGGAAATGTGTCTACCTATTGGATGTAAGTATGTCATTTTGTATAACAGTACATTGTCTGTTTACCTGATAAGAATTTGCCAGGTAGTCCTCCACCATCCTTTCTGCCTTTGTCTTTTCTTCAAAAGGGCAGACTGGTTCCCTGGAAAAAAACCCTAGTGGAAAAGTAAGAAGGCAATGAGAAGCCAGAGCTGCCCATCCTAACCACATTCTCATGCCTAGAAGTCACTCCATCCTAGCTTGAAATTCCCATATGCTCCTGCACACTCGAGAAAACTGTACACACACAACACTGCCATGAAATGCCATAGTAGTCCTGTGTCAGCTAGACCCAGAAAAGCAGATGTGGGCCGAGCTGCCTGTTGGGTAAAGGGTAATAGTTTCATTTTACAAGGAAACTTACACCCTGAAAAATGTGACTCTCTATCTGCCCATAGTAGTAATACTCATGAAGCTTATGTAGCATTTCCTAAGGCACACAAACCAGGGCTGAATTCTAAAACAGCATCCTGGCTGGGCACAGTGGCTCATGGCTGTAATCCCAACATTCTGGGAGGCCAAGGCGGGCAAATAACTTGAGGTCAGGAATTTGACACCAGACTGGCCCATATGATGATACCCCGTCTCTACTAAAAATACAAAAATTATGGGAGGCTGAGGCAGATAATTGCTTGAACCCAGGAGGCAGAGGTTGCAATGAGTCGAGATCACAGTACTGCACTCCAGCCTGGGAGACAGAGTGAGAATCCGTCTCAAAAACAAAAACAAACAAACAAAAATTAGCCAGGCCTGGAGGTATGTGCTTGTGGTCCCAGCTACTTGGGAGGCTGAGGCAAGACAATCACTTGAACCCGGGAGGCGGAGGTTGCAGTGAGCTAAGATTGCACCACTGCACTCCAGCCTGGGTGACGGAACAAGATTCTGTCTCAAAAACAAACAAACAAACAAACAAACAGCATTCTGTTGTGGTTCACTTCAATTCCTCCTAAAAGAATCAGCTGCATGCCTGCTCAGGCCCAGCTCACTGGACTCTTGTGGTGTGCAGGGTGACCTAAAGCAGAATCTCTGAAAAAGAGCATCAACAAGGACTTACCATGGGACAAATCAATGGTTGCCATTCTCTGAAGCTGATAGTGCGATGTGCATCCCTTCCTTGATGCCAAGATCACCTCAGGGCAGCTTATGAATCTAGGTGGATAGAGGCAATCTCCATTTCTCTTTGTACAGGGTTATTTGCGGTCCTGTTCATATCAATCATCAAACAACAAGCATGAAACATCAGTCATCAAACATTATGCCTGAACTTTGCCTCTGCAGGTGACAGATGTGAAGGCCACCAAAAATTGCTCACTCAGTATCGTCACTCAATAACAAAAGTATTAATGACAGTAACTGACATTTACTGAGGACTGATATGCCAGAAGTAGCTCTAGTAGCTTTATATATACATGCTAACTTAATTACAACCATCCTTCCCAATAGCTATCATTACATCTATCCTCTCTCTCTCTCTCTCTCTCTCTCTCTCTCTCTCTCTATTGAAACAGGGTCTTACTCTGTTGCCCAGGTTGAAGTGCAATGGCACCAACACGACTCTCTGTAGCCTAAACCTCTGGGGCTCAAGTGATCCTCCCACCTCAGCCTCCTGAATAGCTGGGACCACAGGTAGGCATCGTCACTCCTTATTATTATTATTATTATTATTATTTTGAGACAAAGTCTCACTCTGTTGCCCAGGCTGGAGTGCAGTGGCGCCATCTCGACTTACTGCAACCTCTGCCTCCCAGGTTCAAGCGATTATCAAGCCTCAGCCTCCTGAGTAGTTGGGATTACAGGTATGCACCAGGATGCCTGGCTAATTTTTGCGTTTTTAGTAGAGATGGGGTTTCGCCATGTTGGCCAGGCTGGTCTCGAACTCCTGGCCTTAAGTGATTCTTCTACTTCAGCCCCCCAAGTAGCTGGGACTACAGGTGCACACCACTGGGTCCGGCTATTTTGTATTTTTAGTAGAGACAGGGTTTCACCAGGTTGCCCAGGCTGGTCTCAAACTCCTGGGCTCAAACAATCCTCCTGACTTGGCTTCCCAAAGTGCTGGGATAATAAGCATGAGCCACCATGCCTGGCCCATTACCTCTATTTAATACTGAAAAAACCTACATTCAAACAACCCTAGTAATTGGTCTGATATTTGTCCCTAGAGCCTAATCTCCTGTGGATGCTGTTACCCCTCAATATGACCAGAAGACAGTTCAGACCTGCACAGAACAATTCAGTAGTCACCAGCCATGTGTGTTATTAACTTCACTATGTACCTAAGATAACTGAAGAACAGAATTTAAAATTTTCAAAAGTTGGCCGGGTGCGGTGGCTCACACCTATAATCCCAGCACTTTGGGGGACCGTGGCAGACAGATCACCTAAGGTCAGGAGTTCAAGACCAGCCTGGCCAACATGGCAAAACCGTCTCTACTAAAGATACAAAAGGTAGCCGGGCGTGGTGGCACTTGCCTGTAATCCCAGGTACTCGGAAGGCTGAGGCAGGAGAACTGCTTGACCCAGGAGGCAGAGGTTGCAGAGGTTGCAGTGAGCTGAGTGTGCAGCCTTCTCGGAACTGGCTGCGCAGGGAGGACCGATAGTCCCTGGAGAAGCGAGCGAAGTGAACTGGATGCGGGAGGCTCCTGCGCGACGGCGCGCAATCATTCCTTTGCCGCCCCCTGCTATCTACGGAACCGCCAAGCAGGCGGAACTCACCACAGCCGCGGCTGACTCCGCCACCATAAAGGCGAAACCCCACTGACCGAGAGGAGCCAGCGCCGGAAAAGATGGCGGGGGTGCGCTGACGTCACTTCCGCTTCGAGCCTCTGGCCGGGCGGGGCTCGTGGGCTCGAGTTTCAAACACAGAAATTCTGGTTTCCTCCCGGGTGGGTGCGGAGAAGGCCTGGGGTTAGCACAGGGAGGAGGATGCAGAAATAGATCCAGAGAAAACATTGAGGTTAAAACCGGGCCTCCGGACGGAACTGTGGGCGAGGGATGGGGCCCGTACTCGGGGGCGGTTTAGAGGTGGGACCGGGCCTAGCAGGCTGTGCAGGCGGCTGGTCCGGCTGGAAGGGCGGGGATGAGGGATTGGACGCATCCCAGGGGATGCTCCTCTAAAGCTTTTCTCGGGAGAGCGCAGTGGCTCACGCCTGTAATTCCTGCACTTTGGGAGACTAAGGCAGGTACACAGCTTGAGTCTGCTGGGAACTGGTGCTTAGTTTGGCAAAATCAACACTGAGACAAAGGATCTCAGCAAGGCTAGTTTACTTTCTGCAGAATGGGTGCCACTGGCTAGCAGTTTTGCCACCAGAGCACACACTAACAAAAGAGACAGGGTTATTTAAACTTGACGTGTCCACTCTACTGCTGTGTCCATCTTCCATTGGCCAGAACAGGACCTCACCTTCTATACATGACTGGATTGGCTAGCTACTTAGAACTTCCCACAAGAGGCAAAGGCAGAGGAGAACAAAGGAAGAGAGGAAATAACTTGTGGACTGTTGAAAGAGGCAAAAACACTTCTAAATAAAGGAATAGGCCATGACCTAATGCTTGCTCGGACCAGTTCAGGCATGCCCGGGCAAATATCTAGGCTAAGATGTGGGAGCTAAGAACACAGAGTATATTGATTTCTTTATTACAGCTGGTAGAATTTAAGAATATTACCACAGATCTTTCAGAAAATTTGGCTTCTAAGAGGGATTACTATTTATTTTCAGACTGGGAGGAAAGTCCCTTTGAAGAGGAACCGCTATTTCATTTTCTACAAGTCCAAGAGTTTGAGACCAGCCTGGGCAAAGTAGCAAGACCCTGTCTCTATTTATGTATGTATATGTGCATACATATATATGGTGTGTGTGTATACATATATATATATGTTTGAAATGCTTGTTCCTCGGTGCCATGAAGAAATAGCACTTGAACATTAATTTAATTTACTCAGCAAGGACGTTTTTAGTTCCTACAGAAAGGGTACACTCACCAGCAGTTTTGCCACGAGAGTACACCAAACAAAGGAGACAGGGTCGTTTATAACCTGATGCTTCCACCCTACTGCTGTATTCGGTTTCCGTTGGCTGGAACGGGACCTCACATTCTATATTTGTCCTGATTGCCTAGCAACTTGTCACTTTTTAAAAGAGGCAAAGGTAGACGAGAACAAAGGAAGGAGGAAGTAACTTGTGGAATGCTGAGAAGGGTCAAAACACCTTCAAATAAGGAAAAGGAACAGGCTATGACCTAATGCTTGTTTGGATCAGTATAAGCATGCCAGGGCAAATATTTAGACTAAATTGTGGGAACTAAGAACGTAAAGTACATTGATATCTTTATAACGGCTAGCAGATATTTGAGAATGTTAGCACAGGTCTTTGAATAAATTTTGCTTCTAAGAGAAGTTACTATTTATTTCTAATTAAATGGGAAGGAATGTCTTTGAAGAGGAACCTCTACTTTAGTTTTTAGATATAAATATAAAGCTTGTTTGTATGTCTCTCCTCATGTTCCTAGAGCCTTTCCATGATTCTTCCATATTGATAAACCTGTCAGTGAATGGCATGGTCTATCTCTTCCATTCAGTCAGGCTTTCTGTAGGCCTTTATTTCTTCATTCTTTATTTTTTAAAACCTGCTGATTGCATTGTGTTTTGTTTCTTGCTGCTTGCTTGCTTGCGACAGATCTCACTGGATCTGGCCAGGATGGAGTGCAGTGGCCTGATCTCAGCTCACTGCAACCTCCGCCTCCCAGATTCAAGCGATTCTCCTGCCTCAGCCTCTGCAGTAGCTGGGATCACAGGTGCCTGTCACCATGCCCAGCTAATTTTTGTATTTTTAGTAGAGAACAATTTCATCACGTTGGCCAGGCTGATCTCAAACTCCTGACCTAAAATATCTGACCACCTCAGCCTCCCAAAGTGCTGGGATTATAGGCATAAGCCACCACGCCCAACCACGTTTTCAATATAATAATATTTTCTATAACTCCTGATTTTTTTTTATCTTCATCAAATATGTATTTCTGGCTGGGCATGGTGGCTCATGCCTGTAATCCTAGGACTTTGGGAGGCCAAGGTGGGAGGATGGTTTAAGGCCAGGAGTTTAAGACAAGCCTGGGCTACACAGCAAAACCCCATCTCTCTCTATATATACATAAAATAAAATTTTAAAATGTTATTTCTTTTTTTTTTTTTTTGGAGACATAGTTTCGCTCTGTCGCCCAGACTAGAGTGCAGTGGTGCGATCTTTGCTCACTGCAAACTCTGCCTCCTGGGTTCAAGCCATTATTCTGCCTCAGCCTCCTGAGTAGCTGGGACTACAGGCACGCGCCACCACGCCCAGCTAATTTTTGCATTTTTAATAGAGACATGGTTTTACCATATTGGCCAGCCTGGTCTCAAACTCCTGACCTTGTGATCCACCCGCCTCATCCTCCCAAAGTGCTAGGATTACAGGTGTGAGCCACTGCCCTGGCCAAAAATATGTGTTTCTATTATTTTTCTGATCTTACCACATGGGCCAGGATCACATTTCCCACGCTGTAAAATAGCACTGATACCAGACATTCTCCCCAAGATTATTCAGAAATGTAACATAATCCCAATAAAAGCCGGGCGCGGTGGCTCAAGCCTGTAATCCCAGCACTTTGGGAGGCCGAGACGGGCGGATCACGAGGTCAGGAGATCGAGACCATCCTGGCTAACCTGGTGAAACCCCGTCTCTACTAAAAAATACAAAAAAAAAAAAAAAACTAGCCGGGCGAGGTGGCAGGCGCCTGTAGTCCCAGCTACTCGGGAGGCTGAGGCAGGAGAATGGCGTGGACCCGGGAGGCGGAGCTTGCAGTGAGCTGAGATCCGGCCACTGCACTCCAGCCTGGGCGACAGAGCGAGACTCCGTCTCAAAAAAAAAAAAAAAAAAAAAAAAAAAAATCCCAATAAAAATATGAAAAGTTTTTTCTGGAGTTAAGTACATTGATACTAAATTTTATGTGGAGGAACAAACATCTAATAATAACCAAGAAAACAAAAACAAAAGCAATGATGAGCAGCAGATAAAACATACTATTGACAGTTTTCATGCAAGGCAAATAATTAAATTATTTTAAAATAAAAATAAAGGCCGGCCATGGTGGCTCACGCCTGTAATCCCAGCAATTTGGGAGGCCAAGGTGGGCAAATTACCTGAGGTCAAGAGTTCAAGACCAGCCTGGCTAATATGGTGAAACCCCATCTCTACTAGAAGTACAAAAATTAGCCAGACGTGGTGGCACATGCTTGTAATCCCAGCTACTTGGGAGGCTGAGGCAGAAGAGTTGCTTGAGCCTGGGAGACGAAGGTTGCAGTGAGCCAAGATTGTGCCACTGAACTCCAGCCTGGCTGACAGAGTGAGACTCCATCTAAAAAATTAATTAATTAATTAAAACATACTATGAAGCCTCTATAATTAAAACTATGTGGTACTAGCACATGAAGCAGAAACAGACTAATAAAATATCTAAAAACAGACCCAAGAACATGTAGAAATTTGGTTCATAAATGTATTTTGCCAGGCGCGGTGGCTCATGCTTGTAATCCTAGCAGTTTGGGAGACCAGGGCAGGAGGATCACTTGAGGTCAGGAGTTCAAATCCAGCCCTGCCCAACATGGTGAAACGCCATCTCTATTTAAAATACAAAAAAATTGGCCGGGCGCCGTGGCTCAAGCCTGTAATCCCAGCACTTTGGGAGGCCGAGACGGGCGGATCACAAGGTCAGGAGATCGAGACTATCCTGGCTAACATGGTGAAACCCCGTCTCTACTAAAAAAAAAAAATACAAAAAACTAGCCGGGCGAGGTGGCGGGCGCCTGTAGTCCCAGCTACTTGGGAGGCTGAGGCAGGAGAATGGCGTTAACCCGGGAGGCGGAGCTTGCAGTGAGCTGAGATCCGGCCACTGCACTCCAGCCTGGGCGACAGAGCGAGACTCTGTCTCAAAAAAAAAAAAATAAAATAAAAAATAAAATAAAATACAAAAAAATTTAGCCAAGCGTGGCCGGGCGTGGTGGCTCACACCTGTAATCCCAGCACTTTAGGAGGCCGAGGCAGGTGGATCACGGTCAAGACATCAAGACCATCCTGGCCAACTTGGTGAAACCTCGTCTCTACTAAAAATACAAAAATTAGCTGGGCATGGTGGTGGGCACTTGTAATCCCAGTTACTCAGGAGGCTGAGGCAAGAGAATCGCTTGAGCCCGGGAGGGGGAGGTTGCAGGAGATTGCTCCCCTGCACTCCAGCCTGACGATAGAGTGAGTATCCGTCTAAAAAAAAAAAATTTAGCCAAGCGTTGTGGTGTGCGCCTGTAAGCCCAGCTACTCGAGAGGCTGAGGCAAGAGAATCACTCAAACCTGGGAGGCAGAGGTTGCAGTGAGCCTAGATTGCACCACTGCACTCCAGCTGGGCGACAGAGCGAGACTCCATCTCAAAAAAAAAAAAAAAAAAAAAGGCCGGGTGTGTTGGCTGACACCTACAATTCCAGCACGTTTGGAGGCAGAAGCAGGTGGATCACCTGAGGTCATGAGCTAGAGACCAGCCTGACCAACATGGAGAAACCCCATCTCTACTAAACATACAAAATTATCCGGGCATGGTGGCACATGCCTATAATCCCAGGTACTTGGGAGGCTGAGGCAGGAGAATAGCTTGAACCCAGGAGGCAGAGGTTGTGGTGAGCGGAGAGCTTGCCATTGCACTCCAGCCAGGGCAACAAGAGTGAAACTCCGTCTGAAAAAAAAAAAAAAGTGGCATTTCAGATAAATCGGGCAAAAAATGCCATTTGTAATGAAAGGTCTAAGATAGCTTGTTAGCCATCTGAGAAAAGATGAAATTAAATCCATACTTCACAGCATATACAAGAATAAACTCCAAACAGACTAGGGATCTAAATGTAAAGAATAAAACCATACACACATTTAGGGTGTTCAAGTGATTTCTTGGCTGAGTGAGGAAAAAGATGTGACCACAAGGCGGCAGTAGCACACAAGCTTTATTTGGGATGTGCTTTGACAGGTTACCAGTGGGGGAGGTAGCAAACAGCAAGAGAGTATCCACAGGCTTCTTCTACCTGTGGGTCGCTGCTCAGAAAGGATGGCTGATCTGGCTACGTTAAGGCCGGCCAGGAGGGGTGCAAGGAGTGGGGTGGCTCAGCGAAATTTGGGATGTAATTCAGGGGAAGCGATGAGAAGTTGTCCTTCTGGCCTACTGTACACGTATACCTGGGGAAGCACGTGAACTAACAGGCACAGGAGAGGTCCTGGTTCAGTCCTATTGATGCAGTGAGTGAGACCTGAAGTGCAGGCTAGACAGGTATTGTTAGGTGCCTGGTAGGAGACTGAGGTGCTTAAGGAAGTAAGTAGGGACTGATTACAAGTAGCCTGAAAGGGAGAAGCAGGTAAGTTATATCGGATGCTAATTAGACAAGAAGCATTCCCAGACACATCTCCTAGTGTGAGGATACGAGGTCGTGCACAACAAGAAAGAGGGTCACTTTTAAGCATGGCTTCTACTCCTAATCCCACATAATAAGGGGGCTTGGCCTTTAAACATAGCCAACAATCAACAATCTTGAGCTAGTTTAGGCTGGGCGAGATTAAGGAGGTGATGTACCCCGCCTAGAATGGACATCAGGCTGGGTTGGAGATGTTGTCGTTGTAGCTGGGGTTTAGGAACTAGGAATGGCGGTAGAACAGTTAAATCGAGCTTGTCTGGGTGTTTTTGCAACAAAGGGTCGCCTAGATCAGTTAAAGGCCTAATTGGCTTAGGAGGGCTCCATGAGACCAAGATTTTCTTCTGGATGATGAATATAGTTCCAACATCAAATCCTGGGATATAAAGCCTTAATCCTCATGACATGCCATAATACCATTGAGCTAAATTAGGGTTATGACGGTTATAGTAAGAGGATTACATTTTTTTCCAGTACACAGTCTAGGACGGGAAGCACGAGCTATGGAAAGAGTCGAAGATCACGTTGATCCCCCAGAGTAAGTGGCTAGAGTTACACATGGCCAGTCAGGGCAGAAAAACTGGTAAGTATCTCGACAGCTAGAGTCAGGGTGATTTCCAGGACATAGTAAAAGTCAACATTTTGGAGTCCTTTTTCTTCACCTTTGGAGCTCCCACATACAGTCTGGCTCCCGGAGTGTCTAAATCCTGCAGCAAGGTCGATGTTCCCTGCTCCCGTGACCGACAGATTGCGTTGTCCCTCTTGGGTATGGGCAGGTTCTGGGAACAAGCACACAAATTGAGTGCAAAAGAGACTTCCTTGGAGGTTCCTGTCTTCCAAGTAGTGCTTGCAAGCACACGTCCTGTCATGAAAGAAGTGAGGAGAAAGAAATAGGAAGGCATCAAGCGCATAACAGGTGGAAACAAACAAGAGAGGTAAATAAAAAGATTAATCTAATGGCTTCACTTGACTTAGGTGCAGTTTTAAGGGGCCTGGCCCAGGCTTGGGGACCTATGTTTCCTGCTGGGCTTTGTTGGCCTTTTGATGCGGGAGTGATGAATCTAAGCAGGAATGCCGTCCACCTTCAGAGCCGTCGGTGTGGTGAGGATGACAGTATGAGGTCCTTTCCAAGCAGGAGTGAGTCCTTCTTTCTGGAACTTTTTAACAAACACCAGGTCACCTAGCTGGAACAAGTGGCAGGGCCCTTTCTAGTCAGGAACTGGATTGGGATGAGCTCCCCGGATACGTGGCTGGATGATATCTATTACTCGTTGGAGAGACTGCAGGTACTGTAATAAATTAACTTGTGATATTTCTGCTAACTGGGTATCCCTTAGCTTAGACAAGGTAGGCGGCGCCATCCCTTACATGATTTCAAAAGGTGAAAACCTAGCCCGGTAAGGAGTGCATCTTACTCTAAGAAGGGCTGAAGAGTCAGGCGCGGTGGCTCAAGCCTGTAATCCCAGCACTTTGGGAGGCCAAGACAGGCGGATCACGAGGTCAGGAGATTGAGACCATCCTGGCTAACCCGGTGAAACCCCGTCTCTACTAAAAAATATAAAAAAATAGCCGGGCGAGGTGGCGGGCGCCTGTAGTCCCAGCTACTCGGGAGGCTGAGGCAGGAGAATGGCGCAAACCCGGGAGGCGGAGCTTGCAGTGAGCTGAGATCTGGCCACTGCACTCCAGCCTGGGCTACAGCGCGAGACTCCGTCACAAAAAAAAAAAAAAAAAAAATGGCCGGGCGCGGTGGCTCAAGCCTGTAATCCCAGCACTTTGGGAGGCCGAGGCGGGCGGATCACAAGGTCAGGAGATCGAGACCACAGTGAAACCCCGTCTCTACTAAAAATACAAAAAATTAGCCGGGCGCGGTGGCGGGCGCCTGTAGTCCCAGCTACTCAGGAGGCTGAGGCAGGAGAATGGCGGGAACCCGGGAGGCGGAGCTTGCAGTGAGCCGAGATCGCGCCACTGCACTCCAGCCTGGGCAACAGCGTGAGACTCCGTCTCAAAAAAAAAAAAAAAAAAAAAAGAAGGGCTGAAGAAAGGAGTCTTACCCAGTTCTCACTGGTCTCTAAGATCAATTTTGTAAGAGTACTTTTTAGGGTGCGGTTCATGCGTTCTACCTGCCTAGAGCCCTGGGGTCGATAGGCACAATGGAGCTTCCATTGAATGTTTAATGCCTTACTGACTGACTGAGCTATGGATGATGTGAAGGCTGGTCCATTATCAGACCCTATGGCAGCAGGCAGCCTATGTCAAGGGATGATTTCATTGAGTAAAAACTTAACTACCATGGTGGCAGTCTCATTTTTGGTGGTAAATGCCTCAGTCTATCCAGAAAAAGTGTCTACTAGTACCAGAAAGTATTTGTACCTAGCCCAGTGTGGTTTTATTTCTGTAAAGTCAATTTCCCACCTTTCTCCTCGGAGGCGGTGGCTTGAGCTGGATTTAGGACCTTGCTTGGCGTTTACCTGAGCACAAGCCGTACACCGGAGAGCTACTTGGTTCACTAAGCTCTGAAGGTGGGGGATCTTGAAATGGCCCCTTAGGAGCTGGGCCCGTTTTACTCCTCCTAAATGGGTGGTAGAGTGTAGGCAACCAATTAAGGTTTCCCTGAGAGCTCAGGAGTCAGGAAGAATCCACCAACCTTCCTGATTTTTACTGACCTGGAGATCCGAAGCCAGTTTTACTTCCTCTGCTGAGTATACTGGATGATCTGGCAAGTCTGGCTGTGGAAAGGACATCGCAAGCAGTAAGGTTAGAGGCGCGACTGGAAGCCATACTGCCTCCTGGGCTACAGAGTCGGCCCTCTGGTTACCACGGGCAACGTGTCCTTTGCAGTGAATTACAACCACCTGCAGAGGGAGCCATCTGGCTTCAAGCAGGGCTAGAATTTCTTTGTTTTTGGTAGTCTTTCCTGCTGAGGTGAGTAGCCCACGCTCTTGATAGATGGCTCCGTGTACATGCACAGTAGCGAAGGCATACCTACTGTCAGTGTAAATGTTAGTACGTGTGTCCTCGCCCCATCGGAGAGCCTGTGTGAGGGCAACCAACTCAGCTCTCTGAGCTGGGGTGCCAGCTGGTAGAGCTTGGGCCCACAGAATATCCATCTCCACAGTGATGGCCGCACCAGGCTTTCAAACTCCCTGCTCAAGGAAGCTGCTACCGTCTGTAAACACGGTGGCATCCGCTTCCTTTAAAGGCACATCTTGGAGATCAGGTCGGCAGTTTCGGTGGTCTCTAACAGTTCCTGGCAGTCATGGACAGGTGTGGTGAAGTCTGGGTCTGGGAGTAAAGGTGCTGGATTTAAACACCTTGTGGGAGAGAAAGTTAAACGAGGCTGATCCAATAATAAACTCTGATACTGTAAATGGGAGCATTTGACATCCATATGCCAGAAGCACTTCGCAGCAAAGTCTGTATGGCATGAGGAGCTGTAAGGGTTAGGTTTTGACCTAAAGCCAGTTTATCAGCCTCCTGAACTAGGCTTGCTGTGGCTGCTACTGCTGGCAGGCACCTGGGGCACCCGGAGCCCACAGGGTCTAGTCTCTTGGTCAAATAGGCCACTGGGCATCGCCATGGCCCCAAGGTCTGAATGAGTGTATCCCTTTAGCAACTCCCTGGTTTTCATGGGCAAAAAGGTGGAATGGCTTTGACATATTTGGGAGGACTAGAGCAGGGGCTTCAGCTAATGCCTTTTTCAGGTTTTGGAAAGCCTGTTGCTCTGTGTCAGCCTAAATTAGCAGGCCACTCCTTCCTGTAGCAGTATACAGGGGCTTGGCAATCTCCGCAAACCCCGATACCCACAGGCGACAGTATCCCATGGCCCCCAGGAACTCACGTACCTGTCTCTTGGTGGCGGGAGTCGGGATTCACAGGATGGCTTCCTTCCGGGCACTGGTGAGTGCCCTTTTTCCTTGGTTTACCTCGTACCCTAGGTAGGACACTCTGGGAAGACAAAGCTGGGCCTTCTTGGCGGAGACCCGATACCCGAGCTCCTGAAGGAGGTAAAGTAGGTCCCTAGTATGTTGCAAGCAGTTGTCAGTAGTTTCAGTAGCTAATAAAAGATCATCCATGGCCGGGCGCGGTGGCTCAAGCCTGTAATCCCAGCACTTTGGGAGGCCGAGATGGGCGGATCACGAGGTCAGGAGATCGAGACCATCCTGGCTAACACAGTGAAACCCCGTCTCTACTAAAATACAAAAAAAAAAAAAATTAGCCAGGCGTGGTGGCAGGCGCCTGTAGTCCCAGCTACTTGGGAGGCCGAGGCAGGAGAATGGCGTGAACCCGGAGGCGGAGCTTGCAGTGAGCTGAGATCCGACCACTGCACTCCAGCCTGGGTGGCAGAGCGAGACTCCGTCTCAAAAAAAAAAAAAAAAATCATCCATGGCCAGGCACGTTGGCTCAAGCCTGTAATCCCAGCACTTTGGGAGGCCGAGATGGGCGGATCACAAGGTCAGGAGATCGAGACTATCCTGGCGAACATGGTGAAGCCCCGTCTCTACAAAAAAAATACAAAAAAACTAGCCGGGCGAGGTGGCGGGCGCCTGTAGTCCCAGCTACTCGGGAGGCTGAGGCAGGAGAATGGCGTGGACCCGGGAGGCGGAGCTTGCAGTGAACCCAGATCCGGCCACTGCACTCCAGCCTGGGCGACAGAGCGAGACTCCATCTCAAAAAAAAAAAAAAAAAAATCATCCTTTTAGTGAAGAAGTGTGTGGTTAGGGTGACAGGGTGACTGGCTTGGAATGGTATAGGACCCTGCTGAAGGGCTTCCCAAAAGAGGGTGGGGGAATTTTTAAACCCTTGAGGCAAACAAGTCCAGGTCAGTTGGGTGGTATCTCCCAAGCCAGGATCTGTCCATTCAAAACCAAAGATTGGTTGGCTCTTGGGGGCCAGAGGAATAGCAAAGAAGGCATCCTTTAGGTCAAGGACAGTGTGTACTGTATGTTCTGGTGGGAGCAGGCTGAGTAGAGTATAAGGGTTAGGGACAGTTGGATGGATGGTAACTGTTCACTTGTTAACCTCCCTTAAGTCCTGTACCAGCCAGTAATCATTTGTAATCATTTGTTCCGGGTTTCTGGATCGGCAAAAATGGAGTATTCCAGGTGGACTGACATGGTGTGAGTATGCCAGCTGGTAACAGTCACTGAATATGGGGATCGATCCCTGCCTAGCCCACTGATTCATAGGATATTGCTTTACCTGGACTGGCAAGGCAGTGGCCAGGAGTTCTACAACCACTGGCAGATGGTGCTTAGCCAGTCCTGGGGGGTTTGACGCAGCCTAAACTCAGGGAAAGAGTGTCTGTAAGTCCAATAGGAGAGGATTAGTGTTATTCTCCAGTGGTTGTGATGGTGAAACTAAAAAATGTTCCTCCGACAGAGGGGTAGTTAGCAGAAGTTGAGCAGTGGGGGGCGCTGTGCTTCCCAGTGTAAGGTGAGCCCAAACTCACTTCTCATGAGTGTGTGACAGGATATTCCTGAATAGTTCCAGTAGCCCCTTGTACAGTCACTCTTTTATTAGAGACACTGCCTAAGGGTGTCTGCAGTACCGAGTGCTCTGCCCCGGTATCTACTAGGAAGCGTACGGGCTGGCTCCCCGCTGTAGTGGTCACCATGGACTTCCAGGGGCCAAGAGAGAGGGAGCCCTGGTCCCGTCAGTCATCAGACTCCTCTGTTGCAGGGAGGGTGAGGACTTTTTTCTTTGCTGATTTTTCCTCTGGCTGTAATGGGCATTCCTTTTTCCAGTGCCCAGTCTGCAATAAGCACATTGGTTTTTCTCCAGGGGAGCCCGTTCACCTTTCTTGCCTTTTTAGTGGGGACCCAGGGTTCCCTGGCCATTCCTCTGTGATGGGGGTCTTCCCTTCTTGGCATCCTAGATGGCTGCCACTAAGATTTTCCCTTGTCTTTTGGATGTTTATCAGTGGCCTTTTCAGTTGCCTGAGCTGCCTGTTTTTGCTTCTCAAACTCTCGATTGTCAAAAACTTTTTGGGCTATTTCTAAAAGTTGACTGATATTCATCCTAGCAAATCTTTCCAGTGTTTGTAGCTTTCTTTTAATATCAAGGGCTGCCTGAGCCACAAATGCCAAATTAAGAGCATGGCTATTTTCGGGAGCTGCAGGGTCAAAAGGGGTGTGAGTCCGATAGGCCTCCTGGAGGCGTTCTAAAAACGCTCTCGGTGACTCATCAGGTCCCTGGACAACTTCAGTCGTCTTAGACCTAAGTGTATGGGTTTCCGAGCGGCTCCCTTGATACTTGCAAGGAGATACTGGTGGAAAATCGTTTAAAACTCTCTTCCTACCCGAGGAGTTTGGGTCCCAATTAGGCCGGGTAGAGGGAAATACCTCCTCAAGGTCTCTGGCTTGCTCTTCCAGCCTATCGGCTGATGTGAGTAAATGCTTTCTGGCCTCCCTTCGGAGACATTCCCTCTCTTCAGAGGTGAAAAGGGTTAAAAGGAGCTGTTGACAGTCATCCCAGGTGGGCCGATGGGTCCGGAGCACAGACTCCATCAGTGAGGTCAAGACCTGGGGCTTTTCAGAAAAGGGGGGATTATGAGCTTTCCAGTTATACGGGTCAGAAGTAGAAAAGGGGACATAAACCAAGAATGGGGCTGAGCGCTCATCACCCGGAGGGAACTGTGCCTCTCAGTGCTGGAGGGGGCTACCTCCTCCTGCCTCAGACGCAGTAGGCGGAGAGCCCACAGGGGACGTAGTCGAGAAGACAAGAGAAGATTCTAAGGGAGCAGGAGGGATAAGGCAGTGGAACTGGGTGAGGGAGACTCTCCTCTTCTTCAGAAGGAGGCAGTACAGGAGGAGTAGAGCCGGCTGAGGGTCCAGGCACAAGTGAGGTCTGGCTCAAAAGGACCTTGGAGGTAGAATTATGAATGGCGCATGAGCGGAGCCAGGGAGGAGGGCTCCTGACCAACTCGGCCACTGATCAATGTACGGAAACTGATTGGGGTGACCGGGAGTTCCAGCAACAACCCGCCACACAGCCTGAACAATTGCGAGGTTCAGTGACCCTTCTGGGGGCCACCGGGCTCTAAACGTTGGCTATTCTACTTCGCAGAGTGTTCAGAGTTTTCCTGTTTTAAGGCAGACCCCATAATCCTCTAAGAAGCCTAGAGGGAAATTTTGTAACATACATTGGAGGGGGCTCCGATCTTTGTAAGGCCGGGAAGAAGAGTTTCACATTCTAGAGGCAGTTGAACAAGGTTTGAGCAGAGATATTAAACCCAGCACGGACAGAGAAATTCATGACCTGGGGGGCTGTAGTACTGGAAGAACAGAAATAGTATGGCCAAAAGAAGCAGGAAAACAGCTATAGCCAGTGCTTCCTGCCACATGAGTTCTGTCATTTTAAGCTTTGAGGTTTAGGGAGAGGACGAAGAGGCAGGTCCGAGGCCAGTGGGACCTATGTGATTTCCCTCTGCCTTTTGACTTATAGCCTAAATATCTTTGGTGTCTCTACCACTCAAAGGCAAATAGTTCAAACTCAGCCTTTTGTTTTAAGAGTTTGAGGAGGGAGCGCAGAGCCAAGTCTTGGAGATGCTGTACTTGCTGCGACACAGGAAAACGAGACGTACGGGGTAAAGGGTGGGGATGAGCAGGAAAGGGGTCACTTGGATCTTTCCTAAGGTAGGAGAGTAGCCACAGAGGAATAGAGTAAGAGTCCAGACGGAGTAAAGCAGTACGGGCATAGGTTTCTCTGCACGGTGCCCTATTTAAGGGCATGGGAAAAGTTACAGGATGACAGAAGAGGTGAGCAACGAGGTCTGCAGGGTGGCTATTTTGAATCCACCACTGGTCTAATGTGGAGGTAGGTGGTCCAGTCACTTGGACCTGGGGTTTGACAATCTAAATGCCAGCAACTTTTATGGTGCCAGGAATCCTAAACGGGTGAAAGTTTCCCACACTCATTCCCATAACAACACCTGATTTGTTTCTGACAGAAAACGCAGGACTGGGATGGCCATCCCAAAAAACTGATGATAAATTTAACTTCCTGTGATAGAAAATCAGCACTGAGGACCTTCAAGAAGTCCTTGCCCAGACGCCTTAGGCAGTGTCCACTACCTGACATACGAAACTTTGGCAAACACTAACAGGACAATAAACGCCAAACTGGACAATAGACAAAAAAAAAAAAAAAAAAAAAAAAAGGCCGGGCGCGGTGGCTCAAGCCTATAATCCCAGCACTTTGGGAGGCCGAGACGGGCGGATCACGAGGTCAGGAGATCGAGACCATCCTGGCTAACACGGTGAAACCCCGTCTCTACTAAAAAATACAAAAAACTAGCCGGGCGAGGTGGCGGGCGCCTGTAATCCCAGCTACTCGGGAGGCTGAGGCAGGAGAATGGCGTAAACCCGGGAGGCGGAGCTTGCAGTGAGCTGAGATCCGGCCACTGCACTCCAGCCTGGGCAACAGAGCAAGACTCCATCTCAAAAAAAACAAAAACAAAAACAAAAACAAAACCCCCAAAAAAACAAGCAATAGACTCTAGGGTGTATAAACAATTATGGCAACTTTTTCAGAGTTGGGGGTGGGCAGACACGATGGGATCAGTCAGATGCCCGCCTGGCTGCTCCCCCTAAGGGGACTTAGGCTCCTCTTAGCATTGACAGGCCGGTATAAACCCCCGGCTCAGATCAAGCTATGCCCGATGCTGCCTTAAGCCTTATGAGGTCTCCACTGAACTGCAGGCGAGGGCCCACTCGAACTCCATAGCTTTCACCGTGGAGCTACAAACCGGAGATTCAAGCACAAGCCCTTGAACTCTCCATTCATGCACACAGTCACACAGAGTTTACAACAATTTTTCTTTTTTTTTTTTTTTTTTTTTTTTTGAGGCGGAGTTTCGCTCTGTCTCCCAGGCTGGAGTGCAGTGGCTGGATCTCAGCTCACTGCAAGCTCCGCCTCCCGGGTTTACACCATTCTCCTGCCTCAGCCTCCCGAGTAGCTGGGACTACAGGCGCCCGCCACCTCGCCCGGCTAGATTTTTTTTGTATTTTTTAGTAGAGACGGGGTTTCACCGTGTTAGCCAGGATGGTCTCGATCTCCTGACCTCGTGATCCACCCGTCTCGGCCTCCCAAAGTGCTGGGATTACAGGCTTGAGCCACCGCGCCCGGCCCAACAATTTTTCTTATTCCCGTTCTAAACAGAGGTCTCCGGGAGACCTGAACAAGAGAAAGAGAAGAGATAGAGAAAAAAATGGGAGGCAGACAGAAAGAAAAAAAGAGGGGGAGAGAGTGACAGACTAGTCTTAACGGAGAGGCCGGCCTGCCAGAAACCAAGGCTCTGTCCTCCAGCGTCCTGGAATGTGGGCAGAGTCAAAGAGACAGACACCCTTGTCAGGACCACTTCCCTCTCACCAAACCAAAGTCAGATCTGACTTACCTTCCCGGGACCAAAAGCTGAGGACTCAGAAGTTGAATTTTGTGGGCACACACCGGTATTCGATCTGTTCTCCTCCGGAAGACGGTCGCCTATGGGGACCTGGAACTTTCCAGGTGGCGCCCCCGCCATAAGCCGTCCATCCATCCAGGGTAGCCCGGAGCGAGCCTGGCCCTCACCCAGTGGCAAATATCTCGCTGCGGCCTCCAAATATTGTGACCGAGTAAGTTACAGAGAAAACGCCACACTTTGAGACAAATTCAGGAGTCCTTTATTAACCGGTGATCGAGAGATGGCTAACGCACGAAATTCTCTCGGCCCCAAAGAAGGGGCTAGACATTCTTTTATACTTTGGTTTAGAGAGGGGAGGGGGATTCTAGCTGCAGCAGTCTTACAGAAGTATAACGGACCAAAAAGTTAAAGAGACAAATGGTTACAGGAAAACAAACAGTTCCAGGTGCAGGGCCTTTAAATTCTTCACAAGGTGACAGGCGTGGGGTCTCTGGGTGTTATCCGCTGGACACAAACGCGGGGGCTTTACGGTGCTATCTCTCAAGCGAATTCCTGGGAACTGCGGACATTGCTTGCCTTGGTACCTTATCAGTTAATTCCACCCTTTCATATGTTGAGAGTCAGCTTGCACAAGTTAAGTCTTTGAGGAAGAGGGTGGGTGAGGAGCCCTTGATGTCTTGTAAATAAAGAAGCCAAATGGAGTCCCTCCGGTTTTCTCAGCTAAGGGAGAGTCTACTCATATTAAAACAAGGTGAAGTATCTAAGGGAGAGTCTATTCATGTTATTACAAGGTTGGGTATTATAATATGATTGCACCACTGCACTCCAGTCTGGGTGACATGGCAAGACACTATCTCTGAAAAAAAAAACAAAAAACCAAAAAAGAACACCACACCCAATCAGCTCAAGCCTGTGGCTAAAGATAAGAATCTAGAAACATCTTTCCTGCCCAGGATACTGTTTTCCTCCTGCTTCCTTTAAACTGACTATCCAGGGATTTGCTCCTAAATTTAAAGTGACCTACGCCCTACTCCCTTATGTATACAGCTAGCTGCCACATCCTCTCTCCTCTCTGCCTCTCATCTCTGCCTTGAGTGACCCACGGATGGAGGACTGTCCTTCCAACTCATTTTGCCCTCCTTTCTCAGGACCTGTAAGCAATAAATCTTTGAAATTATGTCCTACTGTGGTGGTGTTTTGAATTTGCGCCTACCATCTGATGAACCAGGGGCTGCCCCTGGCTGAGATTTCCCCGGGGAGCTGGTGGGAACACAAGGTCACGTTTCCAGTGCCAGAGCAATGATAAGGCAGGCATAAACCGAACAGATTAGACAAAGGCAGCTGGGTCGCTGGGCATGGTGGCTCTGCCTGTAATCCCAGCATTTTGGGAGGCCAAGGCAGGCAGATCACCTGAGGTCAAGAGTTTGAGACCAGCCTGGCCTGTTGATGAAACCTCATCTCTACTAAAAATACACAAATATTAGCTGGGAGTGGTGGTGCGTGCCTGTAGTCCCAGGAACTTGGGGAGGCAGAGGCAGGAGAATTGCTTGAACCCAGGAGGTGGAGGTTGCAGTGAGCCAAGATCGTGCCACTGTACTCCAGTCTGGGTGAGAGAGGGAGACTCCATACAAAGAAAAAAAAAAAAAAGAGCAGCTAAGTCATCTGTCAGTATAAACAAGTTTCCCAGGTAAGGGACCCACTGGGCATAGAACAGCCTAAGTTTAGGCTGTCAACTAGGTTTTTTTTTTTTGTTTTTTTTTTTTTGAGACGGAGTCTCACTCTGTAGCCCAGGCTGGAGTGCAGTGGCCGGATCTGAGCTCACTGCAAGCTCCGCCTCCCGGGTTCACGCCATTCTCCGGCCTCAGCCTCCCGAGTAGCTGGGACTACAGGCGCTGCCACCTCACCCAGCTATTTTTTGTATTTCTTAGTAGAGACGGGGTTTCACCGTGTTAGCCAGGATGGTCTCGATCTCCTGATCTCGCGATCCGCCCATCTCGGCCTCCCAAAGTGCTGGGATTACAGGCTTGAGCCACCGCGCCCGGCCAGTCAACTAGGTTTTTAAAATGTATCCCTGGCCGGGTGCTGTGGCTCATTCCTGTAATCCCAGCACTTTGGGAGGCTGAATCAGGCTGAATCAGGTGGTCTCAGGAGTTTGAGAACAGCCTGGCCAACATGGCGAAACCCTGAATCTACTAAAAATACAAAAATTAGCTGTGTGTGGTGGTGCACACCTGTATTCCCAGCTACTTGGGAGGCTGAGGCAGGAGAATCGCTTAAACCCAGGAACTGGAGGTTGCAGTGAGTCGAGATCATGCCACTGCACTCCAGCCTGGGTAAGAGAGCGAGACTCTGTCATTCATAATAAATAAATAAGTTTAGGAAAAAAAATGTCTGAAAGGGTCTTGAGCATCCCTGTGAGCAAACTCCAGGCATCATCTATAATGGTGAATGCACAGATACAAAGATACAAATGAGCCAGAGCCAACCTTACATTCCTGGAGTAAATGCCACTGGGTTTACTGTTTTCTTTTTTTTTTTTTTTTTTTTGAGACGGAGTCTCGCTCTGTCACCCAGGCTGGAGTGCAGTGGCCGGATCTCAGCTCACTGCAAGCTCCGCCTCCCGGGTTCACGCCATTCTCCTGCCTCAGCCTCCCGAGTAGCTGGGACTACGGGCGCCTGCCACCTCGCCCGGCTAAGTTTTTGTATTTTTAGTAGAGACAGGGTTTCACTGTGTTACCCAGGATGGTCTTGATCTCCTGACCTCGTGATCCGCCCGTCTCGGCCTCCCAAAGTGCTGGGATTACAGGCTTGAGCCACCGCGCCCGGCCTTACTGTTTTCATATCATGGGTTGGAATTTGTTTGCTAATTCCTTCCTTCCTTCCCTCCCACCCCCCACCCTTTTTTTTTTTTTTTATATGGAGTTTTGCTCTGTTGCCCAGGCTAGAATGCAGTGGCATGATCTTGGCTCACTGCATTTTTTAATTTTTAAGTTTTTCATAGAGAGTGGGGCTTGCTATCTTGTCCAGGCAGGTCTCGAACTCCTGGGCTCAAGTAATCCTTTCAGCTACTTTTTTTTTATTATACTTCAAGTTCTAGGGTGCATGTGCACAACGTGCAGGTTTGTTACATATGTATACATGTGCCATGTTCGTGTGCTGCACCCATCAACTCGTCAGCACCCATCAACTCATCATTTACATCAGGTATAACTCCCAATGCCATCTCTTCCCCTCCCCCCTCCCCACAATAGGCCCTGGTGTGTGATGTTCCCCTTCCCGTGTCCAGGTGATCTCATTATTCAATTCCCACCTATGAGTGAGAACACGCAGTGTTTGGTTTTCTGTTCCTGCGATAGTTTGCTGAGAATGATGGCTTCCAGCTGCATCCATGTCCCTACAAAGGACACGAACTCATCCTTTTTTATGGCTGCATAGTATTCTCACCTCCTTTCAAAGTGTTGAGACTCCAGGAGTGAGCCACTTTGCCTGGCCACTACTATTGTACTTAGTGCATTTTTCTGTTTGTTTTTTGAGAAAGTCTCCCAGGCTGGAGTGCAGTGGTGCGATCTTGGTTCACTGTAGCCTCCTGCCTCAGTCTCCCGAGTAGCTGGGACTACATGCGCATGCCACCACACCCAGCTACTTTTTTAGTTTTAGTGGAGACAAGATTTCACCGTTTTAGCCAGGATGGTCTCTCTCCTGACCTCGTGGTCCACCCGCCTTGGCCTCCCAAAGTGCTGGGATTACAGGTGTGAGCCACGGTTCCTGGCTTACTTAGTGCGTTTGTACCAATATTCATTACCAATATGATTCTGTAGTTTTTAATGACTGTACAGTTTTTATAGCATCATATAAAGATTTAGCAAGATTTGCTTCATTTTTAATACTCTGAAAGGATTTATGGAGAATTAGGAACAACTGGACCTTGAAAATTTCATGTAATATAAAAACGTCTGGCTGGGCATGGTAGCTCATGCTTGTAATCCCAGCACTTTGGGAGGCCGAGAAGAGAGGATCACTCTAGCTCAGGAGTTTGAGAACAGCCTGGGCAATGGAGTGAGATACCTTCTCTACCAAAAAAAAAGTCTGAGCTTAGATGCTATGTTCCTTGCCGTTGTTACAGTGTGAGGCACTGTGCCCAGCCAAGACTGGGTAATTTATGAAGAAAAAGAAGTTTAATGGACTCACAGTTCCACATGGCTGGGGAGGCCTCAAAATTATGGCAGAAGGTGAAGGAGGAGCAAAGGCACATTTTACATGGCAGAAGGCAAGAGAGCCTGTCCAGGTGAACAGCTGCTTATAAAACTGACAGATCTCATGAGATCAATTCGCTGTTAAAAGAACACCACGTGCCTATTATCCCAGCTCCTTGGCTGACTGAGGCATGAGAATTACTTGAACAGCACAGGAAAACCTGCCCCCATGATTCAATGACCTCCCACCTGGTCTCTCCCACAACACCGTGGGGATTATGGGAGCTATAATTCAATTCGAGACTTGGGTGGGGACACAGCCAAACCATATTACCTGGCAACTTGCTTGCATCTCGTAACATCAACCTTTCTTTGGGCCTTCAGTCCTGCTGACTTCAGGCCTGCTGAGTCACTAAGCAGAGGAATATGAATTCAAATCTTGATTTTCTCATCACAGGTCATAGTGGGAAATGCCCAATCCCTCTGTGAACACTGACAGAATTTTTTTTTTTCTTTTTCTTTTTTGAGACGGAGCCTTGCTTAGTCGCCCAGGCTGGAGTGCGGTGGCACGATCTCGGCTCACTGCAAGCTCCGCCTCCCAGGTTCACGACATTCTCCTGCCTCAGCTTCCCGAGTAGCTGGGACTACAGGCGCCCGCCACTATGCCTGGCTAGTTTTTTGTATTTTTAGTAGAGACACGGTTTCACCGTGTTAGCCAGGATGGTCTCGATCTCCTGACCTCGTGATCCGCCCGTCTCGGCCTCCCAAAGTCCTGGGATTACAGGCGTGAGCCACCGCGCCCGGTCTTTTTTTTGTTTTTTGAGATGGAATCTCACTCTGTCACCAGGCTGGAGTGCCATGGCGCGATCTGCGCTCACTGCAACCTCCGTCTCCCAGGTTCAAGTGATTCTCTTACCTCAGCCCGCAAGTAGCTGGGACTACAGGGGAATGCCACAACACTCAGCTAATTTTTGTATTTTTAGTGGAGACGGGGGGTTCACTTTGTTGCCCAAAATGATCTCAATCTCTTGGCCTTGTGATCCACCTGCCTCAGCCTCCTAAAGTGCTGGGTTTAAAGGCGTGAGCCACTATGCCTGGCCCAGAATTCGTTTTTTTTTTTTCCGACGGGGTCTCGCTCTGTTGCCCAGGCTGGAGTGCAGTTGCACAATCTCAGCTCACTGCAAGGTCCACCTCCCAGGTTCACGCCATTCTCCTGCCTCAGCCTCCCGAGTAGCTGGGACTACAGGCGACAGCCACCACGCCTGGCTAATTTTTTTGTATTTTTAGTAGAGACAGGGGTTCACCATGTTAACCATGATGGTCTCAATCTCCTGACCTCGTGATCCGCCCTCCTCGACCTCTCAAAGTGCTGGGATTACAGACGTGAGCCATTGCGCGCCCAGCCTCAGAATTCTTTACTGCTAACACGAGTGGGCCTTGTTCTGGAGGATTTCCCAATGTGTCCTGAAGAACCACAGTTTGTTGGCTTGTGGGTGGGGTATGTGTATCACTTGGCCTTTACTGTGTAATAAACAGCCACAAAATCACTAGCTGAAAACAGCAGCTACTTAATTAGCAGAGGCCTCTTGAGGGTGGACTTGCAAACCTAAGTTGTGCTGGTTTCTACTGGTCAAAGCAAGGACTGATTGGTTCACATAAAAAGGAAAGAAGAGAGATTCCACCTTCAGATAGTAATCTCAAAGACTTGTGGCCATCTGTAATCTACCACAGGGTGGCATTGGGCCTCTGTCAAGGGGCCTATTCTTTCTGCCACCAGATCTCTCTAGTGGCTTGTGTGACAATGCACTTCCGTCTGGGTCTCTCTCCAAGTGTAGTAAGTGTACACGGGAATCACTTTATTCTAACAGCCTAGTGCACTTAGTTGGAAAGAAAAGGTATTAACGAAGATTTTAATTTAAAATTGTGGCCGGGCGCGGTGGCTCACGCCTGTAATCCCAGCACTTTGGGAGGCCGAGACGGGCGGATCACGAGGTCAGGAGATCGAGACCATCCTGGCTAGCACGGTGAAACCCCATCTCTACTAAAAAATACAAAAAAATAGCCAGGCGAGGTGGCGGGTGCCTGTAGTCCCAGCTACTCGGGAGGCTGAGGCAGGAGAATGGCGTGGACCCGGGAGGCGGAGCTTGCAGTGAGCTGAGATCCAGCCACTGCACTCCAGCCTGGGCGAGAGCGAGACTCCGTCTCAAAAAAAAAAAAAATTTTAAATTGTTATTTATGGGAGGCCAGGCATGGTGGCTCATGCCTGTCATCCCAGCACTTTGGGAGGCTGAGGCGGGCAGATCACGAGGTCAGATCGAGACCATCCTGGCTAACACGGTGAAACCCCGTCTCTACTAAAAATACAAAAAATTCTCCAGGCGTGGTGGTGGGCGTCTGTAGTCCCAGCTACTCTGGAGGCTGAGGCAGGAGAATGGCGTGAACCTGGAAGGCGGAGCTTGCAGAGTGCACCACTGCATTCCAGCCTGGGCAACAGAGTGACTCTGTATCAAAAAAAAAAAAATTGTTATTTATGGTAACAGTGAAAAGTAACAACTTTCAAACATCAAGAATAAAATAAAGTATGATCAATACAAAGAGAGGGGAACACAATGAGACAGAGAAAAAAATAAGATGCTAGAAATTAATGCAAATTATTACTAAAGTGCATGTAAGGTACTAAATGTTCAACACAAAAGGATTGCTAATTGATATTATTCAAGTTGTTGTTTTTTTTTTTTTTTTTTTTTGGTGACATGGAGTTTTGCTCTTGTTGCCCAGGCTGGAATGCAATGGTGCGGTCTTGGCTCACTGCAACCTCTGCCTCCTGGGTTCAAGTGATTCTCCTGCCTCAGCCTCCCAAGTAGCTGGGATTACAGGCATGCACCACCACGCCCGGCTAATTTTGTATTTTTAGTAGAGACAGGGTGTCTCAGTGTTAGTGAGGCTGGTCTCGAACTCCCGACCTCAGGCGATCCACCTGCCTCGGCCTCCCAAAGTGCTGTGATGACAGGCGTGAGCCACTACGCCTGGCGGTATACAGATTTTTAAAAACTCCAGCTAAAGTATGTATTTTTTAAGAAGGGTACAGAAAGACTAAGAAGTAGAGGAAAATCAAGCTGATGTAACTATATAAATAACAATTAGTGGAATAGAAAACATGCGGGAAATAGTGTAGATTTTTCAAGCCAAATATTATTTGAAAGAACTCACAAACCTGGGTACTTTCTACCAAGATTAACACAAGAAATGGGAAAGAATGAACAATTAAAAAGCCATTACAGAATGCAAAAGGAGACTGAAGTTATACAACCAGCAAAAATGAAAAATACAGAAAGCATAAATTTTTGCTACACATTTGAAAATAAAAACATGCATAGAATATTCTCAAAATGCTTATGCAAGCCTTAGTTGTCCTTTTTTCTTTTTTATGAGATGGAGTTTTGCTCTTGTAGCCCAGGCTGGAGTGCAATCTCGACTCATTGCAACCTTCACCTCCTGGACTCAAGCGATTCTCCTGCCTCAGCCTCCCAAGTGGCTGGGATTACAGGCGCCCGCCAACTCACCTGGCTAATATTTTTTGAATTTTTAGTCGAGACAAAGTTTCACCACGTTGCCCAGGCTGGAACTCCTGATCTCAGGTGATCCGCCTGCCTTGACCTCCCAAAGTGCTGTGATTAAAGGTGTGAACCACCATGCCCAACCTAGTTGTCTTTTTTTGTTTTTCTTTTTGAGACAGAGTCTCACTCTGTTGCCAGGCTGGAGTACAGTGGTGAGATCTAGGCTCACGGAAACCTCCACCTCAGGAGTTCAAGAGATTCTCCTGCCTCAGCCTCCTGAGTAGCTGGGATTACAGGGGCGCACCACCACGCCCAGCTAATTTTTGTATTTTTAGTAGGGACGGGTTTCACTATATTGGCCAGGATGGTCTTGATCTCTTGACCTTGTGATCTGCCTGCCTCAGCCTCCCAAAGTGATGAGGTTACAGGCGCGAGCTACTATGCCTCGCCTGATAACTGTTTGTTTTTTTTTTTTTGGAGAGATGGGGTCTATATTACCTAGACTGATCTTGAACTCCTGGCCTCAAGGAATCCTTCTGACTGAACTTCCCGAAGTGCCAGGATTAAAAGTGTGAGCCACTATGACCAGCCAGAAGAGATAATTTTAACTTTTTATTTTGTAATATTGGCCGGGCGTGGTGGCTCACGCCTGTAATCCCAGTACTTTGGGAGTATGAGGCATGGGGATCATCTGAGGTCAGGAGTTTAAGACCAGCCTTGCCAACTTGACGAAACCCTGTCTCTACTAAAAACACAAAAATTAGCCAGGCATGGTGGAGGCTGCCTGTGATCCCAGCTACTCGGGAGGGTGAGGCAGAAGCATGGCTGGAACCGGGGAGGTGGAGTTTGCAGTGAATTGAGATCATGCCATTGCACTCCAGCCTGGGCAACAAGCGAAACTCCATCTCAAAAACAAAGAAACAAACCCAAAAAACGAAAATATTTTGTAGTATATATATTTTTTGAGACGGAGTCTCGCTGTGTCGCCCAGGCTGGAGTGCAGTGGCCGAATATCAGCTCACTGCAAGCTCCACCTCCCGGGTTTACGCCATTCTCCTGCCTCAGCCTCCCGAGTAGCTGGGACTATAGGCGTCTGCCACCTCGCCCGGCTATTTTTTTGTATTTTTTAGTAGAGATGGGGTTTCATCATGTTAACCAGGATGGCCTCGATCTCCTGACCTCGTGATCCTCCTGTCTCGGCCTCCCAAAGTGCTGGGATTACAGGCTTGAGCCACCGCGCCCGGCCTGTAGTATTTTTAAATAGAGATGTGGTCTCGCTATGTTGCCCAGGCTGGTTTGAACTCCTTGGTTCACGGCATCCTTTTGCCTCTGCCTCCAAAAGTGCTGGGATTACAGGCCTGAGCCACTATTCCCAGCCTAGATGATTCTTATAGATTAAGAATTCAGAAAAAGTAGAAACATGCCCCAGTATAGTATATGACAGTCATTATATATATATCACTCAGGGACAAAAAAAAAAAAAAAAAAAATTGCAATGTTATTCAAGCATAGCTCCATAACATATTAGTAAAAGTAATCAAATAAGTCTTTTTAAATGATCCATTATGCCATAGTCGAGCTTATCCAGGAATACAAGGTTGATGTAACATTCGAAAAGAAATAAATACAAAGACCACATTTAGTTAATTTATTTATTTTTGACAGAGTCTCATTCTGTCACCCAGCATGCAGTGCAGTGGTGCAATCTCTGCTCAATGCAACCTCCACCTCCTGGGTTCAAGCGATTCTCCCGCTTCAGCCTCCCAAGTACCTGGGATTACAGGTGTATGTCACTACACCCAGCTCATTTTTGTATTGTTAGTAGAGAGAGGGTTTCACCATGTTGGCCAGGCTGGTCTCGAACTCCTGACCTCAAGTGATCTGCCCACCCCTGCCTCCCAAATTGCTGGGATTACAGGCATGAGCCACCGCACCCAGTCTGATCACATTTTAGAAAAGTACCCTTCCATGCATTCACTTCTTCAAGCTTGTTTTTTGAGATGGGGTCTTGCTATGTTGCCTAAGCTGGTCTAGAACCCCTGGGCTCAGGCCATCTTCCCAAGTAGCTAAAACTATAGGCATGCATCACCACAACGTTTCATTGAAGTATTTATTAGGTACCATCATGAGTTAGGTGCAGTTCTAGGTACTTGAGTTTTATCAGTAAATAAACATGATCATCAGAGGATGCGCAGGAAGCATTTAACAAATTCAAGAGGAATTCAGCCCCATAAATTATGAAATACTGGGAAATCATTCATCATGTAAAAACTGAATATAAAGAAAAAACCTTTCCTGCAGAAGATAACCTCTTCAAAAAATAAAAAATAAAAAGCTACAGCCAAGCCAATAAAATGGAGCGCATATGTCACCAGAACTGCAAAGACAAGTATGCTGGTATTATTACTTTTAGTTGGTGTTGTGCTGCAGGTTGAAATCAGTACAGTAAAGCAAGAAAATATTTAGAGAGCTTCATCACATGAATTTTAGGCGTCACTGTTCAGTCCAAAGTACTTAATGATTCTTTTCTCTTTCCACATAGACAATCAGATAATCTGTAAATAATGACTCTTAGTTTTCCACTTCAGGAATTATATACCTATACATGTATACATGTATATAATATACTTCAGGAATTATATACATATATATATATATATATATATATATATATATAGTGACCCCGGTGACCCCCAAATTTCATACGAAGCTCCAAATCCCAGTGTGACTGTATGTGAAAAGAGAAGGGGGCGGGGTGGGGAGGGGAGACCGACTGACCTATTTGTTGGTCTCCATCGTGTGAAGACATGAGGAAGTGGGCACTGACATGCCAGGAAGAGCACTCTCACCAGAAGCTGACCATGCTGGCACTCTGATCTCAGACTTCCAGCCTCCAGATATGTGAGAATATAAATTTGTGTTTCGGGACAGATGCGGTGGCTCAGGCCTGTAATCCCAGCACTTTGGGAGGCCAAGGCGGGTGGATCACCTGAGCTCAGGCCTGACTAACATGGAGATCAGCCTGACCAACATGGAGAAATCCTGTCTCTACTAAAAATACAAAATTAGCCAAGATTTGGGATGCATGCCAATAATCCCAGCTACTTGGGAGGCTGAGGCAGGAGAACTGCCTGAACCCGGGAGGTGGAGGTTACAGTGAGCCGAGGTCACGCCAGTGCACTCCAGCCTGGGCAACAAGAGCGAAACTCCATTTCAAAATAAAAAAAAAACAGAAAAAAGCAAAACACATTGTTTTTTTAACCTCATTTGTTTTAAATTAAATGAATTTGTAAGCCATTTGGTCTGTGGTATTCTGTTATGGATGCCCGAGCTGACTACCGCAGATTTTGGCACTGAAAAGTGAGGTACTGCAATTAAAAACAAACAAAAAAACTAAAAATGTGAAGCAGCCTTGAAACTGACAAATGAGTAGAGGCTGGAAAAATTCTGATGTGCAAGCTGGAAATAAGGTTGGTAAGGGTGATTCTGGTGAGGTGTCATTGGGGAATGAGGAACATGCTATTTGCAAATGAAGAAAAGACAACCCTTGATATGAAGTCGTGAAGAACTTGGCAGAACTGTATTCTAACAGTGCAAGGTAGAGCTTGAGAGACATAAAATTGGGTATGTATCACTAATATCTGTAATTACAGTGTTAAAGGACACAGGAGGCTTCATTCTTCCTGACTACTTACAAGAAAATGTGCTGGGAACAGGCCTCCCAAATATGGCCATAAACAGGTCATGAGAAACTGGCCATAAACACAATCTCTGCAGCACTGTGACATGCTCCTGATGGCTATGACACCCACGCTGGAGGTTGCTGGTTTACTGGAATGAGGGCTGGGAACACCTGATCCACCCAGGGCAGAAAACTGGAGAACTGCTCAAGGCATTCCTAAACCATAAACAATAGCATGAGTGATTTGTGCCTTAAGGACATGTTCCTGCTGCAGATAACAAGGCACAGCCTGTCCCTTTCATTCCCTCAAGGAATACATTTAGCTAATCTATAATCTATAGAAATAATGTTTATCACGGGCTTACTGTCAGTAAATACTCTGTTGGAGGCTCTCAGCTCTGAAGGCTGTCAGCCTCGATTCCCACTCTGCACTCTAGTTCTGTGTCTGTGCCTTAATTCCTCTAGCGCCGCTGGGTTAGGGTCTCCACCACGGAGCTGGTCTCGGCAAAAATGCAAAAGAGGAGACCTGAATTGCAGAAGAAATAGTTAAGGAAAAAGGAACCAGAACTTGGAGATTTGGAAAATTCTCAGCCTATCCATACTGCAAAAATTAGAAAACTTGTACTGAAGAGAATCCTCAAAGTGTGGCTGAACAATCATTTATTTGATAAAGAGATCATGAGTGGGATTCATGGACTATATCAATCATCTTAACAGAAGAGAGAAGAGAGACTGGATTATACTAGAAGATACACTGCCACTTACATTGTGCCACCTAAAATGGACAGAGAGGACAGAACAGGCAAGGTTGTCACACTTCTTGTAAAAAGAAGGGGACACAGAAATAATCAGCTATGAAAGTGCACTGGCAGTTAAGGATGGTTTCATACCTGCCATGCTCTGCAGAATCCATGGGAACAGAAGAGTCCCTTGGAGGAGGATCTTTTTAACAATCCACCTCTGGGGCCTACATCTTAGCTTCTGGTAAATTTTGACATAAATGTGCCACACTGGCAGCCACTAACCAACAGGGGCTGGGATCAATCTACATGATGTATCTCATACAGAACTTGTTAACGCTATGATCTTAGGACTCTAATCACTAATGTGAGGCAGCCTGCAGTACTGACCTCACCATCCATGACCCTTCTTCACAGATGCCCAGACTCAGGCAACCATGAAGCTGTATTCAGAACCTGTAGGTTTAATTTCAGACCCTCAGGATGGCATCTAAGGCCAATCCATGAGCCATTACAACCTCCGCAAGGCATTTAGGACAAATCTGATGATCTCTGCGCTGCCAATAATTAAATGTGGCAACCAATGGACTAGATGGTAATACTCATACCCTTACATTCATAGGATTTCTCCCCAGTGTGAATTCTTTCATGCATACTTAGGCATGAGAAAACAGCAAATGCTTTCCCACATTCTTTTTTTTTTTTTTTTTTTGAGACGGAGTCTTGCTCTGTAGCCCAGGCTGGAGTGCAGTGGCCGGATCTCAGCTCACTGCAAGCTCCGCCTCCCGGGTTTGCGCCATTCTCCTGCCTCAGCCTCCTGAGTAGCTGGGACTACAGGCGCCCGCCATCTCGCCCGGCTAGTTTTTTTTGTATTTTTAGTAGAGACGGGGTTTCACCGTGTTAGCCAGGATGGTCTCGATCTCCTGACCTCGTGATCCGCCCGTCTCGGCCTCCCAAAGTGCTGGGATTACAGGCTTGAGCCACCGCGCTCGGCCCACATTCTTTCTTTTTCTTTGGGGTGGGGAGGGGACGGAGTCTCGCTCTGTCGCCCAGGCTGGAGTGCAGTGGCATGATCTCAGCTCACTGCAAGCTCCGCCTCCTGGGTTCACGCCATTCTCCTGCCTCAGCCTCCCGAGTAGCTGGGACTACAGGTGCCCGCCACCAAGCCGGGCTAATTTTTTGTATTTTTAGTAAAAACGGGGTTTCACCGTGTTAGCCAGGGTGGTCTCGATCTCCTGACCTCGTGATCCACCCGCCTCGGCCTCCCAAAGTGCTGGGATTACAGGCGTGAGCCACTGCGCCCGGCCTGCTTTCCCACATTCTTTATATACGAAGGGTTTCTCTCTGGTATGAATTTGCAGGTGAACATTAGGGGTGACGAATACAGAAGTGCCATCCCACATATCTTGCATTTACCTTTCTCCACTGTGAGTTTTCAAATGTTTACTACGATGGGAAGAAGTAATGAAGGTCTTCCCACATTCAACACATTCATAAGGCTTCTCTCCTGTGTGAATTCTTCTATGTTGAGTAAGCGTTGAAGATCTATTGAAGGCTTTCCCACATTCCTTACACTGATAGGGTTTCTCTCCAGTGTGATTTCGTATGTGTATAGCAAGGCCTGTGTATTGAGTGAAGGCTTGGCCACATTCCTTACATTCATAGGGTTTTATTCCAGTGTGAGTTCTTACATGTTGAGTAAGGTGAGTTGATCTAGTGAAGGCTTTCCCACATTCTGTACATTTGTGTGGTTTTATTCCAGTGTGAATCTGAATATGAACATTAAAGGATGAGGAATTTCTAAAGGATCTTCCACATTCTTTACATTCAAAGGACTTCTCCCCTTTATGAGTTTTCGCATGTGCAGAAAGTTGAGAAAAATTAGTGAAGGATTTCCCACAATTCTTAGTCTTTTCAGATTTCCTTCCAGTATGAACTGTTACACACTGCTTTAGGTGTGAGGAAGGTGTGATGGCTCTCTCACATTCCTGAAATTCACAGAGTTTCTCTCCAATGTGGATTCCCATGTGATTATCAAGGCTCGCAAAATACTTAAAGCCTTTTCCACATTCCTTACATTTGTATGGTTGTCTTCCATTGAGAATTTCAAGATGTACAGCAAGGCCTGGAGTTAAGGTGAAAACTTTTCCACATGGATTAAATTTGGAAAGTTCCTGTCCAACAGAGGCTTCCTTGTGCACACTGAGGACGTCTTTTCCGTAACAATTACCCTCAGAAGTGTTCCCTCCATTCTGAGCTCTCATGTGTGTCTTAAGGCAAAACTGTTCACTGAAGACCTCTCCACAATTCTCACAGAGTTTCCATCCACTGTAGTTTCTTGTCTGCTGAGGAGGGGATAAAGGATTTAAAACATTTTCAGACATATAAAGAGATTTCACCCATCTGAACACATAAACATTATTTTGATGACAATTATTATTTTACTTTTTCATGTTTAATTTTATTTTTTTTTTTTTTGAGACAGAGTCTTCTTCTATCTCCCGGCCTGCAGTACAGTGGTACAATCTCTGCTAACTGCAACCTCCCCCTCCCAGGCTCAAGTGATCCTGATGCCTCAGACTCTCGAGCAGCTGGAAATACAGTTGTGCACTACCGCACTGGGTAATTTTTCTATTTTTTTGTAGACACAGGTTTTGCCAAGTTGCCCAGGGCTGGTCTCAAACTCCTGAGTTCAGGTGAACTGCCTGCCTCGGCCTCCCAAAGAGGTAAGATTACAGGCATGACCCACCATGCATGGCATGTTTTACTTTGTTCAGAGTTGGGGTTTTGCTCCATTGCCTGGGCTTTAGTACACCGCTGTGATGGCTCACTGTAACCTCAAATGCCTGGCTGGGTTCAAGTGATCATCCTGCCTTAGCTTCCTGTGTAGCTAGGACTATAGGCATGCATCATCACGCCTGGCCAATCTTTTGATTTATTTATTTATTTATTTTTGAGATGAAGTCTCACTTTGGCTGGAGTGAACTGTCGCAATTTCAGCTCACTGCAACCTCCGCCTGCTGGGTTCAAGCGGTTCTTCTGCCTGGGCCTCCCGAGTAGTATGTGCAACCACACCCAGCTAATTTTCGTATTTTTACTACAGATGGGATTTCACCATGTTGGCCAGAGTGTTCTCAAACTCCTGACCTTGTGATCCGCCCACCTCAGCCTCCTAAAGTGCTGGGATTAGAGGCGTGAGCCACCGTGCCCGGACTCAATTTATTTTTATAGAGACAAGGTCTTGCTATGTAGCCTAGGCTGGTCTCAAACTCTTCAAGAAACACCATGTCTCAGCCTCCCAAACTGTTGAGATTACAGCCATGAGCTGCCAAGTCAGCCTACTTAGATAAATCTAATTTTTACAATTTTTCTTCCATGGTCTCATTTCCTACCCTCTTGATTTCTTGCCAGAATTCTATGCCACTGGCTCTAATTGTTCAACACAAACAAACAAACAAAAACACTGTCTTTTTTTGATTGTTGGGGGTGGCTTGAGACAGGGTCTCACTCTGTCACCCAGGCTGTGTACCATGGCACAATCACAGCTCACTGCAGCCTTAACCACCCAGGCTCAAGCCATCATCCTGCCTCAGTCCCCCAGGGAGCTTGGATTACAGATGCATGCCAACATGCCTGGCTAACGTTTTGTTTTTTGTAGAGACAGGGTCTCCCTGTTGCCCAGGCTGGTCTTGATCTCCTAGACTCAAGCAATTCTCCTGCCTCAGCTTCCCAAAGTGCTGGGATTACAGGCATCAGCCATTGCAACCAGCCAAATTGTATAGATTTTCATGAAACTGTTTAAATCCTCAATGTCTAGTTACGTATGTGGGAATGTGTACTTGTGGGTATTTTGAAGTGACAAGTTATACAGGTGTGGAACATCACAAAATTCATCACATTCAGACTCTCTCCAGAGACCCTGCTCCCTCAACGGTGCAGGCTACTTCTCTAATTCTCTCAAGTATCTCTCATTTGTGCTGTTTCTTTTTCACTGCAAACTCCACCTCCCGGGTTTAAGCAATTCTGCCGCAGCCTCCCAGGTAACTGGGATTACAAGTGCCGCCACCAAACCTGGCTAATTTTATATTTTTAGTAGAGACAGAATTTCACCATGTTGGTCAGGCTGGTCTCGAAGTGATCCACCCACCTCGGCGTCCCAAAGTGCTGGGATTACAGGACTCACTTTCTTTTCTGACTTCCCTCCTTTTTTTTTTTTTTTTTTGAGACAGAGTCTCACTCGGTCGCCCGGGCTGGAATGCAGTGGTGCAGTCTTGGCTCACCGCAACCTGTGCCTGTGAGTAAGTGATTGTCCTGCCTCAGCTTCCAGAGTAACTGGGATGACAGGTGCCCACCAACACACGCAGCTAATTTTGTATTTTTAGTAGAGATGGAGTTTCACCATGCCGGCCAGGCCTGTCTCAAACTCCTGACTTCAAGTGATCCACCTACCTTTGCCTCCTAAAATATTGAGATTACAGGCATGAGCCACCACATCCAGGCTCTTTTTAAAATCAGAGATGGGATCTTGCTATACTGCCTAGGCTGGTCTTGAACTCCTGGGCTCAAATGATGCTCCCACCTCAGCCTCCCAAGTAGCTGGGATTACAGATGTAAACCACACCACTAACTGGGCTGATTTTCTAGAATGGAATTCTCAATCTTTTCTGAGAGAGGAAATTAAGAAATATCCCTCATGGCCTGGCATGGTGGCTCACGCCTGTAATCCCAGTACTTTGGGAGGTTGAGGCAGGTGGATCACGAGGTCAGATCAAGACCATCTTGGCTAACACAGTGAAACCCTGTCTCTACTAAAAATACAATAAATTAGCTGGGCGTGGTGGCACATGCCTTTAGTCCCAGCTACTCGGGAGGCTGAGGCGAGAGAATCGCTTGAACCTGGGAGCTGGAGGTTGCAGTGAGCTGAGATGATGCAACTGCACTTCAGCCTGGCAGAGCAAGACTCTGTCTCAATTAAAAAAAGAAGAAAAAAAGAAATATCCCTCATGAATCTTACCATTTGTATGCCAGTAAATATTTGATTCTTCAAAAAACCCTGCTGAAGTGATGACCGTTTGGTTCTAGGTTGTATTTCCCATTCCGAAGTTAAGCAGAAAAAGAAATCTAAGGGTTTAGAGAAGAAATGTGTTAGTTTAAAATGAGTCATTTGTCCTTGTTTTCAAATTAAACACAATAAGAAAATAAAAGCCACAGGCCAGGCATGGTGGCTCACGGCTGTAATCTCAGCACTTTGGGAAGCCGAGGCGGGTGGATCACAAGGTCAGGAGATCGAGACCATCCTGATCAACATGGTGAAACCCCATCTCTACTGAAATACAAAAAAAAAAAAAAAAAAAAAAAAAAAAAAAATCGGCCAGGCATGTTGGTGCGTGCCTGTAGTCCCAGCTACTCGGGAGGCTGTGGCAGGGGAATCACTTGAACCTGAGAGGTGGAAGCTGCAGTGAGCCAAAATCGAACCACTGAACTCCAGCCTGGGTAACAGAACGAGACTCCATTTCAAAAAAAAAAAAGAAAAAAGGAAAAAGAAAATAAAAGCAAGAGAACCTTGAGGATTTTGGTATGTCAAAAATTTGGCTATAAGGATGTGGGGTTTATTACACAACTGATGTGTTTAGATAGTTTATTACAAACTGTTTCTGCGAAAACTACAACTGATGGGGAACAGGAAGAGAAGATTATCAGGAAAGGAAAGTAGGAAAGATCAGGATAAAGAGCATATATCAAAATAATAAACTTAACAAAAAAACAGAACAGCTACAGAAGGCTGAGGAAGGAGAATGGCAAGAACCCGGGAGGCGGAGCTTGTAGTGAGTAGAGATCGCGCCACTGTACTCCAGCCTGGGTCACAGAGCGAGACTCCGTCTAAAAAAAAAAAAACAAACAAAAAACAGAACAGGTAGCTTTGTTTGACTAGACGGAAAATAAAAGTCAGAGATATCTGAAAGTCTGAGAAAAATAGCTTAAATCTTCTGAGGAAAAGTGGATTTTTAAAAATCTTTTTTTGTTGTTGTTGAGTTGAAGTCTCACTGTCACCCAGGCTGGAGTGCAGTGGCACAATCTCAGCTCACTGCAACCTCCCCGTCCTGGGTTCAAGTGATTCTACTGCCTTGGCCTCCCGAGTAACTGGGACTATAGGCATGTGCCACCGTGCCCGACTAATTTTTTGCATTTTTAGTACAGACAAGGTTTCACCGTGTTAACCAGGCTGGTCTTGATTTCCTGACCTCGTGATCTGCCCACCTCAGTCTTCCAAAGTGCTGGGATTACAGGCGTGAACCACCGTGACCGGCCTAGTCTTTATTTTTAGGATTTTTTTTTTAGAGACGAGGTTTCACAATGTTGCCAATGCTAGTATCAAACTCCCAAGCTCCAGCAATTCTCCCACCTCAGCCTCCCAAGTATCTGGGACTATAGGTGCAGGCTACCATGCCAAGCAAAGTGATGTTACTTACCCACGGAGGCCAGGTTCATGTAGTTCTCCAGCATCACATCTCTGTAGAGGTATTTCTGAGTTGTGTCCAGTAAAACCCACTCCTCTGGGGTGAACTCCACAGCCACATCATCAAACGTCACTGAATCCTAAATCATCAAACACATGCTGGTTTGAGCCAATGAACACTTCCACCAGTGCTCACTGGAGAATGAGGAAGGGGAACCTTATACTCACTTATATGTGGTTCTCAGGTCTCCCATGATCTACTCCAGGGTTTAATGTCTCAGGAGCTCTTGTGTCTAAACACTCAAGGTTGACCTCCTACAGGAATATGCCTTGAACAGCCTTTTTTTTTTTTTTTTTTTTGGTGACAGAGTTTTGTTCTTTTTGCCCAGGCTGGAGTGCAATGGCGCAACCTCGGCTCAGTAGAACCTCCACCTCCTAAGTTCAAGTGATTCTCATGCCTCAGCCTCCCGAGTAGCTGGGATTACAGGCACACAACACCATGCCTGGCTAATTTTTGTACTTTTAGTAGAGATGGGGTTTCACCACATTGGCCAGACTGGTCTCAAACTTCTGACCTCAGGTGATCCGCCCACCTTGGCCTCCCAAAATGCTGGGATTATAGGCGTGAGCCACCTTGCCCATTTGAACAGCACTTCATAAAAATTTTTAAAAATCTTTTTTGTCTGATCTATTTATTTTTAATTTTTAATATTTTTTAAAAATTTTAGAATTTTTATTTTTGATTAGAACACTACTTCCTAAACATGAATTTTTATCTATCTAGCATCTATCTCTCTATCTATCCAATCTGTTTGTTTATTTACATATAAAGATACGGTCCCACTGTGTTGCCGAGGCACAATTGCTGCTTACTGTAGCTTCGATCTCCTGGGCTGAAGTGTTCCTCCCACCCCAACCTTCTGAGTAGCTGGAATTAAAGGCATGAGTCACTGCACACTGCTTACACTTTATCTCAGCACAACCGGGTTAGGAGCTCTTCCTGTCCCATTGGTCTCTATGTAGCACACTCCTGAGCACACTGCAGACACCTGATAAATGCTGATGAGTAAATGAATTATTTGATAAAAGGACACTTTCATCTGCCTTATCACCTGTTACCCCACCCAGCCATATAAGAAAGATGCAGTTGGCACCATGAAAGTCATGCTGAAGTAGTAATTACTGAGTTACCAGGATGATTTTCAAGTTAACACTTTATGTACAGGAGATTTCATTTCCTGGGGAAATTCATCTGGGGACTCAGTCATTCAGTAAGGCTTCATTTGCTCTAAGAAAACTCCGGGCCGGGCGCGGTGGCTCAAGCCTGTAATCTCAGCACTTTGGGAGGCCGAGACGGGTGGATCACGAGGTCAGGAGATCGAGACCATCCTGGCTAACACGGTGAAACCCCATCTCTACTAAAAAATACAAAAAACTAGCCGGGCGAGGTGGCGGGCGCCTGTAGTCCCAGCTACTCAGGAGGCTGAGGCAGGAGAATGGCGTAAACCCGGGAGGTGGAGCTTGCAGTGAGCTGAGATCCGGCCACTGCACCCCAGCCTGGGCGACAGAGCAAGACTCCGTCTCAAAAAAAAAAAAAAAACAAAAAAAAAACTCCGGAGATGAGTCTGTCTAGAAGGAAATGTGTCTACTGGATGTAAGTATATCATTTTGTATAATGGTACATTGTCTGTTTACCTGATAAGAATTTGCCAGGTAGTCCTCCACCATCCTTTCTACCTTCGTCTTTTCTTCAAAAGGGCAGACTGGTTCTCTGGAAAAAAACCCTAGTGGAAAATTAAGAAGGCATTGAGAAGCCAGAGCTGCCCATCCTAACCACATTCTCATGCCTAGAAGTCATTCCATCCTAGCCTGAAATTCCCATATGCTCCTGCACACTTGAGAAAACTGCATACACGCAACACTGCCACGAAACACCATAGTAGTCCTGTGTTAGCTAGACCCAGAAAAGCAGATGTGGGCCGAGCTGCCTGTTGGGTAAAGGGTAATAGTTTCATTTTACAAGGAAACTTACACCCTGAAAAATGTGACTCTCTATCTGCCCATAGTAGTAATACTCATGAAGCTTATGTAGCACTTCCTAAGGCACACAAACCAGGGCTGAATTCTAAAACAGCATCCTGGCTGGGCACAGTGGCTCATGCCTGTAATCCCAACATTCTGGGAGGCCAAGGCGGGCAAATCACTTGAGGTCAGGCATTCAAGACCAGCCTGGCCAACATGGCAAAATCCCGTCTCCACTAAAAAAAAAAAAAAAATTACAGGAGGGTGAGGCAGAGAATTGCTTGAACCTGGGAAGTGGAGGTTGCAATGAGTTGAGATCATGCAACTGCACTTCAGCCTGGGTGGCAGAGTGAGACTCCGTCTCAGAACAAACAAACAAACAAACAAACAAAAATTAGCTGGGCAAGGTGATGCGTGCTTGTGGTCCCAGCTACTTGGGAAGCTGAGGCAAGAGAATTGCTTGAACCCAGGAGGCGGAGGTTGCAGTGAGCCAAGATTACACCACTGCACTCCAGCCTGGGTGACAGAGCAAGATTCTGTCTCAAAAAAACAAATAAATATAAATATAAATATAATAAAACAGCATTCTGTGTCTCACGTCAATTCCTTGTAAAAGAACTAGCAGCAGCCGGGCACGGTGGCTGATGCCTGTAATCCCAATACTTGGGAGGCCAAAGCGGGTAAATCACCTGAGGTCGGGAGTTCAACACCAGCCTGACCAACATGGAGAAACCCGTCTCTACTAAAAATACAAAATTAGGCTGTAGTCCCAGTGACTTGGGCGGGTGAGGCAGGAGAATTGCTTGAACCCAGGAGGTGGAGGTTGCGGTGAGCTGAGATCGCGCCTTTGCACTATAGTCTGGGCAACAAGAGCAAAACTCCATCTAGAAGAAGAAGAAGAAGAAAAAAAAAAAAAGCAGCATACCTGTTCAGGCCCAGCTCACTGGACTCTTATGTTGTAGAGGGCGACCTAAAGCAGAATCTCTGAAAAAGAGCATCAACAAGGACTTACCAAGGGACAAATCAATGGCTGACATCCTCTGAACCTGATGGTGAGGTGTGCCTCAATGCTGTCTTCCTTGATGCCAAGATCGCCTCAGGGCAGCTTACGAATCTAGGTGAATAGAGGCAATCCCATTCTTCTCTGTACAGGGTTATCTGAGGTCCTGTTCACACCAATCACCAAACAACAAGCATCAAACATAAGTCACTGAATATTACGCATCAGATTTCTCTCTGCAGGTGAGAGATGTGAAAGCCACCAAAAACTGTACACTTGGTATCACCACTCAGTAATGATAGCATTAATAACAGCAACTGACATTTACTGAGGACTAGTGTGTCAGAAGTAGCTCTGGTAGCTTTACATATACGTGCTCACTTATCATAACCATCATTCCCAATAGCTATCATTACCTCTATCTATCTATGAACCTATCTATTGAGATAGGGTCTCACTCTGTTGCCCGGGTTTAAGTGCAATGGCATAATCATAGCACTCTGTAGCCTAGACCTTCCGGGCTCAAGTGATCGCTCCCACCTCAGCCTCCTGAATAGCTGGGACCACAGATGTGCATCATCAAGCCTTATTATTTTATTATTATTATTGTTATTTTGAGACAGAGTCCTACTGTTGTCCAGGCTGAAGTGCAGTGGCATGATCTGGACTCACTGCACCCTCTGCCTCCCAGGTTCAAGCGATTATCAGGCCTCAGCCTCCTGAGTAGCTGGGATTACAGGCATGCACAACGATGCCTGGCTAATTTTTATTTCTTTATTTCTTTATTTATTTATTTATTTGGCAAAGTCTTGCTCTGCCGCCCAGGCTGGAGTGCAGTGGCGTGATATCCGCTCACTGCAAGCTCTGCCCCCTGCGTTCATGCCATTCTCCTGCCTCAGCCTCCCAGGTAGCTGGGACTACAGGTGCCCGCCACCATGCCTGGCTAATTTTTTTGTATTTTTAGTACAGACAGGGTTTCACTGTGTTAGCCAGGATGGTCTCAATCTCCTGACCTAGTGATCCGCCCACCTCGGCCTCCCAAAGTGCTGGGATTACAGGCATGAGCCACCGCGCCTGGCCGATGCCTGGCTAATTTTAGAGACAGGGTTTCGCTCTGTTGGCCAGGCTGGTCTCGAACTCCCGTCCTCAAGTGATTCTCCCACTTCAGCCCCCGAAGTAGCTGGGACTACAGGTGCACACCACTGGGTCCGGCTACTTTTTTGTATTTTTTTTTTTTTTTTTTTTTGAGACAGAGTCTCACTCTGTAGCCCAGGCTGGAGTGCAGTGGCTGGATCTCAGCTCACTGCAAGCTCCGCCTCCTGGGTTTACGCCATTCTCCTGCCTCAGCCTCCCGAGTAGCTGGGACTACAGGCGCCTGCCACCACGCCCAGCTAGTTTTTTGTTTCTTAGTAGAGACGGGGTTTCACCATGTTAGCCAGCATGGTCTTGATCTCCTGACCTCGTGATCCGCCCGTCTCGGCCTCCCGAAGTGCTGGGATTACAGGCTTAAGCCACCGCGCCCGGCCTACTTTTTTTTATTTTTAGTAGAGACAGGGTTTCACCAGGTTGCCTAGGCTGGTCTCAAACTCCTGGGCTCAAACAATCCTCCCACCTTGGCCTCCCAAAGTGCTGGGATAATAAGCATGAGCCACCATGCCTGGCCCATTACCTCTACTTAATACTGGAAAAAACCTACATTCAAATAATCCTAGTAATTGGTCTGATATTTAATCCTACAGCCTGATCTCCTGTGGATGCTGTTACCCCCGAGGATGACCAGAAGACAGTTCAGACCTGCACAGAACAATTCAGCAGTCACCAGCCACGTGTTATTGATAACTTCATTATGTACCTAAGATGACTGAAGAACAGAATTTAAAATATTCAAAAGATGGCCAGGCGCAGTAGCTCACAAGTGTAATCTCAGTACTTTGGGAGGCTGAGGCAGGCACAGCACCTGACGTCAGGAGTTCAAGACCAGCCTGGCCAACACAGCAAAATCCTGTCTCTGCCAAAAATACAAAAATCAGCCAGGCATGGTAGCACGTGACTGTAATCCCAGCTACTCAGGAGGCTGAGGCAGGAGAATTGCTTGATCCCGGGAGGCAGAGATTGCAGTGAGCCGAGATCACGCCACTGCACTCCAGCCTGGGACATAGAGTGAGGCTCCGTCTCAGAATAAAAGAAAATAGAGCCGGGTGCAGTGGCTCGCGCCTGCAATCCCAGCACTTTGGGAGGCTGAGGCGATGAATCACAGGTCAGGAGATCGAGACCATGCTGCCTAACACAATGAAACCCTGTCTCTACTAAAAATACAAAAAAATTAGCTGAGCGTGACAGCATGCACCTGCAGTCCCAGCTACTAGGGAGGCTGAGGCAGGAGAATTGTTTAAACCTGGGAGGCAGAGGTTGCAGTGGGCCAAGATCACACCACTGCTCTCTAGCCTGGGAGACAGCGAGACTCCATCTCAAAAAAAAAAAAAAAAAAAAAAAAAAAGAAAAGAAAAGAAAGAAAAGAAAAGAAAAAAGAAAAGAAAAGAAAAGAAAAGATAGACAATAAAGAGAGTGGCCTTGAGCTGATGCCATATTCTGGGGACCCAAAAGACTACTGTGGTCCACTACCAAAGTGGAAGCTTATGGTAGTCAGGTGGCAGATGGTGACTTAACACTTGTACTTATTGAGGGCCCACTTGAACTATGGACCCCTTCCATGATTATTTCCCCAGTTCCTGAATATATAATTGAAATACATGAATTTTTGGGTACTAGCAGCATCCCTAAAATTGGCTATCTGATTAGTAAGGCGAGGAACATTATGGTAGAAAATGAAAACTAAAGGCATTCGGAATTCCCCATCCCCTAAGATAATAAACTAGAAGTGAAACCTTCCTGTGGAACTGCAAAGAATAATGTCACCATAAAGGACTTGAAAGACCCCAGGGTCATGAAACTCACTACATCTTCATTATCATTAAACACACTACTCCGCCTTGTGCAGAAGTCACATGGATCTTGGAGAATGACTGGACTACCATAAACTTAATCACATGGTCACCCCAATTGTAGCTGCTGTCCTTTTTACTTGTGGGGGGGAGCAGAGTCTCACTCTGTTACCCAGGCTGGAGTGCAGTGGTACAATCTTGGCTCACTGCAACCTCCGCCTCCCGGGTTCAAGCAATTCTCCTGCCTTAGCCTTCCGAGTAGGTAGGACTACAGCGTGTGCCACCACGAGTGGCTAAGTTTTGTATTTTTAGTAAAGATGGGGTTTCACTATATGGGCTAGGCTGGTCTTGAACTCCTGACCTCAAGTGATTTGCCCGCCTTGGCCTCCCGAGGTGCTGGGATTACAGGTGTGAGCCACTGGGCCTGGCCAGCTGTTGTTCTAAATGTAGTATCTTTACTGAAAAGAATGAACACAACAGTTGGCACTTGGTATACAACTAATGTAGATAATCGCCTTATCTCTATGCCAATTTGAAAAAACAGCCAGAATTGGCCGGGTGCGGTGGCTCACGCCTGTAATCCCAGCACTTTGGGAGGCCAAGGCGGGTGGATCACGAGGTCAGGAGATCAAGATCATCCTGGCTAACACGGTGAAATCTCGTCTCTACTAAAAATACAAAAAAAAGAAAAAAAAATTAGCCGGGCATGGTGGCGGGCGCCTGTAGTCCCAGCTACTCGGGAGGCTGAGGCAGGAGAATGGCGTGAACCTGGGAGGAGGAGCTTGCGGTGGGCCGAGATTTCGCCACTGCACTCCAGCCTGGGTGACAGAGCAAGACTGTCTCAAAAAAGAAAAAAGAAAAAACAGCTACAATCACTCATGGCCTCCAGACTACATAAATTCTCCTTCCTGTTCACTTCCAAAATATAGTCCTCAATGTTCCTGACATTCCAAAACTCATCACACTGGTTGTGTAGATTTTTTTTTTTTTTTTGGAGACAGAGTCTCACTCTTGTCGCCCAGGCTGGGGTGACAAGTAGCATGATCTCTGTTCACTGCAGCCTCCACCACTGTAGCTGTTGTTCTTTTTTTTTTTTTCCTGAGATGGAACATTCCAACATTATCTTGTACATTTCTTGCACTGTTTAGGTCATGAATGTAATCATATATGTGATCTTTTGAAAAGTTTCTCAGGGCCAGGTATGGTGGCTCACACCTGTAATCCCAGCACTTTGGGAGGCTGATGCAGGTGGATCACCTGAGGTCAGAAGTTCAAAACCCCAGCACTCTGGGAGGCCAAGGCGGGTGGATCACAAGGTCAGGAGATCGAGACCATCCTGGCTAACACGCTGAAACCCCATCTCTACTAAAAATACAAAAAATTAGCTCGGTGTGGTAGCACATGCCTGTATTCCCAGCTACTCAGGAGACTGAGGCAGGAGAATCACTTGAACCCGGGAGGCGGAGGGGTGGAGGTTGCAGTGAGTGGAGATTATACCATTCCACTCCAGCCTGGGTGACAACGTGAGACTCCATCTCAAAAAAAAAAAAATCTCATTACTTCTTTCAGTAATTTCCCATTTGCTTTTTCTATTCTCTCATTCTAGAATGCCTTGTAGCTGGATATTGAAACTTTTTGCTTAACTCATATGTTATTTAATTTACATCCTTTCCAGCACTCTTCTTTTTAAACTGAATCCTGTGAAAAATTCCTTAACTTAATCTTTGAGATCTTTCTTCTTTTTGAATTTGAGTAGTTATTGCTATGAATTTCCCTCCTAGCACTGCTTTCACTGTGTCTGTCCATTCAGGCTGCTATAACAAAATATCACAGGCTGGTGGTTAATAAACAACACAAATTTATTTCTCCCAGTTCTGGAGATTAGGTCAAAGATCAAGGTACAGTCAGATTCAGTGTCAGGTGAAGGCCCTTTTCCTGGTTCACAGACAGCCATCTTCTTGAAGTAACCACATACAGAAGTGGCATAGGATCTCTTTGGGGTGTCTTCCGTGAGGGGGTAATCCCATTCTGCAGAGCCCTCATGACCTCATCACGTCCCAAAGTTCCCAGCTCCTAATACAATCACTTTGGGAGTTAAGATGTCAACATATGCAAGTTTGAGGAGACAAAAATTTAGACCACAGCAACATCTCATAAATTTTGGTATGCCATGTCTTCGTTTTCATTTTTCTCAAGATGTTTTCTAATTTCCCTTGTAGTTTCTTGCTTCACCCATTGGTTGGTAAGGAGTGTGCTGCTTATAATAAAACGTATTTGTGGGCTGGGCTTGGTGGCTCATGCCTGTAATCCCAGCACTTTGGGAGGCCACGGCGGGAGGATTACCTGAGGTCGGGAGTTAGAGACCAGCCTGACCAACATGGAGAAACCCTGTCTGTACTAAAAATACAAAAAATTAGCTGGGTGTGGTGGTGGTGCATGCCTGTAACCCCAGCTACTCAGGAGGCTAAGGTGGGAAAATCACTTGAACTTGGGAGGCAGAGGTTGCAGTGAGCCGAGGTCGCGGAACTGCACACCAGCCTGGGGAACAAGAGCAAAACTCCATCTCAAAAACCAACCAACCAACAAAAAAAACCAAACAAACATATTTGTGAATTTTCCAGTTTTCCTTCTGCTTTTCACTTCTTGTTTCATTCTATGTGTTTGGAAATGGTACTTTGTATTGCAGTCTTTCACATGTCATTAAGACTTGTTTTGTGGCCTAACATATGATTTCTCCTGGAAACTATGCCACATATGCTTGAGGAAAACGTGTTCTCTTCTGTTGTTGGGGGGGGTTGTGCCTGTTAGAGCCAACGAGTATACAGTACTTGTCCTCTTTCCTTCTTGATATTATTGGGTGGCTGTCCTACCTATTAAATTGAAAGTGGTATATTGAGGTCTCCAATTGTTATGCAGAACTGTCTATTTTTCCCTTTAATTTTGCCAATATTTACTTCATGTATTTTAGGCTCTGTTGTTTGATACATATGTTTATACTTTTTTTATCTTCTTGATGAATTTTACCTTCTATCAATATATACTGTCATTCACTGTCTCTTCTATCAGCTTTTGACTTCAAGTTTACTTTGTCTGATATTAGTGCATCCAGCCAAGTTCTCTTTAGGTTACTATCTGCATGGAATTATCTTTTTCCGTTATTTAACTTTCAACCTCTTTTGTCTTTAGATCTAAAGTGAAGGACAGCTGGGCGTGGTAGCTCACACCTGTAATCCCAGCACTTTGGAAGGCCTGGGCAGGTGGATCACCTGAGGTCAGGAGTTCCAGACCAGCCTGGTCAACATGGTGAAACCCTTTCTCTACTAAAAATACAAAAATTAGCTGGGCGTCGTGGTGGGCACCTGTAATCCCAGTTACTTGGGATACTGATGCAGGGAGAATTGCTTGAACCCAGAAAGTGGAGGTTGCAGTGAACTGAGATCTCATCATTGCACTCCAGCCTGGGCGACAGAGCGAGACTGCATCTCAAAAACAAACAAACAAAAAATCAAAACAAAAACAGTGAAAGAAAATATGCAGTTGGATTGTGTATTTTAATCCATTTTGCCAAATGATGCCCTTAGATTGGAGAGGTTAACCCATAAACCCTTCATATAATTACCAATAAAAAAGACTTACTTTGGCCGGGCGCGGTGGCTCAAGCCTGTAATCCCAGCACTTTGGGAGGCCGAGACGGGCGGATCACGAGGTCAGGAGATCGAGACCATCCTGGCTAACACGGTGAAACCCCGTCTCTACTAAAAAATACAAAAAACTAGCCGGGTATGGTGGCGGGTGCCTGTAGTCCCAGCTACTTGGGAGGCTGAGGCAGGAGAATGGCGTGAACCCGGGAGGCGGAGCTTGCAGTGAGCTGAGATCCGGCCATTGCACTCCAGCCTGGGCGGCAGAGCGAGACTCCGTCTCAAAAAAAAAAAAAAAAAAAGAAAAGAAACTATTATGAAAAACTATATGCCAACAAATTGAAAAGCCTGGAAGAAATGGACAAATTCTTGGGTGCATACAACTACCAAGATCGAACCATGAAGAAACAGAAAACCTCAACACACCAATAACAAGATTGAAGCCATAACAAAATGAATCCCATGAAAGAAAAGCCCAGGACCTGATGGCTTCACTGCTAAATCCTACCGAAAACTTAAAGAACTAATACCAATACTACTTGAACTCCTCAAAAAAAACTGAAGAGAAAAGAATATTTCCAAACTTAGTCTACGAGGTGAGCATTATTCTCATATCAAAACCCAGACAAGACCACAACAACAACAACAACAACAACAAAATACAGGCCAGTATCACTGATGAACATACCTGCAAAAATTCTCACCAAAATACTAGCAAACCAAATTCAACGCATTAAGAAAATAATTCACCACAATCAAGTGAAATTCATCCTAGAAATACAAGGATGGTTCAACATATGCAAATCAATAAATGTGACATACCAAATTAACAGAACCAAGAACAAAAACCATATGAGATTTCCACAGATGCTGAAACACCATTCAATAAAATTCAATATCTCTTTTTGACAAAAGTCCCCAACAAACTGTGTATAGAAGGAATATACCTCAAAATAATAAAGGTCATATATGACAAACCCACATCCAACATCATACTGAACAGGGAAAAACTGAAAGTCTTTCCTCTGAGATCTCGAATAAACAAGGATGTCCAGTTTTACCACTTTTATTCAACATAACACTAGAAGTTCTAGCCAGAGCAATTAGACAAGAGAAACAAATAAAGGGCATCCCAACTAAAAAAGAAGTCAAATTAGCCTTGTTTGCCAATGACATGACCTTTTTCTCCTTAGAAACAGGGTGTCCCTCTGTTGCCCAGGCTGGAGTGCAGCTGTGATCACAGCTCACTGCAGCTTTGATTTCCTGGGCTCAAGCGATACTCCTGCCTCAGCCTCCCGAATAGCTAGAACCACAGTCATGTGTGACAATGCTAACTTTTCTTTTTTTTCTTTTTTAGAGATTAGGGGCAGAGGGGTCCTCAATATATTACCCAGGTTGGCCTTGAACTCCTGATTTCAAGTGATCCTCTTGCTTTGACCTCCTAAAGTGCTGGGATTACAGGCATGAACCACCATGCTCAGCTGACACAATCTTGTATTTAGAAAAACCTAAAGACTCCACCAAAAACCTGTTAGAACTGATAAACGAATTCAGTAAAGGTTCAGGACACAAAATCAACATACAAAAAATCAGTTGCATTTATATACACCAATGGTGAACAATCTAAAAAAGGAATCAAGGAAGTAATCGCATTTACAATAGCTGCAAAGACTATAAAATGCCAGCACCAGGCAGATGACTCACAATTGAAAATTGTAATCCCAGAATTCTGGGAGGCTGAGGTGGGAGGATTGCTTGAGCCCAGCAGTTCAAGACCAGCCTGGGCAACATGGCACGGCTCGGTCTCTATTAAAAAAAAAAAAAAAAAAAATTAGCCAGGCATGATGGCACACACCTGTAGATCTGGCTACTCAAAAGAGGCTGAGGCAGGAGGACCCCTTGAGCCCAGGAGTTCAAGGCTGCTGCATGAGCTACGATTGTACCACTGTACTCCAGCCTGGGCAACAAAGTGAGACTCCACCTATGAAAAAAAGAGAAAATAAAAAGTAACTAAAAGTGTGAAGGAGCTATACAAGGAAAACTGTAAAACACCGACGAAACAAACTGTAGAAGATACAGAAAAAAAATGGAAAGATATCCCATGCTTCTGGATTAGAAGAATATTGTTAAAATGACATACTACTCAAAGCAATTTACAATTAAGAGAAACCCTTATCAAAATACCAATGACATTCATCACAAAAATAGAAAAAAAATCCTAAAATGTATATGCAACCACAAAAGACTTCAAACAGCCAATGAAATACTGACCAAAAAGAACAAAGCTGGAATCTTCACACTGCCTGACTTCAAAATATACTGCAAAGCTATCATAACCAAATCAGCATGGTACTGACATTAAAAACCACACACACACACAGATCAATGGAGGAGAACAGAGAACCTAAATACAAACCTACACATTTACAGACAACTCATTTTCAACAAAGGCACCAAAAGCATACAATGGGAAAATAACAGTCTTTTCACTAAATGCTGCTGGGAAAACTGAATAACCATATGCAGAATAAAACTAGATGCCATCTCTCAGCATAAAAAAAAATAAAGTCAAAACAGATTAAAGACTTAATTTAACACCTGAAACTATAAAACTAGTAGAGGAAGACACTGGGGAAACAATCCAGGACATTGGTCTGGATAAAGATTTCTTTGGGAGACCTCAAAGGCACAGGCAACAGGAGCAAAAATAAACTTATCAGATTACATCAAGCTAAAAAGCTTCTCCACAGCAAAAGAAACAATCAGCAAAGTGAAGAGACAATCTACAGTATGGGAGAAAATATTTATAAACTATCCACCTGGGATTAATAATCAGAATATATAAGGAACTCAAACTTGATAACGAAAAAAAATCCAATAAAAAAATGGGCAAAAGGTCACAATAGATGTTTCTCAAAAAAAAAAAAAAAAAAAAATACAAATGGCCAACAGGTATATGAAAAAATGCTCAACATCACTAATCATCAGAGAAATACAAATCACACATAACCACCGTGAGATATCTCACCTCATTTAGAGTGGCTTTTAGAAAAAAGAGAATAACAAATGCTGATGAGGATGTGGTGAAAAGTTAATCCTTGTATGCAGGTAGTGGGAATGTAAATTAGTACAGCCACTACAGAGAACAATATTAAGGTGTGGTGGTTCATGCCTGTAATCCCAAAACTTGAGGCTGTGGTGGGAGATCACTTGAGCCCAGGAGTTCCAAACCAGCCTGGGCAACACAGCAAGACCTGTCTGTACACACATGCACACACAAAACCTGTCTGAACCTGGCAAGACCTGTATGCGCGTGCACATACACACACACCCACACACACAAACGGTCAGGGACAGTGGCTCATGCCTGTAATCCCAGCTCTTTAGGAGGCCAAGGCAGGCAGATCACTTGAGGTCACGAGTTTGAGACCAGCCTGGCCAACATGGTGAAACTGTCTCTACTGAAAATACAAAAATTAGCTGGGCATGGTGGCATGCACCTGTAGTCCCAGCTACTCCAGAGGCTGAGGTAGGAGAATTGCTTGAACCCGGGAGGTGGATGTTGCAGTGAACCAAGATTGTGCCACTGCACTCCAGCCTGAGTGACAGAGTGAGACTCTGTCTCAAAAAATCAAACAAACAAACAAACTTAGCCAGGTGTATTAGTGGAGGCCTATAATCCTGGCTACTCAGGAAGCTGAGGTGGGAGGATCACCTGAGCCCAGGAAGTCAAGGCTGCAGTGAGCCATGATTATGCCATGGCACTCTAGTCTGGGTGACACAGCAAGACTACCTCAAAAACAAAAACAAAAACAAAGTATGAGGGTTTCTCAAAAAATTAAAAATAGAACTACCATCTGATCTGGAATTCCATTGGGTATATATCCAAAAGAAAGGAAATCAATATATTTGAAGAGATATATCTACACTCCCTTGTTTACCGCAGCACTACTCACAATAGCCAAAATATGGAATCAACCTAACTGGTCAATAATGAAGGAATTAATAAAAAAAAAAAAAAAACGGTATATATAGACAGTGGATTACTATTCAGCCATAAAGAAGAATGAAATCCTGTCATTTGCAGCAACTGGATAGAACTGGAGGTCATCATGAAAGTGAAATAAGTCAAGTACAGCAGACAAATACCCCATATTCTCACACATGGGAGCTAAAAAAGTGGATCTCATGAGCATAGAGTACAGATTGGTGGTTACTAGAGGCCAGAAGTGTAGGAAGGAGACAGGAATAGAGGTTGATTAGGCTGCATGAGGTGGCTCATGCCTGTAATCCCAGCACTTTGGGAGGCCAAGGCAGGTGGATCACCTGAGATCAGGAGTTCGAGACCAACCTGGCCAATATGGTAAAACCCCGTCTCTACTAAAACTACAAAAATTAGCCAGGCATGGTGGTGCACCCCTTAATCCTAGCTACTCGGGAGGCTGAGGCAGGACAATCACTGGAACCTGGGAGGAGACAGAGGTTGCAGTGAGCCAAGATCATCCCACTGCATTCCATTCCAGACTGGGTGACAGCAAGACTCCATCTCCAAAAAAAAAAAAAAAAAAAGAGGTTGATTCCTGGGTAAAATATACAGTTAGAAGAAATAAGAACTGGTGTTCAATAGATCAGTAGGGTGACTACACTTAACACTCATCTATCATACATTTCAACCCAGCTAAGAGAATAACTTGATGTTTCTACAATAAAGATAAATATTGGCCGGGCGCAGTGGCTCATGCCTGTAATCCCAGCACTTTGGGAGGCCGAAGCGGGCGGATCCCCTGAGGTTGGGAGTTCAAGACCAGCCTGACCAACATGGAGAAACCCCGTCTCTACTAAAAATACAAAAAAATTAGCCAGGCGTGGTGGCGCATGCCTGTAATCCCAGCTACTTGGGAGGCCGAGGCAGGAGAATCACTTGAACCCAGGAGGCGGAGGTTGCGGTGAGCTGAGATCACGCCACTGTATTCCAGCCTGGGGAAAAAAGAGCGAAACTCTATCTTAAAAAAAAAAAAAAAAAGATAAATATTTAAGGTGACAGATATCCTACTTAACCTGATTTGATTATGTGAATGTATCAAATTATCACATGTACTCTGAAAATATGTTCATCTATTATGAGTCAAAAAATTTTTTTCTGGATTGTAAAATATGGTGTGGGAGATTCTGGGGCCACCAAGTCTGTGGGTAAAGGTATTCCCTTGTCTGGATCATGTAAAGACATCCCTGCAATATGTCACTCCAAGTTACTGCACCTAATACCACCTACCACTAAAAAGGAGCAATGAGCCATGACTATGCCATTGCTCTTCAGCCTGGGTGATCCAGCAAGACTCTGTCTCAAAAAAGAAAAAAAAACCCAGTATGGAGGTTTCTCAAAAACTACCACGTATAGACCTCTTGAATTTTGGAGGCAACATATACATTTGCAGGTGCTTTAACGAGCCCACACAGTTACCTGTAAGGATTCTAGTTTCAACCGTAGGCAAGAGCAATTTCAGGCAGCACCGCAAGCTTCCCAAGCACTTGGTCCACCTAATCCAGCAGACCCAATGATACTTAACATGTCCATGTTAAATAGCATGTTATTTATTGGAAGACTGTGGCATGTACCAACAGAAGATGTCGAGTACAGCCCTCTGGTATTCCAGAGTCAACCCACGTCTTCTTGTGCAGATTAACTGTTTTTTTTTTTTTTTTTGAGAAAGAGGTTGTGATTTGCCACTAGCACATGATAAGAGAACGAACAACTAATCATGGGACATGAAGTAACTAAGGCGGAACTGAGTAATTTGAGACTTTCTGGTCCCCAAAGCACGAAGTACATACTGTCACCTATTATCAAACAATGGTTGTCAGCTTCTCCTCTGGACCCAATACTAAGTTTGTAGGAAATCGCATGAAATAACGGAATATTTACACACACTCTGATAATCCAATCAGAAATATCTGATTGTATGACTTTCTAAGTGAGTGTGACTCTCTGAAAGTCAATATAATAGACAATAATAACTGTTCTAGGTAAAAAAGACACTGAAGACACTAACAATTGCAATGTAAAACTCTTGAATGGATCTTAGATCCAAAAACACCCAAGAGCATACGTTGAATCAATGCGGAGAACTTCACTAATTACGCAAAGCAGACATTAGATGACATTTTTTATTCAAGTGAAATACTAGCATTGTGATTTTAGTATGACAGTGTCTTTTAGGAGGTGCATTACCAAGTATTTAAAGGTTAAGCATCACGTGTATAATTTATGCTCAATTTACACTCAAATTGTTCACCATAAGATTTGCCTAAGGAGAAAGAAAAAAAAACACAATGCTAAAAAATTAAGTAAATCTGCTATGTCTGCGTATGTCAGATGTTCAAGCTTTCCTTAGGATCAAATTTTTCAGGAAAAAAATATAAAAACTACACTTAGTCCAAACATGCTCTTAATAATAATAAATCATAGATACTAGATATTTTATTACAGTGATACTAGAAAAATATTCTGATTATAATAATAAATAATTCTAGTGTCAGTGTAATAAAGCCTCCATCCTTTCTTCCTGGTTCCTAGAGGCCCCTGTTTTGAAGCTCTGTGGGAAGTACAGACCTAAGAACTTCAGATGAAGAGAATAGTTGAGTATTATCGCCTTCCTTTTTTCTTTTTTCTGAGACAGTTTTCCTCTTGTGGCCCAGGCTGGAGTGCAGTGGCAGGATCTCGGCTCAATGCAACCCCCGCCTCCCAGGTTCAAGCGATTCTCCTGCCTCAGCCTCTGGAATAGCTATGTAAGATACAATATATTTCTCTGAATTTCTCTTCAAAAGTTCAGCCTGTTAACTTCCTTGTTCTTTGTTCTCAAACTCAGTCCACTCTAATCAATAACTCACCTCTGTTCCCTTGGCTACCCATTCTGCACCTATTCCACTCTTCGAAACCGCACGTCCCACCATCGTGACTCACACATCACCCTACCCTTCCTTATTTGGGGAAAATATTCACAAATAGTCAATAGGGTCAGTTTAGATTGTGCGGTCCGACCCTAACCGATGGGGGAGTGACACAGAGGTAGGGACCCTGTCTTAGAAATAAAAACCCCTTCCCCTCCCTTACGCAGTGTACTCTCGCCATCGCTCCATCCATGAGACTCACCCTTCTACAGCAGTAAATTGCGTTGCTGAGAAAATTTTTGCCTGAGTGCTGGTTTCACTTTGCAGCACCAAGCATTTTATTTTTTTATCTCCAACAGCTGGGATTACAGGGGCCCGCCACCACGCCCGGCTAATTTTTGTATTTTTAGTAGAGACAGGGTTTTACCATGTTGGCCAGGCTGGTCTTGAACTCCTGACCTCAGGTGATCTGCCTGCCTCTGCCTCCCAAAGTGCTACAATTACAGGTGTGAGCCAGCGCGTCTGGCCGGGCTTTCTTAAGTAGAAAGGCTTGCAGCTGGTAACAACTAGAAAAAAAATAACCTGCAAGAAAATAAAAATAAAAAACTAAAGGCTTACAGTCTACATGTGTTCATATCTACATACAAAAATAGGCATACTCTAAACAACTATACGTTTTTTCCAGCTGAATGTAATGTGTCAAAAATAAGTGGCGAGTGGATCACTTGAGGTCAGCAGCTCGAGACCAGCCTGGCCAACATGGTGAAACCCCGTCTCTACCAAAAATATAAAAGATTAGCTGGGTGTGGTGGTGCACGCCCAGAATCCCAGCTACTAGGAGGCTGTGGCAGGTGAATCATGTTATAAATAAAGTTTCAGTGCCACAAAAAAAAAAAATAGCACTCGAATATAAAATTTTATTTTCTCAGCAAGGCAATTTCCTTCTATACAAGAGTGTGCCCTCACAGATGGAGCAATGGTGAGCGCACACCAGGACAAGGGAGGGGAACGGGTTCTTATTCTTGAGGAATGTGGCCCCTGCCGCTGTGTCGTTCCCCTATGGCGAGGGTTAGACCCCACAGGTTAAACTAATTCCGATTAGCTAATTTAAAGAGAGTGACTGGGTGAATGGCTTGGTGGGAAAAATGGTTGTAACAGAGCAGTAAATTGGAATGAGTCAGGGTGGAAAATGAGTCAGGGCGGAGCAGATAATAGAAATGAGTCAGGGTGGAGCAGGTGATGGAAAAAGGTTGCTTTACGGGGAAGTTTAAAAGTAGATGGCAAAAAATTAAACATACTGACATATAGATTCTTTAGAAAGAAATTTAAAACTCATATCTAACAATCACTTGAACCCGGGAGGTGAAAGTTGCAGTGAGCCAACATCGTGCCACTGCACTCCAGTGTGGGTGACAGAATAAGACTCCAAAAGAAAAAAAAAAAAGTAAAGGACATCAAGACAACGCCAGATTCTCAGATGAGATATTTTTTAGCAAATGAATGGAAATCATAGCCCTCTTGAAACCATTTTTCTGCCGGTGCTCACCAGGTACACGCCCGAAAAGCCAGGTTCCGGACGCGGGACGTTGCGGGGCCAGAGCCAACCTCACTAGAACGGTAGAAATCCTTTTCCTTTCGGAAAGAAAAAACTCACAAAGGTTGCTTTCCAAGCTTTTCAAGAGGGGAGCACAGCGGATGAAAGCACTCAAGAAAACACCCCGCGGAGGCGGGACAGACTCACTTCCCGACCGGGCTCCTGACAGGGATAGATGGAGTGTGCGGCCTCTCGGAACTGGCCAGAAGCCGCACCCGGAGGACCGACGGCCAGTGAAACAAGGCGGATCTGAGAGGCTCCTGGGCGACCGCGCCCAGTCCTTCCTTTGCTGCCCCCCTGCTAGCTCCAGGACCCCCAAGCAGGTGGAACTCACCACAGGCCGGGTGGATTCCACCAGGATAAAGGCGAAATGGCACTGACCATGCGGAACCACAGCCGGTAAAGATGGCGGGGGCGCGCTGACGTCACTTCCGCTCCGAGCCTCCGGCCGGGTGGGGCTCCAGGACTTAAGTTTCAGCCACGTAGGACCTGATCGAACACAGAAATTCTAGTTTCCTTAATCGTGGGTGCGGACGGGCCTGGGGTTGGCTCAGGGAGCGGGATGCAGAAACAGGTTCAGAGAAAAAGATGAGGTTAGAACCGGGCCTCTGGAGGGAACTGTGGGCGAGGGGTGGGGCCCGTACTTGGGGGCGATTTAGAGGTGGGAGCCGGCCTAGCCCTCCTTTTAGGTGGCCAGAAGGGCTGGAAGGGCGGGGATGGGGGATAGGACGCACCCCAGAGGATGCTCCTCCAAAGCTAATCCCAGGCGGGCTCGGTGGCCTTCCAGCACTTTGGGAGGCAGGTGGATAGCTTGAGTCCAATAGTTTCAGACCAGCCTGAGCAAAACAGCAAGACTGTCTTTTTTTTTCTTTTTTTGAGACAGAGTTTCGCTCTTGTTGCCCAGGCCCGCACTCGGCTGGACCCTGTCTCTATTAAAATATATATATATGGCCAGGCGCCGTGGCTCATGCCTGTAATCCCCGCACTTTGGGAGGCCGAGGCGGGCAGATCACCTGAGGTCGGGAGTTTGACACCTGCCTGGCCAACGTGGTGAAACCCCGTCTCTACTAAAAATGCAAAAATTAGCTGGGTGTGGTGGCGGGCGCCTGTAATCTCAGCTACTCAGGAGGCTGAAGCAGGAGAATCGCTTGAACTCGGGAGGCGGAGGTTGCGGTGAGCCGAGATTGTGCCACTGCACTCCAGTCTGGGGGACAAGAGCGAGGCTTGGTCTCAAAAAAAATATGTGTGTGTGTGTGTGTGTGTGTCTATGTAAAGCTTTTTTGTATGCCACTCCTCATGTTCCTGGAGCCTTTCCATGAATCTTCCATATTGATAAACCTGCCAGTGATAGACCAGTGAATGGCATGGTCTATCTCTTCTATTCAGTCATTCTTTCTGTGTGCCTTTGTTTTTTCTTTTCTTTCTTTTTTTTTTTCTTTTCAGACAGAGTCTCCCTCTGTCCCCCAGGCTGGAGTGCAATGGTGCAGTCTCGTCTCACTGCAAGCTCCGCCTCCCGGGTTCACGCCATTCTCCTGCCTCAGCCTCCCGAATACCTGGGACTACAGGCGCCCGCCACCACACCAGGCTAATTTTTTTGTGTTTTTAGTAGAGACAGGGTTTCACTGTGTTAGCCAGGATGGTCTCAATCTCCTGACCTCGTGATCTACCCGCCTCGGCCTCCCAAAGTGCTGGGATTACAGGCGTGAGCCACCGCACCCAGCATATTTTTTCATTCTTTATTTTATAGAACCTCCTGTTTCCATTGTGTTTTCTTTTTACTTTTTTTTTTTTTTTTTTGAGACAAAGTCTCACTCTGTCGCCCGGGCTGGAGCAGTGGCGTGATCTCAGCTCACTACAACCTCCGTCTCCGGGGTGCAAGCGATTCTCCTGCCTCAGCCTCCCAAGTAGCTGGGATTACAGGTGGCTGCCACTACACCCAGCTAATGTTTTCTATTTTAGTAGAGAGGGTGTTTCACCATGTTGGCCAGGCTGGTCTCAAACTCCTGACCTTGTGATTCGCGTAACTCAGCCAGGCAGGACGCTGGGAGTATAGGTGAAGGGGGCCAGCCCCTACACACCTGTGGGTGTTTCTCATCAGGTGGGACAAGAGACTGAGAAAATAAATAATACACAAAGTATAGAGAAAGAACAATGGACCCAGGGGACCGTCACTCAGCATCTGGAGGACCCGCACCAGCACTGGTCTCTCAGTTCCCTCAGTATTTATTTATTTATTTATTTATTTATTTTTTATTTTTTATTTTTTTTTTGAGACGGAGTCTCGCTTTGTCGCCCAGGCTGGAGTGCAGTGGCCGGATCTCAGCTCACTGCAAGCTCCGCCTCCCGGGTTTACGCCATTCTCCCGCCTCAGCCTCCCGAGTAGCTGGGACTATAGGCGCCCACCACCTCGCCCGGCTAGTTTTTTGTATTTTTAGTAGAGACGGGGTTTCACCATATTAGCCAGGATGGTCTCGATCTCCTGACCTCGTGATCCGCCCGTCTCGGCCTCCCAAAGTGCTTGGATTACAGGCTTGAGCCACCGCGCCCGGCCCCCTCAGTATTTATTGATTACCATTTTCACTATCTCAGTAAGGGGAATGCGGGAGGAGAATAGGATGATAGTGGGGAGAAGGTCAGCAAGAAAACATGTGAGCAAAGGAATCTGTGTCACAAATAAGTTCAAGGGAAGGTACTATCCCTGGATGGGCACGTAGGCCAGATTTATGCTTCTCTCCACCCAAATATCTCAGTGTAGTAAAGAATAACAGAGCAGCGTTGCCACCAGCATGTCTCGCCTCTATCCACAACGCAGTTTTCTCCTATCTCAGAATAGAACAAATGTACAATCGAGTTTTATTTTTTATTTATTTATTTTTTTTGAGACGGAGTCTCGCTCTGTCACCCAGGCTGGAGTGCGGTGGCCGGATCTCAGCTCACTGCAAGCTCCGCCTCCCGGGTTGACGCCATCCTCCTGCCTCAGCCTCCCGAGTAGCTGGGACTATAGGCGCCCGCCACCTCGCCCGGCTAGTTTTTTGTATTTTTTAGTAGAGACGGGGTTTCACCGTGTTAGCCAGGATGGTCTCGATCTCCTGACCTCGTGATCCGCCCGTCTCGGCCTCCCAAAGTGCTGGGATTACAGGCGTGAGCCACCGCGCCCCGCCCAATCGAGTTTTATACCAAGACATTCCATTCCCAGGGGCATGCAGGAGACAGAGGCCTTCCTCTTTTACTAATCCTACTCAGCACAGACCCTTCATGGATGTCAAGCTGGGGGACAGTCAGGTCTTTCCCGTCCCACGAGGCCATATCTCAGGCTGTCTCAGTGGGGAGAAATGTTGGACAATACCCGGCTTTCCTGGGCAGAGGTCCCTGTGGCTTTTCGCAGTGCATGGTGCCCCTGGTTAACCGAGAATGGAGAATGGCGATGACTTTTACCCAGCATACTGCCTGTAAACATACTGTTAACAAGGTACATCCTGCACAGCCCTAGATCCCTTAAACCTTGATTCCATACAAAATATGTTTCTGTGAGCACAAGGTTGGAGCTAAAGTTACAGATTAACAGCATCTCAAGGCAAAACAATTGTTCAGGGTACAGATCAAAATGGAGTTTCTTATGTCTTCCTTTTCTACATAGACACATTAACAGTCTGATCTCTCTTTTCCCTACAATAGGCATGAGCAACTGCGCATGGGCACATTTTCAATCAAATAATACTTTTCTATATAAATCTTGATTTTTTTTTTTTTGTCTTCATCAGGTACGTATTTCTGGCTGGGCACGTTGGCTCATGCCTGTAATCCCAGCACTTTGGGAGGCCAATATGGGAGGATCGTTTGAGGCCAGGAGTTGGAGACCAGCCTGAGCAACACAGCAAAAACTTTTTTTAAAAAAAATTCCTTTTTTCTTTTTTCTTTTTGAGATGGAGTCTCGCTCTGTTGCCCAGGCTGGAGTCCACTGGCACAATCTTGGCTCACTGCAACCTCTGCTCCCTGGTTCAAGAGATTCTTCTGTCTCAGCCTCCCGAGTACCTGGGACTACAAGCCCATGCCACGATGCCCAGCTAATTTTTGTATTATTAGTAGAGACATGGTTTCACCATATTGGCCTGGCTGGTCTCGAACTCCTGACCTCATGATCCGCCCGCTTGGGCCTCCCAACATGCTGGGATTACAAGCGTGAGCCACTACGCCTGGCCAAAAATATGTATTTCTATTGTTATTTTTCTGATCTTACCACATGGGCCAGGACCACATTTCCTACGTTGTAAAATAGCACTAATACCAGACATTCTCCCCAAGCTTATTCAGAAAATGTAACATAATCCCAATTAAAATACCAAGTTTTTCTGGAGTTAGGTACATTGATACTAAAAGTTTATATGGAAGAAGAAAATCTAATAATAAGCAAGAAAACAAAAACAAGGCCGGGCACTGTGGCTCATGCCTGTAATCACAGCACTTTGGGAGGCTGAGGCAGGCAGATCACAAGGTCAGGAGATCAAGACCATCCTGGCCAACATGGTGAAACCATGTCTCTACTAAAAATACAAAAATTAGCTGGTCATGGTGGCACATGCCTGTAGTCCCAACTACTCGGGAGGCTGAGGCAGGATAATCACTTGAACCCGGGAGGCGGAGGTTGCAGTGAGCTGAGATCACGCCATTGCACCCCAGCCTGGGACAGAGGGAGACTGTGTCAAAAAAAAAAAAAAAAAAGAGAAAGAAAACAAAAACAAAAGCAATAATGAGCAACAGATATTAAAACATACTATTGACAGTTTTCACCCAAGACAAATAATTAAATTATTTTAAAATAAATAAAAAAATACTATAAAGTCTCTATAATTAAAACTATGTGGTACTAGTGCATGAAGCAGAAACAGACTAATAAAATATCTATAAATAGACCCAAGAACATGTAGAAATTTGGTTCATAAATGTGGTATTTTGCTGGGTGTGGTAGCTCACCCCTGTAATACTAGCACTTTGGTAAGTCAAGGCAGGAGGATCGCTTGAGATCAGGAGTTCAAAACCAGCCTGGCCAACATGGTGAAACCTCGTCTCTACTAAAAATACAAAAAATAGGCTTGGCACAGTGGCTCACACTTGTAATCCCAGTACTTTGAGAGGCCGAGGTGGGCGAAGCACCTGAGGTCGGGAGTTCGAGACCAGCCTGACCAACATGGAGAAACCCCATCTCTACTAAAAATACAAAAGTAACCGGGTGTGGTGTCACGTGCCTGTAATCCCACCTACTCGGGAGGCTGAGGCAGGAGAATCGCTTCAACCCAGGAAGCAGAGGTTGTAGTGAGCTGAGATTGCGCCATTGCACTCTAGCCTGGGCAACAAGAGTGAAACTCCGTCTAAAAAAAAAAAAGGTGTTGTTTCAGATCGATAGACTAAAAAATGCCATTTGTAATGTAAAGTCTAAGACAGTTGGTTAGCCATCAGAGAAAAGATGAAATTAAATCTATACTTCACAGCATATACAACAATATACTCCAAGTGGACTAGTGATCTAAATGTGAAAAATAAAACCATACTTGTATGTAAGGTGTTCAAGTTATTTCTTGGATGAGTAAGGAAAAAGATGTAACTACAAGGCAGCAATAGCATACAAGCTTTACTTGGGATGTGCTTTGACAGGTTAGCAGTGGGGGAGGGAGCAAACAGCAAGAGAGTATTCACAGGCTTCTACCTGCGGGTCGCTTCTCAGAAAGGGTGGAAAGGAAGAGAGACTCCCGGAGGAGAAAGGGAATCAAAGAGGGTGCTTATAAATAAATAAATGATGATACTCACCAGACTGGCAGCATATCTTCCAGTTAAAAAGCTCTGGCCGGGCGCGGTGGCTCAAGCCTGTAATCCCAGCACTTTGGGAAGCCGAGACGGGTGGATCACGAGGTCAGGAGATCGAGACCATCCTGGCTAACACGGTGAAACCCCGTCTCTACTAAAAAATACAAAAAACTAGCCGGGCGAGGTGGCGGGCGCCTGTAGTCCCAGCTACTCGGGAGGCTGAGGCAGGAGAATGGCGTGAACCCGGGAGGCTGAGGCAGGAGAATGGCATGAACCCGGGAGGCGGAGCTTGCAGTGAGCCAAGATGGTGCCATTGAACTCCAGCCTGGGCGACAGAGCGAGACTCCGTCTCAAAAAAAAAAAAAAAAAAGAAAAGCTCTGAAGGGCCACCGAGGTGGCTCACGCCTATAATCCCAGCACTTTGGGAGAGCAGCGGGGCGGATCACGAGGACAGGTGTTCAAGACCAGCCTGACCAAAATGGTGAAACCCCATCTCTACTAAAAAATACAAAAATTAAGGCCAGGCTAGGTGGCTCAAGCCTGTAATCCCAGCACTTTGGGAGGCCGAGACGGGCGGATCACAAGGTCAGGAGATCGAGACCATCCTGGCTAACCCGGTGAAACCCCGTCTCTACTAAAAAATACAAAAAACTAGCCAGGCGAGGTGGCGGGCGCCTGTAGTCCCAGCTACTCGGGAGGCTGAGGCCGGAGAATGGCGTGAACCCGGGAGGCGGAGCTTGCAGTGAGCTGAGATCCGGCCACTGCACTCCAGCCTGGGCGACAGAGTGAGACTCCGTCTCAAAAAAAAAAAAAAAAAAAAAAACAAAAATTAGCTGGGCATGGTGGCGTGTGCCTGTAATCCCAGCGACTCAGAAAGCTGAGGCAGGAGAATCAGTCGAAGCTGGGAGCTGGAAGTTGCAGTGAGTTGAGATCTTGCCACTGCACTCCAGCCTGGGCAACAGAGTGAGACTCCGTCTCAAAAAAACAAACAAACAAAAATACAAAAACAAAAACAAAACAAATAAAAAATAAAAAGCTCTGTAGGACAGCAGGGGGATGGGGTTTTCAAAGAAGGTACACTCAAAATGGCTAAAAATAAGCTCATTCAGTCTATGTTTCAAACAATCAAGTGTGTTAACATTGCAGTTGGGCAGGGATTGGCTATTGTGAATACTAGTGAGATAAACATTGGTGTACAAATATTTCTTTGAGCACCTGCTCTCAACACTTTTGGATATATATGCCAAAGTGGAATGTCTGGATCATATGGTAATTCTGTTTAATTTGTTTGTTTGTTTGAGATAGGGTCTCACTCTGTTGTCTAGGCTGGAATGCAGTGACATGATCATGGATCACTGCAGTCCTTAACCTACTGAACTCAGGTAATCCTCCCACCTTAGCCTCTCAAGTAGCAGGGATTACAAGTGCATGCCACCACCATGCTTGGCTGAATTAAAAAAATGTTTTTGTAAAGATGAAATCTCACCATATGCCCAGGCTGGTCTTGAACTCCTAGTCTCAAGGAATCCCCTGCCCTGAGCCTCCCAAAGTGCTGGGATTACAGGTGTGAGACATCACATCCAGCATGGTTTTGGTTTTCATTTTCATGATGTTTAGTGATGTTGAGCATCTTTTCGTGAGCATCATTTCCTGTGCTTATTGGCCATCTGTGTATCTTCTTTGGTGATACTATTCAAGTCCTTTTTCTGTATTTGAATTGGGTTTTGTTGTTGTTACTCTTGGGTTCTAGAAATTTTAAAAAGAAACTCTGAATATTTGTTTCCAGTCAGATACAGGACTTGCAAATATTTTCTCCCATTTGTAGATTGTCTTTCCACTCTCTTGTTATTATGCTTTGAAGCATAAAATTTGTATTGATTAGGTTTAACTCATAATTTTTCTTGTGTTGCCTGTATGGTTGATGACATAACTAAGAAGTCATTTCCAATTCCAATATCATGAAGCTTTCTCACCTATGTTTCCTTCTAATAGTTTTCCAGCTCTAGCTCTTACACTACACTTAGGTTTTTGATCCATTTTTTAAAAATCATGCCACATTATTATTAAGACAGAGGCTTGCTCTGTCGCCCAGGCTGGAGTGCAGTGGCACGATCTCAGCTCGCTGCAACCTCTGCCTTCCAGGTTCAAGTGATTCTCCTGCCTCAGCCTCCTGAGTAGCTGGGATTACAGGTGCACGCCACCATGCCCGGCTACTTTTTGTATTTCTTTTTAGTAAAGACAGGGCTTCACCATGTTGGTCAGGCTGGTCTCAAACACCTGACCTCATGATCCACCCACCTTGGCCTCCCAAAGTGCTGGGATTACAGGCGCATGCCACCACGCCTGGCTACTTTTTGTATTTCTTTGTAGTAGGGACAGGACTTCACCATGTTGGTCAGGCTGGTCTTGAACACCTGACCTCGTGATCCACCCACCTCGGCCTCCCAAAGTGCTGGGATTACAGGAGTGAGCCACTGTGCCCAGCCATGCCACATTATTTTAAATTACATATGAAGATCTAAAATGTCACTCGGGGACCATTTCATCCACTCAAGACTCTGTTTGGCCACCAGTCTTTTGTCTATCTCTTCTGCAATGGTGAGGCGGATACCCTTTCCTTGGGGAAGAGAAATCCGTGGTCTGTGGCCCTTGCCAGTGACAAAAATGTTGGAAAGTAGAGTGGCAAAGCTGTTGCCATTGGCATCTTTCACGTGAACCACGTTGAAAGATCGAGGGTGCTACTCTGTTGTTGATCATGTCCATTCTTCCCAGGTTACCACTTCCAGTCAGCATACACAGGTTACCAGTGTCAATCTTGATGAAATCAGTAATCTTGCCAGTCTCCAAATTAATGTGAATGGTATCATTCACCTTGATACAGGGATCAGGGTAGCAGATGGCGTGAGCATCATGAGTCAGCAGATGAGGGATTCCTTTTGTGCCCACAAAGATTCTTCTCAGTTTGCACAACTTGTACTTGACTTCCTCAGGTGTAGTACGTTGTACAGCAAAGTGACCCTTGGTGTCACAGGTCAGATGGAAATTCTCTCCCATCTTGTCAATGTTGATAACATCCATGAATCCAGTGGGGTATGTTATATCAGTTCGGACCTTGCCATCGATCTTAATGAACGGCTGCATGAAAATCTTCTTTACTTCATCTCCTGTCAGGGCATACTTAAGTCTGTTCCTTAGGAAAATGATGAGGGGGAGACAATTTCTCAACTTGTGGGAACCGGTGGATGGATGAGGAACAAACACACTGGTCAATTTATGCAACATTCAATGCTTTGGAGCTGCTATCCCCTTCAGATGCTTCTTGGGACCACAGGCCATGGCTGCGTTAGGCAAGGAAAGCGCTCTTGATCCTTTTTTTTTTTTGAGACGAAGTTTTGCTCTTGTTGCCCAGGTTGGAGTGCAAGGCGCTATCTCAGCTCACTGCAACCTCCGCCTCCCCGGTTCAAGCAATTCTCCTGCCTCAGCCTCAAGAGTAGCTGAGATTACAGGTACCCTCCACCACACCCGGTTAATTTTTGTATTTTTAGTAGAGGCGGGGTTTCACCATATTGGCCAGGCTGGTCTTGAACTCCTCACCTTGTGATTCACCTGCCTCGGCGTCTCAAAGTGCTGGGATTGCAGGCATGGACCACCGTGCCCGGCCTTGATCCATTTTAAGTTCATTTTATATATGGTATAAGGTTAGGGTCTAACTCCCTTCTTATGCATGTCTATATCCAGTTTTTCTGCTAACACTTCTCCCCCACCTCCCACCACAAGATTTATTGATCAATCATTGACAAATAAAAACTGTATAAAGTGTGCAATGTGATGTTTTGTATAAACATTGTGAAATGATTACCACTATCATACTAATTTATGCATCCATCACTTCACAGTTACCTTTTTTACTGTGTTGAGAACACTTAAAAACTACTTTCTTAGCAAATTCCAAGTATATGACACAGGTGGTTTTTTTGGGTTTTTTTGTTTGTTTTTTAAGTCGGAGTCTTACTCTGTCACCACGGTGGAGTTCAATGGCGTGATCTCGGTTTACTGCAACCTCTGCCTCCCGGATTCAAGAGATTCTCCTGCCTCAGCCTCCTGAGTAGCTGAGATTACAGGTGCACACCACCACACTGGGCTAATTTTTTATATTTTCAGTAGAAGCGGGCTTTCACCATGTTGGCCACGATGGTCTTGATCTCTTGATTCCCCCCACCTCAGCCTCCCAAAGTGCTGGGATTATAGGCATGAGCCACCGCCCGGCCGGACAATACAGTATTGTTAACTAAAATCTCCATGCTGTACATTTAAATCCCTGAATTTTTTCATCTTGTAATTGAGAGTTTATACCCTTTGACTAACGTCTCCCCAGTCTCTCCTCATTCTCCCACTCCCTGGCAACCAAATATTTTTTTTTCTTTTTTTTTCAGATGGAGTCTCGTTCTGCACCCAGGCTGGAGTGCAGTGGCAGGATCTTGGCTCCCTGCAGCCTCCGCCTCTTGGGTACAAGGGATTTTTGTGCTTCAGTCTCCTGAGTAGCTGGGATTATAGGCGCCCACCACCATGCCTGGCTAATTTTTGTATTGTTAAAAGAGACGTAGTTTTACCATGTTGGCCAGGCTGTTCTCGAACTCCTGACCTCGTGATCCACCCACCTCACCCTCCCAAAGTGCTGGGATTGCAGGCATGAGCCACCGCCCCTGGCCAACATTCTCTTCTTTGCTTCTATGAGTCAAGGGCTATGTGGTTATGTCAGAGCCCAGATATATGTGAGATTATACAAGATTTCCTTCTCTTTTTTAGGCTAAATAATATTCACGTGTATATATCACATTTTCTTCATTCCTAAATGTCCAGGAATATTTAGGTTATTTCCATATCTTGTCTATTATGTTCTAAGAAGTTTGCAATGAACGTGGGATTGCAGATCTCTTCAAGATACTGACGTCATTTCCTTTGGAAATATACTCAGTAGTGGGATTACTGGATCATGATGGTATTGTTTGTTTGTTTGTTTGTTTTTTTTGAGACGGAGTCTCGCTCTGCCGCCCAGGCTGGAGTGCAGTGGCCGGATCTCAGCTCACTGCAAGCTCTGCCTCCCGGGTTTACGCCATTCTCCTGCCTCAGCCTCCCGAGTAGCTGGGATTACAGGCACCTGCCACCACGCCCAGCTAGTTTTTTGTATTTTTAGTAAAGACGGGGTTTCACCGTGTTAGCCAGGATGGTCTCGATCTCCTGACCTCGTGATCCGCCCGTCTCGGCCTCCCAAAGTGCTGGGATTACAGGCTTGAGCCACCGCACCCGGCCCATGATGGTATTGTTAACGGAAAGGAGTCTGGTCTCCTTTCCTATGCGCTGCTCCATTGAGTATACCTATGGTTATTTATTGATTATATGCTAAATAAGGGGTGGGGTGTCCAGAAGTTTTTCAGGAAAGGGGCAGAGATTTTCTGGAACCTAGCATCCTTCCCTTTTAGACTATCTAGGTAAACTTCCAAACATTGCTGTGACATTTGTACAAAGTCATGGAGCTGATGGGACTGTCTTTTAGCATGTTAGTGCATTATAATTAACCTGTAATTAGCAGTGAGGATGACCAGAGGTCACATTTGTCAACATCTTGGATTTGATGGAACTTGACCGGGTTCTTTACCGCATCCTGTTTTACCAGCAAGGTCTTTATGACCTGTATCTTGTGCCAACCTCCTATCTCTTCCTGTGACTAAGAATGCCTAACCTCCTGGGAATGTAGCCCAGCAAGAAAATTAAAACTGCCCTTTCTCCACTGAAGGTTGTTGGCATCACTGTGAAAAGCCATTTGATTATATCTGTGAGGGTTTATTTCTGGGCTCTCTATAACAATGGTCTCCATGTCTAGTTATGCCTATACCACATTGTTTTGATTACTATAGCTTTGTAATACTATTTTTTCTGCTTTTTTCTTGAGACAGGGTCTCACTCTGTTGCCCAGGCTGGAGTGCAATGGTGCGATCACAGCTCACTGCAGGGTCAACTTTCTGGGCTCAAGGGATCCCTCCTACCTCAGCTCCTGAGTAGCTGGGACTACAGGTATGCACCACCATGCCGAGCTATTTTTTATTTTTATTTTTTGTAGAGATGAGATGAAGTCTCCTTAAGTTGCCCAAGCTGGTCTCAAACTCCTGGACTCAAGCAGTTTTCCTGAGTCAGCCTCCTGAATTGTTGGGATTACAGGCTAGTAACTTTTGATATCACAAAGTGTGAATTCTCCAACAATCTTTTTTTTTTTTTTTTTTTTTTGAGACTAAGTCTCGCTGTTGCCCAGACCAGAGGGCAATGGCATGATCTCGGCTCACCACCACCACCTCCACCTCCCAGGTTCAAACGATTCTCCTGCCTCAGCCTCCTGAGTAGCTGGGATTACAGAAGTTTGCCACTGTGTCCGGCTAATTTTTGTATTTTTAGTAGAGATGGGGTTTTGCCATATTGGCCAAGCTGGTCTCAAACTCCTGACCTCAAATGATCCACCTGCCTTGGCTTCACAGAGTGCTGCCATTACAGGCGTGAGCCACCTTGCCTACCCAACAAACTTATTTTTCAAGATTGCTTTCACTGTATGGACTCCAGTGAGATTCCATATGTGTGTGGTCTTTTGTAACCTAAACTTCCGCAGTGACTTAATATAACTTTTGCCACATTCTGCTAGGCACAGAGATGAAACCTGGTACAACGTGAGAGGACTACACAAAGGTATGACTATTGAGAAACAGGAATTATTGGGGGACAATTTGGAGGCTGTATACTACAGAGAAGAAATTGGCAATACCTGAAAACACTACCTGTGCAATCTGGAAACCTTTTTTTTAAATTTTGAGACAGTCTCCCTCTGTTGCCCAGGCTGGTGTGCAATGGCGTGATCTCAACTCACTGCAACCTCCACTTCCTGGGTTTAAGCGACTCTTGTGCCTGTCTCCCTAGTAACTGGGACTACAGGAGCACACCACCACACTCGGTTTTTTTTTTTTTTTTTTTTTTTTTTGAGACAGAGTCTCGCTTTGTCCCCCAGGCTGGAGTGCAGTGGCACGATCTTGGCTCACTGCAAGCTCCGACTCCCGGGTTCACGCCATTCTCCTGCCTCACCCTCCGGAGTAGCTGGGACTACAGGCGCCCACCACCTCGCCCGGCTAATTTTTCATGTTTTTAGTAGAGATGGGGCTTCACCGTGTTAGCCAGGATGGTCTCGATCTCCTGACCTCGTGATCCACCTGCCTCGGCCTCCCAAAGTGCTGGGATTACAGGCGTAAGCCACCACGCCCGGCCTAATTTTTTTTAATTTTTAGTAAAGACAGGGTTTGGCCATGTTGCCCAGCCTGGTCTCAAACTCCTGAGCTCAGGCAATCCTCCCACCCCAAAGTGTTGAGATTACAAGCGTGAGCCACCATGCCCGACCTTTTTCTTTTTTGAGAAAGTTTTGCTGTGTCCCCTAGGCTGGAATATGCAGTGGCACAATCTGGGCTACCTGCAGCATCCACCTGTCAGGTTCAAGCAATGCTCCCACCTCAACCTCCAGAGTAGCTGGGGACTACAGGCATGAGCCACAACACCCGGCTAATTTTTGCATATTTTTTAGAGATGAGTTCACCTTGTTACCCAGGCTGCTCTCAAACTAAGGAGCTCAAAGTGCTGGGGGGTTACAGGCAAGGGCCACTATGCCTGGCCTTGCAATTCTGCCTTTTTTTTTTTTTCTTTCTTCTTTTTTGAGATGGAGTTTCGCTCTTATTGCCCAGGCTGGAGTGCAATGGCACGATCTTGGCTCACCCCAACCTCCGCTTCCCAGGTTCAAGGGATTCTCTTGCCTCAGCCTCCCAAGTAGCTGGGAATACAGGCATGTGTCACCACGCCCTGCTAATTTTTTGTATTTTTAGTAGAGACGGGGTTTCACCATGTTGGCCATGCTGGTCTCAAACTCCTGACCTCAAGTAATCCACCTGCCTCGGCCTCCCAAGTACTGGGATTACAGGCATGAGTCACTGTGCCCAGCCACAATCCTACTTTTTTTTTTTTTTTTTTTTTTTTTTTTTTGAGACGGAGTCTTGCTCTGTGCCCCAGGCTGGAGTGCAGTGGCGCGATCTCGGCTCACTGCAAGCTCCGCCTCCCGGGTTCACGTCATTCTCCTGCCTCAGCCTCCCGAGTAGCTGGGACTACAGACGCCCGCCACCTCGCCCGGCTAATTTTTCTTGTATTTTTAGTAGAGACGGGGTTTCACCGTGTTATCCAGGATGGTCTCGATCTCCTGACCTCATGATCCGCCCGTCTCGGCCTCCCAAAGTGCTGGGATTACAGGCTTGAGCCACCGCGCCCGGCCACAATCCTACTTTTAAGAATTTTTTTTTTAAACCAGGTCCAGGATTCAGTCTAAACTTCTAAGAATCTGCCTTGAAGGTAAACCTTTAACAATTCAAAGAAGTTCAAGAGTATTAATTGCAGCACTGTTTGTGATCGCAATATGAATGCCTAAATGCTCTCAAGTATGAGTATCTGAATATATGGTACATCCACCAATGGAATATCATGCAGCCCTAGAAATGAATGCAGATCTCTATGAACTCACATGAAGTGATTTCCAAGATACATGGTTAAGTAAAAATACAAACTCCGTCTCAAAAAAAAAAAAAAAATTCTGTGTTTTTAACTTCAGTTATTTAAAATTAAAATAATTTGTAAGCCATTTGGTCTGTGTTATTCTGTTATGGTTGCCTGAGCTAACTAAGGCAGATTGTGGCACTGAAAAGTGAGGTACTGCCATTACAAACAAACAAACAAAAAACTAAAAATGTGAAGCAGCTTTGAAATTGACGAATGAGTAGAGGCTATAAAAATTCTGATGTGCAAGCTGGAAATAATATTAGTAAGGGTGATTCTGGTGAGGTGTCACTGGGGAATGAGGAACATGCTATTGGAAAATGAAGAAAAGACAACCCTTGATATGAAGTGGTGAAGAACTTGGCAGAACTGTATTCTAGCATTTTGTGGAAAGTAGAGCTTGAGAGAGATAAAATTGGGTATTTATCACTAACATCTGTAATTAAAGTGTTAAAGGACACAGGAAGCTTCATTCTTCCTGACTGCTTACAGGAAAATGCAAAAGAGAAGACCTGAACTGCAGAAGAAATATAAAAGAAAACAGAACCAGAACTTGGAGATTTGGAAAATTCTCAGCCTATTCATACTGCAAAAATTACAAAACTTGTACTGAAGAGAATCCTGAATGTGTGGCTGAACAATCATTTGATAAAGAGATCATCAGTGGGATTTATGGACTATATCAGCCATCTTAACAGAAGTGAGGAGAGAGACTGGATTATACTAGAAGAGACACTGCCACTTACACTGTGCCACCTAAAATGGACAGAGAAGACAGAACAGGTAAGGCTGTCACACTTCATAGATTTTATAAGAAGGAGACACAGAAATAATCACTGTGAAAGTGCACTGGCAGTTAAGGATGGTTTCATACCTGCCATGCTCTGCAGGATCCATGGGAACAGAAGATACCCTTGGAGGAGCATCTTACTAACAGGGGCTGGGACCAATCTAGATGACTTATCTCATACAGAACTTGTTAATGCTATGATCTTAGGAATCTAATCACTAATGTGAGGCAGCCTGCAGTACTGACCTCACCATCCATGACCCTTCTTCACAGATGCCCAGACTCAGGCAACCATGAAGTTGTAATCAGAACCTGTAGGTTTAATTTCAGACCCGCAGGATGGCATCCAAAGCCAATCCATGAGACATTACAACCTCTGCAAGGCATTTAGGACAAATCTGATGATCCTTAGTGTCAGTGCCAATAATTAAAGATGGCAACCTATGAGCTAAATGGTAACACTCATACCCTTACTTTCATAGGGTGTCTCCCCAGTGTAAATTCTTTCATTTCAAGTCTACTTAGGTGTGACGAAACAGCAAATGCTTTCCCACATTCTTTACATATGAAGGGTTTCTCTCCGGTATGAGTTCGCAGGTGAACATTAAGGGGTGAGGAATACATAAATGCTTTACCACGTATCTTGCATACAAAGGGCCTTTCTCCACTGTGAGTTTTCAAATGTTTACTATGATCAGAAGTAATGAAGGTCTTCCCACATTCAACACATTCATAAGGCTTCTCTCCTGTGTGAATTCTTCTATGTTGAGTAAGCGTTGAAGATCTATTGAAGGCTTTTCCACATTCCTTACACTGATAGGGTTTCTCTCCAGTGTGATTTCGTATGTGTATAGCAAGGCCTGTGTATTGAGTGAAGGCTTGGCCACATTCCTTACATTCATAGGGTTTTATTCCAGTGTGAGTTCTTACATGTTGAGTAAGGTGAGTTGATCTAGTGAAGGCTTTCCCACATTCTGTACATTTGTGTGGTTTTATTCCAGTGTGAATCTGAACATGAACATTAAAGGATGAGGAATTTCTAAAGGATCTTCCACATTCTTTACATTCAAAGGACTTCTCTCCTTTATGAGTTTTCACATGTGCAGAAAGTTGAGAAAAATTAGTAGAGGATTTCCCACAATTCTTAGTCTTTTTAGATTTCTTTCCAGTATGAACTGTTACACACTGCTTTAGGTGTGAGGAAGGTGTGATGGCTCTCCCACATTCCTGAAATTCACAGAGTTTCTGTCCAATGTGGATTCCCGTGTGATTATCAAGGCTCACAAAATACTTAAAGCCTTTTATACATTCCTTACATTTGTATGGTTGTCTTGCATTGAGAATTCCAAGATGTACAGCAAGGCCTGGAGTTAAGGTGAAGAATTTTCCACATGGATTAAATTTGGAAAGTTCCTGTCCAATAGAGGCTTCCTTGTGCACACTGAGGACGTCATTTCCATAACAATTATCCTCAGAAGTGTTCCCTCCATTTTGAGCTCTCATCTGTGTCTTAAGGCAAAACTGTTCACTGAAGACCTCTCCACAATTCTCACAGAGTTTCCATCCACTGTAGTTTCTTGTCTGCTGAGGAGGGGATAAAGGATTTAAAATGTTTTCAGACATATTAAAAGATTTCACCCATCTGAACACGGAAACATTATTTTGGTGACAATTATCATTTTACTTTTTAATATTTAATTTTTTTTTCATTTCCTACCTTCTTGGTTTCTTCCAGATTGAATGATGGATCTTTTGCTAGAATTTTATGCCACTGGCTCTAAATTATTTAAAAAACAAAAACAAAACAAAACAAGAAAAACTGTCTTCTTTTAATTGTCGGGGGTGATTTCAGACAGGTTCTCACTCTGTCATCCAGGCTGGGTACCATGGCACAATCACAGTGCACTGTGGTCTTAATCTCCCAGGCTCAAGCCATCATCCTGCCTCAGTGCTCCAAGGAGCTTGGACTACAGTTGCATGCTAATGCACCCTGCTAATTTTTTATTTTTTGTAGAGACAGGGTCTTCCTGTTGCCCAGGCTGGTCTCGATCTCCTAGACTCAAGCAATTCTCCTGCCTCAGCTTCCCAAAGTGCTGGGATTACAGGCGTCAGCCACTGTACCCAACCAAATAGTGTAGATTTTACATTTTTAGTAGAGACAGAGTTTCACCATGTTGACCAGGCTGGACTTAAACTCCTGACCTCAAGTGATCCACCCACCTCAACCTCCCATAGTATTGGGACTACAGGCATGAGCCACCACATCCAGCCTCTTTTTTTTTTTTTTTTTTTTTTTTTTTTTTTTTTTTTTTGAGACGGAGTCTCACGCTGTTGCCCAGGCTGGAGTGCAGTGGCGCGATCTCGGCTCACTGCAAGCTCCGCCTCCCGGGTTCCCGCCATTCTCCTGCCTCAGCCTCCTGAGTAGCTGGGACTACAGGCGCCCGCCACCGCGCCCGGCCAATTTTTTGTATTTTTAGTAGAGACGGGGTTTCACTGTGGTCTCGATCTCCTGACCTTGTGATCCGCCCGCCTCGGCCTCCCAAAGTGCTGGGATTACAGGCTTGAGCCACCGCGCCCGGCCCAGCCTCTTTTTAAAATCAGAGATGGGATCTTGTTATACTGCCTAGGCTGGTCTCGAACTACTGGGCTCAAATGATCCTCTCAGCTTAGCCTCCCAAGTAGTTGGGATTACAGAAGTAAGTCATAGCTCTGATGATGCTATTTCCCAGAATGGAATTCTCAATCTTTTCTGAGAGGAAACTAAGAAATATCACTCATGAATCTTACCATTTGTATCCCATTGAATATTGGATTCTTCAAAAAACCCTGCTGAAGTGATGACCCTTTGATTCTAGGTTGTATTTCCCATTCTGAAGTTAAGCAGAAAAAGAAATATAAGGGTTTATAGAAGAAATGTTTAAAACGATGAGTATTTGTATTTGTTTTCAAATTGAACACAGTAATAAAAGATAAGCCAGAGAACTTTGAGGATTTTGACATGTCAAAAATTTGGCTATAAGGACGTGGGGTTTATTACACAACTGATGTATTTAGATAGTTTACTACAAACTGCTTCTGTGAAAAATAAAACGATGGGGAACAGTAAGAGAAGATTATCAGGAAAGGAAAGTAGGAAAGATCGGGATAAATAATAGGTATCAAAATGATAAACTTAAAAAAAAAGACAGAACAGGTAGTTTTGTTAGGTCATAGAAATGTTTGACTACATGGAAAATAAAAGTCAGAGATATCCGAAATTCTCAGAAAAATAGCTTAAATCTTCTGAGGTAAAATGGATCTTTAAAAATCTTTTTTTATTTTTATTTTTATTGTATTTTTTTTTTTTTTTTGAGATGGAGTCTCACTCTCTCGCACAGGCTAGAGTGCTGTGATGCAACCTCGGTTCACTGCAACCTCTGCCTCTCAGGTTCAACTGATTCTACTGCCTCAGCCTCCCAAGCGGCTGGGACTACACGGATGTGCCACCATACCCAGCTAATTTTCTGCATTTTTAGTAGAGAAGGGGATTCACTGTGTTAGCCAGGCTGGTCTTGATTTCTTGACCTCATGATCTGCCCACCTTGCCTTCCCAAAGTGCTGGGATTACAAGCGTGAACCACCATGCCTGGCCTAGTCTTTATTTTTACATTTTTTTTTTTTTTTAAGAGACGAGGTCTCACAATATTGTCCATCCTAGTATCAAACTCCCATGCTCAAGCACTTCTCTGACCTCAGTCTCCCAAGTATCTGGGACTAGAGGTGCAGGCCACCATGCCAAGCAAAGTGATGTTACTCTTACCCACAGAGGCCAGATTCATGTAGTTCTCCAGCATCACATCTCTGTTATATTTCTCAGCTGTGTCCAGTAAAGCCCACTCCTCTGGGGTGAAGTCCACAGCCACATCATCAAACGTCACTGAATCCTAAGTCATCACACACATGCTGGTTTGAGCCAATGAACACTTCCACCAATGCTCACTGGAGAATGATGAAGGGGAAACTTATACTCACTTATATGTGGTTCTGAGATCTCCCAATATATACTCCAGGGTTTAATGTCTCAGGAACTCTTGTGTCTAAACAATCAAGGTGGACCTCCTATGGGCATATGCCTTGAACAGCACATTTTAAATTTTTTTTTAAATCTTTTTTTGTTTGATCTATTTTTAATTTTTAAATATTTTTATTCTTAAATTTTAAATTTTTATTTTGATGAGAACAGTACTTCCTAAGCATGAATTTTTATCTATCTATCTATCCAATCTGTTTATTTATTTATATATAACGACAGGGTCCCACTGTGTCACACAGGCACAATTGCTGCTTACTGCAGCTTCGATCTCCTGGGCTGAAGTGCTCCTCCCACCTCTGCCTCCTGAGTAGTTGGAATTGCAGGCATGAGCCATTGCACACTGCTTACACTTTATCTCAGCACAACCAGGTTAGGAGCTCTTCCTGTCCCATTGGTCTCTATGCAGCACCCTCCTGAGCACACTGCATATATCTGATAAATGCTGATAAGTGAATAACTTGATAAAAGGACACTTTCATCTGCTTTATCATCTGTCACCACACCCAGTAATGTAAAAAAGATGCAGTTGGTACCATCAAGGTCAAGCTTAAGTAGTAATTACTGAGCTACTGGGATGATTTTCAAGTTAACACTTTATGTACAGGAGACTTCATTCTCTGGGGAAATTCATCTGGGGACTCAGTCCTTGAGTAAGGCTTCATTTGCTCTAAGAAAACTCCGGAGATGAGTCTGTCTAGAAGGAAATGTGTCTACTGGATGTAAGTATGTCATTTTGTATAATGGTACATTGTCTGTTTACCTGATAAGAATTTGCCAGGTAGTCCTCCACCATCGTTCCTACCTTTGTCTTTTCTTCAAAAGGGCAGATTGGTTCCCTGGAAAAACACCTTAGTGGAAAATTAAGAAGGCATTGAGAAGCCAGAGCTGCCCATCCTAACCACATTCTCATGCCTAGAAGTCATTCCATCCTAGCTTGAAATTCCCATATATTCCTGCACACTCGAGAAAACTGTACACACACAACACTGCCATGAAATGCCATAATAGTCCTGTGTCAGCTAGACCCAGAAAAGCAGATGTGGGCCGAGCTGCCTGTTGGGTAAAGGGTAATAGTTTCATTTTACAAGAAAACTTACACCCTGAAAAATGTGACTCTCTATCTGCCCATAGTAGTAACACTCACAAAGCTTATGTAGCATTTCCGAAGGCACACGAACCAGGGCTGAATTCTAAAACTGCATCCTGGCTGGGCACAGTGGCTCATGCCTGTAATCCCAATACTTTGGGAAGCCAACGTGGGCAAATCACTTGAGGTCAGGCATTCAAGACCAGCCTGGCCAACATGACAAAACCCCATCTGTACTAAAAAAATAAAAATAAAAAAAAAAATAAAATAAAATTACAGGAGGCTGAGGTAGAGACTTGCTTGAACCAGGGAAGCAGAGGTTGCAGAGAGTTGAAGTCGTGTCACTGTACTACAGCCTGGGTAACAGAGTGAGACTCCATTTAACTAACAAACAAACAAACAAACAATATTAGCCAGACCTGGTGACGCGTGCTTGTGGTCCCATCTACATGGGAGACTGAGGCAAGAGAATTGCTTCAACCCAAAAGGCAGAGGTTGCAGTGAGCTGAGATTGCATCAATGCACTCCAACCTGGGTGACAGAGCAATATTCTGTCTCCAATAAATAAATAAATAAATAAATAAAACAAAACAAAACAAAATAGTATTCTACATCTCACTTTGATTCCTCCTAAAAGAACCACCAGTGGCCAGGTGTGGTGGCTCACACCTATAATCCCAACACTTTGGCAGGCCAAGGCGGGCAAATCACCTGAGGTCGGGAGTTCAAGATTAGCCTGACCAACATTAAGAAACGCGTCTCTAATAAAAATACAAAATTAGCCTGTAATCTCAGCAACTAGGAAGGCTGAGGCAGGAGAATCGCTTGAACCCAGGAGGCAGAGGTTGCGTTGAGCCGAGATTGCGCCGTTGCACTCCAGCCTGGGCAACAAGAAACTCCGTCTCGAAAAAACAACCAAAGAAAAACCAGTGGCATGCCTGCTCAGGCCCAGCTCACTGGACTCTTACGTTGTGAAGTGTGACCTAAATCAGAATCTCTGAAAAAGAGCATCAACAAGGACTTACCATGGGACAAATCAATGACTGCCATGCTCTGAAGCTGATGGCCTCAATGCTGTCTTCCTTGATGCCAGGCATGAGTCACTGTGCCCAACCAGAATGCTGTTTTAGAATTCAGTCCTGGTTTGTGTGCCTTCGGAAACGCTACATAAGCTTCATGAGTGTTACTACTACGGGCAGATAGAGAGTCATATTTTTCAGGGTGTAAGTTTTCTTGTAAAATGAAACTATTACCCTTTACACAACAGGCAGCTCGGCCCACATCTGCTTTTCTGGGTGTAGCTGACACAGGACTACTACCTTTGTCTTTTCTTCAAAAGGGCAGATTGGTTCCTGGAAAAAAACCCTAGTGGAAAAGTAAGTCACTTCAGGGTAACTTACGAATCTAGGTCAATAGAGGCAATCTCCATTCCTCTTTGTATGGGTTATTTGAGGTCCTGTTCATATCAATCATCAAACAACAAGCATCAAACATCAGTCACTGAATATTATGCATGAGCTTTCTCTCTGCAGGTGACAGATGTGAAGGCCACCAAAAACTGTACTCAGTATCATCACTCAGTAATGATAGTATTAATAACAGCAACTGACATTTACTGAGGACTAGTGTGTCACAAGTGGCTCTAGTAGCTTTATATATACATGCTCAATTATCATAACCATCCTTCCCAATAGCTATCATTACCTCTATCTATCTATCTACCGAGACAGGGTCTCACTCTGTTGCCCAAGTTGAAGTGCAATGGCACTAACACAGCTCTCTGTAGCCTAGACCTCCCAGGCTCAAGTGATCCTCCCACCTCAGTCTCCTGAATAGGTGGGACCACAGGTGTGCATCACCATGCCTTATTATCATTATATTATTATTATTGAGACACAGTCTCACTCTGTCACCCAGGCTGGAGTGCAATGGCACAATCTCAACTCATTGTAACCTCTGCCTCCCAGGTTCAAGCGATTATCAGGGCTCAGCCTCCTGAGTAGCTGGGATTAGAGGTATGCATCATGCCTGACTAATTTTTGTATTTTTAGTAGAGACAGGGTTTCGCCATATCAGCCAGGTTGGTCTCAAACTCCTGGCCTCAAGTGATTCTCCCACTTCAGCCCCCAAAGTGACTGGGAATACAGGTGCACACCACTGTGTTGGGAAAAGAAAGAGAGATCAGATTGTTACTGTGTCTATGTAGAAAAGGAAGACATAAGAAACTCCATTTTGATCTGTACCAAGAAAAATTGTTTCTTCTTTGAGATGCTGTTAACTTGTAACTTTAGCCCCAACCCTGTGCTCACAGAAACATGTGCTGTAATGAATCAAAGTTTAATGGATTTAGGGCTGTGCAGGATGTGCCTTGTTAACAATATGTTTGCAGTAAGTATGCTTGGTAAAAGTAATCGCCATTCTCCATTCTCTATTAAACAGGGGCACAATGTACTGAGGAAAGCCACAGGGACCTCTGCCCACAAAAGCCTGGGTATTGTCCAAGGTTTCCCCCTACTGAAACAGCCTGAGATACGGCCTCATGGGAAAAGAAAGACTTTACCATCCCCCAGCCCAACACCCATAAAGGGTCTGTGCTGAGGAGTAGTAGTGAAAGAGGGAGGCCTCTTTGCAGTTAAGAGGAAGGCTTCTGTCTCCTGCTCCTCTCTGGGAATGGAATGTCTCGATGTAAAGCTTAGCATTCCCATTCATTCTATTCTGAGATAGGAGAAACTGCCCTGTGGCTGGAGGTGAGATATGCTGGCAGCAATACTGCTCTGTTACTCTTTGCTACACTGAGATGTTTGGGTAAAGAGAAACATAAATCTAGCCTATGTGCACATCCAGGCACAGTACCTTTCCTTGAACTTATTCATGATACAGATTCCTTTGCTCGCATGTTTCCCTGCTGATCTTCTCCCCACCTGTTGCCCTGCTACACTCCTCTTGCTAAGATAGTAAAAATAATAATAAATACTGAGGGAACTCACAGGCCAGCGCCATTGCGGGTCCTCTGTATGCTGAGTGCCAGTCCCCTGGGCCCACTGTTCTTTCTCTATACTTTGTCTCTGTGTCTTATTTCTTTTCTCAGTCTCTCATCCCACCGGATGAGAAATATCCACAGGTGTGGAGGGGCTGGCCCCCTTCACCACTGGGTCTAATTTTTTGTATTTTTAGTAGAGACAAGGTTTCACCAGGTTGCCCACGCTGGTCTCAAACTCCTGGGCTCAAACAATCCTCCTGCCTTGGCCTCCCAAAGTGCTGGGATAAGAAGCTTGAGCCACCATGCCTGGCTCATTACTTCTATTTAATAATGAAAAAATCCTACATTCAAATAACCCTAATAATTAGTCTGATATTTGTCCTTGGAGCCTGATCTCCTGTGGATGCTGTTACTCCCCAATATGACCAGAAGGCAGTTCAGACCTGCACAGAACAATTCAGTAACTTCATTATGTACCTAAGATGACTGAAGCTGCAGGCGGGCAGATCACCTGCGGTAAGGAGTTCGAGACCATCCTGACAAACATGACAAAACACTGTCTCTATGGCAAAACCCTGTTTCACCATGTTGGCGAGGCTGGTCTCGAACCCCTGACCTCAGGTGATCCACCTGCCTCGGCTTCCCAAAGTGTTGGGATTACAGGCGTCAGCCAGCGCTTCTGGCCTGCCTTTCTTAAGTAGAAAGGCTTGTAGCTGGTAACAACTAGAAAACAAATAACGTCCAAGAAAATAAAAATTAAAAACTAAAGGCTTACAATCTACACGTGTTCATATTTACATACAGAAATAGGCATACCTTCAACAACTATGTTTTTTCCATCCAAATGTAATGTGTCAAAAATAAGTAAAGGACACCAAGACAATGCCAGATTCTCAGATAAGACATTTTTTAGCAAATAAACGGAAGTCAGAGTCCTCTTGAAACCAGTTTAATGCCGATGCTCACCAGGAACACGCCCGACGCGGGAGGATGCGGGGCCAGAGCCAACCTCACTAAAATGGCAGACATCCTTTTCCTTTCGGAAAGAAAAATATTCACAAAGGTTGCTTTCCAAGCTTTTGAAGAGGGGAGCACAGCGGACGAAAGCACTCCAGAAAACACCGCGCGGACTCGGGACAAACACTTCCCGACGCGGCTCCTGACGTGGACCGGCTGAGAGGACCAACAACCCCTAGAGAAGCTAGTGAAACAAGCAGGATCCGAGAGGCTCCTGGGCGACCGCGCCCAATCCTTCCTTTACCGCACCCCCCACCCACACCCCCTCTTATCTCCTGGACCCCCAAGCAGGCGGAACTCACCACAGCAGGGGTGGACTCCACCAGGATAAACGCGAAACAGCACTGACCAAAGGTAGCCAGCGCGGGAAAAGATGGTGGCGGCGCGCTGACATCACTTCCGCTAGGAGCCTCGGGAGGGGCGGAGCTTCCGGGATCCAGTTTCAGCCAGGTAGGACCAGGTTGTTAGAAATGCTTGTTCCCCAGTGCCTTAAAGAAATAGCACTTGGACATAAACTTAATTTCCTCAGCAAGCCTATTTTACTTTTGGCAGAACAGGTACACTCGCCAGCAGTTTTGCCACTAGAGTACACTAAACAAAGGAAACAGGGTCATTTATAACCTGACGCGTCCACCTTGCTGCAGTGTCTGGTTTCCATTGGCTATAACGGAACATCACATTCTGTATTTGTCCCCATTGGCTACCAAGTTAGAACTTTTTTTGTTGTTGTTGTTTGTTTTTGGTTTTGAGACGGAGTCTCCCCCTGTGGCCCAGGCTGGAGTGCAGTGGCGTAATCTCGGCTCACTGCAAGCTCCGCCTCCCGGGTTCAGGCCATTCTCCTGCCTCAGCCTCCCGTGTAGCTGGGACTACAGGTGCCCGCCACCACGCCCGGCTAATTTTTTGTATTTTCAGTAGAGACGGGGTTTCACCGTGTTAGCCAGGGTGGTCTTGATCTCCTGACCTTGTGATCTACCCGCCTCGGCCTCCCAAAGTGCTGGGATTACAGACGTGAGCCACTGCGTCTGGCCTGTACGGTTGTCTTGCATTGAGAACTTCAAGATGTACAATAAGGCCTGGAGTTAGGGTGAAGACTTTTCCACATGGATTAAATTTGGAAAGTTCCTGTCCAATAGAGGCTTCCTTGTGCACACTGAGGACGTCTTTTCCATAACAATTACCCTCAGAAGTGTTCCCTCCATTCTGAGCTCTCATGTGTGTCTTAAGGCAAAACTGTTCACTGAAGACCTCTCCACAATTCTCACACAGTTTCCATCCACTGTAGTTTCTTGTCTGCTGAGGAGGGGATAAAGGATTTAAAACATTTTCAGAGATATTAAGAGATTTCACCCACCTGAACACAGAAACATTATTTTGATGACACTTATTTTACTTTTCAATTTTTTTTTTTTTTTTTGAGACAGAGTCTTGTTCTATCTCCCAGGCTGTAGTGCAGTGACACAATCTGGGCTAACTGCAACCTCCACCTCCCAGGCTCAAGCAATCCTCATGCCGCAGTCTCCCAAGTAGCTGGGAATACAGGTGCGTGCTACTGCACCTAGATAATTTTTCTATTTTTTTGTAGAGGCAGGGTTTTGCCAAGTTGCCCAGGCTGGTCTCAAACTCCTGCGTTCAGGTGATCTGCCTGCCTTAGCCTCTCAAAGTGGTAAGACTACAGGCGTGACCCATGCTGCCCAGCATGTTTTACTTTTTTCAGAGTTGGGATTTCACTCCATTGCCTGGGTTATAGTGCACTGGTGTGATGATGGCTCACTGTAACCTCAACCTCCTGGCTGGCTTCAAGTGATCATCCTGCCTTAGCTTCCTGTGTAGCTAGGACCATCAATATGCACCATCATGCCTGGCCTATCTATCTATCTATCTATCTATGTATGAGATGGAGTCTCACTCCATCTGGAGTGCAGTGGCACAATCTTGGCTCACTACAATTTCCACCTCCTGTGTTCAAGCAATTCTTGTGCCTCAGCCTCATGAGTAGCTGGGATTACAGGCATGTGCCACCATGCCCAGCTAAGTTTTGTATTTTTAGTAGAGACAGGATTTCACCATGTTGGCCAGGCTGGTCTCGAACTCCTGACCTCAAGTGATCTGTCCATCTCAGCCCCCCAAAGTGCTGGGATTACAGGCGTAAGCCACTGTGCCTGGCCAGCTGTTTTTCTTTTTTCTTTTTTTTTTTTTTTTTTTGAGACGGAGTCTTGCTCTGTTGCCCAGGCTGGACTGCAGTGGCCAGATCTCAGCTCACTGCAAGCTCCGCCTCCCAGGTTTACGCCATTCTCCTGCCTCAGCCTCCCGAGCAGCTGGGACTACAGGCGCCCACCACCTCGCCTGGCTAGATTTTTGTATTTTTTAGTAGAGACAGGGTTTCGCCGTGTTAGCCAGGATGGTCTCGATCTCCTGACCTCGTGATCCGCCCGTCTCGGCCTCCCAAAGTGCTGGGATTACAGGCTTGAGCCACCGCGCCCGGCCAAGCCAGCTGTTTTTCTAAATGTAGTATGTTTACTGAAACGAAGGAGTACAACAGTTGGCACTTGGTGTACAACTAATGAAGATAATGGTTTTATTTCTATGCCAATTTGAAAAAACAGCCAGAATCACTCCACACCATTGCCTCCAGACTGCATAAATTCGCCTTCATGTTCACTGCCAAAATATAGTCCTCAGTGGTCCTGACATTGTAAAAAGCATCACACTGGTTGACTATGTGGCCTTTTTTTTTTTTTTTTTTTTGAGACGGAGTCTGGCTCTGTCACCCAGGCTGGAGTGCAGTGGCGCGATCTCGGCTCACTGCAAGCTCCGCCTCCCGGGTTTACACCATTCTCCTGCCTCAGCCTCCTGAGTAGCTGGGACTACAGGCGCCCGCCACCTCGCCCGGCTAGTTTTTTGTATTTTTTAGTAGAGACGGGGTTTCACCGTGTTAGCCAGGATGGTCTCGATCTCCTGACCTCGTGATCCGCCCGTCTCGGCCTCCCAAAGTGCTGGGATTACAGGCTTGAGCCACCGCGCCCGGCCAAGCCAGCTGTTTTTCTAAATGTAGTATGTTTACTGAAACGAAGGAGTACAACAGTTGGCACTTGGTGTACAACTAATGAAGATAATGTTTTTATTTCTATGCCAATTTGAAAAAACAGCCAGAATCACTCCACACCATTGCCTCCAGACTGCATAAATTCGCCTTCATGTTCACTGCCAAAATATAGTCCTCAGTGGTCCTGACATTGTAAAAAGCATCACACTGGTTGACTATGTGGCCTTTTTTTTTTTTTTTTTTTGAGACGGAGTCTGGCTCTGTCACCCAGGCTGGAGTGCAGTGGCGCGATCTCGGCTCACTGCAAGCTCCGCCTCCCGGGTTTACGCCATTCTCCTGCCTCAGCCTCCTGAGTAGCTGGGACTACAGGCGCCCGCCACCTCGCCCGGCTAGTTTTTTGTATTTTTTAGTAGAGACGGGGTTTCACCGTGTTAGCCAGGATGGTCTCGATCTCCTGACCTCATGATCCGCCCGTCTCGGCCTCCCAAAGTGCTGGGATTACAGGCTTGAGCCACCGCGCTCGGCCTTTTTTTTTTTTTTTTTTTTTTTTTTTTAAGATGGAGTCTCACTCCTGTCACCCAGGGTGAAATGCAGTGGCACGAACTGTGCTTACTGCAACCTCCACCTGCCGGGTTCAAGCGATTTTCCTGCCTCATCTTCCCAAGTAGTTGGGATTACAGTTGCCCCCCACCATTCCTGGCTAATTTTCATTTTGTTTCGTTTTGTTTTTGTTTTTGTTTGTTTTTGTTTTTTGAGACAGAGTCTCACTGTGTCACCAGGCTGGAGTGCAGTAGTGTGATATCAGCTCACTGCAACCTCCACCTCCTGGGTTCAAGTCATCCTCCTGCCTCAGCTTCCCAAGTAGCTGGGACTACAGGTGCACAGCACCACGCCCAGCTAACTTTTTGTATTTTTAGTAGAGACGGGGTTTCACCATGTTGGCTAGGATAGTCTCGATCACTCGACCTTATGATCTGCCCACCTTGGCCTCTGAAAGTGCTGGGATTACAGGCATCAGCCACCGTGCCCAGCCAATTTTCTTTTGTATTTTTAGTAGAGATGGGGTTTCACCGTGTTGGCCAGGCTGGTCTCAAACTCCTAACCCCAGGTGATCCACTTGCCTCGGCCTCCAAAAGTGCTGAGATTTCAGGTGTGAGCCACTCTACCGGCCTGTGGACTTTTTTTTTTTTTTTTTTTTTTTTTTAAAGAGACAAGGTCTTGCTGTGTTGCCCAGGTTGGAACACAGTGGCACCATCATAGGTCATCGCTGCCTCCAACTCCTGGGCTCAAGTGATCCTCTTGCCTCTGCCTTCTTAGTAGCTGGGACCACAGGTGCTGCTACCATGCCCGACTGCTTGGTTTTGTTTTTTTAACTTTTAGTAGAGACAACGTCTTGTTGTTACCCAGGCTCAAAACTCCTGGGTTCAACTGATCCTCCTGCCTAGGCCTCCCAGGTAGCTAGGACTACAGGTATATGCCACTAGCACACCCAACTATTTTTTAAGTTTTTTGTAGAGATGGGTTTCACTATATCACGCAGGCTGGTCTCAAATTCCTTACCTCAAGCAATCCTCCCACCTCAGCCTTCCAAAGTAGTGGGATTATAGGCATGAGCCACCATGCTCAGCTAATATTTTATTTTTAATGGACAAATGAAAATCATATTTGAAATGTGTGTACATTGTCAAAGGCCTAAATCCAACTAATTAACTAATATACATTATCTCACATATTTAACTTTATGGGGTGAGAACATTACTCTTAGCAATTTTCAATGATACAATATATTGTTTTTAATTGTAGCCATTATGTCGTATAATATAGCTCTTGCCCTTATTCCTTCTATCTGAAATTTTGACCAACATCTCCCCAACCTATACCCCTAAGCCCCTGGTAACTACCATTCTCTCTCTCCTTCTATAAATCCAACTTTTTTAGATTACACATACAAGGGAGATCATCTGGTATTTGTTTTCTATACCTGGCTTATTTCAGTTAACATATTTTCCTGCAGGTCCATCCATGTTGTTGCAAATGACAATGTTTCCTTCTAAAACATACACCACTTTTGAATGTGCTTTGTTCAGTCTACAAAGTCACCTATAAGACCTTCCGTTTCAAGTGGGATCACAGCAAGAAAGTGCCTTGCAGGCCGGGCGAGGTGCCTCATGCCTTTAATCCCAGCACTTTGGGAGGCCGAGGTGGGTGGATCACCTGAGGTTGGGAGTTCAAAACCAGCCTGGCCAACATGGTGAAACCCCATCTCTACTAAAAATACAAATATGAGCTGGGCATGATGGCGCATGCCTGTAATCCCAGCTACTTGAGAGGCCAAGGCAGGAGAATTGATTGAACCCTGGTGGCAGAGGTTGCAGTGAGCTGAGATTGCACCATTGCACTCCAGTCTGGGTGACAGAGCAAAACTCTGTCTCAAAAAACAAAAAACAAAAAAAAAAGGAAAGTGCCTTGCATCAAGTTCAGGCTGCTCTATAGGATTCTCAAGCACTTAGTCCAAATGATCTAGCAGATCCAATCACACTCAATGACTCCGTAGCATTCTCTGGCAAGCACCAATAGGAGACTCACAGCACAGTAGTGTGGAGCAAATCTATGCCATCTTCTGCAGGAAACTACCCTCCTTTTGAGAAACACCTTGGCTCTGGTACAAGGTAGAAAAAAACTAACTGTAGAAAAACAAGTGATCTTAAGATTATCTTTGTGACATTGATCCATATCATTGTATCTACCTTTACTACTTCATTTGCTGGACAGCATTCCAGTAGCATAATTATGCCACAATTTACCCATTCTGTTGATCTCATCTGAGTAATTTCCAATTGAGGATTACTTCAAATAATGCTGGTGAAATGTCTTTACTGCTATCTTGATGCACACTGAAGCCATTACTCTTATGTTAGAGAGCATGTACTTGTACAAATTTAGTAGATGTTGCCAACAGTTTTTGAAATTTTCTGTAATACTCTCTGCAACCAGCAAAATATGCACATCCTCATCAGCCTTATCTTCAGAACATAGCATACCTTTTTTTTTTTTTTTTTTTTTTTGAGACAGAGTCTCGCTCTGTCACCCAGGCTGGAGTGCAGTGGCCGGATCTCAGCTCACTGTAAGCTCTGCCTCCCGGGTTCATGCCATTCTCCTGCCTCAGCCTCCCGAGTAGCTGGGACTACAGGCGCCCGCCACCTCGCCCGGCTAGTTTTTTGTATTTTTTAGTAGAGACGGGGTTTCACCGTGTTAGCCAGGATGGTCTCGATCTCCTGACCTCGTGATCCACCTGTCTCGGCCTCCCAAAGTGCTGGGATTACAGGCTTGAGCCACCGCGCCCGGCCAGAACATAACATTTTTAAATCTATGTCTCTAGCTCACTGGGACCCCTAAGTGACAAATACAGACGGTAATGTGGGTATTTCTTTCTTTTTTTTTTTTTTTGTTTGTTTTTGTTTTTTGAGATGGAGTCTTGCTCTGTCACCCAGGCTGGAGTGCAGTGGTGTGATCTTGGCTCACTGCAACCTCTGCCTCCTGGGTTCAAGCAGTTCTCTACCTCAGCCTCTCCAGCAGCTGGGATTACAGGTGCCCATGACTACGCACAGCTAATCTTTGTATTTTTAGTAGAGACAGGGTTTCACCATCGTGGACAGGCTGGTCTTGAACTCCTAACCTCATGATTCACTCTCCTCGGCCTCCCAAAGTGCAGGGATTACAGGCGTGAGCCACCGTGCTCAGCCCAATGTGGGTATTTTTTTTGAGACAGAGTCTCGCTCTGTCGCCCAGGCTGGAGTGCAGTGGCGCGATCTCGGCTCACTGCAAGCTCCGCCACCCAGGTTCACACCATTCTCCTGCCTCAGCCTCCTGAGTAGCTGGGACTACAGGTGCCCACCACCACGCCCAGCTAATTTTTTTGTATTTTTAATAGAGACGGGGTTTCACCGTGGTCTCGATCTCCTGACCTCGTGATCCACCCACCTCAGCCTCCTAAAGTGCTGGGATTACAGGTGTGAGCCACCGCGCCCAGCCCGATGTGGGTATTTCTAAGCCTCATGGTTCCTTCAGAGCTTTCCGGCAGCCCATGTCGGCAGGGGAGTCTTCTGGTTTCATTTACCCATGGAGTGAGTAGATATGTCGGTCACATAGGAGTCTCACATAGGACTGGTTACTCTGTGCATTTCTTCTCAGAAATGGAGTCCTACTTTGGGTAGGAAGAACCCAGAGTTGGACTGAATACCACGAAGAGCCTTGCCCCTCCATATATGAACACATATTTGCTAAGATTGATAATTAAGTGAATTTTCACGTAGAACTTATTTTCAAGTGCTCAGTCAGCCACTGATTCTGATTCTTTCAATTAATTTCCTACTCATGAAAATAAAGCATATTCATGCTTTCTTCTGTCTTCTCTTGGTTTACATCATTCAATTAGACATCACTTATTTTTTCTGTAGTTATAATGTTGAAGATTAGATTCATCCCTCATTTTAGCCCCCAAAGAAAATTCTATCAGACCTAAGAAAAACCATTGATGTACTCACCTCTCACTGTAGATATGTAATCAGCCAATTTATACGATGCTTTCCTTACCTCCTACTCCCTGTCCTTTCAATATAGCTAATTTAGACACCATCTTTTTGGTCTCACCTTAAATAGAACTCACTTTTCTTACATTCATCTACTCCCATATATACACATAGAAAACAATACTGTCCTCTACTTCCAAAACTCTCATCAATTGGTAATAATAAGTCAGGCACAGTGGCTCACGCCTCTAATCCCAGCAGTTTGGGAGGCTGAGGCAGGCGGATCACCTGAGGTCAGGAGTTCAAGACAAACCTGACCAACATGGTGAAATTCCCATCTCTACGAAAAATACAAAAATTAGCCAGGCGTGGTGGCACACGCCTTGTCATCCCAGCTACTTGGGAGGCTGAGACATGAGACTCGCTTGAATCTGGGAGACGGAGGTTGCAGTGAGCAGAGATGGCACCACGGCACTCCAGCCTGGGTGACAGAGAGAGACCCTGTCTCAATAAAATAAATAAATAAATAAAATTGTAATGAAACATTTGCTTGGTTAGACGTCTGCCCCTCCACTAGTTTACAAGTTCCCTAAGAGCAGCCCTTGGTTGGATTTTTTTTTTCATTATGCTTTAATGAACCATTAGCATTTATCACTTTGTAAGAAATACAAAAAATAAAAGAAACATTTAAATACACCATAAGACTACAATCAGAAATATTAAAATGTATGTCTTTCTGAAATAATATGTGACTCTTCAAAAAGTTGATGTGACAGAGAAACAATAGTAACTGGTATAGGTTCAAAGATACTAAAAGCCATAAACTTTAAATGGATCTTAGCTCCCAAGGGTCTATTTTGGAACCATGTGGAGAATTTTGTTTTTTACAAAGTAGATACTGATGACTTTTTTTTTTTTTTTTTTTGAGACACAATCTCGCTCTGTCGCCCAGGCTGGAGTGCAGTGGCGCAATCTCGGCTCACTGCAAGCTGTGCCTCCCGGGTTCACACCATTCTCCTGCCTCAGCCTCCCGTGTAGCTGGTACTACAGGTGCCCGCCACTGCACCCGGCTAGTTTTTTGTATTTTTAGTAGAGACGGGGTTTCACCGTGTTAGCCAGGATGGTCTCGATCTCCTGACCTCGTGATCCACCCGTCTTGGCCTCCCAAAGTGCTGGGATTACAGGCTTGAGCCACCGCACCTGGCCTTTTTTTTTTTTTTTTTTTTGAGACAGTCTCCTTCTGTCGCCCAGGCTGGAATACAGAGGCGCGATCTCAGCTCACTGCAAGTTCCACCTCCCAAGTTCATGTGATTCTCCCGTCTCAGCTGGTGGGATTACAGGTCGCCAGTTTTATTTATTTATTTATTTTATAGTAGAGATGGTGTTTTGCCATGTTGGCCAGGCTGGTCTCGAACTCCTGGCTTCAAGTGAGCCGCCTGCCTCGGCCTTCCAAAGTGCTGGGATTACAGGTGAGAGCCACTGTGCCCGGCCTAAATGACTTTTTTTTTTTTTTCTTGGTTGAAATACAAATATTGTGGTTTTAGTAGACCAGTATCCTTTATCTTTAGAAAATGCATTACCAACTACTTGAAAGTCAAGTATCAATTTCCTGCAATTTTCAACTTAACTCTCAAATAGTTCGCCATAAAAGGTATTTCAGTTTTCTAGGGAGAGGGTGAATGGTAAATTTGATTCTTAATACTAGTGCAACAAAGCCTCCATCCTTTCCCCCTGGGTGCCCGTTTTTGTCTTTTTGTTTAAGAGGCGAGGTCTTGCTCTGTAGCCCAGGCTGGAGTACAATGGTGCGATCATAGCTCACTTTAGTCTCGAACTCTCCGTCTCAAGTGATCCTCCTGCCTCAGCCTTCCGAGCAGCTGGCATACACCACCACGTCTGGCTGGATTTTATTTTTATTTTTATTTTTGTAAGGACGGGGTCTCGCTATTGATGCCTGGGTTGGTCTCGTATCCCCAGGTGGGCCGCTGGTTTGTTTGTTTGCTTGGGGTTTTGTGTGTGTTGTGTTTTTGTTTGTTTTGTTTTTTTGAGACAGAGTCTCGCTCTGTCGCCCAGGCTGGAGTGCAGTGGCACGATCTTGGCTCACTGTAACTTTCTCCTCCTCGGTTCAAGCGATTCTCCTGCCTCAGCCTCCTGAGTAACTGGGATTACAGACGTGCGCCACCACGTCCAGCTAATTTTTCTGTATTTTTAGTAGCGACGAGGTTTTGCCATGTTGGCCAGGCTTGTCTCAAACTCCTGACCTCAGGTGATTTGCCCGCTTCGGTCTCCCTAAGTGCTGGGATTACAGGCCTGAGCCACCGCGCCTGTCCGGCCCCTGTTTTTAAAGTCTGTGGGGAGGTCCAGGCTTACGAAGTTGCAGATCAAAATAGCTTAGCATTCTTATTTTCCTTCAGTAGAAAGACCTGTTTGTGGTCTATGTAATTTTATATTTCCGTAGAGAAATATGCACTCCCTAGACACCTATTAAAGTGTCTTTATAACAGAATGTAAGGCGTAAAAAGTATGTTTATGACACATAAACAAAGAAACATTGTCAGGTGAAACATTTGTTCGCATAACAAGATGCCCCTTTGAACCATCCCTCACCCAATGCTCACCGGAATGCGTGGGAATCGTAGGGTCTGTAAGGCGGGACGATGCTGGCAGACGAGTTAACGTGGCTCAAGCGGAGGAAATTATCTTCCTCACAGAAAAAACGCACAATGGTCTTTCTGGAGGCTTTTGAAGGGAGCACCGTGGGTGAGCGCTGCAATTATCGACCCCGACCTTCACGAGGACCGACAGCCCGAGTGGTCTCGCAGACCTACCTGACACGAGCAGAGCAGGTCAAGCCTCTCTAGGAAGGCCCCTCGGCAGCCTCAGATAAACTTGAACTCTCATCACCTGTTCCACTACCAGTCCACTAACTCTACCACCCCTCCGGGATACCTCAGGCCCCCTCCCTTTCCTACACATCAAGTTCAAGGATTTGCCCCACCCAAGACTGTCAGATTGACTTTACCCATATGCCCAGAGTCAAAACACTAAGATACCTTTTGATCTGGGTAGATACATTCACTGGATGCATAGAGGCCTTTCCCACAAGATCTGAGAAGGCCACCACTGTCATTTCTTCCCTTCTGTCAGACGTAATTCCTCCCTTTGGCCTTCCCACCTCTATACAGTCCGATAATGGACTGGCCTTCATTAGTCAGGTTACTCAAGCAGTCTCCCAGGCCCTTGGCATCCAGTGGAACCTTCATGCCCCTACTATCCTCAATCTTCGGGAAAGGTAGAAAGAACTAATGGTCTTTTAAAAACATACCTCACCAAGCTCAGCCTTCAACTTTTTTTTTTTTTTTTTTTTTTGAGACGGAGTCTCGCTCTGTGGCCCAGGCTGGAGTGCAGTGGCCAGATCTCAGCTCACTGCAAGCTCCGCCTCCCGGGTTTACGCCATTCTCCTGCCTCAGCCTCCCGAGTAGCTGGGACTACAAGCGCCTGCCACCGCGCCCGGCTAGTTTTTTGTATTTTTTTTTAGTAGAGACGGGGTTTCACCGTGTTCGCCAGGATGGTCTCGATCTCCTGACCTCGTGATCCACCCGTCTCGGCCTCCCAGAGTGCTGGGATTACAGGCTTGAGCCACCGCACCCGGCCAGCCTTCAACTTGAAACAGACTGGACAGTACTTTTACCTTTTGCCCTCCTTAGAATTAGAGCCTGTCCTTGAAGCTACAGGGTATATAGTCCATTTGACTATATGGACATACCTTCTTGTTGGGCGTCCCCTCATGCCAGACACCCGCCTCTAGGTGACTATCTTCCAATCTTCCAGCAGGCTAGACAGGAAATTCACCAGGCTGCTAATCTTCTCTTGCCTACTCCAGATTCCCAGCCATACGACGACACCCTAGCTGGATGATCAGTTCTTGTTAAGAATCTGACCCCTCAAACTCTATAACCCTGATGGACTGGACCCTGCTTAGTCATCTATAGTACCCCAACTCCTGTCTGCCTGCAGGACCCTCCCCATTGGGTTCACCATTCCAGAATAAATCTGTGTCTGCCAGACAGCCGCCTGATCTCTCCTCTTTCTCCTACAAGTCGCAAGTAATCTCCCCTACTTCCCTTAAACTCACTAGCAGTAGAACAGTAATAACCCTTATGAGCCTAATACATCCCTTCATTCTATTAGGTCTATTCCTCCTTACCCTACCTTTTGCAACAGGGCTTTACAAAGTCACCCCCACTACTTGGACTGCGCCCCAAAAACTTGTCATCCCTACTGTCTTCTGTCTAATCATACATGTATTCACCATTCTCAACTACTCGTAAATGCCCTGCCCTTGTTTGCTGCCAGTTTACACTTTTCCTCCAAATCATCATAACTGGTATCTCCTGGTTTTATCTCAAATCGCCACCCTTAACTCTATCTTGGAGTGAATAGAAGATCTTCAGTGGCAAGATACACTCCAATTCTTCTATCCTGATGAAGTCCTTTTTTTTTTTTTTTTTTTTTTTTTTTCCTTTTTTACTCACTCTTATCCTTGCCCCCATTCTCCAGTCACTCTCTACCTCTCCCTAGTTACCTCCAGCATGGTACCTCACCCACTCTCTCCTCACTGCCTCCAATCCTTCCCTAGCAAAGAATTGTTACCTATGCGTTTCCTTTTCTTCCTGCTCTTACACAGCTGTCCCCACTCTGCAGGCTGACTGAGCTACCTCTCCTCTCTCCCTGCACCTCCGAACCTCCTTTAATAGCCCTCATCTTTACCTGCCTGAAGAACTTCTTTACTTTCTAGACAGATTTGGTGAGAACTCCCCAGAGATTTCGCACCAAAAAGCTGCCACACTTCTCTGCATCAACTTACGGCACCTTTCTCCTTATGTCAATTCCTCCCCGTCCCCCATATTTGGACCCCTAACCACACAAACAACTATCCCTATTGCGGCTCCTTTATGCTTCTCCCGACAACAGCCTACTGGAATCCCTTTAGGAAACCTTCCATCGTCCAAATATTCCTTTACTCTTTGTCTCCAGAACCAAGCCACACACATCACCAAACAGATGGGAGCATTCCAACGTCACATTACTGATAAGCCCTCTATCATTATTGACAAACTAAAAAACATTGGCAGTCACTATTGTTTAGGAAGACACCTACCCTGCATCTCACTCTATCCTTGGCTACCCTCCCGCTGCTCATCTGACTCTCCTCCTGGCCCCTCCTCTTGCTTGCTTATACCCAGCCCCATGAATAGTAGTGAAAGGCTATTCATAGATACTACGTGCTTTCTTTTTTTTTTTTTTTTTTTTTTTTTGAGACGGAGTCTGGCTCTGTCGCCCGGGCTGGAGTGCAGTGGCCGGATCTCAGCTCACTGCAAGCTCCGCCCCCCGGGTTCCCGCCATTCTCCTGACTCAGCCTCCCGAGTAGCTGACACTACAGGCGCCGCCACCACGCCCGGCTAGTTTTTTGTATTTTTTTTAGTAGAGATGGAGTTTCACCATGTTCGCCAGGATGGTCTCGATCTCCTGACCTCGTGATCCGCCCGCCTCGGCCTCCCAAAGTGCTGGGATTACAGGCTGGAGCCGCCGCGCCCGGCCTGTATATTTCTTAATGAAGAGTGTTGTTTTTACTTCAATCAATCTGGCCTAGTATATGATAACATCAAAACAAACACAGAGCTCAAAAACTTGCTAGTCAGGCAACTAATTACTCTGGACCCTCCTGGCCACTCTCTAACTGGGTATCCTGGCTTATTCCAATTGTTAGTCCTTTAATACCTGTCTTCCTCCTTCTCTTATTCAGGCCTTGGGTCTTCCGATTAATCTCTCAATTCCTACTAAACTGCATCCAGGCTATCACAAATCACTCTATACAACAAATGCTGCTTTTAACAACCACAAAAATCTTACTTCAGTATAATCTCTCCCACTGTAGGTTCCCACACCACCCCTAATCCCGCTCGAAGTAGCCCTGAGGAGCATCACCCATCAGCCCTCCATACTGCCCCCAAAATTTTCACCCCAAGTTTTCACTATTCTTTCTCGTTTTCTTATTAAGAAAATAATAATAATGTTTTTAAAAGACCATTAGTTCTTCCTTAAAGAAAGTAAAGTCCTTTAGGGAAGGTAAGGACTTTCCCTAAAACAGGAAGGTAAGGTCCTCTGAGCTGGCTGCACCATGGTCAAACCATGGTGACATTCCCCAACCTTGAGATAATGTACTTTGTGATATTCCCTGTCCTTGTGAATATGCTTTGTAACATTCCTCCCCACCCTTGTGAATGTACTTTGCAACACCCTCCCTGCTCTTGTGAATGTACTTTGTAACATTCCTCCCAGCCTTTGTGACAATACACCCTCCCTGCCCTTGTGAATGTACTTTGTAACATCCTCCCTACCCTTGAGAATGTACTTCATAACCTCCACCCCTGCCCACAAAAAAAAATTGCCCCTAACTCCACCGCCTACCCCAAACCTATAAGAACCAATGATAATCCCATCACCCTTCACGGACCCCTTTCTTGGACTCAGCCCACTTGCACGCAAGTGAATAAACAGCCTTGCTCACACTAAGCCTGCTCAGGTGGTCTCTTATATGGATGCACGTAATGTTACTGTAAAATGTGATCTCGTGGGGTGCAGTGGCTCGTGCCTGTAATCCCAGCACTTTGGAGGAGGCCGAGGCAGGTGGATCACCTCCCAAAGTGCTGGGATTACATGCATGAGTCACCATGACCAGCCAGGTATTTCTTTACAGCAATTCAAGAACAGACTAAAACACATGACTATTTCCAGGCTATTTTGTACCAACAGTCTAGTTGTCTGTGTACAATGCAACGGTATCTTAATTACTATAGTTTTAATCTTGATATTCATTAGGGCAAGTTCTTCCACCTTTTTTATCAGCTGGGTCTTGATTATCTTTGTCTATTGTTCTTCCATATACCTTTTAGAAACAGTATTTCAAGGGCGGGTGTGGTAGCTCACGTCTGTAATCCCAGCAATTTGGGAGGCCAAGGTGGGTGGATCACCTGAAGTCAGGAGTTGAGCCTGGCCAACATGACGAAACCTCGTCTCTACAGAAAAAATACAAAAACTTAGCCGGGTGTGATGGTGCATGCCTGTGATCCCAGCTACTTGGGAGGCTGAGGCAGGAGAATCACTTGAACCTGGGAGGTGGAGGTTGCAATGAGTGGAGATTGTGCCACTGAGTTCCAGGCAACAAATTGAGACTCCGTCCCCCACCCCAAAAAAAATTATTATTGCTTCTTTCAGTAATTTCCCATTTGTTTTTTCTATTCTCTCATTCTAGAATGCCTTGTAGCTGGATATTGAAACTTTTTGCTTATCTCATACATTATTTAATTTACATCCTTTCCAGCACTTTTATTTTTAAACTGAATTCTGTGAAACATTCCTTGACTTAATCTTTGAGATCTTTCTTCTTTTTGAATTTGAGTAGCTACTGCTATGAATTTCCCTCTTTTCACTGCTTTCACTGTATCTGTCCATTCAGGCTGCTATAACAAAATACCAGAGACTGGTTGTTAATAAACAACATAAATTTATTTCTCCCAGTTCTGGAGATTAGGTCAAAGATCAAGGTACAGTCAGATTCAGTGTCAGGTGAGGACGCTTTTCCTGGTTCACAGACAGCCATCTTCTTGAAGAAACCAAATACAAAAGTGGCATGAAATATCTTTGGAGTGTCTCCCATGAGGGGGGTAATCCCGTTCTGCAGACCCTCATGACTTCATCATGTCCCAAAGTTCCCAGCTCCTAATACAATCACTTTGGGAGTTAAGATGTCAACATATGCAAGTTGAGGAGACAAAATTTATTTACTTATTTTGAGACAGAGTCCCACTTTGTCCCCTAGGCTGGAGTTCAGTGGCACAATCTTGGCTCACTGCAAGCTCTGCCTCCCATGTTCACACCATTTTCCTGCCTCAGCCTCCAGAGTAGCTGGGACTACAGGTGTCTGCCACCATGCCCAGCTAATTTTTTGTATTTTTTTTTTTTTAGTAGAGACAGGGTTTCACCATGTTAACCAGGATGGTCTCGATCTCCTGACCTTGTGATCCACCCACCTCAGCCTCCCAAAGTGCTGGGATTACAGGTGTTAGCCACCGTGCCTGGCCAAGGAGACAAAATTTAGACCACAGCAACATCTCATAAATTTTGGTATGCCATGTCTTTGTTTTCATTTTTCTCAAGATGTTTTCTAATTTCCCTTGTGAATTCTTCCTTCACCCATTGGTAGATAAGGAGTGTGTTGCTTACAGTAAAAAGTATTTGTGAATTTTCCAGTTTTCCTTGTTTTTCATTTCTTGTTTCATTCTATGTGACTTGAAATGGTACTTTGTATTTCAGTCTTTTACATTGCATTAAGATTTGTTTTGTGGCCTAACATATGGTTTCTCCTGAAAACTATTCCACATACGCTTGAGAAAAATGTGTTCTCTTCTGTTGTTGGGTGGGTTGTGCCTGTTAGAGCCAACTGGTATATAGTACTTGTCCTGTTTCCTTCTTGATATTATGGGTGGCTGTCCTACCTATTAAATTGAAAGTGGTATATTGAGGTCTCCAATTGTTATGCAGAATTGTCTATTTTTCCCTTAATTTTGCCAATATTTACTTCATGTATTTTAGACTCTGATATTTGATACATACAATTTTTTATCTTCTTGATGAATTTTACCTTCTATCAATATATACTGTCATTCACTGTCTCTTCTATCAGTTTTTGACTTCAAGTTTACCTTGTTTGATATTAGTATACCCAGCAAAATTCTCTTTAGGTTACTATTTACATGGAATTATCTTTTTCCATTATTTAACTTTCAAACTTTTTTGTCTTTAGATCTAAAGTGAAGGACGGCCGGGTGTGGCGGCTCACGTCTGTAATCCCAGCACTTTGGGGGGGCCGAGGTGGGCGGATCACCTGAGGTCAGGAGTTTGAGACCAGCCTGGTCAACATGGTAAAACCCTGTCTCTACTAATACTACAAAAATTCGCTGGGCATGGTGGTGGGTGCCTGTAATCTCAACTACTCAGGAGGCTGAGGCAGGGAGAATTGCTGGAACCCAGGAGGTGGAGGTTGCAGTGAGCCAGGATCTTGCCATTGCACTCCAGCCTGGGCGACAGAGCGAGACTTCATCTTAAAAAAAAAAAAAAAAAAAAAAAAAAAAAGGCTGGGCGTGGTGGCTCATGCCTGTAATCCCAGCACTTTGGGAGGCCGAGGCGGGCGAATCAGGAGGTCAGGAGATCAAGACCATCCTGGCTAACATGGTGAAACCCCGTCTCTACTAAAAATCACACAAAAAAGCCGGGCCTGGTGGTGGGCGCCTGTGGTCCCAGCTACTCGGGAGCCTGAGCCAGGAGAATGGCGTGAACCCGGGAGGCGGAGCTTGCAGTGAGCCGAGATCGTGCCACTGCACTCCAGCCTGGGCGACAGAGCGAGACTTCATCTAACATACAGTTGGATTGTGTATTTTTTTTTTTTTTTTTTTTTTTTTTTGAGACGGAGTCTCGCTGTGTCGCCCAGGCTGGAGAGCAGTGGCCGGATCTCAGCTCACTGCAAGCTCCGCCTCCCGGGTTTACACCATTCTCCTGCCTCAGCCTCCCGAGTAGCTGGGACTACAGGCGCCCGCCACCTCGCCTGGCTAGTTTTTTTTTTTGTATATTTTTAGTAGAGACGGGGTTTCACCGGGTTAGCCAGGATGGTCTCGATCTCCTCACTTCGTGATCCGCCCGTCTCGGCCTCCCAAAGTGCTGGGATTACAGGCTTGAGCCACCGCGCCCGGCCTTGGATTGTGTATTTTAATCCATTTTGCCAAAGTATGCCATTAGATTGGAGACGTTATCCCATTTATCTTTCATATAATTAACAATAAAAGGCCGGGCGCGGTGGCTCAAGCTGTAATCTCAGCACTTTGGGAGGTCGAGGCGGGCGGATCACGAGGTCAGGAGATCGAGACCACCCTGGCTAACACAGTGAAACCCCGTCTCTACTAAAAAAATACAAAAAACTAGCCGGGCAAGCCGGGCGCGGTGGCTCAAGCCTGTAATCCCAGCACTTTGGGAGGCTGAGACGGGCGGATCACTAGGTCAGGAGATCGAGACCATCCTGGCTAACACGGTGAAACCCCGTCTCTACTAAAAAATACAAAAAAACTAGCCGGGCGAGGTGGCGGGCGCCTGTGGTCCCAGCAACTCCGGAGGCTGAGGCAGGAGAATGGCGTAAACCCGGGAGGCGGAGCTTGCAGTGAGCTGAGATCCGGCCACTGCACTCCAGCCTGGGCGACAGAGCCAGACTCAGTCTCAAAAAAAAAAAAAAAACTAGCCGGGCAAGGTGACGGGCGTCTGTAGTCCCAGCTACTCGGGAGGCTGAGGCAGGAGAATGGCGTAAACCCGGGAGGCGGAGCTTGCAGTGAGCTGAGATCCGGCCACTGCACTCCAGCCCGGGCGACGGAGCGAGACTCCGTCTCAAAAAAAAAAAAAAAAAAAACAAAAAACACACACACAATAAAAAAGACTTATTTTGCCACTTTGTTACTCTTTTTCTGTCTTACAGCTTTTTGGTCCCTGATTTCCTACATTACTGCCTTTCTTGTTACTTTGTTTTTTGTAGTGACAACTTTTTTTCTTCTCATTTTGTATATATTCCATTGGTATTTTCTCTGTAGTTACCATGGCGATTTCTTTTTTTTTTTTCTTTTTTTGAGATGGAGTATCACTCTGTTGCCCAGCCTGGAGTACAATGGTGTGATCTTGGCTCACTGCAACCTCCACCTCCCGAGTTCAAGCAATCCTCCTGCCTCAGCATCTCGAGTAGCTGGGACTACAGGCACGCATCACCACACCCAGATGATTTTTGTATTTTTGGTGGAAATGGGGTTTCACCATGTTGGCCAGGCTGGTCTCGATCTCTTGACCTTGTGATCCGCCCACCTTAGCCTCCCAAAGTGCTGGAATTAGAGGCATGGCCTGGTCACCATGGGGATTAAATATAACATCCTAACATCCACTGCACAGTCCATTGTTCCAGTCCTCACTCCTCCCACATGCTCTTCTTACTACGATATAGAAAAAATTCTACTTAGGGGGAATTTTAAAAACAAACTTTTCAACCACAGAAAATTTACTGTTCATGACAAGTCACCATGGACAGTAAGACATATAGAAAGACAATCTCATTTTCATGTCATTTATTTCAATTTCTCCTCTAGTATGATCTTGTGTACAGTAACAGTAGTACCGGAAAGCTTCCCATAACTCCTCAGATCATAGTTTATTCTTCCAGTGAGTATTTTCAGAGGCACTTAAGGGATATGTACTGCTAAAAATATTACTTTTTTTTTTTTTTTTGAGATGGAGTTTTGCTCTGTCACCCAGGCTGCAGTGCAGTGGAGGTATCTCGGCTAACTGCAGCTTCCGTCTCCTGGGTTCACTCAATTCTCCTGCCTCAGCCTCCCAAGCAGCTGGGATTACAGGCACCTGCCACCATGCTTGGCTAATTTTTGTATTTTTAGTAGAGACGAGGTTTAACCATGTTGGCAGGCTGGTCTCAAACTCCTGACCTCAAGTGATCTGCCCACCTCGACCTCCTAAAGTGCTGGGATTACAGACACGAGCCACCCACACCCAGCATATTCCCATATTTTCACATTTATATAGCTTCTTTGCAGAGTGGGTTTTCACATGTATAGTAAGACTTGTAAAATGGATGCAACATTTCACTTATTCTGTATTATCAAGATTTCTCTCCAGTATGAATTATCATTTATATTAAAGGATGAAATAATACATGTGTGTATGTATGTCTGTGCGTGTGTGTGTGTATATATATATATACATATATATGAAGGCATTCCCATATTTCTAGCATTCATAATGTTTCTGGCCTCTTTGAGATTACCATATATTGACACATGAGGCAGAAGTAAAGATTTCCCACATCTTACCTTCATAGGGTTTCTCTCTAATGCAAGTTGACTGACTTAGTAACACTGGAAGAATTCTTAACATGCCTTAAATTGATGAGGTTTCTTACCCATGAAACTGTCAGAAATTTCTGAAGGCTGTCCCAGATTTCTTATATATATAGGCTATCTGCCCATTGTGAGTTCTTTAATGTTGAGTTATTAAGAGGTATAAGTGAAAATCTTACAGCCTTTACATCTGTAGGGTTTTATACCACTGTGAATTCTCATGTGGATACTAAGTCCTAAGTAAATGTTTTATCACATTCCTTACATACAGAGGGTTTTTCTCCAGTGTCGATTATGAAGTGCTATGAAGGCTTGTGAAGTATTTTAAGGCTATCTCTCATTCTTACCTTCAATTGGCTTTTATGGTAACTTTTTGGTATTAAAAATAAACAATATGCTGGGTGTGATGGCTCATGCCTATAATCGCAGCACTTTGGGAGGCCAAGGCAGGCAGATCATGAGGTCAGGAGATCGAGACCATTCTGGCTAACATGGTGAAATCCCGTCTCTACTAAAAATACAAAAAATTAACCGGGCATGGTGGCACACGCCTGTAGTCCCAGCTACTCGGGAGGCTGAGGCAGAATTCCTTGAACCCAGCAGGCAGAGGTTGCAGTGGGCCAAGGTCGCACCACTGCACTCTAGCCTGGGTGACAGAGAGAGACTCTGTCTCAAAAAAAAAGAAAAAAGAAAAAAAAAAAAGAAAAAGAAACAATAGTAGAAGAAACAGGCTTTACCACGTCTCAGAACCAGATTTTTCTCCCAAAGGTGAGTTCTTACACTTTATTTTATTTATTTATTTATTTTTTGAGATGGAGTCTGGCTCTGTCGCCCGGGCTGGAGTGCAGTGGCCGGACCTCAGCTCACTGCAAGCTCCGCCCCCCGGGTTTATGCCATTCTCCTGCCTCAGCCTCCCGAGTAGCTGGGACTACAGGCGCCCGCCGCCTCGCCCGGCTAGTTTTTTGTATTTTTTAGTAGAGACAGGGTTTCACCGTGTTCACCAGGATGGTCTCGATCTCCTGACCTAGTGATCCGCCTGTCTCGGCCTCCCAAGGTGCTGGGATTACAGGCTTGAGCCACCGCGCCCGGCCGAGTTCTTACACTTTATAAGGTGTGAAGAACTACTACTCTCGCCTATTCCTTATATCACTGGGACTTGTGTCCATGTTAAATTCATTCCTATTACATAAGAAATGGAAATTCAGTGAAGGTTCTTCATATTCTTTACCTTCATATGTTTTGTTTCCAGATGAATTTAGATGTAAATACTAAGATCTGAGGAACACTTCAGGTTTTTTCACATGCCTTAGTTCTTAGATGTTTAGCAAGTGCTGAAGATTGAGTGAAGTTTTTCCCACATTTCTTACAATCATATGGTTTTGCTCCAGTGTGAGTTCGCATATGAACGTTAAGGCATGTGGAATACCTAAAGGCTTTCCCACATTCTTTACATGCATAAGGCTTTTCTCCTGTGTGCGTTCGCATGTGCATATTAAGATTTGTGGAACGAGCAAATGCTTTACCGCATTCCTTACATTCATAGCCCTTTTCTCCAGTGTGAGTTCTAAAATGGGTACTAAGGCCTGAAGATTGAACGAAAGCTTTCCCACACTGTTTGCATTCATATGGCTTCTCTCCAGTGTGAATCCTTACATGTTGACTAAGCATTGAGGAATTATTAAAGGCTTTCCCACATTCTTTACATTCATAGGGCTTTTCTCCAGTGTGTGTTCTCATATGTAAAACAAGTCCTGAGGAACGAGTAAAAGCTTTCCCACATTCCTTACATAAATATGGCTTCTCTCCACTGTGAATCCTTACATGTTTTGTAAGGTATGAGGAATGAATAAAAACTTTTCCACACTCTTTACATTCATATGGCTTTTCTCCAGTGTGAATTCGTATGTGTAAAATAAGTCCTGTGGATCTAGTGAAGGCTTTTCCACATTCCATACATACATAGGGCTTCTTTCCACTGTGAATTCTTGTATGATCAGTAAGGTATGAAGAATGGGTGAAGGCTTTCCCACACTCTTTACATTTATATGGTTTTTCTCCAGTGTGAGTTCTGATGTGTAATTTAAGTCCTGTGGATTGAATGAAAGCTTTACCACATTCTTTACAGACATAGGGCTTCTCTCCACTGTGAATTATTCCATGTCCTATAAGGTGTGAGGAATTACTGAAGGCTTTCCCACATTCCTTACATATATAATGTTTGTCTCCATTGTGAGATCTTCCATGTACCTTAAGGGATGACTGATAAAGAAAAGTTCTCCAACAATCTGTGCATTCACACAACTTCTCTTGTGTGTGAGTTTTATTCTGCCTAGTAAGATTTGAAAACTTGTTGAAGGCTTTTTCATGTTTAAAATACTTAGGCGTTTTCCCCTTAGCATGACTTTTCTTGTAAAAACTATAAGGAAAGTTGTTTCTTAAGGTTTTTCCACTCTGATTATCCTCAGAAGTTTTCTCGCCAATGTGAGTTCTCATGTGAGTCATAAGAAATGGGTGTTCACTGAAGACTTTTCCACAATGGTTAGAGTCATAGAGTTTCTCCGCAGTATTGCTTCTCTCCTGTTCAGATATAAAAGATGAACAAAGAATTTCTCACATTCAGTATGGTAACAGAATTTCTCCTCAGTCACAACATTTATGCATTGGAAATATATTTAAACATTTTAACATATCCGTTATATGTACAGAGTTCCAGCCCCATTTTTGAGTTAAGTTGAATAATAGGACAATGAGGCCACCAGCCTGCCTATATTCTCTGTGTTCACAGAGCTTCTTAGACAATCTGTCTGATATATATATATATATATATATATATATATATATATATTTTTTTTTTTTTTTTTGAGACGGAGTCTCGCTCTGCCACCCAGGCTAGAGTGCAGTGGCCGGATCTCAGCTCACTGCAAGCTCCGCCTCCCGGGTTCACGCCATTCTCCTGCCTCAGCCTCCCGAGTAGCTGGGACTACAGGCACCCGCCACCTCGCCCGGCTAGTTTTTTGTATTTTTTAGTAGAGACGGGGTTTCACCGGGTTGCCAGGATGGTCTCAATCTCCTGACCTTGTGATCCACCCGTCTCAGCCTCCCAAAGTGCTGGGATTACAGGCTTGAGCCACCGCGCCCGGCCTGATATATATATTTTTTATTTTTTATTAGTTTTTCTTTTTTTTGAAAAAGATTCTCACTCTGTTGCCCAGACTGAAGTTCAGTGGCATGATCGCAACTCACAGCAACCTCTGCCTCCCGGTTCAAGGGATTCTCATGTCTCAAACTCCCAAGTAGCTGGGATTACAGGCATGTGCCACTATGCCCAGCTAATGTTTGTATTTTTAGTAAAAACAGATTTTTGCCATGTTGGCCAGGCTGGTCTCCAAATCCTGGCCTCAAGTGATCTGCCTGCTTTGGCCTCCCAAAGTGCTGGGATTACAGGCATGAGCCACAATACATCTGAGAAATATTTAGACTAAATTATGGGCTGGGCACAGTGGCTCATGCCTATAATCCCAGCACTTTGGAGGCCAAAGCAAGTGGATTGCTTTGAGCTCAGGAATTTGAGACCAGCCTGGACAAAATGGTGAAACCCCATCTCTACAAAATAAATAAATAAATAAATAAATAAATAAATAAACAAATAAATAAATAAAATCAGCCATCAGCCAGGCATGGTGGCTCACGTCTGTAGTCTCAGCTATTCAGGAGGCTGAGGCTGGAGGATCATTTGAGCCCAGAAAACAGAGGTTGCAGTGAGCCAAGACTGCACCACTGCACACCAGCCTGAGCAACAGAGTAAGACCTTGTCTCAAAAATAATAATAGAGCCGGGCACGGTGGCTCACGCCTGTAATCCCAGCACTTTGGGAGGCCGAGGCGGGCGGATCACAAGGTCAGGAGATCGAGACCACAGTGAAACCCCGTCTCTACTAAAAATACAAAAAATTAGCCGGGCGCGGTGGCGGGCGCCTGTAGTCCCACCTACTCAGGAGGCTGAGGCAGGAGAATGGCGTGAACCTGGGAGGCGGAGCTTGCAGTGAGCCGAGATCGCGCCACTGCACTCCAGCCTGGGCGACAGAGCAAGACTCCGTCTCAAAAAAAAAAATAATAATAATAATAATAAAGTAAAATAAATTATGCACCAAAAACTGAATAGCTGAGTTGTATGTTTGTGGATGTTCATTTGTGAGATCTCTGAGAAGAAACATGTTTATAATAAGTTTAGAGTACTTCCCATATTCATGATATTCAGAGAATCTCTTCAGACTCTGTTTTCTTTGGGTAAATGCCATTTTCCTCATATAATTTTAATGAATATTGTGCTTCTTGTCCTAGTGTGGAAGATTTCATCCCTTGGAAATCTTACCAATTGTATTCCATTTGATGATCTTTCTGCAGAAATATCTTGCAGCAGTGGGGAGCCTTTGGTTTTGAGTTGCAAATCCAATTCTGAAATAAAGTGAAAGATGCAGCTTGGGAGAAAAATTGTGGAATAAAGTCGTTTAAAAGCCTATGGGGCTGGGCGTGGTGGCTCATGCCTGTAATCCTAGCACCTTGGGAGGCCTAGACAGGCAGATTACCTGAGGTTAGGAGTTCAAGACCAGCCTGGCCAACATGGTGAAACACTGTCTCTACTAAAAATACAAAAAATTAGCCAGGTGCAGTGGCGTGTGCCTGTAATCCCAACTACTTGGGAGGCTGAGGCAGGAGAATCACTTGAACCCAGGAGGAAGAGGTTGCAGTGAGCTGAGATCCGCCACTGCACTTTAGCCCAAGCTATAGAGCAAGACTTTGTCTCAAAAAAAAAAAAAAAGAAAAAAAAAAAAGCCTAAAGAACAGAAATAGCATAATCCAATGTGGCAGAGTGAAGAACTCCAGAGCTCTTTCCTACCACAATATAACTAATGAGTTCAGAAAAGCTATCAGAATCAACTGTGCTGGGCTGGGTGCAGTGGCTCATGCCTATAATCCCAGCACTTTGGGAGGTCAAGACAGGCGGATCACTTGAGGCCAGGAATTCAAGACCAGCCTGGCCAACATGGTGAAGAGCTGTCTCTACTAAAAATACAAAAATTGGGGCTGGGCGCGGTGGCTCAAGCCTGTAATCCCAGCACTTTGGGAGGCTGAGACGGGTGGATCACAAGGTCAGGAGATTGAGACCATCCTGGCAACCCGGTGAAACCCCGTCTCTACTAAAAAATACAAAAAACTAGCCGGGCGAGGTGGCGGGTGCCTGTAGTCCCAGCTACTCGGGAGGCTGAGGCAGGAGAATGGCGTGAACCTGAAAGGCGGAGCTTGCAGTGAGCTGAGATCCGGCTACTGCACTCCAGTTTGGGCGACAGAGCGAGACTCCATCTCAAAAAAAAACCAAAAAACAAAAAACAAAAATTGGACAGGTGTGGTGATGTGCACCTGTAATCCCAGCTACTCAGGTGACTGAATCACGAGAATCACTTGAACCCAGGAGGCAGAGGTTGCAGTGAGCCAAGATCACGTCACTGAACTCCAGCCGGGGTGACAGAGTGAGACTCTGTGTCAAAAAAAAAAAAAAAAAATATATATATATATATATATATATATATATATGTATATACACACACACACATATATACACACACACACATCCATATATATACACACACATACACATATACATATATACACATACATACACACACACACACACATATATATAGCTAAGTGAAAGAAGCTAGACAGAAAAGGTTACATTGTATGATTCCATTTATATAAGATATACAAAAAGGGTAAATCCATAGAGAGACAAAGCAAATCAGTCTTTGCAGGGTGACTGGGGAGTGACTGCTTGATGGGTACATGATTTCCCTTTGGTGTGATGGTAATGTTTTAAAACTAGGCCAAGCACACTGGCTCATGCCTGTAATCCCAACACTTTGGGAGGCAGAGACAGGCGGATCACTTGAGGTCAGGAGTTTGAGACCAGCCTGGCCAACATGGTAAAACTCCATCTCTACCAAAAAACACAAAAATTAGCCAGGTGTGGTGGCACATGCCTGTAGTCCCAACTACTCAGAAGGCTGAGGCGAGAGAACCACTCAAACCCAGGAAGCTGATGGAGGCTGCAGTGAGCTGAGATGGTGCCACTAGACTCTATCCTGGGCAACAGAGAGAGATTCTGTCTCAAAACAAAAAAAAAAAAAAAAGAAAAGAAAAGAAAGAAAGAAATGCTTTGAAAGTAAAAAGAGCTGATAGCTGCACAACACTAAAATGGTAAAATTGTGTATATTTTACCTAAAAAAAGTATATGGCGCATTTGTAAATCTTTCCAAACACGCATAAAACATGATTAAAAAAAAGAGTGAAGCAAATGGAAAGATGGACTATAAAGAGTTTGGCTATGTCAGAAGTTTTGCAATGATAAAGATATGGTGTCAAAACTGTATTACTACACCTGTAATCCCAGCACTTTGCGAGGCTGAGGCGGGTGGATCACAAGGTCAGGAGTTCGAGAACAGCCTGGCCAACATAGTGAAATCCCATCTCTACCAAAAATACAAAAAATTAGTTGGGCGTGGTGGCAGGCGCCTGTAATCCTAGCTACTTGGGAGGCTGAGGCAGGAGAACTGCTTGAACCCAGGAGGTGGAGGTTGCAGCGAGCCAAGATCGGGTCACTGCACACCAGCCGGCGCAACGGTGCAAGACTCCATGTCAAAAACAAAAAAACTGTATTACTTATTATCCAAGTAATAATATGCAGAAAACTGAGGCTGACAGTAAGCAAAAAGATGGGAGAGACAAGAAAGCAATATGAGAAGGTGTTGGCAAAGGACCTACATGCATAAGATGGAATTTTCAAATAAGGCACACTAACCTTTCTGAGAACAGAAAAAAGGTTGAGAAGATCAATAGAAATGTAAAGATGAGGGGAGTTGAAGTTATCTAAGGAAACCAAATGGCCTCAGCCTTCTCAGGAAGAAAAGCATACCCTGAGAAGTTTGCAAAGTAACATTTCCAATGTACTGCATTTCTCGCAGGCCGGCACTGCTCTTCATAATACCATATCTGCTAATGAACTCACCCTGCAGGACTCCTGTCACTCCTGTCCTCAGCTCTTCCATTTGTTCCAATCCAGACATGAGACTGGGTTTGCAGAATTCAGACCCTGCTGGAGGGAAAAATGCATAAAAGAAGAGCCCCATGCAAGACATAACACCATGTCCTCGAATGGGGAACAAATACTTTTGCCTTCAGGGATTCTGAAGATGGTCAAGTGTAACTTTACAAACAGCAAACTAATCATACAACATTTCCAATACGTGCACTAAAACGATTTTTAAAATAGCAAAAATGTTGGCCGGGCATAATGGCTCATGCCTGTTACCCCAACACTTTGGGAAGCCAAGGCAGGCAGATCACTTGAGGCTAGGAGTTCAAGACCAGCCTGGCCAACATGGTGAAACCTCATCTCTACTAAAAATGCAAAAATTAGCAGGGCATGGTGGCATGGGTGTGTGGTCCCAGCCACTCGGGAAGTTGAGGCAAGTGAATTGCTCGAGCCTGGAAAACCAAGTCCAACTTCACATACACATTTAAAGTCTTAAAGTTTTTAATCCATACATGAAATAAACTCATTTACTTAAATCTTTATTTTCATGGGGAATCCTCTATGCCAGGGGTGTCAAATCTTTTGGCTTGCCTGGGCCACACTGAAAGAAGAATGGTCTTGGCCACATATAAAATACACTAACACTAACAATAGCTGATGAGCTACAACAAATGAAAAAACAGGTCTGTGCATAAATATCATAATGCTTTAAGAAAGTTTACAAGTTTGTTCTATAAACTAATGCCCAGGCCATGCACGTGGCTCACGCCTGTAATCCTAGCACTTTGGGAGGTGAGGCAGGTGGATCACCTGAGGTCAGAGTTTGAGACCAGCCTGGCCAACATGGTGCAACCCCGTCTTCACTAAAACTACAAAAATTAGCTGGCTATGGTGGTGGATGCCTGTAATCCCAGCTACCTGGGAGGCTGAGGCAGGAGAATCACTTGAACCCAGGAGGGGGAGGTTGCAGTGAGCAGAGACTGTGCCACTGCACTCCAGCCTGAGCGCTAGAGCCAGACTGTGTCTCAAAAAACAAAACAAAACAAAACAAACAAACAAACAAAAAAAACAAACCAGGAATGCCCACTGGCTAACGTCTATGCCTGTCTTGCTTACTTGCTTATTACAGTACCCGTTTGACAGCAAACATTCAAGAAACATTGATTTCCTAAAAGGGTCAGTGAAGAAATGATGCCAGTTTTACCTAGTATAATGAGATTCTTGTAGTTCTCCAACATCACATCTCTGTAGAGATCTCTCTGGGTTTGATCCAACAAAGTCCATTCCTCCTGGGTAAAGTCCACAGCCACATCCTCAAAGGTCACTAAGTGCTAAACCATTAAATACATGCTGCCTTCAGCTAAGTACCATCTTCTTTGATGTTCTGAGAAAAATGCATGAAGGACTAAGGAAGACTAGAAGCCTGCAGTACTCCCAGGCCTCAGGCCTCTTCTCCTCTATATAGATATTGTCTTGCAACTGCATCCAGTCACATGGACTCATCAGCATCACTGAAACATGACTAAACTGATCTTACTACAGCTTTACAATGGGTTCTTCTGGCCTCAGTCCTCCTCTATTTATAGCTGCAGTCTGCACTGAATATGTTGCAGCACTATGTAAAATCTAATAAAAATTGAAGTATCTCCACAGTGATGCAGAAATTCCTTCAGATTAGACAGCTCCATCCCCTTCTTACAATCTGTCATAACACTCAGCAAAACAATGAGCCAACAAGCATGATTGAGGATCAGAAACAATTAGTAAATATTGAGATAAAACAATAATTTCCATTGCAATCTCTGTATAACCTGAGATGGCATGGTTTCTAGAGAAATTCACTTGGGGAGTTATTTCCTGAGCAGGACCATCATTTCTTTAAGATGCTTGAATACATGATAAGGAGGTAAGGCTACCTGATGATAGCTACAAGCATAACATTTTGAAGTTAGGTCTTTCCTAACTTGCCTGAGAAGAATCCATCAGTAATCTAGCCACCAGCCTTGCCTCCTCGATGTTCCTCTGATGAAGACAGAAAGTGTCCTGGAAAAAAATGACCTTTGGGAAAAGAATAATAGCATGTCAGTTGGATATATCAAACAAAAAATATTTTAGGCTGGGCACGGTGGCTCACGCCTGTAATCCCAGCACTTTGGGAGGCCAAAGCAGGCGAATTCCTCGAGGTCAGAAGTTTGAGATCAGCCTGGCCAACACGGTGAAACCCCGTCTCCACTAAAAATACAAAAAAATTAGCAGGGTGTGGTGGCGCATGCCTGTAATCCTAGCTACTTGGGAGGCTGAGGTCGGGGGATCACTTGAACCTGGGAGGTGGAGACTGCAGTGAGCCGACACCATGCCACTGCACTCCAGCCTGGGTGACAGAGTGTGACTCCATCTTAAAAAAAAAAAAAAAAAAAAATAGAGCATTTCCATACCCTGCATCTCAGACATAGTATTTTCCCTGACATGCCTCCCAACTGCAATACCATTCTGACACTTAATACTCTAGTTGGGCCAGGCGGTGGCTCGTGCCTGTAATCCCAACACTTTGGGAGGTCGAAGTAGGAGGATGGCTTGAGGCCAGGAGTTACAGACCAGCCTGGGCAATATAGTGAGACCAAGTCTCCTCATTTAAAAAAAAAAAAAAAATATATATATATATATATATATATATATATACACACACACACACACGTATATACGAAAACAATACAAGAAAAAATACTCTAGTTGACTTTGCCTAGCAACTATCAGACAGTAAGGATTCTTTTGTATCTGGCTTTTTTCAGTCAGCATTATGCTTGTGAGGTGCACCCAAGTTGTTGTTTTCATCCACCTGTGATTTGGTTCATATCTTTGCTAAAGAATATGCCACAGAGGCCGGGCACGGTGGCTCATGCCTGTAATCCCAGCACTTTTTTGGGAGGCCGAGGTGGGTAGCTCACTTGAGGTCAGGAGTTCAAGATCAGCCTGGTCAACATGGTGAAACCCCATCTCTACTAACAATACAAAGAAAAATTAGCTGGGCCTGGTGGCTCGCGCCTGTAATCCCAGCTACTCGGGAGGCTAAGGCAAGAGAATCACTTGAACCAGGAAGGCGGAAATTACAGTGAGCCAAGATCGTGCCACTGCACTCCAGCCTGGGTGACAGAGCAAGACTCTGTCAAAAAAAAAAAAAAAAAAAAAAAAAAAAATCCACAGAAAGAAATATGCCACAATTCATCCATTCTGTGGATCCACATTTGAGTTGTTTCTAATTTAGGCTATTTCAAATAATATGAATAACTTTTACATTTACCCTGGCACACGTATGCATGTTGCATCACCAAGTCCATATTTAGTTGATACTGTTTAAAAATATGGCTGGGCACGGTGGCTCAGGCCTGTAATCCCAGCACTTTGGGAGGCCAAGGCAGGCGGATCACAAAGTCAAGAGACTGAGACCATCCTGGCCAACACAGTGAAACCCCGTCTCTACTAAAACTACAAAAATTAGCTGGGCGTAGTGGCGCACGCCTGTAGTCCCAGCTAGTTGGGAGGCCAAGGCAGGAAAATCGCTTGAACCCTGGGTATGGAGGTTGCAGTGAGCCAAGATCATGCCACTGCACTCCAGCCTGGCAACAGAGCAAGACTCCGTCTCAAAAAAAAAAAAGGTGTTCTCATCAGCAATGCATGCACATCTTAAAGAAGACTTGATATTGTCACTGACTTTAGTTATGCTTTATTTTATATTTTTTGTAGAGATGGGGTCTCACTATGTTGCCCCCAGCTGGTCTCAAACTCATAGCTTCAGGGGCTCCTCCTGCTTCTGCTACCCAAAGTGCTGGGATTACAGGGGTGAGCCACTGTTGCCTGGGCAACAAGAGCGAAACTCCGTCTCGAAAAAAAAAAAAAAAAATATATATATATATATACACACACACACACACACACACACACACACACGCACACACACGAGGGGAAAAACACCGAAACAAAACATGTCTCTCTCACAGTTAATACAACTGTAACTTCTGATACTGGCATAATGAAGGCTGCATGCTACTTCCTGGAAGCCCCTCCGTTTTGAAGCTCTTTGGGAGGTACGGACCTAGGAAGTGCAGCTGCTTTTCATCTCAAAACCAGCGGAGTATTGCTATTTTGCTTTATAACTGTGGCAATATTTGCTTTTATTTCTATAAACCTACAACTCCTGCACACTTGAAAAAGCATTTAACTGCTGAGCAATTTCTCAAATTTCAATAAGCGATGCCCGCCCGCCCCCCCAGCCAACAGCCAGAGCATCTCCTCGGTCCAGGGCTCACCGGAACGCACGGCAATCGCCTGGTCGGTGACAAGAGGACGCTGGGGCCCTTTTCCAGGACAGCGGAGATGCTTTTCCCTCTGGAGAAAGGACAAAAAGGTTGACTGGCTGATTTTAAACACAGGGGGCGCGGTGGTTGGAGAAAAAAACACGCCTCCACCGTGGACCCTGGGCCAGGCACAGACTGGTGCGGGCGCAGCGGGAAGACGCGCTCCGAGGAGCAGGCGGGGAGAACCCCAGTCTCCTGGTCCTGGTTGGGAGGAGGCGCCGCTTCCCCGGAGCAGCCGCGTTAGAACGGCGCGTCTCAGACCTAGCCGACGCCCGGGACGGCGCCCTCCGACCTTTACTCCGCCTCCCGCTAGGCCCTCCTGCCCGGCACTGCCTAGGTTGAGCCTGAGAGCCGGCTGAAGTGAAAATCCAGCGAGGAAGCAGCTGGAGAGCGCGGAATACGTATGGCGGCGCACCGTCTCGCACTTCCGCTTCCGGTTGCGCACCGCGTTAAGCGTAAGGGGGCCGAACCCCAACGGCTTTGGAATGAGGATGATGTGAAGTGCAGAGAAGAGCTGGGGCAGCCTCTTCGACACGCGGACAGAAAAGTCCCGTTTTCTCGCATCCGGGGTGGACCAGGATCCAGATCAATCTGTCGATATTGGGAACGACGCTGGCCAGGAAACCCAGAGCCAAAGGCGGGTCGGAGGCGGGGACCGGCGCAGGGAGCGGGGCTTGCCTGGAGGCGTCACCCAAGGCTTGGACTGCAGGCAGCGGGATGCTCATCGAGTGCTTTTCTTTTCTTTTTTTTCTTTTTTAGTTTTTTGAAGCGGGGTGCTCATCGAGTACTTTTCTTTTTTCTTTTTCTTTTTAGTTTTTTGAGATAAGGCACCGGTCTGCCGCCTAGTCTGGAGTACAGTGGCGCGGTCATAGATCATTGCAGGCCGGAACTTCTGCGCTGAAGCGATCCTTCCGCCTCGGCCTTCGGAGTAGCTTGGACCACATCCGCGCCCATGACGCCCAGCTAATTTATCTTTTTCTAGACACTCGGGTCTCACCATGTTCCCCAGGCTGATCTCGAACTCCTGAGCCTAAAGGATCCTCCCCCACTCGGCCTCCCGAGTAGCTTGGACCACAGGTGTGTGCCACCACGCCAGGCTAATTTATTTTTATTTTAATTTTTTTGTAGAGACAGGGTCTCTCTGTGTTACTCAGGCTGGTCTGGAACTCCTGGGCTCGAATGATCCTTCCACCTTGGCCTCCCAAAGTGCTGGGATTATAGGCCTGAGCCACCACCCTAGGGAATTCTTTTCTGCAGGATTTTCTCCGTGTTTCTTCAACCTTCGGCGGGGATATAAACGTATTTACAAAGATAAGCCCCCTGTAGTCCTAGGTACTGCGGAAGAATCGCTTGAGCCCAGGAGTTCGAGACTGGCGACACCCTGTTTAAAAGATTAACCTGATGGGGCTGGTGGCGGTGGCTCACCCCTGTAATCCCAACACTTCGGGAGGGCGAGGCGGGCGGAACACCTTAGGTCAGGAGTTTGAGACCAGCCTGGCCAACATGCTGAAACCCCATCTCTCCTAAAAATATTTTTAAAATAGCCGGGCGTGATGGTGGGCCCCTGTAATCCCAGCTACTCGGGAGGCTGAGGCAGGAGAATTGCTTGAACCTAGGAGACGGAGGTTGCAGTAAGCCAATACAGTTCTACTGTACTCCAGCCTGGGCGACAGAGCGAGACTCTGTCTCATAAGTAAATAAATTAAAAAGATTAACCTGTTAATCCATAAAATGATCTATGCCTCTGATACATTCAGTTCCTTCCTTAGGCCTTTAGTTTTGTTGCGATACAATTATCACAGCATACAACTAACCTGTTTAAAGTATATTCTTTTTTTTGTATATTCATATATTTGTGCATCAATTATCACAATCAATTTTAGAACATTTTCATGACCACAAAAATAAACCCTAGCCATGATCACCCGATCCACTCATCCAGTCCCACTACCACCCCCAGAGTCCAAAGCAACAACTAATCTTTCTGTCTGTATAGATTGCTCCTGTAGATATTGCCTGTAGAATTAGAGTATAAAACGTGGGTTTTGGCTTGTTTCGTTTATATTTTCAAGGTTCATCCAAGTAGCATGTATCAGTACTTAATTATTTTTACTAAATAAGATTCCATTGTATGGCTGTATCGTAACAACAGTTGTTGGATATTGGGTTTTCTCTCTCTCTTTTTTTTTTTTTTTTTGGCTTTTATGGATAATACAGGACATCTTTTAAGCAGTGGTCAAAGGAAACTTCATATTCCTAAACACTTTTGTCAATAAAAATGAGAATAGCTGGGTGCAGTGGCTCACACCTGTAATCCCAGCACTTTGGGAGGCCGAGGCAAGTGGATCACCTGAGGCCAAGGGTTTAAGACCAGCCTGGCCAACATGGTGAAATCTGATCTCTACTAAAAGATAACAAAAATCAGCTGGGTGTGGTGGCGTGCACCTGTAATCCCAGCTTCTCGGGAGGCTGAGGCAGGAGAAACACTTGAACCTGGGAGGTGGAGGTTGTAGTGAGCCGAGATGGCACCACGGCACTTCAGCCTGGGCAACAGAGCGAGACTGTCTCAAAAAAAAAAAAAAGAATAAAATATAAATTCCCAGCTCAAAAAATAAAACCTGGAAAACAAATATCAATGTAAATAAAAATGGAAAAAGGTTTATTTTTTATTTCAATAGCCTTTGGGAAACAGGTGGTTTTGGGTTACATGGATAAGTTATTTAGTGGTGATTTCTGAGATTTTGGTGCACCCATCATCTGAGCAGTGTACACTGTACCCAATGTGTAGTTTTTTTTTTTGTTTTTTTTTTTTTTTTTTTTTTTTTGAGACGGAGTCTCGCTCTGTCACCCAGGCTGGAGTGTGGTGGCCAGATCTCAGCTCACTGCAAGCTCCGCCTCCCGGGTTCACGCCATTCTCCTGCCTCAGCCTCCCGAGTAGCTGGGACTACAGGCGCCCGCCACCTCGCCCGGCTAGTTTTTTTTTTTTTTTTGTATTTTTTAGTAGAGACGGGGTTTCACCGTGTTAGCCAGGATGGTCTCGATCTCCTGACCTCGTGATCCACCCGTCTCGGCCTCCCAAAGTGCTGGGATTACAGGCTTGAGCCACTGCACCCGGCCCCAATGTGTAGTTTTTTTATCCACTTTTATCCCTCACCCTCCTCCTACCCTTCCACCGAGTCCCCAAAGTCCATTCTTTCTTTCTTTCCTTTTTTTTTTTGGTTTTTTGTTTTTTTGTTTCTTTTGAGACGGAGTCTCACTCTGTTGCCCAGGCTGGAGTGTAGTGGCATGATCTTGGCAACCTCCACCTCCCAGGTTCAAGCCGTTCTCTTGCCTCAGCCTCCTGAGTAACTGAGATTACAGACATGCACCACCATGCTCGGCTAATTTTTGTATTTTTAGTAGAGATGGGGTTTTATCATGTTGGCCAGGCCAGTCTTGAACTACTGGCCTCAAGCGATCCGCCCATCTCAGCCTCCCAAAGTGCTGGGATTATGGGCATGAGCCACTGCACCCACCCAAAGTTCATTATATCATTCTTATGCCTTTGCATCCTCATAGCTTAGTTCCCACTTGTGAGAACATATATATGGTTTTCCATTCCTGAGTTACTTCACTTAGAATAATGGTCTCCATCCAGGTTGCTCAGAATGCTATGACTTTCTTGCTTTTTATGGCTGAGTAGTATTATGTGGTGTATATACACCACATTTTCGTTATCTCCTTATTAGTTGATGGGCATTGAGGCTTGTTCCATATTTTTGCAATTACAAATTGTGTGCTATAAATGTGTGTGCAAGTGTCTTTTTTTTTTTTTTTTTTTTTTGAGATGGAGCCTCACTCTGTTGCCAGGCTGGAGTGCAGTCCTCTATCTTGACTCACTGCAACGTCCGCCTTCCGGGTTCAAATGATTCTCCTGCCTCAGCCTCCCGAAGAGCTGGGACTACAGGTGCACACCACCGCGCCCAGCTAGTTTTTGTATTTTTAGTAGAGACGAGATTTCACCATGTTTGGCCAGGATGGTCTCGATCTCTTGACCTCATGATCCACCCGCCTCAGCCTCCCAAAGTGCTGGGAATACAGGTGTGAGCCACCACGCCCGGACTGTTTCAGACATTTTTAAGACTATGTCACATTCATTTAAAATACTATTTTTTCCCCATTGAATTATTTTGACACCCTTGTCAACCGTCATTGAACTGTAAATGTGGGCTTAGAGGTTTTAAATGGAGAATTATACCAAACCTTCCAAGTTCAGATATTCCCAGTGCTCCATAATTTAAGAACAATGAAAATGAAGAAACACTTCCTAATTCCTTTTATGAAGAAAGTAAATCATTGATATAAACTGTGGCAGAGGCTGGGTGTGGTGGCTCACGCCTGTAATCCCAGCACTTTGGGAGCCCAAGGCTAGTGGGTCACCTGAGGTCAGGAGTTCAATACCAGCCTGGCCAACATGATGAAACCCTGTCTCTTTGGGAGGCCGAGACGGGCGGATCACAAGGTCAGGAGATCGAGACCATTCTGGCTAACACGGTGAAACCCCGTCTCTACAAAAAAAATACAAAAATCTAGCCGGGCGAGGTGGCGGGCGCCTGTAGTCCCAGCTACTCGGGAGGCTGAGGCAGGAGAATGGCGTAAACCTGGGAGGCGGAGCTTGCAGTGAGCTGAGATCCGGCCTCTGCACTCCAGCCTGGGCAACAGAGCGAGACTCCGTCTCAAAAAAAAAAAAAAAAAAAAAAAAACCCTGTCTCTACTAAAAATACAAAAATCAGCCGGGTGTGGTGGCACGTACCTGTAATCACACCTACTCAGGAGGCTGAGGCAGGAGAATCGCTTGAATGCAGGAGGCGGAGGTGGCAGTGAGCTGAGATCATACCATTGCACTCCAATGGTGACAGAGCGAGACTCCATCTCAAAAAAAAAAAAAAGTAGACTACAAAAAATGAAAAATTGCAAACCAATATCAATTATGAATATGGATTCAAACATGCTATATTAGCTTTTAGCAAATAAAAGACAAGACCACATTAAGAAAATATCCCCAAGTGAAATTTAGCCTAAAGCAGCAATATTAGTGCAGTTATTAGAAAATCCATTAAATAGTCCAGGTGCAGTGGCTCATGCCTGTAATATCAGTACTTTGGGAGGCTGAGGTGGGGGTTGCATTGCCCAAGCTCATGAGTTCCAGACCAGCCTGGGCAACATGGTGAAACCCCATCTCTACAAAAAAGACAAATTAGTCATGTGTGATGGTGTGTGCCTGTAGTCTCAGCTACTCAGGAGGATGAAGTGGGAGGATCGCTTGAACCCAGGAGTCAGAGGCTGCAGTGAACTGAGACCGACCACGCCCCTGCACTCTAGCCTGGGTGATAGAGCCAGACCTTATCTCAAGAAAAGAAAAAAAAAATCTGTTGAATAATACACCATATAAATACATCTATGAGAACAAGTCATGTGACTTTCTCCATGGATGCTGATGAAGCCTTTGGAAAAAAATTCAACACTCATTTATTATTATGGTTATTGTTGTCAGAGATAGGGTCTTCCTATGTTGTGCAGGCTGGATCAAACTCCTGGGCTCAAGGGATCCTCCTCCCTCAGCCTCCTTAGTAGCTGGGGCTATAGGTATGCAACACCACACCCAGTACAATGTCCATTATTGACATCAGCACTCCAGAAAAATAGAAATTAGTGAATACTTTCTTACGATGATTACCTATACCTATAGCCAAGTGTGTATGTGTGTGTGTGTCTGTGTGTGTGTGTGTACTGGAAGCATTAGCTAATGCAGTTCAGTAAGAAAAAGTAATTTGAAACCTAGAATTGCAGCTAGGCAAGGTGGTTCACACCTGTAATCACAGCACTTTGGGAAGCTGAGGCGGGAGGATCACCTGAGGTCAGGAACTTGAGACCAGCCTGGCCAACAAGGTAAAAACCCATCCCTATTAAAAATACAAAAATTGGGCCGGGCGTGGTGGCTCAAGCCTGTAATCCCAGCACTTTGGGAGACCAAGACGGGCGGATCACGAGGTCAGGAGATCGAGACCATCCTGGCTAACACGGTGAAACCCCGTCTCTACTAAAAATACAAAACACTAGCCGGGCGAGGTGGCGGGCGCCTGTAGTCCCAGCTACTAGGGAGGCTGAGGCAGGAGAATGGCGTGAACCCGGGAGGTGGAGCTTGCAGTGAGCTGAGATCCGGCCACTGCACTCCAGCCTGGGTGACAGAGCGAGACTCCGTCTCAAAAAAAAAAAAAAAAAAAAAAAAAAAAAAAATTGGCTGGGCGTGGTGGCTCATGCCTGTAATCCCAGCACTTTGGGAGGCCGAGGCGGGCAGATCACAAGGTCAGGAGATCGAGACCATCCTGGCTAACACGGTGAAACCCCATCTCTACTAAAAATACAAAAAGTTAGCCAGGTGCGGTGGCGAGTGCCTGTAGTCCCAGCTACTCCGGAGGCTGAGACAGGAGAATGGTGTGAACCCGGGAGGCGGAGTTTGCAGTGAGCCAAGATGATGCCACTGCACTCCAGCCTGGGCCATAGAGACTCTGCCTCAAAAAAAAAAAAAAAAATTAGTCGGACATGGTGGCACGCTCCTGTAATCCCAACTACTCAGGAGGCTAAGGCAGGAGAATAACTTGAACCCGGTAGGTGGAGGTTGCAGTGAGCTGAGATTGCACCACTGCACTTCAGCCTGGGCGACAGAGCAAAACTCTGTCTCAAAAAAAAAAGAAGAAGAAGAAAAAGAAAAGAAACACAGAATTGCAAAAGAAGGAAACTATCTGTTTTTGCAGATGATGTGATATTATATATGGAAAGCCCTAGAGAAAAAAATAATAAGTTAACAGAATGTGAAATTGCTATCTAAAAACCAATGGCATTCATCTACCAGTCAAAAGCCAGTAAGGTGATGTAATAAGATAAAACTTATGTAGAATAGAAACATAAAGATACTTAGATTTAAACTTATCAAAAAATGTGTAACACCTACATGAAGAAGCTTTAAAACAAACACTCTTGAAAGACACAAAATAGACTTGAACAAATAGAAAATTCCTTGTTCTTCTATAAGATGACTTAACATCATATAGATAGCAATTCTTAACAGGTTAACTCAAAAATATAACAATCCCAATAAAAAGCTACCAAACTTATTAATGGAGTTATGTAAATTATTTTTAAAGTTCATATGGAAGCACAAACATCTGATAATACCCCAGAAAACTCTGAAAAACAAAAGTGGCAATGCCCTACAGATATTAAGACATACTATAAAGCCTCCATAATTAAAACTGTGGATAGGAACAGGAAACAGACAAATGGGATAAAATGGAATATCTAGAAATAGATCCAGGAACATATGGGAATTCAGTTCAGAAAGGTGGTATTTCAGATCAATTGGGGCAAAAATGCAGTTTGCAATGAAAGGTGCTAAGACTAACTGGTTAGCCATCTGGAAAAAGACAAAATTACATGGATAACTCCCACCATTCACAAAATAAACTCCAAATGGATCAGGGAACTAAATGTGAAAAACAAAAATACATGCATATGTAGGGTATGTGAATGATTTTTGGGCGATTAACGAAAAAGATGTGACCACAAGGTGGCAGTGGCACACTTGGACAGTGCCTTGAGGGGTTTGTGTGTGGGGTCCCTCGTAGCATGAGAATATCCAGAGGCTACAGAGTTGGAGGTCACTACTCAGAACGGGAGGAGAGCAAGAGAACTCCAGGGAGAGAATGGGAGTTGAGAGGGAGCTTATGTGCTAGATGAAGTTGCTTAGCAGCCTAGTGGGAAGTTTCTAAATCAGAAAGCTCTGAAGAGCAGCAAGGGATTAGGGTCCTTTTTATAGCTGGAGGGTTTATCTTCTCCGTGGCCATCAAATGGTTGGCACAATGTCACCGGGGTATGCAGAGGAGACAGGCCCTAAAGAACTAAAAATCTGCTTGTTTGAGCTATGTTTAAAACAATTGATTCAGGATCATTAAAAAAAAAAAAAGAAGAAGAAGAAAGGAAGGAAGGGAAGGAAGGGAAGGGAGGGAGGGAGAAAGGGAGGGAGGGAGGGAGGGAGGGAGGAAGGAAGGAAGGAAGGAAGGAAGGAAGGAAGGAAGGAAGGAAGGAAGGAAGGAAGGAAACACACACACACGCACACAATTGGATGGCCAAGCATGGAGGCTTGCACCTGTAATCCCAGCTACTTGGGAAGTCAAGGCAGGAGGATTGCTTGAACCCAGGAGTTTGAGGCTGCAATAAGCTGTGATCCTGCCACTGCACTCCAGCCTGGGCAACAAATCAAGACTGTATCTCTAAACAAATGAACAAACAAACAAAAACTAAAACAATTAGATGTGGAAAAACTTGAGTTTGGGGCTGGGCGCGGTGACCCGGCCTATAATCCCAGCACTTTGGGAGGCTGAGGTGGGCAGATCTCGGTCAGGAGATCGAGACCATCCTGGCCAACATGGTGAAACCCCGTCTCTACTAAAAATACAAAAACTAGCTGGGCATGATGGCACGTGCCTGTAATACCAGCTACTTGGGAGGCTGAGGCAAGAGAATCCCTTGAACCAGGCAGTCGGAGGCTGCAGTGAGCCCAGATTGTGCCACTGCATTCCAGCATGGCAACAGAACAAGACTCTGTCTAAAAAAAAAATTAAACAATTGGATGTGGAAAAACTTGAGTTTGGGGCCAGGTGCAGTGACTCATACCTGTAATTTCAGCACTTTGGGAGGCCAAGGTGGGTGGATCACCTGAGGTCAGGAGTTCGAGACCAGCCTGGCTAACATGGTAAAACCCCATCTCTACTAAAAAATTTAAAAAAAAAATTTTTTTGTTTTTGTTTTTTTGTTTTTTTTTTTGAGACGGAGTCTCGCTCTGTCGCCCAGGCTGGAGTGCAGTGGCCGGATCTCAGCTCACTGCAAGCTCCGCCTCCTGGGTTCATGCCATTCTCCTGCCTCAGCCTCCCGAGTAGCTGGGACTACAGGCGCCCGCCACCTCGCCCGGCTAGTTTTTTGTATTTTTTTTAGTAGAGACGGGGTTTCACCGTGTTAGCCAGGATGGTCTCGATCTCCTGACCTCGTGATCCGCCCGTCTCGGCCTCCCAAAGTGCTGGGATTACAGGCTTGAGCCACCGCGCCCGGCCAAAAAAAAAAATTTTTTTTTTTTTTTTTTTTTTTTTTTGAGACGGAGTCTCGCTCTGTCACCCAGGCTGGAGTGCAGTGGCCGGATCTCAGCTCACTGCAAGCTCCGCCTCCCGGGTTCACGCCATTCTCCTGCCTCAGCCTCCCGAGTAGCTGGGACTACAGGCGCCTGCCACCTCGCCCGGCTAAGTTTTTGTATTTTTAGTAGAGACAGGGTTTCACTGTGTTACCCAGGATGGTCTCGATCTCCTGACCTCGTGATCCGCCCGTCTCGGCCTCCCAAAGTGCTGGGATTAGAGGCTTGAGCCACCGCGCCCGGCCCAAAAAAAAAAATTTTTTAAAGCCAGACTAAAACTTGAGTTTAACACTGGCAACTATTGTGAGTAATGGTGCTATGAACATTGGTGTACAAATATTAAAGAAGATCTGAGAATATCTTTACATTTCAGGGTGATCCTCAGCACAAAGACAGCCTATATCAACCAACCAACCAAAACAATAACTGAAAAAGCCCAGCAAACACTGGACAAAGAAGACAATCTTCTTTCCAGAGTTACCATATTATCAGATTCAAATGTCCAGTTTTTAACAAAAATCTCAAGGCACACAAACAGGAAAATATGGCCCATTCAAAGAAAAAATAAATAAATAAATAGAAATTTTTCCTGATGGTAGATCTACTAGAGAAGGACTTTAAAACAACTGCCTTAGAGATGTTCAAAGAACTAAAGGAAGACATGGAAAAACTCAAGAAAATGATGTATGAACAGAATATAAATAACAATACAGAGATAGAAAACCTAAAAAGAAACCAAGAAGAAATTCTAGAGCTAAAAAATACAACAATTAGGCCAGGCACGGTGGCTCATGCTTATAATCCCAGCACTTTGGGAGACCAAGGCGGGCAGATCATGAGGTCAGGAGATCGAGACCATCCTGGCTAACACGGTGAAACCCTGTCTCTACTAAAAAAAAATTACAAAAAATTAGCCAGGCGTGGTGGCAGGCACCTGTAGTCCCAGCTACTTGGGAGGCTGAGGCAGGAGAGTGGTATGAACCTGGGAGGGGGAGCTTGAGTGAGCTGAGATCGCGACACTACACTCCAGCCTGGGTGATAGAGGAAGACTCTGTCTCAAAAAAAAAAAAAAAAAGAAAAAAAAGAAATACAATAATTAAAATGAAAAATTCACTACAGGGATTCAAAGACCTTTCAGCTGTTGCATCCCAGACCTCTCCACAGATGATGTCACTCCTGTCATTCAGGCTGGGGTATAGTGGAGTGATCTTCCCTCACTGCAGCCTTGACCTGGTCTCAAGAGATCCTCCCACCTCAGCCTCGAAAGTAGCTAGGACTACAAGTGTACGCCACCATGCCTAGCTAATTTTGTGGGGTTTTTCTTGTAGAGGTGGGGTCTCACGATATTGCCCAGGCTGGTCTCAAACTCCTGGGCTCAAGAGATCCCCCCACCTCAGCCTCCTAAGTGCTGGAATTATAGGCATGAGCCACTGCACCTGGCCACTCTTTTTTCTTTCTGTTTAAAGACAGGGTCTTGCTATATAGCCCAGGCTGGAGTACAGTGGTCATTCACAGGCATGATCATATGCACTACAGCTTAGAACTCCCAGGCTCAAGCGATCTTCCTGCCCCAGCCTCCCCAATAGCTAGGACTACAGCCATGTGCTACCACACCCAGCAAGTTTCCCTTCCCTTAGTTCTCTGAAATGTTTTAAGACTCTACTCAAATCTTTTTTTTTTTTTTTTCTGAGACAGAGTTTCACTCTTGTTGCCCAGGCTGGAGTGCAATGAATGGCACGATCTCGACTCACTGCAACCTCCACCTCCCAGGTTCAAGCGATTCTCAAACTCCCGACCTCACGTAATCCGCCCACCTCGGCCTCCCTAAGTGCTGGGATTATATGCGTGAGCCACCACACCCGGCCCCAAATCTTTTTAAACAGTCTTAAATTTTCATCATGATATTACCTAGTGATTTTTTTTTTTTTAAGACAGAGCCTTGCTGTATCACCCAGGATGGAGTGCAGTGGTGTGATCTCAGCTCACTGCAACCTCTGCCTCCCAGGTTCAAGCGATTCTCCTGTCTTAGTCTCCTGAGTAGCTGGGACTACAGGTGTGCACCACCATGCCCAGCTCATTTTTGTATTTTAGTACAGATAGGGTTTCATCATGTTGGCTAGGCTGGTCTTGAACTCCTGATCTTACGTGATCCACCTGCCTCAGCCTCCCAAAATTCTGGAATTACAGGTGTGAGCCACTGCACTCAGCCTGACCTAGTGATATTTTACTCCCAGTTCTAATGTTCCACAGTTAGAGACTCCAGACATACCAAAATCATTTAACTTTCATGAATTCACCATGGCCCTTATGCAGTGGTTTTCAACAGCGGCTATATATTAGATTCACTGGAGGACTTTTAAAAACACTGATACCAATGACACATCCCCATAAATGCTGTTTTAATTGGTCTGAGGTAGAACTCAGCCCTTAGTACATTTCTCAAGTTTCCAGGAAATTCCATAAGGATTAGGTTGAGAATTACTGACTTGGCTTCTGCATTCATATGCTCTTCTTGTCCACTTGATATAGTGCTACACATATTTCAGAACTTAAGTCAATCTTGCCTCCTTTGGGGAAAATATCCTATTAGGTGTTTTTGGTTTTTTCGTTTTTTGTTTGTTTGTTTTGAGATGGACTCTCCCTTTGTAGCCCAGTGGCAGATTTTGGCTCACTGCAACCTCTGCCTCCCAGGTCCAAGCGATTCTCCTGCCCCAGCCTCCTGAGTAGCTGGAATTACAGGCATGCACCACCATGCCCCATTAATTTTTGTATTTTTAGTAGACATGGGGTTTCACTATGTTGACCAGGCTGGTCTTGAACTCCTGACCTCAAGTGATCTGCCCACATTGGCCTCCCAAAATGCTGGATTTACAGGCATAGGCCACCATGTCCCGCCTCCTGTTAGGTGTACTCTTATCCCTCCCCACTCCCAGCACCCTATAGCCCCTTTGAAATTCCTTTATTATAAGTCTTGTCATAATGCTTTATCACTTACCCTGTTTATTTTTCATGCTGTCTGATGAACTCCAGGAAAGTAGAAACTAATTTTAGTCTAGACACCTGCTTGTGGAAATTTGACAAACAGTCTTCTGAAAGACTGTCCTGATTTAAAATCCCAGATCCCACAAAAAAACGTTTTTCTTTACAGCCAAGCAAGTGGAAAAAATAAAAACAAAAACAAACAAACCAAAAAAACCTTTATTTTTTCATTGCTCTACCAACGAAAAAGAAAATAAAGAGAAATTTCCCAAAGGCAAACAATTTTTTTTTTTTTTTTTTTTTGAGACGGAGTTTTGCTCTCATTGCCCAGGATGGAGTGCAATGGTGCAATCTTGGCTCACTACAACCTCCACCTCTGGGTTCAAGTGATTCTCCTGTCTCAGCCTCCGGAGTAACTGGGATTACAGGTGCACGTCACCACGCCCCACTAATTTTGTATTTTTAGTAGAGATGGGGTTTCACCATGTTGGCCAGGCTGGTCTCAAACTCCTGACCCCAGATGATCCACCTGCCTCAGCCTCCCAAAGTGCTGGGATTACATGTGTGAGCCACCGCACCTGGCCTAATAAATTTTTTAAGTTAGCAGAATCCAGAGATAGGAGAACTTTCCCTCAATATTTTTCTTCCCTTCCAGAATACAGAGTGATTGCTGAAAAATAGCTTCCCCACCAGGAATGGCACTAGCACTTGTGACTAGTTTTCACCACAAAATATTAAAGGAAAAAAATGTGTCATGTTAGCCAAAGAGCAATGTGCTTTCTCTTTTTTATGACACAGGGTCTCTATCTGTCATCCAGGCTAGAGTGCAGTGGTGCTGTACAGCTCACTGCAGCCTCAAACTTCTGGGCTCAAGCAATCCTCCAGCCTCCCAAGTAGCTGGAACTTCAGGTGTGCACTACCACACCTGGCTAATTTTTAATATTCTGTTCCAGAGATGGGGTCTTGCTAGGTTGCCCAGGCTTGTCTCCAACTCCTGGCCTCAGGCAATCCTCCCCACTCAGCCTCCCAAAGCACTGGGATTGCAGGCATGGGTCACCTCCGAAGTTCAAGCGATTCTCCTGCCTCAGCCTCGCTAGTAGCAGGGATTACAGACCTGCACCACCATGCCCAGCTAATTTTGTATTTTTAGTAGAGACAGGGTTTCACCATGTTGGCCAGGAGTTCAAGGCTGCAGTGTGCTATGATTGCCATTATGAATAGCCACTGCCCTCCAGCCTGGGCAACATAGTGAGACTCTCATCACTTTAAAATACATATATATATATTTTCTTCTTTAAAAGTTTATTTTGTATAAATAATAGGTTTATTTTGTATAAATAATAATGAGACATTTCACCAGGTTGGTCTCCAACTCCTGAGCTCAAGTGCTGGGATTACAGGTGTGAGTCACCATGGTTTTTTTGGTTTTGTTTTTTAATTTCAGACAGGGTCTCACTCTGTCACCTGGATGGAGTACAGTGGCACAATCACTGCTCACCACCACCTCAACCTCCCAGGCTCAGGTGATCCTCCCGCCTCAGACCCCCAAGTAGCTGGAACTACAAGCATGGTGCCACTAGGCTTGGCTAATTTTTATTTTTATGTATTTTTATTTTTGTAGATACTGGGTTTGCCATATTGCCCAGGCTGGTCTCGAACTCCTGAGGTCAAGCGATCTGCCCACTTCGGCCTCCCAAAGAGTTGGGACTGCAGGCACTAGCCATCACACCTGGCCAGATAAGGTGATTTTTTTTTTCTAAAGAAAAAAAGTCCAGGCCCATGTACATTTTTTTTTGTACTGAAGGGGGCCTGCCCCCCACACCTGTGGGTATTTCTCGCAAGGTGGAGACGAGACACTGATAAAAGGAAATAAGACACAGAGACAAAGTATAGAGGAAGAAAAGTGGGCCCAGGGGACTGGTGCTCAGCAAGTGAGGACCTGCCCTGGCACTGGTCTCTGCGTTCCCTCAGTATTTATTGATCACTGTCTCTACTATCTGGGCTAGGGAGATGTGGCAAGACTACAGGGTAATGGTAGGGAGAGGGTCAGCAGGAAAACATGTGAGCAAAGGACTCTATGTCATAAATAAGCTTAAGGAAAGACGCTGTGCCTGGATGTGCACGTAGGCCAGCTTTATGTTTGACTTTACACAAACGTCTCAGTGCAGTATTGCCGCCAGCATGTCTCACCTCCCGCCATAAGGCAGTTTTCTCCTATCTCAGTAAACAGAACGTACTATCCGGTTTCACACCAAGACATTCCATTCCCAGGGACAAGCAGGAGACAGATGCTTTCCTCTTATCTCAACTGCAAAGAGGCCTCCCTCTTTCACTAATTCTCCTCAGCACAGACCCTTTAAGGGTGTCGGGCTGGAGGATGGTAAGGTCGTGGTAAGGTCGTTCCCTTCCCACAAGGCCATATCTCAGGCTGTCTCAGTGGGGGGAAACCTTGGACAATACCCAGGCTTTCTTGGGCAGAGGTCCCTGCGGCTTTCCACAGTGCATTGTGTCCCTGGGTAACCAAGGATGGAGAATGGCGATGACTTTTACCAAGCATACTACCTGCAAACACATTTTAAACAAAGCACATCCTGCACGCCCCTAAATCCATTAAATCTTGAGTCAATACAGCACATGTTTCTGCAAGCACAGGGTTGGGGCTAAGGTTACAGATTAACAGCATCTCAAAGCAGAAGAATTTTTCTTCCTACAGATCAAAATGGAGTTTCCTATGTCTTCCTTTTTCTACATAGACACAGTAACAGTCTAATGTCTCGTTCTTTTCCCCGCAAGTAACAGTCTGATCTCTCTCTTTCCCCCACCCGTATATTGACCTAACCCTAAGAAGTCAGTGAGACTGGGAAATATGCATCATTTGATGCAGCCTCAGGATACCCCGCCCCCATCTGCTCCCTCACTACTGAGACCCCACCCCGTGTCCCCCTTCACCGAGATCTTTTTTTTTTTTTTGAGACGGAGTCTCGCTGTGTCGCCAGGCTGGAGTGGCCCGATCTCGGCTCACTGCAACTTCCGCCTCCCGGGTTCAAGCGATTCTCCTGCCTCAGCCTCCCGAGTAGCTGGGACTACAGGTGCGCGCCACCACGCCCAGCTAATTTTTGTATTTTTAGTAGAGACGAGGTTTCACCACGTTGGCCAGTATGGTCTTAATCGATTTACCTCGTGATCCGTCCGCCTCAGCCTCCCAAAGTGCTAGGATTACAGGCGTGAGCCACCGCGTCCGGCAAGATCTTGCTCCTGTGTATCCTCTCACCGAGTAGAAGTCCGGGCCTAACTACTCTCTTTCACGGAGACCCCATCACCATCTCTCCCTTCACGGACTCTCCGCCCCCATCTCTCGCTCACTGAGTTGCCGCCCCTGTCTCAACTGTCACGGAGTTCCCGCCCCCCTCTCTCCCTCACAGAGACCTCGCCCCCATCTCCCCCTCACCGAGACTCCGCCCCCGTCTCACCCTCCCCGAGACCCCGCCCCCATCTCACCCTCACCGAGACTCCGCCCTCATCTCACCCTCCCCGAGACCCCGCCCCCATCTCCCCTCACCGAGACTCCGCCCCTGTCTCACCCTCCCCGAGACCCCGCCCCCATCTCCCCCTCAGCGAGTCCCCGCTCCCATCGCCCCCTCACCTAGACCCTGCCTCCGTGGCCCCCTCCCTCACCGAGACCCCGCCCCCGTCTCCCGCCCTCCAGTGACTAAGCCGCACCTGAAGCCCCACCTGGTCGCAGAGGCTACGGCTGGGAAACCGTTGGGCCGGCGGCAGTTAAAGGACAGGAGGCGCCGCTCTGGCCACGCGCACTTCTGATTCCCCTCTCAGAGTTCAGAAGGAGCTGAGGGCTCTGGACCCGGCCTCAGAGGCCTGAGGAGTTGAGAGGGGCGGCGGCCGCGTCCTCCACGACTCTGGAGAGAAGTCCTAGTTTCCGCGCTGCCAAACGCGATTGGACTCTGCCCTCCGGTTTCACTGGGAACCGTGGGGGCGGAACCCGACGGAACGACGAATCGGGGGCTGGACCATGATAGAGAGAGTCGGTTGGGCGGGACCTCGAAATGCCTCTGTTCGCTTTGCTCTGCGTTTATGCAGCCATGTACGAGTATGCGCTGTTTCCGGGTGGTTTGTTATACAGCAGTATTCAACTGATGCATCCCTCTTCACTATTATTTTTCTTAAAAAAATTTTTAAATAATTTTTTATTTTATACCAAAAATAATAGCGAAGAGGGGTTTTTTTAGGTCAGGATCTCCCTCTGTTGCCCAGGCTGGACTGAGTGGCGCAATCACGGCTCCCGCCCCCGTCTGTCCTTCACCGGGTGCCCGCACCCATCTCCCCCTCACCGAGACCCTCACCACTGCAGCCTCCAACCCCTGGACTAAAGCGACCTTCCGGCCTCAATTCCTCCAGTAGCTGGGACTACAGGCTCGTGACACCACAGGCTCGTGACACCATAGCAGGCTAATTTTTTGTGGAGATAGCAGTTGCACTATATTGCCCAGGTTGGTCTTGAACTCCTGGGCTAAAGAGATTCTCCCACCTCAACCTCCCAGTTTGTAATCAATCTTCAAAGTGTTGGGATTACAGACGTGAGCCACCGCTCCAGGCCTGGTTTTTCCACATGGATTATACTTCTCACCACGTTGGGTTGGTGCCTGTCAATTAAGGGATAACTAATCAACTGAAGACTTTATCACTCTTATTGCACTCATAGGGATTCTCCCCCATGGAAAGTCTGTCTTGACAGGAAAGCAAGTGCATTGCTACATTAGAAGCTGCTGCCATTTAGGTTGGGTATGGTGGCTCATGCCTATAATTCCAGCACATTTGGAGGCCAAAGTGGGCGGATCAGTTGTGGTCAGGAGTTGGAGACCAGCCTGGCCTACATGGTAAAACCGAATCTCTACTAAAAATGCAAAAATTGGCCGGGCGCGGTGGCTCACGCCTGTAATCCCAGCACTATAGGAGGCCGAGGCGGGCAGATCATGAGGTCAGGAGATCGAGACCATCCTGGCTAACGCGGTGAAACTCCGTCTCTACTAAAAATACAAGAAAATTAGCCAGGCGTGGTGACGGGCGCCTGTAGTCCCAGCTACTCAGGAGGCTGAGGCAGCCAGCTGAGGAGCCTGATCAACGAGCTGAGGGTCTGGAGGAGCAGCGAGATCAGCCGCCTGCTGAGCTTGGTCAGCGGGGCTGTGGCTGATCCCGCGCAGCCGGAGCGGGGGCGGCCCGAACGGGGGCGGCAGGTACAGGAGATTGTAGAATAACAGGAAACTGTCATACGTCGGGATCCCCATATTCCTTTGCCTGAGAAATGGCCTTATAAGAGGGGTGTCATTCTCAGGAATATATGTAACCTGCTGCTTATGTGTAGCAACAGCAGTTGTGACTGCACCAGAAATAGAAAAGAAATTGGAGTTTTGAATAGAGGAGAAGTTGAGAGCCTTCAAGCCAGGCTGAGGCGCAGTTGCCTGCTGCGCAGGTCTCTCAGGGGCCTGAACTCCAGGCTGTTGCATGGGCTGCAGGTCAGGCTTCTGTGGAGCCTCATGCATAGGAGGAACGGCAGAATTGAGTGAGCAGATAGTGCTGAGGGCCTCATTACCGGGCCGAACAGATTGATAGTTGAAAGTGTCATGTGCGTCCGTGTGAAGAGGCCACCAAACAGGCTTTGTGTGCACAATAAAGCTTTTTAATCACCTGGGTGCAGGCGGGCTGAGTCCAAAAACAGAGTCAGCGAAGGTGGGGCTGTTTTATAGGATTTGGGTAGGTAAAAGAGAATTTCAGTGAAAGGGGGCTGTTCTCTGGCGGGCAGGGGTGGGGGTCACAAGGTGCTCAGTGGGGAGCTTTTGAGCCAGGATGAGCCAGGAAAAGGAATTTCACAAGGTAATGTCATCAATTAAGGCAGGAACAGGCCATTTTCACTTCTTTTGTGATGGAATGTCATCAATTAAGGCAGGGACAGGGCATTTTCACTTCTTTTGTGATTCTTCAGTTACTTCAGGCCATCTGGGCATATACGTGCAAGTCACAGGGGATGCGATGGCTTGGCTTGGGCTCAGAGGCCTGACAGAGAGTCCTACAGCAGGGCTGAGACAGTGCAGGAGGTTCCTGCCACGACAGCTGTTTGTCAGCTGATTTTTTGGGTGGGGGGAAGAAGATCCTTCATAAGGTCCTCATAAAGCAATATTGTGGGCGCGGTAGGCGTGGTAGGCTGTGGTGTAGTTGTTGGTGCCAAAAGAATATCAGAGCAGAGGTCCGTTTCTAAAATGACGGCCTCAAGTTTCGCGGTGTCCTCTGGAGAGAGAGTACTGAGGACTTCCTCAACCTGTTCGGAGGAGAGGAAAGGTAGAGTACCCTTTTCACGCGCGTTCGTGTGAAGAGACCACCAAACGCGCTTTGTGTGAGCAGTAAAGCTTTTTAATCATGGTGCAGGCGGGCTGAGTATGACAAGAGAGTCAGTGAAGGGAGATAGGGGTGGGGCTGTTTGATAGGATTTGGGTGGGTAGTGGAAAATTAAAGTCAAAGGGGGTTGTTCTCTGGCAGGCAGGGGTGGGGGTCACAAGGCGCTCAGTGGGGGAGCTTTTGAGCCAGGATGAGCCAGGAGAAGGAATTTCACAAGGTAAAGTCATCAGTTAAGGCAGGGACCAGCCATTTTCACTTCTTTTGTGGTGGAATGTCATCAGTTAAGGCAGGAACAGGCCATTTTCACTTTTTTTGTGATTCTTCAGTTACTTCAGGCCATCTAGATGTATACATGCAAGTCACAGGGGATACGATGGCTTAGCTTGGGCTCAGAGGCCTGACAACCCTCAATTCCCTCCTCCCGTGGCTGCAAGGATTCTAAGATATAGCGAACTGAGGACCAAACTGTCCAAATGGCTGGTGGGATAACATGTCCCGCCCAACAGATTTTGAACTGTCGGCCCACCTCATCCCAATCTTTAAGTTCTAGAGTTCCTTCAGTTGGAACCCAAGGGCAAATGAGATCAACGACCTCAAAGAGTTCAATTAGCTTGTCAAAGGAAATTGAAATTCCTCCTTCTTTAAGAAGGATTCTTATGAAGTTTAAATAGGCCAAGTACTTTGTAGTGGCTTGTCCCATGGTGTCCCCGAGACACTCTGAGTGCCCAAGCTTATCACCAAGCTTAATGACCGCAATCCTCAGAAATCTGTCGCGAAAGTCCTCCGCTGAGTACCGCGCTCAAAGCGCAACTTCACAGAGAGAGAAACCCACGTTGGAGCGCCTTTGTAGGTGTTCTCCCCCTGTGCAGAGCCGAGAGATAGTAAGAAATAAAGACACAAGACAAAGAGATAAAGAGAAAACAGCTGGACCCCGGGGGACCACGACTACCAAGAGGCGGAAACCAGTAGTAGTCCTGAATGGCTGGGCGCGCTGATATTTATTGTATACAAGACAAGGGGACAGGGTAAGGAGGGTGAGTCGTCCGAGCAATTGATAAGGTCAAGCAAGTCACGTGATTATAGCACAGCGGGCCCCCCTTCCCTTATAGGTAGCTAAAGCAGAGAGGGAAGGTAGCCTACGTCAGCGTTTTCTTTTATGTACTTATCAGAAGGATCAAAGACTTCAAGACTTCCACTATTTCTTCTACCGCTATCTTCCAAGAACTTCAAAGAGGAACCAGGAGTAGGACAGGAACATGAAAGTGGACAAGAAGCCTGACCATTGAAGCACAGAACCACAGGGAGGGGTTTAGGCCTCTGGATGACTGCGGGCAGGCCTGGATATTATCCAGCCTTCCACAAGAAGCTGGTGGAGCAGTGTTCCCTGACTCCTCCAAAGAAAGGAGACTCCCTTTCAAGGTCTGCTAAGTAATGGGTGCCTTCCCAGACACTGGCATTACCGCTTGACCAAGGAGCCCTCAAGCAGCCCTTATGCGGGCATGACAGAGGGCTCACCTCTTGCTTTCTCAGTCACTTCTCACAATGTCCCTTCAGCACCTGACCCTATACCCGCCAGTTATTTCTTGGTTATATTAGTAATACAACAAAGAGTAATATTAAAAGCTAATGATTAATGTTTATACTAATGATTGATAATGTCCATGATCATCTCTATATCTAATTTATAACTATTCTTATTCTAACTATTTTCTTTATTATGCTGAAACAGTTTGTGCCTTCAGTCTCTTGCCTCAGCACCTGGGTAATCTTCCGTCCACAGTCTCCCGCGTCACCGAGTCCCGGTCCTCCTATCCTCCTACAGGGAGTCCCTACCTCCATCTCCACCCTCACCGAGACTCCACCTTGGTCTCCGCCTTCATTAAATCCCCCACCGTATTAAGACACCAGCCCCATCTAGGCTCACAGAGACCCCGCCCCACTTACCCCAGCTCCCTGTCACCGAGACCCCGCCCCCATCTCGTCCTCACCGAGTCTCCGCCCCCGCCTCTCCCTCACCAATTCCCCGCCCCCGTCTTCCCTTCACCGAGTCCCCATCCCTGTCTCCCCCCTCACCGAGACCCCGCCCCCGTCTCCCCCTCGTCCCCGCCCCCGTCTCTCCCCTCACCGAGTCCCCGCCCCCGTCTCTCCCCTCACCGAGTCCCCGCCCCTTCTCTCCCTCACCGAGTCCCCGCCCCCGTCTCTCCCCTCACCGAGTCCCCATCCCCATCTCTCCGCTCACCGATACCCCGCCCCCCGTCTCCCCTCATCGAGTCCCCGCCCCGTCTCTCCCTCACCGAGTCCCCGCCCGCGTCTCTCCCTCACCGAGTCCCCGCCCGCGTCTCTCCCTCACCGAGTCCCCGCCCGCGTCTCTCCCCTCACCGAGTCCCTGCCCCCGTCTTCCCTTCACCGAGTCCCCGCCCCCGTCTCTCCCCTCACCGAGTTCCCATCCCCGTCTCTCCGCTCACCAAGACCCCGCCCCTGTCTCCCCTCATCGAGTCCCCGCCCCCGTCTCTCCCTCACCGAGTCCCTGCCCCCTCTTCCCCCTCACGGAGACCTCGCCCCCGTCTTCCCTTCCCCAAGTCCCCATCCCTGTCTCTCTCTCACCGAGACCCGCCCCCGCCTCTCCCTCACCGAGTCCCCGCCCCTGTCTCGCCCTCACCGAGACCCCGCCCACTTCTCTGCCCTTCCTGAGACCCCGCCCCTGACATCCCCTCACCGAGTCCCCGCCCTCGTCTCTCCCTCCCCGAGTCGCCGTCCCAGTCTCCCCATCACCGAGTCCCCAGCCCCCGCTTCCCCTCACCGAGACCCTGTCCGTCATCGAGTCCCAGTCCTCGTCACCCCCTCACCGAGTCCCGCCCTCTTCTCTCCCCTCACTGAGTCCCCGCCCCCCATCTCTCCCCTCACCGAGTCCCCGCCCCGGTCTCCCTCCCTCCAGGTGGTGACGCGGCCCCTGAAGCCCCACCTGGTCGCAGACGAAGGTGCAGGGAAAACCAGCGGGTCAGCGACGGTTACTGTGAAGGAGGCGCCGCTCTGCCCACGCGCACTTCTGATTCCCCTCTCCGGGCTCGGAAGCGGCTGAGGGCTCTGGACCGGGTCTCCGAGGCCTGAGGCAGTGGGAGGGGCGGAGTTCGCGTCCTCCACGATCCTGGGGAGAGGTCCCAGTTTCCGCACAGCCGACAGCGATTGGACCCCGTCCTTCTGGCTTCACTGGGGACCGCGGGGCGCAACCCGGCGCGGGCACGGGGCGGGGGCGGGACCACGATGGAGGGACCTCGAAATGCCTCTGCTCGCTTTCCTCTGCATTTATGGGGCTTGTACGAGGATGCGCTGTTTCTGGGTGGTTTGTTATACGGCCGTAGATAACTTGTTACCTGCCGACAACAGCAGTAAAATAACTAGAAATAAATACAACAACAAAGTATGCAATATCTCTTCGGAGAAATGTGTAAAATACTATTGAAAGAGGTCAAAGATAACCTAGATCAATGGATAGATCTTCCTTGTTGATGGATTAGAAGTTTCAATATAAAGACTTGAATTATCCTTACTTAATATAGAAAGTTAAGTTTTCTGTCAAAATAACATGTTTTGATGAAGAACCTGATCTATTTATAATAAAATGTATGTATATGGAAGTGCAAAAGGCCAGTAAAACCCAAAACACTCCTGAAGAACTGTTGGCACTTACCCTACAGACATTAAGAAATAGACAGGGCCGGGCGCGGTGACTCACGCCTGTAATTCCAGCACTTTGGGAGCCCGAGGTGGGCGGATCACGAGGTCAGGAGATCGAGACCATCCTTGCTGACACGGTGAAAACCCCCTCTCTACTAAAAATACAAAAAATTAGCCAGGCGTGGTAGCGGGAGCCTGTAGTCCCAGCTACTCAGGAGGCCGAGGCAGGAGAATGGCCTGAACCTGGGAGGCGGAGCTTGCAGTGGGCCGAGATCGGGCTATTGCACTCCAGCCTGGGGGACACAGCAAGACTCTGTCTCAAAAAAAAAAAAAATTCATAACACAATGACTGTGTTAACAATATTTCTGAAGTTCACCCTAAGTTTTTCTGGTAATTGGGGTGGCCATTTGTGTTAGCTAATCGCCTTTATCCAAATGAAAAATAAAAATTCTTCTATCTTTTTGGCAAGCAGACAGTTTTAGCTTAGAAGCAGGTGCCTAAGGAGATAGAAGTGTGCTATTGATGCAGGTAAGTGCCATGATTGGGGATTCACCCAGGAAAGAATTCAACTGGTGATGTTACACAAGGATCTTCCATTGACTCAGAGTTGCTTTTTCCAGAGTACAGCCAAAACCTAGGCAGTGTGCCTAGAATCAGCATTTTGTACTGTTGGCTAGCTATATTTATACTCATTTTTAATTACATGCAAATTAAGGGGTATGCCATGCAGAACTTTCTTTTTTTTTTTTTTGAGACGGAGTCTTGCTCTGTTTTTTTTTTTTTTTTGAGACGGAGTCTCGCTCTGTCGCCCAGGCTGGAGTGCAGTGGCCGGATCTCAGCTCACTGCAAACTCCACCTCCCGGGTTCACGCCATTCTCCTGCCTCAGCCTCCCGAGTAGCTGGGACTACAGGCGCCCGCCACCGCGCCCGGCTAGTTTTTTGTATTTTTTTAGTAGAGACGGGGTTTCACCGTGTTAGCCAGGATGGTCTCCATCTCCTGACCTCGTGATCCGCCCATCTCGGCCTCCCAAAGTGCTGGGATTACAGGCATGAGCCACCGCGCCCGGCCCCCATGCAGAACTTTCTAGAAAGGAGGCTGTAACTTCCAGGTCGTTGTTATGGAAGTGAATGGTAACTTTCATGTTGTTGCCATGGTACTTATAAACTGTCAAGGCTCTGGTAGGAGTGTCTTACCCTAATGAGTAAGGAGAGCAACTAGAGATGGCGTTTGGTGCCATCTGCTGGTTCCAGGTGGTTTCTTCACTTTATCCTGTAGGGACCAGGAAATGAAGCAAGTCCTGCCCAGTCTCCTACCTCACTGTGGTCAGAATGTTGTATGTTGTGTGTGTCCTCCCCGCAGGCCACCACCCCGCAAAGCCAAATGCGTAAATCTTAACCCTGGAGGTGATGATATTAGGATGTGAGGCCTTAGGGAGGTGATTAGATCATGAGGGCGGGACCTTCGTTAATGGATTTACTAGCCAGCTTGTCCAAGTCGCCTTGTTATTGTTGTCTTGTTTTGTTTTGTTTTAGTCTTGTAGCAGCCGAAGCCATGGTTTTTAGTTTCTGTCTCTAGTGATAAGTGGAAAAGAGGGATGAGGAAGGGGCTTTACTGGCCCAACCAGAAACAAAAACTAATAACCCATAACTGTATTCTTGAACACCCCTGTATGGGATTGGCTGTGGAGACATTCTCAACCTATCACCTGATTATGAGGTATGAGGTAGGAAATGTCTTTGTGTTTAAGGAGGGACTGTTCTGAATGTCCACGTTGATTCCAACTGAAGACGTTAAAGTCTAGAGTCTGTGGGAAAAGGAAGAAGCTTAATTGAATGTCTTTCTTTTTTCTTTTCTTTTCTTTCTTTTTCTTTTCTTTTCTTTTCTTTTTTTTTTTTTTTGAGACGGAATCTGGCTCTGTTGCCCAGGCTGGAGTGCGGTGGCGCGATCTCGGCTCACTGCAACCTCCACCTCCGGGTTCAAGTGATTCTCCTGCTTCAGCCTCCCAAGTAGCTGGGATTACAGAAGCGTGCCACCACACCTGGCTAATTTTTTATTTTTAATAGAGATGGAGTTTCACCATGTTGGCCAGGCTGGTCTCAAACTCCTGACCTCATGTGATCTGCCCACCTCGGCCTCCCAAAGTGCTGGGATTACAGGCATGAGCCACCAGGCACGGCCTGAATACCTTTTTTTTTTTTTTGAGATAGAGTCTGGCTCTATCACCCAGGCTGGAGTGTGGTGGTGCGATATCCGCTCACTGCAACCCCGGCCTCCCAGGTTCAAGTGATTCTCCTGCATCAGCCTCCCAAGTAGTTGGGACTACATGCGCCGGCCACCATGTCTATTCTTTTTTTTTTTTTTTTTTTGAGACAGAATCTCGCTCTGCCCAGGCTGAAGTGCAAGTGGCGCGATCTCAGCTCACTGCAAGCTCCGCCTCCTGGGTTCACGCCGTTCTCGTGCCTCAGCCTCCCAAGTAGCTGGGACTACAGGCACCTGCCACCATACCCGGCTAATTTTTTGTATTTTTTAGTAGAGACGGGGTTTCACCGTGTTAGCCAGGATGGTCTTGATCTCCTGAATTCATGATCCACCCGCCTCGGCCTCCCAAAGTGCGGGGATTAGAGGCGTGAGCCACCGTGCCTGGCGTCTTTTGTATTTTTTTTAGTAGAGATGGGGTTTCACTGTGTTAGCCAGGATGGTCTCGATCTGCTGACCTCGTGATCTGCCCACCTCAGCCTTCCAAAGTGCTGGGATTACAGGGGTGAGCCACTGCGCCCGGCCGAATGTCTTTCTTAAGAGCCCTGGGTGCTAGGCTTGAAAACACCTTTGCAAAAATTATAGCTGAGAAAATGATTACAGGGAAAGAGATCTGACCAAACCAACTCCAACTTGCTTCTTTTTTTTTTTTTTTTTTTTTTTTTTTTTTTTTTTTTGAGACGGAGTCTAGCTCTGTCGCCCAGGCTGGAGTACAGTGACCGGATCTCGGCTCACTGCAAGCTCCGCCTCCCGGGTTTATGCCATTCTCCTGCCTCAGCCTCCCGAGTAGCTGGGACTACAGGCGCCCGCCACCTCGCCCGGCTAGGTTTTTTTTGTATTTTTTAGTAGAGACGGGGTTTCACCGTATTAGCCAGGATGGTCTCGATCTCCTGACCTTGTGATCCGCCCGTCTCGGCCTCCCAAAGTGCTGGGATTACAGGTTTGAGCCACCGCGCCCGGCCTCCAACTTGCTTCTAACCTCCACACTGTCCTTGTTCATTCCTGGATGTAGACCAAACTAACTTTGGGATGAACTTAGTTTATAGTTTAACTCTGAAACAAAAACAATAACAATGCTTTCACAAAACCTCCTTTTCCCTGGAGACTGGACTGCCTTTGCAGGACTAACACATTAGTCACAGGTAAGAAATTATGGTTTAGGAGTCATGCAGCTGGAGGGTGCAGTATTCTGGACCTCCCCGAATTGCTCCTGGGGATAAAATCACTATTGCAAAATTCAAAATCAGTGCTTGAGATATTTTGCAGACCCTGTGTTTCGATGCACAAGTTGAGGCCGCCTAGATGGATAAACCAGCTCATCTAGTCTTGTGGTTCCCACCCAGGAACTGACTCAGAGCAACAGGACAGCTTCCACTCCCTATGATTTCATCTTAGACTCTGCCAATCAGCACTTCCCACTTTCAGACTCCCTACCCACCAAATTATTCTCAAAAACCACCATCCCAGGCCAGGTGTGGTGGATCACGCCTGTAATTCCAGCACATTGGGAGGCCAAGGAAGGTAGATCACCTGAGGTCAGGTGTTCAAGACCAGCCTGTCCAACATGGTGAAACCCCATCTCTACTAAAAAAATACAAAAATTAGCCGGGTGTGGTGGTGGCCACCTGTAATCCCAGCTAATTGGGAGGCTGAGGCAGGATAATCGCTTGAACCCAGGAGGCAGAGGTTGCTGTGAGCCAAGATCGCACCATTGCACTCCAGCTTGGGTGACAGGAGCGAAACTCTGTCTCAAAACAAACAAACAAACAAACCCCCTGATCCCAGAGTTTTCAGGGAGACTGATCTGAATAATAGTAAAACTTTGGTCTCCTGTACGGCTAGCTGGTTCTGCATCAGTGAAACTTTCTCTGTTGCAATTTCCCGTATTGACAAATCAGCTCTAGGCAGTTAGGTGGTTACAAGCTTGGTAACTCATGCCTATAATCCCAGCACTTTGGGAGCCCATGGCAGGAGGATTGGTTGAGGCCGGAGTTAGAGACAAGCTTGAGCAACATAGTGACATCCCATCTCTACAAAAAGAAGAAGAAGAAGAAGAAGAAAAAAAGCTGCATGTGGTGGTGGGCGCCTGTAGTCCCAGCTACTCAGGAGGCTGAGGTGGAAGAATCACTTGAGTCCGGGAGTTCCAGGCTGCAGTGAGCTATCACTGTGCCCATTGCACACCAGTCTAGGTGACAGAGTGAGACTGTCTCTAAAAAAAAAAGAAAAAGAAAAAAAGAAAGAAAATCCATCAGCAGATAGCTCTTGGATCTACCTTCACTTTAGCCTCAGACCACACCACAATTCCTCTGTTCTCCCCTGCTACCAACTTTCCAAACCACTTTCTTCTCCTTGGGATTATTGCCTCAACTTTCCAGTTATGCTCCCTGATTCTCCCTTTGATTCCCAAGAGTCGTACAAATGACAGACAGATATTCTTTTTTTTTTTTTTTTTTTTTTAAGACGGAGTCTCGCTCTGTCGCCCAGCCCAGGCTGGAGTGCAGTGGCGCGATCTCGGCTCACTGCAAGCTCCGCCTCCTGGGTTCACGCCATTCTCCTGCCTCAGCCTCCCGAGTAGCTGGGACTACAGGCGCCCACAACCGCGCCCGGCTAATTTTTTGTATTTTTAGTAGAGACGGGGTTTCACCGTGGTCTCGATCTCCTGACCTTGTGATCCGCCCGCCTCGGCCTCCCAAAGTGTTGGGATTACAGGCGTGAGCCACCGCGCCCGGCCTCAGATATTCTTAAAATATACATCAGATAATTATTGCTGCAGTAGCTCAGACCCTTCCATGACTTTGTGTTGCACTCATAGTAAAAGCCAAAATGTTTAGTTGTTCTCATGGCCCCGTATGAGCCACTGCGCCCGGCCAATTTTTTGTATTTTTAGTAGAAGCGGGTTTCACCATGTTGGTCAGGCTGGTCTCGAACTCCTGACCTCAGGTGATCCACCCGCTTTGACATCCCAAAATGCTGGGATTATGGGCGTGAGCCACCGCACCCGAGCTATTTCTTTTTTTAATTTTAATTCTTCATAGAGACAGGGTCTATGTTGCTGAGGCTGGTCTAGAACCCCTGGGCTCAAAGAATCCTGCCTCAACCTCCCAATTATAACTCCCAGAATTACAGGTGTGAGTGACTGCGCCTAGCCTACATTTGTGATTTAAATCAGAGCACGTTCCTCATCTCTCAGAACTCCTCAATAACCATCGGTTGGGAAAAAAAGCAAAAAAAACTAAATGTATTTATATATAATCTCTAGGAGTTAACCTCACCGAAAGATACAGCCGATTTAAGAAGAAAATTTTAAACTCTCTTCAAGGGCCTATAGAAGAAACGGGATGAATGGAAGCGTGATTCACTCTGTGGACTGGCAGATACCTCTGGAAATCTGATGTTTTATTATAATAGGTTCTCGGGAAGGCAGAGACTTTTATTTGGGACATAGAGAGGCTTGGCCAACCAGAATGAAGGACCCACCCAAGTCCCGCCCCCAAGCCTGAGCCCTTTCCTTTGCTCCGCCCACTCTGCCTGAAGTCCCCTCAACAGGACCCACCGGGTGATCGCAGTCTCCCAGCCCCGCCTTCTAGGGCTGGTCTTCATGCGAGGCCACGCCCCTAGGTCTGTCTGATTAACATTTTACAACCTATTCTCTCTGAAGTGTAGTACCTGAAGGCTTCCTCTGGAAATAAGAACTTGGGTCTCCCGCCTGAACAACATGGTGAAACCCCGTCTCTACTAAAAATACAAAAATTAGCCGGGTGTGGTGGCACACGCCTGTAATCCTAGCTACTCAGGAGGCTGAGGTAGGAGAATTGCTTGAACCCCAGAGGCTGAGGTTGCAGTGAGCTGAGGTTGTACCACCGCACTCCAGCCTGGGCGACAGAGCGAGACTGCATCTCCGGAAAAGAAAAAAAAATACAAAAATTAGCCAGGCATGGCGGCTCACGCCTGTAATCCCAGCACTTTGTGAGGCCGAGGCGGGTGGATCATCTGAGGTCGGGAGTTCCAGACCAGCCTGACCAACGTGGAGAAACCTCATCTCTACTAAAAATACAAAATTAGTTGGTGTGGTGGCGCACACCTGTAATCCTAGCTACTCAGGAGGTTGAGGCAGGAGAATTGCTTGAACCAGGAGATGGAGGTTGTGGTGAGCCGAGATCCCAGCATTGCACTTCAGCCTGGGCAATAAGAACGAAACTCCGTCTCAAAAGAAAAAAAAAAAAATTAGCTGGGCGTAGTGGCTGGCGCCTGTAATCCCAGCTATTCGGTAGGCTGAGGCAGGAGAATCGCTTGAACCCGGGAGGCGGAGGTTGCAGTGGCCAAGACGGTGCCATTGCACTCCAGGCTGGGCAACAAGAGCGAGACTTCATCTCAAAAAAGAAAAAAAGAAAAAAAAAAGAACGTGGATCTCCATAACCTTAAAGCCTCCTCTCAAAAAAAAAGAAAAAAAAAAGTTTTAATCTCCCTAAAAACTGGAAGCCCCACCCCTACCTACTCCACCCCAGCCCCCGGTTTGAGCTATCCTGCCATTCTAGACCAAACCAATGTATTTATTTTCCTTCTTTTTTCTTTGAGATGGAGTCTCACTCTGTCACCCAGCCTGGGTGCCATCTCCACTCACTGCAACCTCCACCTCCCTGGTTCAAGCGATTCTCCTGCCTCAGCCTCCTGAGTAGCTGGGATTACAGGCTTCTGCCACCACACCCAGCTAATTTTTTATTTTTAGTAGAGACGGTGTTTCACCATCTTGGTCAGGCTGGTCTCGAACTCCTGGCCTCATGTGATCCGCCCAGCTTGGCCTCCCAAAGTGCTGGGATTACAGGTGTGAGCCACTGCGCCCGGCCAATGTATTTCTTAAATGTATTTGATTGAAGTCTGATGTCTCCCTAAAATGTATAAAACCAACTGCACCCCAATCACCTTGGGCACATGTTCTCCGGATCTCCTGAGGGCTCTATCACGGGCCATGGTCACTCATATTTGGCTCAGAATGAATCTCTTCAAATATTTTACAGAGTTTGTTGCTTTTCATCGACATTGCTTAGGCTGACATCGAATTCCTGAGCTCAAGCTGAAATTGCTGGAGGCCTTCTTCCTGCCCACTGCATAAAGAATATGGTGTGGTAGTAAAGGAAGAGTTTAGTGGACATGAGGCCGGCCATGCCACGTGGGAGTCGGAGTTCCTACTCAAATCATCTCAAAACTCCTAGGTTAGGGGTTTTCCAAAGACAGTTTGGGGGAAGGGGTGGGGATGGCCGGGTAACAGGTGCTTGCTGCTGATTGGTTGGGGCAGAGATGAAATCATAGGGGGTCAAAGCCATCCTACAGACTGAATCGATTTTGGGTGGGGCCATAGAAGCAGGGTTGGCGGGTCCGTGTGGAGTGTTAGGTGTCAGGCATGCAATAAAACCCGAACGGGTATCTCAAAAGGCCAATCTGGGGTTCAGCAATAGTGATGTTATTTGCAGGAGTAATTGGGGAAGTTGCATATTTCATAACCTCTGGAATAGCGGCTGACATTTATGTCTGCATCTCAGCAGAAGTCAGGCTCCTCTCCTTCCCACAGCCTGATGGTCCCCCATTAGTTTTACCAAAGTGGTTGAGTTTTGGGCAAAGCTTATTATCATTTAAACTATAGCCTAAATATTTCTTAAAGTTACCTCAGCCCAATAGCCCAGGAAATATTAAGGGAAAAGGAAGATGGGGGGGTGGGTTGGCTCAGATCTCTTTCACTGTCATAATTTCCTGATATATATATTTTTGAGACAGGGTCTCACTCTGTTACCCAGGCTAGATTGCAGAGGTGCAATCAGTTCACTGCAGCTTCAACCTCCCCAGACTCAAGTGACCCGCCTATTCTAGAGTTCATTCAGCCTCACAAAATGTTGGAATTACAGGCGTGAGCCACCTCGATTGTCCTGATATTTTTGCAAAGGCAATGGTCGACGAAGAGTCGAACTCTGTAAAACATTTGAAGATATTGATTTTGAGCCAAATATGAGTGACCATGACCATGGCCCACGACACAGCCCTCAGGATGTCCTGAGAACATGTGACAAGGGTGGTTAGGGTGCAGCTTGGTTTTATACATTTTAGGGAGACAGGAGACATCAACCAAATACATTTAATAAATACATTGGCTTGGTCCAGAAAAGCAGGACAACTCAAAGCGAGAAGCTTCCACGCTATAGGTAAATTTAAACTTTTCTTTCTTTCTTTTTTTTTTTTTTTTTTTGAGATGGAGTTTCGCTCTTGTTGTGCAGGCTGGAGTGCAATGGCCTGATCTCGGTTCACAGCAACCTCCGCCCTCCCAGGTTCAAGCCATTCTCCTGCCTCAGCCTCTGGAGTAGCTGGGATTACAGACATGTGCCACCACACCCGGCTAATTTTGTATTTTTAGTAGAGATGGGGTTTCTCCATGTTGGTCAGGCCGGTCTCAAACTGCCGACCTCAGGTGATCCGCCTGCTTCAGCCTCCCAAAGTGCTGGAATTACAGGCGTGAGTCACCGCGCCCAGCCAATTTAAACATTTTCTAGTTGACAATTGGTTGAGTTTGTCTAAATACCTGGGATCAATGGAAAGGAATGTCTGTGGCCAGGCATGGTGGCTCATGCCTGTAATCCCAGCATTTTGGGAGGCCGAGGCGGGCGGATAACCTGAAGTCAGGAGTTCGAGACCAGCCTGGCCGACATGGTGAAACCCTGTTTCTAATAAAAATACAAAAATTAGGCAGACGTGGTGGCACCTGCCTGTAGTCCCAGCTACTTGGGAGGCTAAGGCAGAAGAATCGCTTGAACCTGGGAGGCAGAGGTTGCAGTGAGCCGAGATCATGACACTGCACTCCAGCCTGGGTGACAGAGCAATACTGCATCTAAAAAAGAAAAAAAAAAGGGCCAGGAGTGGTGGCTCACGTCTGTAATCCCAACACTTTGGAAGGCCGAGGTGGGCAGATCACGAGGTCAAGAGATCGAGACCATCTGGCCAACATGGTGAAACCTCGCCTCTACTAAAAATACAAAAATTAGCTGGACACGGTGGTGGCTGCCTATAGTCCCAGCTACTCAGGAGGCAGAAACAGGAGAATCGTTTGAATCTGGGAGGTGGAGGCTCCAGTGAGCCAAGATCGTGCCACTGCACTCTAGCCTGAGCAACAGAGTGAGATCCTATCTCAAAAAAAAAAAAAAGGCTGGGCGGGCACGGTGGCTCACGTCTGTAATCCCAGCACTTTGGGAGGCTGAGGTGGGCACATCACGAGGTCAGGAGATCAAGACCATCCTGGCTAACACAGTGAAACCCTGTCTCTACTAAAAATACAAAAAATTAGCCGGGTGTGGTGGCGGGCGCCTGTAGTCCCAGCTACATGGGAGGCTGAGGCAGGAGAATGGCATGAACCCAGGAGGCAGAGCTTGCAGTGAGCCGAGATGGCACCACTGCACTCCCGCCTGGGCGACACAGCGAGATTTCTTTTCAAAAAAAAGAAAAAAGAAAGGAATGTCTCAGTTGTGATGATAAGAGGTAGGGGAGACCAAAATTTTACTATGCAGATGAAGCTTTTAGCTAGCACGCTTCCGAGAAATACGTTGTAAAATGTTTCTTATCAGACTTAAAGTCTGTGTTGATGTTAATCCCGGAGAGGTATGATGAGACATGTTCGACCCCCACTTCCCACTATGGCCTGAAACAGTCTCCCAGGTTAATTTTTTTTTTTTTTTTTTTTTTTGGACAGGGTTTCGTTCTTGTTGCCCAGGCTGGAGATCTCGGCTCACCGCAACTTCTACCTCCCAGGTTCAAGTGATTCTTCTGCCTCAGCCTCCCGAGTAGCTGGGATTACAGGCATGTGCCACCACGCCCGGCTAATTTTGTATTTTTAGTAGAGAAGGGGTCTCTCTATGTTGGTCAGGCTGGTCTTGAACTCCCGACCTCAGGTGATCTGCCCGCCTCAGCCTCCCAAAGTGCTGGGATTACAGGCATGAGTCACTGCGCCCGGCCTTTGGGTCTTTTTAAATTTTTAATTAGAGACAGAGTCTCGCTCTGTCGCCCAGGCTGGAGTGCAGTGGCGCTACCTTGGCTAACTTCAAGCTCCACTTCCCCGGTTCATGCCATTCTCCTGCCTCAGCCTCCCAAGTAGCTGGCACTACAGGCGCCTGCCACCATGTCCGGCTAATTTTTTGTATTTTTGCATTTTTTTTTACAAAAAAGAGGCCGTGCCCGGCCTCTCAGGTTAATTTTTTTTTTTTTTTTTTTTTGAGACGGAGTCTCGCTCTGTCACCCAGGCTGGAGTGCAGTGGCCGGATCTCAGCTCACTGCAAGCTCCACCTCCCGGGTTTACGCCATTCTCCTGCCTCAGCCTCCCGAGTAGCTGGGACTACAGGCGCCCGCCACCTCGCCCGGCTAAGTTTTTTTTGTATTTTTAGTAGAGACGGGGTTTCACTGTGTTAGCCAGGATGGTCTCGATCTCCTGACCTCGTGATCCGCCCGTCTCGGCCTCCCAAAGTGCTGGGATTACAGGCTTGAGCCACCGCGCCCGGCCAGGTTAAATTTTAAGAGCCCTAGCTGAGGAGGAAGTTCATTCAGATGGCTTAGGGGGGCCTTAGAATTTTATGTCTGAGGCTGGGCACAGTGGCTCACATCTGTAATCCCAGCACTTTGAGAAGCCGAGGCCAGCGGATCACTTGAGGTCAGGAGTTTGAGACTAGCCTGGCAAACATGGCGAAACCCCATCTCTACTAAAAACACAAAAATCTGAACCGGGTGTGATGGCGGGCTGTAATCCCAACTACTCAGGAGGCTGAGACAAGAGAATCCCTTGAATCTGGGAGGCAGGTTATTACATATGTGAGCCACTATGGCTGACCAATATGCATTCTTTTTGACATCAGAAGTTAATTTTTAATGAAAATTTCATGTCTAAACACAAATATCCATCAATGGGTGGATGAACAAATTGTGCTAGATTCATACAACAAAATACTACTACTCAGAGATAAAAGGAACAACAGTTGGTTCCTAAAACAACCTGGATGAACCGTGAAATCACGACGCTGAGTAAAAGACAAGCCCTCGTTGCTGGGAGTGGTGGCTCACACCTGTAATCCCACCACTTCGGGAGGCCGAGGCAGGTGGACCACCTGAGGTCAGGAGTTAGAGACCAGCCTGACCAACATGGAAAAACCTTGTCTCTACTAAAAATACAAAATTAGTCAGGTGTGGTGGCGCATGCCTGTAATCCCAGCTACTCAGGAGGCTGAGGCAGGAGAATTGCTTCAACCCGGGAGGCAGGGGTTGAGGTGAGCCGCGATCATGTTACTACACTCCAGCCTGGGCAACAAGAGCGAAACTCCATCTCAAAAACACAAAGACAAACAAACAAACAAACAAAACAAAACAAAAACAAACAAAAAAGACAAGACCTCTTCCTCACCACAGAAAGTATACACTATGTGATTTCATTTACATAAAATCCAGTGAAGGCCGGGAATGGTGGCTCATACCTGTGATCCCAGCACTTTGGGAGGCCGAGGCGGGTGGCTCACAAGATCAGGATATCGAGACCATCCTGGCTAACACAGTGAAACCCAGCCTCTACTAAAAACATACAAAAAAATTAGCCAGGCATGGTGGCGGGCACCTGTAGTCCCAGCTACTCGGGCGGCTGAGGCAGGAGAATGGCATGAACCCGGGAGGCGGAGCTTGCATTGAGCCGAGATTGCACCACTGTACTCCAGCCTGGGTGATAGAGCGAGACTCTGTTTCAAAAAAAAAAAAAAAAAATCCAAGGAAAAGCAAAAATAATCTGTAGCGACAGAAAGCAGATCTCCAGTTGCTTAGGGAGAGAGAGATGCCACAGAGCACAGGAAACTCTTAGGGGTGATGGTTTCATGAGTGTCCACACATGTCAAAGCTCATCAAATTATGTACTTCAAATATGTGCAATTTTTTATTTATTTTTATTTATTTTTTGTTTGTTTGTTTTTTTTTGAGACGGAGTCTCGCTGTGTCTCCCAGGCTGGAGTGCAGTGGCGTGATCTCGGCTCACTGCAAGCTCCGCCTCCCGGGTTCACGCCATTCTCCCGCCTCAGCCTCCCAAGTAGCTGAGACTACAGGCGCCCGCCACCACGCCCGGCTAGTTTTTTGTATTTTTAGTAGAGACGGGGTTTCACCATGTTAGCCAGGATAGTCTCGATCTCCTGACCTCGTGATCCACCCGCCTCGGCCTCCCAAAGTGCTGGGATTACAGGCTTGAGCCACCGCGCCCGGCCTGCAATTTTTATTTATGTATTTATTTTTCAAAACAGAGTTTACTCTTGTTGCTCAGGCTGGAGTGCAATGGCACGATCTCGGCTCACAGCAACCTCCGCCTCCTGGGTTCAAACAATTCTCCTGCCTCAGCCTCCCGAGTAACTGGGATTAGAGGCATGCGCCACCACGCCTGGCTAATTTTGTATTTTTAGTAAATTTTGTATTTATTCATGGGGTTTCTCCATGTTGGTCAGGCTGGTCTTGAACTCCCAACCTCAGGTGATCTTCCCGCCTCTGCCTCCCAAAGTGCTGGGATTATAGGCATGAGCCACTGCGCTCGGCCATATGTGCAATTTATTACACGTTAATTATACCTCAGTGAAGCTGTAGGGGGTTGGCATGGTGGGTAGCTCATGCCCGTAATCCCAGCACTTTGGGAGGCTGAGGCAGGCAGATCGCTTGAGCCCAAAAGTTTGAGACCAGCCTGGGCAACATGGTGAGACCCCATCTCTACAAAAAAAGAAAAATTAGCATGGTGGCATGTGCCTAAAGTCCCAGGTGCTTGTGAGGCTGAGGGGGTAAGGAACACTTGAGCCCTGGAGGTCTAGGCTGAAATAAGCCATGATGCACTCTGGCCTGGGCAACAAAGCAAGACCCTGTCTCGAAAAAAAAAAAAAATTTTTTTTTTTTTTTAAAGAATGTGTAGGCCAAGTTAACCCTCCAGACAGGCAAAAATGTGTTATGTGTCATAGCCTATAATTTGTACGATAACATCAAGGTCGCTTTGGTCCAAGGGCAGGATCTATGGTGAGTACATATTCTTACACAAGGAACAGTAAATAAAGTAGAAATCCTGGCTGGATGCAGTGGCTCATGCCTGTAATCCCAGCACTTTGGGAGGCCAAGATGGGCAGATGGCTTGAGCCCAAGAGTTCAAGACAAGCCTGGGCAACATGGCAAAACCCTATGTCTACAAAAAAAAAAAAAAAAGGCCAGGCATGGTAGTGTGCAGCTATAGTCTCAGTTACTTGGGAGGCTGAGGTGGGAGGACTGCTCGAGCACGGATGAGGGAGGTTGCAGTGAGTCGCAATTGGGCCAGTGCACTCCAGCCTGAGGGACAGAACAAGACTCTGTCTCAAAAAAAAAAAAAAAAATGTAGGCGAGGCGTGGTGGCTCATGCTTGTAATCCCAGCACTTTGGAAGGCCAAGGTGGGTGGATCACCTGAGATCAGGAGTTCAAGACCAGCCTGACCAACGTGGTGAAACCCCATTTCTATTAAATACAAAACATTAGCTGGGTGTGGTGGCGGGTACCTGTAATCCCAGCTACTCAGGAGGCTGTGGCAGGAATCTCTTGAACCTTAGGGGCAGAGGTTGCAGTGAGTCGAAAAAAAAAAACAAAAAAAACAACAACGTAGAAATGTTGGAGTTGTTCTCAGGAGTTGTGTTAACTGGAAGTCAAGATGGCAGTCGGCATCCAAGATGGAGTCATGACTGCCTTCACAGCCCCTGATGAGGCCCAGTTACTGGGCCTCCCTTTCAGATACTGTTGCATGGCAGTATGGCAGCTTTATATCCTGGGCAAGATTGTGGAGTAAGATTACTCAGGTTCTACTTTACCAGCTATGTTGCTTTGGGCAACTTAACTTCTCTGTGCCTCAGTATCTTCATCTCTACCTCGCTCAGTGGGCTGCTGATAGAAGTTCATGCATGAAGGACTGAGCACACGGCCTGCCACATAAGAAGCACTCAATAGGCTGGGTGTGGTGGCTCACGCCTGTAATCTCACCACTTTGGGAGGCTGAGGCAGGAGGATCGCTTGAGCCAAGGAGTTTGAGACCAATCTGGGCAACATGGTGAGACCATGTCTCTACAAAAAAAAAAAAAATTATTATTACTATTATTTTTTTGAGATGGAGTCTCGCTCTGTCACCCAGGCTGGAGTGCAGTGGCGCGATCTCTGCTCACTGCAAGCTCCACCTACCGGGTTCACACCATTCTCCTGCCGCAGCCTCCAGAGTAGCTGGGACTACAGGCGCCCACCACCATGCCCAGCTAATTTTTTGTATTTTTAGTAGAGATGGGGTTTCACCATGTTAGCCAAGATGGTCTCGATCTCCTGACCTCATGATTTGCCTGCCTCGGCCTCCCAAAGTGCTGGGATTACAGGCATGAGCCACCGTGCCCGGCCTATTATTTTTAAAAATTAGCCAGGTGTGGTGGTCCATGCCTGTATTCCCAGCTACTGGGGAGGATGACGTGGGAGGACTGCTTGAACCCAGAATTTGAGGCTGCAGTGAGCTACAGTCACACCATTGAACTCCAGCTTGGGTGATGGAGTAAGACCGTGGCTCAAAATAAATAAATAAAAATAAAATAATAATAAATGTCAGCTATTGTGATTATGCTTTGCCTTCAGTGGAGGGCAGCCCTGAAGCCCCCAGCCCCTTATCTGGGAGAAAGCAATGATCAGGGGCAGAGAGGTCCCAAAAGGGGAGAAGCTCTGTCTGATATCCCATCACCCCATCACCCCTCGGGTCAAGGCCCATGTTAGAGGTCACTAAGGCAGAATGAATTCTCCATAGGGTAAGCCCAGGAAGAGACACCTGTAACCAGTGGTATGCTGTGGCTCAAGAGAGCCAAATGCTGAATCTTCAATTATTTTGTGAGCCAGTTGTTAAACTGTTGGTAGCTTGAAACCAGCTGTGATCAGACAGTGTTTACAACATAGTAATCAGCAAACGCTACAGATCAGGACTTTCCTGAACCCCCATCTGCTAGCACTGCGTGTAAACATTTACCTGCTTCAAAATTAATGCCTGCTGGCCAGTCGTGGCGGCTCACACCCGTAATCCCAGCACTTTGGAAGGCTAAGGCAGGCAGATCACTTGAGGCCGGGAGTTTGAGACCAGCCTGGCCAACATGGTGAATCCCCATCTCCTAAAAACATAAAAATTAGCTGGGTGTAGTGGCATGTGCCTGTAATCCCAGCTACTCGGGAGGCTAAGGCAGGCTGAAACTTAAACCTAGGAGGCAGAGGATGCAGTGGGCTGAGATGGCACCATTGTACTCCAGCTTGGGTGACAGAGTGAGACTTGCTTCTCCAAAACACAAACAAAAAACTAAAATTAATGCCTGCTGCTCCCTTCCTACTGGAAAGGCAGGGAGGAGAAAGAAAGGAAGCTTTTTTCCCGTGGAGTTGTTCCAGGTTGGGGCATCGGCAATACACTTCCAGAACCACCTGCAGAGTCCAGCACAGGGCTGGTGTTGAGTCACCCTCATATTCTCCCAAACTGACCCCAGCTCTCCAGACACTCTCTGCAAGTCTAACAGACCTCATTTCCCTCCTTGCCCCCACAGGCTCTGAGACTTCACCAATCTCTCTGTTTCCACCTGGTTCAACCCAGCCCCCAGATGTCCTGGGCTGGAGCTGCTGGGGTTGGTCACAGCACTGGACAATCAGACCCTGACTACGGCCACATCAGGGGCACACTCATACCCTAGTCCTCGTGTGACCAGATGGAGAAGGAATTTCAGGTGAGGCTGCTCATGCCTGTAATCCCAGTACTTTGGCAGGCCAAGGCAGGAGGATTATTTGCACTTAGGAGTTAGAGACCAGCCTGGGCAACATAGTGAGACCCCATCTCTACAAAAAATAAAAATTAGCCAGGCGTGATGGCACATTCCTGTAGTCCCAGCTACTTGGGAGGCTGAAGTAGGATGGCTTCAGCCCAGGAGTTCGAGACCAGTCTCGGCAACATAAGGAGACCCCTGTCTCTCTCTTTCTCGCTATCTATCTATCTATCTATCTATCTATCTATCTATCTATCTATCTATCTATCTATATTTATTTATTTTTGAAACAGTCTCGGCCGGGCGAGGTGGCTCAAGCCTGTAATCCCAGCACTTTGGGAGGCCGAGACGGGCGGATCACGAGGTCAGGAGATCGAGACCATCCTGTCTAACACAGTGAAACCCCGTCTCTACTAAAAATACAAAAACTTAGCCGGGCGAGGTGGCAGGCGCCTGTAGTCCCAGCTACTCGGGAGGCTGAGGCAGGAGAATGGCATGAACCCGGGAGGCGGAGCTTGCAGTGAGCTGAGATCCGGCCACTGCACTCCAGCCTGGGTGACAGAGCGAGACTCCGTCTCAAAAAAAAAAAAAAAAAAGAAACAGTCTCGCCCTGTTGCCCAGGCTGGAGTGCAGCAGCACGATCTCGGCTCTCTGCAACCTCCCTCTCCAGGGTTCAAGCGATTCTCCTGCCTCAGCCTCCTGAGTAGCTGGGATTATAGGAATGTGCCACCAGGTCCAGTTAATCTTTGTAGTTTTGGTAGAGACAGGGTTTCACCATGTTGGCCAGGCTGGTCTCCAACTCCTGACCTCAGACGATCCTCCCGCCTTGGTGTCCCAAAATGCTGGAATTACAGGCATGGGACACACCGTGCCTGGCACCATCTCTATTAAAAAAAAAAAACAAAAAAAGTCAGGTGCGGTGGCTCACACCTGTAATCCCAGCGCTTTGGGATGCTGAGGCAGGCAGATCACAAGGTCAGGAGTTTGAGACCAGCCTGACCAATATGGTGAAACTCCGGCTCTACTAAAAATACAAAAATTAGTCGGGCATGGTGGTGCATGCCTGTAATCCCACCTATTTAGGAGGCTGAGGCAGGAGAATCGCTTGATCTTGGGAAGCGGAGGTTGCAGTGAGATGAGATTGTGCCACTGTACTCCAGCCTGGATGACAGAGCGAGACTCAATTTCAAAAAAAAAAAAAAGAGAGAGAGAGAAGGAATTTCTACTGCAACTCTGAGTGGGAAGAGCATGGGAGGAACACCTCCGGCTCTTCTCTGATGGGTGAGTTTGGAATAAGAAACCAAGTGTACCCAGCTCAGCCCTCTTCTCCAACCTGGGTCTAAGTACCAGAGGAGGCATCCTGGCCTGCTAGGCCGGCAGTGAACCCACAGAGCCGGGGCTTAGCCACACACAGCAACGCTCATCTCAGGGGTGGGCGCCCACGATTACAATCTGACACCTGCATCTTTCAAGTGGTTCAGACTCGAAAGGCAGGAAAAGGAGTTGTTACTTACTGAACCCCTAAAGCCTGAGCCACCTGCGAGGCCCTGCCCACTCCTGTTCCCATTATCTCCTTTTGTTTATTTTATTTTTTTGAGACCAGGGTCTCACGCTGTCACCCAGGCTGGAGTGCAGTGGTGATCACAGCTCACTGCAACCTCCAAGTCCCAGGCTTAAGCAATCCTCCCACCTCAGCCTCCTGAATAGTTGGGAAACCAGGGAGTAGCTGGGTAGATACACACCACCACACCTGGCTAATTTTTTCTGTAGAAATAGGGTTTCACCAAGCTGGTCTCGAATTCCTGAACTGAAAGTGATTCGCCTGCCTCAGATGTCCCAGGTTGGCCTTGAACTCCTGGGCTCAAGTCATCCACCCAGCTCAGCCTCCCAAAGTGCTGGGATTACACATGTGAGCCACCATGCCTGGCCCTGACCTCACTTTAGACAGCTCTTCCCCCTGCTCATTCTGCCACACAACCTGCTTTCCGTTTCTGGAAAATGCCAAGTTCATTCTCAGCTGTGCTGGCCTTCCCTCTTTTCCCCTAGCTCTTCTGACTTTTGCTTTCTCTTCACCTCTCAGATCTCAGCACAGAGGCCTGCCCTGCTCACTTAACCATGCAAGTATGGTTCCATTACATGACCCTGGTGTATTGGCTCAGAGTCTCCAAAATTACAACATGGTGGCCAGGCGCAGTGGCTCACACCTGTAATGCTAGCACTTTGAGAGGCCAAGGCAGGCAGATCATGAGGTCAGGAGTTTGAGATCAGCCTGACCAACATGGTGAAACCCCATCTCTACTAAAAATACAAAAAATTATCTAGGCATAGTGGCAGGCACCTGTAATCCCAGCTACTCGGGAGGCTGAGGCAGGAGAATCACTTGAACCCAGGAGGTGGAGGGTGCAGTGAGCCGAGATCGCACCATTGCACTCCGGCCTGAGTGACAGAGTGAGACTCTGTCCCTGCCCAAAAAAATTAAAACATGGATTGGTTTACCTGTTTGTTGTCCTGTCTTCTCCTCTATGAGATCTATGAGGGCAGGGTCTTGTCAGTTTTGTTCATTGTTGTGGCCCAGTTTCCCAGAACCTAAAATAGTGCCTGCAAAATAGTAGAAGCTCAAGACACATTGGTTGAATGAATAAAGTGAATACTTCTTGGGAAAAAAAAATGATTTTTTTCTTTAATAGCAAAATAATATGTCTTGGAAAATACAGCATACAAAATACAGAAAATAGAATTGAGAGCTTTTATGAGCATATCAATCATTGAATAGCGAGTCTGCGTTGCCTATCTCTCCGCGTCTCTTGCGTGCGTGTAGGTATACAAATGGGATATAGGCTTGTGGGTGTGCATGCATAGACAGTCCTTCTTGGGTACTCATAAGGGGGCTCAGCCCCTCGGGTGCCCCTAAGTCTTAACCTCACCCCTTCTTCATCCGTCCTGTTCCTGAGGACGACCGTGAAGGTGACTCTTCATCGAGAGCCTCTGGAGGCTGGGAGCTTTTTGAGTAAGGCTTTGCAATGTAACCATGAGGTAGCTATGATCATCCTTATTTCCAGATGTGGGAACTAGGCTTCCCAGAGGTTGATGATATGACCAAGGCCACACAGCTGGCAAACAGTGATTCCAATGGTCTGGAGGTCCCTAGGCCTCTGTTCTGTCAACCTGGGGCTTTCAATTTCCTCAAGTCTGATTATCTACCCTCTTCAAAGTGCTGCTCAGAGGGTCTGGGGCTCAACGATGAAAGCTAGGATGGCTCCCAGGGACAGGTGGAGTAGTTACATCCACCAGTCCATAGACTCTTTGGGGCAGGCCCTGACAATGACCATACAGTGGGGCAGCCCCTTACACAGGATCTTCTCCGCCTCCTGACCCTCCCAGCCCAGCCCCTGCAGCTCAAGGACTCTGAGCTTGGGCATAGTGAGGCAGGAGGAGAGGATTTCAGTGGGGGAGGGCATTTCCGGGGTGATGAGGGGACCCTGCAGGCACAGACTCTCCAAGGCCGGCATTCCCTCCAGGACAGCCAGGCCAGGGGCAGAGAGGCCCCTCACGGTCAGCCGGATCTTGCGCACATCTCGGAGGTGGCGGCTGATAGCCAGCAGGGTGCTGTCAGCAGACAGGGTGCAGCCCAGCACCTCGAGCCTCTGCAGATAGCTGAGCTCCTGCAGGCCAGCATCCAGCCCTGTCTCAGTCACACGGTAGGTGCCACCCAGCACCAGCGAGCGCAAGGCCCGGAAGCGCGTCAGGCCCTGCAGGTGCTCGTCGCGGAAGGCGGGGACGCGGTCCAGCACGATGCATTCGAGCAGGGGCAGCACGGTGGGGTCCTGCTGCTTGTGGAGCCAAGCCATAGAGATCTCGCAGCTGTGCAGCTCCAGGGTCCTCAGGGTGCTGGGCAGGCTGGTGATGGGCACCATGCTCAGGTCGGCCACGTGTAGGCAGAGGCGCTTCAGGTTGGGGCATTTCTGGCCCAGGGCTCTCAACAGAGCAGGGGACAACTGGGGGGCCTGGGAGCCAGAGAACAAGTAGCCACCCATCCGCAGGGAATGGAGCCGGGATGCCATGTACCTTCGAAGGAGGTGCCACATGACTTTAGGTCGCATCTGTAAGAGCCAGGGATTGGGGTGACACAGTGAGAGGTATGGAGTTTCCAAGGCCCCTGCTGGGCTGGAGACACACATCCCCAGGGTGGGGGATTCTGGTGCCCTGCTTCTGCCCTTCCCTAGCCAGTCTCCTCCCCAGGTTCAACCTCCCCAGGTTCAACAAGACGGTTTGAGTGCACCATCTTGCCTGCTAGGGCTTTGAACAAATCATTTTTTTTTTTTTTTTTTTTTTGAGACAGGGTCTTGCTCTGTCACCCAGGCTAGAGTGCAGTGGTGAGATAATGGCTCACTGCAGCCTGGACTTCCTAGGCTCAAGTGATTCTCCCACTTCAGCTTCCCAAGTGGCTGGGACTTCTGACACATGCCCAGCTAATTTTTGTGATTTTTAGTAGAGACGAGGTCTTGCTACGTTGCCCAGGCCGGTCTCCAACTCCTGGATTCAAGCGATCCTCCCATCTCAGCCCCTCAAAGTGCTGGGTCTACAGTCATGAGCCACTGCACTCGGCCACTTAGAATAAATCTGGTGGGGGCCAGGCGCACTGGCTCATGCCTGTAATCCAAGCACTTTGGGAGGCCGAGGTGGGTAGATCATTTGAGGTCAGGAGTTTAAGACCAGCCTGGCCAACATGGTGAAACCATGTCTCTACCAAAAATACAAAAATTAGCTGGACGTGGTGGCGAGTGCCTGTAATCCCAGCTACTCAGGAGGCTGAGGCAAGAGAATCGCTTGAACCCAGGAGACAGAGGTTGCAGTGAGCTGAGATCGCGCCACTGCAATCCAGCCTGTGTGATAGAATGAGACTCCGTCTCAAAAAAAAGAAAAAAAAAAAAAGGATAAATCTGCTGGGGGGAAAAAGATACTAACAGAATCTACCTTTAGCAATAGATTCTTACCATTTTTCTGGACTAAGAAAGAGAGCAAAACAACTCATTGACATTTTACCTGTTGTTTAATGATCACCTCCAGTAGAAATAAGCAACACAGAATAAAATTTTAAAAGGTGAAAACTACCCGGAGTAAATTAGGTCTATGTTAAAAAAACAAAACAACAAATGAAAAGGCTGGGCACGGTGGCTCACACCTGTGATCCCAGCACTTTGGGAGGTCAAGGTGGGTGGATTGCCTGAGCTCAGGAGTTCAAGACCAGCCTGGGCAACGTGGTGAAATCCTGTCTCTACTAAAAATTTTAGAAAGCCAGGCATGGTGGCTCACACCTGTAATCTCAGCACTTTGGAAGGCTGAGGCGGGTGGATCGCTCGAGGTCAGGAGTTTGAGACCAGCCTGGCCAAAATGGTGAAATCCCGTTTCTACTAAAAATACAAAAATTAGCTGGGCGTGGTGGTGGGCGCCTGTATTCCTAGCTACTTGGGAGGCTGAGGCAGGAGAATTGATTGAACCCAGGAGGCAGAGGTTGTAGTGAGCCAAGATTGCACCAGTGCGCTCCAGCCTAGGTGACAAGAGTGAAACTCTGCCTCAAAACATAAACAAAAAACTAAAACTAAAACTAAAAATAATAGTTGGGCAAAGTGGCAGGGACCTGTAGTCCCAGTTACTTAGGAGGCGAAGGCATGAGAACCAGCTCTGGGAGGTGGAGGCTGCAGTGAACTGAGATCACACCACTGCACTCCTGCCTGGGCGACAGGGTGAGACTCTGTCTCAAAAAAAAAAAAAAAAAAAAAAAAAAAATAACAGCCAGGAGTGGTGGCTCAAGCCTAGCACTTTGTGAGGCTGAGGCAGGCGGATCACCCGAGGTCAGGAGTTCAAGACCAGCCTCACCAACATGGAGAAATCCCGTCTCTACTAAAAATACAAAATTAGCCAGGTGTGATAGTGCATGCCTGTAATCCCAGCTACTTGGGAGGCTGAGGCAGGAGAATCTCTTGAACCTGGGAGGCAGAGGTTGCGATGAGCCGAGATTGTGCCATTGTATCAGCCTGGGCAACAAAAGCGAAACTCCGTCTCAAAAAAATCACAGCCTGGTACAGTGGAAGCTGCAAAAATCAACCCTGGGAAGTTAGACTTAGTAGAAAATAAAAAGCATACATAATTGATAGCACTGGGCATTTCATTATAAGTACATGTTATCTTAAAAAGAAAAAAATAGCATGCTTACATCTGCCTTTTATTGCTGGATTTCTCTACTTGACATCATAGGGCCTAATGGAAAAAGGAAAATTGTCTAATAACATATTCTTCATGTGTGCTTACAAAGGTGTTTCTTTTCTTTTCTTTTTTTTTGAGATGGAGTTTTTTTTTTTTTTTTTTGAGACGGAGTCTCGCTCTGCCGCCCAGGCTGGAGTGCAGTGGCCGGATCTCAGCTCACTGCAAGCTCCGCCTCCCGGGTTCACGCCATTCTCCTGCCTCAGCCTCCCGAGTAGCTGGGATTACAGGCGCCCGCCACCTCGCCCGGCTAGTTTTTTGTATTTTTTTTAATAGAGACGGGGTTTCACCGTGTCAGCCAGGATGGTCTCGATCTCCTGACCTCGTGATCCGCCCGTCTCGGCCTCCCAAAGTGCTGGGATTACAGGCTTGAGCCACCGCGCCCGGCCTCTGAGATGGAGTTTTGCTCTTGTTGCCCAGGCTGGAGTGCAGTGGCACGATCTCGGTCACCACAACCTCCGCCTCCTGGGTTCAAGTGATTCTCTGGCCTCAGCCTCCCGAGTAGCTGGGATTACAGGCATGTGCCACCATGCCTGGCTAATTTTGTATTTTTGGTTTTTTTTTTGAGACGGAGTCTCTCTCTGTTGCCCAGGCTGGAGTGCAGTGGTGTGATCTCAGCTCACTGCAACCTCCGCCTCCCAGATTCAAGCAATTCTCCTGCCTCAGCTTCCCGAGTAGCTGGTACTACAGGCATGTGCCACCACACCCGGCTGTGCTTTCTTTTGTATTTTTAGTAGAGATGGGGTTTCACTATGTTAGCCAGGATGGTCTTGATCTCCTGACCTCGTGATTTGACCACCATGGCCTCCCAAAGTGCTGGGATTACGGGCATGAGCCACCATGCCTGGCCTTAATTTTGTATTTTTAGTAGAGATGGGATTTCTCTATGCAGGTCAGGCTGGTCTCAAACACCCGATCTCAAGTGATCTGCTCGCCTCAGCCTCCCAAAGCGCTGGGATTACAGGAGTGAGCCACCGCGCCTGGCCAAAAAGGTGTTTCTACATCAAGCTCTTCCATTCACTGAAAGAAAATAGCTTATTATCAATCCTTAAGGAAGCATGATTGCATTTGCCTTTTATACATGCATATGTAAACCCATGTAATACAAACTGTATTAGTCTATTTTCATGCTGCTGATAAAAACATACCTGAAACTGGTAAGAAAAAGAGGTTTAATGGGACTTACAGTTCCACACGGCTGGGCAGGCCTCAAAATCACGGCGGGAGGCGAAAGGCACTTCTTACGTAGCGGTGGCAAGAGAAAATGAGAAAGAAGGCCAGGTGCGGTGGCTCATGCCTGTAATCCCAGCACTTTGGAAGGCCGATGCGGGCAGATCACGAGGTCAGGAGATTGGGACCATCCTGGCCAACATGACGAAACCCCATCTCTACTAAAATACAAAAAAAAAATTAGCCAAGTGTGGTGGCACACGCCTGTAGTCCCAGCTACTTGAGAGGCTGAGGCAGGATAATTGCTTGAACACGGGAGGCAGAGGTTCCAGTGAGCCGAGATTGCACCACTGCACTCCAGCCTGGTGACAGAGCAAGACTCTGTCTCAAAGAAAAATAAATAAATAATTTAAAAAATACAAAAAATTAGCTTGGTGTGGTGGCACGCACCTGCAGTGCCAGGTACTCAGGAAGCTGAGGCAGGGGAATCGCTTGAACCCAGGAGGCAGAGGTTGCAGTGAGCCAAGATCGTGCCACTGCACTCCAGTCTGGCAACAGAGCAAGACTCCATCTCAAAAAAAAAAAAAAAAATTGAGAAAATGAGAACGAAGCAAAAGTGGAAACCCCTGATAAACCCATCAGATCTCGTGAGACTTATTCACTATCACAAGAATAGCATGCAAAAGACCAGCCCCTATGATTCAATTATCTCCCCCTGGGTCCCTCTCACAACATATGGGAATTCTGGGAAATAAAATTCAAGTTGAGATTTGGGTGGGGACACAGCCAATCCATATCATATCACCCCTGGTCCCTCCAAGTCTCATGTCCTCACATTTCACAACCAATCATGCTTTCCCAACAGTCTTCCAAAGTCTTAACTCATTCAGCATTAATCCAAAAGTCCACAATCCAAAGTCTCATCTGAGACAAGGCAAGTCCCTTCCACCTATGAGCCTGTAAAATCAAAAGCTAGCTAGTTACTTCCTAGATACAATGGGGGTACAGGTATCGGGTAAATGCAGCCATTCCAAATGGGAGAAACTGGACAAAACAAAGGGGTTCCCCCATGCAAGTCTGAAATCCAGTGGGGCAGTCAAATTTTAAAGCTCCAAAATGATCTCCTTTGATTCCAGGTCTCACATCCAGGTCACACTGATGCAAGAGGTGAGTTCCCATGGTCTTGGGCAGCTCGGCCCCTCGTGGCTTTACAAGGTATAGCCTCCCTCCCGGCTGCTTTCACAGGCTGGCGTTCAGTGTCTGAAGCTTTTCCAGGTGCATGGTGCAAGCTGTGGGTGGATCTACCATTCTGGAATCTGGAGGACAGTGGCCCTCTTCTCACAGCTCCACTAGGCAGTGCCCCAGTAGGGACTCTGTGTGGGGGCTCTGACCCCACATTTCCCTTCCACACTGCCCTAGCAGAGGCTCTCCATGAGGGCCCCACCCCTGTAGCAAACTTTTGCCTGGACATCCAGGCGTTTTCATACATCTTCTGAAATCTAGGCAGAAGTTCCCAAACTTCAATTCTTTTTTTTTTCTTTTTTTTTTTTTTTTGAGATGGAGTTTCGCTCTTGTCACCCAGGCTGGAGTGTAATGGCATGATCTCGACTCACTGCAACCTCTGCCTCCCGGGTTCAAGCGATTCTCCTGCCTCAGCCTCGCAAGTAGCTAGGATTACAAGCATGTGCCACCACGCATTTGTGGTATGTTTAGTAGAGATGGAGTTTCACCATGTTGGCCAGGCTGGTCTCAAACTCCTGACCTCAAGTGATCTGCCTGCCTTGGCATCCCAAAGTGCTGGGATTATAGGCGTGAGCCACCGTGCACGGCCCCGTACCTCAGTTCTTGGCTTCTGTGCACCAGCAGGCTCAAGATCACGTGGAAGTTGCCAAGACTTGGGGCTTCCACCCTCTGAGGCCACAGCCTGAGTTATACATTGGCCCCTTTCAGCCACAGCTGGAGCGGCTAGGACACAGGGCACCAAGTCCCAGGGTGCATGCAGCATGGGGGCCCTGGGCCCGGCCCAGGAAACCACTTTTCCCTCCTGGGCTTCCAGGCCTGAGATGAGAGGGGAATGCCATGAAGGTCTCTGACATGGCCTGGAGACATTTTCCCTATAGCCCATTAGACTCCTTGCTACTTATGTAAATTTCTACAGCTGGCTTGAATTTCTCCCTAGAAAATGGGTTTTTCTTTTCTATCACATAGTCAGGCTACAAATTTCCAAACTTTTCAGCTCTGCTTCCCTTAGAAAACTGAATACTTTTAACAGTACCCAAGTCACCTCTTGAATGCTTTGCTGCTTAGAAATTGAGAAGTTGAGATTTGGTTGGGGACACAGCCAAACTATATCATGAACCAAGAGAGAAAGAAACATGTTCTAATGAATCTTCTCAGGAAGCTGAGGCAGGAAGATCGCTTGAGCCCCGGAGGTTGAGGCTGCAGTGTGCTATCATTTCGCCACTGCACCCCAGCCTGGGTTACAGAGTGAGATCCATCTCAAAAAAATAAATTACAGAAAGATAAACTGCAGAGCATAAATGCACACAAAACCAATGGATGAATCAACTTTTCCTTGCAAAACCAATGACTGAGAATACTCTAAGTTTCATAATATCAGGCCAGGCGCTGTGGCTCACACCTGTAACCCCAACACTCCAGGAGACTTGAGGTGGGAGACAACTTGAGTCCAAGAGTTCGAGACCATCCTGAGCAACATAGCAAGACTGTCCTTAAAAAAATAACCTCAAAAGCAATACTGTATTAAAGGGAGTTACAGATGGATATATACAGTAAAATAGTCTAAAAGTAGAACACTATCTAAATAGTAGAACAGCATTACCTGAAGTTTAGAAATACATTACTAATACTATAATTGTTTATGGACACACACATATGAAGTAAGGTAAAAGGAAGGGTGCAAATCCACTTTATAATAGCAGTTATCTATGAAAATAGTTTCAAAAAGGGTAACAAATATATCTCTAAATGTTTTGGGTGGGCCAGTTGCGGTGGCTCATGCCTGTAATCTGAGCACTTTGGGAGGCTAAGTCGGGAGGATCACTTGAGCCCAGGAGTTCGAGACCAGCCTGGGCAACATAGTGAGACTCTGTCTCCACAAAAAATAAAAGATTAGCGGGTATAGTGGTGAGCGCCTGTGGTCCCAGCTACTCAAGAGGCTGACATGAGAGGATCGCTTGAGTTTGGGAGGTCGAGGCTACAATCGCACCACTGCACTCCAGCCTGAGCAGCAGAGCGAGACCCCCGTCTCAAAAACAAAACAAAAACTTGATAACATAGTCATAAATTAGCATTTATCGAATGATAAATATGTGCCAGACTGTTCTAAGCCCTTTCCCTGCATGATCTCAGTGAAGTCCCACAATAGTCCCGTGAGGCAGGTACTGTCCTTTATCCCCATTGCAGGGATGGGGAAATTGAGGCCCTGAGGTAGAATAGGAGCAGGTAAGCGATGATGCCGAGATAGGCCCAGGACTACCTGGCTCTAAATCCCCAGCCCGGGTACCGACAACCTGTCCCAGGGTGGGAGAGGTGGTCTTTCGGGTCCGGGCACCGCGACCGCGGCCCAGGCCCGCCTGGCCAGCCATGCCTACCGTGTAGAGCGTCAGGTCGACATGTCGCCACAGCCACCGGTCGTCCACCAGCCTCTTCCAGCGGTGACAGACCCTGGGGGAGGGGACGCGCGGTTAGAACGACCCCAGCCCCAGGCCACATCGCATCTCCAGGTCCCAGGTGCGCCCTCCGCCCGGCCCTTCCCCCCCGGAGGCGGGGCCGCACCTGGAGATGCGGATCCGGTCCCGTACCGGGAGGTAAGAGAAGATCTCAAGCAGGACTGAGTCCGGCAGTTCGACCAAAGTCGCCATGATCCCGCCGACACGCACTTCCGCTTCCGGTTAAGGAGACCCGAGGGGGTCCCCGCGGGGGCCCCGAGGCGGCTGACAGGGCGGCGGCCGCGACCTTCCCGTAGCCGGTAGAGGACTTTGACTTTCCTTTCGCTGGGCAGTGATTGGGTCCCAGGGCCGGACCAGCCGCGGATGGGGACCAGAAACCAGACTGGAAAGCGTGACTGAGGCAGTGAGAGTCTTGCGGGACGTGGCTGAGGCGTGATTTGGCCGCGACTGGGAACTAAGACCAAGTCCGCAAGGCGGGGCTGGAGTGAGGCGAAGCTCGGGGGCGGAGCTAGAGACGAGGACCAAGTCCGAAAGGCGTGGCTGGGGTGGGGCGAGTATCGGAGGTGGTGCTAGAGACGAGGACCGAGCCTGGAAGGCGTGGCTGGAGTTGGGCAAGGCTCAGGGACGGAGCCAGAGACCGGACCCAAGTCCGGAAGGCGGGGCTGGGGCGAGGTTAGGGGGCGGGGCTAGAGACGAGGACCAAGCCCGGAAGCCGGGGCGAGGCCTAGGTGGGGCTGCAGACGAGAACCACGCTTGGAAGGTGTGGCTAGGGCGGGACGAGGCTTGCGGGGCCGGGAGAGGACCGGACAACCGCTGGAAGGCGAGGCTGGGGCGGGACGAGACCCTGGGGGCGGGGATGGCGACAAGGACCTAGCCGAGAAGACGTAGTCGGGACTGCAAAGGACATGATTTCATTATCTTTTCTTTCTTTTTTTTTTTAATTTTGAGACAAGGTCTCGCTCTGTCACCCAGTCTGGAGTGCAGTGGCGAAATTACAGCTCACTGCAGCCTTAACCTCTGGGGCTCAAGTGATCCTTCCACCTCAATCTCCCGAGTAGCTGGGACTGTAGGGGCATGCCAACACGCCCGGCCAATTTTTGTTTCGTTTTTTGAGATGAAGTCTTGCTCTGTCACCCAGGCTGGAGTGCAGTGGCACAATCTCGGCTCACTGCAACCTCCGCCTCCCAGGTTCAAGTGATTCTCCTGCCTCAGCCTCCGGGGTAGCTGGGACTACAGGCGCCAGCCATTATGTCCGGCTAATTTTTGTATTTTTAGAGATGAGGTTTCACTATATTGGCCAGGCTGGTCTCGAACTTCTGACCTCAAGTGATCCACCTGCCTCAGCTTCCCAGAATGCTGGGATTACATGTGTGAGCCACCACGCCTGGCTAATTTTTGTATTTTTTTGTAGAGCCGGGGTTTTGCCACGTTGCTCAGGCTGGTCTTCAACTCCTGGGCTCAAGAGGTTCTTCCTGCTTCAGCCTCCCAAAGTGCTAGGATTACAGGCATGAGCCACCATGCCCAGCTGCTTGCATTCTTTTTTATGGCTGCATTATGTGTGTCTTCTTGGCTTGTTGCCTTCCTATTATCAGACTGAATTCTGGGGTGGCAGATGGGACTTGTGCACCCCAGCTCTGCTGAGGTGCTCAGATAGTGGGGGGAGGAAACTCCTATGCACCTGCCTCCACCCCTAAGATTACTTCCCTTCTTGTGAACTCTGGCAGGGGAAGGGGAGTTCCTTTAAGTTTGGCAGAACCCAGATGTCCCTTCCCCGCCATCCCCACTCAGTTACAGGGGGTTCCTGCACCACCAGCATACAGGGCTAGAGGGAGGGAAGTAGTCAGGTGAGAGAAAAAGAAACCCACATACAAGCCTTCCTCTGGACCAGGAACCCAGGAAACAAGAGTGTAGAAGGGGCCTGCCCAGCTTGCTCCTTGGGTCTTGACCCAAAACTTCACCTTCTGGAAAGTATCCCTCCCGCCCCCTGCCAAGGAAAGCAGCTCTGAGAACAGATCTTCCTACAGCAGGCCAGGTCTCCATGTGCAACCACAGCAGTGAGTCTTCACCAATACCTTGCAGTAGCTCTGATGAATGTGTAGCTACTCGGGAGGCTGAGGCAGGAGAATAGCGTGAACCCAGGAGGCGGAGCTTGCAGTGAGCCGAGATCGCACCACTGCATTCCAGCCTGGGCGACAAAGCAAGACTCCGTCTCAAAAAAAAAAAAAAAAAGAAAAAAATTAAAGACCTGGAGAAAGTGGGGCCTTCAAGCAAAAGCTAGAAGGTAAAACAAAGTCCTTAAGACCCCGCCTGGGTTTCCTCAGAACTTAAGAGTTCATTTAAAATAATGGAGACATTCTTACATACCTTGCAAACCTTGTACCAGGATCCACTTTATTTTTTTTTAATTTATTTTCTTTTCTTTATTATTTTGACACAGAGTTTTGCTCTCGTTGCCCAGGCTGGAGTGCAATGGCGCAATCTTGGCTCCCTGCAACCTCCGCCTCCCGGGTTCAATCGATTCTCCTGCCTCAGCCTTCCAAGTAGCTGGGATTTAAGGCATGTGCCACCAAGCCCAGCTAATTTTGTATTTTGAGAAGAAATGGGGTTTCACCATGTTGGTCAGGCTGGTTTTGAACTCCTGACCTCAGGTGATAGGTGATCTGCCCGCCTCGGCCTCCCAAAGTAGTGGGATTACAGGTGTGAGCCACTGTGCCCGACCTTTTTTTTCTTTTTTTGAGAGAGAGTCCCAGGCTGTCCCCCAGGCTGGAGTGTAGTGTGATCTCGCTCACTGCAACCTCCATCTCCCAAGTTCATGTGATTCTTGTGCCTCAACCTCCCAGGTAGCTGAAACTACAGACGTGTGCCACCACACCTGGCTAATTTTTTAATTTTTAGTAGAGACGGGGTTTTGCAATGTTGCCCAAGCTGGTCTCGAACTCCTGACCTCAGGTGATCTACCACCTTGGTCTCCCAGTGCTGGGATTGCAGGTGTGATGTAATGGCACCTGGCCCCATTTTCCTCTTCCCTCAGCAGTACTCCTCATCCCTTTCCCAACTCCTCGCCCCACAGCTCAGCACCAAGACCCTGTGCTTGGCGGATCTTTGAATCCAGCACTGAGAAATTAGAACATTTTGAAAAAGCAAACATTTCCTTTTCCACCCCCAGTGATTACAAAAGTAACATATGTTCAGTGTCAGAAATCTGGAAAAACACCACGAAGTGGGAAAATTAGGCCGGGTGTGGTCGCTCATGCCTGTAATTCCAGCACTTTGGGAGGGTCACTTGAGGCCAGGAGTTTGAGACCAGCCAGGGCAACATAGTGAGACAGTGTCCCTCCAAAAAGTAAAAAAATCAGCCAGGCATGGTGGTGCACACCTGAAGTCCCAGGAGGTGAGTCCTCTGGAGTCCAGGAATTGGAGGCTGCAGTGAGCTATAATTGTGCCATGCACTCCAGCCTGGGTGACAGAGCAAGACACTGTCTCAAAAAAAAAAATTAAAAAAAAAAGAAGGGAGAATGAGACTCTCAGTAATCCTACCATGCTACCATGCAGTGGTAACTATAGTCAATGCTTGCGTGACCCAGTATTTGTTTTCTTTTTGTTTGTTTTTGAGATGGAGTCTTGCACTATTACCCAGGCTGGATCTTGACTCCCTGCAAACTCCACCTCCCAGGTTCATGCCATTCTCCTGCCTCAGCCTCCCCTCCTGGGACTACAGGCGCCTGCCACCACACATGGCTGATTTTTTTGTACTTTTAGTACAGACGGGGTTTCACTGTATTAGCCAGGATGGTCTTGATCTCCTGACCTCATCATCCACCCACCTCGGCCTCCCAAAGTGCTGGGATTACAGGCATGAGCCACCGCGCCCGGCCCAGTATTTCTTTGTTTTCAAACAGAGTTTCACTTTGTTGCCCAGGCTGGAGTGCAGTGGCACGATCTCCGCTCACTGCAACCTCTGCCTCGCAGGTTCAAGTGATTCTCCTGCCTCAGCCTCCTGACTAGCTGGGATTACAGACGCCCACCACATTTTTGTAGTTTTAGTAGAGACGGGGTTTTGCCAATTGGCCAGGCTGGTCTCAAACTCCTGACCTGAAGTGATCCACCCGCCTTGACCTCCCAAAGTGTTGGGATTATAGGTGTGAGTCACTGTGCCTGGCCGTGACCCAGGATTTCTAAGAGAATGCAAGTATGTGCTGCTTCTAAACTTCCTCAGGCACCTCAGCCCCCTCAGCTCACTTTTGACCTTCCAATCTGTTTTGTCCTGGCTGGAGTCTCCACAAAAGCAGAGGCAGGGGAGTTCCCACAAAGGAACGCCCTAAATCATCCCAAGACGGGACCAGTGGGGATTTCAAGAAAACACCAATTACCAGAGCAATCAGTCCAAAGCATTTATTAGGGAAACTTACAGAGTACTCCAACAATCATCAAGACAGGAAAGAAAAGGGTGTTCTACCGAGGTACAGCTGCAGCTAGGGGTCAGGAAATGGAGTTCAGATGCACAAGGCAGCATGTCTGCTTTCCATTTGAGTAATGGGCCACCTGCTGGTCTGGCAGGTGTCAGCTTGACCAAAACAGGATTGTAGATTCTTTCCCTGGGATGGGGCGTTCCACAACTTTGGTTTTATATTTAGATTTTCTTTTTTTGGTTTGGTTTCGTTTGGAGAGTTTCTCTTGTTGCCCAGGCTGGAGTGCAATGGCACTATCTCGACTCACCGCAACCTCCACCTCTCTGGTTCATGCAATTCTTCTGCCTCAGCCTCCCGAGTAGGTGGGATCACAGGCATGCACCACCACGCCAGGCTAATTTTGTATTTTTAGCTGAGATGGGGTTTCTCCATGTTGGTCAGGCAGGTCTTGAACTCCTGGCCTCAGGTGATCTGCCCACCTCAGCCTACCAAAGTGCCAGAAACAGGCTTGAGCCACCGCGCTGGCATTGGAGAATTCTTTTTTTTTTTTGGTTTTCACATTTTTATTGGGAGCCGTGGGAGGGGCCGCCTCTGTCAGTGAAGGTGCTCACAGTTTCTTCAGCCACTCCAGGCTGGGGCCCTGAGGGTCCTGGGGGTGGCTGGGCACATCCGGCACGTTCTCATCATCACGGACGGGCACTGGGTAGTTGTAGGGCGTGGCCTCATTGATCATGATGGAGTACTTGAAGTAGGGGCTGAATGAGGGCATAATTATAGCGAGGCCCCCGATGACAAAGGACGCGACCAGCACTGGCTCCTTGTCCCAGGCATTCTTGAGGAAGGCGCTGAGCCTCGCAGCCGTCTTGGTCTCCGGCATTGGAGAATTCTTTTTTTTTTTTTTTTTTGAGACGGAGTCTCGCTCTGCCGCCCAGGCTGGAGTGCAGTGGCCGGATCTCAGCTCACTGCAAGCTCCACCTCCCGGGTTCACGCCATTCTCCTGCCTCAGCCTCCGGAGTAGCTGGGACTACAGGCGCCCGCCACCGCGCCCGGCTAGTTTTTTGTATTTTTTAGTAGAGACGGGGTTTCACCGTGTTAGCCAGGATGGTCTCGATCTCCTGACCTCGTGATCCGCCCGTCTCGGCCTCCCAAATTGGAGAATTCTTAAACCATTGTAGCAGTATAGTTCAACAATAGTAAAAGGTGGTTTTAGTCTCTGGATCCTGCCATTCAAAAGCAAATGATAGGCCGGGCATGGTGGCTCACGCCTGTAATCCCAGCATTTTGGGAGGTTGAGGTGGGCGGATCACTTGAGGTCAGCAGTTCGAGACCAGCCTGGACAACATGGTGAAACCCTGTCTTTACTAAAAATACAAAAAATAGCTAGGTGTGGTGGTGCGTGCCTGTAATTCCAGCTACTCAGGAGGCTGAGGCAAGAGAATCGCTTGCACAAGGGAGGCAGAGGTTGCAGTGAGCTGAGTTTGTTCCACTGCACTCCAGCCTGGGCAACAGAGCAAGACTCTGTCTCAAAAAAAAGAATTGAGACACAGCCTCGCTCTGTTGCCCAGGATGGAGTGCAGTGGCGCGATCTCAGCTCACTGCAACCTCCGCCTCCAGTGTTCAAGTGATTCTCCTGCCTCAGTCTCCCAAGTAGCTGGGATTACAGGTGCCCGCCACCACACCTGGCTAAATTTTTTTTTTTTTTTAAAGTAGAGACGGGGTTTCACCATGTTGGCCAGGCTAGTCTCGAACTCCTGACCTCGTGATCTGCCCACCTTGGCCTCCCAAAGTGCTGGGATTACAGGCATGTCCTTAACCTTGTCTACATAAACCTGTCAATTGATTGAGACCTGTCTCAGATACTTTTTGGCTTACAAATTGACTGAATTGAGGAAGGAAGGCCCTTGTCTCACCAGCCCTCGCAAACCTGGAATCTGGTACGGAGTGCTCCCCAAAGATATAGATGCAGGAGACTGTGCAATTGTCCAAAGTTTCCAGTTACCTTGCAGGCATTTAAGGTTGGTGACTGACAGTGAGGCAGGAGAACAAAGAAAATGAAGCAGAAGAAGAGCAAAGGGAATTAAACGTTGGATAAAGGGCAAAATAAGTAAAACCAGAGAGCAGAAGCAAGGTGAAGGGGCGGGTGAGCAAGAAGCAAGATAAATGGCAGAAGCTGAGGAGACAAAACAAAAGGAGGATTAAAAACTGAGTAAAAATCCCATGGCCAGGGAAATCAGGACCAAACCAGTAAGGAACAGCTCTTTAGGCATAAGCATGCGCATTAAACACAAAAAGTATCCTTAACGTAAGGATAACCAGCTCATTAGCGCTCATGCATATGGACGGCATATCATGCAGGTACTTAAAATTATGGAATGAAGACGGCCCTCAAGCGCACAGGGGCCAAAGTAACTAAGCAACACACCTATCATTCAAAAAGGTAGACACTGGCTACAGATTAGGCAGCCTTGGGAAAAGAAGAAAAGCCTGGCTAACATGGTGAAACATCATCTCTACAAAAACTACAAAAATTAGCCGGGCGTGGTGGCGGGCGCCTGTAATCCCAGCTACTCGGAAGGCGAAGGCTGCAGTGAGCCGAGACCGCACCATTGCACTCCAGCCTGGGCAACACAGCGAGACTACGTCGGGAAAAAAAAAAAAAAGACCCAAACTACACCAAGCTGGGGCTGATCTTATCTCGCAGAGGTCACTCCGCTCTCCCCTCCGAGAGTGGAATACTGTGCTTAATAAACTTGCTGCTTTGCTATCTCTGTGTGACTCGTTCAAATTTTTGTTCGGGGCACCAAGAGCCTGCAACTGTGCGGTAACAGCAGCTATTGGGCAGCGTAGAGTCTAGTCCAGGATCCAGCTTCGCCTATTGACTGGAGTCCGCATCCCGGGGGAATGCGATGGCCAGAGGGCAGAGGTGAGCAAAATGCTCACGACGCCCAGCCCTGAATGAACCCAGGGGGTCAGAAGGGATGACTGCAGAATTCGCTCCCCCTACTCCCTCCGCCCTCGCTCCTAGTACCCGCATAAAGAGGCTTCGGGCCCCCACCCCCGGGACCCTCTGGTGTCCCACCATGTGACCGAGTCTCCCTGCAACAATGACTTAAAAAGAGCTGGGGCCAGCGCCGGACCTCTGGCTCTCGCTCCACGCCCTTTCCCCGGCCCCACACCCGCCAAGACCCCCCTCTCTACCCCACGCGCCTACCGCAGGCGTCCCCCTGCCAAGCCTTGGGTCACGGAAACCGTACTTGTGAACCGCAAACACACAACAGACTGCAGACCCGGAAGAACCTGAGCCCGTGTTGACCACACCGCCTGGCTAGGGGCGGGACTTCCGGCCCCGCATTTTTACTTCCGCTTCCGGTTCCCAGCGTCAACTGCAGCCGGGGTTCTGCGCTCGGGTGAGGAGCTAGTGGCGTCGGCAGGTTCGAGGCGATTCGAGGTGAGGGGGTCAAGCGGAGAGGCTCGGAGTTGGGGAAAGCTGTCGCGACCCAGCCACCCAGGGTCTGGGGTCGGTGGGAGGTGAGGCCAGGGAGTTTTGTGTCAGGGCATTCAGGCGTCGAGAAGGGGCGGATGCGCGGCTGCCTGGGGTTCGCGGCCCTGGGACAGGGGACTTGGCCTGGGAGTATTCGAGTGCGGGGGGTTGGGAGCAGAACGGAAGGCTCAGTAACCGAGAATTTTAGGGCCTGGGACTGGGAGACTTGTAGGCTGGGGCTTCTGGGTCTGGGAGACGCCCGAAGCTCTGATTTTGCTACTTCCCACCCCACTGCTCTGTGTAGCTCCAGCTAGGATGATCGAGGTTGTTTGCAACGACCGTCTGGGGAAGAAGGTCCGCGTTAAATGCAAGTATCCATTGGCAGCCGAGAGGCAGTGGTACTCGCAGGGGTGCTTGGCGTGAGGCAGGCAACTCAATCTGTTGTCGGATGGTTTTAGTTAAACCCGGGAGAGGGGGCGGATGGGGTCCTGGCAGATGGTATTCAGCCCTGGAATGTCCTCTTCCTCGTTCTACCGCTCCCATTTGCCTTAACTCCTCTGCGCCCAGCACGGATGATACTATCGGGGACCTTAAGAAGCTGATTGCAGCCCAAACTGGCACCCGTTGGAACAAGATTGTCCTGAAGAAGTGGTGAGTGCAGTAGTAGAGCCACTGGGTGGACTGGACTAGGCCGGAAGGTTTTGGTTTGGGGGAGCGCTGCAAGCAGCCCTTTGCTTAGGCTGGGCTACCTCATTCGGCCTCCAGGCTGAAGAGCCTACTTAGCCTTATCTCTGAAATGTCTCTTTTCCTTAGGTACACGATTTTTAAGGACCACGTGTCTCTGGGGGACTGTATCCTTTGTGTGACTTCTTGAGGAAGCATCTACATACCCAGCCTCGGTTATCTTCGTTCCAAACTAAAGTCTGCATGAGATAATGTTTATTAAGTGTTTAACTTAGTACGTGGCACATGGTGAGCACTTAGAAAGTGGGAGCTAGGCTGGGCGCGGTGGCTCACGCCTGTAATCCCGGCACTTTGGGAGGCCGAGGTAGGCGGATCATAAGGTGAGGAGATCGAGACCATCCTGGCTAACACGGTGAAACCCCGTCTCTACTAAAAAATACAAAAAAATTAGCCGGGCATAGTGGCGGGCGCCTGTAGTCCCAGCTGCTCGGGAGGCTGAGGCAGGAGAATGGCTTGAACCGGGGAGGCGGAGCTTGCAGTGAACCGACATCGTGCCACTGCACTCCATCCTAGGCAACAGAGCGAAGACTGTCTCAAAAAAAAAAAAGAAGAAGAACATGAGAGCTATGTAATTATTTGGTTGGGGAGAGGGTAGTTGGTGAAAGTTTGACTTCAAGTTCAAAATATTTATTACTGACCTCCACCTGAGTGCTGGACAGTAGGTCAGGGTGGGGTGAGACTTAGGTATATCTATTGTGCAGAAGGAACAGAAACTTTTTGAATTTTTATTTTATTTATTTTTTTGAGACAGTCTCGCTCTGTCGCCCAGGCTGGAGTGCAGTGGCGCGGTCTTGGTCCACTGCAACCTTCACCTCCCGAGTTCAAGCAATTCTGCCTCAGCCTCCCAAGTAGTTGGGATTACAGGCCTGTGCCACCACTCCTTGCTAGTTTTTGTATTTTTAGTAGAGATGGGGTTCTGCCACATTTTCCAGGCTAGTCTCGAACTCCTGGCCTCAAGTGATCCTCCCGCCTCGGCCTCCCAAAGTGCTAGGATTATAGCCATGAGCCACTACACTTGGCCTAGAAGGAACAGAAACTTTTTTTTTTTTGAGATGGAGTTTTGCTGTTGTTGCCCAGGCTGGAGTACAGTGGCACAATCTTGGCTCACTGCAGCCTCTACCTCCTGGGTGTAAGCGATTCTCCTGTCTCAGCCCTCCAAGTAGCTGGGATTACAGGTGCCCACCACCACACCCAGCTAACTTTTTTGTATTTTTAGTAGAGATGGGTTTTCACTGTGTTTAAACATCACAGTGTTGGCCAGGCTGGTCTCAAACTCCTGACATCAAGTGATCCACCTGCTTCAGCTTCCCAAAGTGCTGGGATTACAGGCGTGAGCCACTGCACCCAGCCAGAAATTTTTTGGTAAAGTTTCAGTTCTCTCCAAATAAAAATGGCCTGGTCCAAAATGGGCTTCCTTAGCCCTGAACTGAGACCTCAGGCCACCCTGACCCAGCTGTGAATGGATGAGAGGGGTGGGGATGGAAGCCAGAGTCAGGATTCCTTAACACCTTTCCTTCAGATGAAATCCACGATGGGATGAACCTGGAGCTTTATTACCAATAGATGAGAATCCTCATCTTCCTGCTGCCCTGCTCTCCTTTCCCATCCTCATCCCCCACACTGGGATAGATGCTTGTTTGTAAAAACTCACCTTAATAAAGACTTAGATGTTGCTTTGTTGCTGTCTCTTTGCATGAGAGCTGTCTAGTGATGGATGGATTGGTCGCTGTTAGGTCATCACTGCACCATCAGTATGTACCTGCTGAAATAAGAGCTCCAGATCAACTGGATCCATGAGGGCAGAGTAGACCAGCAGGCTGGGAGTCTGTGTAGGAGCCCAGAGAGAGCTCTGGGGTTTGCTGTGGGTGTCTGAAGGTCAAGAGACGCTGGGATTATTGTCACCCTAATAGACCAAAGAGCCTCCAGGTCATGACAGTAGATGGAATTGTTAGGAATTAAGATTCTGAAATCACACAGACCTGAGGAGGTATAGATGAGTTTAAAGCATGTTTAAACATCCACAGTTCCTGGCACCATTTTTTTTTTAAGACAGGGTCTTGCTCTTTCACCCAGGCTGGAATGCAGTGGTGCGATCATAGCCCACTGCAGCCCTGAAGTGGACTCAGACAGTCCTCCTGCATCAGCCTCCCAAGTAGCTGGGCGGTGTGTACCACCATGCCTGCTAAAACTTTTTTATTTTTATTTTTTTTTGAGACAGAGTCTCGCTCTATCACCCAGGCTGGAGTGCAGTGCAAGCTCTGCCTCCTGGATTCAAGCAATTCTCCTGCCTCACTTGAGTGCTGGGATTACATACCATGTAAAATTTTTTGTAGAGACAGGGTATTCCTGTGTTGCCCAGGATGGTCTTGAACTCCTGACCTCAGACGATCGTCCAGCCTTGGCCTCCCAAAGTACTGAGATTATAGGTGTGAGCCATCATGCTTGGCCCTGGCACTTCTTTTCAAGACAAAAATAAGGTGATAGCAGACAGTGTGGCACTCTAAGTGTGTCTACGTGAGCTCAGCCTCAAGAGTCAGACCAACTAGATTTGAATTTTTTTTTTTTTTTTTTTGAGATGGAGTCAGCCCAGGCTGCAGTGCAGTGGTGCGATCTCCGCTCACTGCAAGCTCCGCCTCCCGGGTTCACGCCATTCTCCTGCCTCAGCCTCCCGGGTAGCTGAGACTACAGGTGCCCACCACCACGCCCGGCTAATTTTTTGTATTTTTTTCATAGAGATGGGGTTTCACCGAGTTAGCCAGGATGGTCTCGATCTCCCGACCTCGTGATCCGCCTGCCTCGGCCTCCCAAAGTGCTGGGATTACAGGCGTGAGCCACTGCGCCCAGCTTAGATTTGAATTTTCTTTTTTTTTTTGAGACGGAGTCTCGCTCTATCGCCCAGGCTGGAGTGCAGTGGCCGGATCTCAGCTCACTGCAAGCTCCGCCTCCTGGGTTCACGCCATTCTCCTGCCTCAGCCTCCCGAGTAGCTGGGACTATAGGCGCCCGCCACCTCGCCCGGCTAGTTTTTTGTATTTTTAGTAGAGACAGGGTTTCACCATGTTAGCCAGGATGGTCTCGATCTCCTGACCTCGTGATCCACCCGTCTCGGCCTCCCAAAGTGCTGGGATTACAGGCTTGAGCCACCGCGCCCAGCTACATTTGAATTTTGATTGATCCTTAGCATGTAATCCTTTTGCCTCAGCCTCCTGAGTAGCTGGAAGTTATAGGTGCACGCCACCACGCCCAGCTAATTTTTTTAGTAGAGCTGGGGTTTCACCATGTTAGCCATGATGGTCTCGATCTCCTGACCTCGTGATCTGTTCGCCTCAGCCTCCCACAGTGCTGGGATTACAGGCGTGAGCCACTGCGCCCGGCCCTGAATTTCTTATTTCTTTATACCACTCCTCCCACCAGTGGTGAGCATTAATACATTTAAGTGACTCTAGAAACTTTCTGAAATGACCTAGAGTTTTCATCATACGGGGATAATTATATGTTCTGTAATATTTATATGCCATTCCACAGTTTGCTTTTCTATGCTTTATTTTTTTTAATTATTATTTTTGATTATTATTATTTTGTGAGATGGAGTTTTGCTCTTTTTGCCCAGGCTAGGGTGCAATGATGCAATCTCGGCTCACTACAACCTCTGCCTGCCAGGTTCAAGCGATTCTCCTGCCTCAGCCTCCCAAGTACCTAGGACTACAGGCAGGAGCCACCACACCTGGCTAATTTTTTGTATTTCCAGCAGAGATGGGGTTTCACCATGTTGACCAGGCTAGTCTCAAACGCCTGAGCTCAAGTGATCCGCCCGCCTTAGCCTCCCAAGGTGCTGGGATTACAGGTGTGAGCCCTTAGGCCAGCCATGATTTAGCAATTTTGAAACTACTTTTGTAGGTCTGGGCATATGGGCCCATGTAATACACACAAACAGGGTTGAACAAATAAGAGAGCTGGGTGTCTCACTGTGGAGAAGGAAGTTACAAATAAAACAGGAGATGGGAGTGCTTAAAATGAACCTTGTAGGATTGGATTTGGAGGCATCAGTCTGAATTCAAGGTTTTTGTTTAATAGATATATTAGTACCTATAGATGTGTGTATACATATATATATATATTTCCTTGCTCTGTCCACTTCGAGGGACCAGAAACAGTGACACTCCAGTAGCAGTGAGCACCCACCCTGAAACATAAAGAGAACACTAGTGGGATAACAGGACCGGGGGTGGAATTTGTGGTTTAGTTAATAGTATTATATTGATATTGGTCTCTTAGTGTTGATAATTATATTATGGCAGGGTTTCTGAGCTTTGGCATTGTTGACCTTTTTGGGTTGGATTTTTTTTTTTTTTTTTTTTTTGAGACAGAGTCTCGCTGTGTCGCCCAGGCTGGAGTGCAGTGGCACGATCTTGGCTCACTGAAAACTCCACTCCCTGGGTTCAAGCAATTCTCCGCCTCAGCCTCCCGAGTAGCTGGGATTACAGGCGCCTGCCACCACGCCTAGCTAATTTTTGTATTTTTAGTAGAGATGGGTTTTGACCATCTTGACCAGGCTGGACTTGAACTCCTGACCTCATGATCCACCCACCTTGGCCTTCCAAAGTGCTGGGATTACAGGCGTGAGCCACTGTGCCCGGCCTTTTTTTTTTTTTCTTTTTTTTTTTTTTTTTGAGACAGTCTCATTCTGTCACCCAGGCTGGAGTGCAGTGGGAAGCTTATGGCTAATTGCAGCCTCTTAACTCCTAGACTCAAGATCTTCCCACCTCAGCCTTCCAAGTAGCTGGGATTACAGGCACGTGCCACCACACCCAGTGAATTTTTGTAGAGATGGGGTCTTGCCATATTGCCCAGGCTTGTCCCAGACTCCCGGTTCAAGCAATCCTCCTGCCTTGGCCTTCCAAAGCCCTGGATTACAGGTGTGAGTCACCACGCCCAGCCCTTGGGTTGGATAATTCTTTTGGTTGGGGCTGTGCCTTGCAGGATGTTAGCAGCATCCTTGGCATATAATACTAAATGCCAGTAGCCAGTAGCATCTCCTGCTCCAAAATGTCTGAAGATATTGTAATAACCAAAAATGTATCAAGATGTTGCCAAATGTCCCTTGGGAAACAAAGTCCCTACTGGTTGAGAATTTTGTTCTATTATTTATTTAAAACACTAATATTACGGAAGGCTGGGTGAAGCGTACATGAAAACCCCACTGTTTTTCTAACTGCCCATGTCTAAAATTATTTTTTTAAAAAAGTATCTTTTTGCCCAGGTGCAGTGGCCAAAATCCCAGCACTTTGGGAGGCCGAGGTGGGTGGATCACCTGAGGTCAGGAGTTCGAGACCAGCCTGACCAACATGGAGAAACCCCATCTCTACTAAAAATACAAAATTAGCCGGGCATGGTGGCGCATGCCAGTAATCCTCGCTACTCGGGAGGCTGAGGCAGGAGAATTGCATGAACAAGGGAGGTGGAGGTTGCAGTGAGTCGAGATAGTGCCACTGCACTCCAGCCTGGGCAACAGGAGCAAAACTCCGTCTCAAAAAAAAGTGTATTTTTATTATGCTAATACATGCTTGTAAAAAATGTTCTATTAAAACTTACGCTTTTTTTTTTTTGAGACGGAGTCTCGCTCTGTCACCCAGGTTGGAGTGCAGTGGTGCGATCTCGGCTCACTGCAAGCTCCACCTCCTGGGTTCATGTCTTTCTCCTACCTCGGCCTCCCGAGTAGCTGGAATTACAGGCTCCCTCCACCATGCTCAGCTAATTTTTGTATTTTTTGTAGAGACAGGGTTTTACCATGTTGGCCAGGCTGGTCTTGAACTCCTGACCTCAGGTGATCCTCCCGCCTTGGCCTCCCAAAGTGCTGGTGTGAGCCACCACGCCCAGCCTAAAACTTAAATTCTTAATTTCTTCCTTCACCTGCATCTCCAGTGATAGTCATTAACATATTGGAAAGAATCCAGAAGTTTTTAGTGATATAAATCTATAGTTTTTATATAATTGTGATAATTACATATTACTTATTTTTATTTATTTATTTATTTATTTATTTAATTTTTGAGATAGAGTCTCGCTCTGTCGCCCAGGCTGGAGTGCAATGGCATGATCTTAGCTCACTGCAACCTCTGCCTCCCGGGTTAAAGCGATTCTGCCTCAGCCTCCCAAGCAGCTGATGGGACTACAGGCACATGCCACCGCACAGGGCTAATTTTTTGTATTTTTAGTAGAGACGGGGTTTCACCATGTTAGCTAAGATGGTCTCGGTTTCCTGACCTTGTGATCTGCCTGCCTCGGCCTCCCAAAGTGCTGGGATTACAGGCGTGAGCCACTGTGCCTGGCATATTATTTATTTTTTAACAGGTAATTGATAATTATATATAATTTAATACTCATACTGTTCAGCAGCTTGCTTTTTATGCTTTATATCTTTGATATCTTTCTATAAGTGATCTCTTCATAAATTTCCTTTGCTTTGGTTTTGTTGTTCTTTCTTTTTTTTTTTTTCTTTTCTTTTTTTTTTCTTTTTTCTTTTTTTTTTTCTTTTTTTCTTTTTTTTCAGCCCAGAGGTCTTTTATTTATTTATTTTTTTTTAACACCTATTATGCCATGAATTCATAGGGAATAGGTTCCAGCAGCTCAGGCTCCTTCCCATTGGTTCTCACAAAGTGTGCTTCTCTGGGTGGAGCAGGCTGGCGCTTCAGTTGAACCCAGGTACCTTTCTCTTTGGCTTCTTTCTTTTTCTGATCATTTTCCTTCACGCGTTTCAGGAAGCTATCTCTGCTCTTAGAATGCTTAATGTGCTCAATACGTACATTAATTCTCTTGGCAAGAATCTTGCCCTTAACTTGTTTGTTTACAACAATGCCAACAGCATGCTGGGTAACGTTGTAGACTCTCCCAGTTTTGCCATGGTAACACTTGTGGGGCATTCCTTTTTGAACGGTACCCATTCCCTTGATGTCTACGATATCACCTTTCTTATAGATTTGCATATACGTGGCCAAAGGAACAACTCCATGTTTTCTAAAAGGCCTAGAGAACATATATCGGGTGCCTCTCCTCTTTCCCTTTGTGTTCGTCATTTTGGCAAATTACTGGAAGATGGCGGTTCCGGCCGAAAGGCTGTTCTTTCATACATACTATAATTGCTGTACCATATTATGACTTGCTTTTTCACCCGGCAGACAATACCAGTTAACACTACATATCCTAGGTATGGGCCAGGCACTGTTTTTTGTTTTTGGAGGTGGGTTTTTTTTTTTTTCTACATGGGGTCTTGCTCTGTCAACCAGACTGGAGTGCAGTGGCATAATCACAGCCTCACTGCACCCTCGACCTCTGAGGCTCAAGCTATCCTCCCACTTGAGCCTCCTGAGTAGCTGAGATTACAGGTGTGCCACCACACTCGCCTTTTTTTTTTTGAGATGAAATCTCGCTCTGTTGCCCAGGTTGGAGTGCAGTGGCACAATCACGGCTCACTGCAACCTCTGCCTCCCAGGTTCAAGTAATTCTTCTGTCTCAATCTCCCGAGTAGCTGGGATTAAAGGTGCCCGCTACCACGCCTGGCTAATTTTTGCATTTTTAGTAAAGACAGGGTTTCACCATGTTAGCAGGCTGGTCTTGAATTCGACTTCAGGTTGTCTGCCCGCCTCGGCCTCCCAAAATGCTGGGATTACGGGTGTGAGCCACCGAGCCTGGCTTGAGTGCTTTATGTGGATTAATTTATTTAATCTTCACATCAAACAGAAGGATGTATTATTGCTTATTCCCACTTTGCACATTGGGAAACCAAAGTACAGAGTAACATTAAGTAATCAGTTCAAGGTCACATAGCAAGTGGCAGTGCCAGGCTTTAAACCCAAGTCTGGCTCTAGACTTCTCTTAGCCTTCTACTGCATCCTGCATCTAATTTGTTGTGGGCAGTTTTCCCTGAGTTCACTTCACTCAGCCTCATTCTTTTTAGCGTTCACATAGGGTTCTATGCTAGGTGAACTATAGTTGAACTGTTTGCTGTCAGTGTCTTCAACTCCCATATCTACCCACAGTTCCCGAACCCTGGGTCCCAAATACCTCCTCTGTCCCACGGGCTCTGCAGACTCTATTTTAAGTTGGCTAAAACTGAGCTCATCTCCTCCCACCTGCACCTCCTCCATGTTCTTATATGAATGTCAATGTCGGCACCCACTGGTCACCCAGGATGGAGGAAGGAGCCAGACTGCGAAGGAATAAGGGAAGTAAGCAGGTTCCAAAAGACGTGGAAGGCGTTTGGGTCCAGAGCCTAGGGAAAAGTTTGGCCCTGCAAAAAATAAAAGAGGCTGGGTTAGCTTTGGACATCTGGGGAAACAGGTGGAATGAGGGAGGATGGAGGAGCCAAATTTAAGCATCGGGCACTTAGGTGCTCATCTCCAAGGCAACTGCATTGCTATGGCAACAGCAGAGGCAGCACCGCCCCGCCCAAGTACCACCTCGACCGCCGTTACCTCCGCAGCAGCCAGACGCTTCCGCATGAGAGGGCTGGGGGCTTGCGGACCTTCGGGAACGGCTCAGGAAGGCGGGAGTTGCTGCTGCATTAGCCAATCCATAAGCTCTGTCCCGCCTGGGTGGGCTCTGCGGCGAGGCGCGCCAAGAAGGGGTCGGGAGTTTTTTGGCGCTCGCTAAAGGGCGTTGAGAAGGGCGGGGCCGCGTCGCTTCGGACCACTCAGGAGCCGAGGAGAGCGAGTGGGCGGAGCCAGGCTGAGGCTGGCCGGGGGCGGGGCAAAGGGATAACGTGGGAGGGTCCGCCCAACCTCTCTTCTACCCAATAGAAGGCCAGAAAGCCAATCCGGACGGTTGGGGCGTCCAATGGGCGTTGCCGCGAGGCCCCGTTGCAGAGCGCGTCTAGCCAATAGGCAGCGGCGGCGGGCGGGCGCGGGCGACCGGCGGCGCGGCTGAGGCGGAGCAGGCGCTGCGGCAGGAGGGAAGATGGCGGACGAGGAGAAGCTGCCGCCCGGCTGGGAGAAGCGCATGAGCCGCAGCTCAGGTGCCGCGGGGGTCGGGGCTGGGGCGGGACCGCGCGGGCCCGCGTAAGCAGGGCTCGAGCTCACCTCTTGGGCGCGGCGGCAGCGGTGCCTCCCTCCTGTGGGGTCCTGGCTCCTCCGCGTCGTACCCGGGGTAACGGCCCCGGCCCGCCCTGTTGTGGGGACTGCGAGGCTCAGGAGCCGCCGGGAAGCCAAAGGAAGCTGAGGCAGGGGGCTGGGCGGGTGAGGGTCCGGGAAGTCCGGGGCGATGGCCCTGGCCCTGCCGGCCCGGCTGATACCTCTCGGCCTAATGCACCTGACGCCCCCGGGGGACGTCTCTGCACCTTGCTGGGCCCGGGGGCACCCCTGGGAAGGGGACACTCCAGTACCCTGCAAAGGGCATAGGGTGTTGCCCGACCTCGGGTCCACAACCTACCCCTGCTAACACCCCTACCGTGTACACCTAATGCTGAGTCTGCGACACCGCCGGTAACATTCTGCCAGACGATGGCCCCTGTGCTTAGGCCCGATTTAACGGTTAGCCACAATGATAATATTGCCAGTAACAGGGCACGTTTGTCTCTGTGTCAAGCGCTTTAAGTTCTCTCTGAATTGCCACAACTCTGGGAGCCAGATAGTTATTACTTCCTTTCTTACCAGCAAGGAAACTGAGGCCAGAAAACTGAAGGAACTCGTCCAAGATCATTCCAGGGGCTGGGGGTTGGATTAGGACCTAGGCAGTTTGCCTCCAGATCCCCCCGCCGGTGTCACAGCAAACTCCTGAGTAGCAGGCCCAGCATCTGTGGGCAGGTCGCGAGTCACTCTGCTGCCTCCAGAGCCCATAGCAATCGCATTTGCAGTAATAATTCTCCTTGGTTGAGTGCCAGGTTCTGGTGAACGCTTTGGATACATGGACTCTCCTCATTAACCCCGTGAGGTTTGATCTCCTTATTCTCTAGTCCCCATTTTTCAGATGAGAAAACTGAGGTGCAGAGAGATAGAGCCCATTGCCAAGGTTTTAGAGTGAGTCCGTAGCTCAGCTGCATTTGCCCCTGGAGCCCGTGCTCTGGCCCATTCTGCTCTAGCCCTGGCCTGTGGCTGGGACCTCCAGCATAAACCGGATGCTCTGCCCAGCCCTGGGCCCATTTCTGCTGTGTCTGCTCGGTTCAACCCTGATGACTTCCTTTATGGGCGACACTCCATGTCACCCAGGCGAACTGTCAGCCTTTGGAGTGGCACCCAGTAGGGTCTTTACTTCCAGCTTCTTGTTCACAGTATTCACTCCTTCATACCCCTCACTCCCTGGGTAACATCTGGCCACCAGTAATGCTGGTTCCTAGCTCTGCAACACTGTGCACGGTGTAGTAGCTAAGAGCAGAGCTTTCAGGTGTGAAGTACCTGAGTACAGTTCCTCCCTCCCCCTTTATGTGCCTGGAACAGAGTAATGTTACTCATTGCTGCCATTCCCAGAGATGCAGAAGGTGAGGCCTCCATTTTGTCGTCTATACAATGGAGATAATAAAGGCTATCCCACTCTTAATGTGTGCCAGTTTCTGTCCTAGGCATTTTGCAGATGTGTAAGCTTATTTGGTGCTTTCTTCTTCTTTTTTCTGGAGATGGTCTCACTGTGTGGCTCCGGCTGCAGTGCAGCCTCTGCCTCCCAGGCTTAAGCAGTCCTCCCACCTCAGCCTTTCAAGTAGCTGAGACCACAGGCATGTACCACCACCCATGGCTAATTTTTTATTTTTTATTTATTTACTTCTATTTATTTATTTATTTTGAGACAGAGTCTCACTCTGTCGCCCAGGCTGGAGTGCAGTGGCATGATCTTGGCTCACTGAAGCCTCCGCCTCCCGGGTTCAAGTGATTCTCCTGCCTCAGCCTGCTGAGTAGCTGGCATTACAGGTGCCTGCCACCACATCTGCCTAATTTTTGTATTTTTAGTAGAGACGAGGTTTCACCATGTTGGCCAGACTGGTCTTGAACTCCTGACCTCAGGTGATCCACCTGCCTCAGCCTCCCAAAGTACTGAGATTATAGGCCTGAGCCACTGAGCCCAGCCAGCCTGTTTTTTGGTTTGTTTTTGTTTTTTCTGAGACAAGAGTCTCACTCTTGCACCCAGGCTGGAGTGCAGTGGCATGATCTTGGCTCACTGTAGCCTCCGCCTTCCAGATTTAAACAATTCTCCTGCCTTAGCCTCCCGAGTAGCTGGGATTACAGATATATACCACCACACCCGGCTAATGTTTGTTTGTTTGTTTGTTTGAGGTGGAGTTTCGCTTTTGTTGCCCAGGCTGGAGTGCAGTGGCACAATCTCAGCTCACTGCAACCTCCACCTCCCAGATTCAAGTGATTCTCCTGCTTCAGCCTCCCCAGTAGCTGGGATTACAGGTGCCCGCCACCATGCCCGGCTCATTTTTTATATTTTTAGTAGAGATGGGGTTTCACTGTGTTGGCCAGGCTGGTCTCGAACTCCTGACCTCAGGTGATCCTCCCGCCTCAGCCTCCCAAAGTGCTGGTGCAGGCATGAGCCACTGTGCCTGGCCAATGTTTGTTTTTGTTTGTTTGTTTGAGATGGAGTCTTGCTCTGTCGCCTAGGCTGGAGTGCAGTGGCGCGATGTCAGCTCACTGCAACCTCTGCCTCCCGGGTTCAAGCGATTCTCCTGCCTCAGCCTCCCGAGTAGCTGGGACTACAGGTGTGTGCCTCTATGCCTGGCTAGTTTTTTTTATTTTTAGTAGAGATGGGGTTTCACTGTGTTAGCCAGGATGGTCTCGATCTCCTAACCTCATGATCCACCCGCCTCAGCCTCCCAAAGTGCTGGGATTACAAGTGTGAGCCACAGCACCTGGTCCAATGTTTGTATTTTTAGTAGAGATGGGGTTACACCATGTTGACCAGGCTGGTCTCAACCTCCTGACCTCAGGTGATCCACCCCACCTTGGCCTCCCAAAGTGCTGGGATTACAGGAGAGAGCTACGACGCTTAGCCCTTTTTAAATTTTTAAAAAATTATTATTTAGTCCTTTCAATGACCCTAAGGTAGGAACTGTTATCTCCATTTTACAGGTGAGAACGCTGAGGCCCAGGGAAGGTAGATCACATTTGAACGCAGATTCAGATTTGAATTCAGGTGGTCTGCCTGCTGAGTGCATGCTTCGAGTCAACTTCCTGTCCCCCAGCTTCCTCTCTTCCATCACCCTGGGTTATTTTCCTCCTTGAAGTTATCGGGGATTGATGTTATCCTGTGTTTTGTTTGCTTGTTTAGCACCTGTCTGTTCTCACCTAGAATGTTAGCTCTCTAAGGGTAGGGACTGTATCCTGCCACATTGGCTCATGTCTGGAGAGCCTGTGGCACATGGTGAACACGCCATGGATTTGTTGAATGAAGGCACCCCCTGCAAGCCAGGCCCTTACCCTGGCTTCTGGCTGTGGGCTCAGGTGGTGTCATGGGAGCACAACCCTAGCTGAATTCCCACCTGCCCTCCCCTCCAGGCCGAGTATACTACTTCAACCACATCACTAACGCCAGCCAGTGGGAGCGGCCCAGCGGCAACAGCAGCAGTGGTGGCAAAAACGGGCAGGGGGAGCCCGCCAGGGTCCGCTGCTCACACCTGCTGGTGAAGCACAGCCAGTCAAGGCGGCCCTCGTCCTGGCGGCAGGAGAAGATCACCCGGACCAAGGAGGAGGCCCTGGAGCTGATCAACGGTGAGCAGGGCAAGGGCAAAGGCTTGGGAGGGGATCTTCTCCCAGGTGGGCCTTTGTAGAAGTCACACCAGACCCTTCACCCCAGCTTGCTCAGCTACCAGGCGTTGGTGTTGGCCAACACCAAAACACCAGTGCATGACATGACCCTGACCTTCACAGCAGCCATTCTCTTTCCTTTCCATCTGGCATTTCAGGGTGAGCCAGGTAGGGGCAGAGGACCCAGCCCGGGGACTGGCAGACCTGGGTTCAGGTAGTACTGTGCCTCTGTGAACTCTGTGACCTCTGAGAGGGGACTCATGTCACCTCCCCTAGACTCAGCTTTCTCTGTAAAATGGGCATCCTCTGAGGACCATTGTGAAAGTTCAAGGGAATAAGGCAATGCATTTTGCCCAGTGGGCCCTCAGTCTGTGGGAACTGTTGTCAATAGTAATATCATCCAGTAGGGGCCCGAGTCACAAACATAGGTGGGTCCAGAGAGAGTGGTCAGAAAGGTAGTGAGTGCGTGCAGGGTGCGGTGGCTCACACCTGTAATCCCGGCACTTTGGGAGGCCTTGGAGGGCAGATCACCTGAGGTCAGGAGTTCGAGATTAGCCTGGGAAGTATGGTGAAACTTTGTCTCTACTAAAAATACAAAGATTAGGCAGATGTGGTGGTGCGTGCCTGTAATCCCAGCTACTCGGGAGGCTGAGGCAGGAGAATTGCTTGAACCCGGGAGGCGGAGGTTGTAGTGAGCCGAGATCGCACCACTCCACTCCAGCCTGGGCAGCAAAGCAAGGCTCCATCTCAAAAAAAAAAACGAAAGAAAGAAAGGTAGTGAGTGCCAGCAGAGCTAGTGAGTTAATTCTGACCTAAGGGAGGAAGCTATTCCCTGCTCTGTTCTGTGTTTCCTCTGCAGTCTGGCACTGGGGTGGCAAACTTTAAAGGCCAGATGGTAAATATTTTAGGTTTCGTGGGCCATGCAGTCTCCGTCAGCTCTGCTTTGTAACTGGATGGCAGTCATAACCAATATGTAAGCAAGCACATGGTCATGGCTGTGTGCCAAGAAAACTTTATTATTTACAAAATCAGGGAGGATTTGGCCTGCAGGCCATCATTTGCAGAGCCCTGTGTAAAGCTGTCCAGTTTGGCTGCCACTCACCAGATGTACTATTTCCATGTAAATTAATTAAAATTACCATTCAGATGCAGTGGCTTACACCTCTGATCCCAACACTTTGGGAGGCCAAGGCGGGAGGATCACTTAAGCCCGGGAGTTTGAGACCAGCTTGTGCAACATAGCAAAACCCTGTCTCTACAAAAAATACAAAAATTAGCTGGACGTGGTGGTATATGCCTATAGTGCCAGTTACTCAGAGAACTGAGGTGGGAGGATCCATTGAGCCCAGGAGGCAGAGGTTGTAATGAGCCGAGATCATGCTACCGCACTCCAGCCTGGGTGACAGAGCGAGACCCTGTCTCAAAAATAAATAAATAAGATAATATCAAAAATTGGTTTCTCAGTTGCACTGGTCATACTTTAGCTGGTGGCTGCCATCTTCGACAGCGGGAATATAAAACACATTTCCATTCTTGGCCGGGCATGGTGGCTCACACCTGTAATCCCAGCACTTTGGGAGGCCGAGGTGGGTGGATCACGAGGTCAGGAGATTGAGACCATCCTGGCTAACATGGTGAAACCCCGTTTCTACTGAAAATACAAAAAAATTAGCTGGACGTGGTGGCAGACACCTCTAGTCCCAGCTACTTGAGAGGCTGAGGCAGGAGAATGGCATGAACCTGGGAGGTGGAGCTTGCAGTGAGCTGAGATCGCACCACTGCACTCCAGCCTAGGCAACAGAGCGAGACTCCATTTCAAAAAAAAAAGACAATTTCCATTCTTGCAGGAAGTTGTGTCTGACAGCCTTTCTCAGAGTCCCCAGAACCTCTTGGGCTATCCCTACTCCAAACAACCCATCCCTCAACCATGCCCAGACAGCCTGGGTTGCTATGCAGCTCTGCTGCGTCCTGGCTGTGTGATCTTGAGCAAGTTACTTAACATCTCTGGGCCTCAATCTTTTTCTCCTTCTTCTTTTGAGACAGGATCTTGCTGTGTCATAGCTCACTGCAGCCTCAACCTCCTTGGGATCAGGTGATCCTTCCACCTCAGCCTCCCAAGTAGCTGGGACCGCAGGCTCATAACACCACACCTGGCTGATTTTTGTATTTTTAGTAGAGAGAGGACTTCACCATGTTGCCCAGGATGGTCGCAAACTCCTGGGCTTACGTGATCCTTCCACCTCAGCCTCCCAAAGTGCTGGGATGACAAGCATGAACCACCGCTCCCGGTCGTCAAGTCTTTTTCATTTATAAAGTTAGTATTAGAATAATAGGACCCACCTCCCAGGGTAGTTGTGAGGACTCCTGGCTAGTACAGTAAAGTGGGAGTAACAGCTCCTGGCATTGGTAAACGTTCTGTTATTGTTAGTGGCCACTGTCATTGCAGTTGTTGGTTGTGGTAACACAGGGCCCAGCACAGAGTGCACACTCGGTCAGTATTGGCTGTTGTTTTACTCTCTCATCACTTGGTCCAGTACTGGCCTGTAGGATGTTATTACACATGCACACCCCCAACATAACATCTAGCACAGTAAGTGCCCCCGTTAGCCTTATATGTAAGCATGGTAGAGAGAAGCCAAGCTCTTGCACGGAATCTTGAAGGCTGATTAAAGAGCCAGCCTCCTGACCTCTGAGGGCAGGGACTGGATCTCTCTCTTTCCCCTGTATTCCCATCCTGCCACACAAAGCCTGGCCCGGAGTCAGCCCTCACAGCCTTGTTTCATGAGCCAGTAGGAAGCAAGAAGGATTCCTGGCACAGGAACGGGCAGAAGTAAAGGCCTAGGGCTAGGATGTAGCCAGGACTCTGGGGAAGGCTTTGCAGGGAGCTGGGGGGTGGTGAGACCTCTCACGGGCAGGTCCCAGCCAGGTTGAGGATGGTCCTTGTCAGGTGAGGAGTTTGGGTTCTTTCCTGGAGGCAGCAGGACATAATGTGGCCATGTGGGATGAGGAGAGCAACCCAGCAGTGCTCTGCTTTCAGCAAAGATCTGGGAAGCTAGAATGTCAAGGACCAGGGAAACTGGAAGGCGCAGAACCTTCAGAGGTTCTGGTTGCCCCAGAGCAAGAGGAAGAAGTGGAAGGAGAAGCCAGGAGAGAATCACGAGATGACCCCTCGGGTCCTCCCAGCTCTAGTGGTCACTGTTCTGAGGCTTCCGGACCCCATAAGAGTGAGTAGGAGGGCTCAGGCATTTGGGGATGGAGCGGCATGAGGTGGGCTCCTGGGGGTCAGCAGAGCGGCCAGGCGCAGGACAGAGCTGCTTCAGGTGGTCCTGATGAGAGCTGGCAGAAGGCTGAGGCCGATGGGACAGTGAGGAGGGCATGGGCCTGGGTGTGGTGGGCGAGGGTGTTTCCCCCATCTCTGGGTTGGACAGGTGCACCTGGTAAGTAGCCAGGCCTTGGGGCCTCGCCGTAGGTACCTGCAGATTCGGGAATGTCAGCAGGAGCCCCGCCTGCCCACATGATGGAAGCTGTGGGAGGAACTGCAGCGAGAGACAGTGTGACTTGAACTTGGGGGCTGGAAGTGGAGGAAGAAGTGAAAGGGAGCAGACCTGAGAGAGATTCAAGAGGCAGGATAGAAAGGACTGGGTGATGGATTAGGTGGGCAGGGGTGGGATGTCTGGGGGAGGGTCAGGGCAGAATAGCATGGCCCACCCTGGGCTCGTACAGGGCTGAGTTTCAGTGCCGGCTGTGTGGTCTTCATTCCCTGGGCCTCAGTTGCCTCATCTGTAGAATGGGGAGAGGGTGGCTATGAGGATCCAGGAGCGATGGGCTCTGTGGCTGGTGCGTTCTGCATGGTGGAGCCTCAGCCCCAGTCATTCGGGTGTGGACAGTGGGGGAGCTGAGGTCAAGTCAAGGTCTCTGCTCACGGGCAGCCCCTGCTGCCACCCCACAGCCCATAGAAAGAGTTCTGGGTAGGACCACAGGAGGCCTGGTGGGCTCAGCACACAGATGATGACCTTGGCCCACGACCTCCCTCTCCTGGTATACTGCCTGAGACGGTGCTGGGGCAGATCCCCTCAGAGGTCAGTAGGAGGCTGCAGTGAGGTGGCCCTGGCCAGGGTACACTCGGTAACATCCTCATGTGCAGTGTCGGTGTGGGCATTGGGCACCTGGGCCTCATTTTCTCTTCCATGAAGTGGATGTTCTCCCCTCGAGGGTTCATGCCTGGTGATCAGGAGATCATGATTTGGGCAGCTCACTCCCCAGCTGGCGGCGGGCTGAATCTCATCAGTGCCCATTTAGATCTGGTGCTCCGCCCTTGCCCCGAAGGGACAGGCTGCCTGCAGAGAGAGTCGGGGCCTCCACGTTTTCTGCTGAGGCTCCTTTTCCCAGCATTGGCTCCTCTGCAGCTGCTGGGCTGCAGCCAGAGGCTGTCAGGGATCCGAGGGAGTCATTGCCGGTGTCCTTGTCTAAGGAGGATGGGCCGTGGAGAAGCCCTCCCTGCCTACTCTCCACCCCCGGCCCCTCACATGCCCAGGGCCTGGAGGGTCCCAGGGAGGCTGAGACTATGAGCAGCCATCCTATCCACATACCCATCCCAGCATCCAGGTCAGCCCCTTTGCCCCAAGGTCCCCAAGGTCACTGGCACCCTTCCAGCTTGCTGGCCTCGGGCCGGCCTCTAGCCTCTCCTTCTGGATCTTAGTCTTCTCAGACCTGACCCTGTCACCTCTTTCCCCAACCGGGCCCCTTCCCCTCTGGTGCCTGCAGCCTCAAGGAAGTATGCTGGAAGCAGCGTAATGATCCGGCAAGGCAGAGGAGAGAGCACATCTCAAAACCTTTTTGGGGTCAAGGACTACCCCGTTTGTTCCCTCACTCCCACCTAGGTCACTGAGGTGCATTAGCTTGGACTGTTGTAACAAAATACCACAGACTGTGGCTTAAACAACAGTCACCACTTTCCACAGTTCTGGAGGCCAGAAGTCCATGATCCAGGTTCCCTCAGATTCTGTTTCTGGCGAGAACCCATTTCCTGGCTTGTAGATGGCTGCCCTCTCACTGTGTACTCACATGGTATTCCCTAGTCGCATGTGCACGGAGTGAAGGAGCACAAGCTCTCTGGTGTCTCTTCTTATAAGGACACTAATCCTGGCCAGATGCAGTGGCTCATGCGTGTAATCCCAGACCTTTGGGAGACTGAGGCAGGCAAATCACTTGAGGTCAGGAATTCAAGACCCAGCCTGGCCAACATGGTGAATCTCCATCTCTACTAAAAATACTAAAAAAAAAAAGTAATTGGATGTAGTGGCACATGTGTGTGATCCCAGCTACTCAGGAGGCTGAGGCAGGAGGATCGCTTGAACCTTGTAGGCAGAGGTCACAGTGAGCTGAGATCACACCACTGAACTCCAGCCTGGGTGACACAGCCAGACTCTGCCTCAAAAAAAAAAAAAAACCAAAAACAAAAAGGGGACACTAATCCTGTTGGATCAGGGCCCCACCCTTATGACCACATTTAACCCTAGTTACTTCCCTGAAGTCCCCATCTCCAAATGCAGCCACACTGGGGGTTAGGGCTTTAACACATGAATTTGGGGTGACACAAACATTGAGTCCATAACAGATGGATGGGCAGCTTGGATCTGTCAGGGGCCTGCTCTGCAACAGCCGCTGCTTAAGCGGTCACTGATTCACTCCTTGGAGCAGCCTCCAACGTGGGAACAGCTGTTACCCCATTTTACAGGCTAGTTGAGTGAGGCTCCAAGAGGTAAGGTCACCTGCCAGACTCGCATTGTTCAGGAGCAGCAGAGGTAGGATCTGAACCTGATGTAGTCCAGAGTCAGCACCCATAACGTGTCCTCTTGGGCCTTGGGGATATGCTGTGAGCAGGCTGGCTGGGGTCTGCCAGCACAGACAGGTGCCATTCTGTTTTGCATACAATTTCAGGGGGTCCTGAACACCTTGAAGCAGGTGGAGGCCCCTGCTCCAGACTGGGAGCTCCTGGAGAGGCCACCCTGCATCTGTGTGGTTCTAAGCTGGAGCCACATCGAATCAGGATGGGGCTCCAGCACCTGACAGCCCCCATCAAATTTCATGGGTTTGGTGCCATCGAGGCTGACATGTTGTCTTGGAGGAGGCCCAGGAAGTCTGGCCTTAGGATCACAGCCTGAGTTTCAGGTAGACAGGGCATGAGATTCCAGCATTTCTGCTTCAAGCCCCGTGGTAGGTCCCTGTCTGCCTCCTTCCCCATGGCCTATTTCTGTCTCATTTATTCATGAACTTCTTGAACATTCATGAACACCTGTTTTGTGCACAGTGCTGGGTTCTGAGGGTGTAGCAATGAACAAGGCCAACCCAGCAGCCTTCGTTCCCACACTGTGAGGCAGGGAAGCAACCTGCCAATAGGATGGCGGTAAATGCAGCACCCAGGGGGAGGCACCTCACACAGTGGGGGATTAGGGGAGGCTTCTGGGGGAGACCAGAGGATAGCTGGTAAGTTTCAGGCAGGACGAAAGGCTTAAACCAAGGTCTTCGAGGCAGGGGAGCAGGGCGGGAGTAGGAGGATTTCATTGTCGGGGGGTCGGGTGCAGGCTGAGCTAACAAGACACACAGAACCAAACCCCTCAAGGTCAGCCTCACAGAGCAGGAACTCAGGAAGAAAGTGTTTGGTTTTTTCTTTTTGAGATGGAATTTCGCTCTTGTTGCCCGTGCTGGAGTGCAGTGGCACGATCCCAGTTCACTGCACCTTCCACCTCCCAGGTTCAGGAGAAAGCACTTTTTAAAAAAAAATCATTCCAGCTACTTGGGAGGCTGAGGCAAGAGGATTGCTGCAGCCCAGGGGTTCAAGGCCAGCCGGAGAAATATGATGAGACCCCATCTCTACAAACGGAAAACAAAACAGTCGTTGCTGGCTTTCATCAAAGCAGAAGGTTTTCCAAGAGAGCTGGCAGGTCAGAGGCAGATCTGGGTGATATGAGCTATGGGGGCGCCAAAGTGTGGCTTTTATTTGTTTTTAAGTGGTATGGCTTGCCACTGTGTGTGTGAGAGGACAACTTGGACGGGCTGTCCAATTTCAGGGATCCCTGTGGCTGTGCCCCCAGCCCTGGCCGCTGGGGGCTGCAGCAGGATGATGCTTGTTCAGGGCCTGGGGCTGGACCTGGCTCCTCAGAGGCTCAGTGCCTGCAGGCAGTCCTGCTTCCCCAAAGCAGGTGGGTACCCTGGCTGGCTTAGTGGTCCAGACAGAAGCGGGGACAGGGGACTCCAGTGCTCTGTGCCTAAGGCCAAGGAGATACCTAGAAGTTCAGGGAGAGGAAGGGTGGGAGGGGGTCCTAGCAACATCTAATTTAAGTCGGAGTCACTGGTGGATGTGTCTGGCACAGAGGGGGACCCTGTGGCAGCCCTGGAAGCGGGGTGTTCTGATCAAACCAGGGCATCATGGGCAGAAGCCTCTGTAATATGCCATCCCAACAGAAGCTGGGGCCCTGTATGGCATTGATGTCCCTGTCGGACAGGCACCACGCAATGCCCCAGAGTGATGGCCAGATCTGACCAGGACAAGTGGGCCGGGAGGGCCAAGGATGGGGCAGCAGAGCAGTAGAGGCTGCGTCATCCCTGGGATGCAGTCCACACGGAGGGGAAGAATGATGAAAGCAAGGGACATTGGTCAGGGTCCTGCTCGGTGCCGGGCACTGTGCCGCATGTCACAGCCACTGGCACAAGACCGTCAGGTGGAGGGGCAAAGGGATGTCAGGGCAGCAGGTCCTGTTGACATCCAGCTCAGATACCAGGACACTGGTGGCTGCCATGACGTGCAGCCCAACAGGGAGCTATGGCTGTGCTGTCATGGTGGTACCATTTCCATCGTGGTCCCAAGCAGGTCAGAGTGTGAGGCCGAGGAGCCTTGGGGACACTTGGATCAGTTCACTGTGTTCAGCAGGTGCCATGGTTGGGTGTCCAGGCCTCCTAGCACTGGCTAGGTCACCCAGCAGTGTCCCCATGGCTCTCTGACAGGCTGTAGGCGGGTGCGTCAGCTATGTGTGTCCTTGGCAGGTTGGCCGGCAGTCGTGTCATGGCCTCATTTAGGTCAGAAGGAGCAATGGGTAGAAGTGTCAGGGTGACGTTAGGAAACCCCCTACTGAGTGTGTCAGGGTGACCCTCACGTTGGAGAGAAGAACTGGTGTCCCTGGAGCGTGGCTGCTAGGCCATAGGGTACATGGGGTGGGTGCAGTTCACCCAGAGGCCTGCCCTGGCTTGCTGGGGCTGTCACATCACTGGCCTAGGGAGGACACTGGAAGGGACACCCGTTGGTGTCAGAGCAAGAGGAGGATTGGGGTAGAGCAGACTTTGGCTCATGGGCACCTTCCTGGGGGCGGCCTGGACTCAGGAAGGCGGTAAGCCATTCCTTCCCACCTGGCATGTGCACAAGAGTGCATACACAGACTTGCTCACACACATTCACACAACACACACCACGTGCACACACACGCAACCCTCCCCACTTGGCTCCCGAAACATGAGTCACTCAGATGCTACTCTGCTGCTATCCTGCCCCCCTCTGCCAGCAGCCCTGTTCCTCCTTCCTCCAGCAGCCCTGGCCTCCCCCGCCTCCTGGAGAGTCAGAGTCGATGGGCTGGTTTAGGCCACACAGGGTGGGGCCGCCCTAACTTCTGCCAGCATGCAGACCGTAGGTGGGGAGCCAGGAGAAGAGCTGTGTCGCCTGCCTCTGGGACCCTGGGGCTACAGTCCACGAGTGTCCCTTGCAAAGCCCACCGGGGTGCCTTGGAGACCCTTCCCAGTGCCAGGCTGTTCTTCCCAGATGGGACAGCTGAGGCCATCGGCTGCCGTGGCAATGCTGGGCCCTCTCTGGACAGTTCTCCCACCTCTGCCCAGGGGGCCCTGGGGGCCCAGCTCCCTGCCTGGGTCAGCGTCTCCCTGCTTCCTGCACTCCTCTGATCTGTCCAGCTTGGATGTAGATTTTCCCTCAAATGTGTGTGTGTGTGTGCATGTGTGTGTGCTGGAGAGAGTGACAGCGGGAGCAGGGATGTGAGACCCGCAGGGTTGCAGGGCTCATGGGTGACTGGCGGGGTGCACCGAGTGCTCATGCACGTGAAAGTCGCCTCTTCTTGGGTGTGGGTGAGGACAGGTGTGACTGCACCTGCAGGTGTGTGTGAGGAGAGGGGTATGGGGAGCATGTGTGCCTGTAGGGGGAGGCTTTCCGAGTGAAGTGCTGCCTCCCCCGCCGGCCAGCTCTGGAGCCCTCCGTCCTGTCTGGTCAGGTCCCGCCGCCCTGACCTGGCACTCCCATTCCGTTCCATGTCCGCAGGCTACATCCAGAAGATCAAGTCGGGAGAGGAGGACTTTGAGTCTCTGGCCTCACAGTTCAGCGACTGCAGCTCAGCCAAGGCCAGGGGAGACCTGGGTGCCTTCAGCAGAGGTGCGCAAGGAATGGGCCCCACCAGGTCGGGGGACCCCCACTACCCTGAGGGATAGAGGCCGGGAGGGTCTGGGCACTGGGCTCCCGGGTGCCACACCGGCCTTTGGGGTCCAGCAGGTGGCAGCACAGCCCCTTCCTCAGGCTTCAGAGGCTGCTCTGCTGGGCAGGGCCAGGGCCACACAGGGAGGGGGCTGCAGCGCTTTCTTCCTGGAATCATCTCTACCCGGGGGTGGGGGCGCGGCCTCTGTGTGTCTGTGCGCAGATGTCCTCGTCCCAGGCCCACCAAGGCAGGTACGTCCTGTCCTCTGCCTCTTCCTTTTTGTGGTTTAAGGCTGGGGGCCCTGAGAGTCCCAGGGCATGTCCCGCAGAATCCCTCTCAAAGGTGGGGAAACCAGGGGTGAGAGGAGGTGGCCCTGAGTTTAGGCCTGTCTGGCCAGGAGAGTGGAAATCAGGGACAGAGGGGACCAAGCAGCCTCCTCTTCCTCCTCTTCAGTCCTCATGATCTGCAGAACATCAGGGAAAGGCCAGGATGGGTTGCAGGGTATGGTGTGCAGGTGTCTTAGTGGGGCGGGGCGGCAGCATGGGGCAGGAGCTGCCCACCTGCTCCGAGAAGGCTGGCGGGACAGATGACATGGCAGGGCTGGGAACCAGGCCCAGGGAGACGAGTTCACCACCGAAGTGGCCCCTAAACGTGCAGCGGCAGCCGCAGCCCTGCCTGCCATCCTTCATGCTGTCCTCCGGCTTCCCAGGGCCTCCTTAATGGCCCTGCCGCCCCTAGCTGGGCCACCGCTCAGCACCAGCAATAAACGTGGTGACGGATGAATGTGGACGAGTGTGAGGCTCAGCGCAGGCAGGAGCCCCATCTGTCGTGGCTGCTGCCCGCCCTGCCTCATCCTGTCCTCTGCCAGCCCAGCCTTGACGCCCCCACCGCCTCTCCTGGCTCCCAGGTCAGATGCAGAAGCCATTTGAAGACGCCTCGTTTGCGCTGCGGACGGGGGAGATGAGCGGGCCTGTGTTCACGGATTCCGGCATCCACATCATCCTCCGCACTGAGTGAGGGTGGGGAGCCCAGGCCTGGCCTCGGGGCGGGGCAGGGCAGCTGGGCCCGTCAGCTCCCCTCTTGCCCACCAGCCAGTAGCCGAATCCCCCACTCCCTGCTACCGTCACACAGTATTTATTGTTCCCAAAATGGCTGGGAGGGGGCCCTTCCAGATTAGGGGCCCTGGGGTCCCCACTCCCTGTCCATCCCCAGTTGGGGCTGCGACTGCCAGATTCTCCCTTAAGGAATTGACTTCAGCAGGGGTGGGAGGCTCCCAGACCCAGGGCAGTGTGGTGGGAGGGGTGTTCCAAAGAGAAGACCTGGTCAGCAGAGCTGCCCCGTGTTCCCCCAGGTCCTGGAGGTAGACTTGAGGACCGAGTTATTTCTAGTTAGGCCACGCTCCTCTGTTCAGTCGCAAAAGCAAACACTCGTGCGGCCCAGCCATGGGCCCTCTGAGCAACTGTGCAGCACCCTTTCACCCCCAATTAAACCCGGAACCACTGCTCCGCTCTCCTGTGTCTCATTTCTCCCCGGGGACGCATAGGGGGGACGATGTCACGGGGAGGGGATCACAGCTACCCCATCCTAAGAGTCCCAGCTGCACGTTCTTCCCTAAGACTCCCCCTTGCCCTGGGTCGGCACCCTGAGACCTGCACCCTGAGACTTGCTTCCCTGCCATCTCAGGTGCTTCCGGAAGGTTCATGGGTCCAACCCAGCACCTGGCCCAGCACCCACTGCAGTTGCGGTTACCATGACAACAGGGCCCTCCTGGACTGGAGGGGGCTTCTGTGGGGAGGGGGACGGGAGCAGACACGGCTTCTAGTGCTCAATTGAAGGTGCAGAAGAGGGGATCCTGGGGCAGGTGGCGGGGAGATGGGGTCCCCCGCCAGTGTGGGGGCTATGGATGTGGCCTGCCTGACCCCCATCCCCTGTTCAGTTGGGGGGCTGTGGGTCTGATGGAGAAGTGGTTATGCCTGCACGCCCTATTCCCCTTCCACTTGATGGGGACCAGCCCAGATTGTGGGGGTGCCTGGCTGGCAGAGCTTAGGGACCAGAGCAACTAAAGCCTGGCCCCAGGGGACCTCCCCTCCCGCAAGCGCTGAGTTTCTAATAAAGGCCAAGCCTCATAAACAATCACCTGTGCCTGCTCCCATCTGGCTGGCTTCGGGAGCAATCGCTCACTCGCCTGCTGCCTGCCTGCCGGAGCGTTTGTCATTAGGAAGGTTTAATGGGTTTCCTCTCAGCTCCAGAGGGCTGGGGAGAGCCGGCTGCATGGCTACACCGCCAGGCAGAATGTTCTCCCGTCGCCTGGTGGAAGGGGGTTGGGAGTGAGGCAGCCGCGCCACCATTCACACCAGCAGTTGGATGTGGGGTTGGGGAAGTGACCACCCCTCCTGGAACAGTGGAGGCCCTGGTTCTGGAAGGATAGGAAATTAGTGGCTGGGGCCCAGAGGGTTTGCCGAGTTCCACTCCAAGGTGAAGAATGAGTTTTGTGTTCTGTCAGCAGCAGGGCCCAGGGAAGCATGTGCATCATTCTGTGTGGGAGACGCTGCCCCCAACCCGTGTGTGTGTGTGTGTGTGTGTGTGTGTGTGTGTGTGTGTGTGTGTGTATGTGTCTGCATTTGCCCAGTAATGTGTGGGGCCATGTGATTGGTTGTCTCTGTGTCCTGTGCATTTCGGGAGTCCCCTCGTCTAGGTGTGACCACCTGCCCCTCCAGGCACCCCCTTCCCTTGTCTGTCTGTGCAGTGGCCAAAACCCAAATGAGAATGTCGCTGTTAGGTAACCATGCCTCCAGAGCCCACTTCGGGGCCGTGATTCATTATTAAGCAGCTGTGCATTCCCTTACCTCCCACTCACCCCCTCCTGCCTAGAAACGGCATAAATCCCAGGCCTTTAGGATGGTGACAGTGTAGTCTTCCCTAGTGCCACTTTACAGGCACCTCCCAGGCCAGACCTGCCCCAGGGGGTCAATCTCCACATGCCCCTGGCTTCTGTGGCCGTAGGGCAGGGCTGGAGCAGGTCACCTTGGGGTAAACGGGATTACTGCCCCAGGATTGGAGTTGGCTTCGCGGTGCCCATGTCCATGATGAGAGGGGAAATCAGTGAGTTAGCAGTGGACAGCCGAAGACGCACACATGCACACAGATTGATCCTGGCCTGGGAAGTGTTAAGTCTGCCTGCCTATCCTTGTTTGTAACAAAAACCACAAACTCAAAAGCTCTGAGCCTGCGTGTGTGTGTGTGTGTGTGTGTGATCTCTCTCTGAGGACCTGGTACAGATGTGATGGACACACCCACACCCAGCCCCAATCGCGGTTTGAGAATGTGGCTCCCCAGCACTCAGCGTATTGTGGACAAAGATTGTGGACCTCAGCATCCTCAATTCTGCACCTTACTTTGGGAGAATCCAGTGTCTAAGGGCAATAAACTACCCTGTCCTCTCACTGTGGAGACTCTCTGCCTCCAAATAAATGTAAATTGGGGTGGGAGTTGGGGGGATACAGATGTTCTAGGTGTCCCGGCTTTGTGCTGCTTTTCGTTTCATTTTTTCAGCCGGTACAGAGTAAGGTGCCTCTCCCCGTGCTAATCCGGGAATGAATCCTTTTTCCAATGTCAAACATATTTGCTTAAATGGAAATTAATTGCTTTTCTTGAGGATTTCTCTAAAAATTGGTTTTAAATGAGTACATTAGGCAGTCCCATTTATTATTCATTGGTTTCATTCCCAATATGGCCCCAGTATCCGAGTTCCCGGAGATGCCAGCACAGAGCGGAGATGATTTAATCAGGGAAACCATTAATTAGAGATGGGGAGAGCCTCCCCCGGGGGAGTGGGGAGCACCCACTCTGTGGCCTCAGCGGGGTGGGGATCTGGGCCACTGGGGCTCTTTAAATGATGTTTCTGCTCTGGATTCAATAGGGACCAACCACTGGGGTCAACATGGGGCAGGATCACCTGGGCAGCTTCCCCTACCTTCATTCTTGGCCCCTCAGCCCCAAGGGTGACGCTCCTCATCGTTCTTGTACCCCTTCCAACTAGCCTGGCTGCACCCCTTACATCCACCTCACGCAGGCCTTCAGACAGGCCTGGCTCGTATAAAGCCTTCATCTGGTTCTTCCCCGTCTGTGACTTCCCCTCCCCTGCCTTTAGCCAGATCTCTAAGGCTGCTGAGGACTTAGCTTCTCCTTTTTTATTTTTAAAATTGAGACAAGGTCTCACTCTGTGGCCCCGCTGCAATGCAGTGGCGCTCATGGTTCATGGCAGCCTCGAACTCCTGGATTCAAGAGATCCTCCCACCTCAGCCTCCCGAGTAGCTGGGACTGTAGGCGCACACCACCACGCCTGGCTAGTTTTCTCAATTTTTTTTAGAGATGCGGTCTTGTTAGGTTGCCCAGGCTGGTCTTGAACTCCTGGGCTCAAGCGATCCTTCCACCTCAGTTTCCCAAAGTGCTGGGATTACAGGCATAAGCTGCTGTATCCGGCCTTCTCATAGTTCAGTCCCTTCCTGTCTCCCTCATAGTCTTCTTTCCTGCCTCCAGAACGTCTTGTCTTTTCCTCTTCTTCCCCTCCAAGAGTTCTGGTTCCCCATCAAGGGCTATCCCTGCCCAATCCCTCTTCCAGGCAAACAGGCTCCATGTGTGGGGGGTGAGTGTGTTCAGCTGAAGGCACCTGAGTGCCCCTTTAGGCTGTTTCTAGCTTTTTTTGTGATTAGCTAACTCGGCACAAATGTGACTCGTTTAAAAACGATTTTTGAAATTACAAAGCAACAAGAGAAAAAAGAAAAAGGAAAAATTCAGCTGGGCCCTACTCTTTCATACCCAGCTTGTCAGAAACCAGCTCGATTGTTAAAAACCCATTTAAAAAATTGCCAGACTGGCCGGGCTCAGTGGCTCACGCCTGTAATCCCAGCACTTTGGGAGGCCGAGGGGGGCGGATCACTTGAGCCCAGGAGTTCAAGATCACCCTGGACAACATGTCGAAACCCCCATCTCTACTAAAAATACAAAAATTAGCCTGGCGTGGTGGTGCGTGCCTGTAATCCCAGCTACTCGGGAGGCTGAGGCACGCGAATCGTTTGAACCCGGGAGGCGGAGGTTGCAGTGTGCTGAGATCATGCCACTGCACACCAGCCTGGGTGACAGGGCAAGACTGTCTCAAAAAAAATTTTTTTTTTCCAGACCACTTAGTAATGCATCAAGAGTGATCAGAGAGTGGCAATCCAGTGACGGGAGAATACTCATTTGAGACCAGTTTTCATTGTTGTGCTAGAATTCTCGGTTGTTTTGATCAAACTGCTTTTAAATGAATTGCTTTCCATCAAAACAGCTTGGGATTGGGTCTCCTCACCCATCTCTCCAAAGGGCTGGCCCTGGGGAACCCCTTCCCCTCAGTTTGCTTAAGCTCAAGTCATGGAATAAGGGGAACCTCACTGGAGATGGGTCTCCAGGCTTGGACTCTGGGGCCACCTCCACCTCTGCCCCTGTTGGACACACAGAGTCATCAAAGCATCAAATGTCAAAGGTCCCGTTTATTCCGGCAAACCGGAAAGAAAAAGTGTAAATAAAAAAAGAAACAGATCCATGCACTCAACTCCTGGGGGTGGGGGTGGGAGTGAGGGATGAGGAATGGGTGGGAAGCAAGGAGGGAGGGGTGGAAGGACAGAGAGAGTGAGAGAGACAGAGAGAGGCAGAGACAGGGAAAGAACTGGAGAACCAGAGCCATAAAAAGAAAAAGACATCCATAAAAAGGCAGAAAGAAAGAAGTGTATTAAAAGCAGGGATCAATAAAGGAGAAGAGGGGAAATTGAGAAAATAGACAGAAATACACAGGCAGAGAACAAAAGCCCAGCAAAAAGGCGGGGAGAAAGGGCATGACAGAGACAGAGAGATCACCCTTGAGGGACACAGGCAGAATGAAAAGGGCCCCCAGCCCCCGGAGGCCCCCCAGGCAGCAGCCTGAGCCACAGTATTGGCTCAGGGGTCCCCAGAGGTGCTGATGACGTGAAACAGGGTGACATTGTAGAGCACCTGGTGACCGTTGTTCCAGGTATAGAGGGCGCGCTCCCGGGGGTTGTAATCCAGCATCGAGATGTGGGAATACTGGTTGTGGAAGGGCACGTCCGTGTACTCGTAACTGGACGTGTTGGTGAAATAGGCAAAGTAGACCTTGGCCCCAGCCAGGTGGGAGTTGGTCACGTAGAGCACACCGCAGATCATGAAGGCCTCGCCGGCGCTGCGCTTGGGGTAGCCGGTGTCCCAGGACCGCATGACCTCGAGGGTGTGCGGGTCCAGCCGGCTGACCACGATGTTGCCCGCGTTCTGGTTGGTGGTGTACACAGCCCAGAGCCCGCTCTCGTCCACCATGAAGTCCATGTCGGAGAAACCGCCCCAGGAGTAGGGGAAGGTGTTGTTGTAACCGGCGCCCGGGAGGCTCCTCTGCACCAGCACGGAGCGCGAGCGGAAGTGGTATTTGACCACCACGTTGCTCTGGTACTTGTTATAGAACAGGGAGCCGTTGTACACCACGTGGCCCGTGCCCGCCCACGGCTGGGGTAGCAGGTGCTGGATAAAGTTCTGGCCTTTGATGAAATCTCCCAGGGTACGGAACTCCAGGACCCGGCGGCCCTTGTAATAGCCATCCATGTACCAGACCTACGGGAACAGCCGCTGGTCACTGGGTGGGGGACCACCACCAATGACCCAAGGGTCCCAGCACCAGTTACAGCCATTAGAGATCAACGGTCACTAAGTGGTCATTAGTCATGGGAATTCTGTTGACCGTTCATTACCAATTATGGCCCTAGTGTGACCATGATCGTCTCGTGGTGACAGCATTAACCATGGGCAGTGAATTCAAGTGATGTCTTATCACTCAGTGGCTGTCCAGTGACCACTAACCACCCAATATCCAATAATCAGGGAATTCCTGGGCCCAGTGAGTCCCCAGGGGCTGCAGTTTCTTGGGGAACTGCATGGCCCCAGTGGGACCACGATCCCAGTGAGTGCTATTGGTCTTTTTTTTTTTTTTTTTTTTTTTTTTGAGATGGAGTCTCGCTCTGTCGCCCAGGCTGGAGTGCAGTGGCGTGATCTCAGCTCACTGCAACCTCCCGGGTTCAAGCAATTCTCCTGCCTCAGCCTCCCGAGTAGCTGGGATTACAGGTGCGTATCACCATGCCCGGCTAATTTTTGCATTTTTAGTAGAGATGGGGTTTCGCAATGTTGGTCAGGCTGGTCTCAAACTCCCGTCCTTGTGATCCACTGTCTCGGCCTCCCAAAGTGCTGGGATTACAGGCATGAGCCACCATGCCTGGCCTTTTTTTTTTCCTTTTGAAACAAGGTCTCACCATTCTTCCCAGGCTGGAGTGCAGTGGCACAATCACAGCTCACTGCAGCCTTGACCTCCCAGGCTCAAGCGATCCTCCCACCTCAGCCCCCCGGATAGCTGGGACTACAAGCACAAGTCACCATGCCCGGCTAATTTATTGTATCTTTAGTAGAGACAAGGTCTCACAATGTTGCCCAGGCTAGTCTCAAACTGCTGAACTCAAGTGATCTGCCTGCCTTGGCCTCCTAAAGTGCTGGGATTACAGGCGTGAGCCACCGCACCCAGCTGCTATTGATCTTAAAACAGACCTGAAGTGGACAATGCTTCATCCCAAAGGACCCGGGGAACTGCAGCCCCTGGGGACTCACTGGGTCCAAGAATTCCCTGGTCATTGGATACTGGGTGGTTAGTGGTCACTGGACAGCTACTGAATGATAAGACATCACCTGAATTCATTGCCATGGTTAACTAACCCCTGTCACCACGAGGTGACTAGGTGTGTCATTGACATTATCGCTGTCATCATGTTAACTAGCATTTGTTGTTTTTGTTTTGTTTTTAAGACAGAGTTTCATTCTTGTTGCCCAGGCTGGAGTGCAATGATGCAATCTTGGCTCACTGCAACCTCCACCTCCCGGGTTCAAGCGATTCTCTTCCTCAGCCTCCTGAGTAGCTGGGATTATAGGCATGTACCACCATGCGCGGCTAATTTTGTATTTCTAGTAGAGACGGGGTTTCTCCATGTTGGTCAGGCTGGTCTCGAACTCCCAGCCTCAGGTGATCCACCCACCTCGGCCTCCCAAAGTGCTGGGATTACAGGCGTGAGCCACCATGCCTGGCCTCATGGATGGTTCTTGTGTGTCTAAGTGATAGGCAGTCATGACCATGGAAGCTACTAGAAGTCCAAAGGTCACTGAGCAGTGCTTGGTGGAGGAGGTCTCTTGTCCTTGGGAAGGCATTGGTCATTGGGTAGTTACTTGGACGTCAGTAGTCCCTGAGAACTGGTCGGTAGAACTCAGTAACCACTAGCCACTATACAGACACTGGAGGTCAACAGACTGGGATTCACAGGGCTGCAAAGCCCTTGGTCACTTGGGGGTTACTGGACAGGGAGGTCCAATGACCCTGGGGGATCCAGGACACTTTGGGCTACAAGACAGTCACCAGTGTGAACTCCCGGGGCACGTATGGGCAGTCAGAGGCTCTGTCCCTCCCAGGCCCTGACCCCAGGGGTGGGCGCAGTCACTCACCCGGCTATCCGCACTGGGGGCCATCGTGTCAGTCATCCAGGAGCCGAAGCGGGACCCCATGGCCCGAACGGTGATGGGGTTACTGACCCCGGTCAGCTTCCCACAGCCTGGGAGGCAGGAAAGGGGGAATAAGGATGGGGAAGGGAACAGCCCAAGAGAGGCAGGGCAAAGATGAAGTGCTATGATCAAGTTGGGAAAGTTGGGACCAGGGATGAGGGAAGACTCAAAAATCTGGTCCCAATATGTTGTTCAGTTGTGAGTGAGGGGTTAGAAGCCAAGGATCAGGTCCATTTCCAGCTTCTAGACTCAGGTGTAGCCTTAGGTAGGAAGGTCAAGGGTTGAGGTTTAGAAGTTAGAGGTCAAAACTGTGCCCAGCTTCTAGGCACAAACAGGTGATATTGGAGTTGGGTGTGGCAGTCAGAGATCAGGGGTCAGGGTCAAGGGCCAAGGCATACCCAGTTTCTGGGCGCAGGCGTGGAGCCGGGCCTCCAGGGCCATCACCCGCTGCTGCAGATCCTCGTACCCGTAGGCACCCATCTCCTCCTGGATGGTTGCCAGACTGCCGGAGAGATTCCTCACATCCTCCCGCAGGCGTACAATGGTCCGTGTGTCTGCCTTGTACTGCTCCAGGACCGAGCTCAGGGGCAACAGTTCTGTCATCCTGTCCTTCAGCTCCTGTGCATCAAGATGGAACCATGGCCAAGCCTGACCTCTGGCCTTTGACCCAGACATGACCTCAACCTCTGACTCATAACTTCACTCTTTGTCTTTGATGCACACCTGGCCCTTGGCATTTGGCTCAGACTGGACCCTAGATTCTTCCCAGACATGACTCCACTGTAGGAACTAATGGATACCAAATCCCAATCATTCGTTTGACCTCTGGTCTGGACCCAGGAGGACCCACCTGGAAGCTCTTGGCCGAGAGGGACCCATCAGCCGCCCGGAGCCGCGCATCCAGGCTCCGCATGAGGGTCTCCATGCCGCGTACATACTGGAGGTCGCGATACGTCCGCAGCTCAAGGACCTCCATGGACTGGGAGACATTCTGGACCTAGGAATGGGGACAACTGAAGGGACCAGACCTCCTTCCCCAAATCCCAACCCAGAGATGCCACAGACAAGAGCTGGCAGGGCCAGAGGCTGCGCAAACACCAGATCGACAAGGCCACCTTCTCCTCCCCTGAGCTTACCAGCAGCCTCCCAGTCGTGTGCCCAATCCATCCATCCATCCCTCTCTCCCTCCTACCCACTGGCTCCCATCTGGTCCACCCACCACCACCTCTCACCTCCTCCCTAGTCTCCCAGTTCCACCTTCATCCCCTGTAGTCAATTCGCTACACAGCAGACAGAAGGAACTTTCAAAACAGAGATTAAATCACCTTCCTCCTCCACAGATCCTGCGCTGGCTGGTCCTGCCCCGCCCCCCACCCCACCCACTTCCTCTCTCTTTGTTCTCACAGACTCTAAGCTCCTTCCCTCCGCAGGGTCTTTGCACTTGCTGGTCTCTCTACCTGGAGTGCTGTTCCCCCCACATTCCCATGGCTGGCTCCTTCTCATCCTTCAGGGTTCAGCTCCAGCATCCCCCACTCAAAGCATCCTTCCCTGACCACTCTGTCCCAGGTAGCCGCTCACTCACTCTCCTCTTGCCTGGTCATTTCTTTCCCAGCTGTGACTATGTAGAACATTCTTATCCATCTGCCTCCTTCAGGTGGGACCCTCAGAGACAGAGGCTGCGTCTAGCTTGTCCACAGCTTAACCTCCCGTGCCCAGCACTGGCCTGGAGTAGAGGCTCAGTGAGTACTTTTTGGCTGAATGAGTTAAATAAACTTCCCTTGCCCTGGCCTCTCCTGACCCAACCTGAGAGCCCCCCGCTCCCACCTCCACCTGGCTACGGTGAACTCCACCTGGGTAAGTTGAACTCCTCCTGGCTAAGGTAGACTCCCACCTGACTAAGGTGAACATCTGGCTAAGGTAGCCACCTTGTTAAGGTGAACTCCATCTCTGGCTTAAGTAGACTCTCACCTGGCTAAGGTAGACTCCACCTGGCTAAGATGAACACCTGGCTAAGGTAGACCCTCACCTGGCTAAGGCAGACCCTCACCTGGCTAAGGCAGACCCTCACCTGGCTAAGGCAGACCCTCACCTGGCTAAGGTAGATTCCTACCAGCTTCACCTGACTAAAGTGGACTCCTCCTGGCTAAGGTAAACTCAGAGTCACCACTGGATGCTTGTTGAAATACAGACTTTCCTGTACAATTATTCACATGACACTTGGAAATTCTCAGAAACCCAGCAGCCTAATACCCACCCTGAACGCCACAAAACATTTTTTTTTTTTTTTTTTTTTTGAGACGGAGTCTCGCTCTGTCACCCAGGCTGGAGTGCAGTGGCCGGATCTCAGCTCACTGCAAGCTCCGCCTCCCGGGTTCACGCCATTCTCCTGCCTCAGCCTCCCGAGTAGCTGGGACTACAGGCGCCTGCCACCTCGCCCGGCTAAGTTTTTGTATTTTTAGTAGAGACGGGGTTTCACTGTGTTAGCCAGGATGGTCTCGATCTCCTGACCTCGTGATCCGCCCGTCTCGGCCTCCCAAAGTGCTGGGATTACAGGCTTGAGCCACCTCGCCCGGCCCACAGAACATTTTTACAGCACTCTTCCCTTCTCCACATTTTCACATTTCAGCTGCCTGAGGCCAACCGCAGTCCGAAAATATTAAGTGGGAAATTCCAGACATCAGCAATTTATAAGTTTTATTTATTTATTTATTTATATTTATTTATTTGAGATGGAGACTCGCTCTGTTGCCCAGGCTGGAGTGCAGTGGCGCCATCTCAGCTCACTGCAACCTCCATCTCCCAGGTTCAAGCAATTCTCCTGCCTCAGCCTCCCAAGTAGCTGGGACTACAGGCACACGCCACCACGCCCAGCTAATTTTTGTATTTTTAGTAGAGGCTGATCTCAAACCCCTGACCTCAAGTGGTCCACGTGCCTCGGCCTCCCAAAGTGCTGCGATTACAGGTGTGAGCTACCATGCCCGGCCCAGGGGACTATTTTCTATTGACCATGATCAGAGATAGAAGGAAACTTTTATAGGAGCCTCTTGGGGTGGAGGGTGAGACCCTCCCCAATGGGCACAGAACTCTGTCTCAAAAAAAAGAAAAGAAAAGAAAAAAAAAAAGCATTGAACAGATAGTGGATAAAGTAGCCATCTGGGCATGGTGGCTCACCCCTGTAATCCAAACACTTTGGGAGGTCGAGGCAGGAGGATCACTTGAGCCCAGGAGATTGAGACCAGCCTGTGCAACATAGGGAGACCCCATCTCTACAAAAAATATAAAAATTAGCAGGGCATGGTGGTGCATGCCTGTAATCCCAGCTACTCGGAGGCTGAGGAGTGGGGATTGCTTGAACTCAGGAGTTTGAGGCCGCAGTGAGCTGATCATGTCCCTGCATTCCAGCCTGGGTAACAGAGTGAGACCCTGTGTCAAAAGGGGAAAAAAAAAAAAAAGGACCTGCCTGGAGAGGAGCTGGATTATCAGCCAGCTCTGAATAATTTGCATAGCTGGATATGGCCACTGGCTGACCTGGATGGGGCTGGAGGGCGGGGTGAGAACTGGGAGATTTTCCCAGCTGCCCCCAGGGCACCTGGAAGGTTCTCACCTTCTCCATCAGTTGCCGCAGCTCCCGACTCCTGCCATCTCGAGAGCAGGTACTCTGCGCTGGGATCACAGCCGTGCAGATGCATTTCCCGTCAGGGGCCTGGGCTGAGGTGTACAGCTGCCAGCCCTCTTCTGGGCTCTGGAAGAGAGTCTGCAAAGAGATGGGCGTCAGAGACTGGGATCCCAGTGAGGGTCTCGCCTCGCCCTCGCTGGGACAGGAAGGGGGCCCGAGGAAACCACAGATGCCCTTTGCTGGGTTCCAGGTATATGCCAGTGCCTGTTGTGTGTGATCTCAGGCCCTCCTTAAGGAGCCTCATTTCACAGATGGCAAGACTGAGGTGCGGAGGGGTTGAGGAACACGGCAAGGAATTGGAGGACTCAACTGTTCTCCAAGACCAGAATTCATTCTCTCACACAGATTCATGCACACACACAACACTGTCTCCGTAACTGCCATTAGAACAGAGATCTGCCGGGCGCAGTGGCTCATGCCTGTAATCCCAGTACTTTGGGAGGCCGAGGCGGGCGGATCACGATGTCAGGAGATCGAGACCATCCTGGCTAACACAGTGAAACCCCGTCTCTACTAAAAAATACAAAAAAATTAGCTGGGCGTGGTGGTCGGCACCTATAGGCCCAGCTACTCAGGAGGCTGACGCAGGAGAATGGCGTGAACCCGGGAGGCAGAGCTTTCAGTGAGCTGAGATCGCGCCACTGCACTCCAGCCTGGGCGACAGAGCGAGACTCCATCTCAAAAAAAAAAAAAAAAAAAGACCCACTCAACCCCCAAACCTGGGCCTCCTCTCTGCTTCCCCAGGCCACAGTGACATATCGGCTCTGGAGCTATCTCAGGACCACTTCATGGTTTGTTTTTTGTTTGTTTTTCGGTTTTTGGTGTTTTTTTCTTGTTGTTGTTGTTGTTGTTTGAGACGGAGTCTCGCTCTGTCGCCCAGGCTGGAGTGCAGTGGCCGGATCTCAGCTCACTGCAAGCTCCGCCTCCCGGGTTTACGCCATTCTCCTGCCTCAGCCTCCCCAGTAGCTGGGACTACAGGCGCCTGCCACCTCGCCCGGCTAGTTTTTTTTGTATTTTTTAGTGGAGACGGGGTAGTTTTTTTTGTATTTTTTAGTGGAGACGGGGTTTCACCATGTTAGCCAGGATGGTGTCAATCTCCTGACCTCATGATCCGCCCGTCTCGGCCTCCCAAAGTGCTGGGATTACAGGCTTGAGCCACCGCGCCCGGCCTGTTGTTTGTTTTTGAGACACAGTCTTGCCCTGTCGCCCAGGCTGGAGTGCAGTGGCGCAGTCTGGGCTCACTGCAACCTCTGCCTCCCGGGTTCAAGGGATTCTCCTGCCACAGCCTCCTGAGTAGCTGGGATTACAGGTGCACGCCTCCATGCTCGGCTAATTTTTGTATTTTTAGCAGAGATGCGGTTTCATCATGTTGGCCAGGCTTATCTCCAACACCTGGCCTCCACTCCAGCCTGGGTAACAGAGTGAGATCCTGTCTCAAAAGGAAAAAAAAAAAGGATCTGACCTCAGGTGATCCACCCGCCTCAGTGCTGCCATTACAGGCGTGAGCCACTGTGCCCAGCCATCAGGGCCACTAAATGTTAAGTGCAACCCTGCTGTGCCCCACCCTACCTGGAGCCGCTCAGGCAAGGTAATGGCAGACAAAATGCTCAGATAATCCAGCGATCAATTATGGCTTTGTTTCCCAAGCCATGCTCCTTGCAACACTGGTAATCTTACCAGGTGTGCTGGGAAAAGGATGCTCTGTGGTCAAATAAATGTGTGTCTTACTGGGAGAAACAAGTTTTGTTACTGTGGGACTTATCAGAGCCTTAGAAATGCTAATAAGTACCAGGGAACTCTAGGCACAAGACAGTCATAAACTTCCAAACTGACTAGAAGATACCCATGAGGCAGGTGGATCACCTGAGGTCAGGAGTTCGAGACCAGCCTGGCCAACATGGTGAAACCCTGTCTCTACTAAAAATACAAAAATTAGCCAGGCGTGGTGGCAGGCGCCTGTAATCCCAGCTACATGGGAGGCTGAGGCAGGAGAATCACTTGAACTTGGGAGGTGGAGGTTGCAGTGAGCCGAGATAGACCACTGCACTCCAGCCTAGGCGACAGAGCAAGACTCCATCTCAAAAAAAAAAGAAGATATCCATGAGAGTCTCTTCTGTCCCAGGCATAGGGTCTGGGATAGGATCAAGGAAGAGAAGGAATGAAGAAAACATCTGATGGTTGTCCATGGAGCTACTAGGAGAGACGGACATCTATCACTTAATGCCATTGATGCTTCTGGAACCACATGCTGCAGTGAGTGCTTTGAAGAGATAGTGCAGGGAGTAACAGGGGGTCTTCCCTCAGGCTGAGGGTCTCTGAGGAGGTGTCCAAGAGAATGGGCTCTTGAGATGAACTTGAGGGACGAGTGAGACAGAGGAAAAGGAGAAAGCAGGGGGCATTTCTGTCATTACAAATCCTGATCAATATCTGGAGGGGCCCGGGAATGTTGGCTCACGCCTGTAATCCCAGAATTTCGGGAGGCTGAAGTGGGCGGATCACTGAAGGCCAGAAGTTTAAGACCACCCTGAGCAATATAACAAGACCTCATCTATACTAAAAATTAAAAAAAAAAAAAAAAAACTAGCTGGATGTAGTGGCATGCACCTGTGGTCCCAGCTACTCAGAAGGCTGAAGCAGAAGGACTGCTTGAGCCCAGGAGATCGAGGCTGCAGTGAGCTATGGTTGTGCCACTGCACTTCAGCCTAGGCAACATGGCAAAACTCTGTTTCTACAAAAAATACAAAAATTAACCAGGCATGATGGCACACACCTGTGGTCCCAGCTACTCACATGGCTGAGGCGGGAGGATCGCTTGGGTGCAGGAAGTCGAGGCTGCAATGAGCTATGGCTGTGCCACTGCACTCCAGCCTCGGTGACAGAATGAGACCCCATCTCTTAAAAAAAATAAAGAGGCCGGGCGCAGTGGCTCACACCTGTAATCCTAGCACTTTGGAAAGCTGAGGTAGGTGGATCACCTGAGGTCAGGAGTTCGAGACCAGCTTAGCCAACCTGGTAAAACCCTGTCTCTACTAAAAATACAAAAATTAGCCGGGCGTGGTGGTGGGCGCCTGTAATCCCAGCTGCTTGGGAGGCTGAGGCAGGAGAATCGCTTGAACCCGGGGGGGTGGGGACGGCAAGCCGAGGTTCCAATGAGCTGAGATCACACCACTTTACTCCAGCCTGGGCAAAAGAGCAAAACTCTATCGCAAAAAAAAAAAAAAAAAAAAAAAAAAAAAAAGGATGTGGGGGAACGTGAGGGTTGTGGGGTAACTGGCTTGGGCTCGCACATGTTCAAAACCTGAAGTCTTTGCTTAAGGCCTGAAGGAAGTGAGGGAGGAGCCATCTGGATGTCTGGGGAAGGGGTTCCAGGCAGAGAGAACAGCAAGTGGAAAGGCTCTGAGGCAGGACCACGCCTGGTGTGTTTGTGAAACAAGGAGGAGGCCCACGTGGCTGGAGCAGATTGAGTAAGGGGTAAGTGGAGGCAGATGAGGGAAGGGAGGTGATGGGGCAAGGCCTTGTGGGAAGCAGTGACGGCTTCGGGTTCAGCTCTGAGGAAGGTGGGAGCCATGGAGGGCTCTGTGCAGAGGCGGAACGTGACCTTACTCGTGTTCACAGTGACCTCTGCCTGCTCTAGAGGATGAGGGAGGGAGGCCAGGGCAGGGGTGACTGCACGGATCCAGGCAGGCGATGATGGGTGGTGGCCATAGAGGCGGTAAATGGAAGATTCTGGTCCTATTCCAGGATGCATTCTGACAGGCATGGAAGAAATTCTGATTAAAAAAACCCCCAGTGTTTTACAGAGAAACAAAGCACCACAATCATTGATCGTTTGCACAGCCGTTACTAGATCTCCCAGCAGAATCGGTGCCGTGAGCTGCAGCACAGAGAAACCAAGCTGTGAATTATGAGCAATCCCAGGGACTCCAACTATTAGCCCACCTTTTTCTCTCCCACTCAATCAAGTCTTTTTTTTTAAGCCTTATTGGAATATGAGCAAATGATATAATTGTACAAATTGTACAGATGAGCTTGACTCCCCCACTAATCTATAAGGAAAACAAACCATTCATAAATGCCAGCTGAAACTATTTTAGTCATTCTTTGAGCCTTTGTACACCCTTCCTAAATGGGGATAACCCCTTTGTAAGTTGCACATCCTCAGCCCCTGCAGAGAAGCACAGTAACTCACTTTCTCCGCCTTCCTTGTATTCAGGTAGGAGCTGGGTGGAGCTAACATTCACTGCAAGTGTGCCCAGGATTGGCCACAGCCAAGAGCTTTCTCTGGTGGTCAGACTCCACCCTGCCCTTGCATGGGGCCAGCAGAAAATACACCCAGCAATCCTCAAAGATGACCCACAGGCATTAGTGATTAATACCACTCCTCTTGCCTCTCCAGTGGGAAAGAACTCGAAGGTGTATGTTCCATGAAATCTCCCAGAGGAACCCATTAAATTTGCACCTCAGTTGTCCACAGCAGCAACCTGCTTCTTACTTCTCTTTTATTTATTCACTTATTTTATTATTTTTTATTTTTGAGACAGACTCTCGCTGTGTTGCCCAGGCTGGAGGGCAGTGGTGCGATCTTGGCTCACTGCAACCTCCACCTCCTGGGTTCAAGCGATTTTCATGCCTCAGCCTCCCGAGTAGCTGGGATTACAGGTACCTGCCTCCATGCTTGGCTAAGTTTTGTATTTTTAGTAGAGATAGGGTTTCACCATGTTGGCCAGGCTGGTCTCGAACTCCTAGCCTCAAGCTATCTGCCCACCTTGGCCTCCCAAAGTGCTGGGATTGCAGGCGAGAGCCATTGCGCCTGGCACATTTATTTATTTTTTTAAGATAAAAAAATAAGACCCAGGACTGAGTCTTGCTGTCGCCCAGCACTGGGTCTTGCTGTCACCCACCACTGGAATGCAATGGTGCAATCCTAACTTACTGCAGCCTCAAACTCCTGGGTTTAAGCCATCCCCTCCCACCTCTGCCTCCTGAGTAGCTGGGCCTACAGGCAGGTACCAACACACCCAGCATTTTCTTTTTTTTTTTTTTCCTTTTGTAGAGACAGAGTCCCACTTTGCTGCCCAGGCTGGTCTTGAACTCCTGGGCTCAAGCGATCCATCTGCCTCGGCCTCCCAAAGTGCTGGGATTACAGGTGTGAGCTGATGCGCCTGGGGTACTCATTAACTCTCCCTGCATGGGTTTCATTCACTTCCTCTCTCACTTCACTGCTCCCCTACTGGTTCTTCCTGGCGTCTCTTAGGTGGATATTTGCACTTACATCCTCCCTGAAGAAGCCTGACCTAAGACAGCAAGGATGGCCCAGTACAAGAGGAATACCCCATGAAAGCTTGTGCCTTTGGTTCTGGGAGGATCCAGAACTACTCTCCCCCACCTCCCTTCTTCTTCTTCTCTTTTTTTTTTTTTTTTGGAGATGGAGTCTCACTTGGTCACCCAGGCTGGTGTGCAGTGGCACTATCATGGCTTACGGCAGCCTCACCCTCCTGGGCTTAAGTGATTCCTCCCTCTTCAGCCTCCCGAGTAGCCGAGACTAAAGGCCTTTAGTCTCACCATCACACCTACTACTTTTTAACTTTTTTTGTAGAGATGAGAGTCTTGCTATATTGTCCAGTATGGTCTCAAACTCCTGGGCTCAAGCGATCCTCCTGCCTCAGCCTCCCAAAGCACTGGGATTACAAGGCATGAGCCACTGTTCCCTTTCTGGTTATTTTTGCTTTTTTGTTTTATTTTGAGAGGGAGTCTCGCTCTGTCACCCAGGCTGGAGTACAATGGTGGGATCTCGGCTCACTGTAGCCTCCACCTCCCAGGTTCAAGCAATTCTCCTGCCTCAGCCTCCCAAGTAGCTGGGATTACAGGCATGCGCCACCAAACCTGGCTAATTTTTGTATTTTTAGTAGAAACAGGGTTTCACCATGTTGGCCAGGCTGGTCTCGAACTCCTGACCTCAAATGATCCACCTGCCTCAGCCTCCCAAAGTGCTGGGATTACAGGCATGAGCCACCTCCTCCGGCCCTCCCTTCTTGATAAATCCAGTCCAATTCTTTAAAACAAAAAAACAAACAAAAAAACAAAGAAAAACATCAAACAGGAGCCCAAGCATCCCTGCCCCTCCTCCCCTGGCTCTGGTCCCCAAGCAATTTGGATAGAACCCCCCAAGGAATATCTTTTGTGCAGAGACAAAGCCGCCGGTTCAACGTAATTAACATCTTCCTACATTTCCTAGTGTGTCCTTTGAAGCAAACAAGCCATTTTCTCTCGACAGAGGAAATATTGAATTGTAAAAGAGAAGCAAGATTTAAGTGGTGCAGAGAGAAGGCCTCCATGGTTTTCCTAAAATAATTGTCTGCGTTGGACGCATCTCACCGGAGTGTTCTCTGCAGCAGTGTAATTAAATGCCTGGGTTTTGGCTGCCAGATCTCAGCACGCAGAGGTCCTCTGTTTTGCCCATTGGGTTTAAGTTCAGATATGCAGTCAATGCATGTCCCTAGGAACCACTGGAATGTTCTGGAAGGTTCCATGTGCTAGCTCTCCCATACTGGGTCTAGCTTGGAAACAAAGTCAAGAGCTCTTGGCAGTCAGAACACTAGGGAGGAACAGAGAGTGTCCTACTCTAGGGGAAATGCTTATAACAGCAGGTGCAAGAACACAGGCTTTCTCCAGCATAGAAATCTGTGGTCTAGCAGCCTGTCTCACCTTGGATGTGGCAGATGTACTAAAGAAGCCAATGCACTTTTTTTTTTTCTTTTTTTGAGACAGGGTCTTGCTCTGTTGCCCAGGCTGGAGTGCAGTGGCATGATCTAGGCTTACTGCAGCCTCAACTTCCCTGACTCAAGCAATCCTCTTGCCTCAGCCTCCCCAGCAGCTGGGACTACAGGCGTGCACCACCAGGACTGGCTATTTTTTTTTTTGGTACAGATGCGGATCTCACTACGTTTCCTAGGGCTGATCTTGAACTCCTGGGCTAAAGCGATCCACCCACCTTGGCCTCCCAAAGTGCTGGGATTATAGGCATGAGCTACCGCGATAGCCCTGCCAACCACTCTCTCTTTGCTGAGCCGTTGGTTCAGGGTTTAATATTCTTGTTAATGGGCTTTAAGACAGTGAAGCTATGCACTCAAGTAGCTGTTCCTCAAATGTCTTTTCTGGCCGAAATCTTTCAAACACTGTTGCTGAGGCTGCCCCAATTAAACATCAGCCTCTAAAACAGGTCCAGGATTAACTGAGTAGGACACAGGTAGGAAAAGTTTTTCTTGCTGTCGGGCCAGGGATCATCGTCTCTTACTATTCTACCACTTATATCTTGGTTCAAAAACAATTCCTGGTGGCCAGGCGCGGTGGCTCACGCCTGTAATCCCAGCACTTTTGGAGGTTGACGCTGGCGGATCACAAGGTCAGGAGATCGAGACCATCCTGGCTAACATGGTGAAACCCAGTCTCTACTAAAAAATACAAAAAAAATTAGCTGGGCGTGGTGGTGGGCGCCTGTAGTCCCAGCTACTCAGGAGACTGAGGCAGGAGAATGGTGTGAACCCGGGAGGCGGAGCTTGCAGTGAGCTGAGATTGCTCCACTGCACTCCAGCCTGGGCAACAGAGTGAGACTCCATCTCAAAAAAAAAAAAAAGAATAAAAAGAAAAAAAAATTCCCTGGTGGCCGGACGCGGTGGCTTACGCCTGTAATCCCAATACTTTGGGAGGCGAAGGTGGGCGGATCACCCGAGGTCAGGAGTTCGAGACCAATCTGGCCAACATGGTGAAACCCCATCTCTACTAAAAATACAAAAAATTAGCCAGGCATGGTGGTGGGTGCCTGTAATCCCAGCTACTCAGGAGGCTGAGTCAGGAGAATCGCTTGAACCCAGGAGGCGGAGGTTGCAGTGAGCCAAGATCGTGCCACTGCAATCCAGTCTGGGCAACAGATTGAGACTCCGTCTCAAAAAGCAACAACAACAACAACAACAAAAAACAATTCCTGGTGCTTCCCTGGGGACGGAGGCATTGCTACAGGGTCCTGGGGACAGGAGGAGTATTGGCTATCAGGAAGTAGCCAACGGGAAGACAGCAAGCGCCTACCTCTTAATAAAATGAGGCTATTATTGTGTTTGAGGCTGGATAATTTAATCAGGAAGCCAAGGCAGCTTGGGGCTTACACATTTATTTGTGCCCTGCCTTGTTCCAGAGAGGACTCTAAGTGGTTTACAAGGATATGTAAAATACCGTAAGATAGCGCCAATTAAATATGAGAGCGGGGATTAGATATTTTTGGAGGACAGACTGCCAGTCCGCAGCCAAGCCATTAAGGTTTCTGCAATTTGCATTTTATTCGGCCAATCCAAAGCTAAGAATTCAGCCCATGGAAACTTTGTGGACAAGCATCTGATTGCTATAAGGGAGGTTCATTAAGCATTGTTTAAAATTGGACAACTAGAAATTATTTTGATCAAAAGCTATTACACATGCTAGAAAAAAATTTTTTTTTGGAGACAGGGTCTTGCTCTGTCACCCAGGCTGGAGTACAGCAGTGTGATCATAGCTCACCATGGCCTCAATGTCCCACGGCTCAAGCGATCTTCCCACCTCTGTCTCCTGAGTAGCTGGGACTACAGGTGTGAGCCACTACACCAGGCTAGTTTTTTTTTTTTTTTTTTTTTTTTGAGATGGAGTCTTGCTCTGTTGCCCAGGCTGGAGTGCAATGGCATGATCTTGGCTCACTGCAACCTCCGCCTCCAGGGTTCAAGTGATTCTCCTGCTTCAGTCTCTGGAGTAGCTGGGATTACAGGCATCTGCTACTATGCCCAGCTACTTTTTGTTTTGTTTTTTTTTTTTTTTGAGACAGAGTCTCGCTCTGTCGCCCGGGCTGGAGTGCAGTGGCCAGATCTCAGCTCACTGCAAGCTCCGCCTCCCGGGTTCACGCCATTCTCCTGCCTCAGCCTCCCGAGTAGCTGGGACTACAGGCGCCCACCACCGCGCCCGGCTAATTTTTTGTATTTTTTAGTAGAGACGGGGTTTCACCGTGTTAACCAGGATGGTCTCGATCTCCTGACCTCGTGATCCGCCCGTCTCCGCCTCCCAAAGTGCTGGGATTACAGGCTTGAGCCACCGCGCCCGGCCACCAGCTACTTTTTGTATTTTTGTAGAGATGGGGTTTCACCATGTTGGCCAGGCTGGTCTTGAACTCCTGACCTCAGGTGATCTGCCCGCCTTGCCCTCCCAAAGTGTTGGGATTACAGGTGTGAGCCACCACGCCTGGCCCAGGTTAATTTTTTTTTTTGTTTTGTTTTGTTTTGTTTTTTGAGACGGAGTCTCGCTCTGTCGCCCAGGCTGGAGTGCAGTGGCGCGATCTCGGCTCACTGCAAGCTCCGCCTCCTGGGTTTACGCCATTCTCCTGCCTCAGCCTCCTGAGTAGCTGGGACTACAGGCGCCCGCCACCGCGCCTGGCTAATTTTTGTATTTTTAGTAGAGACGGGGTTTCACCGTGGTCTCGATCTCCTGACCTTGTGATCCGCCCGCCTCGGCCTCCCAAAGTGTTGGGATGACAGGTGTGAGCCACCACGCCTGGCCCAGGTTAATTTTTTAAAATTTCTTTGTAGAGACAGGGTCTAGCTATGTTGCCCAGCCTGGTCTCAAATTCCTGGGCTCAAGCAATTCTCCCGCCTCAGCCTCCCAAAGTATTGGGATTACATGCGTGAGGCACTGTATCCAACCAATTTACAAATTTAAGATGCATCTACAGAATGAGATACTATGCAGTCATTAAAAATTAGGGATTAATGGAGATTTTTTTTTTTTTTTTTTTTTGAGACGGAGTCTCGCTCTGTCGCCCAGGCTGAAGTGCAGTGGCGCGATCTCGGCTCACTGCAAGCTCCGCCTCCCGGGTTTACACCATTCTCCTGCCTCAGCCTCCCGAGTAGCTGGGACTACAGGCGCCCGCCACCTCGCCCGGCTAGTTTTTTGTATTTTTTAGTAGAGATGGGGTTTCACCGTGTTAGCCAGGATGGTCTCGATCTCCTGACCTCGTGATCCGCCCGTCTCGGCCTCCCAAAGTGCTGGGATTACAGGCTTGAGCCACCGCGCCCGGCCGGATTAATGGAGATTTTAATCACCATCTTTAAATTTATCTTATTTTCCAAATTTTCTACAGTGAACATATATCATTCTTTTTTTTTTTGAAACAGAGTCTCGCTCTGTCGCCCAGGCTGGAGTGCAGTGGCTGGATCTCAGCTCACTGCAAGCTCTGCCTCCCGGGTTTATGCCATTCTCCTGCCTCAGCCTCCCAAGTAGCTGGGACTACAGGCGCCCGCCACCTCACCTGGCTAGGTTTTTATATTTTTTAGTAGAGACGGGGTTTCACCATGTTAGCCAGGATGGTCTCGATCTCCTGACCTCGTGATCCACCCGTCTCGGCCTCCTAAAGTGCTGGGATTACAGGCTTGAGCCACCGCGCCCGGCCTATATCGTTCTTATAAAGATTTTTAGGCCGGGTGCAGTGGCTCATGCCTGTAATCCCAACACTTTGGGAAGCCAAGGCAGGAGAATCACTTGACCCCAGGAGTTTGAGACCAGCCTGGGCAACATAGTAAAACCCCATCTCTACAAAAAATTTAAAAATTAGCTGAGCATGGTGGCACATGGCCTCCAGTCCCAGCTACTCGGGAAGCTGAAGTAGGAGGATCACTTGAGTCCGGGAGTTCAAGGCTGCAGTGAGCTATGAAGGCGCCACTACATTCCAGCCTGAGTGACAAAGTGAGACCCTGTCTCAAAAGAAAAAAAAAAAAAATTCTAAAAAGTCCCTTAAAATTTTTTTTTTTTTTTTTTTTTTGGCAAGGGAGAAAAAGAAGAAAAACAAAACCAGGGACATAAGACAGAGCCAGAAACGAGGCTAAGAAAAACTCATCCCTTAAAAACCTGAACAATCAGCATATGGCCGGGCCATAAGTTTGGCTCCAAGCTCCTTAGCAGCCAACTCAAAAAGGGAAAGCTGGTCATTTATGCGGTTCTCAGTGTCCTGAAACAAAAGTACACCAGATGCTCAGGAGAAAGCTCAATTATTTTTGGCAGGGATTTCTCCCACAGTCCTCCCAAAAAGGATTCCACGTGATGTCACCAGCATCTCTCCGGGCAATATCCTTACGATAGAAGTGACTAGCTTCCTCTAGATGTTTCTTATTCCTCCTGGGATGGTAGAGTAGGGCCAACTGGTAAGAGCAGGGTCCTGGAGTCAGGATGTCTGGGTTTAAGTTCTGGCTTCGCCATTCGCTTGCTGTGTGACCTCAGCGAGTGGCTTAACCTCTCTGTGTCTTTCTTAGTTTTTTCATTCGTACAATGGACATGATGACTACCTACTTCTCAGGGTTGCTAGGAGGATCAAATGAGTTCATAATATATATAAGAACAATTCGAACAGTCATCAGCATGTAGTAAGAGCTACACAAGTGTCTGCCAATACTGTTATTTTTATTTTTCAAGAGATAGGGTGTCACTCTATCGTCCATGCTGGAGTGCAGTGGCACAATCATGGCTCACTTCAGCCTTGAACTCCTGACCTCAAGCGATTCTCTGGCCATCAGCTTCCTGAGCAGCTGGGACTACAGGCATGTGCCACTATGCCCAGCTAATTTTTTATTTTTTGTAGAGATGGGAGTCTTGCTATATTGCCCAAGCTGGTTTTGAACTCGTGGCCTCAGACAGTTCCTCCAGCCTCAGCTTTCCAAAATGCTGGGATTACAGACATGTACCACTGTACCTGGTTAATTTTTAAAAATATTTTTGTAGAGACAGGATCTTACTGTGTTGCCCAGACTGCTCTTGAACTCCTGGCCTCAAGCAATCCTCCAGCCTCAGCCTCCCAAAGTGCTAGGATTACAGGCGTGTATCACTGCACCTGGTTAATTAAAAAAATTTTTTTTGTATAGGTGGGGTCTCACTATGTTGCCCAGGCTGGTGCAGCAGCATGATCATGGCTCACTGCAGCCTTGGATTCCTGGCCTCAAGAGATCTTCCCATCTCAGCCTCCCAAAGTACTGGGATTACTGGTCTGAGTCATCACACCCGGCCCTGCTATTGTTATTATCTTCATAACACTCAAAAGGCCAATTTGGTAACTTCCTGAGGTCAAACGGTGTGAGTCTTGACACAATAAAAAGGATCTGGCAAAAGTCTCATGGAGTTGGGGTTGAGGCTGTGGGATCATGAGGTAAAGAAAGTCCAGGCCGGGCGCGGTGGCTCAAGCCTGTAATCCCAGCACTTTGGGAGGCTGAGGCGGGCGGATCACGAGGTCAGGAGATCGAGACCATCCTGGCTAACATGGTGAAACCCCGTCCCTACTAAAAAACACAAAAAACTAGCCAGGCGTGGTGGCGGGCGCCTGTAGTCCCAGCTACTCGGGAGGCTGAGGCAGGAGAATGGCATAAACCCGGGAGGCGGAGCTTGCAGTGAGCCGAGATCGCGCCACTGCACTTCAGCCTGGGCGACAGAGCGAGACTCCGTCTCAAAAAAAAAAAAAAAAAAAAAGAAAGTCCAACAAGGGAGAGAGGAGAGTGAGGGATGAGAGGGGACACTTGCTCCATCCTAGTCCCCACGCTGCCCAGCTGGCTTCCTGTTCCAGAACATCTCCTTGCTATAACCTGGCAGCAGGGGAGCCATGGTCCTGCATTCTTACAGGCAATGAACCAGGATGTAGGTGCACACTGCCGTGTTCTCTCTGGCCCATCCTCTCTAACTGTCTTTCCGTTCCCAGGTAACAAGATGCTTATTCTCATCTCCAGGCCTTTGCACGGGCCAGGCCCTCTGCCAATCCCCGCACTCTCCCCTTCTCAGGGCCAGGCTAACTCTTCCCCATGCCCGGGGTTCAAGCATCTAGGTCTCTTCCAAAAGCAGTCTTGGCTGTCCCTGCCACACGTTACCCTCCTCTCAAGTCATCCTCTGCATTTTCCCTAACGCTTCTGTTTCTTTCTTTTCTTTTCTTTCTTTCAGAGACAAGGTCTCAACTCTGTCACCCAGGCTAGAGTGCAGTGGCGCAATCTCGGCTCACTGCAGCCTTAACCTCCTGGGCTTAAGTTGTCCTCCCGCCTCAGCCTCCTGAGTATCTGGAACCACAGACATGCATCCCCACACCCGGCTATTTATTTATTTATTTATTTATTTATTTTTGAGACAAAGTTTTGCTCTTGTTGCCCAGGCTGGAGTGCAATGGTACAATCTCAGCTCACTGCAACCTCTGCCTCCCAGGTTCAAGTGATTCTCCTGCCTCAGCCTCCCGAGTAGCTGGGATTACAGGCATGCACCATCACACCCAGCTAACTTTGTATTTTAGTAGAGACGAGGTTTCTCCATATTGGTCAGGCTGGTCCTGAACTCCCGACCTCAGGTGATCCACCTGCCTTGGCCTCCCAAAGTGCTGGGATTACAGGTGTGAGCCACTGTGTCCTTACTCCTCATAGAGCAAGGCTAGGAGGAAGGTACTGTCATTATCTCCTTTTAACAGGTGGAGAAACTAGGGAAGAGCGGTCAGGGCTCTTTGCCAGGTGCAGAGGCTCATGCCTGTAATCCCAGCACTTTGGGAAGCCATGTCAGGCAGATCACTCTAGGTCAGCAGTTCAGCCTGGCCCACATGGTGAAACCTCATCTCTACTAAAAATACAAAAAATTAGCTGGGCATGGTGGAGAGCGCCTGTGATCCCCGCCACTTGGGAGGCTAAGGCAAGAGAATCACTCCAATCTGGGAGGCAGAGGTTGCAGTGAGCTGAGATGGTGCCACTGCACTCAAGCCTGGGCAACAGAGCGAGATCCTGTCTAAAAAAAAAAAAAAAAAAAAAAAAAAAAAGCCGTGTGCTCTGGCTCACGCCTGTAACTCCAGCACTTCCGGAAGCCAAGGCAGGTGGATCACAAAGTCAGGAGTTCGAGTCCAGCCTGACCAACATGGTGAAACTCTGTCTCTACTAAAAATACAAAAAAATTAGCCAGGTGTGGTGGCGCTGTACTATAATCCCAGCTACTCAGGAGGCTAAGGCAGGAGGATCACTTGAACCCTGGAGGCGGAGGTTGCAGTGAGCCAAGATCCTGCCACTGCACTCCAGCCTGGGCGACAGAGCAAGAGTCCATCTCAAAAAAAAAAAAGGCTCTTTGCCAAAGTATCACTGCCTGTAAGTGGTGTAGCTGAAATTCGAACACAGGCCATCTGGTTCCACAGTCTACATTGGCTAGTGGCACCTCTCCTGTCCTTCTCCTCAAAGCCCCGATCACAGTTGCCATTAGGAGGGCCTCACTGCTGGGAACGCTGGCTCCAGGCCTGCCTCTACCCTGGGACAGGAAATGACAGGGAGGTGGGGAGTTTTGTTTGCTTTGCAAACAATTCATCCGTGATCCTCAGAACCTGGCACGAGGTATGTTTGTTGAATGAGGATGCTGATGGACCAGTGGGACAGAGAGCAAACACTTTCACAGGTCTACCGTCAATTTCTCCCTTCTGCCACGGAGCTGGCTTCTGTTGTTCATCCTGGGGAAGGATAACCTGAGATTAGGCTGCAGACAGGTGCCCAGTAGGCTAAGCAGAGGCTGTGGCTTCTCTCTGACTGTGGGGATGGCAGGAGGACCGTGATGAATGATGGAGAATGTGCCTGTCTGCTACGTCTGAGCTGTGACAGGGGGCCATGTCCCTTTGGAAAGCTTGAGATAATAGCAGCCTGCTCTTGTCAAACCTTGAGGTGTTGGGCAAATCTCCCCTGAGTGATAAGCTTGACAGTCCTTAAAGAAGATAGCAGCCAGGCACTGTGGCTCATGCCATCATTCCCAGCACCTTGGGAGGCCAAGGCAGGTGGATGGCTTGAGCTTAGGAGTTTGAGACCAACCAGCCTGGGCAACATGGTGAGACCCTATCTCTACCAAAAATACAAAATAATTTAGCCAGGCGTGGTAGCATGAGCCTGTGGTCCCAGCTACTCGGAAGGTTGAGGTGGGAGGATCACCTGAGCCTGGGAAGTAGAGGTTGCAGTGAGCCGAGATCACGACACTGCACTCCAACCTGGGTGACAGAGTGAGACCCTGCCTAAAAAAAAAAAAAAAAAAAAAAGATATCAGCTCGCCCATGCCATGCTGGAAGCTTGGGAACTGCCAGGGGCCTCCCTCAGCCTGAGAAACTGGGGTTCTGCCTGGAAGAGCCTTGTGGCTCGGGGAGGGGTCAGGATAGAAAGTGATTGTGAGTCCACACATTCATTCATCCATCCATCCGTTCACCTTTCCACCCATTCATCCATCTATCCATTCATTCATACAACCAACCATCTATCCATCTATCCATCCATTCATTCTTCTGTTCATCCATTTATCTATTTAGCATTCATTCATTCATCCATCCAACCATCCATTCACTCATATTCATTCATCCAACCATCCATTTATCCATCCATCCATCTATTCATTCACCTGTCCATCCATCCCCAAGCTCTACTCCCATTCTGAATTTCATATTTTACTTAACACTTATAGAGCTCACTCTTCTAAGTTGCTTTACAAAATATTACCAACATTCAATCCTTAGAGCCCTATATCATGGTAGGTACTAACACCAGCTCCATTCTACAGATGGGAAAACTGAGATACAGAGAAAGGTCAAGTTGTCCAAACTCACAGAGCTGGGATTTGGATGCCAGCCTATCAGACTCTCAGCCACTATGCTGGGAGGATAAGAGTCATTTCCTTCAGGGTCTCACTCTGTCGTGCAGGCTGGAGTGCAGTGGTGCAATCACGGTGTGATCCCTGTTCACTGCAACCTCCACCTCCCAGACTCAAGCCATCCTCTCATTTCAGCTCCCTGAGTAGCTAGGACTACAGGTGCACACCACCACGCCAGGCTAATTTTTGTATTTTTTGTAGAGACGGGGTTTCACCATGTTGCCCAGGTTGGTCTTGAACTCCTGGGTTCAAGGGCTCCACCTGCCTCAGCCTCCCAGAGTATTGTGTTTACAGACGTGAGCCATCACACCTAGCTGACATTTTTGGTTTCTTAAGAGACAGGGTCTCAAGCAGTTGCCCAAGCTGGAGTGCAGAGGCATGATCATAGCTCACTGCATCTTCAGCCTGCTAGGCTCGAGCAATTCTCTTGCTTCAGCCTCCTGAGTAGCTGGGACCACAGGTGTGTGCCACCACACCCTGATACTTTATTTTTATTTTTATTTTTGTTTTGAGACAGGGTCTTACTCTGTCCCCTGACATTGGTGTGATTGTGGCTCACTGCAGCCTCAACCTTCCAGACTCAAGCAATCCTCCCAAGTAGCTGGGACTACCGATGTACACTATCGTGCCTGGCTAATTTTTTTTTTTTTTTTGTACAGACAGGATCTCGCTATGTTTCCCAAGCTAGTCTCGAACTCCTGGCCTCAAGCGATTCTCCCATCTCTGTCTCCCAAATCGCTGAAATTACAGGTGTGAGTCACCATGCCTGCCTAATCAACTTTCACTTCTGGATTTATTTTAGATTTACAGGAAAGTTACAAAGATAATACAGAGAGCTCCTGTCTACCCCTCATCCTGCCTTTCCTGTTATTACATATCTTACATAACCAGGGTACACTTGTCACAACTAAGAAATCAACATCGGTGCATTCATTACTATTAACTAAACTCCAGACTTTATTCAAATTCCCCAGTTTTCCCACTTGAGTCCTTTTTCTGGTCCAGAATCTAATGCAGGATCCCACGTTGCATTGAGTCATCACATGTACTTAGACTCCTCTGGTCTATGAGTTTCTCTGTCTTGTTTTTTCTGACCTTGACAGTTTTGAGGATTACTGGCCAGGGAGTTTTGGAGAATGCTCCACTGGCCTTTTTTTTTTTTTTTTTTTTTTAAAAAAAGAGAGATGGGGTCTCATATATTGCGCAGGCTGGACTCAAACTCCTGACCTTAAGTGACCCTCCCACCTAAGCCTCCCAAAGTGGTGGCATTACAGCTATGAGCCATCATGCCCAGCCACCACTGGCTTTTATTTATTTATTTATTTTTGAGACAGAGTCTCGCTCTGTTGCCCACCCTGGGGTGCAGTGGCACCATCTCAGCTCACTGCAACCTCTACCTCCCGGGTTCGAGCGATTCTCCTGCCTCAGCCTCCCAAGTAGCTGGGACTACAGGTGTGCACCGCCATGCCTGGCTAATTTTTCTATTTTTAGTAGAGACGGGGTTTCACCATGTTGGCCGGGCTGGTCTCGAACTGCTGACCTCAAGTGATGACCCACCTTGGCCTCCCAAAGTGCTGGGATTACAGGCGTGAGCCACCGCACACAGCCTTTTATTTTACTTTTTAGAGACAGGGTCTTGCTGTGTTGCCCAGACTGGTCTTGAACTGCTGAGCTCAAGTGATCCTCCTGCCTCAGTCTCCCAAAGAACAGGGATTACAGGCATGAGCCACTGCACCCGTCCCCTACTGGCTTGAGGGCAGGAACTAGGGCCTCACTTTGTTGGCCGTATCCCCAGCCTGTAACCCAATGCAATAGCTGCTTCAGACACTTCCTAAATGAACAAATATTGAATGGCCATCACTGAGAGCTTTATCTTCCTGTCCTCCCTGTTCCGCAGGCATCCCAGCCAGAGGCTAGATCTAGAAGAGTTCACGGCGAAATAAAAGCTTTTCTCCTTTCAGAAAGATTCGTTTTTGATCCTTTCTTTGTAGACATCAAGGATTCATTTCTTTAATATTTAAGGGCTTTTGTACCAAAGAGAAGCAGCTGCATTTGCATCAGTCTCATTTTTTCAAGGCAGGCGAGAGAGATCTTTCTAGCAAGATGGGGTTTCTTCCTTCACGGAGCTGTCACTTGATTTATCTGCTTCTCCTTCCCCAGCCTTCATGCCTCTGGCAGGGGGCAGGGAGGAGCGAGGGTTCTGGAATGATCCACAGACTCTGATGTCCTCTCTGCCACAGCCCAAGGAAGCTTAATTAGAACCTCGCCAATTTGCAGGGACTGAGGTGGCCTTAGGAGCTGGTGCAAGGGCCTGGCCAGGGAGGAAGATGAATTAGCAGCTTTTTTTTTTTTTGAGACAGTGGCACGATCACGACTCACTGCAGTTTCGACTTCCCTGGCTCAGGTGATCCTCCCACCTCAGCCTCCCGGGTAGCTGGGACCACAGGCACTCACCACCATATCTGGTTTTTTTTTGTTGTTGTTGTTTGTTTGTTTTTCCCACAGAGACAGGGTATCGCCATGTTGCCTATGTTGGTCTCGAACTGCTAAACTCAAGCAATCCTCCCACCTCAGCCTCCCCAAGGTGCTAGGATTACAGGTATGAGCCACTGCACCTGGCCCGAATTAGCAGTTTTATTTCCTGTCCCTCTCAATATCTCAATAGCTACCACAGGGACCAAAAGCCTGGCTTGGGTACTCAGAGCATGTCCCTTTTCTAACATTAGCTGGTCAGAAGTGGGAATCCCTTTAGCCACGCAGGCCTGCAGGTCTCACTGCTTTTTATTTCTGAGCCCCGGGAGGCCAAGCTGAAGGCAGAGAATCTAAAGAAACTGTCCTCAGCGAGGTCATCTCCCCGCCACCGAGGTCCCTACTGCTGGGAGACACTGGCCTCGATTTAATCTCTTGCCTGAAGTTTTTCAGACGTAAAAATGAGTCTGGGTGAGCTTTTCAGATAGTTCCTTCAACTTACAGGAATTCAATTTCTGGCCTGGATATAAATTTGCAGCCATCAGCGCCCGCGGTAGGGGCTGGGACCAGGCGCGTTGGTCGGGGATGGATTTCTAAAATCAATCCGTCAGCGCGTGGAAAAGGTCGTCATGGGGGACATTTATCTTCTATGGCTGGCTGAGGCATTTCCTACCAATAGCCAGGGACATCCCTGTACAAAATGGAGGTGTTTACTGCGAGGCCCCCAGGTGGTGGCTGGAGGGAGCCCTCAAAGGCTGGACAGCACAGCCAGGAGGGGATATTGATCAACCTGCCTAATAACAGACAGTCAGGTACGGGGACTCCTGAAAACCCACCTCCAAGGGCTCCTTCCTGCTAGGTTCCCCGTGTGCCCCTGGGGGTGGCAAGTCCACTCTGGGCCCAAACCCTTTATCCCTTGGCTACACCTGCAACACAGATTCCAGGGGTTTCAAAGAAATGAGTCTCAAAGGCATTCAATTCCCCCAGTGGAGGTGGGAGGACGTGGTCATTAAGGGTCTTAGGAGACCTCAAGCCTCAGGTCTGCTGTGTGACCTTGGGCTAGTGACTTAACCATCCTGTGCCTCCGTTCCCCCAGTTAGAATATACAGCTAAGAATAGTACTGATGTCATGAGGTGGTGGTTAATATATCAGAATGGCTTAACATAATGTTATGGTTTGAATGTGTCCCCACAAAATGCATGTGTTGGAAATGTAATCCATTTTATTTATTTAAAGTGAAAGCAAGTTTATTAGAGAAGCAAAGAAACAGAAGAACAGCTGGGTGCGGTGGCTCATGCCTGTAATCCCAACACTTTGGGAGGTCAAGGAGGGGGCAGATCAGTTAAGGCCAGGAGTTCGAGACCTGCCTGGCCAACATGGCGAAATCCTGCCTCTTGTAAAAATATAAAATTTAACTGGGCATGATGGCGGGCACCTGTAATCACTTGAACCAGGTAAGTGAAGGTTGCAATGAGCCGAGATTGTGCCACTGCACTCCAGCCTTGGCGACAGAGCGAGACTCCAGCTCAAAAAATAAAAATAAAAAATACGGCCTGGCGCAGTGGCTCATGCCTGTAATCCCAGCACTTTGGGAGGCTGAGGTGGGCGGATCACCTGAGGTCCGGAGTTTGAGACCAGCCTGACCAACATGGAGAAACCCTGTCTCTACTAAAAATACAAAATTAGCCGGGCGTGGTGGCACATGCCTGTAATCCCAGCTACTCGGGGGGCTGAGGCAGGAGAATGGCTTGAACCCAGGAGGCAGAGGTTGCTGTGAGCCGAGATTGCGCCACTGCACTCCAGCCTGGGCAACGAGAGAGAAACTCTGTCTCAAAAAAATAAAATAAAATAAAAATAAAAAAAGTAAGTATTGAGAGGTAGCACCTTTAGAGATGAAGTTAGGATGAATTAATGCCATTATCAGGGAAGTGGGTTAGTTATCATCGGTGTGGGCTATTGACAAAAAGAATGATTTTGGCCCAATTTCCTCTCTCTGTGTCACTTTTGCCTTCAGCCCTTTGGCCATGGGATGACCTGTGCCAGAGGCTGGCACCATGCCCTTGGACTTCCCAGTCTCCAGAACTGGAGAAATAAATTTCTTTTCTTTTCTTATTTAAAGAAAGATTAATTAATTGATTGATTATTTTACAGATGAGGTCTGGCATTGTTGCCCAGGATGGAGTGCAATGATGCGATCCTGACTCATTGCAATCTCAACACTCCGGGCTCAATCGATCCCCCTGCCTTAGCCTCCTGAGTAGCTGGGACTACGCATGTGCCACCACATCTGGCTAATTTAAAAAATCTGTGTAGACATGGGGTCTGGCCACATTGCCCAGGCAGGTCTTGAACTCCTGGGCTCAAGCAACACTCCCACCTTGGCTGTCTAAGTGCTGAGATTACAGGCGTGAGCCACCACACCCAGCCCTTTATAAATTACCCAATCTGTGGTAGTCTGTTATAGTAATAGCAAACAGGCTGGGACACATACGCAATGTGATATTCAAGGGAGTGTGACAGAATTGCTTATGGAGTAAAAATAAGCAAATCGGTACTGACTGGGAACACAGAAAGGTGGGCTGGACCATCTGAGCTTCAATCTTGGCTCTGTGTTACCCTGGGCAAGTGACTCTCTCTGAGCCTCAGTTTCCTTACTCTTTTTTTTTTTTTTTTGAGACGGAATTTCATTCTTGTCACCCAGGCTGGAGTGAATGGCACAATCTCAGCTCACTGCAGCCTCCACATCCCGGGTTCAAACAATTCTCCTGTCTCAGCCTCCTGAGTAGCTGGGATTACAGACATGAGCCACTGCACCTGGCATCAGTTTCATTTCGCAAACAGGGAAACTGGCAGTAGGTGATGAGATGACCCTGTCGGCATTTTGAGGATCCAGCGAGCGAATACACCGAAAGTGCTTCAAGCACTGGTCTAGAGAGAGTGCTCAGGAAATACCAACCGCTGTTTTCCTTGCAAAGGCAGATAGGACAGCACCCTCCACAGCTTCCCCACATTCACAAATAAGCAAGGAAGAAAGAAAAGGAAAGAGGCAATTATAACAGGGTGTGACAAGTGCAGCGATGCGGGGAAGCACAGAATGCTGGAAGAGCAGAGCTGGGCTCCAGAGCCTGCGTTTTTTGTTTGCTTATTTATTTGAGAATTGGTAGCCCAGGCTGGAGCACAGTGGCGCAAATCATGGCTCACTGCAGCGTCAACCTCCTGGGCTCAGGCGATCCTCCCACCTCAGCCTCCTGAGTAGCTGGGTGAGAGGGTTTGGATTTGTGTCCCGTCCAAATCTCATGTCAAATTGTAATCCCCAGTGCTGGAAGAGGGGCCTGGTGGGAGGTGACTGGATCATGGGGCTAGGTTCCCCCTTGCTGTTCTCGTGATAAGGAGTGAGTTCTTATGAGCTCTCGCTGTCTGTTTGTTTATTTATTTATTTTGAGACAGAGTTTCACTCTTGTTGCCCAGGCTGGAGTGCAGTAGCGCAATCTTGGCTCATCGCAACCTCCGCCTCCCGGGTTCAAGTGATTCTCCTGCCTCAGCCTCCCGAGTAGCTGGGATTCCAGGCATACACCACCACGCCCAGCTAATTTTGTATTTTTAATAGAGATGGGGTTTCTCCATGATGGTCAGGCTGGTCACAAACGCCCAACCTCAGGTGATCTGCCCACCTCAGCCTCCCAGAGTGCTGGGATTACAAGCGTGAGCCGCCATGCCCAGCCAACATCTCATTGTTTAAAAGTGTATAGCACCTCCCCCAATCTCTCTCTTGCTCCTGCTCTGGCTGTGTAAAACCTGCCTGCTTCCCTTTCGCCCTCTGCCATGAATGTCAGTTTCCTGAGACCTCCCCAGCTATGGTTCCTGTACAGCCTGTGGAACTGTGAGCCAATTAAACCTCTTTTATTCATAAATTACCCAGTGTCAGGTATTTCTTTAGAGCAGTATGAGAATGAACTAATACACTGGGACTCCAGGTGTGCGCCACCACGCCTGGCTAAGTTTTTTAATTTAAAAAAATTAAATTTAAATGTTAAGAGCCTGGGCTACGTTGCCCAGGCTGGTCTTGAACTCTGTTTTTTGTTTTTTGAGGTGGAGTCTCGCTCTGTCGCCCAGGCTAGAGTGCAGAGGCAAGATCTCAGCTCACTGCAACCTCCGCCTCCTGGGTTCAAGTGATTCTCCTGGCTCAGCCTCCTGAGTAGCTGGGACTACAGGTGAACGCCACTATGCCTGGCTAATTTTTGTATTTTTAGTAGAGACAAGGTTTCATCATGTTGGCCAGGCTGTTCTTGAACTCCTGACTTCAGGTGATACACCTACCTGGGCCTCCCAAAGTGCTGGGGTTACAGGCATAAGTCACTGGGCCGGGTCTGGTCTTATTTTTTTCTTTTTTTTGAGATGGAGTCTCGCTCTGTCGCCCAGGCTGGAGTGCAGTGGCCTGGTCTTATTTTTTTCTTTTTTTTGAGATGGAGTCTCGCTCTGTCACCCAGGCTGGAGTGCAGTGGCCGGATCTTGCAGTGGAGTGCAAGCTCTGCCTCCCAGGTTTACGCCATTCTCCTGCCTCAGCCTCCCGAGTAGCTGGGATTACAGGCGCCTGCCACCTCACCTGGCTAGTTTTTTATATTTTTTAGTAGAGACGGGGTTTCACCGTGTTAGCCAGGATGGTCTCAATCTCCTGACCTCGTGATCCGCCCGTCTCGGCCTCCCAAAGTGCTGGGATTACAGGCTTGAGCCGCCGCGCCCAGCCTAGTCTTAAACTCTTGAGGTCAAGTGATCCTCCCACCTCAGCCTCCCAAAGTGCCAGGATTACAGATGGGAGCCACTGTGCCTGGCCCAGAGCCTGGTTTTGAGGGTGTAGCAACAACCTTCTGGAAGAAGCAATAGCTAAGCTTACGGATGTAGGAGCGAGAGTCGGCATGGGCAAAGGCAGGGAGGGCACAGTATCTGTTCATCCCAGAAATATTTACTGAACACCCACTATGTGCCAGTCACTGTTCTAGGTACTGGGGTCACTACTGTCCAGGAGACGGGCAGACATCCCCACCCTCATAAAGCTTCTGCTCTAGTAGGAAGAGGCATGGCAAATGGAGGGACCTGAAAGTTGTTCAATGAGGAGCTGGGGCCAGGTGTGATGAGGCGCACCTGTAATCCCAGCACTTTAGGAGGCTGAGGTGGGAGGATCACTTGTGACCAGGCGTTTGAGTCTGCAGTGAGCTGTGATCACACCACCGCACTCCAGCCTGAGCAACAGAGCGAGACCCCATCTCTAAAAATAAATAAATAATACAAATAAATAAAAGAGGCGATGAAGACACAGACACACATAGGAAAAGACCATGTGAAGATACAATAAAATGTGGCCACCTGCAAGCCAATGAGAGCAGCCTCGAAAGAAGCCAATGCTGCCCACGATTTGATTTCAGGCTTCAAGCCTCTAGGATTGTGAGAAATTAAATTTCCATTGTTTAAGCCACCTAGCCCGAAGCACTTCACGACAGCAGACCTAGCAAACAAACACACGTTTCTGCAGCTTTGGTGCTCTCTCTGTGGCCTGGGGGTAGCAATAGTTCCTCTCAGCTGCAGACCCCAGGGATTTTCTGAGACAGTCTTGCTTTGTCACCCAGGCTGGAGTGCAGTGACGCGATGTCGGTTCACTGCAGCCTCTGCCTCCCAGGTTCAAGCAATTCTTCTGCCTCAGCCTCCCAAGCAGCTGAATTTACAGGCATCCCGCTACCGCATCCCGCTAATTTTTGTATTTTTAGTAGAGACGGGATTTCGCCATGTTGGCCAGGCTGGCCTCAAACTCTTGACCTCAAGTGATCTGCCCGCCTCGGCCTCCCAAAGTGCTGGGATTACAGGCATGAGCCACTGCACCCAGCAACCCCAGGGATTTTCAACATCCCTTTGTTCCTTCTGTTAACCCTGCCCACATCTCTGAAAATAGTCATTTCATTCCAGAGAATTCTCCTCTGGAATCCCTTTTGAAGGAACTATGCTTTTTCCTGGGACCCTGCCCGATACAGTGATGTTATGCAGGAGCCTGGCCAGGCAGGGCTACTGAGAGATGGACTCTGAGATGACTCAAGGGTAGGAAACTTCCAACGGCGTGCATGTGAATTTGACTGCGTATCCCAGGCTGGGCAGCATAAGCAACAAAAATGCATTGTCTCACAGTTCTGGAGGCTGGAAGTCAGAGGTCAAGGTGTCAGCAGGGTTGGTTCCTTCAAGGCTCACTGTAGCCTCAACCTCTTGGATTCAAGGGATCCTCTCAGCTCAGCCTCCCGAGTAGCTGGAACTATGTGTACATGCCACCATGTCCTGCTAATTTTTAATTTTTTCTTTTTTCTTTTCTTTTCTTTTTTTTTTTTTACAGTTGGGGGTCTTGCTGTGTGGCCCAGGCTGGTCTCGAACTCCTGATGTCAAGCGATCCTCCCACCTCAGCCTCCCAAAGTGCTGGGATGACAGGTGTGAGCTACTGCACCCAGACCTAATCTCCTTTTCTTATACAGACATGAGTCATGTTGGAGTAGGGCCCATTCCAAAGACCTCATTTTAATTTAATCACCCCTTTAAAAAACCCCACCTCCAAATACAGTCACATTCATTGTGAGGTACTGGGTGTTAAGAATTAAACATATGGGCTGGGCGTGGTGGCTCACGCCTATAATCTCAACACTGTGGGAGGAGGCCGAGGCGGGTGGATGGCTTGAGCCCAGGCAATTGCTTGAGACCAGCCTGGGCAACATGGCAAAACCTCATCTCTACAAAAAATACAAAAATTAGCCAGGTGTGGTGGCTTGCAGCAGTAGTCTCAGTTACTCGGGAGGCTGAGGAGGGAGGATCACGAGGTCAGGAGATCGAGACCATCCCATCCTTGTTCACACAGTGAAACCCCGTCTCTACTAAAAATACAAAAAACTAGCCGGGCGCGGTGGCGGGCGCCTGTAGTCCCAGCTACTCAGGAGGCTAAGGCAGGAAAATGGCGTGAACTCGTGAGGTGGAGCTTGCAGTGAGCCGAGATTGCGCCACTGCACTCCAGCCTGGGCAACAGAGCGAGACTCCGTCTCAAAAAAAAAAAAGAATTAAACACATGAATTTTTGGAGGATGGAAACACACAATTCAGCCCATAGCCGTGTGTGAGTCGGGTAAGAATGTGGTCAGGGGCTGGACGGTGGCTCACACTCGTAATCCCAGCACTTTGGGAGGCTGAGGTGGGTGGATCACTTGACCTCAGGAGTTTGAGACCAGCCTGGGCAATGTAGTGAGACGCCGTCTCTACAAAATATTAAAAAATTAGCTGGGCATGGTGGTGCATGCCTGTGGTCTCACCGACTCGGGAGGCTGAGGTGGGAGGATGTTTTGAGCTCAGGAGTGAGCTATGATTGCGCAACTGCATTCCAGCCTGGAAAACAGAGCAAGACCCTATTAAAAAAACAAAACAAAACAAAAGTCTGGGCGCAGTGGCTCACGCCTGTAATCCCAGCACTTTGGGAGGCCAAAGTGGGTGGATCACGAGGTCAGGAGATCGAGACCATCCTGGCTAACATGGTGAAACCCCGTCTCTACTAAAAATACAAAAAATTGGCCAGGCGCGGTGGCTCATGCCTATAATCCCAGCACTTTGGGAGGCTGAGGCGGGTGGATCACAAGGTCAGATCAAGACTATCCTGGCTAACATGGTGAAACCCCGTCTCTACTAAAAGTACAAAAAATTAGCCGGGCATGGTGGCGGGTGCCTGCTACTTGGGAGGCTGAGGCAGGAGAATGGCGTGAACCCGGGAGGCGGAGCGTGCAGTGAGCTGAGATAGCGCCACTGCACTCCAGCCTGGGCGACAGAGTGAGATTCCATCTCGGCGGTGGGGGCGGAGGGGGAAGCCAGGTGCGGTAGCTCATACCTATAATCCCAGCACTTTGGGAGGCCAAGGTGGGTGGATCACATGAGGTTAGGAGGTCGAGACCAGCCTGGCCAGCATGGTGAAACCCTGTCTCTACTAAAAAAAAAAAATACAAAAAAAGTTAGCCGGGAGTGGTGGCAAGTGCCTGCAGTCCTAGGTACTTGGGAGGCTGAGGCAGGAGAATCACTTGAATCTGGGGGTGGAGGTTGCAGTGAGCCAAGATCCCACCACTGAACTCCAGCCTGGGTGACAGAGCGAGACTCCATCTCAACAACAACAAAAAAAAGAATGTGGCCAAGAAGGAGATCATGAAAGGTGAACTGGCCAGGGCAAAACACAGGCAGAAATCCAGCAAATTCCAGGTAAGCATATCCAGGCTGACTCAGCCCATCCCTCTGAATAATTCTAAGACTTCCAAAGGAATCAATCTCAGAGGCAGTAAACAGCTCCAGCCTGGAGGCAGGCACGTCCTCTGCTTGGAGGGGAGGGGGCAGTGGCGGCCACCTGGGTCACCCGAGACCTTTGTTAGCGAGAATGGGCCGCTTAAAGAGAAATCAATCCTGGCTTACACTGAGCAGCTGCTCCCAGTCAAAGCTGCTGGAGAGAGGCCCTTGGCCCCTCAGCTTCTCCAGGGCTGGGAGTGGAGCCAGAGGAGGCTGAAGACTGCTCTGCCAGGTGGCAGGACTCAGAGGGCCTTCAATCAGCCTGCATTGTACCCACCAGCGCCTGTATTCATCCCCGGCTGAGCACGCACTTCAGTATCACCTCTAGCCACGGCATTCACCAAAGTAATCCAGCATCCAGCAAGTAATAACATCTTCACCAGCCTAGTCAAGCACTGCCTGTGTGCCAGGCATTCCACATGCACGATGTGTGCACGGGGGACCTCATCGCACCACCTTCTAGCCATGACCTCAAACAAGTGACTTGAGCCTCATGGTGCGCCAGTTTCCCCATCTGTAAAACGAGGTGAACGGCAGCATCCACCTCTTAGGGCGGTTGCGGAGGTTGAATGAATGCCTACGCTCACAGAGCTTAAAATCATAGTAGTCTTGGCTGGGCATGGTGGCTCACGCACTTTGGGAGGCTGGGGTGAAAGGATGGTTTGAGCCCAGGACTTCGAGACCAGCCTGGGTAACATAGTGAGACCTCCGTCTCTACCAAATATACATAGATTAGCCAGGCATGGTGGTGCGCACCTGTAGTCCCAGTTACTTGGGAGGCTAATGGGGGAGGATCACCTGAGCCCAGGGAGGTTGAGGCTGCAATGAGCTGTGATCACACCACTGCACTCCAGCCTGGGTGACAGAGTGAGACCCTGTCTCAAAAATTTAAAAAAAGACAAAAACAACAAAACAAAACAAAACCCAGGCACAGTAGCTCAGGACTGTAATCCCAGCACTTTGGGAGGCCAAGGCAGGCAGATCACAAGGTCAGGAGTTCGAAACCTAGCCTGGCCAACATGGTGAAATCCCATCTCTACCAAAAATATTTAAAAGTAGCCGGGTGCGGTGGCAGGCGCCTGTAGTCCCAGCTACTCAGGAGGCTGATGCAGGAGAATCACTTGAATCCAGGAGGTGGAGGTTGCACTGAGCCGAGATTGTGCCACTGCACTCCAGCCCCAGGTCTATGGGATTGTAGAGATGTTGGTGTTTCTACAGCTAGGACTCCCCAATTCTAGGCATTCTTCAGGGCTCACAGCAAACATCACCACCTCCAAGAAGCCTTCTCCATCCTCTAAGATAGGTCTGGGTTCCTTCCTGTGTACCATCTCCACAGCTCCCTGCCCCTTCCCTCCACAAGGTTCCTATATTTTATTCTTTTCCTTGCATGGTAGGTGTCTGCATGCCCCATTAGGATGTGAGCTCCAAAAGGGCAGGGCTGAGTCTTTCTGCTATGGTCCCGACACCAGCAGATGCTGGAGAGAATGAACAGGCATCGAGACATGAATGAATGAATGAATGAATGAATGAATGCTTCCTGTACACTCCAAGTTTTCCATGTGGCCTCTTCCTCCCCGACACACTCTGTCTGCTCTCTTCCTCCTTCCTCTCCCATCACAGGGTGGATACAGGGGCTCTGGGTTTTGAAGGGGTCATGGGGTCAAAGGTTGTTGAGTGTAGCTCTGAAGCACATGGACCCTGGAGGCTGACAACTTGAAATTCAAAACCCAGCTTCTCTTTCTAGCCGTGTGACCGTGGACAAGTGACTTAACCTCTCTGTGCCTCACTTTCCCCACCTGCCAAATGGGAGTGATAGTAGGTGCCTTAGTGTTGAGTGAGTGATTCTGACCCATTTAGAGGCCGCGTCTCTTCCTTTGGGTCCCTTCTGCAATTCCCAGACTGGGAGGCAGAGGGCTGAGTCTCCGGCAGTTAATGAATCCGGAAAAAATCTCAGCTGTGTCAGAGGAGCCCCAGTGCCAAGCTGGCCTGGTTTTTATCCCGAGAGAGCTGAGAACAGGGTCTGGTGTCAGACATCCACGCTGCGATTGGCGTAAATGCCTGGTGCTCCTATGACCCCCCTCGTTAGGGCTGGGGGAGTGTGGGAGATGCTCCTGGGGCTCTGCCCGGAGCTCCTGACTGCCTAGATGTACCCGCCCTGCAGCTGCTGAGCATGGCGGCTCATTGCTAGCAGCTGTGAACTTCTCTGGAGACCTGCCCATGGCTTTTGGGGGCCACTACACCTTGGAGATGCTTGGGAGGTGTCACCTACCCCCAAAGGCAGCTAATGACTGATGCAGGGGTAAGAAGCCCACCCGTTTTCTCATGGTGGGATAACTCCACAGTGCCCCCCACCCTTGTGGATCAAGCCAAACACGGACTTTACCTAGGATCTCATCTTTGCTCAATCTATTCTCTTCCAGGTCCTGCTCCCCTCACCCCTGCCCCGACTTTCAATTATGTGCTCCACGGTTGGGCACGGTGGCTCACGCCTGTAATCCCAGTACTTTGGGAGGCCGAGGCAGGAGGATCATTGAGCCCAGGAGTTTAAGACCAGGCTGGGCAACACAGCAAGACCCTGTCTGTCTCTACAAAAGATTAAAAAACTAACCAGGTGTGGTGGCGCACACCTGTATTCCCAGCTACATGGGAGGCTGAGGTGGGAGGATCGCTTGAGCCCAGAAGGTTGAGGCTGCAGTGAGCCATGACTGCACCCCTGCACTCCAGCCTGGGCAACGGAGTAAGACCCTGTCGCAAAAAAAAAAAAAAAAAAAAAATTCACATGCTGGAAACCTACGTCTCTAGTTCTGCTTCTTAGGAACCCAACCTAACATGGGGGAAATGATGAATGTTCAACCTAAGAGGGTTATTATTATTATTATTATTTTTTGAGACGGAGTTTTGCTCTCGTTGCCCAGGCTGGAGTGCAATGGAGTGATCTCAGCTCACTGCAACCTCTGCCTTCCAGGTTCAAGGGATTTTCCTGCCTCAGCCTCCCGAATAGCTGGGATTACAGGCGCATGCCACCACGCCCAGGTAATTTTTTGTATTTTTAGTAGAAATGGGGTTTCACCATGTTAGCTATGCTGGTCTCGAACTCCTGACCTCAGGTGATCTGCCCACCTCAGCCTCCCAAAGTGTTGGGATTACTGCACCCGGACCTAAGAGGGTATTTATGTCAGTGTCCCATCAGGCTCACATTCACACCGCGGCACTGAGCTCTGTCATTTCCACCTGAATAAGCAATCCATCCTGCACAACCCTGAGAGCAGCCCGCGCTTCGAAATGCATCCCGGATTCTGCCCAATCTGCCTCGTTTACATGTGCAGACCCCGTCATGCTCCAGGGCCAGCCCTGATGCATTTTTCTGCATAGGTCTGACTATGTTCCCCACCCCACCTTACATTCATCTTGGTTTTTTTTCTTTCTTTCTTTTTTTAAATCTTGGCTCACTGCAAACTCTGCCTCCTGGGTCCAAGCGATTCTCCTGCCTCAGCCTCCCAAGTAGCTGGGATCACAGGCATGTGTCACCACGCCTGGCTAATTTTGTATTTTTAGTAAAGATGAGGTTTCACCATGTTGGCCAGGCTGGTCTCAAACTCCTGACCTCAAGTGATCCACTTGTCTCGGCCTCCCAAAGTGTTGGGATTACAGGTGTGAACCACTGCACCCGGCCTACCCTCTCTTTCTCTTATACCAATGCATCAGCCTTACCTTTAGAATCTACCCATTGCCCTACCCTCTTGACGGCCATTGCCGTGATCAAGCCCCTGGCATTGCTCACCTGACCCAGCACAGTTCATCCCTTCTGTGGTCTCCCAGTTCCCCCTACTTGCCCCCACAGTCTGCTTCCCCCACAGCAGGCAGAGAGCGCCTGTGAACACCTGAATCACGTTGAGTCTCTCCTGTGCTGACAGCCCTCCATGGCTCCCATCTCCCTTGGGGTCAAAAGCCCAAATCCTTAGCCAAGCGTGGTGGCTCACACCTGTAATCCCAGTATTTTGAGAAGCAGAGGCGAGAGGATCACTTGAGCCCAGGAGTTGAGACCTGCCTAGGCAACATAGTGAGACCCCATCTCTACAAAAAATTTAAAAATTAGCCAGACGTGGTGGCATGTGTCTGTCATCCCGGCTACACAGGAGGCTGAAGTGGGAGGATCGCTTGAGCCTGGGAGGTCGAGGCTGTGGTGAGCCATAATCTCTCCTTGTCTCAAAAAAGAAAAAGAAGAAAAAGCTTTTTCTTCCTTTTCTTTAGTAGAGTTCTCCCCAAGGCACGTAAGTCCTGCACAATCTGTTCCATCACCTCCCTGCCCTCACTTCCTTCCACTCTCCCTCTCGCTCACTCTGTTCCAGCCACACGGTTCCTGCAAAACCCCAAACATGTTTCTTCTAGATCACCTCTTTGCACTGGCTGTACCCTCCGCCTGGAATGTCCTTCCACCTCCTTCAGATCCTTACCGAAATGTCATTGTTTCAAAAGACCTTCCCTGCTGGCCGGGCGCGGTGGCTCACGTCTGTAATCCCAGAACTTTGGGAGGCAGAGGCGGGTGGATCATTTGAGGTCAGGAGTTCGAGACCAGCCTGGCTAACATGGTGAAACCCCGTCTCTACTAAAAATACACAAATTAGCCAGGTGTGGTGGTGCACGCCTGTAATCCCAGCTACTCGGGAGGCTGAGGCGGGAGAATTGCTTGAGTCTGGGGGGCGGAGGTTGCGGTGAGCTGAGATTGTGCGACTATACTCCAGTCTGGACAACAGTGAGACCCTATCTCAAAAAAAGAAAAAAAAAAACCTTCGTGATCTCCCCTGGCCAGAACTACAAGTGCCCAAGCACCCCCCATCCACTTCCCTACTCCATCTGCTTCCGCCACATCATTTATGCATTAATTTTGCAAATTATCTTTCTTCCCCTCCAGAATGTCAGGCAGGAGTTTTTACCTGTTTTTGTTCACCGCTGTGTTGTTAGCACTTAAAATAGATCATCTTGCACACAACAGGCACCTGGTATCCATTTGTTATTTTTAAAACTGCACAACAACCATATGAGGTAGGAACTCTCGGTGTGCCCCTTATGTGGGTGGCGAAACTGAGGCCCAGAGAGCGGAGGGGCTGTGCTTGGGTCATGGGTCAGGGAGTCAGTTGTGGCCATGTGTCTCTCTATGGTGTGTATGTGTGCAACTGTGTTTTTTGTATTTTATTTTTTGTTTTTGAGATAGGCTCTTGCTCTGTTGCCCAGGCTAGAGTGCAGTGGCGCGATCACAGCTCACACAGCCTCGATATCCCAGGCTCAAGCAATCCTCCCACCTCAGTTGGCCAAGTAGCTGAGACTACAGGTGCATGCCACCATGCCTAGCAAGTGTTTGTCTTTTTTTGTAGAGATGGGGTCTCACTATGTTGCCCAGGCTGGTCTCGAACTCCTGGGCTCAAGCCATCCTCCTGCCTTGGCCTCTCAAAGTGTTGGAATTACAGGCATGAGCCACCATGCCCAGCCCAACTGCGTGTTTTGTGCAGATGCAGCGTGAGTGACTGGCTGCATCAGCCCAAATGTGGACAGAGGAGGATGCATTTAGGCTCACTTTGCATCGGGGTGTCTGTGAGTGGAAGGGAGGCAGTGGGCCAGACCCAGGCAGGTGTGAACACGTGTCTGGGTGTTCGGCTGGGTATGAATGCGTGTGTGTGCCAATGCACTGGCGGATGGGAAATTGTGCATCCACAGTGAAGCTGTGTGTATGTGTGTGTGAAGGGGAGGCTCTGTGAGCCTCGGATGGGGCTGGAGCTGCAGTTGAAGCAATGTTGTGGGTGAGGGAAGAACCCCACCAGCCACAGGCCTGTTATTTATAGACGAATCCTGGTTCATAAATTCCAATTTTTTTTTTTTATCTCCCTTACTGCCAGGCCCCTATAAATATTCATGAGTTTCCTGCCTTGGAATATTTGAGTAGTCAGAAGGAGGAGTGGGGAGGAGAGGGGAAGATGAAGGGTCCCCGGTGGCGCTGGGAGATCATGCGGGTCAGGAGGACAGGGGTCTCTCTGGTTTTGCCTTCTCTTCCCTGTGGGCTCCCCTCTTCCAAGCTGCAGCTGGCAAGGTGAGGAAGGCGCTCGGCTGATAGAGAGATCTACCAGCACCTATTATTATTCTTCCCCAGTGTCTGTGGAAAAATACCACCCACTCTGGGGGCAGAAAAGGTGTCTGCACTGTTTTCTCAGCTCCGGCTCTAGCTGCGGCTCAGAAACTCATTACCCCTGGGACCCCCAGCTCAGCAGAGACGGGGAGATCCCTCTGATGTATCTGAAGCTAAGGGAAGACTCTTGGGGGAGGGGGTGGCCACTGTGGCCTCCTGCCCTGCCTCAAGGAAGGAAACAGGTCATGAGAATGAGTGCCCGTGAGAAGGAATAAAGTGTGTGCATGTGGACGTATCTATGGGAGTAACTGTTGAAACATGTAAGAGGCTGCAGCAGTCAATAGAACTGTTGACAAATTTTCTAGTTCTTTTCTCTTAGGCATATGATGGGGCTGTAGGACTGCCCCAGTGTGGCCACGTGACTTCCTTTAGCCAATGCTGTTTAAGTGCAGTGACTTCCGGGTGAATACTTTAAGAGCCAGTGTGGACCAGGTGTGGTGGCTCACACCTATAATCCCAGCACTTTGGGAGGCCAAGGCAGAAGAATTGCTTGAGGCCAGGAGTTTGAGACCAGCCTGGGCAACATAGCAAGACCCCCTATTCTACAAAATATTTAAAAAATTAATTGGGCGTGGAGGGGCACACCTGTATTCCCAGCTACTCAGGAGGCTAAGGCAGCAGGATTGTTTAAGCCCAGGAGTTGGAGGCTGCAGTGAGCTGTCATCACACCACTGCACTCCAGCCTGGGCACAGAGCAAGACCCTGTCTCTGAAACAAAGAAGAAAAAAAAAGCTAAGTCAGTGTGCAATGCCACAGTCTTCCCTCAGCAACTGCAGAAGGGCATGTTGGGCTGGGTGCTGTGGCTTACGCTTGTAATCCCAGCACTTTGGGAGGCCAAGGTGGGTAAATCACTAGAGGTCAGGAGCTCGAGACCAGCCTGGCCAACATGGTGAAACACAGTCTCTACTAAAAATACAAAAATTAGCTAGGCCTGGTGGCAGGTGCCTGTAATCCTAGCTACTTGGGAGGCTGAGGCAGGAGAATCACTTGAACCCGGAGGCAGAGGCTGCAGTGAGCCAAGATCGTGCCATTGCACTGCAGCCTAGGCAACAGAGTGAGACTCCATCTCAAAAAAAAAAAAAAAAAAAAAAAAAAAAAAAAGCGCATGTTGGGGCCAGGCATGGTGGCTCACGCCTGTAATCCCAGCACTTTGGGAGGCCAAGGTGGGTAAATCACTTGAGGTCAGGAGCTCGAGACCAGCCTGGCCAACATGGTGAAACTCCATCTCTACTAAAAATATAAAAATTAGCCATGTGTGGTGGCACGTGCCTGTAGTCCCAGCTACTTGGGAGGCTGAGGCAGGAGAATTGCTTGAACTGGGAGGCAGAAGTTGCAGTGAGCTGAGATGGTGCCACTGCACTCCAGCCTGGGCAACAGAGAAGACTCTGTCTGAAAAAAAAAAAAAAAAGAAAGAAAAGAAAAAAGAAAAAGTACATGTTGGTATGAAGGCTCCATCACTGGGGTCCCTGAATGGCCAGACTAGACAGAGACCCTGCCAACCCTCATGTATCATGCTCATTTGGTTGTAGTAACCCTCTGAGACTTGGGGGCTGTTTTGTTACACAGCAAAACCTAGCCTATGCTGACTGGCACAGAGCCAGTGAGTGTGTGAGACGGAGGTGTGGTACATCTGTGTCTACGTGACCAAGAACACACATGAGCATGTAGCCATATATAGGCTTACATGTGTGAGCATCAGCAAGTGTATAAAACTATGCATATGAATGTATAAAATAGGATGGTGTCAGATGATATATAAGTGAGAAAACTTCAGGGACACTGTTCTCCGAGAACACCACGACCCTGGAGTTGGGTACTATCGCAGATGTGAAATTGGTGTGGTGAGGAGGGCTATGTGTGAGTGTGCCAGTTGGCTGTGTTTGTAAGACCGTGATGTGGTCTGTACATGTGTGTGCCAGGGTTTGGGGTGTCAGTGTGCATGTCTGTGCCACATGTGTTGCTGTGTATCTGAGGCACGTGCATGGGTTGGTGTGACTGTGTGTCTGCACGTGCATATATGCTGCTATGTGGATATGGGATACGCTGGGTGTGACAGCTTATGTGGAGTGGGGGCATCACTCAAGTCTGTATCAGAGTACACACAGTCAACACCAGAGGGAGGGACAGCCACCCTGGGCATCCCTAGTGCTGTTGGCTCATGGGCCTGAGCTGGCTCAGCCTTGGATCCTAGGATGACCTGGCATTGGGAAATAAAATTCTGGCTGGGCGCGGTGGTTCATGTCTGTAATCCCAGCAATTTGGGAGGCCGAGGTGGGTGAATCACTTGAGGCCAGGAATTCAAGACTAGCCTGGCCAATATGACAAAACCCTGTCTCTACTAAAAATACAAAAATTAGCCGGGCATTGTTGCGGGCACCAGTAGTAGTTCCAGCTACTCAGGAGGCTGAGGTGGGAGAATCGCTTGAACCCAGGAGGCAGAGGTTGTAGTGAACCAAGATGGCGCCACTGCATTCCAGCCAGGGCGACAGAGTGAGACTCTGTGTCAAATAAAATCAAATAAAAATAAAATTCTCTTTCCTTCATGAGTCCTGGGACATTCCAAGTCATCTGCAATGGCCATTCATCCCAGAGGCACTCAACAGTTTGGGTGATGCGGTTCAACAAGGAGAGTAAACCTATTCTCCCACAACTTCAAGTTAAGCTTATTTCCAAGATAAGCCCATTTTCTGGTTCTATCCTCACAAGGTTCTGACCTGATCTGTCTCAGGATGTGGGTGCCGCCCTGGTCTATCTCAGGATTCAAGTTAAACTCCGGTCTATCTCAGTACCTGGGTTTAGCCTTGTCTGTCTCAAGTCCACAGCGTAGCCCTGTTCTACCCAGGACTCGGATTTGGTCCTGGCCTCCTTCATCTCCTAGAACCAGGTTTCTCTTTGGTCTCTCCCAGTTTAGCCATTGTCTCGTTGTCTGTCCTGAGCTTGAGCTTGACTCTAGTTTGTCACAGAGTCAAACCACGAGGCATCTTTTTTTTTTTTTTTGAGACAGAGTCTCGCTCTGTTGCCCAGGCTAGAGTACAGTGGCACAATTGCGGCTCACTGCAGCCTCCACCTCCCAGGTTCAAGCAATTCTCCTGCCTCAGCCTCCCAAGTAGCTTGGATTATAGGTGCCCACCACCACGCCCAGCTAATTTTTGTATTTTTAGTAGAGACTGGGTTTCACCATGTTAGCCAGGGTGGTCTCAAACTCCTGACCTCAGGTGATCCACCCACCTCCACCTCCCAAAGTGCTGGGATTACAGGCATGAGCTACCGTGCCCGGCCAACCATGGAGTATCTTAACACCTTGAGGATGTATCCCTGTTCTGTTCCAGGACTTGAATGAACCCCCCGTCTTGGAACCTGAACTGAGCCTGGTCTATCTCAGTACCTGGGCACAACTTGCCCTAGTAGAACGTTCACAATCAGGTGAGAATTTCGTGGCAGAAGTTTCCCCCTCCTGGGCACCTTCTCACGTGTGGAGCACTTCTCTTAAAGTGCTTGGGGCCTCTTGGGTGAACGTCTACTGCAAATGATTGCTGTGTCTCAGGATTAATGAGGGTAAGGGGATTTCATTTCTCCAACACCATCATGTAAAATTCATTAAAGCGGAGTTCGCAGGTCTATTTCAAGGATTATTACCAGGGTTTCTTGATGAGCTATTACACACAGCATAAATCTTCAAGAGGTTTCAAGACTTTACAAGAACCATCCTGAGGCTCACCTCATAGATACTAGAGTTGAACGTCCCTCTATCTGAGCTCTCCCCAGCCTCAGACACCAAACCTCAGGTCAGGCATTCAAGATGGTTTTCTCGGTCAGGCACTATGGCTCACCCCTGTAATCCCAGCAACTTTGGGAGGCCGAGGCGGGCGGATCACTTGAAGCCCGGAGTTTGAGACCTGGCCAACACGGTAAAACCCCATATCAACTAAAAATACAAAAATTAGCCGGGTGTGGTGCTGCATGCCTGTAATCCCAGCTATCAGGAGGCTGAGGCAGGAGAATCGCTTGAACCTGGGAGGTGGAGGTTGCAGTGAGCCGAGATCATGGCAACATGCGCTAAACAGGAAGGCTCAAAACCTACGGTCACCTGAGCCCAGGTAGGTCGAGGCTCAGTGAAACCAGGATGGTGTCACTGCACTCCAGCCTGGGCAACATAGTGAGACTCTCTCTTGAAAATAATAATAATAAAAATAAAATAAATAAAATAAAGCCGGGTGCGGTGGCTCATGCCTGTAATCCCAGCACTTTGGGAGGCCGAGACGGGTGGATCACGAGGTCAGGAGATCGAGATCATCCTGGCTAACACAATGAAACCCCGTCTCTACTAAAAATACAAAAATAATTAGCCGGGTGTGGTGGTGGGCGCTTGTAGTCCCAGCTACTCGGGAGGCTGAGGCAGGAGAATGGCGTGAACCCGGGAAGTGGAGCTTGCAGTGAGCCAAGATTGCACCACTGCACTCCAGCCTGGGTGACAGAGCGAGACTCCGTCTCAAAAAAAAAAAAAAAAAAAAAAAAATACAAAATTAGCCAGGCATGGTGGCGCATGCCTGTAATCTCAGCTACTCAGGAGGCTGAGGCAGAAGAATCGCTTGAACCCGGGAGGTGGAGGTTGCGGTGAGCCAAGATTGAGCCATTACACTCCAGCCTGGGCAACAAGAGTGAAACTCCAATCAAATAAATAAATAAATAAAATAACTTTCTGCTCCCCGGTTGAGAACCACAGCTCTAGACTTAGCCTTGCATTTTCTCTTTACCTTTGTCTTTCTCTAAGGAGTCTTACCCTTACCAAAGCGTCCATCAACACCTGCCTGTATATATGTCCTCAGAGCTCCGATGCATATATGCATCATCTGACTCCTTGACCGCTCCTCCTGCCCCGGATATCTCTAAGGCATCTCAAGCCCAACATGTTCAAACTGAAATGCACAGCCTTCCCTCCCAAACCAGTTCTTATCCAATATTCCTCATGTCACCATCTCCATCCTCCCCACCCCTGGGTCAGTGGGTTAGACACCCAGGCATTATCCTCACCCTCATTTTACTCCCTCACTAAATCCTACTGACATTAACTCCTAGATCGCTTTAGAATTCACGCATCATTCTTCATCTCTATCACCATGCAATGATCTAAGCCACTTTCACAATTCAGCAAGTCTAGGCTGTGCGCGGTGGCTCACGCCTGTAATCCCAGCACTTTGGGAGGCCGAGGTGGGAGGACTGCTTGATCCCAGGAGTTTGAGACAAGCCTGGGCAACATATTAGGACCCCAACTCTACTCTAAAAAAAAATTTTTTTTTTTGAGATGGAGTCCTGCTCTGTCGCCCAGGCTGGAGTGCAGTGGCCGGATCTCAGCTCACTGCAAGCTCCGCCTCCCTGGGTTCACGCCATTCTCCTGCCTCAGCCTCCTGAGTAGCTGGGACTACAGGCGCCCGCCACCTCGCCCGGCTAGTTTTTTGTATTTTTTAATAGAGACGGGGTTTCACTGTGTTAGCCAGGATGGTCTCAATCTCCTGACCTTGTGATCCGCACATCTTGGCCTCCCAAAGTGCTGGGATTACAGGCTTGAGCCACCACGCCTGGCCAAAAAAATTTTTTTTAAATTAGCTGGGTGTGGTGGCACATGCCTGTAGTCCCAGCTACTCAGGAGGCTGAGGCGGGGGGATCACTCAAGCCTGAGAAGTCAAAGCTGCAATGAGCCGTGATCACACCACTACACTCCAGCCTGGGTGACACAGTGAGACCCTGTCTCAAAAATAAATAAATAAATAGTTGTAAAATATGACAAAATTTTTAAATAAAAATAAAGAAAGTCTACTTGGTCTACTTCAATCTACCTTTTTTCTTGCTAGTAACTCTATACATGGGAGCTTCCAGGAAACTTTATTTATTTTTATTACTTATTTATTTTTTTAGACGGAGCCTTGCTCTGTCATCCAGGCTGGAGTGCAGTGGCAGGATCTCAGTTCACTGCAAACTTCGCCTCCTGGGTTCAAGTGATTCTCCTGCCCCAGCCTCCCAAGTAGCTGGGATTACAGGCGCACACCACCATACCTGGCTAATTTTTGTATTTTTAGTAGTGACAGTGTTTCGCCATGTTGGCCAGGCTGGTCTCAAACTCCTGACCTCAGGTGATTTACCCGCCTTGGCCTCTGAAAGCCGGGAAACTTGACGATGCAGGTGTGATCACATTATCCTCCCAGCCAAATCCACATTGGTGGATTCCTTTAATTCTTAGGATAGAGACAAAACTCCTTAACATCGCCACAAGAGCCTGTGGGTCTGCACTTTACTTACTTATCTGCTCTCATCTGGTCTCCTCGCTCCCAGGCCTTCCTTACTTTATTTTAATTTTTTTCAGAGACAGAGTCTTGTTCTGTTACCCAGGCTGGAGTGCAGTGGTGCAATCATAGCTTACTGCAGCCTGGAACTCCTGGCTCAAGCCATCCTCCCACCTCGGCCTCCCAAAGTGCTGGGATTATAGGTGTGTGCCACCTCATCTGGCTTTGCAAGGCCTTCTTTAGTCCATCACGTTTTCCATCCTTCCTCTCACCCCAGGGCCTTGGCATAAGCAATTCCCTCTGCCCAGAGCATCCTTTCCTCTCTGCCTCAGATCTCAGCTCTTGCTTCCTCCAACTTCCAAATTACATCAAATCTCCTTATTAGAAGCTCCTAGAGCACCAAGAATCTTTCCCTCAAAGCTGTTATCACAGCTGCCAATTATATTTATTTACAAGTACATAATCATCACCTACCTCCCTGTTTTGCGGGAGGTGCCACACATCCACGTCTGTTTGATTGAATTTAATTTCTCCGTTAAAAGCACATAAGAAGTCCTCAAAAATACTTATTGAGGGTGCAGTGGCTCACACCTATAATCCCAGCAGTTTGAGAGGCTGAGATGGGTGGATCGCTTGAGCACAGGAGTTCAAGACCAGCCTGGGCAACATAGCGAGACCTTGTCTCTACAAAAAAATTAGATGATGTGGGCTAGGCATGGAGGCTCACGCCTGTAATCCCAGCACTTTGGGAGGCCAAGGTGGGCAGATCACCTGAGGTCAGGAGCTCAAGACCAGCCTGGCCAACATGGTGAAACCCCATCTTTACTAAAAATATGAAAATCAGCCTGGCGTGGTGGCAAGTGCCTGTAATCCCAGCTACTTGGGAGGCTGAGGCAGGAGAATCACTTGAACCCAGAGGTGGAGGTTGCAGTGAGCCAAGGTCCCACCACTACACTCCAGCCTGGTCCGTGTGAGACTCTGTCTCAAAAAAATAAATTAGAAGGCATGGTGGTGTGAGCCTGTAGTCCCAGCTACTCAGGAGGCTGAGGTGGGAGGATGAGCCTAGGGAGGTCGAGGCTGCAGTGAGCTGGGATGGTGCCACTGCAATCCAGCCTGGATGACAGAATGAGACCCTGTCTCAAAAATAAAATCAAATAAAAACAAAATACTTGTCGAATAAATAAATACACGGATGGATAAATGGCTCCGCTGTTTTCAGGATCTAGTCTGAGTGACTTGGCCTGGCATTTGAGGCTCTCCATGACCTCAGGGGCTGAGCTCCCTCCTGGTCTCAGTAAAGGTCAGAGCAAAAACCCAAGGGCACGAGATGCCAGGTGGGGAATAATAATTCAGCAGAAGCAGGAAGTCAGAAGCACAGTGACCAAGACAATTCAGGCCCCTCCACAGAGTCACAGAAATGTTGAGGGAAACACTGACTTTCTTTTCATGGAGTATGGAAGGGGGTTCGGATCATTGTTACTTCCTGGCTATTAACAGGCAGAGTGACCTGTCTGATGTCTGTTCTGCCTTGATTCTCCTTGTCTTTTATTTTATTTTTACTTTTAGACAGGGTCTCGCTCTGTTACCCAGGCTGGAGTACGGTGGCATGATCATAGCTCACTGCAACCTCGACCTCCTGGGCTCAAGCAATCCTCTCACACCTCAGCCTTCCAAGTAGCTGGGACTATAGATGCTTGCTACTGCGCCCACCTATTTTTTTTTTTTTTTTTTTTTGAGACAGAGGCGGGGTTTCACCATGTTGGTCAGGGTGGTCTCGAACTCCTGACCTCAGGTGATACACCCACCTCAGCCTCCCAAAGTGCTGGGATTACAGGCATGAGCCATGGCGCCCAGCCCCAGCTAATTTAAAAAAAAATTTTGTGTGTGTGCTAGGAGTGGTGGCTCACGCCTGTAATCTCAGCACTTTGGGAGGCCAAGGCAGGCAGATCACCCGAGGTCAGGAGTTCGAGACCAGCCTGGCCAATATGGTGAAACCTCTTCTCTACTAAAAATACAAATATTAGCTGGGTGTGGTGGCAGGCGCCCGTAATCCCAGCTACTTAGGAGGCTGAAGCAGGAGAATTGCTTGAACCCAGGAGATAGAGGTTGCAGTGAACTGAGATCATGCCATTGCACTCCAGCCTGGGCAACAGTGAGACTTCGTGTCAAAAAAAAGAAAAAAAAAAAGCGTGTGTGGAGACTGGGTCTTGCTATGTTGCCCAGAGCAGTCTCAAGTTCCGGGGCTCATGCGATCCTCCCGCCTCAACCTCCCAAAGTTCTGGGATTACAGGCATGAGCCACTGTGCCTGGCCCCCTCCTTATCTTTAAGAAATTCTCCCTGGACCTTAGAAGTCTCTTTAGTCACCACGCTGTTTCTGTGTTCCTCTCTTTCCCCATTTCATCACATCTGATCCATCAGCAAGTGCTGACGGCTCTGCTTCTGAGATGTACCAATCTGCCCACTGCTCACCATTCCAGCTGCCACTGTTCTGGTTCAGACAACACTAGGCTTGCTTGGTCCTTCTGCTTCTACTCTCACTCCATTACCCAACCCACCAGCTAGAGAGATCTTTAAATAATGTGAATCAGATCAAGTCCCTCCACCCTACTGCAAATCGTCCAGCAGCTTCTCACTGCATTTAGAATAAAAGCCAACAACTTTGAGAGGCCGAGGTGGGTGGATCACTGGAGGTCAGGAGTTCAAGACCAACCCAGCCAACATGGCAAAACCCCGCCTCTACTAAAAATACAAAAATTAGCCGGGCGTGGTGGCAGCCACCTGTAATCCCAGTTACTTGGGAGACTGAGGCAGGAGAATCACTTGAACCCGGGAGGTGGAGGTTGCACTAAGCCAAGATTGTACCACTGCACTCCAGCCTGGGTGACAGAATGATATTCCATCTCAAGAAAAAAAAAAAAAAAAGAATAAAAGCCAACAGTTCACTGTGGCTGGAAGCCTCGAATGCAGTGTTCCTTGCCAACCTCTACAACTCCATTCTCTCTCCCTCTCCAGCCTTCTCTTTCCAGAGTGCACCACACTTGTTTCAACCTCAGGGCCTCTGCATGTGCAATACTCTCTCCCATAACGCCCATCTCCCTGGTTCCTTCTCAATCAGCTCCCCAAAGAGCTTACCCCAGTGACCCGACATAATGGGGCTCACCCACTCAACTCTCTCCCACCTGTTGTGTTCTTCTCTTTTCTTTTTTGAGACAGAGTTTTGCTCTGTCACCCAGACTGGAGTACAGTGGTGTAACAATGGCTCACTGCAGCCTCGACCTCCTGGGCTCCAGCGATCCTCCCATTTCAGCCTCCCAAGTAGCTGAGACTACAGGTGCATGCCACCATGCCTGGCTAATTTTTGTATTTTTTTGTAGAGATAGGGTCTCACTACATTGCCCAGGCTTGTCTTGAACTCCTGGGATCAAGCAATCCTCCCACCTCGGCTTCCAAACGTGCTGGGGTTACATACTTATGGTGAGCCACCGCACCTGCCCCCCCGCCGCCAGATACTGTTTAACCCTCTGTATTGCGCTTATGACCAGATGATAATTTCTTGTTTATTTGTTTGTTACTGATCTCCTCCCACCACAATGTCAGTTTCACAAGAGCAAGTGGCTTGTCTCACGTGTACCCCTGGCACATAGTAGGTGCTTAATAAATATCTGTTGACTGAATTGACAAAGGAGCGAATAATGGCTTTCTGAGTCCCTGGAGCCCCAGCTATTGGGTTTTGGCAGATTCCCTGCATTCCTTACATAAAGCTTCTATTTCCCTGGGCTGGTTAGGAGGCTTTCAATTCCAAACAGACTCTCTGACTCCCCCCCACCCCCTGGCCGACAGGAGGCAAATGAAAATGAAGAGGGGTGTCAGGGAAGAGCTAACTGCCGAGAGAGGAAACCTGGGAAGGGGAGGAGGGGGATGACTTGAAAGGATGGACCTTCTCCGGCTGGAGCAGGGAAGGAGAGAAACTGGTGGAGCTGCATCAGTGGAGAACAGAGCAACATCACGGGGAATGCAAGCACACGCAGAAGCTGTGAGAAAAGGCTGGAATATTAGACAGAAAAGGGCCGGAATCTCTCTGCACTGCACTGGTGGAGAATATTCATGATAGTAATCATGATTCAACTCAATAAAAACCATGGCCTCGGCCAGGCGCGGTGGCTCACGCCTGTAATCCCAGCACTTTGGGAAGCCGAGACGGGCGGATCATGAGGTCAGGAGATTAAGACCATCCTGGCTAACACAGTGAAACCCTGTCTCTACTAAAAATACAAAAAATTAGTTGGACGCAGTGGCGGGCACCTGTAGTCCCAGCTACATGGGAGGCTGAGGCAGGAGAATGGTGTGAACCCAGGAGGCGGAGCTTGTAGTGAGTCGAGATCGCACCACTGCACTCCAGCCTGGGCTTACAGAGCGAGACTCTGTCTCAAAAAACAAAAACAAAAACAAAAACAAAAACAAAAAAACCCACCACGGTCTCTACCATGCATTGCACCCTTCCTTGTGCCGGGCATCTTTCTGTGCATTGGCCCCCATACTTAGCTCTGATGGGGGAAAGGTGTGACACGTGACAGGGGGTGGGGTGGGGGGGAATCCCAGCTAAGAAGGGCTGGTGAAGCACTTTGGGTGGCTGAGGCAGGAGGATCGCTTGAACCTAGGAGTTTGAGATCAGCTTGGACAACATCGTAAAACCCTGTCTCTACAAAAAAATTAAAAATTAGCAGAGCATGGTGATGCATGCCTGTAGTCCCAACTACTCAGGAGGCTGAAGTGGGAGGATGACTTGAGCCCAGGAGGCTGAGGCTGCAGTGAGCTATGATTGCAGCACTGCACTCCAGCCTGAGTGACAGAGCAAGGCCTTGTTTCAAGAGAGGAGAGGGGAGGGAAGGGGAGGGAAGGGGAAGGGGAGGGAAGGGGAGGGAGGGAAGGAAGGAAGGAAGGAAGGAAGGAAGGAAGGAAGGAAGGAAGGAAGGAAGGAAGGAAGGAAGGAAGGGAGGGAGGAAAGAAAGAAAAAAGAAAGAAAGGGAGAAAGGAAAGAAAGAAAGAGAAAGAAAGAAAAAGAAAGAATGAGAAAGAAAGAAAGGAAGGAAGGAAAGAAAGAGAAGAAAAGAAAGGAGAGAAGGAAAGAAGGAAAGAGGAGGGAAAGAAAGAAAGGAGAAAAACAAAAAAAGGAAGGAAAGAAGAAAGAAAGGAAGGGAGGGAGAGAAGGAAGGAAGGAAGCTGGATACAGTGGCCTGTGCCTGTAATTCCAGCTACTTGGGAGGCTGAGGAATTAGACTTGCTTGAGCCTAGAAGGCAGAGGTTGCAGAGAGCTGAGATCACGTCACTGCAGTCCAGCCTGGGTGACAGATTGAGACTCTGTCTCAAAAAATAAATAAATAAATAATAATAATGAAAGAAACGGTGTGGTTAGCAGGGCTGTGCTCAGGGCTCCGTATTCCTGGCTCACTATCCAGGATGGCCGAGTACCCAGACACCCACCTGACTCTAAACTTCCCTCTAAGCTCCTTTCAAAAGAGCCTGAGGGCACTTCTGAGGCCACCTTTGTTAGCTTTGAGATCTTGCTTTACCAGGAGTTCAGAGAATTTCTGGAGATTTGGTTATTTGTGTTCCAAAAGAGGAGCATGTAGGCATTGGAGCGCATGGGGATTCTGACGCCTGTGTTTATCCACAGGCACATGTGAATTCCCACTTTCAGGGCACATGTAGGGTATCTGGACATGCCTGTGACTAGCCACGCACACATGTGCACATCAGTGAAAATCCAGGGAAATGCCATTGTGCATTGGAGGATATGTATGTCTGTGTGCTGTGGCTGATGGCAATTAACATTCCTTTTGTTCACACATGTTCACAAACATTCTATTTCCATAGATTCTGTGTACAAATCGTGAGCCCACAAGTCAACCTGTGTAATGACTTTACATACTGACTCTATATTGATATCGTGGACACTGGATATATCTGTGTTTACTTGCCTTCATCTATTTTTTTTTTGAGATGGAGTCTTGCTCTGTCGCCCAGGCTGGAGGGCAATGGCGCGATCTCGGTTCACTGCAACCTCCGCCTTCTGGGTTCAAGCGATTCTCCTGCCTCAGCCTGACGAGTAGCTGGGATTACAGGAACCCACCACTGTGCCTGGCTAATTTTTATATTTTGTATTTAGTAGAGATGGGGTGTCACCATGTTGGCCAGGCTGGTCTTGAACTCCTGACCTCAAGTGATCTGCCTGCCTCGGCCTCCCAAAGTGGTGGGATTACAGGTGAGAGCCCCGGAGTTCAAGACCAGGTGTGAGGATCACCCAGCCTTTTTTGGTTTCTTTTTAGAGACAAGATCTCACTATGTCACCCAGGCTGGAGTGCTGGTGCGATCATAGCTCACTGGAGCCTCGACTTCCCGAGTAGCTGGGATTACAGGCATGTACCACCATACCTGGCTAATTTTTTATACTTTTTGTTGTAGAGACAGGATCTCCCTATGTTGCCCAGCCTCATCTTGAACTCCTGAGCTCAAGTGATCCTCCTGCCTTGGCCTCCCAAGTAGCGGAGACGACAGGCGGGTACCACCACACCCAGCTAATTTTTGTACTTTTCGTACAGACAGCCTCGATTTCCCGAGTAGCTGGGATTACAGGCGTGCACCACCATGCTTGGCTAATTTTTACATATTTTGTTGTAGAGACAGGATCTCACGATGTTGCCCAGACTGGTTTTGAACTCCTGGGCTCAAGCGATCCTCCCACTTCAGCCTCTCAAAGTGCTGAGATAACAGGTATAAGCCACTGCACCTGGCCGTTGCTTTTACCCTTCATAATTCTGCAGCCATGGACAGAAGTGCACATACCCATACTCACAAATAGCTCTGTAACATGTGCCAGTGTGTGAGCCCATCACACTGGTGAACACCTCCCTATGAACACCCATGGCCCTCTGTGTGTTCTCCTGAACAGCCAGGTACACACGTGTATGCCCACCAGGAGCCAAAAACATGTTACTCACTAACATATTATCCACACAGAAGGCACACACTTGCGTCCATTCAAGGAACAACTGTGCCCTTCCGTGATTAACTCTCCACACCCATTTGTGTCCAGCTGCCTCTATCCACGAACATTCCTACACTCCTTTCAGGAGGAACTGGCATCTGTATATATCTTTCGGCTGCCATCTTAGGTCTCCCAACGAACTCATTAGCATTGCGGTGAGACCTGAAATATTCCTGCAGAACTTCTGCTATACTAATAAGCCTGATGTCCTGCTGAGGTCACATGGCACTTACAAGGGCTAATGGAGCCAGCCTTGGCCAGCAGAGTTAGGAAACCCTGGACTCCTGGAAGAGCCAGAGAATGTCTGGCTATTTACTCCCAAGAATAAACAAATTTCCTTTCCTTCTCACTGCACCAAGTGCCCCAGCCAGCATCTATCTGCAGAACCAAAGTCATATTTCAAGATACATTTTTGGCCCCAATACTATCCTGGCATCACACTAACGGCTACATCTACTTGTTATTCTACTGAAGGTTGCATTACTCTGATGGGCACTACACTGGGAGCTGCATCACCAGATTTGTCATTATACTGAAGGCCACATCACTATCATGGGCACTACACTGAAGGCTGCATCACCAGACTTGTCATTATACTGAAGGCCACATCACTATCATGGGCACTACACTGAGGGCTGCATCACCAGACTTGTCATTATACTGAAGGCCACATCACTATCATGGGCACTACACTGAGGGCTGCATCACCAGACTTGTCATTATACTGAAGGCTGCATTACCTGGTTGGGCATTACACTGAGGGTTGGATCATCAGACCTGTCTGAACCATCCTGTTAGTCTTGCCCTTAGGTCTCCAATCCCAGGCTGAGTATTTGTGTGTGTGTGCGTGTGTGTGTGTGTTTTGAGACAGAGTCTCACTCTGTCACCTAGGCTGGAGCTCGGTGGCAGGATCTCGGTGCTCAATGCAACCTCCGCCTCCCAGGTTCAAGTGATTCTCCTGCCTCAGCCTTCCATGTAGCTGGGATTATAGGCATGTACCACCATACCCAGATAATTTTTGTATTTTTAGTAGAGATGGGGTTTCACCACGTTGGCCAGGCTGGTCTCAAACCCCTGACCTCAGGTGATCCACCCACATCTACCTCCCAAAGTGTTGGGATAACAGGCATAAGCCCAGTCCAGTCTGAGTATTCTGAGTATTAAACTGAGGGCTTCATAACTAGAAAGGTAAACTTAAGAGGCAACACTTTCCCTCAGCACTGGTAGCTCCTCTGTGTGGGGTGTGAAGGGGCAAGCAGAAGTGGGGTTGAGAAGTGATTCTGAGGTGCCTGGTAGGACTAGAGAGATGAGGAAAATTGGGGATCCTGAAGCCACACACTGGGGGTGGGATGCCAGAATACAGAAAAGCACCTATTACATCAAGAGTTGGAATTCTGGCCAGGCGTGGTGGCTCACACCTGTAATCCCAACACTTTGGGAGGCCAAGGTGAGAGGATCACTTGAGGACAGGAGTTTGAGACAAGCCTAGGCCACATAGTGAGCTCCGTCTCTACATAAAATGCAAAAATTAGCCAGGTGTGGTGGTACACACCATAGTCCCAGCTATTTGGGAGGCTCAGGCAGGAGGATCGCTTGAGCACAGGATGTCGAGGCTACAGTGAGCTGTGATCATGCCAATGCACTCCAGTCTAGGTGACAGAGTGAGACCCTGTCTTGGGAGAAAAAAAATATGTTAGGGCCGGGCACAGTAGCTCATGCCTGTAATCCCAGCACTTTGGGAGGCTGAGGTGGGTAGATAGCCTGAGTTCAGGAGTTCAAGACCAGCCTGGCCAATATGTTGAAACCCCGTCTCTACTAAAAATACCAAAAAAAAAGGCCGGGCACAGTGGCTCATGCTTGTAATCCCAGCACTTTGGGAGGTCGAGGCAGGCAGATCACGAGGTCAGGAGATTGAGACCATCCTGGCTAACACGGTAAAACTCCATCTCTACGAAAAATACAAAAAATTAGCTGGGCGTGACGGCGGGCGCCTGTAGTCCCAGCTACTCGGGAGACTGAGGCAGGAGAATGGCGTGAACCCGGGAGGCGGAGCTTGCAGTGAGCCGAGATCGCGCCACTGCACTCCAGCCTGGGCAACAGCGTGAGACTCCGTCTCAAAAAAAAAAAAAAAAAAAAATTATCCAGGCATGGTGGCAGATGCCTGTAGTCCCGGCTACTCAGGAGGCTGAGGCAGGAGACTCACTTGAACCCGGGAGGCAGAGGTTGCACCACTGCACTCCAGCATGGGCGACAGAGTGAGATTCCGTTTCAAAAAAAAAAAAAAAGTTGGAATTCAACCTTCCTAAGCCACTAGTGCTGAAGGGGCTGGAAAGATTGAGATTGGTTCATCTCGGAGGCTGTGGATCCTTGTCCTGTCTCTGCTGTTCCTACCAGGAGCCTCTGCCAAAAACCTACCTTGCCATGCCCTTGAGAAGAGATGCTTTACCTACAGGTACAGGCCTTGGCAGCCTGGCACAGGAGCTATACCCTGAGCAGTCTCAACATGTGCCACATCCTCAGATGTGCTCCACATGCCCCATCGCACCTCAACACAGTCAGGCATGCCTTTGTCACGCTCAGACATTCTGCACGCAAGACACGCTCTCATCCACTCCAACGCATCCCTTGGGTTCAGACACAACTGATGGCCATCAGATTGCCCTTACATGAAGGGGTGTGCTTGCCATGAAGACACGCTCAAACATGCTATGACATGCTCTGATACGCAGGGGGCACGCACACACCCAAGCATGCTTTCGCAGGGGCCAGGCAGGTCTGCAGCCTCTGCCAGAGTCTACGCGCCCGTGGCCACCTTGCCCTTCTGGATGGATTGATGGGGCGGCGGGGAGAAGGCTGTTATAAATTAAACATTGAGACGCTGTCTGAGCACCAGGCTCTGCCATCCACTCATTGGCTGGTTCCCTCCCAGGAGGCTGCAGGTACGCAAGGTGGGGGAGAGGGCAGGGGAAGTGGCTCGCTTAATTAATTAGTCCTAATTGAGATATCTTTGCAAATATCCCTTTATTGAAGGACACCATTCCATCCGTTTCCTGGGAATTTGTCGCCTCTATTTGTCTCTGGCCCCTGAGTATCGCAGAAATGACAAGACAAGAAAGAGCACTCCCAAGAGCTGCTCGAACCTTAGCTGTGTTTCTCATCATGACAGCAGCACTGAGGGACAGGCGGGAAGGCTCAGAGATTCACAGAGATCCAGGCGGAGGGGCAGAGAGATTAGGCAAGGGGAGATGCGAAAACTCAAATACAAACCGAACTGCAGAGCCAGAGATACGGACTCTGAAATACAGGAAGAGAGAGACGCAGGCAGAGAAAACTTTGCAACTGGGAGGACCAGAGTGGGGACAGATGGACGCGCGGCTGGGCAGACAAACCTCCCCTCTGCCTTTTCCCGCCTGGCTTGGCCTCCCCCACCTCCTGGGCAATCCGCTCTCTGCAGCAGCAGCGGTAACAATCAGGCCTGATTCCTTTTGGCCCTAGCTACCCTCCCCTTCCCTCTCCCTCCCCCAGTCACTCCTGCAATCATCTCCCTTGTTCAAAATGAGCTTCTGCAGCTGCAGCCCAGACAGCTGTTCCATCTTGGAGCCAGTACTGGGCCTGGTGGCTGGGTCCTAGAGGGACGCCCTCCCGAGCGGCAGCAGGGGAGGGGAAATGGTGCTGGGGGGCAGAGGGGGCAAGGGGTCACCTGGAGCTTGGGAGCCCACCTCCATCTCCAGTCAACGCTTGGCCCCATCACCAGCGTACCCAGGGGGTCCAGACACTCCCAACGCCTCTCTTTGGGACCCTCAAGAGAGGTGGCCTGGAGCTGGGTGTGGTGGCTCACGCCTGTAATCCCAGCACTTTGGGTAGCTGAGGTGGGTGGATCACTTAAGGTCAGGAGTTTGAGACCAGCCTGGCCAACATGCTGAAACCTCATCTCTACTAAAAATACAAAAATTAGCTGGGTGTGGTAGCGCACTCCTGTAGTGCCAGCTACTCAGGAGGCCGAGGCATGAGAATCGCTTGAACCCAGGAGGTGATTGAGGGAGGTTGCAGTGGGCCAACATGGTGCCACTGCACTCCAGCCTGGATGAGGCGAGATTCCATCTCAAAATAAATGAATAAACAAACAAACAAATAAATAAGAGAGGTGGTCTGGGTCATCCTGCCCTCTGTCACCAAATCCTCCCTAACATCCAACACAGGTCCTAGCCCTAGAAGCCTCTCTCGCTCAAGAATTCTAGTCTGTTTCCCAGGGTCCTCGTCAGGGTCCTATGGTGAGATGGAGACAGAATCCCAGAGATAGAGACAGACGGACACAGAGGGACATGGAGAGACAGACATGAATGAGATAAAGAGACAGATATAGGCCGGGCATGGTGGCTTACGCCTGTAATCCCAACACTTTGGGAGGCCGAGGTGGGTGGATCACTTGAGGTCAGGAGTTCGAGACGAGCCTGGCCAACATGGCAAAACGCCGTCTCTACTAAAAATACAAAAAATTAGCTGGGCTTGGTGGTGCACGTGTCTGTAATCCCAGCTACTTGGGAGGCTGAGGCAGGAGAATCACTTGAACCCAGGAGGCGGAGGTTGTAGTGAGCAAAGATTGTGCCACTGCACTCCAGTTTGGGTCACAGAGTGACAATCCATCTCAAAAAAATAAAATAAAATTTAAAAATTTGAAAAATCTAAAATCCCTGAAAAACCCCCCTCCCCACAACATGATATGGCTCCCATCACCTCCCTTCCCTCACCTCCTCTCCCTCTTCCCCTCACTCACTATGCTCCAGACATGGGCCTCCTCCCTGTTCCCCCAACACGCCAGGCAAGGTCTTGCCTCATGCTCTTTGCAGGGGCTGTTCCCTCTACTTATAACTCTCTGCCTCCTGAAATCCTCCCTCTTCCCCCCTTTACATCCTTCCGATCTCTGCATATATGTTACCTCCTCAGAGAGACCACTCAATCTAAAATAATTCCTCCCTTATTCTTCTCTTATTTTTTGTTGTTGTTGAGACGGTTTCACTCTGTCACCCAGGCTGGAGTGCAGTGGTGTGGTCATAGCTCACTGTAGCCTCCAACTCCTGGGCTCAAGCAATCCTCATGCTTCAGCCCCCTGAGTAGCTGGGACGACAAGTGTGCACCACCATGCCCAGCTAATTCTTTTTATTTTTCTTTTATTTCTTTTTTTTTTCTTTTCCTAGATGGAGTTTTGCTCTTGTCGCCCAAGCTGGAGTGCAATGGTGTGATCTCGGCTCACTGCAACCTCTGCCTCCTGTCCTGCCTCAGCCTCCTAAGTAGCTGGGGTTACAGGCGCCCGCCATCACACCTGGGTAATTTTTTTTTTTTTGGAGACAGAGTCTTACTCTGTTGCCCAGGCTGGAGTGCAGTGGCGCAATCTCGGCTCACTGCAAGCTCCGCCTCCCGGGTTCACGCCATTCTCCTGTCTCAGCCTCCTGAGTAGCTGGGACTGCAGGCACCTGCCACCATGCCCAGCTAATTATTGTATTTTTCGTAAAGACGGGGTTTCACCGTGTTAGTCAGGATGGTCTCGATCTCCTGACCTCATGATCTGCCCGCCTCGGCCTCCCAAAGCACTGAGATTACAGGCATAAACCACCGGGTTTCACCATGTTGGCCAGGCTGGTCTTGAACTCCTGACTTCAGGTGATCCACCCACCTTGGCCTCCCAAAGTGCTGGGATTACAGGTGTGAACCACCGTGCCTGGCTAAAAATGTATTTTCTTTCTGTGTAGAGATGGGGTCTTGCTATGTTATCCAGGCTGATCTCGAACTCCTGCCCTCAAGCAATCTTCCCACCTTGACCTCCCAAAGGGCTGAGATTACACATATGAGCCACTGTGGTCAGCCTATTTTAATTTTTTGTAGAGACAGGATCTTGCTGTGTTGCCCAGGATGGTACTGAACTCTTAGCCTCAAGCAATCTTCCCACCCCTGCCTTCCAAAGCTTGAGAATTACAGGCATGAGCCACAGTGCCACTCTAAGAGCCTTTTGCTGAGAGCTGCTCAGCCCCTCCTTATTCTTCCCATAAAGCAAAGGGTCCCCCTCAAACAGCATACCCCTTCTCCATCTCCCCTTCTTTCTCTCCAGCCCCCCAGGAGGAGGGGATGGTTAAGGGTATAACATACAAGATTCAGGTATTTCACTTCAGGCCTTGAAATGATGGCCGCAGCTGGCAATACAGCTGACAGCTCTTAGTCTGGTCCTGGATTTATGATCCCCAGGTGAGGAGCCATTCTGCCGAAGGCTCCCATCCCACAGGGATGGTTTATGGCTGGGAGTTGGCCAAAGGTAGTAGCAGCAGCTTCCTCCCCACGTCTTCCCAGAGATGGTCTGTAACCACAGGAATGCTAAGCTGCTTCTGCAATTCAGGAGGAGGAAGCCAGAGAAGCAGGACCCCTGATGCTCTAGGCTCACCGCCACCACACCTCTGAGTTCCTTTTTAAAGCCAAACACCAGCATCCAACCTTCCGCCTCCTGACTTTGGGAATCCATACTGCTTCGTTTCCTGAACCCCTCAGCCTCCCCAACGCTGGGACGGTACACCTTCCAACATCTCCTCCTAACTGAGCACCTACTATGTGCCTGGTCACTTTCCATTTGTTATCCCCAGTCCTGAGGAAGGTGAAATGATTTAGACACTTGAGAAATATTTATTCCAGGCTCGGCTAGAAGGGTAAACAAAACAACCCCTCCTTACTAAACACCTACTATGCGCCCGTTATTTATCTGTTTTTGTTTGAAGGAAGAATCCACAAATCCTTATGAAGGTGTGGTTGTGGATTCAGCCATCTGACAAATACTTATTGTAGTCCTACTACGCGTCATACCTTAGGGTTCACTAGTGAGCAAAACACAGATGTCTTCAAGGATCTTACAGTCTCATGAAGACTCTAAATTCCCCCTGACTAATAAGGAAATCAAATCCCAACTTCTCAGGAGGTTAAGACGGAGGAATGACTTGGGCCTAGGAGTTCCAGGTGTCAGTGAGCTATGATGGCACCACTGCACTCCAGCCTGGGTGACAGAGTGAGACTCTTTCTCTAAAAATAATAATATTAATAATAATAACAATAAGAAAATTGTGGCTTAGAGAAATTAAATAATTTTCCCCCAAAGTCACACAGCTAGTAAATTACAGGGCCAGAATTCAAACCCAGATATGTCTGACTCGAAAGTCTTATCACTAACTGAGCATCTGCTATCTTAGGCACTGATCTGGGGGTTTTCAAACGTAAAAGTTCTTGACATAGAAGAGGCACTTGATAGTCTTGCGGAATAGGCTGGGTGCTGGTGGCTCATGCCTGTAATCCCAGCATTTTGGGAGGCCGAGGCGGGAGGATCCCTTGAGCCCAGGAGTTCAAGACCAGCTTGGGCAACATGGTGAGACACTCCATCTCCTAAAAAAAAAAGTTGTGTGGAATAAATACAATGGATGGAAGGATAGATGAATGGATGGAGAGGCAGATGGATGGTAGAAGGATGGATGCATAGAGGATAGAAAAAGAGATAGTTGGATGATGGATAATGGATGGATGGAGGGATTAGTGAATGCAAGTATACAGAGATGGATGGATAGAAGAATGGATCCATGAAAGGACAGAGAGACAAATGACGAATCATGGATAGATGAAAAGAGATGGGTGGAAGGATAAAGAGATGGATGTGTGAAAGGATGGAGGTACAGATGGATGGACAGATGGAATAATGGGTGGGTGTATGAGTGAATGGATGGATAGAAAAATGGATGGGTAGATGAAATAATGGATGGATAGATGGATGGACTGATGGAATAATAGGTGGATGGATGAATGAATGGAGAGATGGATAGCAAGACAGATGGAAGGATGGACGTAAAAATAGATGGATAGGCTATCTATTTTTGGCTAACACTGTGAAACCCTATCTCTATTAAAAATACAAAAAATTAGCCGGGCGTGGTGGCGGGCACCTGTAGTCCCAGCTACTCGGGAGGCTGAGGCAGGAGAATGGCGTGAACCTGGGAGGTGGAGCTTGCAGTGAGCCGAGATTGCACCACTGCACTCCAGCCTGGGCAACAGAGCGAGACTCCGTCTCAAAAAAAAAAAAAAAAGGCTGGACACGGTGGCTCACGCCTGTAATCCCAGCACTTTGGGAGGCCGAGGCGGGTGGATCACGAGGTCAGGAGATCGAGACCATCCTGGCTAACATGGTGAAACCCCATCTCTGCTAAAAATACAAAAAATTAGCCAGGTGAGGTGGCGGGCGCCTGTAGTCCCAGCTACTCGGGAGGCCGAGACAGGAGAATGGCGTGAACCCGGGAGGCAGAGCTTGCAGTGAGCCGAGATCGCACCATTGCACTCCAGCCTGGGCGATGAGCAAGACTCCATCTCAAAAAAAAAAAAAAAAGATGGATAGATGGATGGAAGCAGGGATGGATGGATGTACGAAGAGATATATGGAAGGGTGTAAGGTTGGTAATTTGAATAGCAGATCTCTGTTACAAATTTTCTGTGAGGTAAGACATCATTCCGATTTTATAGATGAGAAAACAATAGCTTGGAGTGACAAAGGCAGTGGCCAGAGTCATAGAGCAAGTTGGGGACAAAATCTAGATTCCAACATAGGTCTATCAGACTCCCAAGATGGACACCCTCATGTCACAGTGCCCTCCCAGCCCTCACCCTGAGTACCTTAACATCTCACTTCTCAGATCCCTTTTGACAAAGTATAATGAGACTGAGGGATGGGGTGGTGCCAGGGATGGGAGGGCCATTGGCTTTCAGCAGGTGAATTCATGGAAGCATTGGATGAAGGTGCTGTTAGCTACGAATGGGCCAGAGTGGAGATCAGGTCTGTTTGGGCACACACACACACACACACTTACAGAAAACACACAGCACACAGGGCATCCTACTCATATGCGTACAAGGCAGGCACACACGCACACTTTCATAAATACACACTTGCACTTATATGCACACATTTATAAAGACATAACTGTCCACACATATGCACACAAAGATACTTGCACACATGTCTGCACAGATACGTATGCATACACAAAATCATAACTCATAGACATGCTCTTGCATACTTATGTATGCATTCTACAGACACACCATATACACACATTTACACACACCTGCACAGAACACATGCACACAGACTCACATGCTTTCGATGGTGGTGGAGGGAAATTTGGCTTCTGATTTCAATGAGATACCATCTCTCTCCCTTCTCAGACGGCAACGGCAAGAAGCCTGTCATACTCATGTATAACAAACTCATATGCACACACGCAATCTTGTAACACACGCAAACCCATAGTCGGGGACAGGCAATTGCAGATATGTCCACATCCAAGCACAGTCACTCAGGGACACACCCACACTCATTCTGGGATGCACCCTCACACACAGGAAGACACACCCAGACCCCATGTCAGCAGTATACATAAACTTTCTCCACTCCCATTCCCCCCATATACACACGGAAACACACACATATAGACACACCAGGACATACCCAAGTAATAAGCACTTGATGTGACAGACACACAGAAACACACCGTCTCACACATTGGCTGCCAAGTCTAATCTAGCCTGAAAGCTCTTACCTGTGTCAAGCCCAATACTACCCCCACCAGGGGCTGGATAAAGCCTTCTCAGGTGTCCCCACCACCACCACACACACACTTGCCTTCGACCCTAGGGAGCAAATCTTCTTTGCCCCCAGCAAGGAGAAAGAAGCTGCATGATGACCATTTGGGGCTAAGCAAGGGAGGGTTGGTGAAGAGTTGGGGCTAAAGAAAGGGAGCCCCAGGCATCGCAGCCTGGGTTTGGGGGACGATTTAGGAGAAGCCCCCAAACAGATGGAACAGGTGTGGGGCTACCAGAGGTAGAGGAATAGGAGGGGAGGGGCATATCTGGAGGAGGCCCAGGGAAGTTTGCAATGAAGGAAGCCCCTCCCCTCTCTCCCCAGGACACCACTATGAACCCCACTGAGTTCTCTCCTTCCCCGATCCAGGGAAGCTCTGTAGCGATCCAGGGAAGCTCTGTAGCAGGGAAGCTGGAGGATAAAGCCACAAAGGGGGATGGGATGGGAAGGCGCAATCCCGGAGTTCCTGGAGGCAGTGTCAGCTCCGGCCCCAGTCTGCGCCTTTTCTACCTCCCAGGGAGGGTGAGTTATGGGGATAAATATTCAGCACATGGCGAGGCAAGAATGGAGGAAGGGGTGCAGGGGAGAGAAAAAGAGACAAAAAGAGACACAAACTCTCAGACAGTGCCACAGAGCCAGAGACAGAGACAGGGAGAGACAGAAATATTAATAGAAAGAGACCCAGAGACGCAAAGCAGGGGAAATAGACCCAGACAGAACTACTCAGAGACGCCAAGACGGAACCAGGCAGAGACCTTGAAGGTGGAGACACTCGGAAACCCCTGGATCCTCCCCTCTTTCAGAGACAGGGTTTTTCTAAACCCCCGAGTCTCACCGTCCTCCCGCTGCACCCCACTCAGCCCGGACTCCGCTCAATTCCGCAGCCCTTGTCGCCTCCGCCCTGGGGCTGGAGCGAGCCCGGTACACTGTTGGCGCTCAGACATTGCTCACTAATAATAATAATCAATAATAACAACAAGAACCATGCCAAATGGCGCGGAGATGGCTGCGGGTCCCGGGGCTCCTTCTGCCTCCACGTCCGACCCTGGAACCCCGAGAGGGCGTCCCCTACCCAGGCGCGCCGGGCAGGGTCGTGGGGAGCATGGGGGTAGGGGGGTACAGGTGGGGGCCCCCGGGGGCTGCGGCGGCGGTAGTGGCGGTGGCGCGGGCACCACGCCCCCCGGGAGCGCCCCCCGCGCGGCAGCCACTCACGATTTTCTCGGAGGCGCCCGCACGGGACACGGTGCCGTTGAGCCCCACGAGCGAGGGCAGCGTCTGCGACATCCAGTTGGTGACCATGGCCATGGTGCTCAGCACAGCCCCGATCTTGAGCAGCGGCACCGACATCGCGCCCCCGCCTCATGCCCCGCGGCCGCCCGCCGCGCTTCCCTTCTCTGGCCCACCGCGGGGCGCTCTGTCCCTCGACACCCAGGCGCCCCGGGGGGCGTGGGGGAGGGGGCACGAGCGCAAGCTGCGGGTGGGGGGGTTCCGGGCTGGGGTGAGGGGGGGCTCGGGGACGCGGGCTGCGGCTCGGCGCGCCTGGCGGGCTCCTCTTATAAAGCGCCGGCTCGGCCCCCCGCCCCCTCCAGCGCCTCCGCGCCGGGCACTTCCAGCCGCCGTGACGTCACGGCTCCGGCCCGGAGCCCGGCGGGGGGCGGGGGGCGCCCAGACTGCCCTCACCTCCCCATCCAACAGCCTCGCCCGCCCCCCGCCGGGGACCGCTCCATGGGGCGGGGGATCTCCCCCTGGTGGCATTCCCCAAGCGCCCCACCCCCACCGCGGTGTCATTCCCCAGCCCCGCCCCCCAGCGGTATTCCCCCCCACGCCGCTCCCCCTAGGCGGTGTTCCCGGACCGCCTCCCGCGCGCAGCCCCTCTCCGAGCCCCAGCCGCGGGACCCCGCGCGTAAAGGCGCACTCGGCCCACCCCGGCCACCCGAAGAGGGCAGGGGGCCGGAGTCGCAAGTCCCCACCCACTTACTGTTGAGACACCCACCCTGGCTCCCTAAAACCTTGGAGAGCGGGCATTGGGGGGCGTGGGGGGCGACACGCTCGTGCGCTCCCATGAATCGGGTCACCAAGAATCTCCTTTAGCTGCGGGAAGGGGCTTCCTTCCCGGGCACTGAGACCACTCTAGGGATCCCTCGGTCATTTCGTGCCCCAAGGGTGGCGTGATCCAGGGCCAGCAGACGCAATTGCTTGGGTGCAGGTGCGGTGCTGGGGTCACTTCGGCCACGGGAGGAGTTCCTACGACAACCAAGGGCAGCATCCTACCCAGGGACCGCGGAGACCCAGTACGCAGCTTTTAGGAGGCGAGTCTCGGGCAGGTGTAGACTCGCAACTTTAACTTGGGGTGGGGGCGGGGCACTCACGCTTCGGACCTTTCTCGCGGCCCCGGGGACCTGCTCCCGGCCCGCCCCCTCGGGGGAGCTGGAAGCGCAGTGCCCTCGCCGCCCACCCGTCCGCCCACGCACCAGCCGGCGGCGGCGGCCGCGGGGCCGCGAAGAGGAGCGCCGGGCTGGTTTTAATTTCCTCTGTTTTGCCTGCACTCACGCCCCCTCCTGGCGTCCCCGCGTCACCTCGCGCCGCCGCCGCCGTCGCCCTCAGCCCGCGGCCGCCGCCGTCTGGAGGCGGCGATGACTCAGGCCTTTCCAGGCGACGGCCCGGGGCTGAGGGCTCGGGCTGGGGAGAAGCGCTAAGGATGAGGGGGGAGTGGGGCTGGGGGTATTGAACAGTCTTTTTTTCTGAGCTGGACAACACCGAGATGGAAGTATGACCTGCGGGGATGACTGTTTCTCTCTGCCTCAGTTTCCCCATTTGCCAAGTGGGTGGTGGAGACCTAACACGTGTAAAGGGCTTGGTCATCCTGAGAATCAGGTAATTTACTGAGCATCTACTATGTCCCAAGTACTGTGAACAACAGACAAAAATGTCTGCCTGTATGAAATTGAATATTCTTTTCTCTCTCTCTCTCTTTTTTTTTTTTTTTTTGGTAGAGATGGGCATCTCTCTATGTTGCCCGGGCTGGTCTCGAAACCCTGGCCTCAATCGATCCTCCTACCCTGGCCTCCCAAAGTGTTGGGATTCCAGGAGTGAGCCTCCAGGTTGGATGTGAAGATGAATATTCTATGGGGTGAGACAGTCAAGAAATAGGGGAAAAAGTAAAGTACGTAAGATATTAAGAGGAAGGGGAAGTAAACTTTAAACAGGGTGATTGGAGAAAGGGACGTTTAAGCAGAGACCTGAAGAAAGTGAGGAAAGGGGGGCTGGCCCGGTGGCTCACATCTGTAATCCCAGCACTTTGGGAGGCCAAGGCGGGCGGATCACGAGGTCAGAAGATAGAGACCATCCTGGCTAATGCAGTGAAACCCTGTCTTTACTAAAAATACAAAAAATTAGCCGGGCGTGGTGGCGGGCACCTGTAGTCCCAGCTACTCAGGAGGCTGAGGCAGGAGAATGGCGTGAACCCAGGAGGCAGAGGTTGCAGTGAGCTGAGATCGTGCCACTGCACTCCAGCCTGGGCGACAGAGCGAGACTCCATCTCAAAAAAAAAAAAAAAAAAAAAGAAAGTGAGGAAGGGAACCATTTGGATATCTGGGGGAAGAGAGTTCCAGGCAACAGGAACAGCAAGTGCAAAGGCCCTGGGGCAGGAGTGTTCCAGGACCAGGAAGGAGGCCAGCATAGTTGGAGTGAGACAGGGGGAGAATAAGGGATGATGATGTTTGTAAAATACTTTACAAGTGTCTGGGACATGGTAAGTTTTTCAAATAGTAGCTACCATTGTTGTTATTATTTGAGGCCGGGCACAGTGGCTCATGCCTGTAATCCCAGAACTTTGGGAGGCCGAGGCGGATGGATCACTTGAGGCCAGGAGTTCAAGACCAGCCTGGTCAACATGGTAAAACTCTGTCTCTACTAAAAACACAAAAATTAGCCGGCTATGGTGGCGCACGCCTGTAACCCAGCTACTTAGGAGGTTGAGGCGGGAGAATTGCTTGAACCCGGGAGGCGGAGGTTGCAGTGAGCGGAGATCGAGCCACTGCACTCCAGCCTTCCAGCCTGGGCGACAGACAGAGTGAGACCCTGTCTAAAAAAAAAGAAAAAAGAGTTCTTACCAGCTTGTTCTAAAGCTTTCATTGATGAGTGCTAAACACTTTGCAGATGCATTGTTAACAGTTGCTGCAACATCCATGAACAGTACAGCGACACTCCTATTTCCAGGTAAGGAAACTGAGCTCAGAAAGGAGAGGGACCCAGATCAGGGGAACCCAGCATGGAAGTGGGGGCCCAGGTTTTGAAACCAGGTCTGTCTGATTTCAGATCCTAAGACCAACTGGGCTCCAGGCCTCCTGGCTTAGACAATTTGGAACCCAACCCAACTTTCTCACTCTCTGGCCATGGGTGCTGTGGGAAACTGCCTTAGTTCAGCGCATCCAAGCTTCTTCAAGGAGTGGTCTGTGCTCAAGTTTGCACTTCTTGCATTTAATTCCTCGCCTCCCACCTCCCCAGCATTTCCAAAACTCCTCTTACCGAAGGTGCCAATTTGCCAGGTCCGTACCCTCATGCCAGTCCTCCTTAGGTCATTCTCACAGTCAGTCAGTCTCCATGCACCATCACCTTCTTGAAACTCCTTTTTCCCTTGACTTCAGAGACACGGTATCACTTCCTAGTTCTGCGCCCACCTCTCTGGCTGTGCCGTCGCTGTCTCCTGCTACTCCCAAAAACTCTGTATCTTTCAGGGCTTTGTCTGGGTTCCCTGCCACTCTCATTCTGCCTGGACCATCACACCCACTCTCAAAGTTTTGGCTGCATCTGGGACACTGCTACCTCAGGACCTTTGAACTTCCTGTTCCCTCTACACAAAACACTGTTACCAACGATGCCCCACATGACTTGTTCCTTTACTTAATTAATGTATTTTTTAGAGGCAGGGTCTTGCTCTGTCACCCAGGCTGGAGTGCAGTGGTTCAATCATAGCTCACTGCAGCCTCTAACTCCTAGGCTTAAGCTATCTTCCCGCCTCAGCCTCCCAAGTAGCTGGGACTATGGATGCGAGCCACCATTCCCAGTCCTTTATTTAATTTATATCTCTGCTCTGTCATTGTGTGGGTCAGAGCCATGCCCTGCCCTTCCCCCAAGAAAACTACATTTCCCAGATTCCATTGCATACTGGCTTCCTGTTCGGTTTATCCAATGGGAGGCACTGGAGGGAGATGGGAGCTTGGAGAGGAAGGGAGAAGCCAACGTGTTTCTCTCCTGTGTCCGCTTGGGGTGAACGGTGTTTTCCAGCAGTGGCTACGCCTCCTCCATAGTCCCAGTTCCTACCCAAGGGTCCCTTCCTCATCACATCCCCTCTGTGCCATGTCCCTCCAGTAGTGTTCTGCTGTAGCTTATTCCGGATTTCCTCATCATCCCATGTGGCTTCTCAACTCTTTCTTCTCCCACTTAACCAATTCCCTGTATTAAATTCCCCCTCTCTGAAACACACAGAGTGGTTTGTTTCCCTAACAAGACCCTCAGTGATATGGTGATCTTCTCCAAAGGACCTTCCCTGGCCACCTCATCTACAATCTGAGCCCCCCACCACTCTCTGCCACTTACCCTACTTTAGTTCTTTTTTGTTTTGTTTTGTTTTGAGACGGAGTCTCACTCTGTTGCTCAGGTTGGAATGCAATGGCGAAATCTCTGCTCACTGCAACCTCCATCTCCCGGGTTCAAGTAATTCTCGTGCCTCAGCCTCCCGAGTAGCTGGGTTTACAGGTGCATGCCACCATGCCCGGCTAATTTTTCTATTTTTAGTAGAGATGGGGTTTCACCATGTTGGCCAGGCTGGTTTTGAACTCCTGACCTCTAGAGAGCCACCCGCCTCGGCCTCCCAAAGTGCTGGGATTACAGGCATGAGCCACCACACCCATCCACTGTGGTTCTTTTATCTTTTTTTTTTTTTTTTGAGACGGAGTCTCGCTCTGTCGCCCAGGCTGGAGTGCAGTGACCGGATCTCAGCTCACTGCAAGCTCTGCCTCCCGGGTTCACGCCATTCTCCTGCCTCAGCCTCCTGAGTAGCTGGGACTACAGGCGCCCGCCATCTCGCCCGGCTAGTTTTTTGTATTTTTTAGTAGAGACGGGGTTTCACCGTGTAGGCCAGGATAGTCTCGATCTCCTGACCTCGTGATCCACCCGTCTCAGCCTCCCAAAGTGCTGGGATTACAGGCTTGAGCCACCGCGCCCAGCCTATTTTTTTTTTTTTTTTAAGGCGAGGGTCTGGGCACTCTGTTGCCCAGGCTGGAGTGCAGTGGTGCAATCATAGTTCACTGTAACCTCAAATTCCTGGGCTCAAGTGATCCTCCCACCTCTGCCTCCTGAATAGGTGAGACTACAGAGGCACACCACCGTGCCCAGCTAATTTTTTAAGTTTTCTGTAGAGATAGGGTCTCACTATGTTGCCTGGGCTGGTCTCAAACTCTTGGGCTCAGGCAATCCACCTGCCTCAACCTCCCAAAATGCTGGGATCATAGGTGTGAGCCACCACACCAGACCCTAGAAGTCTTTTTAAAGACCCAACAATTCCATCTACCCAAGAGAAACCAAAGCATATGTCCATGAAAAGACCTACACATGAATATTCATAGCAGCATTGGTTATAATGAGTGAAACAATCCAAATACCCATCAACTGGTGAGGAAATAAACAAATTGCGGTACATCCATACAACGGAATGCCATTCCGCCATAAAAAGGAACACGCTCCTGATATATGTTACAATGTGGATGATCCTCAAAAACATTTTGCTAAGTAAAAGGAGACAGAGGCAAAAGGCCACATAGTTTATGATTCTATTTATACAAAATGTCCAGGGAGAGCAAATCAATACAGACAGAAAGTAGACGAGAGATTGCCTGGAACTGGGGGTGGCAGTGGAGATGGAATGCAAATGGGCACGGGGGCTGTTTTGGGGGTGATGAAAATGTCCTATAATTGGATCAGGGTGATGGCTGCACAATTCTGTAAAATTTACGAAAAGTCATTGAATTGCGTACTTACACAGGTGAATTTTACACCTGTCTGTAAATTACACCTCCATAAAACTGCTGAAAAGGGAAGATCCACCAGGCGCCGTGGCTCACGCCTGTAATCCCAGCACCTTGGGAGGCTGAAGCGGGAGAATTGTTTGAAGCCAGGAGTTGGAGACCAGCCTGGGCAATGTAGTGAGACCTCGTTTCTTCCTATTTATTTATTTTTTTGAGACAGAGTCTCACTCTGTCGCTCAGGCTGGAGTGCAGTGGCCCGATCTGGGCTCACTGCAACCTTCCCCTCCCGGTTCAAGTGATTCCCTTGCCTCAGCCTCCCGAGTGGCTGGGATTATAGATGTGCGCCATGACACCTGGCCAATTTTTGTATTTTTAGTAGATGTTGCCATGCTGGTCTATGTTGGCCAGGCTGGTCTCAAACTCCTGATCTCAGGTGATTCTCATGCCTTGGCCTCCCAAAGTGCTGGGATTACAGGCATGAGCCACCACACCTGGCCCCCTGCCAATTTTTTTTTTTTTTTTTTTTGAGACGAAGTCTTGCTCTATCACCCAGGCTGGAGTGCAGTGGCGAGATCTTGGCTCACCGCAACCTCTGCGTCCAGGTTTCAAGTGATTCTCCTGCCTCAGCCTCCTGAGTAGCTGGGATCACAGGGGCATGCCACCATGCCCAGCTAATTTTTGTATTTTTGTTTTTTTAGTAGAGATGGGGTTTCACCATGTTGGCCAGCTGGTCTCGAACTCCTGACCTCAGGTGGTCTGCCCACCTCAGCCTCCCAAAGTGCTAGGATTACAGACGTAAGCCACACCACCTGGCCCCTCCTCCCCGCAAAAAAATTTTAAGTAGCTGGGCATGTCCCTGTAGTACCAGCTACTTGGGAGGCTGAGGTGGGAGGATCACTTAAGCCCAAGTTTTTGAGGCTGCAGTGAGCTATGATGGCACCTCTGCACTGCAGACTGGGCAACACAGCAAGACCCCGCCTATACAAAAGGGGGAGGCATTTTTAAACTTTGCCTGCAAGCTCCCTCTTTGAGGTGCCCTGCACTGTACTAACATGAGAATAAGTGTCTCCTTAAATTTTGAGCCCAAGCTTCCTTGCTTGCATCACCCTGGTCCTGGCAATGATGTACCCATGGTCAGAAAGGAGAGACTGTTTACTTTTTACCCCTCCTTCTCCATCCCTCCTCCTCTATCCAAACCAGCACCACAGCCAGCTAATCCTGATGCAGAAATATCTCAAGAAAGTGTCAACTCTTCCCCATCATCATCACTGTGAATATCATGCTGGTGAGCCACTGAAAAAAATATTTCTTCTGGGGCCAGGCTCATGCAATAATCCCAGCACTTTGGAAGGCTGAGGTGGGCAGATCATTTGAGGTCAGAAGTTCGAGACCAGCCTGACCAACATGGCGAAACTCCATCTCTACTAAAAATACAAAAAAAAAAAAAAAAAAAAATTAGTTGGGCATGGTGGCACAGACCTGCAATCCCAGCTACTTGGGGGGCTGAAGCAGGAAAGTTATTTGAACCTGGGAGGCAGAGGTTGCTATGAGCAGAGATCACACTACTGTACTCCAGCCTGGGCAACAGAGTGAGACTCTGTCTCAAAAAAAAAAAAAAAAAAAAAGTTTTTTTCCCTTGAAATTTCTGGGTAAAAAATTAATATCAATATTAATAAAAATATCAATAATTGCTGAGGTTTACTTAGTACTATCATGTTCCAGACACCATTTGCAGCAAAGTACCTGTAATAACTCATTTAACCCTCAGAATACCCCTATGCAACAGACAGAATTATAATTTCCTTTTGTTGTTGTTGTTTTGAAACACGATTTTGCCTGCCCTGTCACCCAGGCTGGAGTGCAGTCACGTCATCACACTTCACTGCAGCCTCGACCTCCCTGACTCAAACGATCCTCCTACCTCAAACTTCCGAATAGCTGGGACTACAGTTACATGCCACCATGCTTGGTTATTTTTTTTATTATTATTTTTGGTAGAGACGGGGTCTTGCCTAGGCTGGTCTCAAACTCCTGGCTCAAGCGATCCCCTTGCCTCAGCTTTTCAAAATGCTGGGATGACAGGCATGAGCCACTGCACCCAGCTAGGCAAAGATTTTTAAAATAGAACACTAACAAGCACTAGCCATGAAAGAAAAAAAGATTTGAACTACATTAAGATTAAGAAATCCTGGCTGAGTGCAGTGGTTCACACCTGTAATAGCACTTTGGGAGGCCAGGGCGGGAGGATGGCTTGAGCCCAGGAATTTGAGACCAGCCTGGGCAACATGGTGAAACTCCATCTCTACAAAAACTACAAAAATTAGCTGGGTGTGGTGGTGTGCACCTGTAGCTCCAGCAACTCGGCAGGCTGAGGTGGGAGGATGACTTGAGCCCAGGAGATCGAGGCTGCAGTGAGCCATAATTCCACCACTGCACTCCAGCCTGGGCAACAGAGCGAGACCCTGTCTCAAAAAAAAAAAAAAAAAAAAAAAGAGAGAGAAATGAAATGAAATTAAGGACTTCTATTGATTAAAAGACACCACTAAGAGAATGAAAAGAAAAGCTACAGAGGAGAAGATATTTGCAATCATTATGTCCAACAAAAATCTCATATCCTGATTTTACACTTATGTAAAATATGTATATGTATCTATGTAAAATCTGGGTACACTCACACACACACACACACACACACACACACACATATTCCTACAAATCAGTAAGAAAAGCCAGACATCTGAACAGAGAAGTGGGCAAAAGACTTAGACATTTCACGAAAGTGGATATCCAAGTTGTCAATAAACATATGGAAAGGCACTTAATTCATCAGCAGGCACATCATTCATCATCAGGAAATGTAAATTAAACCCACAATGTTCCCAGCACTTTGGGAAGCGGAGGTGGGAGGATCACTTGAGCCCAGGAGTTGGAGACCTGCCTAGGCAACATAACCAGACCCTGACTCAAAAAAACAAAAATAAATTTATAAATAAACCCACAATGCAATACTATCTGGCACCCATCAGAATGTCTAAAATTAAAAAAAGTTCAGGCACAGTGGCTCATACCTGTAATCCCAGTACTTTGGGAGCCCAAGGTGGGTGGATTACTTGAGCTCAGGGGTTCCAGATTAGCCTGGGCAACAGGGCAAAACCCCATCTCTACAAAAAAATTAGCCAGGCGTGGTGGTGCATGCTTGTGGTTCTAGCTACTTGGGAGGCTGAGGTGGGAGGATTGCTTGAGTCTAGGAGGTTGAGGCTGCAGTGAGCAGAGACTGTGCCACTGCACTCCAGCCTGGGTGACAGAGTGAGACCCTGTCTCAAAAAAAAAAAAAAAGAAAGAAAAGAAAAAAAAAAAGAGGGTGGGCATGGTGGCTCACGCCTGTAATCCCAGCACTTTGGGAGGCCAAGGCGGGCGGATCAAGAGGTCAGGAGATCGAGACCATCCTGGCTAACACGGTGAAACCCCGTCTCTACTAAAAAAATTTTAAAAAACTAGCTGGGCGTGGTGGTGGGCGCCTGCAGTCCCAGCTACTGTGGAGGCTGAGGCAGGAGAATGGTGTGAACCCGGGAGGTGGAGCTTGCAGTGAGCCGAGATCGCACCACTGCACTCCAGCCTGGGCGAGACTCCATCTCAAAAAAAAAAACAAAAAGACAATACCAAGTGTTGGGGAAGATATGGAGCAACTGGAACACTTCATACACTACTGGTGGAAGAGTATGTTGTTGACTTTTTGGAAGAGTCTCTGCAACTTTGGAAGACTGTACAGCAGTTTCTCCCCATGGCTCAGCAATTCCACTCCTACGTATATACAGTTGAGCTTCATGATTCAAAAATTCCAGATAGGCAAATTCGCCTACTTGTTGCAATTTGTTTATACTCTAAGATCAATACTCGCTGGGGCATTTGTAGTCATTTGTGGACATGCACAGTGATAATATTATTTTTCTTATTTAGAAACAGGGTGGAGTAGCCGGGTGCGGCGGCTCACGCCTGTAATCCCAGCATTTTGGGAGGCTGAGGCCGGCAGATCACTTGAGGTCAGGAGTTTGATACCAGCCTGGCCAACATGGTGAAATCCTGTCTCTACTAAAAATACAAAAATTAGCCAGGTATGGTGGGTGCACACCTGTAATCCCAGATGCTTGGGAAGCTGATGCACAAGAATTGCTTGAACCCAGGAGGCAGAGGTTGCTGTGAGCCAAGATCATTGCCACTGCACTCCAGCCTGGGCGACAGAGTGAGACTGTCTCAGGAAAAAAAGAAAGAAAAGAAAGAAAGAGAGAAAGAAAGAAAAACAAAGAAAGGAAGAAAGAAAGCGAGAAAGGGAGAGAGAAAGAGAGAGAGAGAGAGAGACTGGGCACGGTAACTCACGCCTATAATCCCAGCACTTTGGGAGGCTGAGGCAGGTGGATCACTTTGTCAGGAGATCAAGACTATCCTGGCTAACACAGTGAAACCCTGTCTCTACTAAAAATACAAAAAAATTAGCTGGGCGTGTTGGCGGGTGTCTGTAGTCCCAGCTGCTGGGGAGGCTGAGGCAGGAGAATGGCGTGAACCCAGGAGGCAGAGCTTGCAGTGAGCCAAGATCGCGCCGCTGCACTCCAGCCTGGGTGACAGAGTGAGACTCTGTCTGAAAGAAAGAAAGAAAGAGAAGGAAGGAAGGAAGAAAGGAAGGAAGGAAGGAAGGAAGGAAGGAAGGAAGGAAGGAAGGAAGGAAGGAAGGAAGGAAGGAAGGAAAGGTGGGAGGGAAGGAAGGAAGGAAGGAAAGAAAGGAAAGAGAGAAGAAAGAAAGAGAGAAGAAAGAAAAAAAGAAAAGAAAGAAAGGAAGGAAAAGAAAGAGGAAAGAAAGAAAGGAAAGAAAGAGAGAAAGAAAGCAAGAAAGAAAGAGAAAAAGAAGGAAGGAGAGAGAAGAGAGAGAAAGAAAGAAGAAGGAAGGAAGGAAGGAAGGAAGGAAGGAAGGAAGGAAGGAAGGAAGGAAGGAAGGAAGGAAGGGGAGTTCAGTGGTGGGATCATAGCTCACTGTGACCTTTACCTCCTGGGGTCAAGCAGTCCTGCCAAGTAGCTGGGACTTCAGGCATGCAGCACCACGCTTAGCTAATTAAAAAAATTTTTTTTGCAGAGCCGGGCATGGTGCCTCACGTCTGTAATTCCAGCACTTTAGGAGGCCGAGGCAGGTGGATCACCTGAGGTCAGGAGTTCGAGACCAACCTGGCCAACATGTCAAAATCCCATCTCTACTAAAAATACAGAAATTAGCCAGGTTTGGTGGTGTGTGCCTGTAATCCCAGCTACTCGGGAGGCTGAGGCACAAGAATCACTTGAACCCAGGAGGTGGAGGTTGCAGTGAGCCGAGATCGCGCCACTGTATTTCAGCCTGGGCAACAGAGCGACAGCCCCGTCTCTACAAAAATAAATAAATAAATAAATAAATAAATAAATAAATAAATAATTTTTTTTTTTGAAACGGAGGTTTCACTCTGTTGCCTAGGCTGGTCTTGAACTGCTGGGCTGAAGCCATCCTTCCGCCTTGGCCACCCAAAGCACTGGGATTATAGGCGTGAGCCATTGCTCCTGGCCTGACAACATACTCAGTCACCCAACCCTGTTGAGGTTCTAATAAGGAGACACACTGCTTTCTTCCTCCAGTTCTGATACTACATGCAAGTGTCTTTTTTATGATCCATTTAGTGCTAAGCTTTTCATATTTTTGTGCTGTTTGTTGGTGACTTCGCTATCTTCAGTGGCCCCCACGCACCGTGCTGAAGTGTAGCCTAGTGTTTCTGAGTGCAAGAAGGCTGTGATGTGTCTCACGGAGAAAAGACATGTGTTAGAGAAGCTTCATTCAGGCATCAGATGTAGTGCTATTGGCCGGGAGTTCAATGCTAATGAATCAAAAAATACATATATATGTGATATATATATGTGTGTGTGTATATATATATCTGATATATATATATGATATTCTAAAACAGAAACACACATAAAACAAAATTATGGCTGGGGGCTGGGCGCGGTGGCTCAAGCCTGTAATCCCAGCACTTTGGGAGGCCGAGACGGGCGGATCACGAGGTCAGGAGATCGAGACCATCCTGGCTAACACGGTGAAACCCCGTCTCTACTAAAAATTACAAAAAAACTAGCCGGGCGAGGTGGCGGGTGCCTGTAGTCCCAGCTACTCGGGAGGCTGAGGCAGGAGAATGGCGTGAACCCGGGAGGCAGAGCTTGCAGTGAGCCGAGATCTGGCCACTGCACTCCAGCCTGGGTGACAGAGCAAGACTCCGTCTCAAAAAAAAAAAAAAAAATTATGGCTGGGTGCCATGGCTCATGCCTGTAATCCCAGCACTTTGGGAAGCTGAGGCAGGCAGATCATTTGAGCCCAGGAGTTGGAGACCAGCCTGGGCAACATGGTGAAATCCCAGCTCTACAAAAAAATCAGCCAGGCATGGCGGTGCATAATCCCAGCTACAGAGGTGTTGGGAGGCTGAGGCGGGAGAATGGCCTGAGTCCGGAAGGCGGAGGCTGCAGTGAGCCGAGATCACACCACTGCACTCTAGCCAAGGGGACAGAGTGAGACCCTGTCTAAGCAAAACACAACAAAAGAAAAAAGTTATATATTGTTCAGTTGACAAAAATAATGTGGTCAGAGGCTTTCGACAAAAACAACAAGTGTTAGCGAGGAAGTGGAAAAATAAGAACCCTTTGTGGGAACATAAAATGGTGCAGCCGCCGTAGAAAACATTATTGTAGTTCTTCAAAAACTTAAAACGTAGTTACCCTTTGACCCAGCAATACCTTTTTTTTTTTGAGACAGGATCTTACCCTGTCACCCAGGCAGTGGTACAATCATGGCTCACTGCAGCCTTGACCTCCCGGGCTCAAGTGATCCTCCCACCTCAGCCTCCCGAGTAGCTGGGACCACAGGCACAGCTAATTTTTGTATTTGTGGTAGAGACAGTGTTTTACCATGTTGTTGAGGTTGGTCTCAAACTCCTGGGCTCAAGCAATCCACCCACCTCAGCCTCCCAATTGCTGGGATCACAGGTGTGAGCTGCTGTGCCTGGCCCAGCCACGCCACTGCTGAGTACGTACACAAAAGAATTGAACTCAGTGTCTCAAAGAGATATTGGTACACCCATGATCACAGCAGTATTAATCCCAGCACCTTGGGAGGCTGAGGCAAGAGGATCACTTGAGGCCAAGAGTTCAAGACCAGCCTGGACAACATAGTGAGACCCCCACCTCTACAAAAAAAAAAAGAAAAAGAAAAATTAACTGGATGTAGTGGTACACACCTGTAGTCCTAGCTATTTGAGAGGCTAAGGTAGGAGGATCACTCGGGCCAAGGAGGTTGAGGCAACAGTGGGCTGTCATCACACCACTCCAGTCTAGCCTGGTCAACAGAGCAAGACCCTGCCTCTTAAAAAAAAAACAAAAACAAAATAAAATTTAAAAAGAACCTGGCTCACCATGTGCTCAACATGTATTTTTCTTGGGATTCACCAGGACTCTCACAGCCTAAAAAGTGAGAAGCTATTTACCATTTCATTTGATGGCTGAACCGGCTCTGCCTTTTGGTTTTTTTTCTTCTTGTGCAATGACACCTGTCTTCTCGTCTATTAAGCAAGGCTAGGTACTAGCTGCCCAGGATTGTTGGAACTACATATAAAGTAAGAGTAAACAGGGACCAAGAGTCTACTGGGTCCCCAGGAGCAATAAGAACAACCTTTTCCAGGCTGGACGTGGTGGCTCATGCCTGTAATCCCAGCACTTAGGGAGGCCAAGGTGGGTGGATCACTTGAGGCCAGGAGTTCAAGACCAGCCTGGGCAACATGGCAAAACACTGTCTCTATTAAAAATATAAAAACTGGCCAGGCGTGGTGGTGCACACTTATAGTCCCAGCTACTTGGGTGGCTGAGGCATGAGAATTGCTTGAACCCAAGAGGTGGAGGTTGCAGTGAGATGAGATCGTGCCACTGCACTCCGGACTGGGCGATAGAGTGAGACTCTGTCTAAAAAAAAAAAAAGAGAGAGAGAGAGAGAAAGATAGTAAACTTTTGTATATAGTCTTCATGGAATCTCCTCTCCCTACTCTCTGCTCTTTCCTGGTTACTTCTTGGTTTGTGGCTACGCTCTAGATGGATGAAGTCGCAAGACACACTGAGGTGGTGTGCACCTGTAATCCCAACTACTTGGGAGGCTGAGGCAGGAGAATTGCTTAAGCCCAGGAATTCGAGGCCGCCCTGGGCACCATGGCAAGACCCCATCTCAAAAAGAGAAAAAGAGACAGAATGGGCTTCCACCTTGGCAGTGAAGACATGTTAATATTCTCAGACAAGAGTTCCCTAGATGTGGGAATAAAGTGTTCCTGTTATGACAACTTTTTCCCAACACAGCCAGGCTCAACTCCTCCAGAAGTTAAATCTTCTACTCCACTCCTTGAGAGCACAAACTACCACCTAGTGCTTACTGCATAGTATAATGCTTGAGATACAGAAGGCTGTCAATGAATGCCCTCTAAATCAATACATGGGCCGGGCACGGTGGCTCACGCCTGTAATCCCAGCACTTTGGAAGGCTGAGGCAGGTGGATCACCTGAGGTCAGGAGTTTGAGACCAGCCTGAACAATATAGTGAAACCCTGTCTCTACTAAAAATACAAAAATTAGCTGGGCATGGTGGCGTGCACCTGTGGTCCCAGCTACTCGGGAGGCTGAGGTGGGAGAACAGCTTGAACTCGGGAGGCGGAGGTTGCAGTGAGCCGAGATTGCGCCACTTCACTCCAGCCTGAGCAACAGAGTGAGACCCCGTCTCAAAATAAAATAAAAAAATAAAATAAATGAATACATGAGTGTAGGAACAAATGAAAACAGCACATTACTGCCTCCCAGGCACTGACACTGAATCCTGGGGCTAAAAAGTCATTGCCCACACCAGCCACTGGGCTCATCAGAAACCCACACATACTAGGCCAGGCGCGGTGGCTCACGCCTGTAATTCCAGCATTTCGGGAGGCCGAGGCGGGCAGATCACCTGAGGTCAGGAGTTCGAGACCAGCCTGACCAACATGGAGAAATCCCCGTCTCTACTAAAAATACAAAATTAGCCAGATGTGGTGGCACATGCCTGTAATCCCAGCTACTTGGGAGGCTGAGGCAGGAGAATCGCTTGAACCAGGGAGGGAGGCTGAGGCAGGAGAATCGCTTGAACCCAGGAGGCGGAGTTTGCGGTGAGCCGAGATTGCGCCATTGCACTCCAGCCTGGGCAACAGAGTGAAACTCCATCTCAAAAAAAAAAAGAAAGAAAAAAAGAAATCCACACAAAACATATGGTTGGCCTACAAGGATGCAGTCACTGGTGTGATGATGATACAAGCATGTCCCTGTGCTCATGGTCCCTGAACCTGCACACAACCACCAAACATATACATACATGCATGACACCACAGACACCTGCCTACGGGGCCAAAATTAGAGTGAGGTAAGTTATGCAAGTGCAGAGGTGGAGCCCATAGTTAATTAAAAATTTGTTTTTGTTCATCGTAGATTTTTCTTGCATTAATTTAGATTTTCTTAAAATGTTCCATTAAAATATCATTTATCTTGGTTACTGGTTTTTATTTTTTTAGGGCCATCCCCTTAAATTTTGCACTATAGCTGAACACTATACCATGTACCTGTCACCCTAGCTACTCAGGAGGCTGAGGCAGAAGGATCACTTGGGCCCAGGAGTTAGAGGCTTCAGTGAGCTATGACTGCACCACTGTACTCCAGCATGGGTGACAGAACAAGACTCCGTCTTAGCAATAGGCCCAGCACTGTGGCTCACGCCTGTAATCACAGCACTTTGGGAGGCCAAGCCGGGCGGATCGTCTGAGGTCTGGAGCTCGAGACCAGTGTGGGCAATGTGGTGAAACTCTGTCTCTACTAAAAATACAAAAAAAAAAAAAATTAGGTGGGTGTGGTGATGCGCGCCTGTAATCCCAGCTACTCAAGAGGCTGAGCAGGAGAATCGCTTGAACCCGGAAGACGGAGGTTGCAGTGAGCCGAAATCGCGCCATTGCACTCCAGTCTGGCCAACACAGCAAGACTCCGTCTCAAATCATCATCATCATCATCATCAACAACTTTTTAAAATGTTTGCACCTGCGGCGAGTATCTCACCTGTTTTACCCTGACCTGGGCACCTCCATCCCACATACGCACATGCACAGGCACAGGTGTAAAATCACACACATTCACCCACCAGTCACACAGACGCACACAGTCTCTGCACAAACCTCATTCAACCACTAGATGTCGCCCAAGCTCCATAATCTTAAATCCAGCCCCAAAGGGGCGCTTCCCTACACTAACTCAAGAGTCTTTCAATTTCCTTTTACTTCCCTCCACTGGGACATTTACATACTCTAAAGGAGCCCCAGGAGAACATCGTCCTACCCCTAAATAGCAGTGCCCTATCAGGGTGGAATTTCAGGCACAGGTAAAGAAGATGGGTGTTCTTTCTTTCTTTTTTGTGGAAACAGGGTCAATCTGTCGCCCAAGCTGGAGTGCAGTGGTGCAATAATAGCTCACTGCAGCCTTGAACTCCCGGGCTGAAGTGATCCTCACACCCTGGCCCCTAAGTAGAACTACAAGCCTGGCCAATTTTTTAAAAAGTTACTGAAAAGGCCAGGCACGGTGGCTCACGCCTGTTATCCCAGCAGATTGGGAGGCCGAGGCAGACAAATCAAGAGGTCAGGAATTTGAGACCAGCCTGGCCAACATGGTGAAACCCCATCTCTACTAAAAATACAAAAATTAACTGGGCATGGTGGCACACCCCTGTGGTCCCAGCTATTCGGGAGGCTGAGGCACAAGAATCTCTTGAGCCTGGGAGGCAGAGGTTGCACGGAGCTGAGATCATCACACCACTGTACTCCAGCCTGGGTGACAGAACAAGACTCCATCTCAAAAATAAAAAAAAGAAAAAGTTATTGTAGAGATGGGATCTTGCTGTATTGCCCAGGCTGGTCTCAAATTCCTGGCCTCAAGAGACCCTCTGGCTTTGGTCTCCCAAAATGCTGGGATCACAGGTGTCAGCCATCACACCTGGCCCAAAGAATGGGTTTCTCGGTGCCTTTCATCCAGGAGCGAGTGTTCCCCTGACACTCTCTTGATACAAGAATCCTGTGTCTTGAGAAAGAAAGACACTCTGTGTGTGTGAGGGGGTCCATCCATCCATCCACCCAGCAGATACTTCTGAGCACCTACTGTGTGTCAGGCTCTGTTCTAGACACTGGAGAAACAACAAAGCTGGCTGAACCCTGATAAACTGCCGCTGTAGTGGGGAAATAGACAATGAATGAATAGAAGAATCATAGAAATGTGGAAACAAGAGCTGTAAAGGAAAACATGGCCGGGCTCACATCTATAATCCCAGCACTTTGGATGGCAGATCACCTAAGGTCAGGAGTTCAAGACCAGCTTGGCCAACATGGTGAAACCCTGTCTCTACTAAAAATACAAAGAAAACTGGCCGGGCATCAGGTGGCATGTGCCTGTAGTCCCAGCTACTCGGGAGGTTGAGGCACAAGAATCACTTGAACCCGTGAGGCAAAGGTTGCAGTGAGCCGAGATCGCGCCACTGCACTTCAGCCCAGGCAACAGAGCAAGACTCAATCTCAAAAAAAAATAAATAAATAAATAAATAGAAAAAGAACACGGAGTAAGCACTCAGAGAGTGGCAGCAGGGGGCTATTTCACCTAGCTGTTCAGGGTGGGCCTCTTGGAGGAGGTGACATTTAAGCAGACATCAGAGATAAATAGCTACCAGGGGGAACAGTGTCACAGGGAGATGGAGCGGCAAGTGTGAAGTCCCTGAGGCATGTGATCTAAACTGAATTATTCCTTCTCCCCATCCTCTGGAAGCCCCAGAAAAGAGTTGGTCCCAAACCCAGACAGTGCCAACGATGTAGCTAGATCTTAGGGAGGGATCAGGGATCAGCAAGGCATCTTTTCCACAGGGAAAATAGTGGAGCTCAGAACTATCAAGCTCTCTGGTAGTCACTCCCAGGCCAGAACCCAGAACATTGTGGATAGATCCTGAATGAATGGACAATGCCTCTGAAAGGCTCTGCTTTCCTGTTCTCCTGCTCTCTGGGTCAAATCCAAACTTCCGCCCACAGTTTACAAGTTCCTAAGTGGTCTGGCTTCCCTGGCCTCATCTCCCCACCAACGTCCCCATTACTCACTCCTCTCCAGCCACACCAGTGTCCACACTGCTTCTGAAACTCACCAAGCTTGTTCTTACCCCAGGGCTTTTGCACCTTCTGTTCCTCCCACCTTGAATGCTCTTCCCCCAGACACCCACAAGGCTCCTTCTCTCACCTTCTTCAGATGTCACCTGAAATGCCACCTATTTAGAGACACCTTCCCTCACCACACTGGCTCAAATAGCCTCCACCCTGTAATCTTTTTCTGTTTTTTTTTTTTTTTTTTTTTTTTTTTTGCTTTGAGACAGAGTCTTGTTCTGTTGCCCAGGCTGGAGTGCAGTGACATGACCTTGGCTCACTGCAACCTCCGCCTCCCAGGTTCAAGCAATTCTCCTGCCTCAGCCTCCCGAGTAGCTGGGATTACAGGTGCCCGCCACCACGCCCAGCTAATTTTTTATATTTTTAGTAGAGACAGGGTTTCACTATGTTGGCCAGGCTGGTCTCGAACTCCTGACCTCAGGCGATCCACTTGCCTCAGCCTCTCAAAGTGCTGGGATTACAGGTGTGAGCCACTGCACCCAGCTCCACTCTAATCTTCTATACTTTATCTGTTATTCTTCATGCTACTTGCATTGTATCATATGTATATTTAGTTGCCGACACTGTATTACATGGGTTACTCGGTTCTTTTCTGTCTCCTCTACTAGGTCAACTCCAGGAGAGCAGGGATTTGATGACTCAGTTGGTGGCTGTATCCCCAGTGCATAATCTGTTCGCGGAATGGATTAACCAATGATTTCTAGGAAGGACCCCGGGTCCATCAGGAACAGGGAAGAAGTCTTCGCAAAGTGATGGAGGGAGCTAGGAGCAGGTAGAGCATCCTCTCTGCAGACCCCTCCCTTCCCTGGGTTGCCAGGCTGGGTGAGCCAACGCCAAGGGGGTGTACTGGCCGCCTAGACTGTTTTACGACTATGTAGTTCCCGCAGTGGCCGCCTGGAGGCACTGCAGCCTACGGCAGGATTCCACCAGCCCCGCCCTAACAGATTACCTCATTTGGCCACGCCTCCATTGTCCTTTAGCCCCGCCTCCACTGACCTCGTTAGTCCCGCCCCCAAAGCAACTCCCTCCCAGCCCCGGGGGCTGTAGGATTCACCCTCCAATTGCAACTCTGGCAGCAAACTCTGGCACCCTAGCCAATCTTGGTGAGAAGACAGAAAATCTAGGGTCCCCCTAGCAGGGGGTGGAGGAGAAGCCACAGGGGGTGGCTCCAAGGATAATTCAACTTGATTCCTGGTTCATTTTTTTTCCAGCAGTTTCTCAAGTGTGTGCCTCTTTTGGTCTTTTATCTCTCCCAGGTGTGTCTCTTTGCTTCTCTCCGGCTCACACATCCATTGAGTACCTACTGTGTGTGGCCTGATGCCTGGCGCTGGGCACAATCCCTATTCCACCCAGCGCGTGGGTGCTTAGATGCGTGGGGAAATGGAGGAGCGAGGGAGGGGACCCCACAACCTCTCCTCGTGGCCTAGAAATCCTTCTATCTGGAGTCTAACCTCCATTCCTCCCAACACCCCCCTCGGGGTGAGTACAAGGGTCTGATTCTTTTCTTGATGAGGAAGGGGAAGGTGCCCAGATTGTTTCTCCCCTGCCTATCTACCTAAAAACCTCCCCCTAGCAATGTCTTCACGGACGCTGTCCACACCCATGGAGCGGATTATTTAACAAGAGGGTAATCGTGTGGGCTCAGGAGCCAGACTGCCTCGGCTCAGTCCCACCTCTGTCACTCTCGAGCTTGAGCAAGTGATTTAACTTTTCTGTGCCTCAGTTTCCCCATCTATAAAATGAAGGTAACAATACCATGCCCTAGTAGACAAGAGGCAGAGGGGGTTAAATGCCTTAGTCTGTGCTGTGTGATTGAAACAGCACCCCTCAAATTAGCACGTAATGAATGCTCACTGTTATTATAATGACTACTTTATTATTTTTGATCCCAGCTTCCCTGTGAACTCCTACAGAGCTGAGAACTTGGGGGTGCTCTCACCACCAAGATGGAGGAGAAGGGGGCTTTCCAATAGCAAAAGAGAGCGTGGACGCCCCACATTCTGCAAGGCTCCCTGAGCCTGCCCAAGAGAAGGGTGCCAGGGGGAGGGAGATGCTTCTATAAGGGCATGAATGGCGTGTGCGGTTGTGAGCAAGGCACCAAGACACACACACGTGCATGGATGGACACGTTTGCACACACAGCGCTTGCGCGCGCGCGCGCGCGCACACACACACACACCCTTTTAGAATGATTTACCCAAAGGTACAGAATAGCACACGCTGACTCCAAGGCTCTCACACGGCCACACACCTGGCCACACACGTATTGTACAACACCCAGTCATCCGGAGCCAGTAATGAGGACACGGTCACACACAGACTCTCTCACATACCGATCACACCCCAACTCAGGCACTACTTGGACAAGCCCCCCAACCGCCACACACACAAACTCCCCCCGGTCACACCCAACAACGACACAAAGACACACACGTTTACCCTGCACCCCCAAAGCATTTCACACGCGTCCCCGTCAGTCACTCTCACGTGAGTCCCGCCCCCTGCCCCACACTGGGGGCTGCAGGCGAGGAGTGGGGGGCTTCAGAAACTGGGCATCTCGGCCCCGAAGAGGAAGTCAAGGGTAAGCAACCATCCCCGTCCAAAGCCCCCTGAAGTTTCCCTCCCAACCCCACTCAGCTCCCGCGAGATGGCGGGGTGGGGGCTCGAGGCCGTGGAGGGGTTGAGAACCCCAAAGATGCCACCCCCAAACCAGCCCAACCTGAGGCTGGATTTGAAGCCCCCCTTGTCCTCTCCCAAGCCAGAGAGTGCACGTCCTGGCCCCTCCCCCGCTGTGCGACCCCCGTCCCTCGCCGCCCTGCAGCTGGGGGGGCTTGTGGAGCCTCCCAACACCGTTTCTGCAAGAACCTTCCGTGCCCCCCTCCTCTCCCGGAGCCACCCGCGCCCGCACCTGCCCGCCGGGCCCCTACCTGTCCGGCCAGGCCTGAGCACAGCAGCAGCAGCAGCGGCGGCGGGACCGTGAGCGGCCACATGACGCGCCCCCAGCCCGGCGTCCCGACCCCCGCCCGCCCTAGCGGCGTCTCGGCGCGGGGACCGCCACCAGGCGCGACCCCGCCCGCCCGGCCGGGGCGACCCTGCGCCGCCGCCTCCCCCGCCTCGCCGGCGGCCGGGATTCCGCCCCACCCCCGCCCCCTCGCTTGCTCCGAGTCTTTGTTGCGGGCTCCGCCCCCCGCCCCGCCCCCAGCTCGTCTTCGGGCGCAGCTCGAGCAGGGTCGGGTGGGGGGGTGGGGGGCGGGGAAGTGGGGGAGCCAGCACCAGCGAGGGGACCTGAGGACAGGACTTGGCAGCGCCCCCCAACCCCCAGGCCATTCCCGGAGCGGGTCGCGGAGGTGGGGGAGGGGTGCCCGTCACGTGTTTGTAAATTTCACCCTCCAGGGGACATTTCCCACTTTGCAGGTGGGAGGGGGATGAATGGTTGAGGGAGAGGAGTAGGAGGAAGGCCTGGTAGCAGAGAAGAGAAATGATGAATGCTCCCTCCCTAAAAACTCAAGAGTCAACAGGGAAACTGAGGCAGAGTCTGAAATTGGAAGTTGGAGGAGGGGTCAGTGCCAGGACAAGACGGGTGGGGCATAGATGGAGACGGGGAATAAGAGGGAAAAAATTGGGGTTGGGGGGGACAGGAGACCGAGAAACAGGCAAGAGGCCAATGGAAATGGCCACGTGGGTGAGCCTGGCCTCCAAAAGGGGCGTCTCGTTTTCACTCTCCCCGGGCGCCCCATTTCCCCACCAGTCCTCCCGCTGGAAGCCTCCCCGCCTCCGCCACACCTGGAAGAGTTTCTCCTCGCTCCTGTTTCAATAGCCCAAGATGAAAGACCACATCCCCCGAGAGAATCAAAATATTAACACCGCCTCCACGCGAAGCCATTTGCATATGAAGGGCGTCCTTGTCTAGCCTCTCTTTCGGGAGGCTTTCCAGCCTTTCTCTGCCTCTCACTCCTCCAAAAGTGTTCCTAGGCCGGGCGCGGTGGCTCACGCCTGTAATCCCAGCACTTTGGGAGGCTGAAGAGGGCGGATCATATGAGGTCAGGAGTTCAAGACCAGCCTGGCCAACATGGCAAAACCCCATCTCAACTAAAAAATACAAAAATTAACCGGGCGTGGTGGTGCATGCCTGGAATCCCAGCTACTCGGGAGGCTGAGACAGGAGAATCGCTTGAACCCACGAGGCAGAGGTTGCAGTGAGGGAGATCGTGCCATTGCACTCCAGCCTGGGCAACAGGAGGAAAACTCGTCTAAAAAAAAAAAAAAAAAAGTGTCCCTAGTCGTCTTCCCTCCCCACCCCTCCAGGGATTTAGATGTATGTAGGGAGAGGTGGAGGAGGAGGGCGGGTAAGTAAGTCAGATTAGAAAGAAATTGGGCATAAAATATGGGAGGCTAGGAAGCCTGGCATTTTTGTGACCCTGATACTGATGGGCTAGGAGAGATCTCCCCAGACGCTGGTGGGGCATCCAGGCTCTTAACACTGTTGCAGGAATGAATTCAAGGAGGAATCATAAAATAATGAAAAGTTCAGAGATTTTTTGTTAAAGGAAAAGTTCACACTTGAGAAAAGGGAGTGGGTGTACTCAAGAGAGAATAATGGGCAAGGTGGTTTGGGACTGCTACCTTTATGTGTCTCTTTTTTTTTTTTTTTTTTTTTTTTTGGTACAAAGTCTCACTGTGTCACCCAGGCTGGAGTGCAGTGGTGTGATCTTGGCTCACTGCAACCTCCGCCTCCCGGGTTCAAGTGATTCTCCTGCCTCAGCCTCCTGAGTAGCTGGGACTACAGGTGTGCGCCATCGCAGCTGGCTAATTTTTTGTATTTTTAGTAGAAACGGGGTTTCACCATATTGGCCAGGCTGGTCTCAAACTCCTGACCTCATGATCCACCCGCCTTGGCCTCCCAAAGTGCTGAGATTACAGGCGTGAGCCACCACACCCGGCTACTATGTGTCTGTTTAACCGAGGGATGGAATATTCTTGAAAACTGGAAAAAGGTGGACTGTGGTGCCACCCATTTTTACACCAAATTTGAGTGTCCCTAGAACTGTCACAGGAGCTGGTGGGTGGGTAATTTTAGTATTTTAATGAGTGCAAAATGAGATCCCAGGTGAAACCTAGGTAGAATCCAACACCATGTTGGGTCCAGTAGGTCTTAGCCAGCTTGGTCCACACCCTGGTTTTCAGGGTATTATCAGTCCATAGCCTCTAGTCATGTGAAGCAGCTGCCTGTGACCACCATGTATCATTCCTATCTCAACCCTACTGGGGATAAAACATGTTAATGATGGATTTGTCAGGTTAATGAGAAAGAGCTTGGTGACCCACAGACCTGGGTTCAACCCTGGTGCTGCTACTTCTTGGCCATGTGACCTTAGGGAAAAAGCTTTCCATCTATTAGAAGACCTGTTTTTTGCAGAGTTATTGGGAGACATCTGTGACTCTAAGCAAAGAGAGCACCTAGCTAGCGCTCACTCTCTGCACACATTTCAACAACCAACCATGCACTGGGTTGAGGACACTCGTCATGGGATGTGGACACAAAATAGAGTCTGAGCCTAGGAAGACATCCCATTTATTCTTCTCTCTCTCTCTCTCTCTCTCTCTTTTTTTTTTTTTTTTTTTGAGATGGATTCTCACTCTGTCACACCCAGGCTGGAGTGAAGTGGCTCGATCTCAGCTTGCAACCTCTGCCTTCTGGGTTCAAGGGATTCTCCCGCCTCGGCCTTCCAAGTAGCTGGGATTACAGGTGCCTGCCACCACGCCCATCTAATTTTTCATATTTTTAGTAGAGATGGGGTTTCACCATATTGGCCAGGCTGGTCACGAACTCCCGACCTCAGGTGATCTGCCTGCCTCAGCCTTCCAAAGTGCTGGGATAACAGGCGTGAGCCACCACATCCAGTGTATTCTATCTCCTTTTCCCAAATGGGAGACAGTCCTTTGTGGGCCCTTCAGGCCAAGCCTGCAGTTGGCATTGCATAAAAGGAGGACATTGGTTGGTAGGACCCACAAGCTCTTGGCCAAGAATGGGTCTCATGATCAAGAGTCAGCACTCTTGACTCATGAATGCTGCATTTCAGAACCATGAACAGTGTCCTCCTTGGGCTTTGGTCACTGAGATGATCACAGTTACAACTAAGCTACAGCCTGTGTTGTATAGTTGGAATTTGGTCAATATGCACTTAGATCTGTTCCCCACTTTTCCCCTGCATCCCTCTGTATCAGGGCAATGGCTTCTGCAAATTATCTTTCTCAGGTTCTCTACAAACTACATTTCCCAGGCTTCCTTGCATCTGGTTAGGCTCAGCCAATGGGAGGTCTAGAGGGAGATTGGAAGGTGCCAAGAAAAGAGAAGCCAGAGAATTGCCCCCCTCCACTTCGAGTGTCTCTAGCCATGGCTGCTGTGCACCCTCTGTGGTCGCAGTCCCATCAGGTATTCCCCACCATGGTGGGGGTGGGGGCAGGTGACTGGCCAGGTGACTGCAGCTCCTGGATTCAGGTAACTACCACCTCCTTTTGTTGTTTCAGTCCTTGCAAAGATGATAGGTAGCAACTAGAGTTGATTCACCTTCTCCAGTTTGCTCTTAAAACCTACCTAATAGGGACAGGCGCGGTGGCTCATGCCTGTAATCCCAGTATTTTGGGAGGCCAAAGCAGGTGGATCACCTGAGGTCAGGTGTTTGAGACCAGCCTGCCCAACATGGTAAAACCCTGTCTCTACTAAAAATACAAAAAATTAGCCAGGCATGGTAGCGGGTGTCTGTAATCCCAGCTACTGAGGAGGCTGAGGTAGGAGAATCGCTTGAACCCAGGAGGTAGAGGTTGCAGTGAGCTGAGATCGCACCACTGCACTCCAGCCTGGGCAACAAGAGCAAAACTCCGTCTCAAAAAAGAAAACAAAACAAAACTTACCTATCGGCTGGGTGCCATGGCTAACACTTCTAATCCCAACACTTTGGGAGGCTGGGGCAGGTGGATTGTTCAGCCAAGGAGTTCAAGACCAGCCTGGCTAACATGGTGAAGCTGCATCTCTACCAAAAATACAAAAATGAGCCAGGCATGGTGGTGCACACCTGTAGTCTCAGCTACTCAGGAGGCTGAGGTGGGAGGATCACCTGAGCCTGGGAAGGTCGAGACTGCAGTGAGCTATGATTACTCCACTGCACTCCAGCCTGGGCAACAGAGTGAGACCCTGTCTCAGAAAAACTCCACAAAAACAAACAAACAAACAAACAAACAAACAGACCTACCTACTACCTCTGTGTATGGCTAATTAAAGTCCTTGTATTAAATTCTTTATATTGAATTTCCTGGGATGGGCTGTTGTTCTGACTGGACCTTAGCCAATGCATTCAATGCCATTGGTCATTGACTGGTATGGTTAGTGTCCCTCTGGGTGTCCTGATGGTGCTGTGGTTTGTGTCCTGTCGAACTGGGATCTGTGCTGCTGTCAACATCATGGTTCTGCCAGGGTCAGCATTGTGGTCAGCGTTGTGGTCACTCCTGGTCATTCTTGGTTGTGTTGTGGTCAGTGTGGTGATTAGTACTACAGTCAGTTTCCTGGTGACACTGTGCTCTGTCCTAGTGCTATGGTCCTTGACCTGAGCTCGCTTTGGATAGTGACCTGGCCGAGCTATGGTCAAAATTATGATTGAGTCATACTGCGGTCAAAGTCACACTCGGCATCCTGGTTGCACTGATACCAGTTTCAAGGTCAGCACTGGGGTTAATGTTAAGAAGAGTGCAGTGAGCCGGGCCCAGTGGCTCATGCCTGTAATCCCAGAACTTTGGGAGGCCGAGGTGGGCGAATCACCAGGTCAGGAGATCGAGACCATCCTAGCTAACACGGTGAAACCCCATCTCTATTAAAAGTACAAAAAATTAGCCGGGCGTGGTGGGGGCGCCTGTAGTCCCAGCTACTCAGGAGGCTGAGGCAGGAAAATGGCGTGAACCCTGGAGGCGAAGCTTGCAGTGAGCCAAGATCGTGCCACTGCACTCCAGCCTGGGCGACAGAGCGAGACGCTGTCAAACAAACAAACAAACAAAAACCATGCAGTATCTATGGTGTAGTGGTCAGAATGGTGGGCCATCATTGAAGAGACATCAGGATCCGCTTCTCAAGGATCTATTGTGGCAAAATGGATGAACTGGGGACTCAGGGTCTGGCACTGGGCACAGGTCATTCTCCACGACACGTAGGAAGCAGGGAGGCAGGGCGTTGGATCTTGCCATCTGACCATTGGGTTTTTCTAATTGGCACTTGGACAGTCATGGGTTCCTGTCACCCTCTCATGTTTCCAGCCAGAGAGGGACACAGCCCACATCTGTTTCCTCACACCCTGCACCACCCCCTTCATAGAGAAAATGATCATGAAGTGAATGCCTGTCAACACATGCCTTTGCTCTTGCTAATCCCTAAGTATATTATTTAGAGGTACTTTGGTAGAAATTAGCAGAAACTGAACTTGAACTGGATTAAGAAAAAAAAATCTATTGGCTCATATAACTTAAACAAAAATGAGGGTAGTGGAATTCAGGCATGGCTGGATCCAGGGGTTCTGTTATCTCATCAGGATTCGGTCTCCATTCCTCATCTCTCATTTCTCATTCCATGCTGTCTTCTGGGAAGGATTCACTGTTAGCCAAGAGATGACAAAGATGGTTTCCAGAAGCTTCTTTCTTCCAAGCTCAGCAGCATCAGCAAAAAGAGAGCTTGCAAAATAATATCTCTTATTATGCATCCCAAGTTGTGTGCCCATCCTGAACCAATTATGTGTTCAGAGGAATTCGTTATTTGGCTTGGCTTGGTCTGGCTCATAGATCACTCCCACGGAGCCAGAGAGTGCAGTTAGCCTTATTCAACCTACATTGGATAGGAAATGGGAGGTAGAGGGGGATATAGAATGTTGACCACTAAAAGAGAGAAAGGATACTGTACAAGCAAAACAAAATATATGGTGGGGGGGGGTTCTTGGCACCATTTCAACCCTCTAGTATACATTCCTTATTATAGAACCTGCAAAGCGAAAATATTTCCAGACTCCCTTGCAGCTAAATTTCTGTATGCCAATTAGGTTTCATCCATTAGAAGCATGAGAAGTGGGTGGTGGAAGAAGGTAGAATTAATCTTTCTGTTATGCTGGTAGAGGCAGCTGCTAAGCACAATTGGAAGACACTGGATTTTCCTGCAGGAATGTTCCTATTTCCAACTGTCAGAACCACCCGTTTTTGTTAAGAATCCATTACAGTAACAACGATGACTGCCTACATATCTCTAAATTGCAACTTTGCTGGTGTTTTCACTGTTTTGTTGTTCCTGTTGCCATTGTTGTTGTTGTTGTTGTTTTTGAGATAGAGTCTCACTGTGTTACCAAGGCTGGAGTGAAGTGATGGGATCTTGGCTCACTGCAACCTCCACCTCCCAGACTCAAGCAATCCTTCCACCTCCATTCATCCCAGTAAGTGGGACTATAGTTGCATACCACCACACCTTGCCAAGTTTCTGTATTTTCTGTAGAGATGGAGTCTCTCCATTTGCCTAGGCTTGTCTCAAACTCCTGGGCTCAAGGGATCCACCCACATTGGCCTCCCAAAGTGCTAGGATTACAGGTGTGAGTCACCGCACCCAGCCATGTTGTTCCTTTTTATGGCTCAATAATATTCCATTGTGTGGCTATCCCACATTTTGTTCATTAATTATGGTGATGTAGTCTTAAAGTCAAAAATCCCCACCTTCCTGCTAATAATAGAGGTGGAAGCTCCTGCACGGGTGAGTTGGGAGGTGACGGTTTTTTTTTTTTTTTTTTTTTTTTTTTTAAGATGTAGCGTCGCTCTGTTGCCAAGGCTGGAGTGCGAGTGCAGTGGTACAATCTCTGCTCAACGCAACCTCAACCTCCTGGATTCAAGCAATTCTGCTTCAGCCTCCAGAGTAACTGGGATTACAGGTGCATGCCATCACGCCCAGCTAGTTTTTTGTATTTTTAGTAGAGACGGGGTTTCACTATGTTGGCCAGGCTGGTCTTGAACTCCTGACCTCAAGTCATCTGCCTGCCTTGGCCTCCCAAAGGGATAGGATTACAGGGGTGAGCCATTGCACCTGGCCGGGAGGTGGTGTTTTGTAGCAAGTCGTTCTATCGGCTTTCCCTCAATCACTATTCTCCAGCCTTAGTTCTGTAAGCACCAAGTTCCCTGGTTTCAGTTCTCATTTCCTACAACTAAATGTGATTGATATGTGCTTGGAAGGTTCATTCCCTTTATCTTCCTGAAGAGAACCTCATAATTCACAAAGCCCTAATACTTCAAGCTATTCATGACCTACCTACTCAGTACTCCCTCCTGGACTATGCTGGAAACATCTCTTTAACAGGACCTTCCTGAGTCACTGAGCCCCAGTGAAGCACTCAACACTGGGATACATCCTCTGCATACACTAATTCCTTGAGTTCTTACAACAACCCTATAGGGTAGGCACTATCATCCCCCATTTAAAAATGCAGGGCAGGTGCAGCGGCTCATACCTGTAATCCCAGCACTTTGGGAGGCGGAGGAGTGCAGATCACTTGAGTCCAGGAGTTTGAGACTAGCCTGGCAACATGGCAAAACCCCATCTCTACAACAAATACAAAAAGTAGCCAGGCATGGTGGCTTGTGCCTGTAGTACCAGCTACCTGGGAGGCTGAGGGGGGAAGATTGTTTGAGCCCAGGAGATTGAGGCTGCAGTGAGCTGCGATTACACCACTGCACTCCAGCCTGGGTGACAGAGCAAGACCCTGTCTCTAGTAAATAAACAAATGAAAAGTTTGAGGCTCAGAGAAGTTAAGTAATTTGCCTGAGGTCACTCAGCTATAAAGGGCAGACACAGGATTCAGACTCAGTTCCATCTGACTCAAAGCCAACCTACTGGCTGGGTGCAGTGGCTTGCACCTGTATTCTCAGCACTTTAGGAGGCCAAGGTGGGAGGATTGCTTGAGCCCAGGAGTTCTAGGCTACAGTGACCTGTGATGGTGCCACGGTACTCCAGCCTGGGTGATAGAGTAAGACCTTGTCTCTTTTCTTTTTTTCAAAAGAAGAAAAAAAGGAAGGGCCGGGCGTGGTGGCTCAAGCCTGTAATCCCAGCACTTTGGGAGGCCGAGACGGGCGGATCACGAGGTCAGGAGATCGAGACCATCCTGGCTGACACGGTGAAACCCCGTCTCTACTAAAAAATACAAAAAAAAAACCTAGCCGGGCGAGGTGGCGGGCGCCTGTAGTCCCAGCTACTCAGGAGGCTGAGGCAGGAGAATGGCGTGAACCCGGGAGGCAGAGCTTGCAGTGAGCCGAGATCTGGCCACTGCACTCCAGCCTGGGCGGCAGAGCGAGACTCCGTCTCAAAAAAAAAAAAAAAAGGAAAAAAAGGAAGTAGTTGGGGTCTCACCCAGGTAATTATTTTAATTAACGACAGCCCATCTCTACTAAAAATAAAAAGTTATATGAGCATACCTGTAGTCTCACCTACTTTGAAGGCTGAAGCAGGAGGATTGCTCGAGCCAGAGAGGTTGAGGCTGTAATGAGCTGATTACACCACTGTACTCCAGCCTGGGCAACAGAGCAAGACCTTGTCTCAAAAACGAAAGAAAGAAAGAAAGGGGCCGGGCACTGTGGTTCACAACTGTAATCCCAGCACTTTGGGAGGCCGAGGTGGGTGGATTACGTGAGGTCAGAAGTTTGAGAGACTAGCCAGGCCAACATGGTGAAACCCCGTCTCTACTAAAAATACAAAAATTAGCCGGGCATAGTGGTGCACGCCTATAATCTCAGCTACTCGGGAGGCTGAGGCAGGAGAATTGCTTGAACCTGAGAGGTGGAGGGTGCAGTAAGCTGAGATCACTGCACTCCAGCCTGGGTGGCAGAACAAGATGAGAGAAAGAAAGAAAGAAAGAAAAAGAGAGAGAGAGGAAAGAAAGAAAGAGAGAGAGAGAGAGAAAGGAAGGAAGGAAGGAAGGAAGGAAGGAAGGAAGGAAGGAAGGAAAGAAAGAAAGAAAGAAAGAAAGAAAGAAAGAAAGAAAGAAAGAAAGAAAGAAAGAAAGAAAGAAAGAAAGAAAGAAAGAAAGAAAGAAAAGAAAGAAAGAGAAAAGAAAGAAGAGGCCGGGTGCGATGGCTCAAGCCTGTAATCCCAGCACTTTGGGAGGCCAAGGCGGGTGGATCATGAGGTCAGAAGATCGAGACCATCCTGGCAAACATGGTGAAACCCCATCTCTACTAAAAATACAAAAAACTAGCCGGGCGAGGTGGCGGGCGCCTGTAGTCCCAGCTACTCGGGAGGCTGAGGCAGGAGAATGGCGTAAACCCGGGAGGCGGAGCTTGCAGTGAGCTGAGATCCGGCCACTGCACTCCAGCCTGGGCGACAGAGAGAGACTCTGTCTCAAAAAAAAAAAAAAGAAAAAAGAAAGAAGAAAGAAGGAGAGAAAGAAAGAGGAAGGAATGAAGGGAGGGAGGGAAAGAAGGAAGGAAGGAAGGAAGGAAAGAAGGAAAGAAGGAAGGAAGGAGAGAGGAACGAAGGCAGGCAAGGAAGGAGAGAGAGAGAGAGAGAAAGAAAATACACACATACACACACAACTCCACAAAACCCACAATTCAGACACACAGCTCACACACAGGTCTCCAGCATAGACATGTTTATACATCCATTTACTCAATCACCCACAATACAATCACACAACACAGGCAGACAGTTCACATGCCAATACACTCTTGCACAGACACGCAAACAGAAGCACGGAATTTGTACAGAGCACGCTCACAGTGTCTGATCCATAACTCAGACATGGAGTCACGCCCACAAAGGCACAGTAGAGGCAGAGTTCACACACAAACAGACCCGTCAGGACCCACGACACAGCCCTCTGACACGCGGACGCCAGGCCAGGGCAGCGTGGGAATGAGGCTGCAAGGAGGGAGTGAGGTGGAGGGGATGACTCAGGAGGCCTCTCTGGGGGAGGAGGAGGAGGGAAGGAGGGAGGAGGGCAGGCATCCAGCGCATGTGGTTCCTATTAGGGGCCTGGGAATTGAGGCATGAGCTGGCGGGACAAGGAGACCCAGGAACGCTTCCCAGCCCTACCAAAGCAGGAAGGAGTAAGGCCCTGATCTGAGGCTCTGCGGCCGGAACTTGGCTCAGAACCGCAGCTGTTCCTAAAGCAGAGTGGTCTGCCCCAAGCCAGGCCCAGCGGGGGACTCATTTCAACCCCTGCGATAGTCCTGGAGAAGGTTTCTTTTTCTTTCTTTTTTTTTTTTCTGAGACAGAGTTTTGTTCTTGTTGCCCAGGCTGGAGTGCAGTGGTGCAATCTCAGCTCGCTGCAACCTCCTCCTCCAGGGTTCAAGCGATTCTCCTGCCTCTGCCTCCCGAGTAGCTGGGATTACAGGCTCCTGCCACCAGGCCTGGCTAATTTTTGTATTTTTAGTAGAGACAGGGTTTCACCATGTTGGTCAGGCTAGTCTCGAACTCCTGACCTCAGGTGATATGCCCGCCTTGGCCTCTCAAAATGCTAGGATTACAGGCATGAGCCACCCTGCCCGGCCTCCTGGCAAGGGTTTCTTTCTCTTTCTTTCTTTCTCTTTCTTTCTTTCTTTCTTTCTTTCTTTCTTTCTTTCTTTCTTTCTTTCTTTCTTTCTTTCTTTCTTTCTTCCTTCCTTCCTTCCTTCCTTTCTTTCTTCCTTTCCTTTCTTTCCTTCCTTCCTTCCTTCCTTCCTTCCTTCCTTCCTTCCTTCCTTCCTTCCTTCCTTCCTTCCTTCCTCTCTCCCTCCCTCCCTCTTTCTTTCCTTTTTCTTCCTTCCTTCCTACCTTTTCTTTTCTTTTCTTTTTTGAGATGGAGTCTTACTCTGTCGCCCAGGCTGGAGTGCAGTGGCGAAATCTCAGCACACTGCAACCTCTGCCTCCTGGGTTCAAGCGATTCTCCTGCCTCGGCCTCCTGAGTAGCTGGGATTACAGGCACGCACCACCACGCCTGGCTAATTTTTATATTTTTAATAGAGACAGGGTTTCTCCACGTTGGCCAGGCTAGTCTCAAACTCCTGACCTCAATTGATCTGCCCACCTCAGGCCTCCCAAAGTACTGGGATTACAGCCACCAAGCCCGGTCCCTTTCTTTCTTTTTCTGAGACGGGGTCTCACTCTGTCACCCAGGCTGGAGTGCAGTAGCACAATCACAGCTCATTGTAGCCTCAACCTCCCCAGGCTCAGGTGATCCTTCTACCTCAGCCTCCCAAGTGGCTGGTACTACAAGTGCGCACCAACACCATGCCCAGCTAATTTTTGTATTTTTTTTGTAGAGATGGGGTTTTACCATGTTGCCCAGGCTGGTCTGGTCTTGAACTCCTGGGCTCAAGTGATCAACTTGCCTTGGCCTCCCAAAGGGTTGGGATTACAGGTATGAGTCACCAGGCCGGGTCTTTTTTTTTTTTTGGTGGGGGGGGACAGAATCTTGCTCTGTCGCCCAGGCTGGAGTGCAGTGGTACGATCATGGCTTACTGCAGCCTCGACCTCCTGGCCTCAGGCAATCATCCTTGGAAGGATTTCACAGGGGAGGAAAGTGACATTCAGAAAGGTGAAGCAACTTGCCTGAGGTCACACAGCAAGGAGGCGGAGGAGCTAGGATTCAGGCCCATGTCTCTGTGCAGCCTCCTTTCCCATCTTGTAGTAGAGGCCTGGACCCCTCCATTTAAGCTGCAAGGAGAGATGAAGCACTGATGCCTGGCCCAGGCGGCACTGGATTTGCGGCTCTGAAAAAGCCAGCTGTGGCCAGGTATGGTGGCTCTTGCATGTGATCCCAGCATTTTGGGAGGCCAAGGCATATGGATCACTGGAGGCCAGGAGTGTTAAACGAGCCTGACCAACATGACGAAACCCTGTCTTTACTAAAAATACAAAAAAAGTTAGTCGAGCGTGGTGGTGTGTGCCTGTAGTCCCAGCTACTCGGGAGACTGGGGCAGGAGAATCACTTGAATCCAGGGACAGAGGTTGCAGTGAGCCGAGATCATGCCACTGCACTCCAGCCTGGGGAGCAGAGTGAGACTCTGGGTTGAGTCCAGGAGTTCCAAACCAGCCTGGGCAACAGGGCAAGACTGCCTTTCTGTAAAATAATAATAATAATAATAATAACAATAATAATAATAAAACTAGCTGGGCATGGTGATTTGCGCCTTCTACTTGGGAGGATGAGGTGGGAGAATCACTTGAGCCCAGGAGTTGAAGGCTGCAGTGAGCTATGATGGCACCGCTGCACCCCAGCCTGGGCAACAGAGCAAGACCCTGTTTCGTAAAAAAACAAAGAGACGCCGGGCGCGGTGGCTCAAGCCTGTAATCCCAGCACTTTGGGAGGCTGAGATGGGTGGACCACGAGGTCAGGAGATCGAGACCATCCTGGCTAACACGGTGAAACCCCGTCTCTACTAAAAAATACAAAAAAAAAAAAAAAAAACACTAGCCAGGCGAGGTGGTGGGCGCCTGTAGTCCCAGCTACTTGGGAAGCTGAGGCAGGAGAATGGCGTAAACCCGGGAGGCGGAGCTTGCAGTGAGCCGAGATCTGGCCACTGCACTCCAGCCTGGGCGACAGAGCGAGACTCCGTCTCAAAAAAAAAAAAAAAGAGAGAAAGAGAGAGAGATACTTGTATCTACAATGAGAGGCAAAGCCTCCAGTTGAGCTAACAAAGCAAGTTGCAAAAGAACATGTTCAACATTGAACCAGCTAGAGATGATTTAAAAATCTGCCAAATCATGTGTGTCATCCATGGATACGGCAGTCCATACGCAGTACATTCGGAAAAGCATTCTGGGAACAGCCATTCCCACACTCAGAGGGGTGGGACAATGGGGAATGAGTGTTTCATGGGGACAGTAGTTCAGTCTGGGAAGATGAGCACGTTCTGGAGATGAGTGGTGGTGATGGTTGCACAATAATGCGAACATACTCAAGCCCCTGGACTATACACTTAAAAATAATTACAATGGAAAAATGTTATGTACATATGTGTGTGTATATTATATATGTGTGTGTATATATACACACATATATACACATATATAATACATATATACACATATATACATATATATATATATTTCTTTTAATGGAGTCTCCCTTTGTCACCAGGCTGGAGTGCAGTGGCACCATCTCAGCTCACTACAACCTCCACCTCCCGGGTTCAAGCAATTCTCCTGCCTCAGCCTCCCGAGTAGCTGGGACTACAGGTGCACACCACCATGTCCAGCTAATTTTTGTTTTTTTGGTAGAGACAGGGCTTTACCATGTTGGCCAGGATGGTCTCAATCTTTTGACCTCGTGATCTGCCCGCCTCGGCCTCCCAACGTGCTGGGCGTGAGCCACCGAGCCCGGCCCTATGTTATGTACATTTAACATACACATTTGGATACAGTTGGTAAGGGAAAGAAAGAGATGCAGTCGGATAAATGTATACAAGGGGCATCAGTTATGTGCAAAGCGTTATTTCTCAGGTGGGTGTGTGAATAGGTGAGAGTTCATGATAAGAATTCTCTCTATTATTTTCTATTTATGTATTAATTAATTATTTTTTTGAGACGGAGTCTCACTCTGTCACCCAGGGTGGAGTGCAGTGGCACGATCTCAGCTCACTGAGGCCTCCACCTCCCAGGTTCAAGCGATTCTCCTGCCTCAGCCTCCTGAGTAGCTAGGATTGCAGGTGCACACCGCCATGCGCAACTAATTTTTGTATTTTTAGTAGAGACGGGTTTTCACCATGTTGGCCAGGCTGGTCTCAAACTCCTGACCTCAGATGATCTGGCCTCCTTGACTTCCCAAAGTGCTGGGATTACAGGCATGAGCCACCGTGCCTGGCCAGTTATTGTAAATAGTTCTGCTATGCACTTGGGAATTACAAATATGTCTTTGACAGGGTCTCATTCTATCATCCAGGCTGGAGTGCAGTGGCACAGTCATGGCTCACTGCAGCCTCGCCCTCCTGGGCTCAAGCAATACTGTTGCCTCAGCCTCTCTAGTAGCTGGGACTACAGGCACACAACATTATGCCTGGCTAACGTTTTAAGTTGCTATAGAAACAGGGTCTCACTATGTTGCCAGGACTGATCTCGAACTCCGGGCCTCAAGCGATCCTCCCGCCTTGGCCTCCCAAAGCACTAGGATTACAGGCTTGAGCCACCGCCCCTGGACTCCCCTAGCTTTGCTTCACAGCACCGCCTATATATATATATATATAAAATTTATATAAACATTTATATATTATTTATTTTTATATAAATTTATATATATAATTTATATATATATATTTGCTTACTGCCTGTCAACCATCCTAAAGTGTTAACTCCAGCAGGGCAAAGATCTTTGTTTCATGGCTGTCTCCCCAGAGCCTATGCCATTGCACTCTAGTGCCTGGAGCATAGTAGGTGCTGAATAAATATTTGTTAAATGTTATGTGTGCTGGGATGGGACCTCTGATATGTCTACAAGCCAGTTTTTTGGGGGGTTTTTTGTTGTCATTTTTGAGATGGAGTCTCACTCCGTTGCCCAGGCTGGAGTGCAGTGGTGCAACCTCGGCTCGCTGCAACTTCCACCTCCTGGGTTCAAGCGATTCTCCTGCCTCAGCTTCCCGAGTAGCTGGGATTATAGGTGTGCGCACCACCATACCTCACTAATTTTTGTATTTTTAGTAGAGATGGGGTTTCAGCATGTCCACCAGGCTGGTCTCGAACTCCTGACCTCAGGTGATCTGCCGGCCTCAGCTCCCCAAAGTGCTGGGATTACAAGCGTGAGCCACCGCGCCTGGCCTACAAGCCAGTTTAACCAGGCTCTTTTTTTTTTTTTTTTTTTTTTTTTTGAGACGGAGTCTTGCTCTGTCGCCCAGGCTGGAGTGCAGTGGCGCAATCTCGGCTCACTGCAAGCTCCGCCTCCCGGGTTCACGCCATTCTCCTGCCTCAGCCTCCCGAGTAGCTGGGACTACAGGAGCCCGCCACTGCGCCCGGCTAATTTTTTCTATTTTTAGTAGAGACGGGGTTTCACCATGGTCTCGATCTCCTGACCTTGTGATCCGTCCGCCTCGGCCTCCCAAACTGCTGGGATTACAGGCGTGAGCCACCGCGCCCGGCCTAACCAGGCTCTTGTATGTAGCTTCATGTGTCAATGGCATGTCTTCATGTGAGGCTGCAGTTTTCCAGGTCTAACATGTGCCAGCCAGGCCTCATGATGCAGTAGTTTTGTGTATGACAACGACAGTCTCTCTCTCCAGGTGTGGCTTGTCTCTGCAAATGGATTTCTGAACACCAGTGTGTGTGTGAAGGGGACTCTGGGTGTGTGTTGTAAACGAATAAGTAACAGAGGCAGATCTCAAGCAATTTAGAGGTTGATTTCGCCAAGGTTAAGGACACGCCTGGGAAAAAGAAACACAAGTTACAGTAGGATCTGCGGCCTGTGCTTTGTCCGAAGAGAGTTTTGAGGACTTCACTATTTAAAGGGGACTGGATGCAGTGGTTCATGCCTGCAATCCCAGTGCTTTGGGAGGCGGAGGTGGAAGGATCACTTGAGCCTGGGAGTTCAAGGCTGTAGTGAGCTCTGATGGCACCATTGCACTTCAGCCTGGGCAACACAGCGAGACCCTATCTCCAAAAAGACATTTTTTTAAGAAAAAAAATTAGGGTGGGCACAATGGCTCACACCTGTAATCCCAGCACTTTGGGAGGTCAAGGCAGGCAGATCACTTGAGGCCAGGAATTCAAGACCAGCCTGGCCAACATGGTGAAACCCCATCTCTACTAAAAATACAAAAAATTAGCCGGTCGTGGCAGCATGTGCCGGTAATCCCAGCTACTTGAGAGGCTCAGGTATGAGAATCGCTTGAACTCGGGAGGCGGAGGTTGCAGCGAACTGAGATCACATCATTGCACTCCAGCCTGGGTGACAGAGCGAGAGTCCATCTCAAAGGAAAGAAAAAAATGAAAACAATTTTAAGGGGAAAAAGCAAAAAGGAGGAAGGAGGAAGGGAAAAACAGCAGGGGCGAGAGTAGGCGATGAGGCAAGTGTTTTCATTCTCGTGAGGCTTTGATTACCGCTTAGTGAATCTGCCTTTTACATATGAAAAGAGGGGGGTAGAGGAAACGTTGATTATGCAATCAGCTCCAGCTCAGTACATCTACATTTTACGTAAGACAAAGTAAGCAAGTGAAATTACAGCTATCTGCTTGGGAACAAAAGGAAAGCAGTTTTCGCCTGACTCAGTTCCCAAGCTTCACTTTTCCCTTTTGCCACGGTTGAGTTTGCAGCCCCAAGATGAAATTTTCCTTTCACAGCTGGGTGTGTGTGACGGTGTGTGTGTGCCCTGCTATTGGTGCCAGTGTGTCTGAACCTGGCTGAGGATGTGTGTGTATGGGGGTTTGGTACATGACCTGCAGCTGTGGCAGGGGTGACAAGAGAGAAGTCTAACTTTGAGAGTCCTTGGTTCTGATATGTAATTGTGTGTGAGTGTCCCCATCAAAGTTGTGGCCAGGCATGGTGGCTCATGCCTATAATACCAGCACTTTGAGAGGTCAAGGTGGGCGGATTGTCTGAGGTCAGGAGTTTGAGACTAGCCTGGCCAACATTGCAAAACCCCGTCTCTAATAGAAATACAAAAAAAAAAAAAAAAAAAAGCCAGGTGTGGTGGCACACACCTGTAGTCCCTGCTACTCAGGAGGCTGACTCAGGGGAATTGCTTGAACCCGGGAGGCAGAGGTTGCAGTGAGCCAACATTGTGCCACTGCACTCCAGCCTGGGCAACACAGCGAGACTTCATCTCAAACAAAACAAAAAAGCTATGAGTATGCATGTGTAAAATTCCCTGCTAGGCCCAGCCCCCTGGCTCACACTTGAGCACTTTGAGAGGCTGAGGCAGGAAAATTGCTTGAGCTCAGGAGTTCCAGACCAGCCTGGGCAACATAGTGAGCCTTTGTCTCTATAAAAGATCTAAAAATTAGGTAGGTGTGGTGGCATGAGCCTGTGGTCCCAGCTGCTCAGGAGGCTGAGATATGAGGATCTCTTGAGCCTGGGATGTTGAGGCTCTACTCCAGCCTGGGCAACAGAATGAGACCCTGTCTCAAAAACAACAACAACAGCAACAACAACAACAACGAAAGAATTAGCCGGGCATGGTAGTGCGCACCTGTAGTCCCAGCTATTAGGGAGGCTGAGGCAGGAGGATTGCTTAAAGCCAGGAATTTGAGGCTGCAGTAAGCTATGATCTAGCCACTGAACTTCAGCTTGGGTGACAGAACAGGACCCTGTCTCTAAAAAAAAAATTAAAAACAATTAGTTAGGAGTTGGGGGATGTACCTATGGTCCCAGCTACTCTGGAGGCTGAGACAGGAGGATCACTTGAGCAGGGGAGGTTGAAGCTGCAGTGAGCCATGATCGCACCACTGCGTTCCAGCTTGGTGACAGAGCAAGACCCCAACTCCTAAACAAATAAACTCCCCTACCATATCCGCCCTCTCCTCCACCCCCAAACCACAACCATCTCTGTATAAAGCCACAGACAGCCCCCACTCTGGCCACCCCACTCTGCCCCTAGCTGGAACACTGTGTGTCAGTAATTGCTCAGGGAGCACTAGCAGTGTGACTAATTATGGCTGCTAAATATGCAAATCAGCTGGGGGTTTTCCGGGCAGCCGCCGGGGTGCTGGCACTGATGCTGAATAAACACAAGGAGCTTAGCAAGGCCCAGAATTCCCTTCTCACACCTTTGTCAATTAACCTTTCATTTACAGGGTCGGGTTTCTCATTCATTAACGAGCTTTGGGCTCATTAAAGAGTCCTCATTAAACTCTATAAATTGTCCCTCCCTTCCAAAATGCCTGCACCAGAATGGAAATGGAGTTGCAAAACTGAGACAGGCCGACCTGCATTCAAATGCCTGGCTGTGTACTGTGGGCAGACACCTCCCCTCTCTGAACCTGTTTCCTTCCTGTAAAATGCAAACAAACAGACATGGGGCCGTGGGGGCAAGTCCCCATGGCTCATACTTATAATCTCAACACTTTGGGAGGCCAAGGTGGGAGGATTGCCTGAGGACAGGAGTTTGAGACAAGCCTGGGCAACAGAGCAAGACCCTTTCTCTACAAAAAAATTTGAAAATTAGCTGAGCATGGTGAAGCACACCTGTAGTCTCAGCTACTCAGGAGGCTGAGTCAAGAGGGTTGGTTGAGCCTAGGTGTTGGAGGCTGCAGTGAGCTATGATCATGCCACTGCACTCCAGCCTGGGCAACAGAGCAAGACCCTGTTTCAAAAAAATAAAATGCAGAGGTCAGGAGTTTGAGAACAGCCTGGCCAACACAGCAAAACTCCCATCTCTACTAAAGATACAAAAGTTAGCCGGGTGTGGTGTCACGTGCCTGTAGTCCCAGTTGCAGGAGAATTGCTTGAACCCGGGAGGCAAAGGCTGCAGTGAGCTGAAATCATGCCACTGCACTCCAGCCTGGGCAACAGAGCAAGACTCTGTCTCAAAAAATAAATAAAATAAAATAAAATAAAATAAAATAAAATAAAATAAAATAGGCCGAGCGCAGTGGCTCACACCTGTAATCCCAGCACTTTGGGAGGCTGAGGCGAGCGGATGACCTGAGGTCAGGAGTTCGAGATCAGCCTGACCAACATGATGAAACCCCTCTCTACTAAAAATACAAAAATTAGCTGGGCATGGTGGCACACACCCGTAATCCCAGCTACACAGAAGGCTGAGGCAGGAGAATCACTTGAACCCGGGAGGCGGAGAGTGCAGTGAGCCGAGATCGCGCCATTCCACTCCAGCCTGGGCAACAAGAGGGAAATTCCATCTCATAAAATAAAATAAAATAAATAAAATCATAGGCCAGGAGCGGTGGCTCACGCTTGTAATCCCAGCACTTTGGGAGGCTGAAGTGGAGGATCACAGGGCCAAGAGATCGAGACCATCCTGGCCAACATGGTGAAACCCCATCTCTACTAAAAATACAAAAAAATTAGCTGGGCATGATGGCACGTGCCTGTAGTCTCGGCTACTTGGGAGGCTGAAGCAGGAGAATCGCTTGAGCCCCAGAGGCGGAGGTTGCAGTGAACCGAGATTGCACCACTGTACTCAAGCCTGGGCAACAAGAGCGAAACTCTAGCTCAAAAAAAAAAAATAATAGTTGGCCGGGCGCAGTGGCTCACACCTGTAATCCCAGCACTTTAGGAGGCCAAGGCGGGTGGATCATCTGAGGTCAGGAATTCGAGACCAGCCTAACCAACATGGTGAAACCCCGTCTCTACTAAAAATACAATATTGGTCAGGTGTGGTGGTACATGCCTCTAATCCCAGCTACTTGGGAGGCTGAGGCAGGGGAATCGCTTGATCCCGGGAGACAGAGGTTGCAGTGAGCCGAGATTGCCCCATTGCACTCCAGACTGGGTGACAGAGCAAAACTCCATCTCAAAATAATAATAATAACAATAATAAATAAAATAAAATAATAATAATAATAGTAAATATATATTAAAAGGAATGGGAGATATTAAAGTGGACTGTGATAAAGAAAGAGAATACATAGGCCGGGTGCGGTGGCTCACACCTGTAATCCCAGCATTTTGGGAGGCCAAGGTGGGTGAATCACGAGGTCAGGAGATCGAGACCATCCTGGCTAATATGGTAAAATCCCATCTCTACTAAAAATACAAAAAATTAGCCAGGTGTGGTGGTGGGTGCCTGTAGTCCCAGCTACTTGGGAGGCTGAGGCAGGAGAACGGCGTGAACCCGGGAGGCGGAGCTTGAAGTGAGCCGAGATTGTGCCACTGCACTCCAGCCTGGGCAACAGAGTGAGACTCCGTCTCAAAAAGCAGAAAGAAAACAAAGAAAAGAAAAGAAAAGAAAAGAGAAAAGAAAAGACATGTAAAGTGCTGAGCCCAGGGATGTAGTTTTGAAAAACAGCAATGGCCAAAATTCCCTTAAGAGAGAGGACTTTGTTTAGCAAAATGTTTTTTTGCGTTTTTTTTTTTTTTTTTTTTTTTTTTTTAAAGAGATAGGATCTTGCTATGTTGCCCATGTGGACTTGAACTCCTGGGCTCAAACTCACTCCAGATCTCTCGCCTTAGGCTCCTAAATAGCTGGGGTTACAGGTGCATGTCACCATGCCCAGCTCTGTTTAGCAAAATCTGTTGATGGTCTTCATCACTCTCTAGTTCTAGACTTTGGATAAATTATTCCACCTTTCTGTGTTCCTCAGTTTCCTTATCTGCACCATGGAGATAATAGTAGTACATCCCTCAAAGTTTATTATGTGGAATAATTAAATTAATCGAGGTAAAACATTTGATGAACAGTGTCTGGCATATGGGTAATAAATGGCAACTATGATTATGTTAGTTGAGGCCGGGCATGGTGTCTCACGCCTGTAATCCCAGCACTTTGGGAAGCTGAGGCTGAATGATCCCTTGAGCCCAGGAGCTTGAGACCAGCCTGGGCAACACAGTGAGACTTTGTCTTTTTTTTTTTTTTTGAGACAGAGTCTTGCTCTGTCACCCAGGCTGGAGGGCAGCGGCTCAGTCTTGGCTCAATCTTGGCTCACTGCAACCTCTGCCTCCCCGGTTCAAGCGATTTTCATGGCTCAGCCTCCAGAGCAGCTGGGACTACAGGCACATGCCACCATGCCCAGCTAATTTTTGTATTTTTAGGTGGAGACAGGGTTTCACCATATTGGCCAGGCTGGTCTCAAACTCCTGACTTCGTGAACCACCCGCCTCGGCCTCCCAAACTGCTGGGATTACAGGTCTGAGCCACAGTGCCCAGCCGAGACCCTGTCTCTTAAAAAAAGTTTGAAAATTGGCCGGGTACGGTGGCTCATGCCTGTAATCCCAGGACTTTGGGAGGCCGAGACAAGTGGATCACGAGGTCAGGAGATCAAGACCATCCTGGACAACATGGTGAAACCCCATCTCTAGTAAAATACAAAAAAATTAGCCAGGCATGATGGAGCATGCCTGTAGTCCCAGCTACTAGGGAGACTGAGGCAGGGAAGTTGCTTGAACATGGGAGGCAGAGGTTGCAGTGAGCCGAGATGGCACCACTGCACTCCAGCCTGGCGACAGAGCAAGACTCCGTCTCAAAAAAAAAAAAAAAAAAAAAGTTTAAAAATTAGCTAGGCATGGTGGCACATGACTATAGTCCCAGCTATTTGAGAGGCTGAGGTGGGAGGACCAATTGAGGCCAGGAGTTGGAGACTGCAGTGACCCCAGATCACACCACTATACTCCAGCCTGGGCAACAGAGCAAGAAAAAAAATGCTCTAAAAAAACATGAATGAACGAATCACCAACCTCTGGGCACCAACAGTCTTCATGGAGTCAGGACTCTTAGCAACGTTGATTCAATGAATGAGGACCAGTATTCAGATGGCCTTAAGGGGCTGGTGGCAGGAGTAGTAGGGGGAGAGCCTTGGGTTTGAGGGAGAAAACTCACTCCAGTCTGAAGTTTCTACCCACCCAATCCCACCTGACCCAACTCAACTCACACCATTTCTCCATCACTCCTAACTAAACTCAATCCAACAGTGCCTATCAACTGATGAATGAATTAGCCAAAGGTGGGAGATGACTGAATATTACTTCGCAATAAAAAGGAATGAAATACTGATGCATGTACAAATAAACCTGGAAACCAGCCGGGCACTGTGGTTAATGTCTGCAATCCCAGCACTTTGGGAGGTCGAGGTGGGTGAATCACTTGAGGCCAGGAGTTCAAGACCAACCTGGCCAACATGGTGAAACCCCGTTTCTACTAAAAATACAAAAATTAGCCAGGGATGGTGGTGTGTGCCTGTAGTCCCAGCTACTTGGAAGGCTGAGACAGGAGAGCTGCTTGAACCCTGGAGGGGGAGGTTGCAGTAAGCCGAGATCATGCTACTACACTCCAGCCTGGGTGACAGAGCGAGACCCTGCCCCCAAAACAAAAATCTCCTGGAAACCATTTGGCTCAAAAGGCCAGACACAAAGGGCCATATATTGTGTGATTCCATTTATTTTTATTTATTCCTTTTGTTTTTGTTTTTTGGTTTTTATTTTAGAGAGAAGGTCTCACTCTGTTGCCCAGGCTGGAGTACTGTGGTGTGATCATAGCTCACTGCAGCCTCCAACTCCTGGCCTCCAGTGATTCTCCTGCCTCAGCCTCCTGAGTAGCTGGAACTACAGATGTGCACCACTGTACCTGGCTAGTGTTTTTATTTTTATTTTTGTAGAAATGGGGTCTTGCTATGTTGCCTGGGCTGGTCTGGAACTCCTGGCCTCAAGCAATCTTCCTGCCTTGGCCTCCCAGAATGCTGGGGTTGCAGGAGTGAGTCACCTCACCCAGCCTGATTCCATTCATATGAAATGGACATTTCAGTCCAGAATAGGCAAATCCTAAGAGACAGAAAGCAAATTCGCGGTTGCCTACAGCTGGGAGGTTGGAAAGACATGCGGAGTGACCACTAATGGGTATAGGATTTCTTTTAATTATACAGCTTAAATGGGTGAATTATATGGTATGTGAATTCTATCTCAATAAATCAGTTAAAAATATATCTCAAACCAACATCTAACTCCTAATTCAAATCATCCCGAACCAAGTTTTTTTTTTTTTTTTTTTTTGAGACGGAGTCTCGCTCTGTCGCCCAGGCTGGAGTGCAGTGGCATGATCTCGGCTCACTGCAAGCTCTGCCTCCCGGGTTCACGCCATTCTCCTGCCTCAGCCTTCCGAGTAGCTGGGACTACAGGCGCCTGCCACCACGCCCGGCTAATTTTTTGTAGTTTTTTAGTAGAGACGGGGTTTCACCGAGTTAGCCAGGATGGTCTTGATCTCCTGACCTCGTGATCCACCCACCTCGGCCTCCCAAAGTGCTGGAATTACAGGCGTGAGCCACCGCACCCGGCCTTTTTTTTTTTTTTTTTTTTTTTTGAGACAAGGTCTTGCTGTGGTATCACCCAGGCTGGAGCACAGTGGTGCAACCTCAGCTTACTGCAACCTCCGCCTCCTAGGCTCAAGTGATTCTCCCACTTCAGCCTCCTGAGTGGCTGAAACCACAGGCATGCTTCTCCACGCCCAGCTAATTAATTTTTTTTTTTTTTTTTTGTAAAGAGGCCAAACTTCTGGTTTAAGCTGTCTTGGGCCTCCCAGCCCAAGCTGACAATTTTCAACTTTTCCTCTAGGAGCCTAGGTGAATAAATAGGCCTCTAATCTCCAGTAAGTCTCATTAAAATTGGATTCCCAAAAGACACACCTAATTAATACAGGTGGTGACAGGTACCTCAGATGAGACAAGAGTCAGATCCCAAGAGTGATGTGGGCCACATCAGATGAAAGAGATCAAGAGCTGGGTGAGGTGGCTCATGCCTGTGATTTCAGCAGCTCAGGAGGCTGAGGTGGGAGGATCACTTAAGGCTAGTAGTTTGAGACCAGCCTCGACAACAAAGCAAGACAATATCTCTCTCTACACACACACACACACACACACACAAACACACACACACACACACAACAACCTAACTGGGTGTGGTGGTGCATGCCTGTGGTCCCAGGTACTCAGGAGGCTGAAGAAGGAGGATCAGTTGAGTCCCAGAGTTGGAGGCTGCAGTGAGCCATGATCACGCCATTGCACTCCAGACTGGGCAACAGAGTGAGACCCAGTCTATAAAAATGAACAAACAAGGGCCGGGCTTGGTGGTTCACATCTGTAATCCCAGCACTTTGGGAGGCCGAGGTGGGGGATCACCTGAGGTCAGGAGTTCAAAACCAGCCTGGCCAACAAGGTGAAATCCCATCTCTACTAAAATTACAAAAATTAGCTGGGCATGGTAATGCGCACGTGTAACCCCAGCTTCTAGGGAGGCTGAGGCAGGAGAATTGCTTGAACCTGGGAGGCGAAGGTTGCAGTGAGCCAAGCTTGCACCACTGCACCCCAGCCTGGGTGACACAGTGAGACTGCGTCTCAAGGATAAATAAATAAAACAAAAATAAAAACAAACAAAAAAATTAAAAAAAGAAGTACAGAGACGAAAACACAGTTCATCAGTTTATTCTCAGATTTGAGATGCAAATTATGCCCTATGGCCTGGCGGTGGGGGGGCCGGGCTTGGGTTGGAATCTCTCATCATATCCTAGCCTTCCCTAAGGAGGAAGCAGATGAAATCTACAACACGGGGGATTTTCCCTTTTAATACAGACCCAGGTATAAATAGGGCAGCACCATTAGGATCCTGATTCCCCCCCACCATCTTGGTCCCCGATTCACCTGGCATGGCAAGGTGAGTCTGGGGAGGTGGGGGGCAGGGGGAGGGGATTTGCAGAGCTGGACTGAGGCAGGACAAGAAACACACAGCTCAGTCAAGGGAAGTCCCACTTCCCTCTGTAGTCTGACTTTAGTCCTTTCACCGTGGAAGTAGAAAGGATCAAAGGGGGTGGGGGTCCCAGCCTGGGATCAGGAGACATCCAGTGCTTAACTCTGGGGAAGGGTAGCACCAAAAGGTGTGAAGGGCAGCGACAGAGGAGTGAGGAGGCAGGCGTTGGGGAATGGGGAGGCTTTTGTTCATCAGCTCTGAGTTAGAAGCTCATTGCATGGGGGTTCAAGAGGTGGGGAGGTGAGGTTTGGGTGGGGAGGGAGGGGAGAAAGAGCCAGACTGCAGTATGCCACCTGGAATGGGGTGGGAGGAGGCTGGACCCTTGGGCCAGGGAAGCCCAGCCCCCAGCGCCCTGGAAAGGAGAAGGAATGACTGACCGTGATGAGCGAAGTCACATCCCATTGGCTCCAGAGTCACAGGTAACGATAAATACGGTGGCTTCAAAGCCTCAGCACCAAAGGCACCCCATTCTGGGGCTCCCTCATGGTCCCTCCCACCCCGGACACTCTCAGCTGCTGAAGCAGACGGGGCCCAGTTCAAACCCAAACTTCTGGTTCGTCTGGCCAAAGTCAGTGGCCGCCACATCCCACAGGGGCAGAAATCCCGCTCGAGAAGAGCTGAATTCGAAAAGGGTCTTCGTCTGTCCTTTCCGGAGCTGTCCACAGAGAAGACAGAGATGGTGAGTTATGGGGAGGGTGGCTGAGGTCTTGCCTCCCCTCTCCAGCCAGCCACTGCCCCACCCTCTTACCCGGCAGCCATCCTGGGGGACGCTGACGGTGGCTGCTGTCGTCTGGTTGAAGGACAGCTCCTCTCCATTGGTGCCAAGGAAGCGGACGGAGCGGCTGTGGTCACCCGTGGCTTCGTCCAGCCAGGCAGCCGCATTCTGGCAGGAGTAGGTGAGGTTCTGACGAGCTGTGGCACTCAGCAGTTTCAGGAAGTTTAGCTGCACGACATTCACTGGGGACCCGTCGGCGTCCACATAGGAGAACTGGTGAGAGGAGGTCAAGGCAGAGGGTGAGGGGCTCCATGAGCCTCTTTCGGCAGAACCCACCCCCAGGGAATCTCCATCCACTGGCAGACAGACCACGCCTCCCATGTCGCCATCTCTGAGGAGGTCCCACCAGCCACCTGGAGATCCCTGGCAGAATCGCAAGAGTCACCTGAACATCCACTCTGTCCACCTCTCCATCCAGTAGGTCTCCATGCCCACCCCATATGACCTCCCAAATTTTGGTTGCTTCATCCACCAATCCAGGGTTTTAACACACTCAGCCCCACCCGGAAGTCACAACTCTACCTCCACTCTTGTGAGCCACTGGATCTACAGAGCTCACTGTCTCCTGAATACCCGATTTCTGCCCTGTCCAATACGGCAGCCACGTGTCTTGAAATGTGGCCGATTTGAAGGAGGGACTTTTTTTTACTTTATTTAATTTTTTTCCCTTTTTTGGTGAGTGGGGGTTGGGGCCTTGCTCTTTTGCCCAAGTTGGAGTGCATTGGCACAATTCTGGCTCATTCCAGCCTCCATCTCCAGAGCTCAAGTCATCCTCCCATCTCAGCCTCCCAAGTAGCTGGGACTACAGGTGCATACCACCATGCCTGGCTGGGACTTTTTTTTTTTTTTTAACTTCATTTAATTTTTTTTTTTACTTAAAAAAAATCATAACTAGTGACTGAGCTTCAATCCAGTTATCAGAAAGCTTATGTTTGGAACAACTTGAGTCTGAATCTACTTTTTGAACTGTTGTTCAATGGTTTTATGAAATCTAAATATAGATCAAATATTCCCAATAAAATTTAGCATTTAAACTGTGATGTACTATAAATGTAAAATCTCCATCAGATTTTGAAGAGCTAATATGAAAAAAAAACACAAAATATCTTAATAATGCTTTTTCTCTTTCTTTCTTTCTTTTTTTTTTTTTTTTTTGAGATGAAATCTCACTCTGTTGCCCAGGCTGGAGTGCAGTGGTACGGTTTTGGCTCACTGCAACCTCCACCTCCTGGGTTCAAGCGATTTTCCTGTCTCAGCCTCCCAAGTAGCTGGGATTACAGGCACGCCTGGCTAATTTATTGTATTTTTAGTAGAGATGGGGTTTTACCATATTGGCCAGGCTGGTCTGGAACTCCTGACCTCAGGTGATCCCCCTACCTTGGCCTCCCAAAGTGCTGGGATTACAGGCATGAGCCACTGTGCCCAGCTATGTGACTTTTTCTTCTTCAAATTCACCAGACCCTGTCTTGACTCTGAACCTTTGCATATGCCATTCCCTCTTCCTGGAACACTTGTCCTTGCCCTTCCTAGCTTGCTAACACAGTGCATTCTTTAGGCTTCAGATGAGCTGTGATTTCTACCAGGAAGCCTTCTGGTCTTTCCAACACTCCTCTGAATTTCCACCATGCCCTGTGCTTCCCCTGTCCTGGCACCATCATTCTCTATGGCAATTGACTGTCTGTTACATATCTGAGGCTGCCACCCCACCTCCAGCTTGTGATCCCTAGGAAGGTAGAGGCAAGTCTATCCTGTTCATCTCACCTCTCAGAATCCACCCCTCAAACCCACCTGCTGGTTCCTATCAATTTTCATGCCACTCCCCACCTTGGCCTCTGGTGACTCACCTTCTTCCCTCGACGGAATGTGCTATACCAGCCTCCAGGCTTTTCCTTGGACCAGGAGGCCAATTTCACCTGGAGGAGAAAAGGGAGGGTCACTGTAGCTGATGCCCTTGGTGCCACCTAGATCCCATCTGCATTTACCTCCTCACATTGTAGGCTGCCGTGACTATGTCAGGATGTTCTCTGGCTTCTGGGATGGTTGGGCTCTGCCAGTGCACAATGGGAGAAGGGGGTTCATGCCCCTGAGGCAGCCCTCACCCAATGACTGATGGGAGTTGGTGGATAAATACCCCAGCTCCCTCACCTCCAAGGGGGATAGCTCTCAGGTGCCTGTGCTACACAGTCTCCCAGGGCTCCCCAGTGGATTGAGCTCTGGATCCCCAATGGTACCATTTTATTTTAATTAATTAATTAATTAATTTTTGAGACAGGATCTCTCTGTGTCACCCAGGCTGAAGTGCAGTGACATAATCATAGTTCACTGCAGCCTCAAACTCCTGGGCTCAAGCAATCCTCCCACTGCAGTCTTCCAAGTAGCTAGAACTACAGACGTGCACCCCCATGCCCAGCTTTTTTTAAATGTTCAAGACAGGGTCTTGTTCTGTCACCGGCCTGGAGTGCAGTGGCGTGATCACTGGCTCACTGCAGCCTCGATTTCCAAAGTTCAAGCAAACCTCCAACCTCAGCCTCCTAAGTAGCAGTGAAACCCCATCTCTACTAAAAAAAAAAAAAAAAAAAAAAATACAGAACGAATTAGCTGGGCGTGGTGGTGCATGCCTGTAATCCCAGTTACTGGGGAGGCTGAGGCAGGATAATCGCTTGAACCTGAGAGGCAGAGGTTGCAGTGAGCTGAGATCACGCCACTGCATTCCAGCCTGGGAGACAGAGCCAGACTCTGTCACACACACACAAAAAAAACAAAACCGTTCACTGATATTTGTTTTTGCATCAGTATCTGAATTGCACAGCCACTCTATGAAGTAGATACTTTCTTTCTTTCTTTTCTTTTTTTTTTTTTCTAGACAGAGTCTCACTTTGTCGCCCAGGCTGGAGTGCAATGGTGCAGTCTCGGCTCACTGCAACCTCCGTCTCCCAGGTTCAAGTGATTCTTCTGGTTCACCCCCTGAGTAGCTGCCTGCCAGCACACTCAGCTAATTTTTGTATTTTTAGTAGAGACGAGGTTGGTCAGCCTGGTCTCAAACTCCTGACCTCAGGTGATCTGTCCCTCCTTGGTCTCCCAAAGTTCTGGGATTACAGGCATGAGCTACCATGCCCAGCCTACTGATTTCTTTTGGAATTTTCCTTGTCCGTCTTCCCATGGGAGGTATGAGTTCCATAAAAGCAGAGATAGTTTTCTTTTCTTTCTTCCTTTTTTTTTTTTTTTTTGCTCGTCGCCCAGGCTGGAGCACAGTGGCATAATCTCGACTCGCTGCAACCTCCACCTCTAGGGCTCAAAAGATCCTCCCACCTCAGCCTCCAGAGTACCTGGGACTACAGGCTCACACCACCATGCCTGGTCAATTTTTTAATTTTTGTAGAAACGGGGTTTTGCTATGTTGCTGAGGCTGATCTCGAACTCCTGACCTCAAGCGATCCTCGCGCCTCAGCCTCACAAAATGCTGAGATGATAGGCATGTGCCACCACGCTGGCCTGATATTTTTTCTTTTTGATCCTCTGCTGTAGTAGTCCCAGCTCTTGAGACAGGACTTGGCATACAGTAAGTGCCGGTTGAAGGAAGGATAATGTCCCAGACAAGGTGGGTGTGGGTGTGGGGAGCAGGGGACAGCCCTTCTGGGGGAGGGGAATGAGAGGTTTGGGGCACTCACGATCTCGAACTTCTTGTCGGGATAGAGGCAGGTCTCTCCTCCCGCCGTGAAGTTGCAAAAAACCCTGAACGAGTCCCGCGCGCAGCCCTGGTTGGGGTCAATCCAGTATTCCCCTGCCGCAGAACCAGGCAGGGTGGGTGAGTCCGGATGGGACCGACGGACCCCAACCCCCCCACATCCCCAACCTCCGCCCATCCAAGTGGCGGGGTGACCGGACCTCACCATCAGGCAGGTGCGGGTGGTTGCGGTGCAGCTCGTGGCACACGAGGCCGGGGCGCTCCGCAGTGCCAGGAGGACGCCGCAGCTGCTCCAGCTCCAAGCTCAGCGATGTGAGCGAAGCCAGCACCTCCTCCAGGCCGCCCTCCACGACTGGGAGTGGGACTGGGACGAAGCGCCGGCGCCTGCGCAGCCCGTGCAGCTCGGCAGGGGGACCCTGGGCGTGGGGGATGGGGACGGAAGAGAAGAGAGGGGAGATGGGGGAGGGAGAGACCGGGAGAAAGAGAGACAGGCAGAGATGAAGAGGCAGAGAGACACAAATGAGAAAGAGAAGGGAGATAAACAAGGGGCAGAGACAGAGAAAGGAGAGATAAGCAGACAGGGAGAGACACACAGGAAAGAGAGAGACGGATTCAGAGATGGGGAGAAGCCAAGTTGTAAGAGGACAGAAGAGAAAACGCAAGAAAAGCAGAGACAGAGGGACAGAGAGCGGGGAGAGAGACAAAAGATGAAATAGTGGCGCAAGTATCGAGACAGAGACAGATAAAAAAGATGGAGCAAGACAGGGAGGGAGAGATGGGGTCCGAGAGACAAGACCCAGGTCAGAGCCCCTTTCCCCAACCCCCACCTCCCAGGCCAGACCTTCCTTGGGGTTTTGTAGGGAACTACCCTCTTCACCTACATCCTCTGAACGCCTAGTGTGTGCCTGGCCCAGTGGTGGGCACGGAAGGACCCTCTGGGGACACCCAGACATAGTCCTTGCCCTCCCCCCAGGTTTTGGTGCCCAGCCCCCTCACCCTGTGGAACTCACCGGGGGGCCTGGTGGGCCTGCAGGTCCGGTGTCTCCACGGGGGCCCATGGACCCCTGTAGGGAGAAGTCACAGAATGAACTCTGTCTATGGAGACCCTTCCTACCAACACACACACACACACACACACACTCTCTCTCTCACACACACTCACACACATGCTCAAACACACACGCACATGCTCACACTCACACACATAAACACACACACACGGACTCACACACACTTCACACACACTCAAACACACACACACTCACACACACACTCAAACACACTCACTCACACACACATGTACTCACACACTCACACTCACACACACTCTCACACACTCACACACATGCTCAAACACACATGCACACGCTCACACTCACACATATTCAAACACACACTCACTCACACATGCACTCACACTTCACACACACACTCAAACACACACACACACTCGCATACACACACACCCACTCACACACACTCAAACACACACACTCACACACACATGCACTCACACACACTCACACACACACGCACTCACATGCACTCACACTCACACACACTCTCACACACACTCACACACTCACACACACATGCACTCACACACACACACACACACACACACACTCACACACACACTCTTCATGGGGAAGGGACATGAAGTTTTCAGCATTAAGCATCAGACACAAATTTTCTTTTCATGTTTTAATGTCTCTGAAATCAGCTTCTTAACATCTTTGGCAAGTCATAGTTTACTTGGCAGAACTGTTTTCTTTCCTAGCAGTTTGTAAAATAATGGTACATCTTATAATTGACGGCATTTTAGATCTGATGAAATACAACAGTAGGTGTTGAATAAATATTTGTCAAAGGCATGATTGCAGGAATAAATAAATGAATGAAGGCAGAGGCGTGGAGGGTTCTGGTAGAGTGGAGGGGATGGGGAGCTGGGATATGTAAGCCCACGGAAGTAGGGTGTACTCACCGGAGACCCCTTTGAGCCTTTCTGTCCCAGGGGGCCCTGGAGGGTACAGACAGGAAGAGCTGAGGTCCTGGCCTGGCCCGCCATAGTGACCTCATCCCACGAATGATTCCCTTCATACTCACCGCCACACCTGGGGGCCCAGGATGGCCCAGAGAGCCAATGGGACCAGGGGGACCCTAGGGAAAGGACATCAGGGTCAGTATTGGTGGGGTACACCTTACTGCCCTGACAGATCGCCAGACAAGCTTTCAGTCCCACCAAAGGAAGACCCCAAACCCTAGACAAGTCTCCAGTTCCCCCACAGAGAGACCCCAAACCCCAGACACAGCCTCCAACTTGCCAGTTCTGAGATACAGCTCCCTATTTTCCCTAGACACACCCTCATTAATCCAGACCCATGTTTCCTAGACTCCACACCCACAGTCTCTCAACCCATCCCCTCCTTCAAACATATTCTTCCCACTGAGGTCAGGACACTCACAGGATCTCCCTTGGGACCAGGGGGTCCCTGCACGCCTGGCAACCCCTGATCTCCTTTCTCACCGGCTTCCCCCGGGGGGCCAATGAGACCGATCAATCCAATGTGGCCCTGGAGGACAGAAGAGGCATAGACAGGGGAGGACGTGGGACTATTCAGGGAGGTTTTTCTCCTGGAGCCTTAGGGTGATGAGTTTGGGAGCAGAAGGGAGAGAGGGAAGGAGGGGAGGAGATGGGGAAGAGAATAATGGAATGATGTCCTTACCTTTTCCCCCTTGGGGCCAGCGTCTCCCTTCAGCCCTGGGAGGCCAGAGGGCCCCTGGGAGAAGAGCAAGGGTCAGTCAGGGATTCTCAACTGTGAACTCTCCAGGTCTGTGTGGGTGGTTGGGGGATGGTCAAATGGGAAATTATGCAGATTTCAAATAGGAATTACCAGGGATGGGGGTCAAGGGATGGTTAGCGTAGGCCACCAAGGTGGAATGATGAGAGCTAATGAGGGGTTGATTGGAGGATGGACAATGTGAGTGGTCAGTGGCCAAGGTCAGCCTGGGGGGTCTATCATCAAGATGGAGGGTCAGTGTGGTCAGTGTAGACCATCGAAGTGGAGTGTTAGAGCAGAGGGCTAGTAGAGGTGGGCAGTGTAGGCCATCAAGGTGGAAGATTAAGGCAGAGGGTTATAGAAATGGGCAGTGTAGACCATCAAGGTGGAAGGTCAGAGCAGATGGTCAGTAGCGACGGGCAGTATGGACACTCAGATGGATGGTCAGTGAGGGTCATCCTGCACCAATGCTCACTAGGTGGTCACTAGGTGCCCCGAGTGGTCCTCAGAGCCAGGACCTCAGGGATGAACAAGTCTCTTACCAGGGGGCCAGGAGGGCCCATCTGTCCAGGGGCTCCCAGGAGGCCTGGTTCACCCTGAGGATGGAACAGAACATGGGGTGGGCTGCACCCTGTCAGAACCCAGTGTGGACCCCCCACCATGCACCAGGGGCAGCCACTCCAAACAGTGATGGGATCACAAGCTGGGAGCAGGCAGAAAGGGGCTGGACCCACCCTGTCCCACCCCTGTCCCACTCTACTCACCACAGGGCCGGGGATCCCTCGAAGACCCTCAGGCCCCACACGTCCAGGGGGCCCTCGAGCCCCCATGGGACCCGTCCTCCCTGGGGGCCCGTCAGGACCTGGTTCCCCCTGAAATGGACACAGGCAAGGGAGTGGGCCAGAGTCAGAGGGTTCCTGCCTCCTGACCTCCTGCCAAGAAGCATCTGGGATCTGGAGGGAGTGGGTCCTGGGGTGGTCACAGGTCCACCCTCTCCTGATGGCCCCACTGTTGGCCTAGAGCAGTGCAGGGACCCTTCCCCTTGTCAGGGGACTCACCTTGGCACCTTTCTCCCCTTCTCTGCCTTCTCGACCCATGGGGCCTGAAGGACCCTGGGAAAGAAAGACAATGAGCAGGGTCTAGGGGCTGACCCAGGGTCTGAGGGGTGAGTGGGGGGCTATGGGTGAGTGGGGTTTGTGAGTGTGTGGGGTCTGTGAGATGAGGGGGGCTGTGGGTGAGTGGGATCTGTAAGGTGAGTGGGGTCTGTGGGGTGAATGAGGTCTGGGTGACTGGGGTCTGTGGGTGAGTGGGGTCTGCGGGTGAGTGGGGTCTGTGAGTGTGTGCGGTCTGTGAGATGAGGGGGGCTGTGGGTGAGTGGGGTCTGTGGGTGAGTGGGGTCTGTGGGGTGAATGTGGTCTGGGTGAATGGGGTTTGTGGGTGAGTGGGATCTGTGGGGTGAGTGGGGGCTATGGGTGAGTGGGGGCTGTGGGGTGGGTGGGGGCTGTGGTGGGTGGGGGCTGTGGGTGAGTGGGGGCTGTGGGGTGAGTGGGGGCTGTGGGTGAGTGGGGGCTGTGGGGTGAGTGGGGGCTGTGGGGTGAGTGGGGGCTGTGGAGTGTGAGTGGAGTCTATGGGGTAAATTGGGGGCTGTGGGTGAGTTGGGGGCTGTAGGATGAGTGGGGTCTGTAAGGTGAGTGGGGACTGTAGGTAAGCTGAGGATCCAGGAGGTGGCTTATCACTCACCCTCTTGCCAGGGGGCCCGGGGGCACCGGGTTCCCCAGAAGCACCAGGCGGACCCTGGAGGAGACAAGGACACCAGTTGTGGTCTCGGCTAATGTTGTTTGAGCCTGACTGTTTTAGGATGCCTAGGACCAGAGGACAGCCTTCCCCAAGCATCACCCCAGCACCAGGCACTCCCACCTCCCACCTACTCCCTCAAGCTGCTCACATTCCTGGGGGTCCCCAGAGAGATGAAGCAGAAGCATCTGCAGGGACCTTGGGTACCCCACCAGCTCACTCCCCTGCCCCCCAATTCACTCACTCATTAGCTCCCCAACCCCCACTCTCACCACCACACCCTCTGTTTTCCCACTCACCGGTCCCCCAACATCACCAGGGTCTCCTTTCTCCCCTGGGGAACCATCTATGCCCTGCATAGGCGGAAGACAGAGTTGGGAGGGGTGATGAGGGTACGTGAGAAATGGGGTGGGCTGGGAGGCAAAAGAAGGTTATTGGTTCCACTGTCAGGGTCCAGGTCTGTGGGGGTGGGGAAATGGGGACAGAATGAGGAAATATGCCAGGATTGGGGAGGGGGTCACACTCACTGAAACTCCAGGGTCTCCTGGGGGCCCTAGATCTCCGGGGAGCCCTGTGGGGCCCTGGAACACAGAATGATTAATAATCACATCTCTGAATTGTGGAGCAATCATGCATTTATGGAACAGATCAACTGTATCCAGGAACAGTTTGGTTTCTGGGGACACATTAGTGAACAAAACATAAAATCCTGGCTTGGTAGAGCGAACATTCTCGTGTTTCATGGGTGCAGGCACTGAGCTAGGAATGCTGCACGCATGATCTCACTGCACACAGCCTCCCAGCTCGGATCTCACAGAGAAAACTGGCCATTCATTTGTCCATTCATTCATCCAACCATTCATCCATTCATCCATCCATCCATCCATCCATTCATCCATTCATCCATCCATCCATCCATTCATCCATCCATCCATCCATCCATCCATCCATCCATCCATCCATCCATTCATCCAGCCATTCACACACTCAGAGAAGGGACACTCCAAACAATGCAATTCAAGTTGAGGTCCCACAGATGCTAAAGCCCCTTCCTTACCTCCACCCACCCCAAACCCTACTGTGGTGGCAGAAGGGCCTCAACTTTCGCCTCAAGGCCAAATCCCACATCCACCCCAAATCTGACCCAATTCAACCTTAACCTTTACAACAACGTTAGAATGATCTGCTGTGAAACCAACTTTCATGCCATTCAATGATGTATAACCACTGTACGTTTTTGTTTCATTCACACATTTATTCACTAATTCACTCATCCATCCATCCATCCATTCATTCACTCATCTCTTCAGTCATTTTGTTCACCTATGGATCTATCCATTCATTCATACTCATCTCTTCAGTCATTTGTTCACTTGTGGATCTATCCATTCATTCTTGCATCCATTCACTCATTCACTTACTCGTTTGTCCATTTGGCCACTCATTCATTCATCCATTCATTCACATTCATGCATCTATTAATTTACTTATTCATCCATTAATTTACTCATTCATTCATTCATTCACTCATTTATTCGTACACATTTATTCATTCACATATACATATATTCACTGATTTATTCATTTTTCCATTAATTAATTCACTCATTCACCCATTCATTCACTCGTTCATCCATTCATTCACTCATTTATTCATCCATTTATTCACTCACATATTCATCCATCCACTGAATTATTCACTTGTCCTTTCATTAATTCACTCATTCATCCATTCATCCACTCATTCATTCATCCATCCATCCACCCATTAATTAATTCATCCATGTTCTGGGGGTTGCTCATGAGATCAGTAAATTAGAGGATGCAATCTCTGGCTAGAAGTTTGGGAGAGCTTCAGCCGGGCTTACTGGCTCACGCCTGTAATCCCAGCACTTTGGGAGGCCGAGGCAGGCAGATCACGAGGTCAGCAGATCGAGACTATCCTGGCCAACATGGTGAAAGCCCATCTCTACTAAAAATACAAAAATTAGCTAGGTGTGGTGGTGCGTGTCTGTAGTCCCAGCTACTCGGGAGGCTGAGGCAGAAGAGTCACTTGAACCCCTAAGGCAGAGGGTGCAGTGAGCCGAGATCATGCCACTGCACTCCAACCTGGTGACAGAGCAAGACTCCATCTCAAAAAATAAAAAAAAGTTTGGGAGGGCTTCAAGTACACTCAAGTGCCCCCTCCCATGTCTGCCCCCACTTCCCCCCAGGACTCACCACGTTCCCTTTGGCTCCATCCTCTCCAGGGGGACCTTTCTTGCCTGGGGGTCCAGCAGCTCCAGATGGGCCTGAGTCCCCTTTTTCACCAATGTCTCCCTTGGGCCCCTTTACAGAAAGAGGTCGGAGGTCAGAGTGGTCTGGACTCTCCAGGCATCAAGGATTGGCATACTTGGATTCAGGCATTGGGGTGGTCTGGGACTTTTCTGGGGTCAGGGTTCAGAGTAGCCTAGGTTGTCCAAGGGTCAAAGGTCAGAAGGAGATGGGACTTATGACAGTGAAAGATCTGGACGGTCTAGGTGCCCACTGGTCACGTGCAAGGTCGGCCTAGCCCATGTGCTGTTCTTGAGCAAATTAGAAGAGGGGCTCCCTCTGGGCAACTCATCCTCAAGTCAGGACTCATGACTCAGATTTGAGCCCTCACCTATCTCCTGGGCCATGCAGTCTTGTGCAGTGTGCAACCTGCAGAACTGTATATAGCAGCCCTATCTGAGACCTTCCAGGTGTCCTTCCTCAAGGTAGTCAGGGATGGTCATAGGACAGGGGTGAATGGATGACCTTGGACTGCCCAGAGGTCAAAGTGGCCCAAGATGCCCAGGGGTCAGGGGTTCCCTGAGTTGGGTGCAGGGACCACATCACACAGTCACTCACCGGGATGCCTGGGGCTCCTGGAGGCCCTGGGTCTCCAGCCTCCCCTGGCTCACCCTGCAGGAGGCAAAGTGAGAGTGGGGAAAGGTCCCATCCTAGCAGACAGGGAGGGGCTCCCCAGAATGTCCCTGCCCAATAGAACTAGATTCATCTCTTCCCTCCGTGCAGCCCCTGCCTTCCCTCACTCACCTTCTCACCTACAGCGCCTGGCTGACCAACTCCTCCAGGCAGTCCTGGAGTGCCCTGGAGAGACAGCAAGGGGTAGGAGTGGGACAGTGGAATCCCAACATCCTCTTCTTAGGAAATGGGTGTCCCCGTTTCTGAGCCATCCTGGCCCCCCAAGAGTTCTCACCTCTGATCCACTGGGACCTTGGGGACCCCGAGGACCTGGAGCTCCATGGGGACCCTGTGGAAGGTCAGTATTAGTATCCAGTGACCACAGCTCCCCCCCAAAAGGCCACAGTGACCACAGATACCACTCTCGATGCTTGTGACCCTCAGGGCCCTTAAAATGACAATGTCCCTCAAATGAATCTAATGCCTGCCCCCACCCTATAACCCCACCATCCTCCCGCTCCCACCTTCCTCTGGGAGTGCATACCATGGACCCGACGTCTCCGACCTCCCCTTTCTCTCCGGGAGGGCCTGGCAGCCCCTGTGGAACAAAGAACCAAGATTGGGGCACCAGGTAGGCAGAATCAGAGGTGCCACCCCCAAATCCAGATACCCACCTGTAGTCCAGGAGGGCCTATCACCCCCACAAAGCCTCTGACTCCATCATCTCCTTTCTGCCCAAAGAGGCCTGGGGGTCCCCGGCGCCCCTGAGCCCCATCTGCTCCCTGGAAGAATACAAACAGGGGCACATTTAAGGTCTGGGTCAGGGATTAGGGTAGATTGAGTCTCAAGGGTCAAGACTGAGGTTAAGGGTTGGAGTCAGGATTCAGATTAAGTTTAGGGAGGGTCAAGGTTGAGTTGGAGTTGGGGTCCAGGTTAAGGAACAGGGCTTGGGAATGAAGTCAACGGTTGAGTCAAAGTGTTAAACAGTGAATCAGATTTGCCATCGAGGTTCAGGTCATGGGCAGGGTTCAAACGGGGTTCAGATGGAATTTAGGGTTGGGTTTGAGGTTGGAGCCAGGGTCATATTCAAAGTTTGAGTTCAGGTCTGGGGTCAGCATTGGAAGAGTAGGTCAGAGTTGGGGTTAAGGATAGGGCTGTATGTTCCTATTGTATGGTAATAAATAAACACAAAAGGACAGGTCTGGGTCAGGGCTTGGTTAAGAGATTGGAAGATAAGGCTTTTGTTTGGTTGGTCGTTTTTGTTTGTTTGTTTTTGTTTGTTTGCTTTGCTTTGCTTTGTTTTTTTTTTTTTTTTTTTTTTGAGACGGAGTCTCGCTCTGTCGCCCAGGCTGGAGTGCAGTGGCCGGATCTCAGCTCACTGCAAGCTCCGCCTCCCGGGTTTACGCCATTCTCCCGCCTCAGCCTCCGGAGTAGCTGGGACTACAGGCGCCCGCCACCTCGCCTGGCTAATTTTTTGTGTTTTTAGTAGAGACGGGGTTTCGCCGTGTTAGCCAGGATGGTCTCGATCTCCTGACCTTGTGATCCGCCCGCCTCGGCCTCCCAAAGTGCTGGGATTACAGGCTTGAGCCACCGCGCCCGGCCGCTTTGCTTTGTTTTGAGGAGTCTCACTCTGTCACCCAGGCTCGAGTGCAGTGGTGAGATATCTGCTCACTGCAACCTCTGCCTCCCTGGTTCAAGCGATTCTCCTGCTTCAGGCTCCCGAGTAGCTGGGATTACAATCGTGTGCCGCTGTGCCTGGCTTCTTTTTTTTTTTTTTCTCTCTCTCTCTCTCTCTTTTTTTTTTTTTTTTCTTTTTTGAGACGGAGTCTCCCTCTGTCACACAGGCTGGAGTGCAGTGGTGCGATCTTGGCTCACTGCAACCTCTGCCTCCGGGGTTCAAGCAATTCTCCTGGCACAGCCTCCCAAGTAGCTGGGATCACAGGGTCCCGCCACCATGCCTGGGTAAGTATTTTTGTATTTTTAGTAGAGATGGGGTTTCACCGTTTTGGCCAGGATGATCTTGAACTTCTGACCTCAGGTGATCCACCCGCCTTGGCCTCCCGAAGTACTGGGATTACAGGCATGAGTCACCGTGTCTGGCTGAAGATAAGGTTTGAATAGGACTGAGGTTAAGGTCATGAGCATAGTTGAGACTGGGGCTGAAATGGGGTTCAGAGCTGGGTTTAGGTCGGAATTTACTTCAATTTTAGGGCTGAGTATATATTGGACATCAATATAGAGGGGCAGATCAAGGTTGAGGATGAGGATTGAACCAGATCCTGGGGTTGAGTCCATATTGGGTGTTGGTATTGAGGGGAAGACATGGTTGCGCAGGGATTGAATCAAATTCTGAGGTTGAGTTTACATTGGGTGTTGTCACTGAGGGGAAGACATGGTTGGGTTAGGATTAGGCCAGATTCTGAGGTTGAGTTCACATTGGGTGTTGGCATTGAGAGGAAGACATTGTTGGGTTCGAACTGACTCCGATTCTGGGGTCAAGTTCATATTGGGTGCTGGTATTGAGGGGAAGACATGGCTGGGCAGGGATTGAATCAATTCTGAGGTTGGGTTTACATTGGGTGTTGTCACTGAGGAGAAGACATGGTTGAAGTTGGGATTGAGTCCAGTTCTGGGGCTGAGTTCATATTGAGTGTTGGCACTGAGGGGAAGACATGGTTGGGTTGGTATTAGGCCAGATTCTGGGGTTGAGTTCACATTGGGTGTTGGCATTGAGAGGAAGACATTGTTGGGTTGGAATTGACTCCGATTCTGGGGTCAAGTTCATATTGGGTGCTGGTATTGAGGGGAAGACATGGTTGGGTTGAGATTTACTCAGATTCTGGGGGTGAGTACATATTGGGTGTTGGCATTGAGGGGAAGACATGGTTGGAGTTGGGATTGAGCCAAATTCTGGGGGTGAGTTCATATTGGGTGTTGGTATTGAGGGAAAGACATGGTTGGGTTGGGACTGGGCCAGATTCTGGGGTTGAGTTCACATTGAGTGTTGACACTGAGGGGAAGACATGGTTGGGTTGAGATTGTGCCAAATTCTGGGGTTAAGTTCACATTGGGTGTCAGTATTGAGAAGACGATATAGTTGGGTTGGGGTTGACTCCGAATCTGGGGTTGGGTTAATATTGGGTGTTGGTATTGAGGGGAAGACATAGTTGGGTTGAGATTGAATAAGATTCTGAGGGTGAATTCATATTGAGTGTTGGTATTGAAGGGATGACATGGTTGGATTAGGATTGACTCCAATTCTTGGAGTGAGTTCACATCGGGTGTCGGTACTGAGGGAGGATCAGGGTTGGGTTTGAGGTTTGGATTGAGTCAGTGTACTTCCACTGTCATTTGCTCCCACTAGCCCTCCCATCAAGGATCCAGAGAAGGACTGCAAAGCTGGGGCCACTCACCGGGGGACCTGGGTGTCCTGCAGGACCCCGTATCCCTGGTTGTCCAGGTGGGCCCTGGGAGAACAGGAAACAGAATCAAAAAATTCCCTCAGGTTTAAGATTAGAGAGGGCACTGGAGCTATCAATCACTGCCTCCCAACCCACACCCTCTACCAGGCAGCAACAGCTACATCCCCCCAAATCCTGTCTTCTCAGCCACCAACTGACGAGATCAGACAAACATCTGTCCTAAGCCAAGCCCTGGCCATCAGGACATTTCCTCACAAGTTCCACCAAGACCCAGGGATGAAGCTGGCTCAATGATGCAAGACACTGGGGCTGACGTTCGGAGGGAAGTTGGGTATCAGATGCCTCAGTGCCTGCCACGCAGAGTCACGGGCAGAGGGAAGGACATGTCACTTAGAATGGAGAAGGAGGTTACCCGCACCCCAGTGCCTTTCCAGTTCTTTGGGAGCCCCAGCTATCCCTGTCCTCTCTGCATTTGGGTTCTGTGGACCCATTGCTCCAGGAAGCTCAAGTACCTTCTGTTGCATGTAGGTATCAAGATGGTACCCTGGACGGCAGAAAACTCCATGGCCTCTCCTACCCCGTGAAGAATGATCTCTACATCCCTGGCCTCCTCTCTCTTCTGCTACCCACCCCGCCCCGCCTCACTGGGGATCTCTACTCACCGCATCTCCTTTATCGCCTTTACTCCCCTTGTGTCCAGGGGCACCCACATCTCCCTGCAGAGGAAATGGGATGAAGACCCAGCTTCCGTTCACCTCCATCCTCCCCTGGACCCTTCCTCTCTGTGAGCCCCTCACCTTGTCCCCTTCCTCGCCAGAAGGCCCAGCAGCTCCAGGGGGTCCCAGAGGCCCCAGGGGCCCTGGGATCCCATCTTTGCCGGTGGGGCCAGGGGGGCCACGTTCTCCCTGTTGTTGGAAATGGAAAGGGGGATGTCAGGGCAAGAATGTCCTGCAGGAGCCATGTCCTGGGATGTGGCAGGGCCAGACCCTGAGGAGGCCCTAAGAATGGGATGGGCAAGTCACTTACCGGGGACCCCTTCTCGCCTGCAGGGCCAACGGGGCCTTGGCTGCCACTTTGGCCAGGAAGTCCAATGCCTCCTGCTGGGCCCACAGGACCCCGCTCACCAGGGGATCCCTGAAAACAGGGTGACGAATCAGGAATAATACCAGTAGTAGCTCTCCTTTATGGAGGATTTTTAAGCCACCAGGCACTGAGTTCTGTGGTTACCAGGATTATATCTAACCTGTTCCCTTCCTGCAGCGGCCAGAGGGTGCCTGTGAGCACTTGAGGGGCTGGGCACATTCCTCCCCTGCTCAAGAACCATGGCTCCCATCTCACTTAGAACAAAAGCCAAAGTCCTCCTGGCAGCGTGTATATATATATATATATATATATATATATATATATATATATATATATATTTGTAGAGACAGGGCCTGGCTATGTTGCCCAGGTTGGTCTCAAACTCCTGGGCTCAAGTGATCCTCCAGCCTCAGCCTCCCAAAGAGCTAGGATTACAGGCATGAGCCACCACACCTGGCCCAAGAAAAGGGGTTTTTATATGTTGGTGGCCAACACACAGGTAAGTATTTGTTGGATAAATGATCTCAATGAGGTTTGTGATCATACATGAGATGAGGCTTCTCATCATGGCTATTTTACAGACAAGGAAACTGAGGCTTGCCAAGGACTAAAACGGCCCAGCCAGTGAGCAACAGAACTGACCTTGGCTCACTGCAACCTCCACCTCCCAGGTTCAAGTGATTCTCCTGCCTCAGCCTCTAGAGTAGCTGGGATTACAGGCATTCACCGCCATGCCTGGCTAATTTTTGTATTTTTAGTAGAGACAAGGTTTCACCGTCTTGGCCAGGTTGATCTCGAACTCCTGGCCTCAAGTGATTTGCCTGCCTTGGCCTCCATCATGGGTTTTATTATGACAATGTCAAGCTTCCAAGACACCTTGAGTCCCCTCCACCCTGCCCCCACCCAGCACAAGCGGTTATACTTACACTGGCCCCCACAGGCCCTGGGGGGCCCTTATCACCCTTCAAGCCAGTAGGTCCCTGAAGTAGGAGATAATTCACAGTCAAGAGACCCCCAAGGGTGTCCCCAAGTCCTGTCTTCCTCTGTGGGGAGCTCACAGTCCCCACCTCTCTCCTGGGACTGGACACTGAGCTTTGAGGGATCTGCCTTCTCCAGTTCCCTCCAGCATTTCTTTGCTTTCATCATTTCCCACATCCCAAATGCCATTCCCCCATCCCTCCCCTGACCCCCCCATCCTTTCCTTCTCTAAGGGACATGCAGGAGGGTCTCCAAAGATACTCACCGGGTCCCCAGGGCCCCCCTTGGGGCCAGGAAAGCCCCTGAGTCCAGCTGGTCCTTCCTTCCCAAGGGGTCCTGGTGGTCCCAGTTCCCCCTGCAGGAGTGCAGAGGAGGGAAGTCAAGCTCCAGGGAGGGGATATCTCCGTCCAGTCTGTGACTCAGGGCCCCCTCCCCCATGAGACTGTTTCTGAGCCTTTGGTTGATCTTGGATGTTCAACCAAGGTCTCTAACGGACAGGGTCTCACCTTCGCCCCCTCTCTGCCTTCCAGGCCAGGAAGACCTTGTTCGCCAGGAGGTCCAGGGGGGCCTGGAGGCCCCCTTTCACCCAGAGGTCCCACTTCTCCTGTCTTTCCCTGGTGAGGAAGAAGGTTCCTCTTGAGTTGGGGTGGCCTAGGGGAGTCGCTTAGGAGTCCAGCTTTCCCCTAAGTATCCCCCAACTGGTACAAAACAAGGGAGGTTTATGGAGTCCATTCTGACCTGAGGGCCTAAGACACCAGCTGGTCCAGGAGGGCCTGTCTGACCTTGGAAACCCTAGAGAGAAAAATTAAATGGGGGTGGGGGGTGTTACAAGGGGGAAGGGATGGAGGACGGGGAGACAGGGAAGACCTGATAGAATCAGGAATCTGGCCACTGGTGCGGTGGCTCACGCCTGTAATCACAGCACTTTGGGAGGCAGAGACAGGTGGGTCACTCGAAGCCAAGAGTTTGAGAGCAGCCTGGCCAATATGATGAAGCCCCGTCTCTACTAAAAATACAAAAATTAGCCAGGCGTGGTGGCGCGCGCCTGTAGTCCCGCTCAGGAAGCTGAGGCAGGAGAATTGCTTGAACCCGGGAGACAAAGGTTGCAGTGAGCCAAGATCGCCCCCACTGCACTCTAGCTTGGGTGACAGAGTGAGACTGTGTCTCAAAAACAAAACAAAACACACACACACACACACACACACACACACATACACACACACAAAAGAAAAAAGGATCAGCAATCAAAGGTTGAGGGGTTACTCACCAATTCTCCTCTCTGTCCAGGGTGCCCTGGTCGCCCATCTTTACCTTGGTGACCCTGGGGATGAGGTGGGAAAGAGTTGGGGCACAGATACAGGGCCTCCTCCCTTCCCACATCCTCCACCCACCCAACCCCCAATGAGGGTGACCTCACTCACAGGGGGGCCCTTTGGCCCAGGGAATCCTGGGGGGCCTTGCAGACCAGGGAGGCCCTGAAATGGAACCGGAAGTCATTGTCTCATCCTTCCTGCCTCTCTGCCAACTCCCTGAGCCCCACATAATGACAATAGGATCCAGCACACATTGAGTGCTTACTGCATGCCAGGCATGGGCAGGGCATTCTCCGCACAGTCAGTCATTTTATTCACCACTGCGGCTGGGAGACTGAGGTTATTCCCATTTTACAGAGGAGAAAACTAAGGTACAGAGAGGTTAAGTGACTTGCCCAAGGGCACACAGTAGGTGAGTGGCAGAGAACTCATGGCTCTCTGACTTCAGAGGCTGTGCTCCTTTTTTTCTTTTCTTAAAGATGGAGTCTTGCTCTGTCACCCAAGCTGGAGTGCAGTGGTGTGATTAGCTCACTGCAGCTTCCAACACCTGGGCTCAAGCAATCCTCTCATCTCAGCCTCCATAGTAGGTGGGACTACAGGCGTGCACCACCACACCCAATTAAGCTGTGCTCTTACCACTGCATTATAATGTCTCTTCATCTCTTGGACTTGTCCTCCACTCAGAATCTCTCTCTCTCTCTGACACACATACACATGCACATTCACACACACACACACACACACTCTCACCTTTTCTCCAGGGATCCCGGGGGCCCCGTCCTGGCCCACATCGCCCTAGGACAGAGTGAATGAGACTCAGGCCCCAGAACAAACTCAACTGGGAAGAATTGGGAGGGACTGGCTGAGCCTGAGGCATGGGGGGCCTTGATTGCCCACCCATCCCATACCTTGGGGCCTGGTTGCCCTGTGGCACCCGGTTGCCCCCTCTCTCCACGGGACCCCTGAACAAAAAAAAAGGCAAAGATCAGATATGAGGGGTTGGGGGAGCCTGGGAGATGAGACCAAGTCTTTCAGGTCCCCTCCCCTTGTGACTCCCTCTCCAGGGACATTGATGTAACCCAAACCCTTTCCCTGCCCTCTGATGATATCTCCACCACCTTTCCTTCCCAGCCCTGTCCCCAGGTCCCAGCAGGGTAGGGGGCACTCTATTTTCTTACTGGTGGTCCCCGCTCTCCTTCCAGGCCTGGCTGCCCTGCCTTTCCCTGAAAATAAATTGTAAGAGAGAAAGCAGAAGAGAATTAGGGTGCAAAGGCATGATGCAAACACAAAAAGGCACCCAGTCACAGACCCAGAAAGCTGTCTGCCACACATTTATTCACAAGCCTTTCAGTCATACACATACACACAAATACAACTTGTACTCAAAACCACACAAAGATCCCAAACACACAATTATAACTATGATTGCATCTACAGAGTCCAAACGTGCAAGCATGTTTGCCCACAGATCCATATATTTATCACAGTTGTGCAGTATGCATACATGATTGCATGCAATCATGGCATGCGTTTGGCAATCCACAGCCTGAAGATGACACAGAACTCATCATGTAATACATCTCTTGCACATATGTATACACACTGTAAACATATGCAGGCCCGGATTCATCTGAGGACTTTGTCCTGATAAACACAGCAGTATACATACACTCATGAATGTAAATACAATGTTCATTAACACTGTTACAATACACATGTAGCAACACAAATACAATACATGCCTGTATACACATCACTCAGTGTGCACAGAAACACACACATGTGTATACACATGTCCTTTCACACATGTGTACAAGCTTCTCGCACACATTTATGCCCACCATCATGCAAAGTGCATGCAGATTCATGCCCTTGTTCACCCAGGCACAGGCCTGCAGGCTGCAGCATTCAAACTCTGTCTCATCTATATTGAAAGATACATGAGGCCAGGTGCAGTGGCTCACGCCTGTAACCCCAGCACTCTGGGAGGCTGAGGCGGGTGGATCACGAAGTCAGGAGATGGAGACCATCCTGGCTAACACGGTGAAACCCCGTCTATACTAAAAAATACAAAAAGTTAGCCGGGCATGGTGGCGGGCGCCTGTAGTCCCAGCTACTCGGGAGGCTGAGGCAGGGAATCATTTGAACCTGGGAGGCTGAGATCGCACCACTGCACACCAGCCTGGGCGATAGAGTGAGACTCCATCTCAAAAAAAAAAAAGAAAGAAAGAAAGAAAGAAAGCCATCCTGGCTAACACGGTGAAACCCCGTCTCTACTAAAAAAATACAAAAAACTAGCCGGGCGAGGTGGCGGGCGCCTGTAGTCCCAGCTACTCGGGAGGCTGAGGCAGGAGAATGGCGTGAACCCGGGAGGCAGAGCTTGCAGTGAGCTGAGATCCGGCCACTGCACTCCAGCCTGGGCGACAGAGCGAGACTCTGTCTCAACAAAAAAAAAAAAAAAAAAAAAAAAAAAAAGAAAGAAAGAAAGAAAGAAAGAAAGATACATGAAACACACATACACATACTTAAAGTCATATTCATGGTAATACCATGTGTAATCACCTACACGTGTCATGCATTGCATATAATAGCATGTGTGCACACAAGTGCTTCCAGGCATAGACACAGACACTCATGGTCCACCCATCATCAGACACAACCACACATGCTGTTCCCCTCAGACAAGTTCACCCCTCTCCTTTACCCCCAGTCATGACTCACCGACTTCCCTTTCTCTCCTATGGGTCCCAGGGGCCCGGGAAATCCAATGGATCCCTGAGTGGAGAGAATTAGAAAGAAGACATGAGGGTGAGGAGTGAGTGGTGGGTGGAACTGGCCCCTCATACCGTCCTTTGAGGCATTTCCAGGTCACTGATTCCAGAAGCTTCCTTAGTCTCTACAGCCCCAGCCTCCTATAAGGCAGCCCTCTTCTCTCCTCTCACTTCCTCTCCTCCCTTCTCGTTTCACTGCAGCAAAATTAACCTCCTCGATGTTCCTTGGGCACAGCAGTATATTCCTGCCTCAGGGCCTTTGCACTGGCTGCTCTCTTTGGCTGAAATTCTCGTCTCCTAGGTCTCCACAAAGTCAGCCACTCCTGACCATTTGGATCTCATTCAGATGTCACCTCCTTAGAATGCCTTTCCATCCTGGCTTCCACACTGCCCAAGTTACCCTCCGTCTGTCACATCGTGCCATTTTGTTTTCCGAAGAACAATTGCATTGAAATGACCCTTACTGACTTACTTATTCAATGCCCCACTGTAGCATAGCTCACTGGTCTTATACCCCACTGCCTAGCACACGGTGAGTGCTTTTTAATATTTGTTAACTGACTCCAGTCCATGCTGGAGGAACCATTCCTCCACCTGGGGGAAGACATCACAGGCTCTGATATCCTCTCCCACACCTCACTGTGCAGACTGAGTTCAGATCAGAAAAAACAGTTGCCCAAGTTACCCAGTCTGTGGTGGCATCCCGCCTCAAAGCCCATTTCGGGCTCCCTCTACTCTCCCTTCCCATCTGGGGTTTCCATGGTCCCTATACTCTTTTTTTGTTTGTTTTGTTTTTAAGAGACAAAGCCTCACTTTGTCACCCAGGCTGGAGTGCAGTGGTGCAATCATAGCTCACTGCAGCTTCAACCTTCTGGGCTCAAGTGATCCTCCTACCACAACCTCCTGAATAGCTGGGACTACAGATGCACGCCACCATGTCCAGCTAATTTTAAAAATAAATTTCTAGTAGATATGGGGTCTCACTATGTTGCCCAGGCTGGTCTTGAACTCATGGCCTCTAGCGATTCTCCTACTTCAGCCTCTGAAAGTGCTGAGAGTACAGGTGTGAGCCACCACACCTGGCCCCGACACTCTTTGAGGGTCCTGAACACTTGCACACAAGGACTTTCTAAAACCTTAGTCTATGCCAGGTACAGTGGCTTACACTTGTAATCCCAGCACTTTGGGAGGCCAAGGTAGGAGAATCACTTGAAGCTGTGAGTTTGAGATCAGCCTGGGCAACATAGTGAGACCCTGTCTCTGTAAAACATTAAAAAATTCGTCAGGTGATGTGCACCTGTGGTTCCCAGCTACTCAGGAGGTTGAGGGAGGAGGACTGCTTGAGTCCAAGAATTGGGGGCTGCAATGAGCTATGATTGCACTATTGCACTCCAGCCTGAATGACAAAGCGACACCCTGTCTGAAAGGAAAGCAAGAACGGAAGGAAGGAAGGAAGGAAGGAAGGAAGGAAGGAAGGAAGGAAGGAAGGAAGGAAGAAAGGAGAGGCCAGGTGCGGTGGCTCACGCCTGTAATCCCAGTACTTTGGGAGGCCAAGGTAGGCGGATCACGAAGTCAGGAGATTGAGACCATCCTGGCTAACCCCGTCTCTACTAAAAAATACAAAAAATTAGCCGGGCATGGTGGCGGGCGCCTGTAGTCCCAGGTACTTGGGAGGCTGAAGCAGGAGAATGGCATGAACCTGGGAGGCAGAGCTTGCAGTGAGCCAAGATTGCGCCACAGCACTCCAGCCTGGGTGACAGAGCGAGACTCCATGTAAAAAAAAAAAAAAGGCCGGGCGCGGTGGCTCAAGCCTGTAATCCCAGCACTTTGGGAGGCCGAGATGGGCGGATCACGAGGTCAGGAGATCGAGACCATGCTGGCTAACACGGTGAAACCCCGTCTCTACTAAAAATACAAAAAAATTAGCTGGGCGAGGTGGCGGGCGCCTGTAGTCCCAGCTACTTGGGAGGCTGAGGCAGGAGAATGGCGTGAACCCAGGAGGCGGAGCTTGCAGTGAGCTGAGATCCGGCCACTGCACTCCAGCCTGGGTGACAGAGCGAGACTCCGTCTCAAAAAAAAAAAAAAAAAAAAAAAAAAAGAAAAGAAAAGAAAGAAAGAAAGAAAGAGAGAAAGATAAAAGAAAGTAAAAGAAGAAAGAAAGAGAGACAGAGAGACTGAGAGAGAGAGAAAGAAAGAAAGAGAGAGAAAGAAAAGAAAGAGAAAAGAAAAGAAAAGGCCGGGCGCGGTGGCTCAAGCCTGTAATCCCAGCACTTTGGGAGGCCGAGACGGGCGGATCACGAGGTCAGGAGATTGAGACCATCCTGGCTAACACGGTGAAACCCCGTCTCTACTAAAAAATACAAAAAACTAGCCGGGCGAGGTGGCGGGCGCCTGTAGTCCCAGCTACTCGGGAGGCTGAGGCAGGAGAATGGCGTGAACCCGGGAGGCGGAGCTTGCAGTGAGCTGAGATCCGGCCACTGCACTCCAGCCTGAGTGACAGAGCCAGACTCCGTCTCAAAAAAAAAAAAAAAAAAGAAAAGAAAAGAAAAGAAAAAAGAAAAGGGAGGGCGATGCAGGGAGGGAGGGAAGGAAAGGAGGGAGGAAGAAAGAAAGGAAGAAAGGAAGGAAAATAAAGTTGTCTATTAAAACTAAGTTAAAAGTTTTTTTCCCAATCATTAAAAAGAAAAAAATAAAAAAATAAGTTAAAGGAAAAGGAGTCAATGTAAAGGGAAATCACTGAAAAAAAAAACTGTCAACTTCAACGTAGGCGAGATAACTATCAGCTCAACAGAGCAAAAATGTGAAACTCTAGGAGGATTCTGCCCTCAAATATCTTCCCAAATGTCTATTTTTTTTTCTTTTGAGACAGAGTCTCACTCTGTCGCCCAGGGTGGAGTAAGTGGCACCATCTCAGCTCAATGCATCCTCCGCTTCCCAGGCTCAAGCAATTCTCCCGCCTCAGCCTCCGGGTACCTGGGATTACAGGCACCCACCACTGCACCCAGCTGATTCTTGTATTTTTAGTAGAGATGGGGTTCTCCCATGTTGGCCACGCTGGTGGTGAACTCCTGACCTCAGGTGATCCACCCGCCTCGGCCTCCCAACGTGCTGAGATTACAGCCATGAGCCATGGCGCCCGGCCCCAAATGTCTTTAGGTTCCTCCTCTACTCTATAGAAACAGAACTCATCAGTGATATAATATGGGTGTAGTTTAGGCAGAAAAATGAATCTCATCAGTATCCTCACCCATCAAAACATTGGCAAACAAATGTTATGTTTTTATATAAGTACGTTTTTGCATAAGTACACTTGACTATAAGTTATAATTAATTCAAGATATGTAAGATGTGTATTTTATGATTCTGTGATTCTCCCCTTTAACTGATATTGTTGGTGAATGAAACTTAATCACACCAAATGAAAGGATCCTACAGTTTTATAATCACTGTCATCATCACCATTATCAACATTATTATAATCAAAATGATGAGATGGAAATTACTGGGACGTCTGTTTCACAGCAGAGAAAACAGGCTCAAGAAACGTGCCCAAGATCGCGTAGCAGGTAAGAGGGTATTTGAGCCCAAGTCTGTGTGATGCCAAAGCTCACTTTAAAAAAATTTTTTTGAGACAGAGTACCCCTCTGTCACCCAGGCTGGGGTGTAGTGGCAAACAATTCTCCTGTCTCAGCCTCTTGGGTAGCTGGGATTACAGGTGCATGCTACTATGCCCAGTTAATTATTTTGTATTTTTAGTAGTGACAGGGTTTCACCACATTGGCCAGGCTGGTCTCAAACTCCTGACCTCAAGTGATTCACCTGCCTCTGCCTCCCAAATTGTGGGGATTACAGCTGTGAGCCACTGCGCCCGGCCACATCTGGCTAATTTTTTTTTTTCTTTTTTTTTTCTTTTTTTTTTTTTTTGAGACGGAGTCTTGCTCTGTCACCCAGGCTGGAGTGCAGTGGCCGGATCTCAGCTCACTGCAAGCTCCGCCTCCCGGGTTCACGCCATTCTCCTGCCTCAGCCTCCCGAGTAGCTGGGACTACAGGCGCCCGCCACCTCGCCCAGCTAGTTTTTTTGTATTTTTTTAGTAGAGACGGGGTTTCACCGTGTTAGCCAGGATGGTCTCGATCTCCTGACCTCGTGATCCGCCCGTCTCGGCCTCCCAAAGTGCTGGGATTACAGGCTTGAGCCACCGCGCCCGGCCTTTTTTTTTTCTTTAGATGGAGTTTTGTTCTTGTTGCCCAGGCTGTAGTGCAATGGCATGATCTTGGCTCACTGCAACCTCTGCCTCCTGGGTTCAAGCGGTTCTCCTGCCTCAGCCTCCCGAGTGGCTGGGATTACAGGTATGCACCACCACGCCCGGCTAATTTTGAATTTTTAGTAGAGACGGGGTTTCTCCATGTTGGCCAGGCTGGTCTTGAACTCCTGGCCTCCAGTGATCTGCCTGCCTCTGCCTCCCAAAGTGTTTGGATTACAGCCATGAGCCACCATGCCTGGCCACATCTGGCTAATTTTTATATGTTTTTGTAGAGAAAACGTTTTGCCATTTTGCCCAGTCTGGTCTTGAATTCCTGGGCTCAAGCAATCCTCTCACTTCAGCCTCTTAGGGTGCTGGGATTATAGGCATGAGCCACTATGCCTGGCCAAAGCCCACATTTTACATTCTCTCAATGGCCCGTGGGGCGGGCAGCTCATCCCCCAAGACCACAGCCTGGACCCCTGGACGTTAGTCTCTGAATCCTGCCCATCTCCATCTCTACCTCCACCCCCAGCTTCCTACCTTAGGTCCAGGGCGTCCTGGATAACCTGGGAGACCTGGTACACCAAGCTTGCCCTGCAGAGAGGTTATGGGACAAAGGTCAGAAATTGCAACCTGGAGGTCAGAGGAGGAAAGGTCAGGCTGGCTGGGGCATGGTGAATGGGCTAATGGGATGGGAGTCAGGGAAACAAAGTTCAAGTCCTCGCTCCTGCCTGCTAGGGGCATATCCTTGGGCAGGTCAATCAGCCATTCCAAGTCTCAGTTTTCCTTGTCTGTAAAATGGGATGAAAATGCCTATTGCATGTGTTGGTTATGGAGATAAACATATAAGTTGGGTGCATTAAATTGCTCTATAATGCTGAGCTGAGGAATTAAAGATGACAAGGATGGTAGCAACCTCCTGAGGTCGAAGGTTTAATAAAAGGGCAAAGGGTAAAGGGCAGAGGGAAAAGGTTGGGGACCCCTTGACTGTGGGAGGCTGGAGGGTGGAGTCATTTACCTTCTCGCCAGCTGAGCCTGGGGGCCCCTCCTCGCCAGCCTGCCCCGCCTGCCCCTTCAGCCCCTCGGGACCATCCTCTCCCCGGGGACCTGGAGCTCCGGGTTTCCCCTGGAAGAAAAAGGAGTCTTTAATATCCATCTTTTGTCCTTCCTGCTCTGTCTAGCCCCAGCTCATCCCCTTCCCATCTTCCCCGAGCCCCCCAGACCCACACCACCCCTCATCTGGCGCTGGTCTTACCCGATCACCTTTGAGCCCCACATCGCCCTTGAAGCCCGGGAAGCCGTCCTCTCCCTGGGTGAGACAGACAGAGGCCAGAAGTGAGGGCCTCGGGGAAGGAACACAACCAGGACCCCATGACTGGGGCTCCCTCTCCTCTGATGAATTCTTCTCTCCTCACCTTCTCGCCTTTCTCCCCCTGGAGGCCCCGATTGCCTGAAGTGCCCTGAAAAATAAGAAAGCTCTCAAGCTTCTTCCCTGCTTAAGAAGGAACCCAAACTTGGTCCCCTGCTGTAAAGCAGCCAGGATAGTCCCAAGAGGATGCTAGGCAGAAGCTGGGAGGGGCAGCTTCAGAAGAAATGATCTTTCCCCAGAGACCCCTCCCTCCCCACTGGAGGCCTCCCAAGGTCATCTGTGCAGGGGTGTGCGGGGAAGGCCAAATTTCCAAGTAAGTGATTCCCATCTCCTGGAGACGCTTTGTCCACAGTTCCTTCTGGCAGAAGAAAGAGGATGAACATTCCAGGCCCGGACCTCATTATAAAGGCAAAGGAATGTTCCCCACTGTGCCAGCTACAAGGCGACTGTGCTTGGCTATGGAGACAGCGCTTAGTATAAGTCTGGATGCTGCTCATACCAAACTCTGAACACTGCGCTTGGCTGCAACATCTCTGAGCTCAGTGGCTACAATGACAATGCACTTGGATCCAATACAACCCATGTGGTTAGTCTCCAGCCACAGAGAAACAATGTAACTGAGCTTGGCTGCAAGTTGTTCTCTAGCTTTGGCTACAATGTAACTAGACTCAACTACTACAGGTAGGGATTGGTTACAATGTAACTAGACTCAACTAGGGATCAATTAATGTAACTAGAGGCTGGGCATGGTGGCTCAGGCCTATAATCCCAACATTGTGGGAGGCAGAGGCTGGAGGATTGCTTGAGCCCGGGAGTTCCAGACCAGCCTGGGCAACATAGGAAAACCTCATCTATACAAAAAGTACCAAAAAAAAAAAAAAAAAAAAAAAAAAAAAGTAGCCAGATGTGGTGACATGCACCTGTAGTCCCAGCTACCTGGGAGCGTGAGGTGGGAGGACTGATTGAGCCTGGGAGCTCCGGGCTGCAGTGAGTGAACTGTGATGGTGGTACTGCACTCCAGCGCAGGCAACAGAGTGAGACCCTGTCTCAATAATAATAATAATAATCAAATGAAAAAACTGCCAAGCCTGGTGGCATACACCTATAGTCCTAGCTATTCTGGAGGCTAAAATGAGGGGATTACTTGAGCACAGGAGTTGAAGGCTTCAGTGAGCCATGATTATGCTACTATATTCCAGCCTGGACAACAGAGAAGACCCTGTCTCTAAAAAATAAAACGTTTAGGGCTGGGCGTGGTGGCTCACACCTGTAATCCCAGCACTTTGAGAGGCCAAGGTGGGCGGATCACCTGAGATCAGGAGTTCAAGACCAGACTGACCAACGGAGAAACCCTTTCTCTATAAAAAATACAAAAATTAGCCAGGCATGGCGGCACATGCCTGTAATACCGCTACCCGAGAGGCTGAGACAGGAGAATAATTTGAACCAGGGAGGCAGAGGTTGTGGTGAGCCCAGATGGTGTCACTGCACTCCAGCCTGGGCAACAAGAGCAGAACCAGGTCTCAAAAACAAAAACAAAAAAAGATAAAAAATGTAACTATGCTTGGCTACAATGTAACTCTGAGAGTGATGCTTGCCAGACTCTGTGCCTGCTACAGTATAGCCAATTCCTTGATTATAGAGTGTCTAAGCTTGTCTAATGCACACATGTTCAGGTAAATTACATCTATATTTGGTTACAATGTCACTGGACTCAGCTTCCATATGGATGTGAACTCTAACGCCCCTGCACCTCTATTTAGCCAAGGTGCAGCTCTTGGCTTAAGTCAGCATTAGTGTGCGTATAGATTATGTGATTCTGAGTTTGAGTTAACACAACCCTTGGGCCAGGCGCAGTGGCTCACGCCTGTAATCCCAGCCACTTTGAGAAGCCAAGGAGGGTGGATCACCTGAGGTCAGGAGTTCGAGACCAACGTGGCCAACATGGTGAAACCCTGTCTCTACTAAAAATACAAAAATTACCCGGGCCTGGTGGTGCATGCCTGTAGTCCCAGCTACTCGGGAAGCTGATGCAGGAGAATCGCTTGAATCAGGGAGGAGGCAGAGGTTGCAGTGAACCGAGATCACTCCACTACACTCCAGCCTGGGTGACAAAGCGAGACTCTGTCTCAAAAAAAAGAAAAAAGAAAAAGAAAAAAAGAAAAAAGAAATAAATGTGTTCGGCCTCTAATGGGTTTAGCTGTTTTCAGGAACAAGGTGACAAGGTGACAACACACTGTAAGGCTGTCCTTGGCTGTGCCGCTCCAAACCACAGTCCTATGACATCTGGCCTGACCAGCTGATTCCCCTCTCCACACATTCAGAAGTTTCCAATGGAGCTGCGTCGCATCCCTGAACCCAAAGCTGGTAAATCACTCCTACCCGCAAGGCCCCAGTATCACCTACCTTCACTCCCCGAGGTCCAGGATAGCCTGCAGGGCCTGCCGACCCTGGTGGACCCTGGGAGGAAGATAAGGTCAGTGCCATTCCAGACAGTCCTTTCCACATTCTAAGAGTCCTCATCTCTCTCCTCTGTGGCCCCTGACTCCAGGCCCTGCCTCCCGACCCTCGTCCCCAACCCAGCCTAACCTCCTGGTGACTCACCTGGGCCCCTTTCTCTCCCGTGGGGCCCTCATGTCCTGGGTGACCCTGGGGAAGAAACATTCTAAGTTGTCAGAGACCAAAACTCGCCATTCCAATTCCCAAGCTTCCCCCTTCTCCTTCCTACTTTTCCCAGCTCGTGGTTCTTACCGGGGGGCCATCGGCTCCTGGGAGGCCTGGAATTCCTGGGTTTCCAGGAGGACCCTGAAAGAAGATGAACAGCAGGGGAGAGACAGAGGTGCTCAGAGCTCTGGAGTACCACTAGGATCAGATCTACGCAGACATGCAGCCGCCTCAAGGTTAGGAAATAAGCAGACCTCACTGGCCAGGAAATCTATCCCAGCTCTGCCCAAACTTGCTGTGTGACCCCAGGCAAGCCTATTTCCCTCTCTGATCCTCAGAAATCCATTGCTTCTGGGAAGGTTGCAAGGAAGAATATAAAAACAGTACAAGATTGATAGCCCAAGAAGTTGACTATAGTCAATTACATGTCACCCAGGTTGGAGTGCAGTAGCACGATCTCGGCTCACTGCAACCTCTTCCCAGGTTCAAGTGATTCTTCTGCCTCAGTTTCTGGAGTAACTGGGACTTCAGCACCCGGCTAATTTTTGTAATTTTATTAGAGATGGGGTTTCACTATGTTGGCCAGGCCACCTTGGTGATCCGCCCACCTCGGCCTCCCAAAGTGTTGAGATTACAGGCGTGAGCCACTGTGCCCGGCTTCGGGTAATAATTTAATTTTACATTTAAAAATAACTAAAAGAGGCCAGGCGTAGTGGCTCACGCCTATAATTCCAGCACTTTAGGAGGCCAAGGAGGGTGGATCACCTGAGGTCAGGAGTTCGAGACCAGCCTGACCAACATGGTGAAACCCCGTTTCTACTAAAAATACAAGAATTAACTGGGTGTGGTGGTGGGCACCTGTAATCACAGCTACTTGGGAGGTTGAGGTAGGTGAATCACTTGAACATGGGAGGCGGAGGTTGCAGTGAGCTGAGATCATGCCATTGCACTCCAGCCTGGACAACAAGAGTGAAATTCCATCAAAAAAAACCAAAAAAACACTGCCAGGCGTGGTGGCTCACACCTGTAATCCCAGCACTTTGGGAGGCTGAGGTGGGTGGATCATGAGGTCAGGAGATTGAGACCATCCTGGCTAACACGGTAAAACCCCGTCTCTACTAAATATGCAAAAAATTAGCCGGGTGTAGTGACAGGCGCCTGTAGTCCCAGCTACTCGGGAGGCTGAGGCAGGAGAATGGCGTGAAACCCAGGGGGCGGAGCTTACAGTGAGCCGAGACTGAGCCACTGCACTCCGTCTCAAAAAAAAAGAAAGAAAGAAAAAGAAAAAAAACTAAAGTAGTATAACTATTGTTTGTAACACAAAGAGTAAATACTTGAGGGGACAGATACCCCATTCTCCATGACATGATTCTTTATGTGCATCCCTGTATCAAAACATCTCATGTACTCCATACATATATACCTACTATGTACCCACAAAGATAATTAATACAATTGAGTTAAAACAGTGCAAGAGACACGTTGAAATAGAGGATTCATAGGCACACCCCTCTCTTTAAAAATGCCCAGTTGGGCATCATGGCTTTCGCCTGTAATCCCAGCATTTTGGGGTACCAAGGCAGATGAATTGCTTGAGCCCAGGAGTTCAAGACCAGCCTGGGCAACACAGGGAGACCCCATCTCTACAAAAAAGAAAAAAAAAAGAGAGAGAGAAGAAAAATTAGCCAGGCATGGTGGCATGTGCCGATAGTCCCAGCTACTCGGGTGACTGAGGTGGGAGAATCACCTGCGCCCAGGGAAGTCAAGGCTGAAGTGAGGCATTATTGAGCCACTGCACTCCAGCCTGGGTGACAGAGTGAGACCCTGTCCCCACCCCCCAAAAAAAGATATGTGCAGAAAGAAGTGTGTCTGCCAGGGAAGGCGGAAGCAGATGTGCCAGGGAACAAAGATGAGCCCGCAGGGCCCGTACATCTTGGTAATATCTTCTGTGACAGGCTTCTGTGGGCTCTCTGTATCCTGACAATATCCCTTATGTGCGCTAGCCTTGGTGGGTTTCTGTTTCTTGCAACCAATCCTTCCCCAACAAGGACACTTTGTAACTCTGGGCTGGCTTAGGGAATGCTGCAGTTTATCACTATCCAGAGCTAACAGAGGGGTCCTGGTGGGAAGATTTTCCTGGCAACAGAGTTGAAGGAAGGAGACTTGAGGAGGTTGCGGTAGGTGGAGCTGTCACTCACCTTTTCCCCAGGAGTGCCGATGAGTCCCTGGGGACCGGGGAGTCCCTGGGGACAGAAAAAGAAGATGAGCGAAGGCATAAGAAAGAAGCGGTGAGTGTGGAGGTTGGGAAGCCTGGGCGTGGTCTAAGGTCTCAACTGACCACTCCCATGCCCCATTATTGGGAAGGATAGTCCAAACCTGGGACCCATGGTTTCCCTGCTGTCCCGGAGGGCCTGGTTCTCCCGGAGGACCCTGAGGAGAAAGTGGGGTTTCAGTGAAGCTGAGAGGGGTCATGGTGCTGAGGCGGTAGTGAAATTGACTTGGGGGGGTCAGTCATGGAAGGGAATAGGGATGTGGACAATCGGGGTCAGAGGGCACAGGGCACGTACCACATTGCCTTTGGCACCAGGAGCACCATCAATTCCAGTCACACCCTAGGGGAAAAGAGGATGTGAGACCAAGACACAGCAACAAGCAGGGAGCCTGAGTCTGAGACACCGAGAGATGCAGGTGGAAAGGTGGGCGGGGCTGGGCACCGCGGCTCGTGTTTGTAATCCCAGCACTTTGGGAGGCTGAGGCGGGCGGATCACCTGAGGTTGGGAGTTTAAGACCAGCCTGGCCAACATGGTGAAACCCCATCTTTACTAAAAACACAAAAATTAGCCAGGCATGTAATCCCAGCTACTCAGGAGGCTGAAGCAGAAGAATAGCTTGAACTTGTGAGGTGGAGGTTGCAGTGAGCAGAGATCATGCCATTACACTCCAGCCTGGGCAACAAGAGCAAACCTCTGTCAAAACAAAGAAAGAAAAGAAAAGAAAAGAAAAGAAAAGAAAAGAAAAAGAAAGGTGAGTGGGCGTAGAAGCCACGACAGATATGGACATGCAGAGGGCAGAAAAGTGAGAAAAAAAAGATATATAGGGGCTGGGAACAGTGGCTCAGACCTGTAATCCCAGCACTTTGGGAGGATCGCTTGAGGCCAGGAGTTCGAGACCAGCCTGATCAACATGGTGAAACCCCATCTCTACTAAAAATACAAAAATTATCCAGGTGTGATTTTGGGTGCCTATAGTCCCAGCTACTCAGGAGGCTGAAGCATGAGAATCGCTTGAACCCAGGAGGCGGAGGTTACAGTGAGCTGAGATCTCACCACTGCTCTCCAGGCTGGGCAACAGAGTGAGACCCTAATCTCAAAACAAACAAACAAACAAACAAACAAACAAAAAGACAGACAGGGATGCAGAGAGCCAGTGACACTCACCGGGCGACCCGTGGGGCCAGGGGAGCCTCTGGGGCCAATCAGTCCTCGTGGACCCTGCAAGGGAGCAGGCGAATTATCTCCACATCACCTCTGTGTGGCCTTGCGAGTTCCCAGGAGCCTATAAGTCCTGGGGCCCTGGGAGTCCTGACTCCCTCCCCTGTACCAAGCAAGGGGCCCAGGGATCCCTGATACTCACCGGCTCCCCAGCCTGGCCAGTGGGCCCTGGAGGTCCCTCTGATCCCTGTGGGAAAGCATCATTACTTGGGAACAGGAAGACACAACCCTGGGAGAGCCACCTCCTCTCATCTGGGCAGCCCCTTCCAGGGGGTCTCGGAATTAGACCAAGATCCCTGGGAACCTGCAGACTAAGTCCATGGGATTCCATTCAGGCACCTGACTCCAATCCTAGACCTGCAAGTCTCATCTCCTCACCCCACAGTGTGTCCCCAGCTCTCAGGCTGGCCACTGAGACCTCCAGATCTTCCTCTCTGATTCTCATTCAGGCTTCCAAACTTACTCACCAAACCAGACCCTAACTCTCTTCCAAACTTACCCTCTCACCATCCTCTCCTGGGGGACCGGGTTGCCCCACATGGCCAAAATCACCCTGGAGAGGGAACAGAGGGGAGTTCAGAGTGGAAGGGTGTTGGCAGAGAGACCAGCCCCCTGGGAAGGCAGATGGGGTGTGAGGAGTGACATGGGCATCATGACTCTGATACTGAGGGAGGAGAGGGGGGAGTTGAATACTGGGAGGAGGGCTTAGATCTGGGGGAGGGACCTCACACACTCACCCTTTGGCCCTTCTCACCAGGCAGCCCTGGGAGGCCATCGAAGCCACGATCACCCTGTCCAGAGACACCAGTGAGCCATGACCTCATAAGCCTGACAGCCCCCACCAAGTCTTACCTCAGCCCCATCACCTACCTTAGGTCCGGTGTCCCCTGGGAGGCCCCGAGCCCCATCTGCTCCAGGGCGGCCCTATGGAGAAAGTGAGCCCAAAAGTCAATGATGAACCCTCCCCCAAATTAGGAACCCAACTTCATCATCATCATCAACATCAAGATTTTTTTTTAGATGGGGTCTCACTCTGTCACTCAGGTTGGAGTGCAGTGGCACATTCTCAGCTCACTGCAACCTCAGCCTCATGAGTAGCTGGGACCACAGGCGCATGCCACTATGTCTGGCTAATTTTTTGTATTTTTGGTAGAGATGGTGGGGGTTTCACCCGGTTGCTCAGGCTGGTCTCGAACTCCTGAACTCAAGTAATCCACCCTTCTCAGCCTCCAAAACTGCTGGAATTATAGGCATGAGCCACCACACCCAGGCTAAGATATTATTTTTTAAAATGTATTTATGTGTTCTAGAGCTGAGGTCTTGCTCTCTTGCCCAGGCTGGAGTGCAGTGATATGATCATGACTCAACACAGCTTTGAACTCCTGGCTCAAGCAATCCTCCCACTTCAGCCTCCCAAGTAGCTAGGACTACAGGTGCACACCACCATACCTGGCTAATTTTTTATTTGTGCTTTGTGTAGACACCGGGTTTCGCCATGTTGCCCAGGCTGGTCTCAACCTCCTAGGCTCAAGCCATCCTTTCACCTCAGCCTCCTAAAGTGCTGGGATTACAGATATGAGCCGCTATGCCATGGCTGATTTTTTTTTTTTTTTTTTTTTGAGACAGAGTCTTGCTCTGTTGCCCAGGCTGGAGTGTGGTGGCATGATCTCGGCTCACTGCAACCTCTGCCTCTCGGGTTCATGCCATTCTCCTGCCTCAGCCTCCTGAGTAGCTGGGACTACAGGCATCCGCCACCACGCCCAGCTAATTTTTTGTATTTTTAGTAGAGACGGGGTTTCACCATGTTAGCCAGGATGGTCTCAATCTCCTGACCTCATGACGTGCCCGCCTTGGCCTCCCAAAGTGCTGGGATTATAGGCATGAGCCACCGTACCCAGCTATAGTAAGTATTTGTATGTCTAAACATACCCAAACATATAAATGGTATGGTAAAAATACAGTATTATAATCTCATGGGACCAACAACTTACTTATTTATTCTTATTCTTATTATTTGAGACACAGTCTCACTCTGTCACCCAAGCTGGAGTGCAATGGTTCACTGCAACCTCTGCTTCCTGGATTCAAGCCATTCTCATGCCTCAGCCTTCCGAGTAGCTGGGATTGCAGGCGCATGCTGCCATGCCCGGCTAATTTTTGTATTTTTAGTAGAGACGGGGTTTCCCCATGTTGACCAGGCTGATCTCAAACTCCTAACCTCAAACGATCCACCTGCCTTGGCCTCTCAAAGTGCTGGTATTACAGGCGTGAGCCACCGCATGCAGCCAATCATCTTATAAGCACCATTATGTGGTGCATGACTCTATCTGAAATTGACTTATTTGTCATTTCCTTCCATGTGACAGGCCTCTTTTTTGCCATGCTGTTTCTTCCACTTCCCCATCTGTTGATCTGGTTCTATTTCAGATCTCAGGGCAAGCGTCACTCCTGCAGGCAGTCCTTCCTGACTCTACGGCCTGGCTGGATTCCTTTACCACACGTTCAGCGGAGCTGCTGTTCCCTGTCTTCGGCACTCTTGTCCCACTAATGACACCAGCAGACTCCAAGGTCACAAAGCCAAGGCTCATGTTGGGTGTCGAGGGATGGATAAGGGGTGGTCTGGGGACCTCGCTGTCACTCACCATCTTGCCCACTCGGCCAGGGGGTCCATGAGGTCCCTGCAGGCCTCGGGGACCCTAGAAGAAAGAGAAAAGGAGGAAGGAAAGGAAAATAAGAAGAAAGAGGGACTTATTCTATTGTACTAAAAAAAAATTAGAGATAGGGTCTTGCCGTATTGCCCAGGCTGGACACCTGGGCTCAAGTAATACTCCCTCCTCAGTCTCCCAAGGAGCTGAGGCTACAAGTGTGTGCCACTGTACCCAGCTTGGAAGGACATATTTATTTATTGTACAGACAGGGTCTCCCTATGTTGCCCAGACTGGTCTTGAACTCCTGGCCTCAAGCAATCCTCCCACCTCGGCCTCCCAAAGTGCTGGGATTCCAGACGTGAGCCGCCATTCTCTAGGAAAGTCATGAATTGCAAGGGTATCCCCAGCCCCTGTGGCATTTTCCCCATCCAGCACTGTGTCCTGTGGTCCTGGGGGAAGGCTTTTCCCATCCGATCCTGCCCTATCTCCACCAGTCTCACCTGTGGCCCTTGTGCTCCCGCCTCTCCTTTCAGACCTGGATATCCGGGGAGACCCTTATGGGAGGACAGATGGAGAACTGTGGTTAGAAGATGATTCTTCTCCACTAATGGCATGCACCGCCCCCTCCATGCAGTTGTCCCGTTACTCACCACAGGGCCTGGGCGCCCAGTGAGCCCCACTGGACCAGGGGGGCCTTTCATAGAGAGCTGGAAAGACAGAGGGGTCAGAGCCTGGGGCCTCCCACAAGACCCCCAACATTCCCCGCAGAGGCATCTACAGGAGAAAAATATCCCCCTTCTCCTGCCCAGCCCCTCCTTACGCCCAGGCTGTATCACTCTCTGGGGTTCCTCCCACTACGTCCACACCTCCCACTCACCTGAGTCTGCTGCAGAACTGCCTGAGCCTGGGCCTGCTGGAATGAGACTGGGGGCCCTTTAAAGGAGCCGCCTGCAAACTGGAACTGGGAGGAATTTAGTGGTGAGGGAAGCCCCCAGGAGAGCCCCCTCCTGGACCAGGACTCCACTCCCCAAGTCTGGGCCACTCCGTCTCCTTACCGGCATCATGATCACAGTGCCTGGTGGGCCTCGGATCCCATCAATGCCGGGGATTCCTGGGAGGCCAGCAGGGCCCTGAGAGAGGGATGGGGGAAGAGAGGTGGAGACAGGTAGAGAGGGAGAGAGAGAGCGCGGACAGGGGAGGCACAGAAGGATGAGTCAGAAAGAGAGAGAGAGGGAGAGATGGAGACAGACAGAGACAGAATCAAAGAGGGAGCATGGCAAGGAAAGAGAGAGAGAGAAATAGAGAGACGGGGAAAGGAAAAGACAGAGATGGAGACAGAGACAAAGAGAAGGGGAGAGAGAGGTGGAGAAGGATGGAGGCAGATGGAGAGACATACAGAGACAGAAACAAAGAGAGACAGACAGACAGAAAAGCCAGGTAAAGAGACAGAGATGGAGAAATAGAGAGAGAGGCAAAGATAGAGAGATGGGGGGAGGGAGAGAGACAGAGACCAACAGAGAGAGACAGAAGAGAGACAGAGACAGTCACAACAGGAGAAAGACAGAGATGAAAGACACTCAGAAACAGAGACAGGCAAAAGAAGAAAAGCAAAGAGTACGCCCCAGAAACACAAGGGGAACCAGAGAAATAGTTCACAGATGGGAGACAGAGAACAGAAGAGGTCAGTGCCAGCCCTGAGATGGTGTTCCCGAGTGCCACGCCCTCATATCTATGTTCAGACCATCATGCTCCCAGCCCCAAACCTCACTCCTCTGGGAAGTATACACTCCAGTGGGAGTCTCTTACCTGTGGACCAGGGTCGCCAGGGAATCCCGGGGGGCCAGGAGGGCCTGAGGGGCCAACCACCCCCTGTTGGGGACAGAGAAACAGGAGTCACAGGAAGTGCAAAGTTTGAGCTAGGCTGACTTTCAACCTACCACTCACTGACTCTAACCTCAGGCTGACCTCCCTACCCCACTACAGAGTCACTCCAACTCCTCCAATGCAATGCTGACCCACACTCACCCCCAACGCTACTCTCTGACCCCTATTCTTTTTTTAGAGATGATCTCACTCTGTCACCCATGCTGGAGTGCAGTGGCATGATCATAGCTCACTGCAGCCTCCAACTCCTGGGCTCAAGCAATCCTCCCACCTCGGCCTCCCAAGTAGTTGGGACTACAAGTGGGTACCACTATTTTTTTTTTTAATATGAGGCTATTTTTTTTTGGGGGGGGGATGGAGTCTTGCTCTGTCACCCAGGCTGGAGTGCGGTGGCACTATCTCGGCTCACTGCAAGCTCTGCCTCCCAGGTTCACGCCATTCTCCTGCCTCAGCCTCCCGGGTAGCTGGGACTACAGGCACCCGTCACCACGCCCGGCTAATTTTTTGTATTTTTAGTAGAGACAGGGTTTCACTGTGTTAGCCAGGATGGTCTTGATCTCCTGACCTCACGGTCTGCCCACCTCAGTCTCCCAAAGTGCTAGGATTACAGGCATGAGGCACTGCGCCTGGCCAATATGTGGCTATTTTTAAAGAGATGGGGTCTTGCTATGTTGCCCAGTCTCTATGTTGTTCATTCTCCCTATTTTGACTCATCCTTTCAGCCTCAAATGTCCACTACCCTCCACTTGGCCAGGCAACATTACACCCCAACTCCTCACTCCAGGGGCTTAAACACCCCTCAGCTGGAAGGGAAAGACTGGAAGAAGGAAACTCAGCCATGACTTACTCGGGGTCCGGGGGCTCCTGGAGGTCCCTCAAACTGCTGCCCCTAAAGGGAGAAATGAGTGTCGATGACCCCTGTCATCATGAAGCCCCTCAACCCCCTCGCAATCCAGACCCCTCACCTTTTCAATCACTGCAGGCTCTCCTTTTGCTCCTTTCTCTCCAGCACCCTGGGGTGGGGTCAGGGGAGATGGAGAGACAAGAGATGTGAACTTGGACATAAACCCCTCAGCTATCTGATCACGCACGCGTGCATGCACACACACACAGGGTCTACCCTCAGAGCCGATTCTCCTCTACTGTAACCAACATGCACTGAGAAGCTCAGCCCCCCCGCATCCACTAGGCAGTGCCATGTCAAGGTGAAGAGCGTGAACTCCAGAGCGTGCTGCCCAATACTGATCCTGCATCTACCTCTTACTAACTGAGTGATGTTGGGAAATTTAGTCAACCCCTATGGCCACTTACAGGTAATTGGTCCACCTGTAAAGTCAGTGGATGAATGACGACTGTGTGTATCGCATGCAAAGATGAATGAATTGAAATAATGCTTGGCACACAACAAGCACTCCAGGTAACAAGGTACCAAGGGCAAGTTAGTTACAACTATGTGCCTATGTGCCTCCGCTGTGGAACACCTAGGCTTTTCCTTCCTCCCTTTCTCTCTTTCCTTCTTTCCCTCTTTCCCTCTTTCCTTCTTCCTCCTCCTCCTCTTCTTCTTCTTCTTCTTCTTCTTCTTCTTCTTCTTCTTCTTCTTCTTCTTCTTCCTCCTCGTCCTCGTCCTCCTCCTCCTCCTCCTCCTCCTCCTCCTCCTCCTCCTCTTCTTCTTCTTCTTCTTCTTCTTCTTCTTCTTCTTCTTCTTCTTCTTCTTCTTCTTCTTCTTCTTCCTTTCTTCTTCTTTTTTGCACCCTCTACCTCCTGGGTTCAAGCAATTCTCCTGCCTCAGCCTCCCGAGTAGCTGGGACTACAGGTGTCCACCAACATGCCTGGCTAATTTTTATATTTTTAGTAGAGACAGGGTTTCACCATGTTGGTTAGGCTGGTCTCGAACTTCTGACCTCAGGTGATCCACCTGCCTCATCCTCCCAAAGTGCTGGGATTACAAGCATGAACCACCATGCTTGGCTCCTTCCTTCCTTCTCTCTCTCTTTCCTTCCTTCCTTCCTTTCTTCCTTCTTTCTTTTTTTTCAGAGTTACTCTATTGCCCAAGCAGGCTTTTCCTTTTTTCTGTCTTTCCCTTCTTTCTTTCCTTCCTTCCTTCCTTTTTTCCTTCCTTCCTTCTCTTGCTTGCTTTCTTTGCTTTGCTTTTTTTTTTTTTTTTTTTTTTTTTTTTGAGACAGGATCACCCTATTCCCCAGGCTAGAATGCAGCAGTACAATCATGGCTCACTGCAACCTCGATCTCCTCAGACTCAGGTGATCCTCCCTCCTCAGCCTCCTGAGTAGCTGGGACCACAGGTGCACTCATCACCATGCCCGGCTAATTTTATTTTTTGTAGAGACAGGGTCTTGCTATGTTGCCCAGGCTGAACTCAAACCAGGAGCCACTGCACCTGGCCTCTTTTCTTTTCTTTATTATTTTCTTTAAATTATTATTTTCTTTAAATAATAATAATTATTATTATATCCCTCTTTAAATAAAAGAGGATATATTTATATCCCTCTTTATAATAATAAATAATAATAATTATTATTATTATGTTGAGACAGAGTCTCCCTCTCACACCCAGACTGGAGTGCAGTGGCGCGGTCTCGGCTCACTGCAAGCTCTGCCTCCCAGGTTCAGGCCATTCTCCTTCCTCAGCCTCCTGAGTAGCTGGAACTACAGGCGCCCACCACCATGCCCAGCTAATTTTTGTATTTTTAAGTACAGACGGGCTTTCACCAATGTTAGCCAGGATGGTCTCAATCTCCTGACCTCTTGATCCTCCCGCCTCGGCCTCCCAAAGTGCTGGGATTACAGACGTGAGCCACCGTGCCCAGCCCAAGCCTCTTTTCTTTTCTTTTCTCTAGAGACAAGGTCTTGCTCTGCCACCCAGGCTGGAGTGCAGTGGTGTGATCATGGCTCCCTGCAGCCTCCACCTCCTGGGCTCAAGCTATCCCCCCGCTTCAGCTGGGACCAGAGGCACGCACCACCACTGGGTTCGGTTAATTTTTTCTTTATTTTGTAAAGATGGGGTCTCGCTATGTTACCCAGGCTGGTCCCAAACTCTTGGGCTCAAGTGATCTTCCCGCCTCAACCTACCAAATTGCTGAGATTATAGGTGTGAGTCACCGTACCCTGCCTCAGTTACCTCTTGATCTCTACCCTCTTCTCTTCTCCCTGCCCTTAACATAAAAACAGCCTAAAATCTGTACTGACTTAAGATGGTGCTTCGGAACAAGAGTCCACCATCTTCTTGGTTTGCTGTCTCTTGGAATAAACCTGCTTTTCCTTCCACCAGTTCTCGTCTCTCTTGTTTTCCTTTCAAATATCAAGCCACTGAGCTTGGGTTCAGTTACATCAAATGTGTATCCATTTTTTCTCTAAGACCAAAATGGAGCATGTTCCAAATCGGTCCACTTCTCTCCATCCCTCCCTCCCATCTCCCTCCAGGTCACATCCCCACTGCAGATTCCCTGCCGCCCCTCTGGCTCCCCCTACTGTCCATGTGTCATTCAGCCGCCAGAGAGCTCTTCTTTTTCTTTTTCTTTTCTTTTTTTTCTTTTTTTTTTTTTAAGAGATGGGGCCTCACTGTTGTCTAGGCTGGCCTCAAACTCCTGGCCTCAAGCGATCTCCCCGCCTCCGCCTCCCAAAGCATTGGGATTACAGGTGTGAGCCACTGCCCCCGGCCCAGAGGGAGCTTTCAAAACTCCGAGTCAGATCATGTTCCTTCACAAGTGCTCAAGTGGCATCTCCTGGTACTTGGAGTAAAAGCCAAGCACCTCTGTCTAGTCACAGAGTCAACTATTAGCACAGTGCCTGACACAAGCAGGTGCCGAAGCCAAAAGAGAGACTGGCTTTTCGTGGCTCCTGGTAGGAATCCCTTCTAAGCCCTCAAGATGTGAGAAAAGTAAGTAAATAAAATAACACAGGGACAGAAGACCATATACCACATGTTCTCACTTATAAATGGGAGCTAAATGAGAAAACATGGACAAATAGAGGGGAACAGCAGACACTGGGACCTATCGGAAGGTGGAGGGTGGGAGGAGGGAGAGGATCAGGAAAAATAACTAATGGATACTAGGCTTAATACCTGAGTAATGAAATAAATAATCTGTACAACGAACCCCCCATGATACATGTCTACCTACGTAACAAGCCTGCACTTGTACCCCTGAACTTAAAACAAAAGTTTAAAAAAAAATGAAAAAATAAAATAAAAAAAATTTTTTTTTTCAAGATGGAGTCTCACTTTGTTTCCCTGGCTGGAGTGAAGTGGCACGATCTTGGCTCATTGCAGCCTCTGCCTCCTAGGTTCAAGCAATTCTCCTGCCTCAGCCTTCCCAGTGGCTGGGATTACAGGCGCACACCACCACTCCTGGCTAATTTTTTGTATTTCTAGTAGACATGCGGTTTCACCATGTTGGTCAGGCTAGTCTCAATCTCCTGACCTCAAATGATCTGCCTGCCTTGGTCTCCCAAAGTGCTGGAATTACAGGCGGGAGCCACTGCGCCCCACCTAAATAAATAAATTTTTAAATAGGAATCCCACTCTCTTGCACCTAACCCCAGCCACCTAGACTCACAGGAAAGATCTGGAACTGAGTCCGAGATGGGTATTCTGCTGCCCGGAAGTCAGGGCCCATGGTGGAATCAGCTCCTTCTTCATCCTCCCTGGTTGCCTTGGTCTCCGGGGTCCCCAGCTCGGTTCCACTGTCAGGGTCCAAGCTCCCCTGAGAACATTAGGACAGACCAAAGTTTTCCCTGACCTCCTTATTGTCTACCACCCCCCAAACCCCTGGGGTCTTCCCTCTTCCAGCCCCATCCAACCTCTAGGATTGTGGCATTGGGTCCAGTAGTCACAGTGGAGATGACGGCCAAAGGCGTAGGGGTCGGAGGCAGATTTGGAGCTGGAGTCTCTGTCTTGGGGATGTCAGTGGAGGTCTGGAGCAGGGATGGAGGGAGCTTTGGGTCTCAGGTCAGGGCAATCAAGACAAAAGGGAGGCACCCTCCCACTGTCCCCAGGAGCTCCCAGTTTGGGGCCAGGACAGAGGAGGCTCCCCAAAGAGCACCGGAGGCCAGTGGAGACAAAAGTGTGCTGGCTGGACCAGAGCTTCCAGCAGAGGGAGCCATCGTGGATGGAGGAGGCGCTGAGCCAGGCTGGCCCTGGAACCCAGAGGTCAAGGTCAAGGTCCAACATTCAGGGCCAGGCTCCCGGAAGCCTAGCCCACATGTCCTCTCCCAAGGCAGAGTTCAGCGGCCAGTCAGCCAGGCCACAGTCAGAGAGGGAGTGGCGGCTCCTTCTAGCCTGCACAGCTGCAGAGGAACTGGGTCAAGGCAGGGGTTGGGGGGTGTGGGAAGAGGGTGGTGGGGCCCCAGGTGAGGGGACAAGGCTGAGGAAGGGGTTGAAGAGGGGCCCACTACTCCTGGTGTCTGTATTCTTGGCCAAGAAGATCTGGAACTGAGATGTAGTGCAACCAGTGACTCCCCCGCCAGTCAAAGACCCCAAGCAATGACCCCCACCAAGGACCCCCCAACCCAGTGACCCACCAAGAATGACCTACATCAACAGACCCCAATGATTCTAGAACCAGTGACTCACAAACAACCCCTCCCACTGGCATCACTGGCCTCAACCTGTTACTGCTCCATTCAGTGATTTTCCCAACCAGTGACCTCAACGAGTGACACTCTCTTGACTATTAGCACTAACTAGTGACTCTCCAACTAATAACCCCCATCAGTGACCCTTAATCAATTATTCCTCTAACCAGTGATGCTCCAACAATGAATACCCATAAATGAGCCCAACAAAAGTGTCCTAACCAATGACCCCCAAACAGTAGTTCCACCTATCAATGACTTCCTAATAATCCCCTTAGGGACTCCCAAATCAGTTACCCCATCTGCGACCCCCTGAAATCACTCTTCCAACTTGTGGCCCCAATGAGTGATGCCACTATGACTTCCAGTCAGTGACCATCCACCAACAACCCCCCAGTCATTGACCCTAAACTGGGGACATTGGTGGCACCAATAATGGTTTCTATCAATGACCTTCCACAGTGATCCCAGCTAGGTGCACCCCAAACACTGACCTCAATTAATATCTCCCTCGATGATTCCCCCCTATCCAGCAATACCTATCAGGGAAGCCAAATAATGCCCCCAATTAATGACTCTCCCAATGAATAACCGTCCCCAATGACCCCAAGAAGGGAACCCCAAACAATGACACACTAACTAATGAACGCATCATTCAACCTAGCCAATGATCCCCCTTAAACAGTAGCCCTCATCAAGAACCCGCTTAAAATCAGGAGCTTATCTGGATCTGCCCCCTCCCTCTAGTGCCCCAGGACTGGAGATTGAGGGGGTCAGAGATGGGAGAGCTTGTAAGATGGGACCCACTCCCACCCTGTCATCAGTCACCCTGACAGTCATCAGTCAGCTGAGAGAAGTCAGAGCTCATGGATCAGAGACCAGAGAAAAAGATCATAGATGAGGGACCAGAGATTAGTAGGGATGGGAGACTAGAAGTCAAGCACCAAGACCAGAAGTCAGATAGTCAAGGCCGGAAGTCAGGTGGTCTCAGGGCTCTTACCTGGTTCTCTGGGGAGTCAGGAGGTAGACTTGAGGTCAAAATTTCCTTGTTCTTCTTTTTTCTGCCCTTCCCCTTTCGACCTCGCCCTTTCTTCCTCCCTTTTCCCTTCCCCTTCCGCCGAGGACGAGGGGTCTCTGGTTCACCCTGGGGAGCCTGGGAGGAGGGTCCCAGTCAGGTCCAGAGCATCCCACCAGCAGAGACCCCATCCTTCAGGTCACCTGGGGTGAGGCTGGCTCATGGTCCATTGTGTCCTCACTCAGCCCTGTGACCTGGAGTTGATGTTATTCATGTAACCTGGGGTCAAGGGTGGCTCAGGAATATGACTTGAGGTCAAAGTCATTCACGCCTGGGATGTGTTTGAGGTCATGGGTCACTTAACCCTCTGTCTGGGGGATGAGAATTCACTCTTTCCAGGGATCTGGAGCCAGGAAGGACCCAGCCTGTGTCCTGAGATTAGGAGTCATGGAGCCCCTCACTCACCCCTGTGGCTGCCGGTACCAGGTTGTCACAGTCGGGGAGGTACCGCTCGCAAGCCTGGAAGGCAGCCTGAGGATCTGGGCTTATCAGCAGCTCCTGAATGTCTCCCTAGGGGGTGGGGGGTGTAGGAGTCAAGGAAGGCAGCCATACAGCCACAGGCTTACTGTGACCCCTCATCCCCCAGAAGTCCTACCCACCTCCTGGTACCAGGGTGTGATGCTCTCCCATCCAGAGCACACTACGTATAAGGAGGAGGTGACCCCATGACAGCCCTAGTGATTCCTCTACCCCCTGTAACTAAGACAAGGAAAGATCCTATCGGGGGCACACCCGATCCCAACCACAAGCCACATCCCATCCCACACATCTGCCCTACTAGGGGTGCATCAGTTCCTTCATGGGTTCAAGCGATTCTCAGCCTCCCGAGTAGCTGAGATTACAGGCGTGTGCCACCACACCCAGCTAATTTTTGAACTTTTAGTAGAGACAAGGTTTTGCCATGCTGGCCAGGCTGGTCTCAAACTCCTGGCCTCAAGTGATCCACCCGCCTTGGCCTCCCAAAGTGCTGGGATTACAGGTATGAGCCACCGTGCCCTGCCAACACCATAAATTGTGACAATGCCTACTTGGCTTGTTGTGGGAAGATCCAGTACTAGGGATAAGGAGGAACATGAGGTAGATCAGGTCCTGGCCTCCCAGAGGTGACACACATCACGGTCACACACAGTTAACAAAGGTCTCCACACCCAGAACACACATCACACTGCCACACAACACAGCTGCTTGCTGGCTCCCAAAGTTATAACTGCCCCTATACAATCACACACTATCACAGCAACCAGTACCATCTCAGGTCACAGTCTCAGATGCACAATACCACTAGATCTTTCCACAACAAGCCCAGTAGGCGCTGTCACAATTTATGGTCTTGTGGCTCTGCAATCTCACAGTCATGCACTGCAACGGCACACACAAGCATGCACTGGCACAACCGGATCTTCCTACAACAAGTCAAGTAGGCCTCGTCACGATTTATGGTGTTGGCCAGGCGCGGTGGCTCATACCTGTAATCCCAGCACTTTGGGAGGCCAAGGTGGATGGATCACTTGAGGCCAGGAGTTCAGGACCAGCCTGGCCAACATGGCAAAACCTTGTCTCTACTAAAAATTCAAAGATTAGCTGAGTGTGGTGGTGCACACCTGTAATCTCAGCTACTCGGAAGGCTGAGAATCGCTTGAACCCGTGAGGTGGAGGTTGCAGTGAGCTGAGATCAAGCCACTGCACTCCAGCCTGGGTGACAGAGCAAGGCTCCATCTCAAAAAAAAATTATGGTCTTGTGGCTCTGCAATTTCACAATCGCACGCTGCAACGGTGCGTGAAAGCATACACTTGCTTCCCTCAGCTTCCTGGGGATAGATTGAAGCTTGGTATCTTTCTTCTTTAATATCCTCTCCAGATTCAGGCTGCAGACAAAACAGCCAACCCTCTGCCTCAGTTTCCCCCATCACTGAACTCCTACCTCGAAAGTCTTCTCCCCAAGGTCCTGGGTCCCCAGCACAGTGAGTCCAGCTATGCTGATGAAGCGGGGGCCATGGCCCAAGACAGGGGGCTGAGCTTTACAGTCAGCTACCAGGGTCACCGTCTCACCATCTATGCTGACCGCCACACGGTGCCACCTGCAAGGGGACGGCCTCCGTGTGGGTGCTTCTCACCCCACCCCTCATCCACGGTCCCCTGCCCACTCTCCCCATGCTCACCTGCCATCTGTGAGGTTGACCTGCTGGGGGAGGGGGCAGAAGGGATCACCTAGGAGACCCAGCGCTGGCCCCAGTGCCAGGCCCAACTGCCGGGCACCCCTTTCATCATAAAGGGACAGCAGGACAGACTGATTGGCTGGCTGGCCCCGCAAGGTGATCAGCAAGGAGAAGTTCTCAGGAAAGTGGCCATCTGGGTGGGCAGAGGGAACAGGGCAGCTCAGATGGCCCAGCAGTGCCTCTCTCCAGGGAGGTACCCAGGCCTCCTACTCCAGCTCACCTGGAAAGAGTTCCCGCGTGGGGATGCCGAGTGTGCTGGCCTGGCCCACTCTGAATGCCCGGTCACCCTCTGGAGTCCTCTGGGGACAGAAGCCAGGCCCCTCGGGGACCCCAGCCTGTCCTCCCCGCACACCCAGGGCCTTCAGGACATCCACAGGATCTGCAGCAGAGAGAAGCCGTTGGGGGGCAGAGGTGGGGAACAGCTAGAACAAGCCCAGGACTCCAGGATAGAGGCTCAGGGTTTTTTTTGGGGGGGCTCAGCCTCTCCCTCCCTCACACCATGTGTTTGTGGCTCAGGAAGAAGGAGCAGGCCTGGGCCCCCAGCACCCCCTGCCTCCTCATCACCCCACAGATGTTCCGACCTCAGCAGCCTGTTGACTCTGTTTTTATTTCCCCTTGGTTTTTGGTGAGAAAAAAAGTTGACCTAGTTCTGGGATGAATCAAAGCTTCCTGGCCTGAGCCCCAGAGTGGAACTGTCCCCCTCTCCCCACTCCCCCGCACAGGCTCCCTAGGGCTACATCCCAGGCCTGGAGCCCCCTTGCCAGAGGTAACCCATGTGGAGAGGAGGGGCTTCTAGTGTGTTTTCTTCCCCCACCTCCTCCCTCTCTCTAACCTCCTCCTTTGACCACTGTCACCCACAACCTCTTCCTTTTGACTACAGCCATTTTGGAGCTCCTCCCTCTGACCACTCTGCCTCTGACCATGCCCACTAACTTCTTTTTCCAGTTACCCCCTCTGGCCCTCTGATTTTCTTCTGCCTGACCCCAGTCTATTCCCTCTGATCTCCTTTTTCTGCCTGACCCCAACCTCCGCCTTCTGAATTTCCCCTCTGACCTCCTCCCTCTGACTTTCCCCTCTGACCTCCTCCCTCTGACTTTCCCCTCTGACCTCCTCCCTCTGACTTTCCCCTCTGACCTCCTCCCTCTGACTTTCCCCGTTGACCTCTTCCCTCTGACTTTCCCCTCTGACCTCCTCCCTCTGACTTTCCCCTTTGACCTCTTCCCTCTGACTTTCCCCTGTAACCTCCTCCCTCTGACCATCCCCTCCGACCTCCTCCCTCTGACCCTCCTCTCTGACCTCCACCCTCGGACTTTCCCCTCTGACCTCCTCCCTCTGAATGTCCCTTCTGATCTCCTCTCCTCTGACATTCCCCTCTGACCTCCTTCCTGTGACTGTCCCCTTTGACCTCTTCCCTCTGACTTTCCCCTCTAATCTCCTCCCTTTGACCCTCTCCTCCAACCTCCTCCCTCTGAGCCTCCCCTCTGATCTCTCCTCTGACTTTCCCCTCTGACCTCCTCCCTCTGACTTTCCCTTCTGATCTCCTCCCTCTGACTTTCCCCTCTGACCTCCACCCTCTGACTTTCCTCTCCAACCTCCTGTCGTTTGATTTTCCCCTCTGACCTCCTCCCTCTGACATTCCCTTCTGATCTCCTCCCTCTGACTTTCCCCTCTGACCTCCACCCTCTGACAACCCCCGACCTTCTCCCACTGCCTATCCTGATCTCCTCCACCTGACCCATGACCTCCTCGTTTCATCTCTCTGACCTTCTTCTTCTGATCAGCTGTCTCCAATAACCTCCAGACCTCCCCTGTCTGACCCTGTCCCTCTTTCATCCCAGCTAAGGAAAGGACTTGTCTGGCCCAACAGTTCCTAATCTAGGCCACGCTACCAGCCCCACCCCGAAAAGCAGCCCAGCCAGTGCTAAGTGGAACCACATGGCTTGGGCAGGGGCGGGTGGGGGCTTCCCTTGGGCCCCGAGCCCCCTGTCTGGTTTCCCCCTCCCCCCACCCTCAGCAAATTGTCCCACTGACCCCCTGCCCCAGCCTCTTGGCAGGAGCTAGATTCTCCCGAATCTGCCATGACCTCACCCCTGGGGGCGGCTCTGCTGATCTCACCACAGGGAGCTGGGGCGGGGGAGGGGGGAGGAAGACGTTGGGGAGGCAGGGGCTTGGATGAAGGACCCCGATTCCCACTCTTCCTAGGTCAGAGCCCTCATTTTCCAGACTCCTCAGACGCCTGTGTCAGCCTCTGTTTCCTCTTGCCTCCAATCTCCTTCTCTCTGCATCCCTGCCCGCCCTCTCTCTGTCCCACTTTCTGTGCTGGGTCTTTCCAGGCCTCTATCTGTGTCCAAGTCTCTCTCTCTCTCTCTCTCTCTCTCTCTCTCTCTCTCATTCTCTCATTCTCTCTCTCTCTTTTTTCAATCTCTCTCTCTCCACTCGCCTTCCCCAACCCATCACCCCAGCCCCCATCTCTAATTGCCTGTTTTGTGGCTGGGCTGTTATTAAGAGAAATCTGGGTTGCAGTCCCCTGGGGCTGAGATCTGGGCTCCCAGGCTCTGCTGACCACAAGAGTCACTTCCCCACGGAACAATCATCCCAGCTGCCCCATCTCAGGCTGGGGCCCCGGGGAGGATTGAGATCAACGACCTCACCCAGCCTGGAGGCTCTCCCCTGACCCGCACACTAACCTCTCTGCAGAGGAAAGAGGGTCTCCCCTCAACTACCACTCATTTACAGTAAGAAAGTCCTTCCCAGCATCCAACTCAAAGATATCCTGCTCGAAACTTGTGTCCCTTCTGGAATGACCTTTCAGAAACTGACTGCCCTTTCTTTTCATAGCTGGCATTATGACAAAAAGTCACATAAGCGGCATTGAGTCCTGCCTACGGGGACAGAGGGCGGGGGGTCTGTCAGGGACCCAACTTGCCTCCTGCCACTCTCCCCTGTACTGGTCAGGGCCCCCAGGGGGATCTTGGCTGGGGTCTGGGATGTGAAGGGACAGAGGCAGGGGCTGAGTCAGGGCATGGCTGGGAATCCCCCAGGTGTGCGGTGTGTGTGCAAATATGTGTATGTGCATGAGATTGTACAAGCGTGGGTGAGTCTGAATGAGCCAGGCAGAGAATAGCTGGGCATGTCATTTCTCCGGGTGTCAATGTGTGCAAATATTTTGCTTCTAATGGAGGGATTAGGTGCAGTTACTTGACGCGTGGCCATGTAACGCTTGCAGCGAGCTTGCAGGTGTGTCTGTGACTGTAACACCTCGGACTTCTGGTGGGGGAGTGCCATTCTGTGTGAGAGTGTGACCCAGCCAGAGAGTGGGTGATGGGTTGTGAATGTTGACAGCGTTTGTTCAGATGTCAGGGGCAGCGTGTGTGAGAAACTGAGCGCGTGGGAGGGTCATAAAAGCTGGAACCATTTGGCGGGTGACTGGAGAGGGTTGCCTGGACACGGTGTTTCACATTCCTGGAGTCCCAGGGGACTTATATTCAGAGTGGATGCCTGAGATTGCATGACCATGTGGATGTGTGAGCGTGGGAATGCGGAATGGTCCAATCAGGGATTAACCATATGGACAGGCACCTTCCTGGACTCCAAAGTAAGAAGTGTGCTGTGGGGTGTGTGTGTGTGTGTGTGTGTGTGTGTGTGTGTTGGGAGACTGAGCTCACCTTAGAAAGGGATTTCCAGGAGGGCCTAGTCTGAGGTCTCTCAGATCAGGGAAGCCCCAGGGAGCCACGCCATCCCCTGACTCCCGGAGCGCCCCCTACTCCGAACCCTGCGGGGCGGGACAGGGCGCCCAGCCAGATGCGCGCAGCTGGGCGTGCGTCAGCGCTGACTCACCCATCCGGCGGCCCCCGGGACCCCTTGGGGGCCCCTGAGAAATTCCTCGGAAAAAACACCCAAGGCTCCAGCAGCTGGGGTGGGAGGGGGGAAGCAACTTCCACTCCCGCCCCGCCCTGCGCCCCGCCCCGCCTCGCCCCTCACCGTGGCCCTCCCCGAGGCCCTGTCCATGGTGCTGATCGCGGCTCTGGGGACCGCGGGGTGGGGGAGGGGGCGACAGGGAGGGAGGGGAGGAGACGGGCACTCGCCAATTTGGGGCAGAGGAGGGAAAGGGAGAATGGGGTGAAGCCATTTAAAGAGACGCAAAAGAAACTGTGAGTTCCCGAAGAGCCCTCCCATACTCGTCCCCACTCACCTTCATCCTCATGGGCAATTATTTGCACCCAAAAATCACAACTACACCCCTCATAGGGGCACTCAGAGACACACAGTCACACGCATAACCACACACACGGTTACCCTCGAAAATCAGCACATAGACAAACGCACAAGTGCATACTCACCTGTCGCAGTACACATCCTCCCAGCACTGCCCTGTCACTCACAGTCACACTATCGCCATCAACCTCCACATGCAAGCACACATGCAATTTCACTCCAAATGCACAGACATGCTACACACACGCACACACCTGCACATTGCATGCATTCCCACGCGCTCGCCAGAAAACGCAGTCACACATCCCTACCCCTACCCCCGAACAGTCACACACCCACAAATCACCCAGAGTCGGACACTCATGCGCCCACATCACACCGGGACCCCACGCAGCGCTCACGTCCTCCCCCTCCACGCCCCTCCATGCCTCGCTCTTTTAGGCCCTCTCTGAGTCGTGGACCCTGGGTCCCATCTCTTCCCTCCCGGCTCACCGGCCTGCCTCCCCGGCAGAAGCTGCAGCGCCGCCAGGAGCAGGCAGAGACCGGCCCGCGGCTGGCCCAGGCCCTGGCGGTTCCCCATCCTGGCGGGGCCCACGGGCAAGGCGGGGGACCAGTCGGGGCGGTTGCCGGGCGCGGTGACTCCTTGGGCTCGGTGCTGTCACTCGCGGCGCCCGCTCCTCTCGGGGTCCGCGGGAAACTGCCCGAGACCCCGCCCTGGCCTCGCCCTGCGCTCCAGCGCCTGGCCAGGCGGGGCTCCTTGGAGGGAGAGCGCTGACAGCTGGACTGGGAAGTTGGGAAACTTTGTGCTGAGCGCTGATTGGCCGGCTGGTGTGGAGCCGAGCGCCAGGAGCTGGGTTGTTCCTGCCCCACCCCACAGTGGAGGAGAAGGGTCACTCCCACCCAGTCCTGGAGTTCGAGGGTTCCAGCCCTACCCCAAACCTTTTCGGCCTAGCAGATCCCCTCAAAGGAGAGCTTAGCCTCATTCAAACCTTCAGCCTCCATCCAGGCCCTGGAAAAGGGGGAGGTGCAGGTTTATACCAAATCTTTTTTTATTTTCTTTTATTTTTACATTTTATTTTGGAGACAGGGTCTTGATCTGTCACTCAAGCTGGAGTGCAGTGGCCCAGTCATAGCTCACTGCAGCTTCCAACTCCTGGGTTCAAGCCATCCACCTGCTTCAGCCTCCTGAGAAGCAGGTACCACATGCACATACTGCCACACCTAGCTAATTTAAATATATATATATTTTTGTAGAGACCAGGGTCTTGCTTGCTGCCCAGGTCGGTCTTGAACTTCTGGTTTCAAGTCATCCTTTGGCCTTGCCCTCCCAAAGCGCTGGCATTACAGGCATGAGCCACCTCACCTGGCACCAAGTCCTTTCTGCCTCACTCAGGCCCCCAAGTGGGGTCCCAATCTCACCCCAAACTCTCATTCACCTACCTGCTTTATCCTCAGTCCCTTAGCTAGACAATAGGAGGTACCAGCCTCAGCCCCAGAGCCTTTCCTTCAGGTCCCTAAGGGGTCCTGATCCCACCTCAAACCTCACCCCAGATCCCAAAATGGGGTCCCCAGTCTTACTCCAAACATTTATCTCTCCACTGAAATCCCTGAGTCACGTGTCCTGGTCCCAGATTCTCACCACAGATCCCAAAACACAGTTTTCACTTTCCCCCAAATTATTGATTCCTCAAATAAAGGGTCTTATCTCCATCCCTAACCCTCATCTCCCCCCACCCCAAACCAGGTCTCCAGTGGATGCCCTGGCCCCAATCCCAAATCCCCACCAAATGGGGGAGTCTGAGCTGGGTGCGGTGGCTCACGCCTGTAGTCCTAGCACTTTTGAGAGGCTGAGGCGGGCAGATCGCTTGAGTCCAGGGGTTAGAGGCCAGCTGGCTAACATGGCGAAACCCCATCTCTGCTAAAAATACAAAAACTAGCCAGGCAATGTGGCTGGCCTCTGTAGTCCCAGCTACTTGGGAGGCTGAGGTGGGAGGATCACTTGAACCAGGGAGGTGGAGGTTGCAGTGAGCTAAGGTTGTGCCACTGCACTCCAGCCTGGGCAACAGAGCAAGACTCTATCTGTCTCAGAAAAAAAAAAAAAAAAAAAAAAGGTCCGGGGGTGGTGGGAAATCTGTCCCTGTTGCAAAGCAATGCACTGTCACGGGGAGGAAAGGGTGGATTCTTGCCATTCTTGGGATGAGGCAGAGGCCCCCCTCACCGTGCTGGGACCCCCACCTCCAGCATGAAGAGGCCCCCAGGAGGTCAAACAGAGCTTTATGCAATTGGACAAGCGCAGACACGCAGGATGTGAGGGTGCTTCCCGAGGGAGGGGAGGAACCAAGAGGCGTATCCTGAGCCCTGAACTGCTCCCCGAACCCTGCTTCCCCCACCCCCGCCCCAGGGGAAGAGGGAGACGCAAGCAGTGCCTTCCTCCCAGTCTCTGACTCCCCAGACAAAGAGTCTCTGTGTCCCTGAAGAGGAGGGGGTGGGGCCCCATCAGGCCTGAGGGGGAGACGGGGGCCCCCCAGGGTGGGAGGAGGAGAGGGAATCTCTGCAAGCTGCGCCTCCCCCCACCCCAGGGACATCTGAAGCTGAGACTTCTCCAACTAAAAGGCTCTCACAAAATTCCTGCCTGCCCTGCCTTGCTGGAAGTTCTTCCTGTAGTCTAACTACATCTTCTGACAGTTCTACACCCCTTCCCTCTGTGAAACAACATTCTCTGTCTCCTTCTCTCACTCTCTCCCTTCAATCAGAGATTCTTCACCCAGAATACAGACACTAATTCCCCCCAACTTTCACAGAAACTCTCCCCAGCCCTAAATAATTTATACTCGGCCGGGCTCAGTGGCTCACGCTTGGAATCCCAGCACTTTGGGAGGCTAAGGCCGCTGCACCACTTGAGGTCAGGAGTTCAAGACCAGCCTGACCAACATGGAGAAACCTCATCTCTACTAAAAATACAAAAATCAACTCCGTGTGGTGGCACACACCTGTAGTCCCAGCTACTTGGGAGGCTGAGATAGGAGAATCGCTTGACCCTGGAAAACGGAGGTTGTAGTGAGCCGAGATTGTACCACTGCACTCCAGCCTGGGTGACAAGAGCAAGACTCTGTCTCAAAATAATAATAATAATAATAATTTACACTCATAATAAAAATTAAAAATTAAGAAAACGGTTACAAATGTCCAAGGCAGGAGGATCGCTTGAGGCCAAGAGTTGGAGACCAGTCTGGGCAACAGAGCAAGGTCCCATGTCTAAAAACGAAGTAAATTTAAAAATTAGCTGGGTATGGTAGTGTGTGCCGGTAGCCCCAGCTACTCTGGAGGCTGAGGTGGAAGGATCGCTTGAGGCTGCGGTGAGCTACGGTGGTGCCACTGCACTGCAGCCTGAGTGACAGAGCAAGACGCTGTCTCTTAAAAACAAACAAACAAAAACCAGTGATGTGTATAGTAGGTGTGGAGAAGAAATTTTTGGCAGATGAAGAAAATGAGGTGCAGAAAGGATTTAAGAGATTCTCTCTTACTGCCTGTTCAGGGTCAGTCCAGACTTGAGGGTCTCCTGGCCAGGGCGGAGGCTTTGCCCTGCAGGGGATCTGTGGGAGGGGGTTAGGAGGGAGCAGACGAGCCCAGGATGAATGGTCAGAGTCAGGTGCTGCCCGGCGGAGGTCACGCGTCCAGGGAGGGGATCAACATGGCCGCTGCACCCCGGACTGTGCTGATCTCCGGCTGCTCATCAGGAATTGGTCTGGAACTTGCAGTGCAGCTGGCCCATGACCCCAAGAAGCGTTACCAGGGTAAGAGGTGCAGGGCGGCGCTAGGAGGCAGCAGGGTGGAAACAGCTTCCCCAGCACTGTCTCCCCTACCCATCTCTCCCAGCTGTACTTGTGGGCTTGAGGAGAACTCAGGATGCATGCCGTCTTCCTCTCCCTCCAGGAATCATCCCCTCATCCTACAAATATTTCTTGAGCACCTTCTGGGTGTTCTGAATGCTGGCAACACAACTGGGGATGAAATAGACAAAAAAATCTCAGCCCTCGGGATGGTGTCATTCGGGGAGGAGAGGGAGAACGGGCGATAAACAGATAAAAAGAAATTGTTGCTATATCTGGTGGGAATAAGTGCTGAGAAACAAAATAAAGCATGCTGAGAGTGGCAGGGGGTGGGTGGGTGATATTTTTAGAAGGGTTTCACTAGGGCATTTCCTAGATTGGAATAATCACTACCCTGATGCTCACTCCTCCACAGTCTCCCCAGATTACTGCTTTTACTGAGATAAGCTTCTTAAGTGCTCCTGACCTTGGGGGTTGAAGGGATGGCCTTCTAGTTCTAAGAATTTGCCTTTCTGCACCTCTAGAATAAATCCCTGGAACCTGCATCCTAACCAACCAGGAGAACCCCTGACCCAGAGGGTGCATGCTGGAGCCAAAGTGGGCAAAGGGTTGTTACTTACAAGGAGGCGACTAGGGGTGAGGGCATTGCCCCAGTTGGCAGGGGTGCTTCTCCCAGCCCTCTGCCCTCTGTTTTAGAGACACACACAGCTTTGAGCATGACAGCCTGAACGCCAGTGTGCAGGGAATAACGTGCGTTCCTGTGGGCGGGCAGATGGGTGTATTAAACTGCTGGAGGCTAATGTTTACGGAGCTTTTACAATGTACCACGCTGCATTCTAAGTGCCCTGAATCCAGGAAGTCGTTTAATCCTCACATCACACCTGTGAGGCAGGCACTATCCTCCACCCCATTTTATTATTATTTTATTATTTATTTATTTTGAGTCAGAGTCTTGCTCTGTCGCCCAGGTTGAGTGCAGTGGCGCATCTTGGCTCACTGCAGCCTCCACCTCCCACATTCAAGTGATTTTCATGCCTCAGTCTCCTGAGTTTCTGGGATTAAGGCATGCACCACCACACCCGGCTAATGTTTTGTATTTTTAATAGACGAGATTTCACCATGTTGGCCAGACTGGTCTCGAACTCCTGGCCTCAGGTGATCTGCCCACCTGGGCCTCCCAAAGTGCTGGGATTACAGGCATGAGGCACTGTGCCTGGCCTGCCTCATTTTAGAAATGAGGAAACGAAGATGCAGACTGTCAAAGGTCTTTGCTCAAGGTCTCCCAGCTGCAAAGTGGCAGAGCTGGGATTTGAACTCAGGCATCCCATCCCTTGCACCCATGTTTCCCACTATATCACATGTAGATGCAAGTGACCCCATTCAGGCGCCTGCTACCCACAAATCACACTGGCCCGAAGACAAGAGGCAAATGCCCCCAGGAGTGTTCTTGGTTGATTATGGTTGCACACATTGGGGGATATCAAACATGCATGCTGGTGCATGTGCAGACATGGTACATATGCTAAGGTCCTGCTTAAGAGCATAAGCTTGAGGCTGGGCGCAGTAGCTCATGTCTGTAATTTCAGCACTTTGGGAGGCCGAGGTGGACAGATCACCTGAAGTCAGGAGTTTGAGAACAGCCTGGCCAACATGGTGAAACCCCGTCTCTACTAAAAATACAAAAATTGGCCAGGTGTAGTGGTTCATGCCTGTAACCCCAGCACTTTGGGAGACCGAGGTGGGTGGATCACGGGGTCAGGAGATTGAGACCATCCTGGCTAACATGGTGAAACTCCATCTCTACTACAAATACAAAAACTTAGCCGGGCGTGGTGGCGGGCACCTGCAGTACCAGCTACTCTGGAGGCTGAGGCAGAAGAATGGTGTGAATCCCAGGGGTGGAGCTTGCAGTGAGCCGAGATTGCGCCACTGCACTCCAACCTGGGTGACAGAGCAAGACTCTGTCTCAGTCAATCAATCAACCAATCAATAAAAATACAAACATTAGCTGGGCATGGTGGCAGGTACCTGTAATCCCAGCTACTTGAGAGGCTAAGGCAAGAGAATCGCTTGAACCAGGAGACAGAGGTTGCAGTGAGCCGAGATTTTGCTACTGTATTCCAGCCTGGGTGACAAGAGCGAGACTCCATCTCAAAAAAAAAAAAAAAAAAAAAAAAAGAAAAGAAAAGAAAAAAGAGGATAAGCTTGTCCAGGCTCTGTGGCTCTTTGGCTTCTGACGCCTATAATCCCAGCACTTTGGGAGGATGAGGTGGGCAGATCACCTGAGGTTTGACACCAGCCTGACCAATATGGTGAAACCCCATATCTACTAAAAATACAAAAGATTAGCTGGGTGTAGTGGCAGGCACCTGTAATCCCAGCTACTTGGGAGGTTGAGGCAGGGGAATCGCTTGAACCCAGGAGGTAGAAGTGGCAGTGAGCCGAGATCACACCCCTGCACTCCAGACTGGGTAACAAACGAGAGTGAAACTTTGTCTCAAAATATGTGTGTATATATATATATGGCTATTAACTTCAGTGTTCATGTATGTATGTATGTTGGCTATAGGTATGTATGCATTTTTTTCATGGCAGTCTGTTTTATGTTTGTGTATTTTATTGTCTTACCTACTAGGCTATAAATTCCATGAAGGCAGAAATGTTATCTTATTTATTTATTTATTTATTTATTTTGAGACAGAGTCTCACTCTGTTGCCAGGCTGGAGTTCAGTAGCATGATCTCAGCTCACTGCAACCTCCTCTGCCTCCCAGGTTCAAGCAATTCTCCTGCCTCAGCCTCCTGAGTAGCTGGGATTTCAGGTGTGTGCCACCACGCCCAGCTAATTTTTGTATTTTTAATAGAGACGAACTTTCACCACTTTGGCCAGGATGGTCTTGATCTCTTGACCTTGTGATCTGCCCACCTCGGCCTCCCAGAGGGCTGGGATTACACATGTGAGCCACCCCAGCCTTATTTTTTTATTTTTTGAGACAGGGTCTCACTCTGTCACCCAGGCTGTAGTGCAGTGGCTCCAACTCAGCTCACTGCAGCCTCAACCTCCTGGGCTCAAGCAATCCTCCCACCGCAGCCTCCCAAGTAGCCAGGACTACAGGTGGGGGCCACCCACCACACCTGGCAAATTTGTATATATAATTTTTTTGTAGAGATGGGATCTTGCTATACTTCCCAGGCTGGTCTCAAACTCCTGGTCGAGCAATCCTCCCACCCAGGCCTCCCAAAGTGCTGGGATTACAGGCTTGCACCACCACACCTGGCGACTTTATCTTATTTCATGCCATAGCCTCAGCACCTAGAATAGGGCATAGTGTATAGTAGATGCTCAATAAATGTCTGTTGAACTCATGGTTGGAAGGATGGATACAGGTATGTGGAGATGCATGTACACAAGTGTGCACTTGTTGGCTGAGTGATAAATGTGGGTGTGTAAACTTGTGGGTTTCCATCTCTCTGTGACTTTTAATGCAAGATCACAGAAACGTGGAGCCCACACCAAGGGGAAAGGAACTCAGTGCCTGTCCCTGCTCTACTCTCTGCCCCCAGTGGTGGCCACCATGAGGGACCTGGGGAAGAAGGAGACACTGGAGGCAGCTGCTGGGGAGGCTCTGGGGCAGACCCTCACTGTGGCCCAGCTGGACGTGTGCAGTGATGAGTCGGTGGCTCATTGTCTCAGCTGTATCCAGGGAGAAGTGGACGTGCTGGGTAAGACGTTGCAGCCCCTGACTCACTGAGCCCCATCCTGGTCTGAGTATAGACCCTCAATACGGCAAGGTCTGAACACCAGCTCTCTGGCTCCTTCCCCAATCTCTGAACCTGGACAGAAGGGGTAGACCAGTTGGCCAACAGGGGTAGACCAGTTGATCCTACCAATTGATTTATTAAGGCTTGGGTGCCGTGGCTCATACCTGTAATCCTAGCACTTTGGGAGGCTGAGACAGGAGGATTGCTTGAGCCCAGCAGCTCGAGACCAGCAAAATAGTGAGACTTTGACTCTACAAAAAATTTAAGAATTAGCCAGGTATAGTGGTGCATGCCTAATCCCAGCTACTCAGGAGGCCAAGGTGGGAGGATCACTAGAGCCCAGGGGTTTGAGGCTGCAGTGAGTTATGATAGAGCCAGTCTGGGAGACAGAGCAAGACCTTGTCTCAAAAATCAAAAAAAAATTTTTTTTTCTTGAGACGGATTCTTGCTCTGCGCCCAGGCTGGAGTGCAGTGGCGTGATCTCAGCTCACTGCAACCTCCACCCCCCAGGTTCAAGTGATTCTCCTGCCTTGCCTGCTGAGTAGCTGGGATTACACGTGCCTGCCACCATGCCCAGCTAATTTTTGTATTTTTCGTAGAGGCGAGGTTTCACCATGTTGGCCAGGCTGGTCTCAAACTCCTGACCTGAAGTGATCCGCCCACCTCGGCCTCCCAGAGTGCTGGAATTACAGGCGTGCACCACCGCACCTGGCCAAAAATCTTTTTTTTTTGAGATGGAATTTAACTCTTGCTGCCTAGGCTGGAGTGCAGTGGCGCGATCTCAGCTCACTGAAACCTCCGCCTCTCGGGTTCAAGTGATTCTCCTGCCTCAGCCTCCCAAGTAGCTGGGATTACAGGCATGGGCCACCACACCCGGCTAATTTTGTATTTTTAATAGAGACGGGGTTTCTCCATGTTCTTCAGGCTGGTCTTGAAGCCTGACCTCAGGTGATCCACTCGTCTTGGCCTCCCAAAGTGCTGGGATTACAGGCATGAGCCACCATGCCTGGCCCAAAAATCAATTTTTTAAAAAATAAAAATATTAGGCCGGGCGCGGTGGCTCAAGCCTGTAATCCCAGCACTTTGGGAGGCCGAGACGGGTGGATCACGAGGTCAGGAGATCGAGACCATCCTGGCTAACACGGTGAAACCCCGTCTCTACTAAAAATACAAAAAAAAAAAACTAGCCGGGCGAGGTGGCGGGCGCCTGTAGTCCCAGCTACTCGGGAGGCTGAGGCAGGAGAATGGCGTGAACCCGGGAGGCGGAGCTTGCAGTGAGCTGAGATCCGGCCACTGCACTTCAGCCTGGGCGACAGAGCAAGACTCCGTCTCAAAAAAAAAATAAAAATAAAAATAAAAATATTAGAGACACTAGTAATAATCTGAGGCCTGGGGGTGGGGCAGATTTTACGGAATAGAAATTCTCATATATGGAGAAAGTCATACGTGGTTGGGAAAATTACTTGGATGAGTCACTTGGGGAAGACAGCATGATGCAGAAATAAGTCATAAGGTCCCCAACCTTCGCAGGAAGGTGGGTGTCACTGTCTTGATGCAATTTGGGGTCAGAATCGAATTGCTCATGGATTAAGGGGGCCACTATTCCCAGCAGCCCTTCCTCCCACTCAGGGCTGAGGATCTCCTATGACAAACGCTAAACTGTGTTTAAAGATCACCAAGATTTCATATTTGTCCACCCACGATACCCTGGACTGGCCTTGGACTTGGAGTACGGGGTGGGGTGATTCAGGGGGTGTCTGGAAGTAGTGCTAGAAGGGTAAGGGACTTTCAGGTAACCTTAGTACCTCTTCTCTTAGTGAATAATGCTGGAATGGGTCTGGTGGGGCCCCTTGAGGGGCTCAGCCTTGCTGCCATGCAGAATGTCTTTGACACCAACTTTTTCGGAGCTGTCCGTCTCGTCAAAGCTGTGCTTCCAGGCATGAAGAGGAGGCGGCAGGGCCACATCGTGGTGATCAGCAGCGTCATGGGGCTGCAGGGTGAGCTGTGGGGACCCACCCCTGGAAATCCCACCAGCGTCTGATCCTCCCCAGACTGGGAGGATGGTGAATGGGTTTTAGATCATATTCTAAATTAGTGTGGAGCCCAGGCTTGGTGATTCATGCCTGTAATCCTAGCACTTTGGGAGGCTGAGACGGGTGGATTGCCTGAGCTCAGGAGTTCGAGACCACCAGTAAGAACGGGTGAAAGCCCGTTCTTACTAAAATACAAAAAAAAAATCAGCTGTGCATGGTAGCATGTGCCTGTAATCCCAGCTACTCAGGAGGCTGAGGCACGAGAATTGCTTGAACCTGGGAGGCAGAGGTTGCAGTGAGCCAAGATTGTGCCACTGCACTCCAGCCTGGGCAACAAAGTGAAACTCTGTCTCTAAAATAAATAAAATAAAATAAATTAGCCTGGAGAATTGTGTTCAGAAGGATTATGAAGTTCAGAAGGAAAAAGTGGCCAGACATGGTGACTCATATCTATAATCCCAGCACTTTGCGCGGCCTAGGCAGGAGGGTTGTTTAAGCTCAGGAGTTTGAGACCAGCCTGGTCAACATAGCAAGACCTTATTACTATGAACTTTTTTTTCAATTAGGCCAGGCACAATGACTCATGCCTGTAACTCCAACACTTTGGGAGGCCAAGGCAGGTGGATCACTTGAGATCAGGAGTTCAAGACCAGCCTGGCCAAAATTGTGAAACCCTACCTCTACTAAAAATACAAAAAAATTAGCCGGGTGTGGTGGCACACATCTGTAGTCCCAGCTACTCGGGAGGCTGAAGCAGGGGAATTGCTTGAACCCAGGAGGCAGATGTTGCAGTGACCTGAGATTGTGCCATTGCACTCCAGCCTGGGCAACAAGAGCAAGTCTCTGTCTCAAAAAATAAATAAATAAATAAGTAAATAAACAAACAAACAAAAAAAACCAACAAACCTTTGGCCAGATGCGGTGGTTCATGCCTGTAATCCCAGCACTTTGGGAGGCTGAGGCTGATTTTGAGACCAGAACGGCCAACATGGTGAAACCCCATCTCTAGTAAAAATACAAAAATTAGCCGGGTGTGGTGGTGTGCACCTGTAGTCCCAGCTACTCAGGAGGCTGAGGCAGGAGATTCTTTTGACCTCAGGAGGCAAAGGCTGCACTCCAGCCTAGACGACAGAGTGAGACTCCGTCTCCCTTCAACAACAACAAAAAATAAATTAATTAAATTTAAAAATCAGCCAAGCATCGTGGTGTGTGCCTGTAGTCCCAGCTACTCAAGAGGCTGAAGTGAGAGGATTGCTTAAGCCCAGGAGTTCAAGGCTGCAGTGAGCTGTGATTGCACTGCTGCACCCCAGACTGCAGGACAGGGCAACACCCTATCAAAAAAGAAAAAGAAAGAGAGGGAGAGAGAGAGGGAAGGAAGGAAGGAAGGAAGGAAGGAAGGAAGGAAGGAAGGAAGGAAGGAAAGGGAGGGAGGGAGAAAAGGAGGGAGGGAGGGAGGAAGAAAGGGAGGGAGGGAGAGAGACAACAGCCCTAATGAAGAGAAAAATGAAGAGGATCCCCAAGTGGCCCCAAAGGTTTAGAGAATGGAGGGAAATAGGGGAGTTTCCTGGGACCAGGTGGAGCTGAGAGGAGGTGGCACCCATCACCCGAGAACAACTTCGTTCTGACCCCATATGACCCCATCACACAATGCCATACCCCACATCATCTTGGCACCATGTATCTGCTCTGTCTCGTCTCCACATCCTCTTTGCTCTGTCTCCCAAAGACCCCATCACCCTGGAACCCACAAAGCCCACCTCCCAGACCCCCAAAGAGCTCTCCTTCTGACCCTCACAGGTGTCATCTTCAACGATGTCTATGCAGCCTCCAAGTTCGCCCTGGAGGGATTCTTCGAAAGCCTGGCTATCCAGCTGCTGCAGTTCAACATCTTGTGAGGCGGGCACGTGGGCAGAGGGGGCTTGGAGGCAGTGCTGGGGAGGTGGCATTGAAAGGGGGAGAGGAGAGATGAAGACAATGAAGCTGGGTGCAGCGGCTCACACCTGTAATTCCAGCGTTTTGAGAGGCTGAAAGGGGAGGATCACTTGAGGTCAGGAGTTTGAGACCAGCCTGGGCAACATAGCGAGACCCCCATCTCAACCCAAAATTTAAAAATTAGCCAAGGGTGGTGGTGTGTGTAGCTGCAGTCCCAGCTACTCGGGAGGCTGAGGTAGAGGATTGCTTGAACCCAGGAGTTGGAGGTTGTGGTGAGCTATGATCATGCCACTGCACTCCAGCCTGGGCAAGGGAGTGAGACCCTGTATCTTAAAATAAATAAATAAATAAATGGACAAAATAGGTCAGGGAGCAGTTGGGGCATCAGACTGACACTACCCCTGCCCGGTCGCCAGCATCTCCCTGGTGGAACCAGGCCCCGTGGTCACCGAGTTTGAGGGGAAGCTTCTGGCGCAGGTTTCTACAGCTGAGTTCCCAGGCACTGACCCTGACACCCTGCACTACTTCCGGGACCTCTATCTCCCAGCCTCCAGGGAGCTGTTTCGCTCCGTGGGACAGAGCCCACAGGATGTAGTTCAGGTGAGTGAAGGGCCCAGAGCCCCAAGTGGTGGCTCAGGTATGTTGCGGGGTGAAGCCCTCCCTGGGTCCCAGGGCTCAGGCGCTCCACTCTGCAGGCCATTGTCAATGTCATCAGCTCGGCTCGGCCACCCCTGCGCCGACAGACCAACGTCCGCTACTCCCCGCTGACCATGCTCAAAACCGTGGACTCCTCGGGCAGCCTGTATGTGCGAACCACCCACCGCCTCCTCTTCCGCTGTCCACGCCTCCTCAGCCTTGGCCTTCAATGTCTGTCCTGCGGCTGCCTCCCAACGCGAGTGCGGCCAAGATGAGCAGAACGGAGCTCACGATCCCCATCCCTGAACAACCAGACTTCTTCATTCCACATCTAATTCAAGGGATGAAGATGCTTCATTCATTCATTCTGCAAACTCCCCCTCCCCTGCTCTGTGCCTGGACATGGCTAGAATCCCAGAAGGGCTCAATTTTCAGGCATAGACTCCTCTGCAGTCACAGCTGGAGCAGAGACAGGGACCCTGGGAACTTGGCCTGGGGAGCCCAGAGCAGGAAGCTGCAGCTGTCTCTGGGAAAGCAAGAGAGGCTTCCTGGAGGAAGGGGCATTGTTATGAGCCTTGAAGGATGAGACAGACTCTGCCACATTCAACCTCGTGACTTCATGATCCTGGGCCTGAGAATACAGGAATAATTAATAACCCACCCTGCACCCCCATGCAGACACCAGAGCTCTGTGGACCAAGGGGACATCCCTGGTCACACACCCCATCAACAAAATGTATCTGAGCACACACCAGCAATGTATGTATATTTTTTCCATTAAGTATATATTTATAACCACAAGTTGTAGTTACATTTACTATTTAATAAAGCTCAATTTCTTAAAATTAAATAAAAACTTAAAAAGACAGCTCCAAAGAGAGAGAGAGAGCAAGAGAGAGAAAGCAAGCCAGCCAAGCATGGTGCATCATGCCTATAATCCCAGCACTTTGGGAGGCCAAGGCAGGTGGATCACTTGAAGCCAGGAGTTCGAGATCAGTCTGGCCAACATAGTGAAACCCTCTCTCTACTAAAAATACAAAAATTAGCTGGGCATGGTGGCCGGCACCTGTAATCCCAGCTACTCGGGAAGCTGAGGCATGAGAATCACTTGAACCCAGGAGGTGGAGGTTGCAGTGAGGCCAAGATGGCACCACTGCACTCCAGCCTGGGCAACAGAATGAGACTCTGTCTCAAAAAAATACAAAAACAAAAACTCACAAATGGATAAGCAGACTTTTGTGTATCCTTAAAAAGGAAGGAAATTCTGACATGTGGGTAAATACTGAGAACACCATGCTGAGTGAAATAAACCAGATAGAAAATTCCACCTATCTGAGATGCCTAAAGTAATCAAATTCATAGAGATAGAAAGTCACATGGTGGGTGCCAGGGGCTGAGGACTCCTCTGTGATCACAGTGGAGCAGAGAGAGGGACCCTGGGAACTAGGCCTGGGGAGCCCAGAGCAGGAAGCCGCAGCTGTCTCTGGGAAAGCAAGGGAGGCTTCCTGGAGGAAGGGGTATTGTTATGAGCCTCGAAGGATGAGACAGACTCTGCTACATTCAACCTCGTGACTTCATGATCCTGGGACTGAGAATGCAGGAATAATTAATAACCCACCCTGCACCCCCATGCAGACACCAGAGCTCTGTGGACCAAGGGAACATTCTGAATATATACTTTTAAAAACTGAATATATACTTTTTTTAATAGTATATGCTGAATATATGCTTTTTAAAAATACTTTCAAAAAAGTTTTTTAAATAGTATATACTGAATATATACTTTTTAAAAAATACTTTTAAAAACTGAATATACACTTTAAAAAAATTTTGTTCACTAAAAGCAGCATACTATACAAATAAATGTGAACTTCAGTTGTTTCCTTGAATCATGTACCTTGGAGGATTTTCTTTTTTGAGACAGGGTCTCGCTCTATCGCCCAGGCTGGAGTGCAGTGGCGCAATCTTGGCTCACTGCAACCTCTGCCTCACGGGTTCAAGCGATTCTCCTACCTCAGCTTCCTGAGTAGCTGGGACTACAGGTGTGCACCACCACGCCCGGTTAATTTTTGTATTTTTGGTAGAGACGGGATTTCACCGTGTTAGCCAGGCTGGTCTCAAACTCCTGACTGATTCGCCCTCCTTGGCCTCCCAAAGTGCTGGGATTACAGGCATGCGCCACCACTCACGGCTAATTTTTGTATTTTTAGTAGAGATGGGGTTTCTCCATGTTGGTCAGGCCGGTGTCAAACTCCCAACCTCAGGTGATCCTCCTGCCTCAGCCTGCCAAAGTTCTGGGATTACAGGCATGAGCCACCACACCTGGCCATTATTATTATTTTACTTTTAAATTTTAAGACACAGAAACACAGGACATACTGATAGCACAGTGGCTCAGGCATGTAATCCCAACACTGGGAGGTGGAGGCAAGAGAATCACTTGAGTCCAGGATTTTGAGACCAGCCTGGGTAGCATAGCAAAATCCCATCTCTACAAAAAATTTAAAAAATTAGCCTGGTGTGGTGGCATGTCCCTGTAGTCTCAGTTACTCAAGAGGCTGAAGCGGAAGGATCCCTTGCATCCAGGAGTTGGAGGCTGCAGTAAGCTATGATCGCACCACTGCACTTCAACCTGCTGACTGAGACAGACCCTGTCTCAAATAAATAAATAAATACATAAAATAAGAAAGGACATACATAGACTGATTCTGTTAGAACCCAAAGACAATGTCATTCCTCCTTTCAATCCTTTCTTTTTTTTTTTTTTTTTTTTTTTTTGAGACGGAGTCTGGCTCTGTTGCCCAGGCTGGAGTGCAGTGGCCGGATCTCAGCTCACTGCAAGCCCCGCCTCCCGGGTTCACGCCATTCTCCTGCCTCAGCCTCCCGAGTAGCTGGGAGTACAGGCGCCCGCCACCTCGCCCGGCTAATTTTTTTTGTATTTTAGTAGAGACGGGGTTTCACCGTGTTAGCCAGGATGGTCTCGATCTCCTGAACTCGTGATCCGCCCGTCTCAGCCTCCCAAAGTGCTGGGATTACAGGCTTGAGCCACCGCGCCCGGCCCCTTTCAATCCTTTCAAACCTCTGCAGTGGCTTCTCCTTTTATTTAGACTTTTTTTTTTTTTTTTTTTTTTTGAGACGGGGTCTTGCTCTGTCATTCAGATTAAAGTACAATGGTGCAATCACTCAGCCTTAACCTCCCAGCTCAGAAGATCCTCCCACCTCAGCCTCCTGAGTAGCTGGGACCACAGGTGTGTGCCTCCATAACTAGCTAACTTTAACACATTTTTTTTGTAGATACGGGGTCTCACTATGTTGCCCAGGCTGGTCTTGAACTCCTGGTCTCAAACAATCCTTCCGCTTTGGCCTCCCAAAGTGCTGGGATTACAGGTGTGAGCCATGACGTCTGGCGTGCTTCCCCTCTTATTTAGACTCAGATCAAAACTGCATCATCTGACCACTGAATATTTGTCTCAAATTATTGCCTACTTTTTCCCCATCACCCACTCATTCCAGCAACACTGACTTCTTTGCTGTGCCATTTCGTCTGTCTGTCTTTCTTTATTTCTTTTCAGAGACAGGGTCTCTCTCTGTCACCCAGGCTGGTGTGCAGTGGCATGATCATAGTTCACTGCAACCTCAAACTCCTGGACTCAAGTGATCCTCCAGCCTTGGCCTCCTAAAGTGCTGGTATTACAAGTGTGAGCCACCATGCCTGGCCTACTTGCTGTTTCTTAAACACACCAACCTCAATACCTTTGCACTTGCTGTTCCCTCTACATAGAATGCTTTTCCCAAATACCCACAAGGCTCCCTTCTTCATTTCCTTCATGTGCTCAAATATCACCTCGTCCAAGAGGCCCTCCAGGATCACCTCAAGATAGCACACTGTCCCTTTATTTTCTTATCTGTTTTATTTCCCATCATCTGACATGGTTCTCTCTCTTTTCCCTCCCTCCCTCCCTCCCTTTCTTCCTTCCTTCCTTTCTCCCTCCCTTCCCTTCCTTTTCTTTTCTTTCTAAAAAAAACAAAAATAGAAACAGGGGTCTTGCTTTATTGAGCAGGCTGCTTTTAGATTCCTGGGCTCAAGTGATCCTCCCACCTCGGCCTCCCAAAGTGCTGGGATTACAGACATGAGCCACCATGCCCTGAAGGCATATCCTACTATGCTTGTTTCTTGCCTGTCTGCACCCACTAAAATGTCAGCTCCATGGGCACGAGACTGTTGTCTATTTGCTCTACCCACATCATCAACACTGTGGAAATCAAAAACTGACTCAAGGAGCCTGGGTTGGGGACTGGAAGTGATCAAGCTGGCACATCCTGGCAGTACAGTCCAACCTGAGAAGCTCGTGACACCTCCTACCTGGACAAGACAGGGTAATTCTCTAACCCTCAGTTTCTTCATCTGTGAAATGGAACTTGCCAGGAAGAAAGTCTTATTAAGGTCTGGAATGTAGTCGGTGTCTAATAAATTAGAGCCCTGAATAGTTATGTTGACGGTAGCTTTATTCCTTGGTCTCCTGGGTCCTGCCCGGCCTTGCCTGAGAAGCTCTGAGCTCAAAGCCCTGGAGGAGGGAGTAAAACCAGAGGCTGCATCTCTGCAAGGACACATCCCTACAAGGCCGCCCCTCCCGCCCGCGCCTTCTCGGTGCTAACTCCCGATCCCAGGGAGGGGAAGGCGGGCGGAATCTGAGCGGCAGGCGCAGCTGCTCCGGGCGGGCGGCCAAAGTCCCCTCCCTCCCTCATTGGCATTCCTGCGGGAGGGGCCGAGCGCAGCTGCCTGCCTGGCCGGAGGCTCGCTTGCGCCCTCTGGTGTCCAAGTGCGAGAGGCCACGTGGACTTGCGCCCGAGCAGCCGGTCTGTCCCAGGCCACTGTCTGCCGCTCAGGTGGACCTGGGTGGAGCTAGGTCTACCCCCTACCTTTCTTGGGCTCCCTTTACCATTCGGGTTCACGAACTCAGCTTCCGTCACTAAACTTGCTGTGTGACCCTGAGCAAGACACTCAACCTCGCTGTGCCACAGTTTCTTAGCTGTGCAATGTGGGACAGGATCCTTCACCTTTTTAGTGCCACTCTTTCTTTTCTTTTTTCTTTCTTTCTCTTTCTTTCTTTTTCTTTCTTTCTTCTTTCTTTTTCTTTCTTTCCTTCTTTCTCTTCTCTTTCATTCGTTCTTTCTCTTCTTTTTCTTCTCTTTCTTTTTCTCTTCTTTCTATTATTTCTCTTTTCTTTTTTCTTTCTTTTCTTTCTCTTTCTTTTTCTTTCTTTCTTCTCTTTCATTCATTCGTTCTTTCTCTTTCTTCTTCTCTTTTTCTCTTCTTTCTGTCTCTTCTTTCTTTTTTTTCTTCTTTCTTTCTTTCTCTCTATCTATTATAGAGATGGGGTCTCACTATGTTGCCCATGCTGGTCTCAAACTCCTGGGCTCAAGCAATCCTCCTGCTTTGGCCTCCAAAGTGCTAGGATTACAAGAGTAAGCCACCACTCCCGGTTGCCTTCTTCTTTTTTTTCTTTTTCTTTTTCTTTCTTTCTTTCTTCTTTTCTTTTCTTTCTTTTTTTTTTTTTTTTTTTAATTTTTGGGACACAATCTCACTCTATCACCCAGGCCAGAGTGCAGTGGCAGGATTACTGTTCACTGTAGCCTTGACTCCAGTGCTCAAGCGATCCTCTCACCTCAGCCCCATGAGTAGTTGGTGTTACGCACGCGTCTAATTGAAGAGACACCCTGAACAGACTAAGTGTGAGCAACAAGGCTGTTTATTCACTTTTCAGCTGAGTCCAAAAAGGGAGTCAGTGAAGGGTGGTGGGAGTGGAACTGGTTTTATAGGTTTGGGGTAGGTAGTGGAAAGATAGTTAGGGGCGGTTTCTTCGGGCAGGGGAAGAATGTCACAAGGTGCATAGTCACAAGGTGGGGGAAGGTCACAAGGCATGATATCACAAGGTCAATTGATTAGATAGGATAGGGCAGGAACAGATCACAATGGTGGAATGTTGCAAGATTGGTTAATCGGTTAAGGCAGGAACTAGCCGTTTCTTCTTCTTTAGTGGTTCTCCTGTTGCTCCAGGCTTTGTGACTCCAGGAGGCCTGTACATGTGGGTCACAGGGACCACAATGGCTCGATCATGGTGTAGTACGTTCACAGGACCTTACATTCCTGTCTTTTTATGTTTAATAATGAAAAATAAAATAAGAAAGAAATAAAATGAGAAAGAGTAGTGTAATGTTGGGATGTTGGGGTGAAAATTTTAGGGGTGCCAAGGAGGGGTGATGGGTGATGTTTTGGGGTGATGGACAATGTTTCTAAGGGTTGCTTTGAGTGGGGTTGGGGCAGCATGGGAACCTAAAGTTGGAGAGATTAAACTGAGGAAAGATCTTGGGGTAGGAGTTGGTATTGCGGGGTTGTTAGAAGGAGGATTTGCCGTATTGATTAATTAGTAATAGCTTAGATACGATTTTGTACAAACTGAGAGATTAGCCTGAAAAGACAAGGTCTGATCAAGAGGACAAGAAGGATGAGTGTGAAAGGGCCTGTTAGTGGAAGGAGCCATGAAGCTAGGCTAGAGAATGGCAAGGTAAGTCCAGAATAATTATTTGCCTGATTTGCAAGTTTTTGAGCTTTGTCTTTAAGTTTTTTAATGTTATCATATATGAGGCCAGATTGATTTAAGTAAAAGCAGCATTCTTCATTTAAGAATAGGCAGAGCCAGGCGTGATGGCTCACGCCTGTAATCCCAGCACTTTGGGAGGGCAAGGTGGGCGGATCACAAGGCCAGGAGATTGAGACCATCCTAGTTAACATGGTGAAACCCCATCTCTACTAAAAATACAAAAAATTAGCCAGGCGTGGTGGCGGCTGCCTGAAGTCCCAGCTACTTGGGACCTGAGGCAGGAGAATGGCGTGAACCTGGGAAGCGGAGCTTGCAGTGAGCAGAGATCAGGCCACTGCACTACAGCCTGGGCGACAGAGCAAGACTCTGTCTCAAAAAAGAAAAGAAAAGAAAAGAACAGAAAAGAACAGAACAGAACAGAACAGAAAAGAAAAGAAAAGAAAAGAAAAGAATAAGGCGGCCTTCCGGCCCTTCAGGGTCTAGTGCTGTGTATCACCTGAAGGTGGCAGCTAGATGGGCCATACACTGAGCTGGATTTTCGTATTTGTTCTGAATGGTCTCCTTTAGTTTGTCATAATTGATGGTTTCATATGCAGCCTTCTGAAGCCCTTGAGCTAGGCAAGAGATCATATGGTCCTGCCTGGCTATTCCTTGGAGCCCTGACTGGTAGGTGCATTGGGGGTCTTTACGGGGTACCTCCCTAGCACCTTTTTGGACGCCAGGCTCAAGGTGCCAGTAGTCATCAGCGTAAGATTGAGCTAGGGTCCAAACTCGCTCTCGCTCCTCAGGAGCCAGAGTAGAGATGAGGATGATGTTTAAGTCATTCCAGTTAAGATTATAGCACTGGGTTAAGTATCGGAGTTCTTGTATATAGTTGGTGGGGTCAGACGAGAAAGAGACTAGGCGTTGACTAATTTGGGAGAGGTTCGACAGGGAGAAAGGGACATGAACCTGGACTATTCCTTCGGCTCCTGCCACCTCTCGAAGGAGAAATTGCTGGGCAGGGGCAGGGGCAGGGGGCCGGCCGCGGGGCCACATTGTAAGCCAGATAGGGTGCGAGGAGGGGTGGTGATGGGAGGGGCATAAGGGGGGTGGGTTGTGAGTAGAAGAGGGATCAGATTCTGAGGGGGAATTAGAACCGAGTTCCGGTGGGTGAGGGGGAGAAATATCAGAGGGATTAACGGACAAACAGGAATCAGCATCACCAATGGAAGAAGGAAGGGAGATAAGGAAAACCTGGGACGGGTCACATTGGGAGCAGAGGCTAAGGAGAGAGATACCATAGTGTAAAAAATGCCTGGACGGCCGGGCGCGGTGGCTCGTGCCTGTAATCCCAGCACTTTGGGAGGCCAAGGCGGGCAGATCACTTGAGGCCAGGAGTTTGAGACCATCCTGGCTAACACGGTGAAAATTCATCTCTACTAAAAATACAAAAAAATTAGCCGGACATGGTGGCAGGCGCCTATAGTCTCAGCTACTCGGGAGGCTGAGGCAGGAGAATGGCGTGAACCCGGGACGCAGAGCTTGCAGTGAGTCGAGATCACGCTACTGTACTCCAGCCTGGGTGACAGAGTGAGACTCCGTGTCAAAGAAAAAAAAAAATGCCTGGACGTAGGGTACCTCAGACCGTTTGCCCATTTTGTGACAGAAGTTGTCAAAGTCCCGCAAAATAGAGAAATCAGAAGTGCTGTTTTCTGGCCACTGAGAGCCGTTGTCTAATTTATCTTGGGGCCAGGCCATGTTACAACAAATAATAATAATAATGATAAACGTTTAGGCTTTAGATCGGGTGAAAGCTGAAGAGGTTTGAGATTTTTGAGGACACAAGCCAGAGGGGAAGGAGGAGAGATGGAGGGCGGGAGGTTGCCCATGATAGAACAGGGAAGATTGGATGCGAAAGAAAGAGACAAGGAATAGAACGACCACTAGGATCTTCAGTGGGTATCCCCAGTGGAAGTCCGGAGTTGTACAGCCGTGACCATTATTGGATTTCAGAAACACGGACAAAAGGAGGTTCATTGTCTGAAAGAAAAAGAGAGAGAAAGATGAAGAGAGACTGAGGCAGCTTAACTGATCTGTAGGCAGGCGTGGGGTCCTTTTGCAGGGGCGGGTCTGAAGTCCCAAGGTCGAAGGGAGTCTCTTTGAGGGAGAGCTCAGGGGAATAGGGGTAGGTCTCCAGGAGGAGATCCCCTGTCCAGGGCTTTCGGCACCAAATGTTCTGCGCGCATTTAATTGAAGAGGTACCCTGAACAGGCTAAGAGTGAGCAACAAGACTGTTTATTCACTCAGGTGCAAGCCGCTGAGTCCGAAAAGACAGTCAGTGAAGGGTGGTGGGAGTGGAACTGGTTTTATAGGTTTGGGGTAGGTAGTGGAAAGTTACAGTTACGGGCAGTTTTTTCAGGCAGGGGAAAAATGTCACAAGGTTTGTAGCCACAACGTGGGGGGAGGTCACAAGGCACAATATCACAAGGTCTATTGATTAGTTAGGGTAGGGCAGGAACATATCACAACGGTGGAATGTTGCAAGGTCGGTTAATAAGTTAAGGCAGGAACTAGCTGTTTCTTTTTTTTTTTTTTTTTTAGAGACGGAGTCTTGTTCTGTTGCCCAGGCTGGAGTGCAGTGGTGCAATCTCGGCTCACTGCAAGCTCCACCTCCCAGGTTTACGCCATTCTCCTGCCTCAGCCTCCCAAGTAGCTTGGACTACAGGCGCCCGCCACCTCACCCGGCTAGTTTTTTGTATTTTTAGTGGAGATGGGATTTCACCGCGTTAGCCAGGATGGTCTCGATCTCCTTACCTTGTGATCCTCCCGCTTCAGCCTCTCAAAGTGCTGGGATTACAGACATGAGCCACCGTGCCTGGCCGGAACTAGCTGTTTCTTTAGTGGTTCTCCTGTTGCTCCAGTCTTTGTGACCCCAGGAGGCCTGTAGGTGTGGGTCACGGGGGTCACAATGGCTCAACTATGGTGTAGCCCGTTCAGAGGACCTTACAGTTGGTCTTTACAGGCACACACCACTACACTCAGCTAATTTAAAAAAAAAAATTTTGTAGAATGGCGGGCGCCTGTAGTCCCAGTTACTCGGGAGGCTGAGGCAGGAGAATGGCGTAAACCCGGGAGGCGGAGCTTTCAGTGAGCGGAGATCACACCACTGCGCTCCAGCCTGGGTGACAGAGCGAGACTCCATCTCAAAAAAAGAAAAAGAAAAAAAGAAAAAGAAAAAAAAAATTGTAGAGATAGGGTCAGCCATGTTGTCCAGGCTGGTCTCCATCTCCTGGTTTCAAGCGATCCTCCCAGCTCTGCCTGGGATTCCAGGTGTCAGCCCTGGAGTCCAGAGAGTTTTTCATCTGTAAAATGGGCCAGTGATGATCCTTAATTCCTTAGATTGCTGAGAGGATTGAAAAAGACAGTCCAGCTGAATATGGCTACAGTAAAAATATACACTCCAGGCTGGGCATGGTGGCTCACACCTGTAATCCCAGGGCTTTGGGAGGCCAAGGCTGGAGGATTGCTTGAGCCCAGGAGTTCAAGACCAGACTGGGTAACATAGGGAGACCCTGTCTTTACCAAAAATAGAAAAAAATTAGCTGGGCGTGGTGGTGCCTGCCTGTAGTCCCAGCTGCTTGAGAGGCTGAGGCAGGAGGATCACCTGAGTCCAGGAAGTCAAGGCTGCAGTGAGCTGTGATTGTGCCACCGCACTCCAGCCTGGATGACAGAGGGAGAGTCTGTCTCTAAAAACAAAAAATAAAAATAAAAAATTTTAAAATGGCTCAGATGGTTCTACCTGGCAATTCCCACTGTGTAGATAAGAGACACTGGTACTGGGAGAGAAGGCCCAGAATGGAGGAAAAGAAGGGAAGGACTGCGGAGAGAGGCCCTGAGGACCTTTGCCTTTGGACAATCACCTGTCCCGGACACCTGCAATCCCTGCCCCCAACAGAGGGGGGATGTGAACACCTGGTGAAGGGGAACGCCCACCCCCAGCCCAGGCAGAGCTAAACAGAACCAGTGGAGGCCAGGCACGGTGGCTCAGACCTGTAATCCTGACACTTTGGGAGGCCAAGGTGGGCGGATTATGTGAGGTCAGGAGTTCGAGACCAGCCTGGCCAACATGATGAAACCTCGTCTCTACTAAAAGTATAAAAATTAGCCGGTTGTGATGGCCTGCACCTGTAACCTCGGCTACTTGGGGAGCTAAGGCAGGAGAATTGCTTGAACCCAAGATTGTACCACTGCACTCTAACCTGGGCAACAGAGTGAGACTCCATAAAAACAAAAACAAAAAACAGAACCAGTGGAGATTCCTGAGACCCTGGGACAGTAAATAGACACTAATGTTCTAGAACCTTTCAAATTAAGTGTCACTTGCTTCCCTGAGGCAGGCTTTAATTTGATTCTATTGAGTCTTTGCTCCCTAAAACATCAACTTAAGAGCGTTAGCTGAAGCCTCACTGCTCCCCAGCTGCCTGACATGGGGAGCTTAGCCTCTTGGGGCCTCAGTCTCCTCATCTGTGCAATGGGTGCTAATTACTTCAGCATGGCTGCAAGACTACTTCTCCTTCTTCCTCCTCTTCTTTTCTTCTTCTTTTGAGGTAGGGTTGCCCAGGCTGGAGTGCAGTGATGTAATCACAGCTCACTGCAGCCTCGACCTCCTGGGCCCAAGCAATCCTCCCACCTCAGCATCCTGAGTAACTGGGACTACAGATGTGCACTACCACCCCTGGTTTTTTTGTTTGTTTGTTTGTTTGTTCGTTTTGTTGGGACTGAGTCTCACTCTGTTGCCTAGGCTGGTCTCGAACTCCTGGCCTCAAACAATCCTCCCGCCTCAGCTTCCCAAAGTGCTAGGATTACAGGCCTGAGTCACCACTCCTGACCCAGCTGCAAGGTTTCTATTAGGGGACATAGAGCACACTGAACAGTGTCCGGCACCTAGTAGGTGCTCGACAAATGCCCAAGGAATAAATAACTAGATCCTACTCCTCCCTTTGCTTCTAACGTCCTTGGTTTCAGCTCTCTACGAAGGCAGGATCTAGAAAATGGGCACACGTTAAGCCCCAATTCATGGGAGACTATGAGATTTCAGTAGAAAATGCCATTTTTAAGTTTGCAGTAAATGTCCACTCCACACAGGAAGGGATTTTGTCTGCCATGTTCACTGCTGTGTCCCCAGCATGCTAAGTAGGGGCCAGGCTCAAAGTAAATGCTTGATGAATCTTTGGCAGATGAAAGTGTATTATCTGCTGGAAGCAGTGGCTCATGCCTGTAATCTCAGTACTTTGGGAGACTGAGATGGGCGGATCATGAGGTCAGGAGTTTGAGACCAGCCTGGCCAACATGGTGAAACCCCGTCTCTACTAAAAATACAAAAAAAGTAGCCAGATGTGGTGGTGCACGCCTGTAATCCCAGATACTCGGGAGGCTGAGGTGGGAGAATGGCTTGAACCTGAGAGGCAAAGGTTGCAGTGAACCAAGATCGCACCACTGCACTACAGCCTGGGCAACAGAGTGAGATCTGTCTTTAAAAAAATAAAAAGTAGGCCAGGCGTGGTGGCTCAAGCCTGTAATCCCAGCACTTTGGGAGGCCGAGGTGGGCGGATCACGAGGTGAGGAGATCGAGACCATCCTGGCTAACACGATGAAACCCCATCTCTACTAAAAATACAAAAAACTAGCCGGGCGGGGTGGCGGGCGCCTGTAGTTCCTGCTAATCGGGAGGCTGAGGCAGGAGAATGGCGTAAACCCAGGAGGCGGAGCTTGCAGTGAGCTGAGATCTGGCCACTGCACCCCAGCCTAAGTGACAGAGCCAGACTCCGTCTCAAAAAAATAACAATAATAAAAATAAAATAAAAAATAAAAAAATTTACCAAAAAGTATATTATCATTTGATGGGGGGATCAGGGACTCTTCAATAGGCAAAATTTCCCAAGCTGGCTGAATTGACATCACTGTAGGGGGCAGATTCAAACAGACTCATCATTAAGACCAACCGCTTCTTAGAGGCAGACACCACAAAGCCGTCTCAACAATTCTCTTTAATAAGCCCGCTAAACAGTGAGAATTATTTGAGGACAGAGAAAGCCTTTTTCCAGGAATGCTTCAAGCATGATGTGTTTCCTTCCCCGGCTTAATATGTATAATTTGCCTTCTGGAAAAGGAACCCAGAGACTCTGGCATGACTTAGGAAACAATAGACAATGTCACAATTTACCAAGCATAATCGTCTCCTGCAAGGATGAAGAAATCCATGTAGTGCAAGGACTTGAAGCCCAACAAGAGGACTTTGAACCATGGATTTCTTAGCAGGTTTCATTATAGTGGGTCCTGGGGTCAGATGGTCAAATGCCACAGGCTGCTTACTCCCGGAATTGAGAAATAGGGAAAAAAATGCCAGCACCGCCCCTGTTTGTGCAGCTGCCCTGTTTTGCCAATTTCACAAGGGCAGAAGTAGGGAAAATCCATCCAGCCTAGGGTAGAAAGATGTTTGCTCCTCCTCCTGCCAGCCAATCCCAACCAAGCCCTGAGTTCAGTGTCCTGGGTGTGCAAAGCTCCTTGCTGGGGGAGGGGAGGGCTTTAGGATATGACCTTCATGGCCAGGCACAGTGGCTCATACCTGTAATCCCAGCACTTTGGGAGGTCGAGGTGGGAGGATCACTTGAGGTCGGGAGTTCGAGACCAGCCTGGCCAACATGGTGAAACCCCATCTCTATTAAAAATACAAAAATTAGTCGAGCGTGCTGGCTTATGCGTGTAATCCCCGCGACTTGGGAGGCTGAGGCATGAGAACTGCTTGAACCCGGGAGGCAGAGGTGGCAGTGAGCTGACATTGTGCCACTGCACTCCAGCCTGGGTGACAGAGCCAGACTCTGTCTCAAAAAAAAAGTAGGGGAGGATAAAGACCCTCATGGCTCATGGAACAGGCAATTCTCTTACCACTGTGGCCCCCAAGGAAGTGGCTGGGGCACTTCTCAAGCCTATCTTGGAGGCTTGGCTGGGAAGAAAGAAACACCCTCAACTCCACCTGGTTGGATTTAGAGGGATTCTTGCCCCACACCTGTTTAGATATTAACTCAGCCACGACCAGTCAAGGCAAACAGGCCAGGGCCAGGGCAGACAAGAGGACAGACAAGAGAACAGATATCTGCAGCCTGTGGCCACCCGTCACCCTCCCACCCACCATGGACATGCCCTGGCCCCTCGGGTGGATTCTGCTTCTGTTGGGAAGCCCCCTCACCCACGTTGAGCCTCTGTGAGTCTGGGGAATGGAGGGGGCTCAGCCGGCTTCCTGCACATCTGATGTCTGCGTGATTCCAGCTTGTGACTCCTGTTTGGTGTCACTTTCCCTACTTTCTCCTTAATGCCCCTGTGTTTGTCTACTGGCAGCTACATCCTGGTGACCCCCCGAGTCCTGAGGGTTGGCAGTCCGGAGAGGATTCACATTCAGGCCCACTCGGACTCCAGACAGCCCCTCACAAGGACCCTCGAGATGAACCTCACGGTATGGGACTTCCCCATGAGGAAGACAGTGTTGGCAAGGAGCCAGCTCATTCTCTCGCCAGGAAACAACTTTATGGACCAGGCACCTGTGACGGTGGGTGACAGGCTGGAATGCGTGACCACAAAGGGGACTCCGGGTCAGCAATAAAGGTAGAAAGGGGCAGACTCTGTGTCTGGAGAGTAGATGCAGGGCCCAAAGTACTTACCGCTCCTCTAACATCCTGTCCATTTAGAAGTCAAAAGTCCCTAAGCCTGGGCTCCAGGAAGCCTCCACTAGCCCATTTGATGCCTCTCCGAGAACTATAAAAGGTGCCTTCTGTTGGTAGCTTGGGAAGTTGATCATGGACTGGATTTCGTCCTTCCTTTGGCTGGGTGCTCTCGTTCAGTGAGCAACCTGCACAACTGCACATGGCAACCTAGCTCCCAAAGGCAGAACCAGAAGATCCTCAGTCAATTGCTCCTCCCAGGATCTGTCCCAGGGCTTTACTCCCAGTCAGGGAGACCCCAGCAGAGCCTGAGGAGTATGGATATCTCTCTCTGTCAGGTTCCCGAGAGCCTGGTGTACCCCCCAAAACCAGGACAGCAATATGTCATCATCCGGGCAACTTGGGCACCCTTCTCGGACTCCTCATTCATGGAGAAGATAGTGCTGGTGGCTCCTCATGCTGGCTACATCTTTATCCAGACAGACAAGACCATCTACACCCCTGAGCACTTGGGTACAGCCCCGAGGCACTTGGTTTGGAGCAATCACTGGCTCTCATTCCCAGTCTTTCCCAATGTCTGAGATACTCCCATCCCCTAAAATCTTCTCCACCTCCCAAGATCTCTCTCTCTGCATAAGTGGCCCCCACCACTGCCCAAGATCCAAACTCTCTCTCTCTGTGTCTTTCCCTTCCTCTACCCAACACTCAGAGTCCTCCTTCTCCCCTAGTTCACTACCGGGTGTTCACTGTTAACCACAAGATGGACCCTGTGACCAGGACATTCACTCTGGACATCAAGGTGGTCTTTCCCGATGGGGGGTGGTGGGGGTGGATCCTGGACACTGAGGTTGCACGGCGTGCTGAAGCATGAGCCACAAGGGCCCTCCCAGAGGGCATCACCAGCCCCACCCCCTATCCCCACAGAACCCGGAGGGAATCACCGTGATTAGCCAGAGTCTGATAGCCAAGGACGGCTTCTTTTTCAGCTCCTTTCACCTCCCAGAGCTTGTCAGGTGCCCTTGTCAGGTCTGGGAGCCCGAGGGGTGGCAAGGGAGGCTGTCATTCTCTGTCTCCATCTCTCTTAACTTTCTGTACCTCAGTTTGGGGACCTGGACCATTGAAGCCAGCTACCAAAGTACACCCAAGCAGAAGTTCAAGGCTGCCTTTGATGTGAAGGAATATGGTGAGAAGGCTGTGGGTGGGGTGGGCAAGATGAATATGCCAGGGACGGGACTGGAAAGGAAAGGAGGTTTCAAGGGGAGCCTCCACTGTAAACCAGGGCCTGAGCTGGGTGCTAAGTGCTGGGTGCTGGTGTTCCAGCCCTTGGGGCTTGGCAGAGCCACCAAGGAAGGAGCAGGACTGGGAGGAGATGAGGGAGCAGGTACAACACTGAGGGTGCCCATGGCTTTTTTTTTTTCCTCCCAGTACTCCCATCTTTTGAGGTCCAGCTGGTCCCAAACAAGACTTTCTTCTATCTCAAGGATGAGGTTCTGGGCGTTGACATCCATGCTCGGTGAGCCCCCTTCCTCCCAGCCCTGCCAGAAGACCAGGGACACAAAGATTGAATACAGAGAAACAAGTGCCAGGTGCTATGGCTCACGTCTGTAATCCCAGGGCTTTGGGAGACCAAGGCAGGAGGATCACTTGAGGCCAGGAGTTCAAGACCAGCCTGGACAACATGGCAAAACGCCTTCTCTACCAAAAAAAAAAAAAAAAAAAAAAAAATAGCCAGGCTGGCTGGGCGTTGTGGCTCACACCTGTAATCCCAGCACTTTGGGAGGTCGAGGAGGGTGGATCACCTGAGGTCAGGGGTTTGAGACCAGCCTGGCCAACATGGCAAAAACTCATCTCTACTAAAACTACAAAAATAGGCAGGCATGGTTGTGCACACCTGTAGTCCCAGGTACTCAGGGACTACTGAGGTGGGAGAATTGCTTGAACCCAGGAGGCAGAGGTTGCAGTGAGCCGAGATTGAATCACTGAACTCTAGCCTGGGTGACAGAGTGAGACTCTGTTTCAAAAAAAAAAAAAAAAAAAATTGGGGCCAGGTGCGGTGGCTCAAGCCTGTAATTCAGCACTTTGGGAGGCCGAGACGGGCGAATCATGAGGTCAGGAGATCTAGACCATCCTGGCTAACACGGTGAAATCCTGTCTCTACTAAAAATACAAAAATTAGCTGGGCGCGGTGGCGGGCACCTGTAGTCCCAGCTACACAGGAGGCTGAGGCGGGAGAATGGCGTGAACCTGGGAGGCGGAGCTTGCAGTGAGTGGAGATCGTGCCACTGCACTCCAGCCTGGGCAACAGAGCAAGACTCCATCTTAAAAAAAAAAATTATCCGGGAGTGGTGGCGCGTGCCTGTTGTCCCAGTTGCTAGGGAGGCTGAGGTGGGAGGATCGCTTGAGCCCAGGAGGTAGAGGTTGCAATGAGCCAAGACTGTGCCACTGCACTCCAGTGTGGGTGACAGAGTGAGACTCTATCTCAAAGAAAAAAAAAAGAAAGAAAGAAAGAGAGAAGAAGCAAGCCACTTCTGTAGCACTTAGGGTGGCAGACACACTCTCGTCCTACCCATGAGATATTCTGGTATTCTGGGCTACCTATGTTGTCCTATGAGGTTGTACAGACCATATCTGCCACCTGTGAAGTTGTATAAACCATTTCTTCAAGTCTATGAATTTGTAGAGGCCACCTTGTCTACCCAATGGCGTTGTACTGAGTCTCATCTCATCTGCCACTTCACAGTTTAGACCACCTCTGAAAGTCCATGAGGTGGTACAGGTTACCTTTGCCATTGAGAGATTGTCCAAACCATTTCTGCAGTTCTATGAGATGGCAAATGACACATTTGCTGCCTTGTGTTTTACAGACCATCTGCATTGCTCTATGAGGTTGTGCAGGCAATGCTGTCCACCTGAGATTATACGGGCTATGGGAGCCCCATCTTGGTGAAGGCCACTTCTGGACATTATATGAATCATTCCTGCTGCTCTAACATGCTACATAGGCCACCTAGTTTCCCTGGTGAGGCTGCACAGGCCACTTCGTAGGTTGTCCAGACTTCTTTGTGGCTTTATATAGTTTTAAGTCCACCTCTACCATCTTGGGAGATTGCACAGACCACATCTACAACCCATCAAGGCTTTATGGGATATATTTGTCACCTCCCAGAGTTGTGTGGGTCATCAATGAAACCATCTAAGTTTCCAAGTTCCACCTCTGCCCCTCCTAATTTTGCACAGTCATCTCTGAAGCAACATGAGGTATGTGGGTGCTTCAGAGACAGTGGAATGGTCCTCCATCCCCCAGGTATATATTTAACAAGCCGGTGGATGGACATGCTCTGGTCATCTTTGGGGTGAAACTGGACTCCCGCCGGATCCCTATCCAAAGCTCCCTGCAGAGGGTGGAGGTGACTGAATCCCAGCTCCCCAGCCTCCAATTCACTCCACTTTCTATCACTCCCCAAGAAACCATATCCTCTTCCTCTCTCTTACCTTAAGAACAGATCTCGGAAGGCCTGGGCCACGTCTCCCTCCGGAAGGATATACTGATGGCTGCATTCCAAGGCCCAGAAAAGGACTTCATTGGAGGATCAATCTTTGTCAATGTCACCGTGTTCTCGTCAGGTGCCACCCTCACCCAGGCCCCTGACTGAGGTCAGGACATGGTGTTCTTACCCAACACAGACACTCCATCCATGTGACCTTGGGCCGCCTCCTAGCCTCAGTTTCCTCAATAGAGAAATGGGAAACACCAGAAAGGGTGGAAGGAGTTGAAATGGTGTTATTGTCTTTCTCTGCCTTCACCAAGATGGGGCTCCCATACTAGTCCTGCCACTCACTTAAGAAATTGAACTCCCTCACATACTCTATGTTCCCGCTATCTCTACAGGGGGTGAGATGGTGCAAGCCGAGACCTCAGGGGTGAAGATTGTCCAGAGCCCATACAACATCAAGTTCACCAGGACACCCCAGTATTTCAAGCCAGGAATGCCCTTCCACTTTCGGGTCAGAGTCTGGACTCACTACACCTAGGGACTCAGGGCCCCATCCCCAAAACAGACCTCCCACAAAGAGACAAAAACCCACACTGGACTCACCTGCATCCAACTCATCTGAAGGTTGAGTCCATCATATTCCCCAGGCTAATCCCAGAGTCCCCTCAAACCTTAACCCAGATACCCCCAAAGCACAGTGATGACTACAGAATTTCTCTATGGGGACTTAGAGGCCACAGTCAGGCTGGAAGAGGGTGTTTGAGGGTATATCTAGAGGCTGCATTTGCAAAGCAAAGCATGGTCTTTTCACATATATTAATTTGGATGGGCATTAGGAAAATCAGGGATGTCCTTTGGCACCAATCCTACTCCAAGACTTCTGTAGGGTCTCGTGTGTCCTCCTTCCCTCTCCACTCTCAGTCTTCCCACTTACCATCAGCTCCACAACACACAGTGTGACTACATGTGGTTGTACACTGCAAAGCTCTAGGAGCCACCATTCATAAAAACTCTAATATGAATGGTGCCCCTGGTGTTGTTTAGTGCACCATGTATAAAGTTGTACAAAGCAGTCCTATTCAGATCATATTCCAGTCTCACCTCTCACACCAGGCCACCCCAGGCTTTTCCTTCACCTCACCCCAGATTCCACCCCAGGTCTTCGTCTCAAATCCTGATGGATCCCCAGCTGACAGAGTCCTTGTCCAGTCCCAAAACTACAAAGTGTGCACCTCAACTGAGGGACTGGCCACTCTGACCATCAACACAGATGCAAATCTGGACAAGCTCCCCATCGAGGTACCAACTTGACAAGGCAAGGAGGGTGGAGTTGGAGCTGTGTGAGTTGGAAGGGTTGGGGTTTACTTGCCCATCATCCTCTCTAGGTGAAAACTGAGGAATCTCTTCAGCCAGAGGAGCAGGCTTCAGCCAAGATGACAGCTTGGCCTTACTTGACTCAAGATGGGTCAGGAAACTTCCTGCACATCGAAGTAAAGACATTGGGCACAGAGGTTGGCAGCAGCATCCAGCTGAGCCTCAATACAAAGCATCAGGACCCTAAAACCAAGGACCGGATTACTCACTTCACCATCCTGGTAAGGGGCTAGGACCAGCATCTGAGTCAAGGAGTTCTTTCCTTGGAAAAACCTTGGCTTGCTGGGTTGGAGAAACTATGAAAAAAGATATGAAGGTGGCAACAATCTTGAGTGGGCTCAGATCAAGAGGCTGAAGAAAAGAGACTATGAGCCTCCATTGTGGGGTGGGACAGCTTCAGGGAAAGACTGGCCTTACCCTTCTCATCCTTGATCTCCCTTGTCTCCAAGGTCCTGAGTAAGGGCCAGATTGTGAGTGCCAAACATCAGTCAAAAAGCCAGGGGAGTGTCTACACGTCAGCCATTATTGATGTGACTTCAGCGATGCTGCCCTCCTTCCGCATTCTGGCATTTTATTTACTTCCCAGAGGAGTGAGCCAGGATCCTGAGTTGGTGGCTGATTCCATATGGATTGATGTGAATGACAGATGCATAGGGACGGTAAGCCAAACTCCTTATAGTTGTGAATCATCATCATAAAACCCCAGAAAGGGGCCGTACAAATTTAGGCATTCCCAAACTGGAAGCCAAGGAAGAGGAGAATATGTGGCCTTAGGAGCTCAACACAAGGTGTGGCGATGATGCAAGTAAATAAATACATGGAATCGGGATTAGCCTAGTGGAGTTCTCAAATGCTACACCAGAGCAGTAGGGAACATAAACCTGAAAGTGGAGTTGTGTGGTCTATGATTCCCTTTTTCTGACATCTCTCTTTTTCTTGGCTCAGCTGAAAGTTGGCTTGAAGAATGATAGATTCTTCCCTTCTTTGGAGCCCAACAGCCAAGTGGAACTGAAGGTGACAGGTGATGCAGAAGCCACAGTGGGGCTGGTGGCTGTGGACAAGGCTGTCTATGTTTTGAATAGCAAACACAAGCTCACTCAGAAGAAGGTAAGAGCGTATGGGCTTTGGGCCAAGATGTTGCCAGGATATTCTAGCTGGAACCTCAGCTTCTTCAGCCATAAAGAGGACAACATCAACGTAATGATTCAAGGAGATGGTGCAAAGCCTAATGACTGAAAGGTGATAAGAGCTCAAAAAATGGGAGATAGTATGAGAATTATTATTTGAGCCTGCAATTCCAGTATACCATTTTTCCTTTCATGGAGGAGTCATATAGGTCCCAAATCCAGGTTCCTCTCTTAACCTCTAGGTCTGGGATGTGGTGGAGGAACATGACATTGGCTGCACAGCAGGAAGTGGAAAAGACAGATTTGCTGTGTTCAAGGATGCTGGATTGGACCTGAAAATGAGCACAGGAATGGATAGCCTGGCAAGCACAGGTACAGGCTTGGGGGGTTGGGGCAAGAGGAGGGCAGGAATGGGGGCAGTGCTGCCTAGTGGGGTTTAGTGTCAAACAGATATGGGCCGTAATCCACATCCTGTCACTTACCATGGGCCAGTCACATTTCTCTCCGAGTCTTGATTTCTTTGTCCATAAATTACAGATAATAACAGAAGTAACTCACTGTGTGTTGGTTAAGACAGGGTTAGCCATGTGTATCAAAGATACAAATAACAGTAGGTTAAACAGGTAGTTTATTTCTCATTCAGTAACACTACAGAGGTCATCCTGGGACTCAGACTCCTTCTAGGAGTCCATCCATGCCAGGCAGGAAGATGAAGGGAAGTGGAAAGGGGAGGACACTTCTTCCACATCTCATTGGTCAGAATACAGTCACATGGCCCCATCTAAGTGCAAGAGAGACTGGGAAATGTAGTCTTTATTCTGAGTGATCTATACAATATGGAGGCTTACTTGCCTCCATATTGTATGAGGGATGATAATGGATTTGGAGACAACTAAGAGTGTATTCTCTCAGCTATAAATTGTAATATTAATAACAGTTCTTATTTATTACATGCCAGACCCAGTGCTAAGTACTTGTATATGCATGATCTCATTGACAGAACTCTGGTTATGCCCATTTTACATCACTGGGGAAATTAACACCCAGAGAGGTTAAGTGACTTGTTGAAAATTGCCCAGCTTTTAAGTGACAAGTCTTGAATATAGGAGGCTGTCAGATGAAATGAAGTGATGCATATAAAGTGCTGGACATACAGCAAACACCCTATAAACATCATCAAGGATATTGATAATGATCTTGGTAATTGTTCTATCATCATTCCCTCTGACTCCCAGACTGGCCCTGCCCCCAGGACCCTCCTCCTAGCCGCCATCGCCGCTCCCTGAAGAGGCTGGAGACAAAGAGGAATGCAGGTCAGTGTTAAAGCTGTATGCCTCGCTCCATCTCCCCAACCTACGATATCCATAAGGGCTTAGAACAGGACACCAAAACCACTGTATGCATTTCTAGCAGGGAGGGATCTAATAGGGGGAGTTTGGTGCTTACAAAATCATTAGATGGGCTTTTGGGGTGGAAGTTGGAAGCCTGCTTGCTGGGACTCAAGATCACCCCACTTCAGTCTTGCAATCCATGAAATATCAGGAAACTGCTGCCAATATCTCTCAAAAGGCTGGTACGTTGATAATCAAACACGAAATTGTGCCCATTACAAAAACACACACAGACTGGAGCCCACCCATCAGCTACCACTGCTGCAAGAAGAATGGTTTCTGCTTCTCTTCTATCTCCCAGATCTCTCATAAGAGCATATTAGTGGCTGCATCTAATCCCATTCAGAACCCTAGCAGCAAGGGAGTCTGGGAAATGTAGTTTTCAAATGTCTAGCCTCTGTGGTACAGGATGGAATGTAGACAAAAGGAGAGATAAGTCTTAAGTGTCATTGGACAATATCTGAATAAACTGCCATCCTGAAGGCTAGAGTGTGGACCACAAGAAGAGGTTTTGAGCCTGGATTCAGAGGAAGATGGGAGGCAGCACTGGGTGGTGTTAGAAGCATGGATTCTGAGGCTGGCATGATGGCTCATGCCTGTAAACCCAGCACTTTGGGAGGCCAAGGCAGGTGGATCTCTTGAGGTCAGGAGTTCGAGACCAGCCTGGCCAACATGGTGAAACCCTGTCTCTACTAAAAGTACAAAAATTAGCTGGATGTAGTGGTGGGCACCTGTAATCCCAGCTACATGGGAGGCTGAGACATGAGAATCACTTGAACCTGAGAGGCAGAGGTTTGCAGTAAGCTGAAATTGCGCCACTGCACTCCAGCCTGGGTGACAGAGTGCTACTCTGTCTCAAAAAAAAAAAAAAAAAAAAGCAGTATGGATTCTGATCCCACCTCTGCCACTTGGAAGCCTTGACTCCAGGCAAATGAATTCACCTCTCTGTGGCTCAGATTCCTTGTCAGAATCTCACCATGTGAATTCAATATGAGGCTTCAGAAAGGGCACAGATAAGGCACTAGGCATAGAATCTACCACGGAGTCATTGCTAAATAGTGGCAAGGTGTGCATAGCATCAAAGTGAATGGTCCTTAGGACCTGCCCAACTCTCCTCTTTCCCTCTGACTCTGGCCCACAGTGAACAAGTTTAAGACAGAGCTGGAGCAAAAGTGCTGTGAGGCTGGGCTCCGGGAAAGCCCAGTGGAGCTGTCCTGTGAGGAGAGGACCTGGCATGTCCGCCATGGTCCAGCCTGTGTGGCTGCTTTCCTGGACTGCTGCCATCTGTCTGAGACCCTGACTCGGGAAGCTCGAGAGGATCAGCTGCGTCTGGGGACAAGTGAGGGGGCCATGGCAGGAGATGCAGGGTGGGGGCTTCATGGAGGGATACAGAGTGACATGGGACAGGTTAAGGGGTGATATGGGCCATGGAGGGTTGGAGAGGAGGATCCCACAAGGAGTCTGGTGGAACATGGAAGAAACATGAAGGAGACTCTACCTCATACCTGCTCCCTCCAGTGGATGAAGAGGAGGACTTCGACGACCTCTTCCTGGATGACATGCCGGCGCGGACCTTGTTCCCTGAGAGTTGGCTCTGGAGGAAGTTCACTCTGCCGAAGAGTGAATCGGGGTAGGACATCAGCCTCCATGCCAGAATCTGGTCCCAGGTCCTTGCAATCATCAGTGGATGCTGGTCAGGGACAATGACCCCAGCAGTGACATTGAGCCTCAGGACAGTCCCACAATGGGGAAAACATCTTAGTGGATTCCCTAAAAGGATGACCCTCTAGCGATGCTGTCACTAATGAGGTGACCTGATGATCCTCAATGGTGACCACAACCACTGCATGGCGACCCCCAACCCAGAAGCTCTGTCCATGCAGCACAAACTCAGTGATGTTTCCTCACTCACAACAGCATCTCCCATTACCCCATCTCTGTGAACGTGCCGGATTCCATCACCACATGGCAGTTTGTGGCGGTCAGCCTCAAGGCTGGACAAGGTGAGTCCCAGCAAGCTCAGTGCTAAGGGAATGGGGGTATGGTGACCTTACCCAGCCCTTCCCCGCACCGAGCCTCTGCTTAAACCCAATGTGCTCTCCTGGCTTTAGGTCTCTGTGTCTCGGACCCCTTTGAGCTGACAGTTATGAAATCGTTCTTTGTGGACCTTAAGTTGCCCTCCTCCGTGGTCAGGAATGAGCAGGTCCAGATCCAAGCTGTGCTGTACAATTTCAGGGATCGCCAGGCCAAGGTGAAGCCCCAAGCCCTAAACTTCCTGCCAAAACCTCTGCTAGGGTGTATTTTTTAAAATTTTTTAATTATTTTATTTCATTTTATTTATTTATGCAAGGGAGAGCTTGTAATGAGCCGAGATCGTGCCACTGTGCTCCAGCCTGGGTGACAGTGTGAGACTCCATCAAAAACAAGAAAGAGAGAAAGAGAGAGAAAGAAAGAAAGAAGAGAAAGAAGAGAGGGAGGGACGGAGGGAGGAAGAGAGAGAGAGGGAAAGAAAGAAAAAAGAAAAGAAAGAAAGGAAGAAGAAGAAGAGAGAAAGAAACAAAGAAAAAGCAAGAAGAAGAAAGAAAAGAAAGAAAGAGAGAAAGAGAGACAGAGAGAGAGAAAGAAAGGGAGAAAGGGAGAATGGGGGCGGGGCACAGCGGCTCATGCCTGTAATCCTAGCACTTTGGGAGGCCGAGGTGGGCAGATCACGAGGTCAGGATATCGAGACCATCCTGGCTAACACGGTGAAACCTCATCTCTACTAAAAATACAAAAAATTAGCCAGGCGTGGTGGCGAGCGCCTGTAGTCCCAGCTACCCTGGAGGCCAAGGCAGGAGAATGGCATGAACCCAGGATGGGGAGCTTGCAGTGAGCCGAGATCGTGCCACTGCACTCCAGCCTGGGCGACAGTGTGAGACTCCATCAAAAAAAAAAAAAAAGAAAGAGAGAGAGAGAGAGGGGGGAAGAAAGAAAGAAGAGAAAGAAGAGAGGGAGGGAGAGAGAGAGAGAAAGAAGAAGAAGAAAGAAAGAAGATAGAAAGATGAAAGAAAGACAGAAAGAAAGAAAGAAAGAAAGAAAGAAAGAAAGAAAGAAAGAAAGAAAGAAAGAAAGAAAGAAAGAAAGAAAGAAAGAAAAAAGAAAGAAAGAAAGAAAGAGAGAGAAGGGGGGAGGGAGGGAAAGAAAGGGGGGGAGGGAGGGAGGGAAAGAAAGAGAGACGGAAGGAAGGAAGGAAGGAAGGAAGGAAAGAAGGAAGGAAGGAATTTAAACCTCACAACAACCCCATCAGATGGGTACTATTATTGTTCTTGGTTTAGAGATGAGGAAATTGAGACACAGAGTGGTTCAAGGGCTTGCCCGGAGTCACACAGCACATAAATGGCAGATGGGGCTCTGACTCAGGCTGGGTCTGTGGTCCCCATCACTAGGCTTCACTGTCACCTACTCGGGCATCTCAGGATGGGGAGGGGACTGTAACCCTAGGGTCCTGGACTACGTCATACATCGATACCGTCTGCCTTTGCCCATCCTGCCCTAGGTCCGAGTGGAGTTCCCCCACAAGGAGCCACTGTGCAGTGCGTCAAAGCCAGGAGCACCATCCCGCCAGGTGGTGGTCGTGCCCCCCACCTCCTCCAAGATAGTACCCTTTGTGCTTCTCCCTCTGGAGATAGGCAAAGTGGACGTGGAGGTCAAGGCTGTGGGCTACGGGGTCCAGGACCACGTGAAGAAGACACTTTTGGTCCGGGTAATGGGCACCCCCAACTCCCTAGCTGCTGGTGCAGACAGCGGGGCTTCCACCAGGTCCAGGCTGGGCAGGTGGGCCCAGGATCGATAAACAGGGCTCCTAGATGGGAGTGAGATGAGAGAACAGATTTGAAAGTTCAATCAGTTGGCTGGGCGTGGTGGTTCACACCCATAATCTCAGCAGCTTGGGAGGCCAAGGCGGGTGGATCACCTGAGGTCAGGAGTTCGAGACCAGCCTGGCCAACATGGTGAAACTCCATCTCTGCTAGAAATACAAAAATTAGCTGGGCATGGTGGTGCATGCCTGGAGTCCCAGCTACTCGGGAGGCTGAGGCAGGAGAATTGTTTAAATCCAGGAGGTGGAGGATGCAGTGAGCCGAGGTTGTACCACTGCACTACAGCCTGGGCAACAGAGTGAGACTCCGTCTCAAAAAAAAAAAAAAAAAAAAAAAAAGAAGAAGAAGGAAAAAGTTTAGTCAGTGGACTGATGTGAGGGGGTCGGGTCACAAGCCCCCACTTCAGAGTTTTGGAGTCAGGTCTGGGTTCAAATCTTGTCTGTGCTGCGTGACCTTGGGCAACTTGCTTGACTTCTCTGTTCTGAGCCTCCATTTCCTTGCTTGCAGGATGAGGATAATCATCATACCCACGAATAATCAGAGAGCTGGGAAAATGACCCAGAACCAGTGTATGGCCTATCAAAAATACTTTATTAGGCTGGGCTTGGTGGCTCATGCCTGTAATCCCAGTACTTTGGGAGGCCAAGTCAGGAAGATTGCTTGAGCCCAGGAGTTCAAGACCAACCTGGGCAATATTGCAAGACCTCTCTAGAAAAAAATTTAAAAATTAGCCTGGTATTAGTAACTGGCACCTGTAGTCCCAGTTACTCAGGAAGCTGAGGGAGGATTGCTTGAGCCCATGAGATTGAGCCTGAAGCCGAGATCATGCCACTGCACTCCAGCCTGAGCAACAGAGCAAGACCCTCTCTCTAAAAAACAAACAAACAAAAGACCTTATTTACTTAACAAACACATGTTTAACGCTTAAGATATAAGTGTTTAAGAATATTAACTCAGTCAGGTGTGGTGGCACCCCCATGTACTCCCAGCTATTTGGGAGGCTGGGGTGAGAGGATCATTTGAGTCTAGAAATTTGAATCCAGCCTGGGCAACCTGAAATTTTTTTTTTCTCTGAAAAAAAAAAAAAAAAAAAAACAACAACAACTAGGTCAGGCATGGTGGCTCATGCCTGTAATCTCAGCACTTTTGGAGGCTGAAGCAGGTGAATCACTTGAGGCCAGGAGTTCAAGACCATGCCGGCCAACTTGGCAAAACGCTATCTCTACTAAAAGTACCAAAATTAGCCTGACGTGGTGGTGTGCAGCTGTAATTCCAGCTACTCAGGAGGCTGAGGCATGAGAATCCCTTGAACTAGGGAGGTGGAGGCTGCAATGAGCTGAGATCATGCCACTGCCTCCAGCCTGGGTGACAGAGTGAGACCCTGTCTCAAAAAAAAAAAAAAAAAATTAACTAATTCAGCCCTCAAAACAACCCTATGAGTGAGGGACTATTATTATCCCCCTTTGACAGATGAGAAAACTGAGGCAGAGAGAGGGTAACTGGCCAGGCGCGGTGGCTCAAGCCTGTAATCCCAGCACTTTGGGAGGCCGAGACGGGCGGATCACGAGGTCAGGAGATCGAGACCATCCTGGCTAACATGGTGAAACCCCGTCTCTACTAAAAAATACAAAAACCTAGCCAGGCGAGGTGGCGGGCGCCTGTAGTCTCAGCTGCTCGGGAGGCTGAGGCAGGAGAATGGTGTAAATTCCAGAGGCGGAGTTTGCAGTGAGCTGAGATCCGGCCACTGCACTCCAACCTGGGCAACAGAGCGAGACTCCATCTTAAAAAAAAAAAAAAAAGTTGGGGGGAGGGTAACTAATGTTTCCGAAGGACACACAGCTAGGAAGCAGAAGAGTTGGGATTCGAACCCAGAAATTTGGGCTCCAGAGTCTGTGCTTATCACAGCCAAGGAATGCCTCCTCTCACCATCATTGCAATTGTCATTTTTACTGTGGTTGCTGTTTTTGCTTTTGACTTATATCCTCAACTCATCCCTCAGGCAGGGGGTCAGATCCAGCAAACGTCCTACAGCATCGTCTTGGAACCCCAAGGTTTGTGAAATCTGCAGAGGGTATGTGAGATCCTGGGGCTGCGCTAGGGAGGAGGAAGGAGTTGGCATGAGCGGGTGTGCCCAGGTGGGGATTCCGAGCCCCAGCCCCAGGCTCTGTGCACCCTGACTTCCCCAGCCCCAGAGCCCACTTGTCACGGAAGGTTGTGGTTCTTCAGGTCAGACCCAGACAAAACTGGTGCCAAGACAGGAGCTCTTGAACATGGTACCCGACACGGAGGCGGAAGTGTTTATCAGTGTTCAAGGTGCTGGGGGACACAGGAACGTGGGGAGGGCTGACACTGGCTCCTCTAAGGTCCACGAGGCACCAGGGCAGGAGGAGCTGGGGGTGGCCATGTGGGGGGATCAGTGAACCATGGTGGCTTAGGCATAGGCCACTCCCAGGGTGACCCAACTCACCCACCCAACAGGTGACATCCTTGGTGAGACAATTGTGGGCAGCCTGACACCGAATGAGATTTGGCATCTGCTGCGGGTCCCCACGGGCTGCCCTGAGCAGACGCTGAGCTCCCTGACACCTGTCATCATCCTGTCCCGCTATTTGGATGCCACCGGCCAGTGGGGCAAGGTCGGGGTGGAGCACAGGGACCAGGTGATGAAGAATATTGTCAGCGGTGAGAGCGGGAACCCTCCTGGGGCCTCCATGAGGGTGCCTGGGGATCTCCCAGAGGGTGGCTGGGGCACCCCCAAGATTGGGGAAATCTTCATGGGACCCCCCCCCAGCCCCCGCCTCAGGCATTAACACCCAAACTGTGACTCCTTCCCCACACTGCAACCTGGTACTAATTCCCCAAGGTCATCCCCCAGCTGTGACACACCCATGGGAATTCTTCACCTGACCCCTTCCCCAGGCTTCAATCTTTTTTTTTTTTTTTTGTAATGTAGTCTTGCTCTGTCACCAAGGCTGGAGTGCACTGGCATGATCTTGGCTCACTGCAACCTCCACCTGCCAGGTTCGAGCCATTCTCCTGCCTCAGCCTCCTGAGTAACTGGGATTACAGGTGCCCGCTACCATGCCTGGCTAATTTTTGTATTTGTATTTATTTATTTATTTAGAGACGGCATCTCACTCTGTCGCCCAGGCTGGAGTGCAGTGGCGCAATTTCAGGTGCCCCCCACCACACTCGGCTAATTTTTGGATATTTAGTGCAGATGGGGTTTGGCCATGTTGGTCAGGCTGCTCTCGAACTCCTGACCTCAGGTGATCCACCTGCCTTGGCTTCCCTAAGTGCTGGGATTACAGGTGTGAGCCACCACGCCAGACCTCTAGGCTTCAATCTTATGTCAGACACCCTGATTTCTCCCAACAAGCCATGCTGCGAGATGATGTTGTACTCAGGCCCTGCCCCAGGTTGCACCCCCTCAGTGCCACTCCCAGGGAACCCCAGGGAACACCCAAGCAGCAAACCCCAGAATAACCCCAGCAGTGGCTTCTTAGTTGCACCTGTATGCTGATACTTCCCCGGGTTACAACCAAACACCCCAGGGAGTAACCAGAAATTAACAACCCTAGTAACACCCACAGAACTCTGAGTTAATTGGTCCCAGGTTTCCCTCAGACTCCAACTTTCCCTCCAGGTTTTCTCAAACAGTAATCCCACAGGTAACATCCAGATACTGTCACCCCAGTGCTCCAAGCAAACAGTAAACCTCCAGGGGAACTTCAAGTAATGAGTAGGGAGGCTCGGAATACACCTGAAAGGCTGGGTGTGGTGGCTCATGCCTGTAATCCCAGCACTTTAGGAGGCCAAGGTAGGAAGATCACTTGAGCCCAGGAGTTTGAGACCAGCCTGGGCAACATAGTGAGACCCTCATCTGTACAAAAAAAATGTTTAAATTTTTTGGCTAGTTATGGTGGTTCCTGTCTGCAGTCTCAGCTATTCAGAAGCCTGAGTGGGAGGATTGCTTGAGCCCCAGAGTTTGAGACTAGCCTGGGCAACATAGTGAGACCTCATCTTTAAAAAAAATTAGACTGGTGTAGTGGTGCATGCCTGTAATCCCAGCTACTACTTGGGAGGCTGAGGTGGGAGGATAACTTGACCAGGGAAGGTTGAGGCTGAAGTGAGCTATGATTGTACCACTGTACTCCAGCCTGGGTGACAGAGTGAGACCCAGTCTCAAAAAAATAAAAATAAATAAAAAAAGGGTCGGGCACACACCTGTAATCCCAGCACTTTGGGAGACCGAGGCAGGTGGATCACCTGAGGTCAGGAGTTCAAGACCACCCTGGCCAACATGGTGAAACCCCATCTCTACTAAAAATACAAAAATTAGCCAGGTGTGGTGGTGCGCCCCTGTAGTCCCAGCTACTCAGGAGGCTGAGGCAGGAGAATCACTTCAACCCAGGAGGCAGAAGTTGCAGTGAGCTGAGATCGCTCCACTGTACTACAGCCTGGGTGACAGAGCAAGACTCTGTCTCAAAAAAATAAAAAGAATACACCAAAGAAGTACTCATCTAAGATCACGCCCCAAAGTAACCTCCCCGGGTGACACAGACGCACTGACACTCCAGGTTTACATCCAAGAAATAACCCCCAAGAAAACTCCTAGGCTGGCCGGGCGCAGTGGCTCACGCCTGTAATCCCAGCACTCTGGGAGGCCGATGTGAGTGGATCACCTGAGGTGAGGAGTTCCAGACCAGCCTGGCCAACATGGTGAAACCCCGTCTCTACCAAAAATACAAAAATTAGCTGGGCGTGGTGACTCATGCCTGTAATCCCAGCTACTTGGGAGGCTGAAGCTGGAAAATCGCTTGAACCCGGGAGGCGGAGGTTGCAGTGAGCCGAGATCGCACCACTGCACTCCAGCCTGGGCAATAGAGAAAGACTGTCTCAAAAGAAAAAAAAAAAAAAAGGCCGGGCGGGGTGGCTCAAGCCTGTAATCCCAGCACTTTGGAGGCCGAGACGGGCGGATCACGAGGTCAGGAGATCGAGACCATCCTGGTTAACATGGTGAAACCCTGTCTCTACTAAAAAATACAAAAAAACTAGCCGGGTGAGGTGGCGGGCGCCTGTAGTCCCAGCTACTCGGGAGGCTGAGGGAGGAGAATGGTGTAAACCCGGGAGGCAGAGCTTGCAGTGAGCTGAGATCCGGCCACTGCATTCCAGCCTGGGAGACACAGCAAGATTCCGTCTCAAAAAAAAAAAAAAAAAAAAAAAAAAAACTCCCACATAGCACCCCTCAAGTTGCCCCATCTCCCAGGTTATATGTGGACAACAATACCTATGATTTCTTCCAGCAGCAACTCCAAGGGTAGCATGCCCTGCCCCAGAGTCCCCGAGGTGAAGGTTTCCTGGGTTACACTCAGAGACAACTGCATCCTGGGTCCCTCAAAGTCATTCCTGAGCCCTGCTCCTCACTTACACCTGGGCCCTAAACACCCCTCCAAAGCACACCTGGACAACAGGTCTCCCCCTCTAGATTACCTCTATGCGTGACACCCCCACGTCACCTCCAGTCCCTGCCCTCCAGGTTATTCCTGATAACACTGACTGTCCCTCAAAGCCCTGCTCTGTTGCCTCAGGCTACACTCGGATGCTGACCCACCGGAGTTCAGACGGCACCTACCACACCTCCAAGGGGAGCCCAGGAAGCACCTGGTGAGGAAGACCCTGTCACTCCTGTCGCTGCCACCCTGGAAGCCCACGGGGCCAGTCTGGGGTCTGATGACTCAGGAACATCCACGCTGTAGAGTCTTGGGGTCTTGGGGTGTCCAGCACATGGGTCTGGGGAATTCTACACTGGCAGGCCTGGGCAGTGGCAAATGGCAGGGGTCCACCTGGAATGGTGTGGACCATGGCGTAGACTCCCCCTATCCCAGAGCCCCCTTGGCTGCCGTTCGCACGTGTCACCTTCACCCTCTCCTGACAGGCTCACAAGCTATGTGTTCCGTGTCTTTGCCCTGGCCTACTCTACAATGACGACCCAAGTGCTTAGCCTGTCCTCTCTCTGTGACATGGCCAACTGGATCATCACCAACAGGCAGGCGGAGGACGGGCACTTCCTGGAGGAGGGTCCCGTGGTCATGACATCCATGCAGGTGATCACACCCCCCCCCCTGCCTGGGCCATTCAAACAAATCCCAGGGACTCTGTGCGCTAAGACGGAGATTTCCGGCTCCCAGTCTGTTCTTGGGCAGAATGAGAACAGGAAAGAGTTGAGGCTCGGTGCCAAGGATCACATCCCCGCCCAGGTCTAAACCACCTCACACTCTTCCTCATCCCCACATCAAGCAGTGGCCTGTCCTGTCCCTCCTCCCTCGGGCACTGAGTCCTCCCCAGCTTGCACACCCATCCCCACCGCGTCCCCTCACACCAGCATCCAGAAATGTCTTTCAAACGCAGCCTGGCAGGTCTCTCCCCTGCTCAAACACCTGCTGTAGCTCACAGCTATCTTTGTCTGTATCACCTCCTAGGCCTCGCCCCACCACTCCTTTCTCAGTATTCACACTTAACCACTCATAGGCTCCTCCAACTCTCCTCCAAAAAGTACTTTTGCTGCCTTCTCTGCAAGCAACAGGCCAAATTATTATTATTACTATTTATTATTTTGAGATAGAGTTCCACTCTGTCACTCAGACTGGAAGGTAGTGGCATGATCTCAACTCACTGCAACCTCCATCTCCTGGGTTCAAGCGAGTCTTATGCCTCAGCCACCCGAGTAGCTGAAATTACAGGCATGTGCCACCAGATCCAGCTAATTTTTACATTTTTGTTTTAGTAGATGGGGTTTCACCATGTGGTCCAGGCTGGTCTCAAACTCCTGCCCTTAAGTGGTCTGCCTGCCTCGGCCTCCCAAAGTTCTGGGATTACAGACATGAGCCTCGGCTGGAGTGCAGTAGCACGACCTCGGCTCACTGCCTCTGCCTCCTGGGTTCAGCCTATTTTACTATTTTTAGAGATAAGATCTTGCTCCGTTGCCCAGGCTGGAATGCAGTGGCACAATCATAGCTCATTACAGCCTCAAACTTCTGAGCTCAAGAGTCCCCTTGCCTTAGCCTCCTCAGTGGCTGGGACTAAAGGTGCAAACCACCATTCCTGGCTAATTTTTTTTTTTTTTTGAGATGGAGTCTCGCTCTGTTGCCCAGGCTGGAGTGCAGTGGTGAAATCTCGGCTCACTGCAACCTCTGCCTCCTGGGTTCAAGCGATTCTCCTGCCTCAGCTTCCTGAGTAGCTGGGAGTACAGGCATGCACCACCACACTTGGCTAATTTTTGTAGTTTTAGTAGAGACAGGGTTTTGCCATGTTGCCCAGGCTAGTCTCGAACTCCTGACCTCAGGTGATCTGCCCGCCTTTGCCTCCCAAAGTACTGGGATTACAGGCATGAGCCATCACCTCTGACCCTGACATGACCTTCTTTTTTTTTTTTTTTTTTTTTTTTTTTGAGACGGAGTCTTGCTCTGTCACCCAGGCTGGAGTGCAGTAGCACGATCTCAGCTCACTGCAACCTCCGCCTCCTGGGTTCAAGCGATTCTTCTGCCTCAGCCTCCCGAGTAACTGGGACTGCAGGCAAGTCCACTATATCAGGCTACTTTTTGTATTTTTAGTAGAGACAGGGTTTCACCGTATTGGCCAGGCTGGTCTCGAACTCCTGACCTCATGATCTGCCCACCTCAGCCTCCCAACATGCTGGGATTACAGGCGTGAACCACCGCACCCAGAATTTTTTTTTTTTTTTTTGAAACAGAGTCTTGCTCTGTCACCCAGGCTAGAGTGAAGTGGTGAGATCTCGGCTCACTGCAACATCTGCCTCCCAGGTTCGAGCGATTTTCCTGCCTCAGCCTCCTGAGTAGCTGGGACTACAGGCTCATGTCACCACGCCTGGTTAATTTTTTGTATTTTTTAGTAGCTATGGGGTTTCACCATGTTAGTCAGGATGGTCTCCATCTCCTGACATCATGATCCACCCGTGTCGGCCTCCCAAAGTGCTGGGATTACAGACGTGAGCCACCGCGCCTGGCCGACATGACCTTCTTATAAGGGCACCAGTTATTAGACTTAGGGTCCACCCTAATCCAGTATGATCTCTTCTTAATTTTAATTACATCCTCAAAGACCCAGTTTCCAAATAAGATCACATCTTAGGCCAAGCATGAGCCACCGTGCCCGGCCGATAGCTTTTGACTGTAGGGCAGACCCCAGGGAGGCAAACCTCTCCTTTCTGTCTTCATCCCACCTCCACCATCATCCCGCCCAGAGCTGGGTACCTGGAAACTTCTCAGGGTCAGACAGGAGAGGCTGAGGAAGGCATCTCCAAGACGCTGAGGGGATCACAGGTTGTACTCTGCGTCCACAGGGTGGCTACCAAGGCTCCGAGGAGGATGTATCCCTCACAGCTCTCGTCCTGATAGCCCTGAATGAGGGAAAGGAGTTGTGCAACCAGAAGGTAGGACCCCAGAGAGGAGGGCAGGATCTGTATGGTCCTCTAGCCCCAGCATCTGGAAAGCTCCCACACCCTTATGTCCCCCTGGGTCCCTCTAACTTCTAGACTTCTTTCCTCTCATCATCTCCCTCTGGCCTTCTCCCTCTGACCCTCTAGAATTTGATGGCCAGCATCGAGAGAGCCCGTGGCTTCCTGGAGAGAAAACTTCCTGACATTCAGACAACCTTTGCCATAGCCATAACCTCCTACGCACTGGCCCTTGCCAACAGCTCCCAAGCCAACGACCGCCTGGACAGCTTTGCTAGCCCTAGTGAGTGTGGGATGCTTCTTAGTCAACCTCAGTCATGGAGTGGGGAGGGGGTGATCTCAAATCCAGCAATGTGTCATTCATCACTTAGTGTTTCCTGAGCATCCACTGTGTATCAACTCTTGAGCTCAGACCCTGTGAGGCCAATGTAAACAACACTGATAAGTTCCCTGCCCTCAAGGGTCCCACCATCCTTGGAAGAGACAATCGGAAGACAGACAGGTCACCATATAATTCCAAACTGAGGCTGGGGGCAGTGGCTCATGCCTGTAATCCCAGTCCTTTGGGAGGCCAAGGCGGGCGGATCACCTGAGGTCAGGAGTTTGAGACCAGCCTGGCCAACATGGTGAAACACTGTCTCTACTAAACACAAAAAAATTAGCCGGTCGTGGTGATACATGCCTGTAGTCCCAGTTACTCAGGAGGCTGAAGCAGGAAAATCACTTGAACCCGCGAGGTGGAGCTTGCAGTGAGCCAAGATAGCGCCACTGCACTCCAGCCTGGGCAACAGAGTGGGACTCCATCTCAAAAAAAAAAAAAAAAAAAAAAAAAAAATCCCATGGTTGATCCTATCTCATCCCCAAGGGTCCATATCCCATCTTCTCCATTCCACAAATTAAAGAAAGTGGAACTAGGAAAATTTGCTTGCAGTGGGACTAGAGGGACCTGAAGGATTTTTTTTTTTTTTTGAGACAGAGTCTTGCTCTTGTCGCCCAGGCTGGAGTGCAATGGCATGATCTCAGCTCACTGCAACCTCCACCTCCCAGGTTCAAGTGATTCTCCTGCCTCAGCCTCCTGAGTAGCTGGGATTACAGGCACCCACCAGCACACCTGGCTAATTTTTTTGTAATTTTAGTAGAAACGGGGTTTCACCATGTTGGCCAGGCTGGTCTCGAACTCCTCAGGTGATCCACCTGGCTTGGCCTCCCAAAGTTCTGAGATTACAGGTGTAAGCCACCGCGCCCAGCCAGGAACTTTTTCTGAAACTCAATTTCCCCATCAGAAAATAGATCCCGTCTCCTAAGGTCGTTCTGAAAATTGGATGTCCGTGTTTCCTCAGCAAAGAGCTTCACATAAACTAGGTGATCAAGACTGGGCACGGTGGCTCACGCCTGTAATCCCAACACTTTGGGAGGTCGAGGTGAGAGAATGGCTTGAGCCAGGAGTTCAAAACCAACCTTGACAACATAATGAGAACTCCCCCACCCCCACTCCTCCATCTCTACAAAAATAAAAATAAAGTAGGTGATCAGTAAGATGGCAGATGAGAAAACTGGGCCAGATGACACAAGGAGAGGGCAGGTTACGGTGGGTGGGCCCAGCTCTGAGTGACAAGGTGGGCGTTCCTGTTTCTAGACAAAACCCACTGGCCGGTGGATGAGCAGAACCTCGGCTCCCTGTACACCATTGAGGCCACAGCCTACGCGCTCATGCAGAAGCTGGAGATGCGCCGGTACAATGAGACGCACGCCATCGCCAAGTGGCTACTAGAGAAGCGGGAGCTGGGAGGAGGCTTCGGGTCCACCCAGGTGATGGGGACCCCCGGGAGGTGAGGGCCAGAGTCGCTAGCCGAGATGCTGACGCGACTAGTCCAACGCTGGAGTGTGGGTGGCTGTCCGTGGTGCTGACACGCCGGCCGATGGTTTCTCGAGTGCTGTCTGTGGTGCTGATCCACGTTCCCCCATCTCCCCGCCCCATTCCAACACTCAGACCACGGTGGTGGCCCTTGAAGCTCTGACCCGCTTCCGCGAAGATGTCCCCTTCCAGGGCGTCCAGGATCTCCACGTCCAGGTCAGCGCCCCCAAGAAAGCCCTGAATGTGAATTGGCACATTGATCACAACAATGCCTACCAACAGCGGTCAGCAAAGGTATGTCACTAAGGGGCAGGCCAGAGTACACGCAGAAAAGACATTGGAGATGAGGCGAAGTGTCATGTCCCTGCTGATCTCCCTCCTCAAGACACACCCCAAGATATCATAAGCGATGGAAATGTGGCTATACTGTCAATGTATTGATTCTTCTATTCCATCAACATTTCCTGAGCATCTACTATGCATCAAAGACTCTCCTAGGCATTGAGGTTATTTTATGAAAGATCCATGGTCCCTGCTCTTATGGTATCTAGAAGATTCCATAAGATCTAGAAGAAAATGGGCCAGGTGACGTGACTCACGCCTATAATCCCAGGACTTTGGGAGGCTGAGGTGTGTGGATCACCTGAGGTCAGGCGTTCAAGACCAGCCTGGTCAATGTAGTGAAACCCCATCTCTACTAAAAATACAAAAATTGGCCGGGCGCGGTGGCTCACGCCTGTAATCCCAGCACTTTGGGAGGCCGAGGCGGGCGGATCACAAGGTCAGGAGATCGAGACCACGGTGAAACCCCGTCTCTACTAAAAATACAAAAAATTAGCCGGGCGCGGTTGTGGGCGCCTGTAGTCCCAGCTACTCGGGAGGCTGAGGCAGGAGAATGGCGTGAACCCGGGAGGCGGAGCTTGCAGTGAGCCGAGATTGCGCCACTGCACTCCAGCCTGGGCGACAGAGCGAGACTCCGTCTCAAAAAAAAAAAAAAAATAATAATAATAATAATAATAATAAAAATACAAAAATTACCTGGGCATGGTGGTGCGTGCCTGTAATCTCAGCTACTCAGGAGGCTGAGGCAGGAGAATCACTTGAACCCAGGAAGAGGAGGAAGTTGTAGTTACCTGGGATTGCACCTGGGTGGCAGAGTGAGACTCCATCTCAAAATAAAAATAAAAATAAATATTAAAAAAAATAAATAAATAAATGAAAAGAAATGACACCCTGGGCAACATCGCGAGACTCCATCTCTACTAAAAAAGAAAAGAAGGAAAACAACTCATCTAAGGTCATGCATTGTTTAGTGGATGTCCCTGGATAAATAGTTGTCAAGATGAAGAAAGCAGAGGGAGGGGAAGAGTGTTTCTTTTTGTTGTTGTTGTTGTGGTGGTGGTGGTGGTGGTTGTTGTTGTTGAGACAGAGTCTGACTCAGTCACCCAGGCTGGAGTGCAGTGGCATGATCTTGCCTCACTGAAACCTCCATCTCCTGTGTCAGCCTCCCCAGTAGCTGAGATTACAGGCATGCACCATTCAGCTAATTTTTGTAGTTTTAGTAGAAATGGGGTTTCTCCATGGTGGCCAGGCTGGTCTCGAAATCCTAGCCTCATGTGACCCACCTGCCTCGGCCTCCCAAATTGCTGGGATTACAGGCATGAGCCACCATGCCCAGCTAAGGAAGAGTGTTTCTGACATAGGGAACAGCACAGAGTGGAGACCCGGAGCCACTCAGGCACAGGAATGGTCAGAAGGGAGAACAGCAAATAAAGCAGGCTATTAGGAGGCTTGAAGGCTGGCAGAGCTCAGCAGAGGGCTGGGAGGCCATGGCAAGAATTAGGACTTGGTCCTATAGGTGATAAGATTTGATCTTATAGGCAATGAGATTTGAGTGACTGGCTGTGATTTTTTTCTTTCTTTTTCTTTTTTTTTCCTTTTTTTTTTTTTTTTTGTTATTTTTTGTTTTTTAGAGACAGGGTCCTACTCTGTTGCCCAGGCTGGAGTGCAGTGACACAAACATAGTTCATGGCAGACTCTAATTCTTGGGCTCGAGCAATCCTCCTGCTTTAGCCTCCTGAGTAGCTGGGACTAGACATGCACCAGCATGTCCGACTTAATTTTCAATTTTTTTTGTAGAGATGGGGTCTAGCTAAATTGCCCAGGTATGTTTTGAACTCCTGGGCTCAAGCAATCCTCCCCCTTTGGCTTCCCACATTGCTGGGATTACAGGCATGCCATTATGTTTGGTTTGGCTGTGAATTTTTAAAATTTTATTCTGGTTGATGCAAGAAGACTATAATGAGGAAAACAAGAGTAGCTGCAGATGAAGATAGAGATTAGATTGGTGGTTGCCAGAGGATAGGAAGTGCACGAAGAAAGGGAGGGATGAAAAGAAGTTGATTAATGGGTACAAGCATATGGTTCGATAGAAGAAATAAGACTGAGTGTTTGATAGATTCGTAGGGTGACTATAGTTTACAATAATCTATTGCATATTTCAAAATAGCTGGAAGAAAAGAATTAGCATAATTTTAGCATAAAGAAAAGACAAATATTTAAGGTGATGGATATCTGAGGTACACTGATCTGATCTTTACATATTATATGAATGCATTACATTATCACAGGTGCCTTGAAACTATGTACATCCATTAGGCATCAATTTTTTTTTTTTTTTTAGATGGAGTCTCACTCTGTCGCCCAGGCTGGAGTGCAGTGGCACAGTCTCAGTTCACTGCAGGCTCTGCTTCCTGGGGTCAAGTGATTCTCCTGCCTCAGCCTCCTGAGTAGCTGGGATTACAGGCACCTGCCACCACCCTCAGCTAATTTTTGTATTTTTTAGTAGAGACGGGGTTTCACCATGTTGGCCAGGCTGCTCGAACTCCTGACCTCAGATGGTCCACCTGCCTTGGCCTCCCAAAGTGCTGGGATTACAGGCATGAGCCACTGCACCCAGCCCATTATGCATCAATTTTAAAAGACAAAGAAAAATAAAGAGAGGTGCAGAGGTGCCAGTGAGAAGGGGCTCATGGGAGCTCCGCACACAGAGAAACTTGGAAATGCTCCAAAGAGAACAGATTCCAGGGATGCACATTAGGACACAGCCTGAGCTGAGGCGTGCAGATAATCGGAGGTCAGGAGTTCAAGACCAGCCTGGCCAACATGGTGAAACCCCATCTCTACTAAAAATATCAAAATTAGCTGGGCGTGACAGCACAAGCCTGTAGTCCCAACTACTCGGAAGGCTGAGGAAGGAGAATCACTTGAACCCAGGAGGCAGAAGTTGCAGTGAGCCGGGATCATGCCACTGCACTCCAGCCTGGGCAACAAAGCGAGTCTCTGTCTCAAAAAAAAAAAAAAAAAAAAAAAAAGACACAGCCTTAGGCTGGACTTGGTGGCTCATGCTTGTAATCCTAACACTCTGGGAGTCCAAGGTGGGTGGATCACTTGAGGTCAGGAGTTCAAGACCAGCATGGGCAACATAGTTAGATCCTGTTACTACAAAAAAATACAACAACAAAAAAAAATTAGCTAGGTGTGGTGGCACACACCTGTAGTCCCAGCTACTTTGGAGGCTAAGACAGGAGGATCGCTTGAGACCAGGAGGCAGAGGCGCACCAAGGTGAGCCGAGGTCGCACCACTGCACTCCAGCCTGGGCTACAGACTGAGACCTGGTCTCAAAAACAAACAAACAAAACAGGCTGAATGAGCAGTTCCGGTTGATCTATGATAGTGTAGACACCACAAATGATCTCTGAAGAGGGAAAAGCAAAACCATCTGCGTGGAGAGAGATGGAAAATGAATCACCAGGTCCCAGGTTAGGGAATAACCGAGGCCCTGGTGAGTGTTTAGGCCTCACATCCCCCTACACTTGACCCTCACTTTGCTGCTTCCTCCATCCTTAAATCTTCCCCTTTGTTCTCTTCAGTTCCTTGCCCAGGATGACCTAGAGATCAAAGCCAGTGGCAACGGGAGAGGCACCATCTCGGTAGGTTTTGTATTCAACTGTATTAGTCTGTTCAGGCTGCCACAGCAAAATAGACTGGGTGGCTTATAAACAACAGAAATTGGCCCAGCATGGTGGCTCATGCCTGCAATCCCAGCATTTTGAGAGGCCCAGGCGGGAGAATCGCTTGAGTCCAGGAGTTCAAGATGCACTGGGGCAACAGAGTGAGACTCTGTCTCTACAAAAAATTGAAAAATTAGCTGGGCATGGTGGCACATGTCTATAGTCACAGCTACTCAAGAGGCTGAGGTGGAAGGATTGCTTGAGCCCAGGAGATAGAAGTTGCAGTGAGTCGTGATCAAGACTTTGCATTCTCTCCTAAATGATAAAGTAAGATTCTATCTCAAAGGAAGGAAGGAAGAGAAAGAGAAGAAAGAAAAGAAAGGAAAGCAAGAAAGCAAGAAAGAAAGGCCAGGTGCAGTGGCTTGACTGGGCACGGTGGCTCAGGCCTGTAATCCCAGCAGTTTGCTAGGCCGAAGGGGGAGGATCACCTAAGGTCAGGAGTTCGAGACTAGCCTGGTCAATGTGGTGAAACCCTGTCTCTATAAAAATTACGAAAGTTAACCAAGCATGGTAGCGGGGACCTGTAGTACCAGCTACTCAGGAGGCTGAGGCAGGAGAATCAGTTGAACACAGGAGGCAGAGTTTGCAGTGAGCCAAGATTGAGCCATTGCACCCCAGTCTGGGTGACTAGAGCAAAACTCTGTCAGAAAGAAAGAAGAAAGCAAAGAAAGAAAGAGAGAGAGAGAGAGAGGAGGAGGAGGAGGAGAAGAAGAAGGAGAAGAAGAAGAAGAAGGAGGAGGAGGAGGAGGAGGAGGAGGAAGGAAGGAAGGAAGGAAGGAAGGAAGGAAGGAAGGAAGGAAGAAAGAAAGAAAGACACACAAGTAAGAAAGGGGAAAGAAAGAGAGAGAGGGAGAAATTTATTGCTCACAGTTCTGGAAGACAGTTCTGGAAGATGGGAAGTCCAATATCAAGGCAAGGTACACTCTCTGTTTCAGGCTGGGCATGGTGGCTCACGCCTGTAATCCCATCACTTTGGGAGGCCAAGGCAGGCAGATCACAAGATCAGGAGATCGAGACCATCCTGGCTAACAGGGTGAAACCCCGTCTCTACTAAAAATACAAAAAATTAGCCAGGCGTGGCGGTGTGCACCTATATTCCCAGCTGCTGGGGAGACTGAGGCAGGAGAATGGTGTGAACCTGGGAGGCAGAGCTTGCACTAAGCCGAGATCGCGCCACTGCACTCCAGCCTGGGCGACACAGCAAGACTCTGTGTCAAAAATAAATAAATAAATAAATAAATAAATAAATAAAATATTATACTAATATTATTATTTATTTATAACCTAAATAAATAAATATAGGCCAGTCGGTGTGATTCATGCCTGCAATCCCAGCACTTTGGGAGGCTGAGTGCTGGGATGACGTCCATGATTTTTTTTTTTTTTTTTGAGATGGAGTCTTGCTCTGTCACCCAGGCTGGAGTGCAGTGGCGCGATCTCAGCTCACTGCAATCTCTGCCTCCCAGGTTCAAGTGATTCTCTTGCCTCAGCTTCCTGAGTAGCTGGGACTACAGGTGCACAGCAGCATGCCCGGCAAATTTTTTGTATTTTTAGTAGAGACAGGGTTTCACCATATTGGCCAGGCTGGTCTCAAACTCCTGACCTGAAGTAATCTGACCGCCTTGACCTCCCAAAGTGCTGGAATTCCAGGCATGAGCCACCATGCCCGGCCTGACATCCATGACCTCTTCCAGCCCCATGACATATGCCTGGGGCTGTAATCCAGCAGTTTGGGACATATGACAGCTCTTTTGTTCACCAAAAGGTCGTCTGGTGTCGTGTTCCAGACAGTGGAGTCATGGCTAAATCTCTGCCTTTGTTATGTGACCCTGAGCAAGTCATACCTTTCTTCAAGCCTCTGTGAATGGGTTAAAATTAAATAAAATTCAAAATTCAGTTTCTCCATCGAACTAGCCACGTTTCAAGTGTTCGGTAGCCACGTGTGGCTAATGGCTGCCACATTGGACAATGCCAAATGGGACCATTTCCGTTACTGCATAAAGTTCTTTTACACAGAGCTGGTCTAGACTCCAGACACGGCTCTGGCCACTGCACCTAGGAATTGATGGGGTCAGGGAGGGGGGCGATCTTGCAGTAAATTCCCCACATGGCCAGAGACTTGGAAAGTCAAGGATTGGGGTACAGAGGAAAGGCAGTGCATGGGGAAGGGCTCTGACAGCCCCCTTTCCTGGCCTGGCAGATCCTGACCATGTACCACAAGTCCCCAGAGTCCTGGGAGGACAACTGCAACCTGTACCACCTGAATGTGACTCTCCACAGTGTCTTAGAAGGTAAGCCTGGTGTGGCTACAGGAGGAGAAAGCGTAGAGTTTTAGGAGAAGAAGTTGGAAAGGTGATGGGGGAAGATGGTGTAGGGACTTGTTAGCCACAGTGAGGACTTTGGCTTTTGTTCTGAGTAAGGTGGGGCATGGAAGGTTCCAAACAGAGGAGGGACGTGACCTAGCACAGGTTTGCACAGGCTCCCTCTGATCTGACCACTCTAGAAGGTGAGGGTGGGAGCCAGGTGACCAGGAAGGACGTGACTGCATTGGTCCTGCAGGAGATGATGGAGGCCAAGCCAGATTAGGGACTCTGGAGACTATCAGATATTAGTGGGCCAGGCACAGTGGCTCATGCTTGCTATTCCAACACTTTGGGAGGCTGAGGCAGGAGGATCGCTTGAGCTCAGGAATTCAAGACCAGCCCGGGTAGCATAGTGAGACCCCATCTCTACAAAAAATTAGCTGGGCATGGTGATGCTTGCCTGTGGTTCCAGCTACTCAGGAAGTTGAGGTGGGAAGATCACTTGAGCCCAGGAGGTGGAGGCTGCAGTGAACCATGATTGCGCCATTGCACTCTAGCCTGGGCAACAGAGTGAGACCCTCTTTCAAAAGAAAAAAAAAAAAACAGAGAAATAGTTGGATTCCACAGTTCCCAGCCTGGGGCACCAAGAAGGAGAGAGGACTATTGGGAGCTCACTGTGGGAGTAAGAGGAACAACCCTCACCAGTCCCATGAATTTTAGGGACTAAACATCGCCAAGGTTCTGGTTTTTGCTTCATTTCTTAATAATAATAACAATAATAATAATAGTTACAAAGCACCGATCAGGCACCATGCTGAGGGCTTTACTTGTATTAACTTATTTAATCCTCACAACAACCCTGTTGGGTTGGGAATATTATGATCCCCCCTTATGGATGAGTAAACTGAAGCACAGAGAAGTTAAGCAACTTGCTCAAAGTCACACAGCAGAGGCAGGATTTGAATCCAAGAAGCTGGCTCCAGAGACTGTGCACTTGGTCACTGTGCTCCCCAGCCTCTAAACTGCTGCCTTCTCTCTGCAGAAAATAAAAAGGGAGACGAGACCTTTCGGCTCAGGATGGAAACAAGGTCAGGGCACCAGGATCTTGAACTGGGCGGGAGGAAGCTCTCACTTTCTGGGACCCAGATTCCTTAGCGGCCTTCCTTGTGTACTGAGTGGACAGTGGGAACCAGCCAAGCTTGCGTCTCCATGTCTGTCCCCCATTCTGTCCCTGCCTCCTGCCATGTCTGCATGTCCTCAGATGACCGACAGGCTCTACCTCAGCTGACATGCTCCGTGACTCAGATGCCCGGAGCTGGCTCCAAGCCCTGAAGCTCTCGCCGTCGTTCTCATTTTCTCCAGACACCCCAGCCCCCACCCCAGTCCTGCCCTGTCCATACCTTCCTTGCCCAAGTTTGCTTCAGATAGAAACATTATTGGGCACCTACTCTGTGCCAGGCCCTGTTCTTGGAGCCAGGGACCCAGCTATGAGCAAGGCAGCCTCTCCCTGCCCTGGCGAAGCCCACAGTCCATCAGGAGAGACAGACAATCACCAAATTATCATACAGAACCAATATGAAATGGCAAATATGATTTCATGTGGCAAAGGAGAGGTTTACAGAGCCATGGGAGGCAAATCAGCGAATGATCTGGGCCTGGCGTGGTGGCTCATGCCTGTAATCCCAGCACTTTGGGAAGCCGAGAGGATCACTTGACCCCAGGAGTTTGAGGCCAGCCAGGGCAACACAGCAAGACCTCATCTCTTAAAAATAAATAAATAAATAAATAAATAATAAAAATTAAAAAATTAGCTAGCGGTGGGGGTGCATGTCTATAGTCTCAGCTACTCATGAGCCTGAGACAGGAGGATCACTTGAGCCCAGGAAGCTGAGGCTATAGTGAGCCATGATTGAACCACTGCGCTCCAGCCTGAGTGACCCTGTTTCAAAAAAAAAAAAGAATGATCTGGTGTGTGGGGTGTAGGTTGGGGAAGGCTTCCCAGAGGGAAGATACATCCCAGAGGGAAGATACATCCCAGAGGGAGTGATACATCAGCTGAGATAGAAAACACGAGAGGTGTTTCAGGATGAAGAGGCAGGAGCGAAGATTCCAGGCTGAGTGAACAGCATGTGCAAAGGCCCGATGGCAGGAGAGGGAACAAGGCTAACCGTGATCAAATGGAGGCCGAGGTGGGAGGAGGTGATGTGGAAGGGTGTCAGGATTGAGGCAAGGCATTTGGTCATTGAAGCAAGGAGGCAAGGTAGTCAGATTTCTGCTTGCTAAAGCTCTGTGTTGTGAGTGGCAAAGGGGACATGCGGAGACCTGGGAGGAGGCTACTGCACTAGTCCAAGCCAGAGACAATAGCAGTGGAGAGGATGGAGAGAGAGACGGGAGGACAGTGGGGGAAGACTGAGGCTGTGAATTTCCAGGTTCCAGAACAATCGAGAGGCCACAATGACCATCATGGAGGTCTCCCTGCTCACTGGCTTCTACCCCAACCAGGATGACCTCAAACAGGTAACGCAGACCCCACCTACAGGCTTCCTGAGCAGCCTTTCCATACTTCCCACATGGATGCAGGGCGGTGTCTACTCAAATCAAGGTTCCTGGGTTAATGCCCCATCGTCACTTCTGGGTGACTCCCTGCATGGCCTCAACCAAATATTTTCCCTGCTTGGGCCTCAGTTTCCTCTACTGTGAGGTTGACTGGACAAAGGCTGGAGCTCTAGGGCTAGGGGCCTTGGAGGCTGTCAGCCACCCTCCAGTCTCCACCCTCTGCCCCAGCTCACGAGTGATGTGGAGAGGTACGCCTTTCAGTACGAAACCAAGACAAGTACTAGCGACAGCACCGTTGTCCTCTACCTGGAAAAGGTGAGAGGGGCTGGGTGCCCTCCGCCAGAGATGTGTGGGCACCCCGGGGGCTGGAGAACCCAAGGTCGGTCCCCTGGGTGGTTTTGCAGAGAGCCAGGCCCTCTGAGATCAGCCCCTCCGGTTGCGATTCCTGTGGTCAAGGTCACATGGTCCGTGGTCATGGCCAACGCCAACAGCCAAGGCCTCGTAGTCAGTGCCACGAGGTCAGTGTCCCACGGTCAGTGGCCCTGGCCGGCTCAGACAGGACTCTGTTCTCTCCAGCTCTCCCATGAGAAAAACACAGTGCTGGGCTTTCGTGTTCACAGGATGCTGCAGGCGGAGTTCCTGCAGGCCGCCCTGGTCACTATCTACGACTACTACGAGCCTTGTAAGGAGGGGCCCCGTGCATGGGGATGAGGCCTGCAAAGGACAGGGCCAGGTGCCAGGCGATGAGAGACTGGGAATTGCCAAAAGGGAGCTGGGTCTGGGTGGACATAAGGGGCGTGGTCTTATTGGAGTGACCTTCGTGGGCGGGGACAGGAAGGAGACGGGGAGAAGTTGAAAGGGGACTGGGCGTGGCCTGCTGGGAATGGGTGGGGAAGGGGCAGGCTCTTTTGCGTGGGCGTGGCCTGTCGACAGAGGTGGCTGGCCAGGGCCCTTCAAAGTGAGGTTTGCAGTGGGCAGGGCCAGGAAGAGGGGAAGGTCTGGGAGGACCTGGAAAGCACAGCCCAGTGACAAGGAGAGGCAGGAAGGAGCCTGGACTTTGGAGGATGGGGAAGACAAGGCCAGGGCCCAGAGCAGGTGAAGACCAGGCCAGGTAGGCACTGAACCCCCAGGAACACTGGCCCAAGACAACGCACCCCCCTCAACCCCTGCACCCTCCATTCACAGCCCGGAGGTGCAGCACTTTCTACAACCTGCCTACAGAGCAATCTTCCCTGCGAAAGATCTGCCACAAAGACGTCTGCAGATGTGCGGAGGGTGAGATGTGCCGAGGGTGAGCCCCATGCCGCCAGGCTGAGGCTGCCAGGTTGTGGGGGGTGGATCCAGGAGCCCTTCAAGCCTCCTCCTGGCTATAGTCTGGCCTGAGTTTAGACAGAAAGAGAAAGAGACAGAGACAAAGAGAGACAGAAAGAGGGCACAGAGAGACAAAGCTTGTCACACACACACTCGCACTGCCAAGGATCAAATGACATGGAGACAGAGAGAAAGACACAAAGAGACGACGACAGGAGAAATAGACAAGAAAGTGACCAAAAAGAGAGACAGACGCTGGGCATGGTGGCTTACACCTGTAATCCCAGCACTTTGGGAGAGGATGGCTTGAGGCCAGGAGTTCCAGATCAGCCTGCGCAACAGAGAGACCATCTCTACAAATAAAAAAAAAATTAGCCAGGAGTGGTGGTAAGTACCTGTAGCCCTAGCTACTTGGGCGGCTGAGGCAGGAGAATCACTTGAGCCCAGGAGTTGGAGGCTGTAGTGAGCTATGCTTGTGCCACTGCACTCCAGCCAGGGTGATACAACAAGACCTTCTCTCAAAAATAAATTTTAAAAAGCCGGGCTCAGTGGCTTACACCTGTAATCCCAGCATTTTGGGAGCCAAGGTGGGTGGATCACTTCAGGTCAGGAGTTCAAGACCGGCCTGGTCAACATGGTGAAATTCCATCTCTACTGAAAATACAAAACTTAGCTAAGCGTTGTGGTGCATGTCTGTAGTCCCAGCTACTTGGAAGACCGAGGCACGAGAATCGCTTGAACCTGGGAGGTGGAGGTTGCAGTGAGCTGAGATCATACCACTGCATTCCAGCCTGGGCAACAGAGCGAGACTCTGTCTCAAAAAAATAAATAAATAAATAGGTCAAGTATGATGGCTCACACCTGCTGTCCCAACACTTTGGGAGGCCAAAGTGAGAGGATTGCTTCGGCCTAGGAATTTGAGACCAGTCGGGGCAACATAGTGAGACTCTTCATCTCTTAAAAAATAATAATAGGCCGGGCGCGGTGGCTCAAGCCTGTAATCCCAGCACTTTGGGAGGCCGAGACGGGCGGATCACGAGGTCAGGAGATCGAGACCATCCTGGCTAACACGGTGAAACCCCGTCTCTACTAAAAAATACAAAAAACTAGCCGGGCGTGGTGGCGGCGCCTGTAGTCCCAGCTACTCGGGAGGCTGAGGCAGAAGAATGGCGTGAATCCGGGAGGCGGAGCTTGCAGTGAGCTGAGATCCGGCCACTGCACTCCAGCCTGGGCGGCAGAGCGAGACTCCGTCTCAAAAAAAAAAAAAAAAAAAAAAAAAAAAAATAATAATAATAATAATGAGAGCGAGAGAAGGAAAAGAAAGGAAGGAGGAAGGAAAAAGAAAAAGAAAAAGAAAGAGAGAGAGACAGAGAGAGAGCCCCACAGACTAGAAGGGCCAGATCCAGAGACCCAGTCCTGGGGGCTGAAGGGAGGGAGGGTGGGGGGTTAATGGGAGGAAGTCCCCTGTCCCAGTGCAGCCAGAGCAGCCGCCCACCTGATCCTGCAGGACAGTGCCCATCCCTGCAGAAGCCCAGTGGCCAATTGAGGCAGGAGGAGCTCCAGACAACAGCATGTGAGGCAGGCGTGGATTTTGGTGAGTGTGGGGAGCCGCAGGGGACAGGCAGAGCCCACTTGCAGGCCGAATGCCAACACGACACCCTTCTGCCCTCCCCGTTCCCCAGTGTACAAGACAAAGCTGGAATCTGTGGAGGTCTCTGCCTCCAACCCTTACGTCTATTACAACATGCAGCTCGAAGACATCATTAAGAGTGGTATGTCCCAGGTGACAAAGGAAGAATCCCAGTGTGGGGTCACCCTGTGGGCCTACCCTGGGGGTCCCATTGTGTGGGAGGGTCAGACTTATGTGTGCGCACACACTGGGTTTTCTCCAGGCACAGATCCTGCCACACCCCTTGCCATGAAGAAATTCATCTCCCACGCCACCTGCCACGACTCCCTGGGGTTGCAAGAACAGGAATCGTACCTTATCATGGGCCAGACGTCAGACCTGTGGAGAATCAAATCTGAGTGCGTGAGGGGCTCCACCTGTCCTGGGAACTCAAGCCTGGGCCCTCTTCCTTACCCTCAACCCAGCCCTCAGTTCCACAATTTTTGCTGGAGGTTCCAAGTGATTCTCCTGCCTCAGCCTCTCAAGTAGTAGCTGGGACTACAGGTGTGCACCACCACGCCTGGCTAGTTTTTGTATTTTTAGTAGAGACGGTGTTTCATCATGTTGGCCAGGCTGGTCTCGAACTCCTGGCCTCTAGTGATCCGCCCACTTTGGCCTCCCAAAATCCTGGGGTTATGGCCATGAGCCACTGCACCCGGCCAGGGAAGCATTTACTAATTCCCAGTGATTTGGACTAAGAGGGTGGAAGACCAGAGAGGGCCTTTGGGTGGGGACACTACAGGCTAAGGCTCTGGCAGGCTGTCAGACAGGGCAGGGCAGGGAGGTTGCCATATCCCCAGGGTCGCCAGGCCCTCCTCACCTTCTTGCTTCTTGTAACCCACAGTTACAGCTACGTTCTGGGCAGGGAGACGTTCCTCATGCTTTGGCCAGCAGATGGAGATGCCAGCAAGAAAGAATTGCGGAAGCAACTGGACGAATTTTCGGAATATATGCGCACCCATGGCTGCGAGTCCTGAGCCTCCTCAGCTTTCAGGGAGGTGACACCAGGCAGCTCTGGGCCACTGGGTTTAACCCCAAATAAAGAGCACAAGATATCACACCCAAACCCTGGACACTTGTCCCTGTTGCACCTTTCACCAGGGGACCTGCACAACCTGCTCTGGCATGACGTGGACCTGTCTCCTCCCTCCTCCCCCGCTACTTGGGTGGCTGAGGTGGGAGGCTCACTCGAGCCCAGGAGTTGGAGGCTGTAGTGAGCTATGCTCACTACATTTGGCTCCGTTCTGACCACACTGGCCTCCTTTGTATCCTTCCAGCATCCACCTCCGCGGGAAGATGATTCCCAGCTCTGGGCTTTTGCACCCACCATCCCTCTCCCAGGTGCACCCCTCCCCCTAAAGTCGGCTTAGCTTGAATCGTTCCCTTTTCTGGGCTCTGTTTAATTGTCACCTCTGGCATGGTGGCTCATGCCTGTAATCCCAGCACTTTGGGAGGCCAAGGTGGGTGGATGTTAAGTGTGTGTTTTCCCTGCCCCACAATGTCAGCTCCTTAAAGTCGGGGTTGTATCTGTCTTATTCGCTGTGGTATTCCCTGTTTTTACAGCAGGAGCTGGAACTCAGTAGGTGCTCAGGAAATGAGTGTTGACTCAGTGAATAGACGGATGGATGAATGAGTCAGTGAATAAATGGATGGCTGAGTTTGATGCCCACATTCTGAGCTTGGCCCTAATGGTTCACTTGCTGTGTAACTTCAAGCAGCTTATAGTGATGGAAGCTTTGTTTTGGTTTTGGTTTTGTTTTGTTTTGTTTTGTTTTTTGAGACAGAGTCTCGCTCTATCGCCCAGGCTGGAGTGCAGTGGTGCGATCTCAGCTCATTGCCACCTCTGCCTCCCAGGTTCAAGCAATTTTCCTGTCTCAGCCTCCTGAGTAGCTGGGACTACAGGTGCCCGCCAGCACGCCCAGCTAATTTTTTGTATTTTTAGTAGAGACGAGGTTTCACCGTGTTAGCCAGGATGGTCTCGATTTCCTGACCTCGTGATCCGCCCGCCTCAGCCTCCCCAAGTGCTGGGATTACAGGCGTGAGCCATCACACCCAGCCAGATTCTAGATTCTTAGATTCTTAGTACGGTTTTTTTTTTTCTTTCTTTCTTTCCCTTTATTTTTTTTGACAGAGTCTCACTCTGTTGCCCAGGCCAGAGTACTGTGGTGTGATCTAGGCTCACTGCAACCTCTGTCTCCTGGGTCCAAGTGATTCTCGTGCCTCAGCCTCCCTAGTAGCTGGTATTGCAGGCATGCACCATGATGCCTGGATACTTTTTGTATTTTTGGTAGACACGGGGTTTTACCATGTTGGCCAGGCTGGTCTCGAACTCCTGACCTCAGGTGATCTGTCTGTCTTGGCCTCCCAGAGTACTGGGATTACGGGCATGACCCACTCAGCCGAGATTCTTTATCTGTGTCTTTGCTGTCTGTTTCCTCTACTGGGCTGGGAGCCCCAGGAGAGCAGGGAGGCTGCCTGTCTTAGCCACAGTTATAATCACAGACACATTCAGGGCCTGGCACATAATAGGTGCTCATTTTGCTGAATGAATGATTGAAGAAGTAAAAGAGAGGCCGGGCGCGGTGGCTCAAGCCTGTAATCCCAGCACTTTGGGAGGCCGAGGCGGGCGGATCACGAGGTCAGGAGATCGAGACCATCTTGGCAAACACGGTGAAACCCCGTCTCTACTAAAAAATACAAAAAACTAGCCGGGCAAGGTGGCGGGCGCCTGTAGTCCCAGCTACTCAGGAGGCTGAGGCAGGAGAATGGCGTGAACCTGGGAGGCAGAGCTTGCAGTGAGCTGAGATCCAGCCACTGCACTCCAGCCTGGGTGAAAGAGCGAGACTCCGTCTCAAAAAAAAAAAAAAAAAGCAAAAGAGAAAGGGAGTGAGAGAGAAGAAAGGGAGGGAGGGAAGAAAAGAAAGATAAAAGGATAGAGGGAGAGAGGGATGGAAGGAGGGAAGGAGGAAGGGAGGGAAGGAAGGAGGGAAGGAGGGAGAGAAGAGAAAAAGAGAAGGATAAAGGGAGGGAGGGGAGGGGAAGGAAGGGAGGTGATGGGGAAGAGGGAAGGAGAAGGAAGAAAGAAGGGAAGGAAAGATGGCAGGCAAACTGGCTTATGGCCTGTTTCTGTACAGTCCTCAAGCTAAGAGTAGGGTTTTTTTGTTTTTTTGTTTTTTTTTGAGACAAAGTCTTGCTCTTATCACCAAGGCTGGAGTGCAATGGGCGATCTCTGTTCACTGCAACCTCTACCTCCCAGGTTCAAGCAATTTTCCTGCCTCAGCCTCCCCAGTAGCTGTGATTACAGGTGCTCAACATCACACCCAGCTAATTTTTCTATTTTTAGTAAAGACAAGGTTTCGCCATGTTGGCCAGGCTGGTCTCGAGCTCCTGACCTCAGGCGATCTACCAGCCTTGGCCTCCCAAAGTGCTGGAATTACAGACGTGAGCCACCACACCTGGCCTTTTAAAATATATATGTATATTTTGAGACAGAGTTTCGCTCTTGTTACCCAGGCTGGAGTGCAATGGTGCACTCACCACAACCTCTGCCTCCTGGGATCAAGCAATTCTCCTGCCTCAGCCTCCTGAGTAGCTGGGATTACAGGCATGTGCCACCACACCCAGGTAATTTTTTTGTTTGTTTTTTTGTTTTTTTTGTTTTGTTTGTTTTTGTTTTTGTTTGAGACGGAGTCTTGCTCCTCGCCCAGGCTGGAGTGCAGTGGCGCGATCTCAGCTCACTGCAAGCTCCGCCTCCTGGGTTCACGCCATTCTCCCGCCTCAGCCTCCCGAGTAGATGGGACTACAGGCACCCGCCACCACGCCCGGCTAATTTTTTGTATTTTTAGTAGAGACGGGATTTCACCATGTTAGCCAGGATGGTCTCGATCTCCTGACCTCGTGATCCGCCCATGTCGGCCTCCCAAAGTGCTGGGATTACAGGCATGAGCCACCGCGCCCAGCCAATTTTTTTGTATTTTTAGTAGAGACAGGGGTTCTCCATGTTGGTCAGGCTAGTCTCGAACTCCCAACCTCAGGTGATCCACCCTCCTCGGCCTCCCAAAGTGCTGGGATTACAGGCGTGAGTCACCATGCCTGGCCTTAAAACATTTTTAAAGGATTGATTAACAACAACAACAACAACAATAGGCTGGACACGGTTGCTCCTGCCTGTAAGCCCAACACTTTGAGAGGATGAGGTAGGAGAATCCCTTGAGGCCAGGAGTTCATGATCCGCCTAGAAAAGAGCCAGGCGCGGTGGTGTGCACCTGTAGTCCCAACTACTTGGGAGGCTGAGGAGGGTGGATCACGCCACTGCACTCCAGTCTGGGTAACAGAGTGAGACTTGTCTCTAAAAATAAATAAAAACAAACAACAAAGAAGAATGTGCAACGGAGAACCTATGTGGCCTGAAAACCTAAAGTACTTATTATCTGGTCCTTTACAGAAAAAAAAAAAAAAAAAATTGCCTACTCCTGAGTTAGGGCATTTGTTATCTATTCCTACGAAACAAATCACCACAGCTGGGCGCGGTGGCTCATGCCTGTAATCCCAGCACTTTGGGAGGCTGAGGCGGGCAGATCACCTGGGGTTGGGAGTTCGAGACCAGCCTGACCAACATGGCGAAACACCGACTCTACTAAAAATACGAAATAATTAGCCAGGTGTGGTGATGGGTGCCTGTAATCCCAGCTACTCGGGAGGCTGAGACGGGAGAATTCCTTGAACCTGGAAGGCGGAGGTTGCAGTAAGCCTAGATTGCACTACTGTACTCCAGCCTGGACAATAAAGCAAGACTGTCGAAAGGAAGGAAGGAAGGAAGGAAGGAAGGAAGGAAGGAAGGAAGGAAGGAAAGAAGGAAGGAAGGAAGGAAAGAAGGGCCGGTCGTGGTGACTCTCACCTGTAATCCCAGCACTTTGGGAGGCCGAGGCGGGAGGATCACGAGGTCAGGAGATCGAGACCATCCTGTGAATGGTGAAAGCCTGTCTCTACTAAAAATACAAAAAATTAGCCAGGCGTGGTGGGCCTGTAGTCCCAGCTACTCGGGAGGCTGAGGCGGGAGAATGGCGTGAACCTGGGAGGTGGAGCTTACACTGAGCCGAGATCGCACCACTGCACTGCACTCCAGCCTGGGCAACAGAGTGAGACTCCATCTCAAAAAAAAAAAAAAAAAAAAATCCAAAATGTAAAGTAGAAAGAGGACATTGTCTGGCCATCCCACATCCCAGAATTACAGGTCTGGTGTCTGCACCAACTGGCTTTTTTTTGTTGTTGTTAAATGGAGTGTCACTCTGTCGCCCAGGCTGGAGTGCAGTGGCGTGATCTTGACTCACTGCAACCTCCGCCTCCAGGGTTCAAGTGATTCTTCTGCCTCACCCTCCTGAGTAGCTGGGACTAAAGGCCCGCACCACCACACCTGGCTAATTTTTGTATTTTTAGTAGAAACGGGGTTTCGCCATATTGGCCAGGCTGGTCTCAAACTCCTGACCTCGTGATCCCCCCGACTCAGCCTCCCAAAGTGCTGGGATTACAGGTGTGAGCCACCACACCTGGTCCCAACTGGCTTTTTTTCAGTACTTTCCCTCGGGGCCTTCTGGCCTTGGTTCTCTTCCAGAATGTAGGATCAATGATAAATGATGGATGTTTCTGCTGTCAGGAGCTGAGATGTGGCAGCGGCCCCTGGAGTAGAGTGAGGGACCGCTTCCCACAGGCCACGCCTTAGGAAAAGCAAGTTAAACCAAAGTGGTGGGTGTGGTGGCTCACACCTGTAGTCCCAGCACTTTGGGATGCTGACGTGGGAGGATCACTTGAGTCCAGGAGGTCAAGGCTGCAGTGAGCTATGATCACACAACTGCACCCCAGCTGGGTAACATGGCAAGTCCCCATTCCCCCAAAAAAGAAGAAAACAGCTATACATCTTGGCTTATGCCTATAATCCCAGCACTTTGGGAGGCCGAGGCAGGCAGATCCCTTGAGGCCAGGAGTTTGAGACCAGCCTGACCAACATGGCAAAACCCTGTCTCTACTAAAGATACAAAATTAACTGGGCATGGAGGCACATGCCTGTAATCCCAGCTACTACTCAGGAGGCTGAGGTATGAGAATCCCTTGAATCCAGGAGGCAGAAATAGCAGTGATGTGAGATTGTGCCACTGTGCTCCAGCCGGGGCAACAGAGCAAGACTCTGTCTCAAAAAACAACAACAACAACAACAAAAAACACCAGAAAGAAAAGAGGGTGGGCTCAGTGGCTCACGCCGGTAATTCCAGCACTTTGGGAGGCCAAGGTGGGAGAATTGCCTGAGGTCAGGAGTTTGAGACCAGTCTGGCCAACATGGTGAAACCCCGCCTCTATTAAAAATATAAAAAATTGGCCAGGCGCGGTGGCTCACGCCTGTAATCCCAGCACTTTGGGAGGCTGAGGCGGGCGGATCACAAGGTCAGGAGCTCGAGACCATCCTGGCTAACATGGTGAAACCCTGTCACTACTGAAAAAATACAAAAAATTAGCCGGGCGCGGTGGCTCACGCCTGCAATCCCAGCTACTTGGGAGGCTGGGGCAGGGAATTGTTTGAACCAATAGGGTGGGGGTTGCAGTGAGCCGAGATTGCACCACTGCACGGCAGCCCGGACAACAGAGCAAGACTCTGTCTCAAAAAAAATAAAGAAGGAAAGGAAAGGAAGGGAAAGGGAAAGGGAAAAGGAAAAGAAAAGAAGAAAGGAAGGAAAGAAGGGAGGAGGGAGGGAGAGAGGGAGGGAGGGAGGGAGAGAGGGAGGGAGGGAGGGAGGGAGGGAGGGAGGGAGGAAGGAAGGAAGGAAGGAAGGAAGGAAGGAAGGAAGGAAGGAAGGAAGGAAGGAAGGAAAAAGGTTGGTTAAGGACTGTCTAGTTCCAAAGCATGCCCCTTTCATCTCCACAATTCTCAACCTAAATTCCAGCTTGAAGGAGTTTGCAGTCAGTTGGCCTGAGTTCAAATCCTGACTATACCACTTATAAGCTGGGTATCCACATGATTTGCTTAATCTCTTGGAAGCTCAGTTTCTTCATCTGTAAGGGCCAATCATGCCTAAGCCAGAAGATCCTAAGGCCTAGGGCATCACCTGCAGAGAGCCCAACAGCCAGTGAGCCCCAGATATACTCAGGGAATTCATTTTAGCCATTATAATTTCTCCACTCACCACTCACCAAATTAATTTGAGCATAGCCCCACCAAACAGGTTCCTCAACTTTTGCACACAATGTATTCCTGGAAAAATGTAAGAAACTGATTTCACAAAACTCGAACAATAGATTTCTGTGCTGCAAAGGATGTTCCATTTACTCAGAACTACTCAAATTATAAAATTCCAAATTACTTCTCACCCATTAGGCGTCATTGTCAAAGATAGTGTCCAGGGTTTCAAACATGTTATTTAAAAAAATTAATTGGATTGGCCAGGTGCAGTGGCTCACACCTGTAATCCCAGCACTTTAGGAGGCTGAGATGGGTGGATCACGAGGTCAGGAGTTCGAGACCAGCCTGGCCAACATGGTGAAACTCTGTCTATACTAAAGATACAAAAAATTAGTTGGGCATGGCAGTGCGCACACCTGTAATTCCAGCTACACCAGAGGCTGAGCCAGGAGAATCGCTTGAACCCGGGAGGCCAAGGTTGCAGTGAGCAGAGAGCATGCAATTGCACTCCAGCCTGAGCGACAGAGCAACTCTGTCAAAAAAGAAAAGAAAAAAATAAAAGAAAAATTAATTGCATTTATCTTATTGGGTATTTTTTTCTCATTACAAAAATGATAGATTAGATGCTTGTTGCAAGAAAAATTCAAACCAGGTGCAGTGGCTCATGCCTGTAATCCCAGGACTTTGGGGGGCCAAGGAGGGAGGGTCACTTGAGCCCAGGAGATCGAGATCAGCCCAGGCAACAAAGTGAGACCCCGTCTCTACAAAAATAATAAAATTAGCTGACAGGATGGTGCACACCTATCATCACAGCTACTTGGGAGACTGAGGCAGGAGGATCACTCGAGTCCAGGAATTCAAGTGAGCTGTGATGATGACGCGGCACTCCAGCCTGGGTGGCACAGTGAGATTCTGCTCAAAAAAAAAGGGGAGAAGAAGGAGGAGGAGGAGGAGGAGGGGAGGAGGAGGAGGAGGAGGGAGAAGAAGAAGGAGGAGAAGGAGAAGGTAAAGGAGATGGAGAAGAAGAAGATGACAGAAAATGAGAGACATGATTAATCCAGCATGCTTAATAGTTTAGTAGCAGATTTTTCCATTGTGTCCTTCCCAAAAGGTTTCACCAATGGATGCTGTCTCCAGTGATTTGGGAGACTTCTCATTGCCCTACAGCTTCTCCAGCTCTGAGCATTCCTGATCAATTTTTCATTTGACTCAACTGGAGTGACTAGATTGTGAAAAGCACACACACGCTCCAATGGTCTCCATCTCCTCCATAATATTTTGTTTTTGTTTTTGTTTTTGTTTTTGAGACGGAGTTTGGCTCGTGTTGCCCAGGCTGGAGTGCAATGGCACGATCTTGGCTCACTGCAACCTCCACCACCTGGGTTCAAGCAATTCTCTTGCCTCAGCCTCCCGAGTAGCTGGAATTACAGGCATGCACCATCCTGCCCAGCTAATTTTGTATTTTTAGTAGAGACAGGGTTTCTCCATATTGGTCAGGCTGGTCTCAAACCCCCGACCTCAGATGATCCGCCCACCTCGGCCTCCCAAAGTGCTGGGATTATAGGTGTGAGGCAATTTTTTTTTTTTTTTTCCAGATGGAGTCTCTCTGTTGCCCAGGCTGGAGTGTAGTTGTGTGATCTTGGCTCGCTGCAACCTCCACCTCCCGGGTTCAAGTGATTCCCCCACCTCAGCCTCCTGAGTAGCTGGGACTATAGGCACGCACCACCATGCCTGGCTACTTTTTGTATTTTTAGTAGACAGGGTTTTGCCATGTTGGCCATGTTGGTTTCAAACTCTTGGCCTCAAGTGATCTGCCCTCCTGGGCCTCCCAAAGTGCTGGGATTATAGGTGTGAGCCACTGCACCCGGCCTTCCTCCATAATTGAACACACAGTCACCCAGCTTAAGCCTCCAAGGGTCTGGTTCCAGGTCAAGATTTGCTGTTTTTGCTATGTTTTATTTTATTTTTGTTTTTGTTTTTGAGACAGAGTCTTGCTTTGTCACCCAGGCTGGAGTGCAGTGGCATAATCTTGGCTCACTGCAACCTCCACTTGCTGGGTTCAAGTGATTCTCCTGCCTCAGCCTCCCAAATAGCTGGGATTACAGGCACCCACCACCACGCCCAGCTAATTTTTGTATTTTTAGTAGAGGCGAGGTTTCACCAGGTTAGCCAGGCTGGTCTCGAATTCCTGACCTCAGGTGATCCATGCACTTCGGCCTCGCAAAGTGCTGGGGTTACAAGAGTGAGCCACCACGCCCAACCGATGAGGTCTCACTATGTTGCCCAGGATGGTCTTGAAATCCTGAGCTCAAGTGATCCTCCTGCCTTGGCCTCCCAAGTGCTGAGATTACAGGCATGAGCTGCTGTGCCCAGCCAATGAGCTTTTAATGTACACAATGTGGCAGAAGTGATGCTATGTGACTTTCAGGCTAGATCATAAAAAGATACAACTTCCACCTAGCTCTCAGCTCCTAGATGGTGTGCTCGGGAGGCCAGCTCCCATGCTGGGAGTACACTCATGCCACTCAAGTATACTGGGAGGAATCGAGGCATCCCGCCAATCATAGCACCCATCTGCATGCCCTGGGAGTGAGCCACCTTGGAAGCAGATTCGCCAGCCCCTGTCAAACCTCCCGATGACCGAAGCCGTGGCCAACTCCTTAACTGCAACCTTCTGAGAGGTCCTGAGCAAAAAGCAAAGCAAACAGCCCAGCAAAGCCATTTCTCAAGTCCTGAGCCACAAAGACTACATGAAATCATAAGGATTGACCAGGTGCAGTGACTCACGCCTGAAATCCCAGCATTTTGGGAGTCCAAGGCAGCAGGATCACTTGAGCCCAGGGGTTCAAGACCAGCCTGGGCAACACAGTGAGACCCACAGCTCTACAAAAAAGTATAAAAATTAGCCAGCTACTCAGGAGGCTTAGGCAGAATTGCTTGAACCCAGGAAGCAGAGGTTGCAGTGAGTTGAAATCGTGTCACTGCACTGCAACCTAGGTGACAGAGCAAGACTCTGTCTCAAAACAAAAACAAAACAAAACAACAACAAAATAAACAAACAAACAAATTAGCCGGGTGTGGTGGCACACACCTGCAGTCCCAGCTATTCAGAAGGCCAAGGCGGGAGGATTGCTTGAGCTCGGGAGGTTGAGGCTGCAGCGGAGCTATGATTGTGCCACTGCACTCCATCCTGTCTCTTAAAAAAAAAAAAAATGCCAGCTCTAACAGACCTTTGCTCTGCATATTCTGTGCTAAAAAAAAAAAAAAATCAAAAAACAAAACGCCTAGCAGATCTGATTTACGTCAGGGCTAGCTCAGACTCTTACCTGTTTCCTTCCCACTCAGTGCCCATCTCGGCCAGTGGATGGGACATAACTATGACCTCCCTCTGCGCTGGGCAAATAGATTAGTAACTGGCAACTATGACAGGAGATTCCCTCCAAACCTTCCCACTTCCTTCAGGATAAAATCCCAGGTCCTCTGTGCAGTCTCCAGCCCCCATCCCCGCCTAGAATTCCACCGTTCAGCCACGAAGAAGCATGAACTGCTTTTGTTTGCGAATATAGTAGTCTCCAGAGTGCAGTACATACACCCTATAAACAAAGTTTTGGGGTTTAACCAGAAAACACTAGAATATCTAGATTTGGGGGGGGTTATTGTTTTTTAGTGTTTTTTTTTTAATAAGTTTTTTCTTTTCTTTCTTTCTTTCTTTCTTTCTTTTTTTTTTTTTTTTTTAAGAGACTAGGTCTTGCTATATTGCCCAGGCTGGTTTTGAACTCCTGGCCTCAAGTGATTCCCCACCTTGACCTCCCAAAGTGCTAGCATTACAGGTGTGAACCATCATACCCAGCTTCATTTATCTCTCTACATTTTTTCAAGTCACCCTGTCACCCATGCTGGAGTGCACTAGCATAAGCTCGTCTCACTGCCATGTCTCCCTCCTATATTCAAGCAATTCTGCTACCTCAGCCTCCCAAGAAGCTGGAATCACAGGCATGCACCACCATGCCCAGCTAATTTTTGTATTTTTGGTATGGATGGGGTTTCCCCATGTTGGCCAGGCTAGTCTCAAACTCCTGGCCTCAAGTGATCCGCCCGCTTCAGCCTCCCAAAGTGTTGGGATTACAGGCATGAGCCACCAAGCCCAGCCCTCATGTATATTTTTGAATCTGCAGTTTTCTGTTTTCTTTCTTTTTTTTTGAGACAGAGTTTCGCTCTTGTTGCCCAGGCTGGAGGGCAATGGCATGATTTTGGCTCACTGCAACTTCCATCTCCCAGGTTCAAGCAATTCTCCTGCCTCAGCCTCACAAGTAGCTGAGATTACAATTTTTTGTTTCCTAAAGAACATATATTTTGGCTGGGTACAGTGGCTCATGCCTGTAATCCCAGCACTTTGGAAGGCCAAAGCGGGAGGATCATGAGGTCACGGGTTCCAGACCACATGTAGTGGCCAACATAGTGAAACACCGTGTCTACTAAAAATACAAAAAATTAGTCAGTGATGGTGGCGGGCACCTGTAATCCCAGCTACTTGGGAGGCAAAGGCAGGAGAATCACTTGAACCTGGGAGGCAGAGGTTGCAGTGAGCCAAGATCATACCATTGCACTCCAGCCAGGCAACAATGTGAGACTCCGTCTCAAAAAAAAAAAAAAAAAAAGAATATATATTTCTGTAATAAAGATACTGTTATGTAACAATTTACAGAATATATTGATATAATTGTATTTGTATATAATTTAAATAATATCCTGGCTGGGCTCAGTGGCTCACACCTGTAATCCCAGCACTTTGGGAGGCAGAGGCGGGCGGATCACAAGGTCAAGAGTTCGAGACCAGCCTGACCAACATAGTGAAACCCCGTCTCTACCTAAAATACAAAAGTTAGCTAGGCGTAGTGGCGTGCACCTGTAATCCCAGCTACTTGGGAGGCTGGGGCAGCAGAATCGATTGAACCTGGGAGGCAGAGGTTGTAGTGAGACGAGATGGCACCACTGCATTCCTGGGCCACAGGGGGAGACTCTTCTCAAAAAATAAATAAATAAATAAATACAAATAAATAAATTTTTTTAAAAAATCCATCTTTGAGGCCAGGAGTTTGAGACCAGCCTGTGCAACATAGTGAGACCCCGTCTCTACAAAAAAAAAAAAAAAAAAAAAAAAAAAAAAAAAATTGAAAATTAACCAGGCATAGTGGCATATGCCAGTAATCCCAGATACTTAGGAGGCTGAGGTAGGAGGATTGTTTGAGTCCAGGAGTTCGAGGCTGCAGTGAGCCGTATTCAAACCACTGCATTCCAGCCTGGGCAACAGAGCAAAACCTTGTCTCAAAAGATAAATAAATAAATAAATATCCATCTGGGGGTGTAATTTTAACAGTTTTACCTATAGAGGTGTGCAATGGAGAAAAAAATTTAGAGTCGTTGAACACAATGCTATTTTGCCCCTCAGAGAGTATCTGGCAGTCTCTGGAGACATTTTTTGTAGTCACAACAGGGAGAGTGAGGAGCCACTGGCATCTAGCAGGCAGTGGCCAGGGATGCTGTTAAATGTCCCCCAACACACAGAACAGTCCCCCACACAAAGAACCAGGCAGCCCAAAGTGTCAAGAGTGCTGGGCTTGAGAAGCCCTTGCCCGAAAGCCCCAGACTTAGTCTTGTTTTGGGGGCTCTGCACGGCTGCCTCAACTCCCCACTCTATTCGTCCCCGAGCTAAGACCTCCAATTTCAGTGACTGTACAAAGCATCCCCTCCTCCAATGAAGTAGCCATCTCTGTGTCCCCAGGCTGGGCCAGAGCCCCACCACCTAACGGCTCCCTGATGCGCCCTGTACTGGGTTAGAACTGTCCAGCCCACGGGGTTCTTAACCATTGCAGATTCCCTGGATCCCTGAGACAGCCGGATTCTACCGGGCAACGAGAGACCAAGAATCTGTGTTTTTCTCAAGCACCGCTCCCCACAACCACACACACACTGCCTGCCCCTATCAAGGGCACACAGCAGGTGGCCCAGTGACTAGTTGAGTGCCTACTGCAAGCCAGGCGCTATTACGCGATCCACTCGGGAATCTTGGCATATACTCCACTCCATGGTGTAGACACCAGGATCCTCCCCATTTCACAGAGGGGTAAACTGAGGTTCAGAGAGGTGACCCTAGCTAGGACAGAGACTCAGGGCAGGAAAAGCGCCCAGGTCCTCATGAGCGCCAGATTCCCGGGGAAGGAGGGAGGACAGAGAGGAGGGTGATGAACTGGGGGAGCGCGCGCTGGGTGGGGGGGCGCGGGGCCTCGCCGCGGCCTTCCGATGCGGCCCCGCCCCCACGAGGGACGTGAAGACGCGGACCCCGCGCAGCGTGGGGACATGTGACCGACTGCAGAGGCCGCGCCGCCTCCCCCGCCCGAGGTCTGCGCGCTCCGCCGCAGGGTGCAGACCCGGGGCGACCGCCTGGGTTTGGGGCGCAAGAGCAGAGGCGGAGCCAGGGCGGAGCCAGCGCGCCCGGTCCCCCCTGAATCGAAAGCGAAACAGGGGCTGGGGAGGAAGGGCGGAGCCGGCCCCGAGGCACCGCCCCCTGCCCTGCGCGGCTGCTGGACCGACGGGCGCGCCCAGGTAGGGGGGCGGCTGAACCGCGCAGTGCGGACCCTCGCGGGGACCTGCGCCGCCGCCACCATGTCTCAGGAAGGTGTGGAGGTAAGAGATGGCTACGGCTGGGCCGGGGGCAGACGCGACAGACTCCGAGGAGCGGCCGAGAGGCGCGGAGGGGGCTTCGCAGTTCCTGGGGACCCCCATCCTAGAACCCCAGATCTTTACCCCTGCCTGGCGCTCACCCCCCTTGAAAAGGAAAGTGACTCCCACGTTTCCCCAGAGCGAAATGAGGCCTCTCCGAGGAAAAGCGGGGGCTGCAGGGTCAAAGGTCAGAGGCCAGAGATAACCTGGCCGCCCCCCCACCTTAGGCTGGGACGCTCGCCTCAGTCCGCGCCCTCCCCCAGCGCCATGTGGGGACTTTGGCTTTTTCCAGGAAATGCCGTAGAGGGATGAAAGGGGGGGCGGCGGAGGCCAAAACCAAGGGTCAAGTTCAGGCCGGGAGAACGGTGCCTAGAGATGGGGGAGGGACGATCGCGCTTCCCCTTCGCCCACCGGAACCCCCCTGTCCCCATCCCAGCTGGAGAAGAGCGTCCGGCGCCTCCGGGAGAAGTTTCATGGGAAGGTATCCTCCAAGAAGGCGGGGGCTCTGATGAGGAAATTCGGCAGCGACCACACAGGAGTTGGGCGCTCCATCGTGTACGGTGAGGCTGCTGGGGTCCCGGGCCTGGTGCGGAGACCGCGCGTGGGAGCGCCGAGGGGGCGTGGTCTAGGGAGAGGCGTTGAGATCACCTCCCCCGGAGGTCCCAGCCTCGGGGAGGCTCTGCATCGCGGCTCTGGGTGGCCTGGAACTCCCACAGACCCTTCAAGGGCCCTTCTCTTATACGCACTCTCCCCCGCAGGGGTAAAGCAAAAAGATGGCCAAGAACTAAGTAACGATCTGGATGCCCAGGTAACCTGTCCCCTCCCCTCGCAAAGGACCGGGTCACGGGAGGGACAGCAAGAGGGGGGACCCGACCGGTTCATGGTGACTGACACTTCTCTGAAACAGGAGGGACCAGGCATTGTCGGTCTGTAACTCATCACCCAATATCACTTTTTCACCTCTCTATCGTTTGTCCGGCCAGGGAGCCTGCAAACAGTAGGCGCTCATTATGCGCTGATTGTATTCAAAGGCGGACAGCCATGAAACTAGGCAATGAAAGGAGTCAGGATTATGGCCATCGTGGGGGGGCAGAGATCAGAGAAGACTTCCTGGAGGAGGAGGTACCAAGTCTTAAAGGATGGAGAGGAGTGAGCCCTGGGAGGGGAAAGGGAAAGAAAGGCAGGGGCCTTAGGGTGTGGGAGGGAATGGCATGAGCAAAGGCTGGGAGGTGGGGAAGGGTTGTTAGTGTCAGTCTCTAGAAAGGCTGGGATGAGCAGGGGATTGGGGAGGAGAGAGAGGGAGGGGAAGGGAACCTTTGTGTTGAATGAATGAATGAATGAATGAATGAATGAATGAATGAATGAATGGCTTTGAAGCACAGGTGCATCATGGCTACTTTGCTTCTTCGAAAGCTTTGGTGATGGGAACACTGTGGATTTCGCCTGCCTGAAAGGCTCAGTGTAGGGCTGTTACAGTATAATAGGCCTGGCGCCATGGCTCACGCCTGCGATCCCAACACTTTGGGAGGCTGAGGCGGGCGGATCACCTGAGGTCGGGAGTTCGAGACCAGCCTGACCAACATGGAGAAACCTGTCTCTACTAAAAAATACAAAATTAGCTGGGCATGGTGGCGCATGCCTGTAATCCCAGCTACTCGGGAGGCCGAGGCAGGAGAATCGCTTGAACCTGGAAGGCAGAGGTTGCAGTGAGCCAAGATCACGCCATTGCACTCCAGCCTGGGCAACAAGAGCGAAACTCTGTCTCAAAAAAAAAAAAAAGGCCAGGCGCGGTGGCTCACGCCTGTAATCCCAGCACTTTGGGAGGCCAAAGCGGGCAGATCACGAGGTCAGGAGATTAAGACCATCCTGGCTAACATGGTGAAACCCCATCTCTACTAAAAATACAAAACAACAACAACAACAACAATTAGCCAGGCGTAGTGGCAGGCGCCTGTAGTCCCAGCTACTCAGGAGGCTGAGGCAGGAGAATGGCGTAAACCCGGGAGGCAGAGCTTGCAGTGAGCCAAGATCGCGCCACTGCACTCCAGCCTGGGCAACAGAGCAAGACTCCGTCTCAAAAACAAAACAAAAAACAAAAAAACCCAGAGGATAGTAAAATATGTATCATAGTCTACATTTATACATATAAAAGTATGATAAAAATGATAGCAGAGGGGCCGGGTGCGGTGGCTCACGCCTGTAATCCCAGCATTTTGGGAGGTTGAGGCGGGCAGATCACTTGAGGTCAGGAGCTCGAGATTAGCCTGGCCAACATAGTGAAACCCCGTCTCTACTAAAAATACAAAAAATTAACTGGGCGTGGTGGTGCATGCTTGTAATCCCAGCTACTTGGGAGGCTGAGGCAGAAGAATCACTTGAACCTGGGAGGTGGAGGTTGCAGTCAGCCGAGATCACGCCATTGCACTCCAGCCTGGGCGACAAGAGTGAAACTCCATCTCAAAAATATAATAATAACAATAGCAGAGGGTAGCATTCATTTAGTATTTCCCATATGGCAAGACTCCAGGAATTGATTTATTTCATCGCCACAGTGACCCCAGGAGACAGGTCCTGTTATTTATCCCCATTTCACAGACAAACTGAGGATGAAGTCACTTGCTAGGTTCACGAAGCAAGCAGGTGGCAGCTGCGATTTGAACCCTGGCCACCTGGAGTCAGAGTCTGGGCTCTAACATGCCTGTCAGTGGGAACCCAGGAGGCAGGGAGTGGCTTGTCCAAGTCCCCACAGCTGGAAGTGATAGAGCTGGGATTCGAACCCACATCTCTCAGTCCAGATCCCCACCACTTAGCCAAGCACAACGTGGCCTCAAAGGGGCGATATTGTCACAACACCAACAAGCATGTGGCATTTGCAGGCAGGAAGTGAGTACGGGGGTCAGGCTGGCCTCACAGGCAAGCCCTCCCCTAAGCCTCAGTTTCCCCATCTGAGCAATAAGGTAACAGGTGTGCCCACCTCTCAGGGCTGCTATGAGGACAACTGAGGCCACACACCTGGCTCTCAATATGTGGGCAGTGCTCTGTGAGCTCCTGGCGAGCTAGGGGCACCCTATTCTCCTTGCGGCCGGGGCCCTCCCAACACAGCAAACAGGTGGAAAAGAGGCCTGAGCCCCATCCCAGTTTCTGCCCCTGCTATCTCCACCCAGGATCCACCAGAAGATATGAAACAGGACCGGGACATTCAGGTGAGTTGGCGGCTAGGGCTTGAGATGGGGAAGTGGGGAGGGCGACATCTGCAGGCACGGAAGGATGTCCATTAGGGCAGGAGGGGAGATATTCACTGGGGCAGGAGGAGGACTTGTCTGTAGGGAGAGGAGGGCTGATGCTTATGCTGGTGCAGAAGGGGTGACCCCCCTCCACCTCATCCCCACCTGCCCCATTCCACAGGCAGTGGCGACCTCCCTCCTGCCGCTGACACAAGCCAACCTACGCATGTTTCAACGTGCCCAGGACGACCTTATCCCTGCTGTGGACCGGCAGTTTGCCTGCTCCTCCTGCGACCACGTCTGGTGGCGCCGCGTGCCCCAGAGGAAGGAGGTAGTGACCCACAACTTAACCTTGACTGTCCCGAACTCCACTCCTGACTCCCATCCTCAGTGACTGTACCTCTGACCTAAGGATTTCCATCACTGACCTCCAAACTCAGAGCTCAGCCTTCATCTTGATCCCAACCCCTGACCTTAAATGTGAGAAGTCCAATACCTCCTTACCCCAGAGCCTGACCCTTGACCCCACAATTGAACAGCTACTACAGAAATCAAACCTGGCCAGGCGCAGTGGCTCATGGCTGCAATCTCAGTGCTTTGGGAGGCTAAGTGGGGAGGACTGCTTGAACCTAGGAGTTTGAGACCAGCCTGGGTGACAGGGTGAGACCCTGGCTCCAAAAAAATTTTTGTTTTGAAGAGATGGGGTCTCGCCCTGTCGTCCAGGCTGGAGTACAGTGGCGGGATCATATCTCACTGCAGCCTCCACCTCCTGGGCTCAGATGATCCTCCCCACTCAGCCTCCCAAGTAACTGAGACTACAGGCCTGCGCCACCACACTTGGCTAATTTTTGTATTTTGTGTGTGTGTGGAGATGGGGTTTTGCCATGTTGCCCAAGCTGGTCTCACACTCCTGAGCTCAAGCAATCTACCGCCTCAGCCTCCCAAAGTGCTGGGATTACAGGCATGAGCCACTGCGTCTGGCAAAAAAATTTTTTTAATTAGCTGGGAGTGGCAGTGTGTGCCTGTGGTCCCAACTACTCAGGAGGCTGAGGTGGGAGGATCGTTTGAGCCTAGGAGGTGGAGGCTGCAGTGAGTCATGATCACAACACTGTATTCCAGCCTGGATGACAGAGTGAGACTCTGTCTCTGAAAAAAGAAAGAAAGAAAGAAAAGAAACCAAATCTGACCTCAAAAACACAGCCCCAAATCTGGCCTCTGAATGTCCTGACCAGTAGTTCGCTTCTGGTCAATGCTTAACTAGTTCTTGCAAAAGAGGCAGGAAGCCAAGATGTGTAGTGTTTGCCAATTTCTGTGGTGTAAGTATTCCCACCATGGTCAATATGAGGCTACCCATGTGAAGTCACTGATTGAGTTGGGTTGCTCAAGCTGAGGCCAGCCACTGCAGCACACTTCTAGCCCTGACCCCAACCTCAGACACCTCTGACAATCCTTGGTCCCCTCTCTGCACGCCCCCCCCCACCACCACCAGGTATCCCGGTGCCGGAAATGCCGGAAGCGCTACGAGCCAGTGCCAGCTGACAAGATGTGGGGCCTGGCTGAGTTCCACTGCCCGAAGTGTCGGCACAACTTCCGGTGAGGGCGCTGACCCCCAGCTCCCCCTCAGCCCTGCCCCACCCCAGCCCTGCCCCTCCCTGCCCTGGCCCCACCCTGGCCCAGCCTCGCCCTCGGACCCTCACAGCCCTGCCCGCCCCCAGGGGCTGGGCACAGATGGGGTCCCCGTCCCCCTGCTACGGGTGCGGCTTCCCCGTGTATCCAACACGGATCCTCCCCCCGCGCTGGGACCGGGACCCGGATCGCCGCAGCACCCACACTCACTCCTGCTCGGCCGCCGACTGCTACAACCGGCGAGGTGAGGCTTTTCTCCTCCAACATCCTGGGCAGTCTTTGTCCCCTTCTGTGCCTTTAAGTCCCCAAATCTCCACTCAGTCCACTTCGTCTCCCACAGCAGCAGCCACTGCTTCTACGTGGCCTCCATGGCCCCCCAGTCTCCGTGGTCTTGCCCACGAGGCTCTGAGGTTTCACCCCAGTGGCCCATGCCTGAGGGTCTCCATGGCCTCTGCCCCCATGGTCTCTGGGTTTGGGGCCCCTGTTTTGTCCCCTGTAATCTCAGGTGACCCCCCATGTCCCCAGGTCTCCTGTATCTTCAACACCCCTGAATGTCCAGTTGTGCTGGTCCCCGTATATTGTGGCCTCAGCTCTTCCCTAGAGCCCCTCGTGGCCTCAGCCCCTCCCTAGAGCCCCTCGTGGCCTCAGCCCCCTCCTGCCCAAACTCTCATGGGACCTGGAGTCCCATGTCTGCAGCACCTCTCCCTCCCTAGAGCCCCACGTGCCTGGGACATCCTGTGCTCACCCCAAGAGCCGGAAGCAGAACCACCTGCCCAAAGTGCTCCACCCCAGCAACCCTCACATTAGCAGTGGCTCCACTGTGGCCACCTGCTTGAGCCAGGGCGGCCTCCTGGAAGACCTGGACAACCTCATCCTGGAGGACCTGAAGGAGGAGGAGGAGGAAGAGGAAGAGGTGGAGGACGAGGAGGGCGGGCCCAGGGAGTGACCCCTGCCAGGTGCAGATACAAACCAGACACGGTCTGTGGCTACTTTGTGTTATTATAAGATATGAGCTCAAACCGAGATATGAATGACCTTGGGGAGCCATCTGGGGCCAAGATATTGACAGGGGGGGATTCCTGGGGCCCATTTTCAGCACCCAGGGTCACAGATCCACAGTGGGAGGTTCTGTGGGACACACTGGCACTGAGCCACAAAGGTGTGGCCAGGACAACTTGAGTTCCTGCTGACCAATGTCCCCTGGGGCCTAGGGGACAGAGGAACAGAGAGTCACAGCTTCAGGGGCCGAATGAGCATGGCGGCCTTCCTGAGAGAGTATGCTCCACCACGAAACTCAGCCCAGTAGACACCATCCTGGTAGCGGCTTCGGTAGTGGCCGCCGCGGTGCCACATACCGTTGAGGTTGGAGTGGGCACAGGCATGGTACCACCAGCCTCCCCGCTGGTACAGGGCACAGTTACCTGAGGGGAGAGAGAGAGTCCATGTCCTCTCACCAGAATAAAAGTCTCTACCTGCACCTCACAGTGCAAGGCTTTTGCCAGGTATCCCCTGGCCCCTCCCATTCTTATTTAATACAAGCCCTGATCTTCCATCTCCTCAGCAAAAAAATAGGAGCCCTGGCCCCCCAACTTTCTTCGGAGTAATAGCCTTAATTCCTTCCCTATCTCCTTACCAAAGTACGAGTCACACCTTTCCCACTTTTTCTGCAAACTAGGAGTCTACCACTCATTCCTTTATCAAAGAAAAGAAAATTACCTACTTCCTTTCTAGATAAGAGTACTAGCTCTCACCCTCTGCCCTTCACTTGAACAGGAGTCTTGATTCTTTTTTTGCCTCATCAGAGAAGGAATCTGGACTCCCCATACCCCCACCAGGATAAAAGTCCTGACCTTTGTTCTCTTGACAGAATAAAAGCTTGCTTATCCTACTACTTACCAGAGGGGCGTCTTACCTACCCTACCTCCTTTCATTCCCTCACCAGAACAGGAGTCCCACCTCCCCTATCCTCCCACCAGAATAAGAGTTCTCCTTACCAGAATAAGAGTCTCGGTCCCTATCCACGGTGCTGAAGGGCTTGTCATTGTGCCAGGAAAGAGAGTCTCCAGCATCACCATGGTACTGGCCAAGCCGCAGGCGGTAGTGGTCGCTCTCAGGTTCCAGGGAGAAGCCATCATAGTGGGCACGTGCTCCACGGCCTCCCCAGTCTTCCAGGAGAACCAGCAGCTCATGGTCCCCACGGCTGGTCAGCTGATACACGGGTTCAAGGCCCAGCCAGTATTCTCCGTCTGGCCGCCCAAAGCCCGCCTGGCAGGGCAGGAAAGTCAGGAAGCCAGAACAGGCTCCCTCCCCTTCCCTGTCTCTGCCCACCTGTGCCCACCTTATAGTGCTGCCAGGTAGTGAAGAAGTTGACTGAACCATCTTGCCTCCGCTGGATCACAGTCCAGCCTCCACCCTCCAGCTGCTGTTCACACCATGCTGACACCACATGCCGGCCCACTCGCAGTTCATACACTCCACTCTGTTCATGGCCTGCCTGGCGGGCCTCTGCACAATCCTGCCATGGGCCTGTGGGCACAGGGATATGTGGGAGGCACAGCCTGGGCTGACCAATCCCTTACTGGAGCAAGAGTCGAGATTCTCACAGGTCCCCTCACCAGAATAAGAGTCCTGCCTCTCCCACTTTTCTACCAGAATCCTGCCTCTCCCATTTCCTCACCAGCATAAGAGGCCTGCCTCTCCCATTTCCTCACTAGAATTCGAGCCCCAATAGCCATTTCCTTACCTGAGTAAGAATCTGGGTCCCTTGTCTCTAACCAGAGGAAATGCCAAGCCTGGGGTTCTTTCTTTCTTTTTTTTTTTTTTTTTTTTTTTTTTTTTTTTTTTTTTTGAGACAGAGTCTCGCTCTGTCGCCCAGGCTGGAGTGCAGTGGCGCGATCTCGGCTCACTGCAAGCTCCGCCTCCCGGGTTCACGCCATTCTCCTGCCTCAGCCTCCCGAGTAGCTGGGACTACAGGCGCCCACAACCGCGCCCGGCTAATTTTTTGTATTTTTAGTAGAGACGGGGTTTCACCGTGGTCTCGATCTCCTGACCTTGTGATCCGCCCGCCTCGGCCTCCCAAAGTGCTGGGATTACAGGCGTGAGCCACCGCGCCCGGCCTTTCTTTTTTTTTTTTTTTTTTTGAGACAGAGTCTCGCTCTGTCGCCCAGGCTGGAGTGCAGTGGCGTGATCTTGGCTCACTGCAAGCTCTGCCTCCCGGGTTCACGCCATTCTCCTGTCTCAGCCTCCCGAGTAGCTGGGACCACAGGTGCCCGCCACCATGCCCAGATAATTTTTTGTATTTTTAGTAGAGACGGGGTTTCACCGTGTTAGCCAGGATGGTCTCGATCTCCTGACCTCATGATCTGCCTGCCTCGGCCTCCCAAAGTGTTCGGATTACAGGCATGAGCCACCGCGCCCGGCCAAGTCTGGGGTTCTTAAACCCTGGTTTTTATGGTCTCCTCACCAGAATATAAGTCCTGAATATGGTACTCTGAACCAGTTCAAACTCTTACCAAAGGTAGCAGTCCTAAATCTACAATCGCCTCACTAAAATAAGAGTCCCCCCTGTTCTATTTCTTGTTTCTCCTATTTTCACACCTTAGAAGTTTGGTCTTATTTTTAATCAGAATCATTTCTTCCGGTCCTCTCACGATAAGAGAAATATGCCACTAAAATCCTGACTCCTCAATTTGCCTCTACCCACAATTCCTCAGCCCTGCTGTCGACTTACCCACAGGCTTGGTGGGGACAGCAGGTTGACCTGCAGGGATGGGAGAACCCAGGGGCTCCTGCTGTCTCTGGGTCTGGTCTCTCTGGGGCTCTGGGACTGGGTCCAGCATCCTACTGGTGTCATTGGTGCTACCCACAAGACGGACCGGAACCACAGGCACCAGTGGGGGTGGTGGCAGGACCTGGGGTGACGGAGAAAGTCAGGTGTTATTGCACTAACCCTCAGGCCAGGAGGCCTGGTCTCAGGGGCAGAGATGGTGGATAAATCTCCCAGCTCCCAAATGACCTGGACATCTGGCAGTGGGGGTATCCCAGCCCCAGGAATAATCCTCCCCCAAAGCTAAACAACTTGGCTTTAAAGTGCAGACAGGCTGTGTACGACGGCCCACGCCTGTAATCCCAGTACTTTGGGAGGCCGAGGCGGGCAGATCACCTGAGGTCAGTAGTTCGAGACCAGCCTGACCAACATGGTGAAACCCTGTCTCTACTAAAAGTACAAAAAAAAATTAACTGAGTGTGGAGGGTCACGCCTGTAATGCCAGCCACTCAGAAGGTTGAGGTAGGAGGATCGCTTGAACCTGGGAAGTGGAGGCTGCAGTGAGCCAAGATCACACCACTGCACTCCAGCCTGGGAGACAGAGCAAGACTCTATCTCAAAAATAAAATTAAAAAAATAAAGTGCAGACAGAGCTGGGCTTAAATACCGGTTCTTGGTGCTCATGGCTTAATTGATCTGTGCCCCAGCCTCCTTCTCTGTAAAGTAGGCATACTAAGAACACATCCAACAGTATCTTAACTTACCGACTCCTCTCACCAACCCTGTAAGGTAGGGACTGTCACAGAGCAACATTCTCTTATCCCAAACCCAGACCCGGACACGTTCCAGAATTCAGAATAACACGGCTGGATTTAGACACAGTGACATAGGGAGGGTTATGTATATGCATGTGCGTACAGAATATACATAACACTCCTAAAGGGGTTTTTGGTCTTTACGTGATAATGATATGCTTAATTATAGGATCCTATGACTATTCACATTAAGTGGATAAGTAAAGGCTATAAATAGCCAGCAGTCACTTTTTGACCCAAATAAGTTACCAGAGGGGCGAGTAGCAATCCGGCTTTCAGGGTTTTGCGGATCTCGGAACTGTGGATTGGGGTTGCAAAACGCCCATTTCACAGACGATGCTGCTATCCGGGTAGGCTGCGAGGTTACCTGCTGCTGCCCGCCCGCGCCTCCCGGGCACAGGCGCTCCAGGCGGGCGATGAGACTGCTCTGCTGGGTGACAAGCTGCGCCAGCTCGCGGAACTTGACGTCCAGCTGGTGGAAGCGGGCGGCGGCGCGCTGAGCCTCGGCGGACGCGTTGAGCACGCGCTCCCCGAGCAGAGCCAGCGCCGCGGCAGGCTCCGCCCCCGAATCCGCCCCCGGGCCCGCCCCGGGCCCCGCCTCGTGCTGCAGCTGCGCGCGCAACTGGCCCAGGCGCGCGCTCAGGCCGCGGCTTTCCTTGCGCAGCGCGCGCACCTCGCCGGCCACGGCGCCGTCGGCCGCCACCAGCCTCTGCAGCTCGCGCAACAGCTCCTCGTGGCGGCCAACGCGCATGCGCAGCGCCGCCAGCTCGCTGGCGTTGGCGGCTTCGGGCGCCTCCCGCGTGGACGCTGGGCCGCTCCAGCACACGGCCCCCGTGAACTTCTGCGGCGGCAGCACGAAGGTGTAGGTGCAGCGCGGGGCACCCTCCCGCGCCCACGACGCGCCCAGCAGGAGCAGCAGTTGCAGCGCACGCAGCCAGGGCCTCCCCATGGCGGCGGACCTGCAGGCAGAAGAGGAACGGGAGGAAGACGGGGTGCTGGGGCCAGGCCATACCCCTCTGCTTCCACGCGGGGATGCGCGCGTCTACACCCGCGGTGTCCCGGGCCCATGATTCCCATCCCCATCTCCATCTCATTCCACCCGCGGCTGGAGGGCCCCAGGGTGATCCCACTCTGGCTTCAACACCGAGCTCCTGGCGCCCCCCGAGATAACGCATCTCACGCATTCATTCAAGCGAGGTCGGACGCTGAGGTCGGACGCGGTGGCTTACGCCTGCAAACTCAGCACTTTGGGAGGTCGAGGCGAGAGGATCGCTTGAGACCAGGAGTTCGAGACCAGCCTGGGCAACATGAGGAGACCCCCCGCCCCATCTCTACAAAAAATTAAAAATTAGCCGGACGTGGTGGTGCACACCTCTGGTCCCAGCTATTCGGGAGGCTGAGGCAGGACGATCACTTGAGCCCAGGAGTTCAAGGCTGCAGTGAGCCATGATCGCTCCCATGCACTCCAGCCTGGGCAACAAAGTGATACCCCATCTCAAAAATAAATAAATAAATAAAAACAAGCCTGATGTGGCAGTTCAGGCCGGTAATTCCAGCACTTTGGGAGGCCGAGGTGGGCTGATCGCTTGAGCCTAGGAGTTGGAGACCAGTCTAGACAACACAGAGAGACCCTGTCTATACAAAAAATACAAAAATTAGCTAGGCATGGTGGCAAGGGCTTGTCATCCCAAGATCGCCTGCACCCAGGAGTTCCAGGCTGCAGTGAGCTGTGATCACGCCACTGCACTCCAGCTTGGGCGACAGAGCGACTCTGTCTTAAAAAAAAAAAAAAAAAAGGCCGGGCGCGGTGGCTCAAGCCTGTAATCCCAGCACTTTGGGAGGCCGAGACGGGCGGATCACGAGGTCAGGAGATCGAGACCATCCTGGCGAACACCGTGAAACCCTGTCTCTACTAAAAAATACAAAAAACTAGCCGGGCGAGGTGGCGGGCGCCTGTAGTCCCAGCTACTCGGGAGGCTGAGGCAGGAGAATGGCGTGAACCCGGGAGGCAGAGCTTGCAGTGAGCTGAGATCCGGCCACTGCACTCCAGCCTGGGCGACAGAGCGAGACTCCGTCTCAAAAAAAAAAAAAAAAAAAAAAAAAAATTCACTAGGTACTATGCACAAATGTGTGCCAGCCCCCTTTCTAGGCACTGGGAATACATTTAGAAACAAAACAGACAAAAATCCCTCCCCCAGTGGCAAAACAAAACAAAAAAAACATACTGTATAGGATGAATAAATAGAGTATATTAGACAATGTTAAGTGCTAAAAATAATAGTAGGACTGGTGAGGCAGCTGAGGCCTGCGTTAAGGCGGGAAGACTGCTTGAGGCCATGAATTCAAGACCACACTCCAGACAGGGCAATGTATCCAGATCCTGTCTCTACAAAAAAAAAAAAAAAAAAAGTAACTGCAAGTGCACAGAACCACATCTGGCTAATGTTTAAATTTTCTGTAGAGTCAGGGTCTCGCTATGTTGCCCAGGCTGGTCTCCCCTGGCCTCAAGTGATCCACCTCTGCCTCCCAAAATGCTGAGATTACAGGTGTGACCCACCATGCCCTGCTAATTTTTAAAATATTTTGTACATCTGGGCTCAGTGGCTCACACCTGTAATCCCAGCTCCTTGGGAGGCAGAGGAGGGAGGATCAACTGAGGCCAGGAGTTTGAAGCTGCAGTGAGCTATGATCGCAGCATTGCACTCCAGCCTGGGGACAACAGAGCAAACTCTGTCTCTTAAAACAAAACAATAACAACAGCAAACTAGGTAAAGAACATGGAGGTCTGTGCAGGGGCAGCATGAGAGGAGGGGTTGCCTAAAGGGAAAGCCTGGTGGAGGAGGAGGTCTAAGCGCAACAGCTCTGAGACTGGACCCTGCCTGATGTATTAAAGCAACCTGGGAGAGGTTAAAGCAAAAGCAAAGGAAGGCCGAGTGCTGTGGCTCACGTCTGTAATCCCAGCAGTTTGGGAGGTCAAGGCAGATGGATCACCTGAGGTCAGGAACTCGAGACCAGCATGACCAACACAGTGAAACCCCGTCTCTACTGAAAATACAAAATTAGCTGGGTGTGGGGATACAGGCCTGTAATCTCAGCTACTTGGGAGGCTGAGGCAGGAGAATCACTTGAACCTGGGAGGTGGAGGTTGCAGTGTGCGGAGATAGCACCACTGCACTCCAGCCTGGGCAACAAGAGCAAAACTGTCTCAAAAAAAAAAAAAAAAAAAAAAAAGCAAAGGGAGCAGGGTGCAAGGAGGTGAGATGGGTCTCATCTGTTGGATATTGGACACCCCAACTTCCACATCCTCAGACAAAACCCCAGCAGATCCAACCCATCTAAGCAGATCTAATCCATCAGCCAGACCTGTCTGCTCTTCTGTTTAGATCCTGAATTCCTCCACGTCCCCGCTGCTCCCCGCTGCCCGGAGACCCTCCCTGAATTCCCAGCTCAAGACACCATCTGGATGACAGCAGCTGCCTCCCTGCTCTCTGGATTTCCATCCTTAACCCCAGGTCTAGTCTCCCCAACAGCAGCCAGAGGGCGCCTGTGAACATCCGAGTCAGTTCACATCCCTCCCTCCCTCCTCTGCCCTGAATCTTCCTTGGCTCCCACCTCCTTTAGAGGAAAAGCCCAAATCCACCCACCGTCCATAAAAACTTGCGCTATCTGCCATATCCCTTCCTGCCCTCACCTCCTCCCATGCACTTCCTCACACGAAGCAAGCAGCCTGGAACATTGTTCACAATTTAACATCATTCCCTTCCTGTCCTTATTCAAGTCTCAGCAGCCCTCCTTGATCAGCAGATTTAGGGTTGTCCCTCGCTCTCTCGCTCTCGCTCTCTCTCTTTCCCTGCCCCCCACCCCCTCTTTTTTTTTTTCTTTTTTTTTTTTTTTAGACGGAGTTTTGCTCTGCAGTCTCAGCTCACTGCAACCTCTGCCTCCTGGGTTCAAGCGATTCTCATGCCTCAGCCTCCCAAGTAGCTGGGATTACAGGCATGCTCCACCACACCCAGCTAATTTTTGTATTTTTAGTAGAGACAGGGTGCCTGGCCAACATGGTGAAATCCCGTCTCTACTAAAAATACAATTAGCTGGGCATGGTGGCATGGGCCTGTAATCTCAACTACTCGGGAGGCTGAGGCAGAAGAATGGCTTGAACCTGGGAGGCAGAGGTGGCAGTGAGCTGAGACCATGCCACTGCCTTCTAGCCTGGGCAATCCAGTGAAACTCCATCTCAAAAAAAAGAAAAAAAGAAAAGACAGAGTCTTGCTCTGTTGCCCAGGCTAGAGTGCAGTGGAGCAATCATAGCTCACTGCAGCCTCCAACTCCTGCGCTCAAGTGGTCCTCCTGCCTCAGCCTCCTGAGTAGTTGTAACTATAGGTGCACACCACCATGCCCAGCTACTTTTTTGTAGGGAGGGGGTCTCACTATGTTGCCCAGGCTAGTCTCAAACTCCTGGGCTCAAGTGATCCTCCCACCTTGGGCTCCCAAAGTGCGGAAATTACAGGTGTAAGCGACCACACTGGGCCTAAACCTACACTTCCTGATGCCTGTACAAGCACATATCCTGAGGGTCTCCACCTCACACACACATTGCCGCATTCATGCATTCAACCACAGGCGCCTTGAGTGCCTATCGTGTGCCAGGTGCTGTTTTAGGCAATGAGGACACAACCTTAAACCAAACAGACAAAATTCCTGCCCTTACAAAGCTGACATTCAAGTTGGTAGAACAGAGAAATAAGTCAAACAGTCCCCAGGTAGGTCAGAGGGTAATCGTACTTAGGAGAAAAATGGAACAGGAAAGGGGGTGACAGTCCTGGGGCTGGGGGACATTTAACAGAGAAGTCAAGACTGGGGGTGGTGGCTCACGCCCACAATCCCAGCACTTTTGGGAGATCGAGGTGCCTATAATCCTAGCACTTTGGGACGCTGAGGCGGGAGGATCACTTGAGGCCAGGAGTTTGAGACCAGCTTGGCTAACGTGGCGAAACCCTGTCTCTACTGAAAATACAAAAATTAGCCAGGCGTAGTGGCGCACGCCTGTAGTCTCAGCTACTCAGGAGGCTGAGGCACAAGAATCACTTGAACCCGGAAGGCAGAGGTTGCAGTGAGCCATGATTGTGCCACTGCAGTCCAGCCTGGGCAACAGAGCGAGACTCTGTCTCAAAAATAAATAAATAAATAAATAAAAGGAGTCAGGAAAGGCCTCACAGAAGATGTGACACTTGACTGGACACAGTGCCTCACGCCTGTAATTTCAGCTCTTTGGGAGGCCAAGGCAGGAGGATCGCTTGAGCCCAGGAGTTTGAGACCAGCCTGGCCAACATGGTGAAAGCCCATTTCTACTAAATATAAAAATTAAAATAAAATAAAGAATGACACTTTTGCAAAGACCTGAAGGAAGAGAGAGAAGAAGAAGAGCATTTCAGGCAGAGGGAACAGCAGGTGCAAAGGCCCTGAGGTTGCACCCAAGAAATGGCAGAAAGGGGCCAGGCATGGTGGCTCATGCCTGTAATCCCAGCATTTTGGGAGGCTGAGGCGGGAAGATCACCTGAGGTCAGGAGTTCAAGACCAGCCTGACCAACATGGTGAAACCCCGTGTCTACTAAAAATACAAAAATTAGCTGGGCATGGTAATGCATGCCTGTAATCCCAGCTACTACTCAGGAGGCTGAGGTGGGAGAATCGCTTGAACTCAGGAGGCAGAGGTTGCAGTGAGCTGAGATCATGCCATTGCACTCCAGCCTGGGCTACAGAGTAAGTCTAAAAAAATAAAAAATAAAAAAATAATAAAAAAAGACCAGGTGTGGTGGCTCACGCCTGTAATCCTAGCCCTTTGGAAGGCTGAGGCGGGTGGTTCACGAGGTTAGGAGATCAAGACCATCCTGGCTAACACGGTGAAACCCTGTCTCTACTAAAAATACAAAACAAAACAAAAAATTATCCGGGCATGGTGGTGGGCGCCTGTAGACCCAGCTACTCGGGAGGCTGAGGCAAGAGAATGGCGTGAACCCGGGAGGCAGAGCTTGCAGTGAGCCGAGATTGTGCCACTGCACTCCAGCCTGGGCAACAGGGCGAGACTCTGTCTCAAAAAAAAAAAAAAAAAAAAAAAAAAAGGAAATGGCAGAAAGGTCTACAAGGCCGGAACAGAGAGAGTAAGCGAGGGGGGAAGCAGGAGGAGGGAAGACGTGACAGGGCAAAGGGTGAAGGGTCCTGTGGGCCCGGAGGAGGACTTGGGTTTTACTCTGAGTCAGCTGGGAACCATGGAGGGTCTGGGCTGGAGATGGCCACATTTACTTCTGGACTCAGACACCAAGCAGGGGCTCACAAGAGTCCGGGGAGGGGGGTCCTCTCTTTGTCCCCTGATCACTGACACGCCCCCACCCCCCACAACAGAGACTGACCAACCCCCCTGGAACTGGGACGTGTGTATCATACCCACTGCCTTTCACACTGTGAGCCTGGGGTGGCGGGGTGGCCTGGGGGCCCCTAAGCCAAGCTGTGGTCGGAGTTTCCCCACAGTGAGAATCAGCCTCTACCTACCTTCCCACCCTCTCACCTCTCGCGCCCAAGACCCTGAATCCAGCGAAGCTCACAGAACACACAAGAAGTCCAAGGAAGAGCCGAGGGTCCAGTGGGGCCTCTGAGCTAGAGAAGGAGAGAGGGTGGTGGGACAGGAGAGAGGAGGCTCAGTAACCACTCCCCAGCCCCCAGAGCCTGGGAGTGGAGCTGGGATGCTGGGCCCAGGAGCCCAAACTATAAATATTTAGCTTTTCCCGAATGAGAAATGAGACAGAATTGCCAGACCCCCCTGCCCAGGCCACCAGAGCCTGATAACACAGGTCAGTGTCCTGGACATCCCTCCCCTTCCCCCCCATCCTCCACTGCAGAGCCGAGAGTGTGGGAGCTGCAGGCCCCGGGGCAGCCAGGCAGGATCCCAGCCCCAGACATGCACACACCACACCCAGAACAAGGAACATCACTGGGGACTCACTGTGTGTAGGGCTTGGTTCTAAACTCTCCACACCTTTTATGTATTTGATCCTCACAACCTGAGCTGGATTCTGTATGTACCCTCATTTTACAGCAGGGAAAACTGAGGCTCAGAGAGGGTAAGCGACTTGCCTGCAGTCACACAGCCAAAAAGAGACCAGGACGGGAGCCATTCGAGGTAGCCTGACTCAGAAACTCACACATGTACACCACAGCAGTCACACACATATGGGCACATAACAGAGCGGACACAAAGACACACACACACTCGCATGCACGCACACATTAACACCCAGCAAAAGTCTGGGTGCAGTGGCTCATGCCCAAAATGCCAGCACTTTGGGAGGCCGAGGTGGGTGGATTACCTGAGGTTAGGAGTTTGAAACCATCCTGGCCAACATGGTAAAACCTCGCCTCTACTAAAAATACAAAAATTAGCTGGGCATGGTGGTGTGCGCCAGTGATCCCAACTACTCCGGAGGCTGAGGCAGGAGAACCGCTTGAAGGCAGAAGAGTCGCTTGAAGCTGGGAGGCGGAGGTTGCAGTGAGCCAAGACAGAGCAACTGCACACACTCCAGCCTGGGCGACAAGACTGAAACTCCATCTCAAAATAATAATAAATGATGATAATAAATTGAAGAATTAATAAATTAAAATAAAAAATAAATATAAAAGACAGCTGGAAATTTTTAAATTGTGGTAGAAGTAATATATTCTTAAAGTGAAAACCTTAGCTCAGTTACATGTGATTTATGTTTTCTGGATTAATCTGGATTGTGTAATTATAAATAAAAATGTAAGGCCGGGCACAGTGGCTCACGCCTGTAATCCCAGCTCTTTGGGAGGCCAAGGCAGGCAGATCACGAGGTCAGCAATCCAAGACCAGCCTGGCCAAGATGGTGAAACCCCATCTCTACTAAAAATACAAAAATTCACCAGGCGTGGTGGCGGGCGCCTGTAATCCCAGCTACTCAGGAGGCTGAGGCAGGAGAATTGCTTGAACCTGGGGGGCGGAGGTTGCAGTGAGCCACTGTACTCCAGCCTGGGCGACAGAGTGAGACTCTGTCTCAAAAAAAAAAAAAAAAAAAAGAAATGAAAATGTAAGATTTTTAGTCCACTTAATTATTTGTTGAAAATAATACAAGTCAGTATAATAGAGAAGCATTCATATATTCAACACTGTAAGACAAAACACTAGAGACCTTGGATTTGATAATTGATCTGATATCCTGGACAGTACTCATATGTACAGTGATAGTTATCTTTCTTTGGGTTTTGTGTGTGTGTGTGTGTGTGTGTGTGTGTAGTTTTATGCAGTAAGTTCCATGTAGTGCTGGCACTTATTTAATTAACTATTCATGATTTTGTTAATACCTTGTTATAGAATTCAGGCATGTATTTTCAGCATAAGAAGCCAAACACACCAGCTTGTCATTGGAAAGAAACCATAAAGCTTGACTTTTGCATTGGAACTATGCTTTCATAAATAAAGGATACCTCATTGATTTAAAAAAAAGACACAGCTGAAAACATAACACAGTTTCAGGCAACAACTGTATGTTCCAAATATGGTCACACACACATCACAACTTAAAGGGAAATGGGGGTGGGTTGAGTGGGTCTTTATGTGTGTGTCAGGCCTTCCACACCCTGGTTCTTGTGATCACGCAGTAGTGCACAGATACAAAACAGGTCCGCACAGGTGACACCTGGAAACCTATCCACCACATCACAGAGGTCACCATCTGTCTCCCACACGCTCGTTCACATTTTCACACAAGTCAAATCACACAAGACGGAACTGGGGGAAGTAACCATGCAGTCATTTCCCAGGGGTACAAAGAAACTCACGTAGAGCCCTGCAGAGCCCTGGCCCAGGGTCTGAGACCTGTCCGAAGGCCCCACCGACGACCAGCCACACGCTGGGAGAGCCGCCTCCTTCCCCGGGTCTGCACCGTCCTGAGCTCCCAAGTAACTCGAGTGGACTCCAGGGTTGAAAGAGGAAATGGTCGTCCCAGATCTTAGAGAGGCTGCCAGGCTGGGCTCTGGGCCTGAGCTGGGGCCCCCACACTGGGCCCCTCGGCCCCCCACCCTCAGCCCCTTCTGGCTTCCCCATTGGCAGTAGAGAGGGAGGGAACTTCATAAGTCACAGAGAGGGGCTGAAGAAGACAGAGAGTCAGACAGATGGAGATGGGAGAGACATAGGGAGATGGCAGAGATAGGGAGAGACGGGGAGATGGGGAGAGACACAGGGAGGCAGATGAGAAGAAACAGGGATGGGACCAGACACAGAGAAAGGAAACTTCTTTAGTTTCCATCTTTAGTTATAAATGATGAAAGAGACAACTAATGACAGAGACAACGTTGCAAGAGGGAGAGAGAGATGGGGGAAGACGAATGGGAGGGGAGACACATCTAGGGGAGAGGAGGAAGAATTGGGGTGCCAGAGAGAGCAAGGAGGGAGAGGAGGCCGATGGGGGAGGGGAGAGCAATGCTCAGCCCAGCGAGGGGGTGTCCCTTCCCCCCACTGCAAGGTTTTGGGGAAGACGCCAGAGGCCTGAGGCCAAGACTGAGGCTTTGAGCGGAAAGAAGGAGGGGGCGAGTTATTCACGAAGCGCCCGCCTTGCCCTGAGTTTCCAGAAGGTGATGTGGAGTTTCCATCCCTCAGCCCGTGTGCAGTCAGGGGTACCCAGGGAGGACAGCTGGCCCAGAGGAGCTGTGGGACAAAAATGAATGATTGCCACAGTCATTCCCTCCAGTGGCTTCTCCCCAAGTACGTGGCGCCAGAGCGCCCAACATTGTGCGTATATGCTCGCTCCTAATTCGTGAGCCCGGGGGATATTATCATCCTTACTTTGGGAGGAGCCTCGGAATGCAGAAAGTGGTTTTAGCCCAGCTGGAGGAAATGGACCGAAGCGGGATTCGAACCGGCGGATTAGTTTCTCTGCAGCCCGGAGCCGCGTAGCCCCGCCCCTTTCTCCCTAGAAACTGGCACCCGTGTCTCCATAGCAACCGCTCCACCTGATTGCCCCTCCCCGCTCCCGGAGGCCACCTAGTGCGCAGGCCCGCACGATGACGACCCAGGCCGTGCCGGCTCTCAGGCGCCGGAAGTGAGCTGCGCAGCGCCGGAAGCGGCGGACACAGGAGGCCTCGTGGAGGACACAGCAGCATGGGACAGTCAGGGAGGGTAAGGCCCGGAGGTTTGGGAGGCAGGGGACGCAGTCGGGATCCCGACCGAGGTCGCGGCGCTCACCGTTTGTCTCTTGCCACCGCAGTCCCGGCACCAGAAGCGCGCCCGCGCTCAGGCGCAGCTCCGCAACCTCGAGGCCTATGCCGCGAACCCGCACTCGTTCGTGTTCACGCGGGGCTGTACGGGTCGCAACATCCGGCAGCTCAGCCTGGACGTGCGGCGGGTCATGGAGCCGCTCACTGCCAGCCGTCTGCAGGTCTGTACCCTACCCCCAGCCCGCCTCCACCCACCCTGGGCCCCCTCTTCGCGGCTGCAGTAATGGCTCCCGCTATAAAACTGTGGGAGGCCTCAGTCTCCCCGGCTGGAAAAAGTGACCCTCATGGGGAGCATCATCTCTACCTTTCAGGGCTTTGCTGAGCTGGAGTGAGGGCGCGCAGCTTGGGAGATAGTTGGTCGCCTAAGCCTGACGGTTAAGACTGGAATCTGGAGCCGGGCGTGGTGGCTCATGCCTGTATTCCCAGTATTTTGGGAGGCTGAGGCAGGAGGATCACTTGAGCCGAGGAATTCGAGATCAGCCTGCGCAGCATGGCGAAACCCCGTCTTTGCAAAAAATAGAAAAATTAGTCGGATATGGTGGTGCATGCCTGTAGTTCCAGCTACTCGAGAGGCTGAGGTGGGAGGATTCCTTGAGCCCAGGAAATTAAGGCTGCAGTGAATCAGGATCATGCCACCTCACTCCAGCCTGGGCGACAGGAGGAGACCGTGTCGAAAAAAAAAAAAGAGGCTAGAATCTGGAGGCAGCAAAGCAGGGTTGGAAACTGTCTTCTCCCCAGTACCTGAAGCAAGTTAGTTAACCTTGCTGGGCCTCAGTTCACTCATTTGTCAATGGGAAAATGCGCTGTGAGCAAGAGGTAAGAGTTAGAACTCAAATCCGCGTCTGATTGACTCTAAAGGCTAAGATTCTTTTGCTCCTCTGGGCTTATTGAAAGGGTTTGATGCTAGACAGACCATAACAGGATTTGCACCATCAGCTTATAGTCATCGCAATAAGGGATAAGCTATGTTTTCTCTTTTTCTTTTTGTCATTTCCAGGTTCGTAAGAAGAACTCGCTGAAAGACTGTGTGGCAGTGGCTGGGCCCCTCGGGGTCACACACTTTCTGATCCTGAGCAAAACAGAGACCAGTGTCTACTTTGTGAGTAGATGCCCTCACCCTTCATCTCCCCCAGACCCCCACTTCCCCCTTCTCTTATGATGAACACATGTGCCTCTGAGCTGCTGTGATTTCTGGCTTCAAAGTAAACGCTCTGAAGAAGAGATGGGGCAAAGGTGCCTACTCGCAGACTCCTCTGCTAGACCCCTCCAGCGTCACTGATCTTTTTTTCTCCTGCAGAAGTTGATGCGCCTCCCAGGAGGCCCCACCTTGACCTTCCAGGTCAAGAAGGTGAGAGGGGTGGAGGTGGTACAAAGCCATGTGGGGTCAGAGCTGGACTTGGGGGTGTTCCCAGCCATGTGTGGTTGGTGGTCACCCCCTCACTCCTGCCCTACAGTACTCGCTGGTGCGTGATGTGGTCTCCTCATTGCGCCGGCACCGCATGCACGAGCAGCAGTTTGCCCACCCACCCCTCCTGGTACTCAACAGCTTTGGCCCCCACGGCATGCATGTGAAGCTCATGGCCACCATATTCCAGAACCTGTTCCCCTCCATCAATGTGCACAAGGTGGGTCTGGCCTGGCGAGGTGGCGGGTATGGGTGGGTGCAGCGGGTAGAGGTCCCACAGGCCCTCAGATGGATTGCTCAGTCCTCCCAGTTCTGAGGCTGAGAGCTCCTGGGTCTGCTGAGTCCTGAGGGCAAATCCCACTCCTGTGTCTGATGATGCTGGACAAAAGTGTCCAGAGATGCCCCCAGCGCTCCCCACCCCACGAGCTGCGCCTTTTCCAGCAGGTGGAGAGAAATACTGATGGAGCTCTATTCCCCGTGTGTGTTGAGTGCTGGACTGAGCAGGATCATAGCATCTCTTCTCATGGCCCTGTTTTACAGAGGGAAGCTGCAGGCCCAGTGCTATGGCTCAGGCCTGTAATCCCAGTACTTTGAAAGGGCGAGGTGGGAGGATCGCTTGAGCCCAAGACTTTGAGATAAGCTTGTGCAACATAGTGAGACCGCACGTCTACAAAAAGTAGATTTTTAAAAAGCCCAGTGTGGTGACGCATGCCTTTAGTACCAGCTACTGGGGAGGCTGAGGTGAGGATCACCTTAGCCCAGGAGGTCGAGGTTGCAGTGAGTTGTGTTCATGCCACTCTACTCCATCCTGGGTGACAAAGGGAGACCCTGTCTCAAAAAAAAAAAAGCAAAACTGAGGCTGGCCAAGATGCTGATTTTAGATTCCAGGGCGCAGGACTGGATTTTTAAACTCGTCTGGCTCCTGGGATCTAGCTCCTAATCTTTGGCACTAGTGACTCTCAGGTGGGACTTAGAAATTATGGAAGATATCAGTCATCAGAGAGTCTAATACGGGCTCAGGGACCAGGATTTCTTCTTACCTTTTTTTTTTTTTTTTTTTTTTTTTTTTTTTTTTTTTTGAGACGGAGTCTTGCTCTGTAGCCCAGGCTGGAGTGCAGTGGCCGGATCTCAGCTCACTGCAAGCTCCGCCTCCCGGGTTCACGCCATTCTCCTGCCTCAGCCTCCCAAGTAGCTGGGACTACTGGCGCCCGCCACCTCGCCTGGCTAGTTTTTTTTTTGTATTTTTTAGTAGAGACGGGGTTTCACCGTGTTAACCAGGATGGTCTCAATCTCCTGACCTCGTGATCCGCCTGTCTTGGCCTCCCAAAGTGCTGAGATCACAGGCTTGAGCCACCGTGCCCGGTTGATTTTTTTTTTTTTTTTTTTTTTAATTATTATACTTTATGTTCAAACCTGCACGTTCTTCCTTTTTTTTTTTAAGAGACACGTCTCCCTACATTGATCTTGAACTCCTGGGCGCAGGCAATCCTGCAGCCTCCGCCCCCCAAGTAGCTGAGACTACAGGCATGAGCCACCACGTCCAGCACATTTTTCCATCTACTTTTTGTAGACATGGAGACTCGCTATGTTGCCCAGGCTGGTTTTGAACTCCTGGGCTCAGGCAGTCCCCCCACTTCAGCCTCTGGAGTAGCTGAAACTGCAGGTGCGAGCTGGAGGCAGCATTTCTAGCCAGTGCCACAGTCCATGCATGCATCCCCCAAAGCCCCCACTTCCCCATACTTCGCCGTGAGCCTACTGGAGCATGCGCTGTTCCTCACCTTCCAGGTGAACCTGAACACCATCAAGCGCTGCCTGCTCATTGACTACAACCCTGACTCCCAGGAGCTGGACTTCCGCCACTAGTGAGTGTCCCAGCGGAATGGGGGACGAGGGGGTGCCGGGTGGGGGCCCCCGCGTGCGGCTGATGACAGCACTCCTGCTGAGACTCTGTGATTGCTGTGTCTCAAAGTAAACGCCCTGACGCACTGTGGGAAGGGTGGGATGGGGACTGCCAGCCCCGTGTCCCCTGACCACCCCCTTGCCGTCCACTCACGTTCCTGCAGTAGCATCAAAGTCGTTCCTGTGGGCGCGAGTCGCGGGATGAAGAAGCTTCTCCAGGAAAAGTTCCCCAACATGAGCCGCCTGCAGGACATCAGCGAGCTGCTGGCCACGTGAGGAGGGCACAGGGCGGAAGGCCACTGCCGCCCGGGGACCCCAGAACAGGCCCGGGAGCCTGAGCTCCCCCACTGAGCCCTGTATGTCCCACACAGGGGCGCGGGGCTGTCGGAGAGCGAGGCAGAGCCTGATGGCGACCACAACATCACAGAGCTGCCTCAGGCTGTCGCTGGCCGTGGCAACATGCGAGCCCAGCAGAGTGCGGTGCGGCTCACTGAGGTGAGGCCCGGGGCAGGGGACCCCTGGGTTCCCCCAGTCCCAACAATGGGCTGACACTTCTCCCTCATCCCCCTAGATCGGCCCGCGGATGACATTGCAGCTCATCAAGGTCCAGGAGGGTGTTGGGGAGGGCAAAGTGATGTTCCACAATTTTGGTGAGTCCGGGGCCCGCGGGGGTGCGGGGTCATGGGTGCCGGGCTGCATCCGGACCTTGGTGACCCGCGTCTCCTGGCTCAGTGCGCAAGACAGAGGAGGAGCTGCAGGCCATCCTGGAAGCCAAGGAGAAGAAGCTGCGGCTAAAGGCACAGAGGCAGGCTCAGCAGGCCCAGAACGTGCAGCGCAAGCAGGAGCAGCGGGAGGCCCACAGGTCCGGGCAGGGCTGGGCACGGCGGGGCCGGGGGATCCCTGGGGTGGGCAGCCACATTGACCCCCACCCCCTCCTCCAGGAAGAAGAGCCTGGAGGGCATGAAGAAGGCACGGGTCGGGGGTGGTGATGAAGAGGCCTCTGGGATCCCTTCGAGGACGGCGAGCCTGGGATTGGGTGAGGAGGACGATGACCAGGAAGATGATGACATCGAGTATTTCTGCCAGGCGGTCGGCGAGGCGCCTAGTGAAGGTATGGAGTGGGGTCTGCAGCGGGGCACCCAGAGCCTGTCCTTGTCCCTGGGAACCCTGACACTGTCTGTCCCCACAGACCTGTTCCCCGAGGCCAAGCGGAAACGGCCTGCCAAGTCTCCAGGCCGGAAGCGGCGGGAAACGGATCGAGGCAGGGGTCGTCTTTGTGACCGGAAGTTTCCCAAGCCCAAGGACAAGCCCCAGGGGTCCCAGACCAGGCGGGAGCCCAGAGGGGCTTCCCGGGATGGTGGGCGAGGCCAGGGCCGGGGCCGCTCACGGAAGAGAGTGGCCTGAGCCCAAGCCGCACCGGAGCAGTGGATGAACTGAACGCCCCAGATTGGGGCCCGAGAGACATGGCCCTCGGTTTCCTTTCGTAAAGGAGTTGTGTCCCCCACCCTTCCACTCCAATAAACAACTGAACTGGCCAGGGGTCCACGTCGGCGTTTGGGATGGGGGATCCTGGAGCTCTGCAAAGCAACCCAGAGTCGCCTGGGCAGGTGACTCCGGGAGTCCCTCCCACCTGGTTTCTTCCTGGAAGCTGGGTCTCTCCCCTACCCTGCATGGGGTTGGTTTCATTGGTGGCAGTGGTGGTCATGAGGCTCCTCCCCACAGTCCCACCAAGAGCCCTGCAAGCAGACAGGTCACGCTTTCAGCAGATGAGCTTGAACCTCAAGAGGGCTGTGCACAATGAGGAAGGAAACGTGGGTGGAAAGGCACCCTGGCCTGCTCGGCTGGCTGGGCCAGGAACTGGGGGTGGGGCTGGGGCAGGGGCAGGGCCCGCTAAGCCACCAGTGACTGGGGGAGGAGCTGCGGAACTGGGTGGCAGACACAGGCTGAGGCTCGGCACGGGAGCATGGCAGCCAACGTCTCAGGTAAGGAGAAGGCATGTTGGCTTTCTCTGGGGGTCTGTGGTTAGCCCTGCAGATTGTCACGAGGTGGGGGTGGTGGGGCATGGGTATTGGTAAAACCTAGGTCTAGGGGGGGCACAGTGGCTCACGCCTGTAATCCCAGCACTTTGGGAGGTTGAGGCGGGCAGAACATGAGGTCAGGAGTTTGAGAACACCCTGACCAGCCAGAAACCCCATTGCTACTAAAAATATAAAATTAGCCGGACCTGGTGGCACGTGCTTGTAATCCCAGCTACTCGGGAGGCTGAGACAGGAGAATCACTTAAACGCGGGAGGCGGAGGTTGCCCTCCAGCTTGGGCAACGAGCAAAACTCTGTCTCAAACCTGGTGGTGTGAGCCTGAGATTCCAGCTACTGGTGAGGCTGAGGCAGGAGGATCACGACCCCAGGAGGTCCGAGACTGCACTGAGCTGTGATTGCACCTCAGCCTCGGTGACAGTGAAATCCTGTCTCCAAAAAAAGCCAGTCTAGACGACACTTCCTCCCTGAGCAGGCTGGCGTTGGGAGTCCTCTGGAGGAGCCTGCCCCGGCCTGCGGTGGCAGGAGTGGGGTGTACAAGGAGTGAGTGCCCCTGTGCTGCTGGGCCCTGGGCACTGCGGTGAGCACTGGCGCCAGTGGTGTGTAAGCAGGCCCCCCCATTCTCCCGAAAGGGAGATTTTTCTCACTGTCATCAGGTGAGGCACAGGGTATGGGGGAAAATAGCGCAGGGAAGGGAGAGTGGAGGGCACATAGTGGTTAGAGTGGCCTTGGGCCCTCTCACAGGCAAGACCACAGACGTGGGGAAAGGAGCCTCAAGAAAGTCTGGGTGAGGCCAGGTGCGGTGGCTCATGCCTGTAATCCCAGCACTTTCGGAGGCTGAGGCAGGCAGATCTGAGGTCAGGAGTTCGAGACCTCCTGGCCAACATGGGGAAACCCGATCTCTACTAAAAATACATTTAAAATTAAACCAAGCGTGGTGGTGGTTGCCTGTAGTCCCAGCTACTCAGGAGGCTGAGGCAGGAGAATCACTTGAACCAGGGAGGCAGAGGTTGCAGTGAGCTGAGATCGCATCATTGCACTCCAGCCTGGGTGATGAGAGCGAGACTCTTGTCTCAAAAAAAAAGAAAAAGAATGTCTGGGTATGAAGGTCCCAAGGCACAAGCCTGCAAAAGCAGCCGGGAAGCCAGGGTGGGCTGGCGCGAGGGAGTGAGTCGTGGAGCACAGAGGGTGGCACTGGGGGGTATGGCGGGCGGGAGTGCTCTTGTGGGACCTTGTGGGGTGAGTCTGGCTTTTTGGCGGCAACTCTGTGGCCAAGTGTGAGCACCTGGAAGCCAAAGGATGGGGACAGAACTCTGGTGCTCGCAGGTGCCCTCTGGTGGCCACAGGGAGAAGAGGCTGTGGGCGGCGGCTAGTGCTGAGGTCGGGGCAGGATGCCGGGGCAGGATGCCGGGGCTGGACCCCACCCCGGTGGGGCCTCAGACGGCACAGGTTTGAAGCGGAGCCAGCAGGCCTTGCCGGGGCTGGACTTTGAGGCGGCGGCCTCTAGTGAGGCCAGGGACTCCCACAGGCAGGTGTGGTGCGGGAGCAGGGTGGCCACTGCCCATGTTACCGGTGGACCCTGAGCTCCAAGACTGCCTGGCCTGCCTCAGCTGGTTCCTCGGGGCCCAATGCAGAACCCCGGCTCTGAGCCCAGACCTGTCCATATAAAGGAGTGGAGCCCGGTCTCCTTCCAGGGAGGGGAAATAACTTGTGTCAAGGAATCCATGCCATGGCAGACGTGGGCTCTGGGGGCAGCAGGAGCTGCCATGTGGGAGAATAGGGCTCAGCTGGTGACACCTTCTGCCCACAGATGCCAAGTCCTGCCCTGCCAACTTCTCGGCAGCTGCCGACCACATCCTCAGTGGGTTCCAGGAAGACTTCCTGTGGCCCATACTGGTGGTTCAGTTCCTGGTGGCCTTGGCCAGCAATGGCCTGGCCTTGTACCGCTTCAGCACCCGGGAGCAGCGCCCGTGGTACCCCGCCGTGGTCTTCTCAGTCCAGCTGGCAGTCAGTGACCTGCTCTGCGCCCTGACGCTGCCCCCGCTGGCCGCCTACCTCTATCCCCCAAAGCACTGGCGCTATGGGGAGGCCGCATGCCGCCTGGAGCGCTTCCTCTTCACCTGCAACCTGCTGGGCAGCGTCATCTTCATCACCTGCATCAGCCTCAACCGCTACCTGGGCATCGTGCACCCCTTCTTCACCCGCAGCCACCTGCGGCCCAAGCACGCCTGGGCCGTGAGCGCCGCCGGCTGGGTCCTGGCCGCCCTGCTGGCCATGCCCACACTCAGCTTCTCCCACCTGAAGAGGCCACAGCAGGGGGTGGGCAACTGCATTGTGGCCAGGCCCGAGGCCTGCATCAAGTGTCTGGGGACAGCAGGTCACAGGCTGGAGGCCTACAGAGCATACAGCCTGGTGCTGGCGGGGCTGGGCTGCGGCCTGCCGCTGCTGCTCACGCTGGCAGCCTATGGCGCCCTCGGGCGGGCTGTGCTACGCAGCCCGAGCATGACTGTGGCCGAGAAGCTGCGTGTGGCAGCGCTGGTGGCCAGTGGCGTGGCCCTCTACGCCAGCTCCTATGTGCCCTACCACGTCATGCGTGTGCTCAACGTGGATGCTCGGCGGCGCTGGAGCACCCGCTGCCCGAGCTTTGCAGACGTGGCCCAGGCCACAGCAGCCCTGGAGCTGGGACCCTACGTGGGCTACCAGGTGATGCGGGGCCTCATGCCCCTGGCCTTCTGTGTCCACCCGCTGCTCTACATGGCCGCGGTGCCCAGCCTGGGTTGCTGCTGCCGACACTGCCCTGGCTACAAGGACAGCTGGAACCCAGAGGACGCCAAGAACACTGGCCAAGCCCTGCCCCTCAATGCCACAGCTGCCTCTAAACCATCGGAGCCCCAGTCCCATGAGCTGAGCCCGTGACGTAGCCTAGCTGAAGCCGCCGCCTCACCCCAGGTGTTGCTGGAGAACCCTGAGGACAGGACCCCAGCCCCAACATGCCCCTTCCCCCAAAAAGCAACACCTGTGGTTGCAGCCAGCTCAGGCCCAGCTGCAGCCCAGGCAGGAGCAGTTGCCTTTCCCACCCAACAGTGCTGGCCACAGGGCTCCCTGCAGCGTCAGGGACCAAACCATGCCCAGGAGAGGGGAGGCGCTGGTCCCCGTCACAGGACTGGAGACACGAGAACAAACAGGACCGGGTAGAGAGAGTGGAGCTTTTTTATTGCCCTTGGAGCCCGCTCTCTCAGAGGCTGCCTTCTGTCGCCGAGGGTCCTGGGCCGAGCACGCGGTGGCAGCTGGCTTAGTTGGTGGACGGCCTGGGGTAGGGGAGGGTGGCAGGGTATGAGACCTCCAGGGGCGCCCCAAGACCCCAGACACCCAAATGGTGCCTTGTGGCGGGCTAGGGGCAGAGAAGGACGGGGCAATGGGAGGACAAAGCGGGCACTGAGCCAGATGGCCAGCCTCAAGGCCTGGCCCACGGACTGGCAGGGACCCCAGGCACAAGAGCTGCCACCCCTCTGCCCCTCTGCCAGGTTTTGGAGAAAAACAATAAAGGACTGTCCCCTCAAAACCAGCTGGGGGACTGCTAAATTGGCACACGGCCACTGGTTGGCCCAAGGTTCCGTGGAGGTGCTGGGACGAGGTGGGGAGCAGGGGCTGGGGTGGGGAGGGGTGGGGCGGGGGTGGAGTCTTACTTGGCCCACTCGACATTGAGAATGAGGTGGTCGTAGCCGAAGCCAGACACCCCGGCGATGGCGCGCGCGGCATCCTCACGGCGGTGGAAGCTGATGAAGGCGAAGCCCTGTGCAGGGGCGGGGTGGGGTCAGGGGCACAAACTAGGACAGGCGACCCCAGGACAGGTGACCCTCACACAGCCCCGTCGCACCCGCCTGCCTGCCCACCTTGGACTGGCCGGTGGTCTTGTCCTTAGCCAGGTAGATGCGGGAAATGGAGCCGAAAGGCCGGAAGAGCTCCTGCAGGTCGGTCTCACGTGTGTCCTCTGACAAGTTGGTGACACGGATGGTGGCGTTGTCGTCGGCTGTGTGGGAGAGGGGAGGTGGCTGTGAGGGGGAGGCCCCTGCCCGGCCCTTGTGTGCATGCTTTGGGGATAATTACGAGGTGCCGGGAGATGCCCACCCACCAGCCTGGCATCAGGGTGCCCCTCACCTCTGCGGTTGGGCTGCATGGACTCCCCGCGGCGGCTGGCCCCGTCGCGCAGGCTTGGTGGCACGTACTTCCCTGTCTTGTTCTGCGTGGCCTGCACCGGCTCCAGCTCTGGGGACCAAAAGACAGTCAACTGAGTTCAACCTCACCCTGGCGCAGGAACAGGGACACAGCCGCCCCAGGAGGCTCAGGCTTCAGTGCTGACCCAGCGCAGGCACCGTGTGCCAAGCCACAGGCAGCCAGTTGGCCACGAGGACACCAAGGTGACACCTAGGAAGCTGACACCATTTGAGCTCCTGGCCGGTGACAATGGCGGAGGAAGAGGGAGCCCTGACCCCACCCCAGAGAGGGTGGGTTGGGGGGGTGGCGACGGGAATGGCAGCCTCACATCCACAGCGACAGCAGGCATGGGACACACGACAGGAACAGTGCCCAGGTTTCCCTCGCATGGTAGGCGACAAATGCACGTCTCCACTCTCACACTCACCACCAGCAATCCCACCAAAAGATTCAGACGTTACAGCCACAGGCATGCAACGGAGACACTACACACACAGTGTGTACACACAAGGGCCGACAGACAGCAGCTCCCATCAGGACAGTCATAGGGCCACCAGCAGAGTCACAGCTGCCAAGTCACACATACACGAGAGACGCCGGTCTCCCAACCACAGGAGGTACAGCCAATTAGGAAGGCACAGACGCCCTGAGAAGAGTCGGGCGCCATCAACCCTGCCACGCTGTCGTGTGGGAGATGACAGCACAAAGGCAGCACTGGGGACAGAACCCGCGCACTGACAGCAGGACCCCCCGCCCCCGCCATGGCAGCCAGCATCCCCAGCCCCGCACCTCCCGGCAGCTTCTCCTTCTCGCCGGTAGACAGGCCCAGCTGCTCGGCCAGCTCCTTCTGCATGGGACCCAGCGTGTCCTTGTAGGGGCAGCGGGTGGTCCAGTGGTCGCCCTTGCAGATGCGGCAAGACACGATCTTCTGGCCCTTGAGTTTGTTCATGGGGTCCTCCTCCTCCTGGCAGTTCAGGTCCTGGCAGGGGCGGGTTGTGGGAGCTCAGAGGCGGCTGAGGCACCCCCTGTGCCCCACCCCAGCACGCCAGCCCCCCCGAACGCCCTGCTCACCTCTTTGCTGGTGATGAACGTCATAGAGACGTCATCACTGACGGTGGTGGTGGCCACATTGGGTCCCGGGGGGTCAAACTCCGAGTTCCCGAACTTCTTCCAGTTCTGGGCTCAGGGGGGGATGGGGGACAGTTGAGGGCAGGGGCAGGCAGGGTTCCACAGTGGGGTACCCTAGACCTACAGCAGCCATCCCCAGAGTACCTGGGCCTCGAACCCCATTTTCATCCTCCTCAACCACTCCCCAAATAGTCCTGGCGACAGTTCCCATTTCCTGAGTACACGCCAGGCCCAAGCTCCAGGTGACAGCTGTACAGCCTGGGGCCTGTGCAGGCTGGCGGACCAGCTCCCACCAGGGCGTGATACTCAGGGATGTGCAGGGGTCTACCCAGACCTCCGGGCCCTTGAGCTAGACAACCTGAGCCTCAGCTTCCTCCCTTCCTCCCTTATCAAACGGGAACCACAAAAGCTTCCTGCCTCCCTGGGCTCCTAAGGAGACTGAATCAGAGAGACACTCCCTGCAAGGCGTTTGCCATGGGGCATGTTACAATTAAGTGCACAGCAAGCTGTTCTAAGTGTATTTATTGCTAATGCCTCTAACTGCTGCGACCACCTCCTGCCTCTGTTCCTCCAGGCTGACAGGCCAAGAGGAACAAGAATCTAACCCCGGCTGGGCCCGGTGGCTCCCTCCTGTAATCCCAGCACTTTGAGAGGCAAAGGTGGGAGGATCTCTTAAGCCCAGGAGCTGGAGACCAGCCTGGGCAACATAGTGAAACCCCATCTCTACAAATAATTAAAATTAGCCGGGTGTGGCAGTGCACACCTGTAATCCCAGGTTGGCTTGAGCCTGGGAGTTCAAGGCTGCAGTAAGCTATGATCGTGCCACTGCACTCCAACCTGGGCAACAGAACTGGACCCTGTGTCTTTAAAAAAATTAAAAGAATCTAACTTTCACTCGATATTTATAATGGAATTTATTTGACATTTATTAATATAATTTGATATCTATCATCAAACTTTTATTAGATATTTATCATTTATTTAATCGCTATTTATCATCGACTCCTATGCCCTGGACTTTCCAGAGTCCCAAGAGAGTGTAAGCACTCCAGGCCTCAGTTCAGCTTCAACAAAATAGGTACAAAGAGTTAAGCCCGGCTGGGTGCGATGGCTCACGGCTGTAATCCCAACACTTTGGGAGGCCGAGGCAGGTGGATAACGTGAGGTCAGGAGTTCGAGACGAGCCTGGCCAACATGGCAAAACCCCGTCTCTACTAAAAGTACAAAAATCAGCTGGGCGTGGTGGCGCATGCCTGTAATCCCAGCTACTCAGGAGGCTGAGGCAGGAGAATCACTTGAACCCAGGAGGCGGAGGTTGCAGTGAGTCGAGATCGTGCCACTGCACTACAGCCTGGGGGACAGAGCGACACTCTGTCTCAAAAAAAAAAAAAAAAGAGTTAAGCCCCATCTCTTAACAAAAAGGTCCCGGAGCACGGTTTCCCAATTCCTCTGGGTTAGCCCTGGGGAAGGAGCGCCTCACCTTCCTCCTTGCAACAGCCTTTGAAGCCTTCCGGGTCTCAATCCTGAAGGTGCGGACAATCTGAGGATGGCAGGGGAGAAGGGTCAGGCTTCTGGGACTAGGGGATCTCCTTTACCAACCCCCTCAGCATACCCCGCCGCCTTCTGGTCTAAGGGCCCCCCTACCCTCACCTTGAACTTCTTGCCATCCTCATCTATCTTGTACTCTGTCACTGTCTTTATGTTTCCGTTGATGACTTCCTTGGGAGGTGGCAGTGGAGCTGGGAGAAGGGGAAAAACAGAAGGACTGAGCCCTGGGTCATGGGGATCAGGAGCGGCAGGGCTGGAGGGAGAGGCAGCCCGGACACGGAGTGGCAGTCCTCACTCACCTCCCGGCAGTAGCTCTGGCTCTGGGCTGGTGTCGCCAGTGGCCAGAGGGATCCCCTTGAGGAGCTCGCTGGTGACACATTTGTCTGCAAGAGGCAGCGTGGGGAGGAGGGGTCAGGTCCAGGGCAGGAGCTCCCCAGCTGCGATGGAAGGGCCTTTGGGATGATGCCTACAGCAAGAGCTGAGAAAGGCAGGTCAAGGGCAGAGGGCTGACCAGGCAGCGCACTGGGATAGCCCTGTGGGGACTTGGAGTGGCAAAGATGGGGGATCCCTCGTAGGAAGGTGGGTGCCAGGCCATGAAGCCAACCAGGCGCCAGTAGAGAAACAGGAGACGGGAGATTACAACTTCCTCCCTGGAGTAAGGCAACAGCTGGGAGGACTTCGGCAGTAACATGGGAGGAACAGGGACCCGCCGGGGAACACCTGGAGTTGGCAACAGGCAGGTCCCAAGGAGGATGGCGCGGGGCAGGGGCTGGTCGTGACGGGGGACACGGTGCCAGACTGCGAGATGGAAGCAGGCGTCAGTCGCCCGGCTCGGGCCTGGCCGCGATTACCCCGCGCGACCGGGTACACTTACCGTCCTCCCCCTCCTCCTCCACCTGGTCAGCCCAACTGGGCTTCGAACTGCGGAAACAAATGTGTGGGAAGCGAAGATTAAGTCAGCAAGGCCCGGTCCCCGCAGCCTCGGCACACCCAGGCCCCATAATACTGCCCAGAGCACCCCAACCGCTTCCCATGCCCCCCTCCGCGATCCCGGACTCACTCAAAGTCTCCAGTAGGCATCGCAAAAAGTATTCTCCACGCAGCCCAAGCCTGGCCAGAGAGCGGAAGTGGGTGGAAAACGAGACTTCCGGTGTCGCCGTCGCCGCTAGAGAGGCCCAGCCGCGGCACCCACAACGACACCTGCGGACGGAGGTGGAGGCGCACGCGGCTGTGTGTGCTGCTGAACGCTGCTGGTACCAGAGCAGGGCTGGCGGGGCAGAGGCTGATTTCAGTGCTGGTCCTATTAACCTTTAAAATTAAAATAGGCGGGGCGCGGTGGCTCAAGCCTGTAATCCCCTCACTTTGGGAGATCGAGGCGGGCGGATCACCTGAGGTAAGGAGTTCGAGACCAGCTTGGCCAACGTGGCGAAACCCCGTCACTACTAAAAATACAAAAATTAGCTGGGCGTGGTAGTGCGCGTCTGTAGTCCTAGCTACAGATTGGAGGCTGAGGCAGGAGAATCGCTTGAACCCGGGAGGTGGAGGTTGCAGTGAGCTGAGATTGCGCCACTGCACTCCACCCTGGCGACAGAGCGAGACACCGTCTCAAAAAAAAAAACAAAACAAAAAAAACCCCACACACACAAAAAACCAAAATTAGCCAGGCGTGGTGGCGGGCGCCTATAATCCCAGGGACTCGGGAGGCTGAGGCGGGAGAATCGCTTGAACCCACGAGGCGGAGGCTGCAGTGAGCCGAAATCACACCACTGCAGTCTAGCCTGGGCTGCAGAGTGAGACTCTGTCTGAGAAAAAGAAGTAAAATTAAAATAAATAATAATAATCATAACAAGGCTCACTTATTGAGTGCTTGTTGTATATGAAGCACGGTGAGGAGGATATTACTTCCATTTTACAGCTGAGGAAACTGAGGCTCAGACTGGGTCCGGTGGCGCATGCCTGTAATCCCGCACTTTGGGAGACTGAGGTGTGGGGATCGCTTGAGGCCAGGAGTTTGAGACCAGCCTGGGCAGCATAGTGAGAACCCCTGTCTCTAAAACAGAAAAAAAAAGAAAAAAGAAACCAAAGCTCAGGGAAAACAATCCTTTTGCTTAAACTGTTCCTTATCTTCTTTCCCGATCTCAATGATTCAGATGCCAAGTCGCCCCCCTCCCCAGCCACTCCCTCTTCTTTTCTTTGTAGCATTCTTGGCTTTCCGGTATAATTTTGTGCATTTACTTCTTTATGGCTCAGCTGCTTGCTCTAAGCACAACCGTCCTCAGTTGGAGTGATTCATGATGACTCCCCAGGGGAAAAAACTGCTTTTCAGGGAGGAAAAAAATCTTAGATATTGTGGTCTTCTAAAGCCAGCTCTATCAGCCATCTTATTCCTAAGTATTTAGTTTCTGCCTTTAGGGAGATATTAAATGTAATTATATTGAAATTAATTTAGTTGATGTAAATTCAATTTTAGAATAATTCGGGTTTTCTCCTAAGGAGGGTGATATGAACAAAAAAAGTTTGACAATGCCGGATGCAGTGGCTTACAGGTGTAATCCCAGCACTTTGAGAGGCCGAGGCGGGCAGATCTCTTGAGGTCAGGAGTTCAAGACCAGCCTGGGCAACATGGCGAAACCCGTCTTTACTAAAAATACAAAAATTAGTTGGGTGTTGTGGCCCGCGCCTGTAATCCCAGCACTTTGGGAGACTGAGGCAGAAGGATCACTTGAGCCCCGGAGTTCGACCAGCCTGGGCAACACATAGCAAGACCCCCATCTCTAAAACACATTTTTTTTGGGGGGGGATGCAGTCTCACTCTGTCGCCCAGTCTGGAGTGCAGTGGCACAATCTTGGATCACTGCAACCTCTGCCTCCCGGGTTCTAGAGATTCTCCTGCCTTAGCCTCCCGAATAGCTGGGATTACAGACTACGGCCACCATGTCGTGCTAATTTTTGTATTTTTAGTAGAGATAGTAGAGACAGGGGCCCGCCTCAGCCTCCCAAGGTGCTGGGATTACAGTTGTGAGCCTGGCCCCTAAAAAAAAAAAACAAAAAAAAAAAGAAAACAACAACTTTAAAAAAATTAGCTGGGCATAATTCTGTGTGCCTGTAGTCCCAGATACTTAGGAGGCTGACGTGGGAGAATAGCTTCAGTCCAGGAGGTTGAGCCATGATCACACCACTGCACTTCAGCCTAGGCAACAGAGCGAGACTCTGTCTCGAAAACACAGACACAGACACACACACACACACACAGACACATACATGCAACAAACAAAACAAAACAAACTTGTAAGGGAGAATGGCCTGAGAAAAATAAAGAAGAAGACAGGAAAAACAAAGTTTATGCTGTTTATCCTCTGAGGTGTGAGTGAGGAGGCCACTCAAGGGTTTAGAATATCACCAGCTTTTCTTGTGGAAAAAATTATTCTAGAAGCCTGTAGAGACCCAAGTGGAAGGAAAAACATTAGCTGGAGGCAGGAAAGAGAGGCACACCGCTGCGGTTTGCGGCGGTTTTTCAGGAGGGTGTCCTGGCTATGTATATTGGTGAAAATATGAAGCTGGTCCAAAGGGCTGATAAACATTTGTACAAGCTTACTCAAATGTACTCTGAGCAACACAAAATCCAAACAACCTAGCAGATTGGGCAAAGCTTTAAAAATTTGATATCACCCAGTGGTAGTAAAGATGTTGTAGGGAAACAGGCCAGGCGCGGTGGCTCACGCCTGTAATCCCAGCACTTGGGGAGGCTGAGGTGGGTGGATCACCTGAGGTCAGGAGTTTGAGACCAGCCTGGAAAGCATGGTGAAACCTCATCTATACTAAAAATACAAAAATTCACTGGGCATGGTGGTGGCGGGCGCCTGTGATCCCAACTACTTGGGAGACTGAGTCAGAAGGATCACTTGAACCTGGGAGACAGAGGTTGCAGTAAGCCAAGATTGCCCCACTGCACTCCAGCCTGGGTGACAGAGCAAGCCTCTGTCTCAAAAAAAGAAAAAAACAAGCACGTATGAATTTTCCTTTGAACCAGCTAATAATTCCTGCTGCGAATAAACTTGTAAATATATGCAAAGATGTAAGTAAAATGTCTGCAGTATTGTTTATGATAGCAAAAACTGGAAACACTCATCCACCATCCATAGGGACTAGTTACATAGATGAAGTTATGCTCTACTTTAATCTATAAATTGCTATTTGATCTTTAAGGAGGTAGATACATTTGTGCTCATGTTAAAAACAAACTTCAGGATAAAAAGGGGAAGCAAAGATGGCGCGCAGTGGCTCACTCCTGTAATCCCAGCACTTTGGGAGGCCGAGGAGAGTGGATCACCGGAGGTCAGGAGTTCAAGACCAGCCCCTGGCCAACATGGTCAGATGCCGTTTCTACTAAAAATACAAAATATATATATATATATATATATATCTGGCCGTGGTGGTGGGCGCCTGTAATCCCAGCTACTCGGGAGGCTAAGGCAGGAGAATCACCATTGCACTCCAGCCTGGGCGACACAGCGAGACTTCATCTCAAAAAAAAAAAAAGAGGAAGCAATATATAAAATGGCATATATTGTAGGAACCAATTTGTGTACATCTTTAATAGCACATAGATATGCAGATATATGCAAATCATTTCCTGGAAAGAAAGAATCAGAACCTGTTAATGAGGAATGCTTTGGAAAGAAGGCACCAAGAAAGGAAAGATTATTTTTGGACATGAATTAATATATAATATGCATTTATGTAATATATGTGAGATGTAACATATAAATATATTTCTTGGCTGGGCACTGTGGCTCATGCCTATAATCCCAGCACTTTGGGAGGCCAAGGCAGAAGAGTTTCTTGAGCCCAGGAGTTCAAGACCAGACGAGGCAACGTCATTGAGACCCCATCACTACACACAAAAAATTGCTGGGTGTGGTAATGTACGCCTGTAGTCCCAGCTACCTGGGAGGCTGAGGTGGGAGGATTGCCTGAGCCCCGGAGGTAAGGCTGCAGTGAGCTATGATTGTACCATTACACTCTGGCCTGGGCGACAGAGCAAAAACCCTGTCTCTGAAAAAGAAAGAGGCTGGGCACAGTGGCTCACGTCTGTAATCCCAGCACTTTGGGAGGCCAAGGCGGGCAGATGCCCTGAGGTCAGGAGTTCAAGACTAGCCTGGCAAACATGGTGAAAACCCATCTCTATTAAAAATACAAAAATTAGCTGAGCATGATGGCATGTGTCTGTAATCCCAGCTACTCAGGAGGCTGAGGCAGGAGAATCCCTGGAGCCCGGGAGGTGGAGGCTGCAATGAACAAAGTGCTGGGATTAGGCAGGTGTGAGCCACCATGCCCGGCCACATCAAGGTTTGGGTGCAAGAGTACATCTGGTTATAGATTACAGAAGCGTAATACCCTAACCCAATTAGATGTTATTTTATATGTAGGAAAAGGCTTAGGCCAGGTCCTTTTTTTTTTTTTTTTCCGAGATGGAGTCTTGCTCTGTCACCCAGGCTGGAGTGCAGTGGCGCAATCTTAGCTCACTGCAACCTCTGCCTCCGGGGTTCAAGCAATTCTCCCACCTCAGCCTCCCGAGTAGCTGGGATTACAGTCATGCACCACCATGCCCAGCTAATTCTGTGTTTTTAGTAGAGACGGGGTTTCTCCATATTGGTCAGGCTGGTCTCGAACTCCTGACTTCAGGTGATCCACCCGCCTCGGCCTCCCAAAGTGCTGGGATTACAGGCGTGAGCCACCGCGCCCGGCACACCTTTTTTTTTTTTTTTTTTTTTTGGGACAGGGTCTTGCTCTATCACCCAGGCTGGAGTGCAGTGGCGCGATCACAGCTCGCTGCAGCCTCAACCTCCCCAGGCTAAGGTGATACTCTTGCCCTAGTCTCCCAAAATGCTGGGATCACAGGCATGAGCCACTGTGCCCAGACTCACTTAAGGAATACAGTGACGCGGGCAAGAGACATGGGGTGCCCTGTGCTCTATACTGTTTTGTCTTCAAAGCCTCATTCTGTAGAGCTGTGCAGACATGTCCCAGAGTCAGGGGCTTTGTGAAATTATGCCAGAAAACAGAAATGAGCAAACCCAGCTTAACATTAGTTACTTTCTCTCATATTGCCACGACGAAATACCACAGACTGGGGGGCTTAAACAGCACACATTTATTTTCTCAATTCTGGAGGCTGGAAGTCCAAGATCACAGTGTCAGCAGGGTTGGTTTCTTCTGAGGTGGTGGCACCTTCTCCGTCTGTCCTCACATGGCCTCCTCTGTGTGTATCTATGTCCCAATCTCTTCTTCTAAGGACATCAGTCTTATTGCATTAGGGCCCACCCTAATGACCTCATTTAAACTTAATTCTTTTTTTTTTTTTTTTTTAATTATTTTTTTAAGGTGAAGTCTTACTCTGTAGCCCAGGCTGGAGTGCAGTGGTGCAATCTCAGCTAATGGCAACCTCCACCTCCTGGGTTCCAGTGATTCTCCTGCCTCAGCCTCCCGAGTAGCTGGGACTACAGGCATGTGCCACCACACCCGGCTAATGTTTGTATTTCTAGTAGAGACGGGGTTTCACCAAGTTGGCAAGGCTGGTATTGAACTCCTGACCTCGTGATCTGCCTGCCTTGGCCTCCCAACATGCTGGGATTACAGGTGTGAGCCACCGCACCTGGCCTTAATTTTCTCTCTAAAGGCCCTATTTCTGCTGGGCGCAGTGGATCACATCTGTAATCCCAGCACATTGGGAGACCCAGACAGGCGGATCCCCTGAGGTCAGGGGTTCGAGACCAGCCTGGCCAACATAGCGAAACCCCATGTCTACTAAAAATACAAAAATTAGCCAGGTGTGGTGGCGGGCATCTGTAATCCCAGCTACTCGGGAGGCTGAGGCAGGACAATCCCTTGAACCCAGGAGGCGGAGGTTGCCATGAACCGATATCGTACCACGTCCTCCAGCCTGGGTGATGGAGAGAGACTCCTTTTTTTTTTTTTTTTTTTTTTGGAGACGGAGCTTTGCTCTTGTTGTCCAGGCTGGAGTGCAATGGCATGATCTCGGCTCACCACAACCTCCGCCTCCCGGGTTTAAGCTATTCTGCCTCAGCTTCCCTAGTAGCTGGGATTACAGGCATGCTCCACCATGCCCATCTAATTTTGTATTTTTAGTAGAGACGGGGTTTCTCCATGTTGGCCAGGCTAGTCTTGAACTCCAAACTCAGGTGATCTGCCTGCCTTGGCCTCCCAAAGTGCTGGGATTATAGGCGTGAGCCGCCGTGCCCGGCCAAGACTCTTTCTAAAAAGAAATAAAAATAAGCCATGTGCTGTGGCTCACATCTGTAATCCCAGCACTTTGGAAGGCCAAAGTGGGAGGATCACTTGAGGTCAAGAGTTCGAGACAAGCCTGGCCGACATGATGAAACCCCATCTCTACTAAAAATACAAAAATCAGCTGGGTATGGCCAGGCACGGTGGCTCACGCCTGTAATCCCAGCACTTTGGGAGGCCAAGGCAGGTGGATCACCTGAGGTCAGGAGTTCAAGACCAGCCTGACCAACATGGAGAAACCCCATCTCTCCTAAAAATACAAACTTAGATGGGTGTGGTGGCACATGCCTGTAATCCTAGCTACTCAGGAGGCTGAGGCAGGAGAATTGCTTGAACCTGGGCGGTGGAGGTTGTAGTGAGCTGAGATCCTGCCATTGCACTCCAGCCTGGGCAACAAGAAGGTAACTCTGTTTCAAAAAAAAAAAAAAATCAGCTGGGTGTGGTGGTGCATGCCTGTTACTCAGGAGGCTGAGGCAGGAGAATCACTTGAACCCAGGAGGCAGAGGTTGCAATGAACCAAGATTGCACCACTGCACTCCAGCGTAGGTGACAGACTCCATCTCAAAAAAAAAAAAAAAAAAAAAAAAAAAAAGTAAATAGAAATAAAAAGAAGGAAATACTAAATTGATGGGACATGCAGATGTGGTAACAGTCAAAAAATAGGGGCAGAAAGGAGACATGGCAATGTCCTTACTGTGGTTTTTCTAGGGAAGTAGATGGGCACATCAGCGGTGCCTTACGTTTATTTCATTAAAATAAAACAGCCTTCCACTATGAACTATGGTATGGTGGTTCCTCAAAAAATTAAAAATAGAACTACCAAATGACCCAGCACTTCCACATCTGCTTTATACTTACAAGAATTGAAATCACTGGAGACCAGCCTGGGCAACACAGCGAGACCCCATCTTTACAAAAAATAATAATACATTAAAAGGAAAAAAAAAAAAAAGAAAAGAAGCCAGGCACGGTGGCTTACACTTGTAATCCCAGCACTTTGGGAGGCTGAGGAGGGAAGATCACTGGAGCCCAGGAGTTTGAAACCAGCCTGGGCAACATGGCAAGAACTCATCTTTACTAAAAATAAAAATAAAAATGAGTTAGGCATAGTGGTACATACCTTTAGTCCCAGCTCCTCCAGAGACTGAGCGGGGAGGATCTCTGGAGCAAAGGAGTTGGAGGCTGCAGTGAGCTATGATCGCATCACTGCAGTCCAGTCTGGGTGAAAGAATAAGACCCTGTCTCTCGAAAGACAAGACAATGGCTTCTAATTCTTACACCAAAGTATGTCCTCAAGTTGTCTTTGGTGAAGGATTGTATACCTCAGACTGTGACAACTGAAAAAGTGGGATTAAAAACAAGGAAATTCAGGCCAGGTGTGATGGCTCACACCTGTAATCCCAGCACTTTGGGAGGCTGAGGTGGGCGGATCACCTGAGGTCAGGAGTTGGAGACCAGCCTGGCCAACATGGTGAAACCCCATCTCTACTAAAAATACAAAAATTAGCTGGGCGTGATGGCCTATGTCTGTAATCCCAGCTACTCAGAAGGCTGAGGCAGGAGAATCCCTTGAACCTGAAGGTGGAGGTTGCAGTGAGCAGAGATCGCGCCACTGCACTGGGTGACAGAGCAAGACTCCATCTCCAAAAAAAAAAAAAAGGAATTCAACAAGTTGGTTAGGTTCAAAAACCAATTTACAAAATCACAGCCAATACAAATGGAGCATCTCTCCATAGGCAAAGGACCACAGTTTAGAAAACAAGAAAACATCCCCATTTATATTAGCAATGAAGGGACTAAATACTTAGGAATCCAGTTATGAAGTCTGCAAGATCTGGATGAAAAGCTGTGGACACAAAGGAATTCCGGAACAAACAGGACAAGCCCTGTTCTTAGAAAGGAAGGCTTGGCCGGGCTTGGTGGCTCACGCCTGTAATCCCAGCACTTTGGGAGGCCAAGGCGGGCGGATCACGAGGTCAGGAGATCGAGACCATTCTGGCGAGCACGGTGAAACCCTGTCTCTACTAAAAATACAAAAAAATTAGCCGGGCGTGGTGGTGGGTGCCTGTAGTCCCAGCTTCTAGAGAGGCTGAGGCAGGAGAATGGCATGAACCTGGGAGGCGGCGGAGCTTACAGTGAGTGGAGATCGTGCCACCACACTCCAACCTGGGCGACAGAGCGAGATTCCGTCTCAAAAAAAAAAAAAAAAAAAAAAGGAAGGCTTGTCATTAACATGTCAATTCTTCCAGAAGTCTGCAAAGTTAATGTAATCCCTATAAAACACCTGCTCGATTTTTAGCAGATGTGCCAGTTCTAAAGTTTCAACCCAGTCATTCAACTCCTAGAAAAGTAGACTATATGTGGATACACATATGTATACAAATCTACATCCAGCCATCTCTCAGTATCCCCAGGGGATTGGTTCCAGGATCCCATGTGGTACCAAAATCAGAATGTGCTCAAATCCCTGATAGAAAATAGCATAGGCTGGGCGTGGTGGCTCACACCTGTAGTTCCAGCACTTTGGGAGGCCAAGACGGGTGGATCATTTGAGGCCAGGAGTTCAAGACCAGCCTGACCAACATGGCGAAACCCCGTCTCTACTAAAAATACAAAAAAATTAGCCGGGTGTGGTGGCGCATGCCTGTAATCTCAGTTACTTGGGAAGCTGAGGCAGAAGAATCGCTTGACCCCAAGAAGCAGAGGTTGCAGTGAGCCGAAATTGTGCTACTATATTCCAGCCTGGGCGACAGAGTGAGACTCTGTCTCAAATATAAAATAAAATAAAAATAAAATAAAATAAAATAAAATGGCATAGTATTTGCATATACACTATACACATTCCCCTGTGTACATTACTTTTTGACAGAGTCTTGCTTTGTCACCCAGGCTAGCGCAATCTCAGCTCAATGTAACCTCCACCTGCTGGGCTCAAGTGATCCTTCCATCGCAGCCTCTGGAGTAGCTGGGACTACAGGTGTGTGCCACCATGCTCAGCACATTTTTGTATTTTTTGTAGAGAGGGTGTTTCGCCATGTTGGCCAGGCTGGTCTTGAACTCCTGGCCTCCAGTGTTCCTCCTGCCTTGGCCTCCCAAAGTGCTGGGATTACAGGCGTGAGCCACTGCACCCAGCCTCTCTTATGTACTTTATATCATCTCTAGATTACTTGTAATACCTGACATAATGTCTACACATTGCTTTCTTCTTATGGATTCCACGTAGCACTTCATGAGCGGCAAATACAAGTTTCGCTTTTTGGAACTTTATGGACTTTTTCTGGATATTTTAAATCCGTGGTTGGTTGAATGGCAGAGGTGGAATCCTTGGATATGGAGGGCTGACCTGCATCACAATTCAATCTACTGCTCTTGAGACTGTAGTTGTTTCCAAACAATATAAAGAAAAAAAGTTCAAATAAAGGCATTCTAAGATATTTATTGTATAACATAGTGAGTATAGTTAATATATTATATTCTTGTCCAGGCGCAGTGGCTAATGCCTATAATCCCAGCATTTGGGGATGCCAAGGCAGGCAGATCGCTTGAGCCCAGGAGTGTGAGACCAGCTCGGGCAACAAAGCGAGACCCCGTCTCTACAAAAAATATAAAAATCAGCTGCCGGGCACGGTAGCTCGTGTCTGTAATCCAAGCACTTTGGGAGGCCGAGGCAGGCAGATCACTTGAGACCAGGAGATCAAGACCAGCCTGGCCAACATGGGGAAACCCCGTCTCTACTAAAAACATAAAAATTAGCCGGGCCTGGTGGCGGGCCTGTAATCCCAGCTACTCGGGAGGCTGAGGCATGAGAATAGCTTGAACCCAGGAGGCAGAGGTTGCAGTGAGTCGAGATCGCACCACTGCACTCCAGCCTGGAGACAGAGTGAGACTGTCTCAAAAATAAAGAAATAAAATAAATAAATAAATAATAATTAGCTGGGTGTGGCGGCACATACCTGTGGTCCCAGCTGCTGCAGAAGCTGAGGTGGGAGGATCACGTGAGGCCAGGAGTTTTAGACCACCCTGAGCAACACAGTGAGACCCCATCTCCATAAAAAATTGTAAAACTGGCCGGGCGCGGTGGCTCAAGCCTGTAATCCCAGCACTTTGGGAGGACGAGATGGGCGGATCACTAGGTCAGGAGATCGAGACCATCCTGGCGAACATGGTGAAACCCCGTCTCTACTAAAAAATACAAAAAACTAGCCGGGCGAGGCGGCGGGCGCCTGTAGTCCGAGCTACTCGGGAGGCTGAGGCAGGAGAATGGCGTAAACCCGGGGGGCGGAGCTTGCAGTGAGCTGAGATCCGGCCACTGCACTCCAGCCTGGGCGACAGAGCCAGACTCCGTCTCAAAAAAAAAAAAAAAAAAAATGTAAAACTTAGCTGGGCATGGTGGCATGCGCCTATAGTTCCAGCTACTCAGGAGGCTGAGGCAGGAGGATCACTTGAGCCCAGGAGATCAAGGCTGCAGTAGAGCATCACTGCACTCCAGCCTGGGCAACAGAGCAAGATCCCGCCTCTAAAATATGTATATATATATATGGACAAAACTGATACACATATTAATGGCATGGATGAATCCCAAAGGCATTTATGCTGAAAGATCCTAAACACAAGAGCTCATGCTGGCCTGAACAGGCAAATGTCATCTATGGAGACAAAACTGGATGGGAGGCTGCCCAGGGACCGGGAAGGGGAAGATCAAGTGGGAAGAGGTACGAGGTGACCTGAGGTGACAGAGACATTCTCTATCTCGATAAGGACGTAGTCTATAGTGCTATATTCACTTCTCGAAATTTAAGCTGAACATTTAGGAGTTGCATATTTCATATTCTACCCCAATTTTCAAAAATAGAGGAACAAGCGAGATTCCTAGGTAAGACAACCTTCGAGGTGCGAGACATTTTTTTTTTTTTTTTTTTGAGACAGTCTCACTTTGTCGCCCAGGCTGGAGTGTAGTGGTGTGATCGTGGCTCACTGCAGCCACCGCCTCCCAGGTTCAAGTGATTCTGCCTCAATCTCCCGAGTAGCTGGGATTACAGGCATATTCCACCATGCCTAGTTGATTTTTGTATCTATACTAGAGATGGGGTTTCACCCTATTGGCCAGGGTGGTCTTGAACTCCTGACCTCAGGTGATCCACCTGCCTGGGCCTCCCAAAGTGCTAGAATTACAGGCGTGAGCCACCGCACCTGGCCCAAAGCAGTTTATTTTTGAGACAGGGTCTCGCTGTGTTACCCAGGCTGGAGTGCAATGGCACAATCTCGGTTGCAGTAAGCCGAGATTGCTACTGCAAACTCCACCTCCTGGGCTCAAGCGATTCTCCCGCTTCATTCTCCTGAGTAACTGGGACTACAGGCATGTGCCACCATGTCCCACTAAGTTTTGTAAAGGCAGTCTTAATAGACACTATCATAGGGTGCGGTGGCTCACGCCTGTAATCCCAGCACTTTTAGAGGCCAAGGTGGGTGGATCACCTGAAGTCAGGGGTTCAAGACCAGCCTGGCCAAATGGTGAAACCCCGTCTCTACTAAAATATGAAAATTAGCTGGGCATGGTGGTAGGCGCCTGTAATCTCAGCTACTTGGGAGGCTGAGGCAGGAGAATCACTTGAACCCAGGAGGCGGAGGTTGCAGTGAGCCAAGATCATGCCATTGCATTCCAGCCTGGGCAACAAGACCAAAACTCCATCTCATTAAAAAAAAAAAAAAGACACTATTGGCTGGGTATGGTGGCACATACCTGTAATCTAGCACTTTAGGAGGCCAAGTGGGAGGATCGCTTGAGGCCAGGAGTTTGAGACCAGCCTGGGCAATATAGTGAGACTGCATCTCTACAAAAGCAAAAATTAGGCCTGGTGTGGTGGCTCACGCCTGTAATCCTGACACTTTGGGAGGCTGAGGTGGGCTGATCACTTGAGGTCATGGGCAACATGGTGAAACCCTGTCTCTACCAAAAATACAAAAATTAGCTGGGCACATGCCTTTAATCCCAGCTACTTGGGAGGCTGGGGCAGGAGGATCCATGAACCTGGGAGGTAGAGGCTGCAGTGAGCTGAGATTGTGCCATTGCACTCCAGCCTGGGCAACAAGAGTGAAACTCCATCTTAAAAAAACAAACAAAAAATTAGCCACATGTGATGATATACTCCTGTAGTCCCAGTTACATGGAAGCAGGGGATCACTTGAACCCAGGAGGTGGAGGTTGCCATGCGCCGAGATCAGGCCACTGCACTCCAGCCTGGGTGACAGACCGAGATCCTGTCTCAAAAAAATAGAAAATAAAAGATCATAGGTACATGGGCAAAATGCATAGTGTGACCTTGTGAGAAAACAAGGATTCGGTTGTCTTGCTCAAGGTGCCTCGGAATCCAGAAAAAGAAAACTCATTATACTCATTATATACTTTAAAATGATTTTTTTAAAGCTCAAAATAGCAGCAGAAAGTATATTAAAAAAAAATCTTGGATGGGGGAACTTTACCATATGTCAGGCTGAGCTGTTGTACTGTGCTGTGTGCATTTGCTATCAGTCTTATTCAAAAAATAAGCTGAGATTCCCATTTTTAGTCCTTACAAAAGTGATTCATGTGTTAAAATGGGAATGTCAGAAATGTGGAAGAAGATAACATGTTTAAGATCTCTTGGTGGAGGGAGGGAAGGCATTTCTAAATAGGCTACAAAGGCCGGGTGTGGTGGCTTATGCTTGTAATGCCAGCACTTTGGGAGGCCAAGGCGGGAGGATCACTTGAGGTCAGGAGTTCGAGACTAGCCTGGCCAACACGGCAAAACCCTGTCTCTACTAAATTAACAAAAATTAGTCGGATGTGGTGCCAGGCGCCTGTAATCCCAGCTACTCAATCCCCGCTACTTGGGAGGCTGAGGAAGGAGGGTTAAACCTGGGAGGTGGAGGTTGCAGTGAGCCGAGATCGTGCCACTGCACTCCAGCCTGGGCGACAGAGTGAGAATCCATCTCAAAAATAAACAGGCTACAAAAAACTAAGAGTGACAAATATAAATAAATTGACTTCCTAAAACTGGGAGGTCTCTGTATGGCACAGACATGAGCCAGGATGACTGAGCAGGGGCAGTCATCCCAAACGCCCGGGCATCTCCCAGCAAAGATGGTCATGTGGCCACCACAGAGAAGGGGTACATCCAGTGGCCACTGGACACACAGAAGTGTTATGTCACTATTAAAAAATGCTGGCCAGGCACGGTGGCTCACACCTACAATCACAGCACTTTGGGAGGCCGAGGCAGGCAGATCACCTGAGGTCGGGAGTTTGAGATCACCCTGACCAACATGGAGAAATCCTATCTCTACCAAAAATATAAAATTAGCTGGGTGTGGTGGCGCACACCTGTAACCCCAGCTACTTGGGAGGCTGAGGCAGGAGAATCATGAACCTGGGAGGCGGAGGTTGCAGTGAGCAGAGATCGTGCCACCGCACTCCAGCCTAGGTAACAAGAACGAAACTGTCTCAAAAAAAAAAAAAAAAAAAAAAAGCTGCCAGGCGCGGTGGCTCATGCCTGTAATCCCAGCACTTTGGGAGGCCGAGGCTGGTGGATCACGAGGTCAGGAGATCGAGACCATCATGGCTAACATGGTGAAACCCCGTCTCTACTGAAAATACAAAAAAAGTAGCCGGGCGTGGTGGTGGGCGCCTGTAGTCCCAGCTACTCGGGAGGCTGAGGCAGGAGAATGGCGTGAACCCGGGAGGCGGAGCTTGCAGTGAGCCAAGATCTGGCCACTGTACTCCAGCCTGGGTGACAGAGCGAGACTGTCTCTAAAAAAAAAAAAAAAAAAAAAAAAAAAAAAAAGCTAATGGGAGGCTGGGTGCAGTGGGTCACACCTGTAACACAGCACTTTAGGAGGCCCAGGTGGGCGGATCATATCAGGATTTCAAGACCAGCCTGGCCAACATGGTGAAACATCATCTCTACTAAAAGTACAAAAATTAGCTGGGCGTGGTGATGGGCGGCTGCAATCCCAGCTGCTCAGGAGGCTGAGGCAAGACAATTTCTTGAATCCAGGAGGCAGAGGTTACACTGAACCAAGACTGCCCCACTACACTACAGTCTGAGCAACAGAGCAAGACCCTGTCTCAAAAAAAAAAAAAAAAGAAAAAAGAAAAAAACCCAACTAAAGAAGGGGTTTTGCTTCGGGATAGGGAGGCCGGAGCTCCAAGGGCAGCTCAGTGGTGACTTCTCTCTCCTTGTTCCACCAGTCGCTGCACAGAGCTCTGCCTCATGGTCACAGGATGGCTGCTCTACTGCCAGGCATCACAACCTACTCCAGACCAAAGAAGGGCTACCAGCCATGGGGAAGGCTAGCCAAGACTTCCGTTAAAAGGCTTTCCTGGAAGCTACACTAGCAAGTTCCATTTGCATGTCATGGGGATCAACTCATGTGACTCAGTTCTGAACAAACAGACACACGGAGTGTCTAGCTTCAAACATGTGCTAGCTTCAAACTCCATGTGGGTCGCCTTCAGTGTGGAGGAGCTTGTTCCTGTCTGGCCTCAGCCAGAAGCCCCGTGCAAATCACGAGTCCCCACCCAGGGTGGTTTATAGGAGAGATTTATTTGAAGAAATATTACAACATATAAAAACTACATAAAGTCTTAATTTCCACTCATACAGTGGTAGATTTGATATAATGCATAATAAAAAACTTTTAAAATCCAGAATGCACAAAGTACTGCACAATTTGATCACTAAATCATTAGTTGATAAGCGAACCTCACACAACAGCTTCATGACAGCCAAGGCCACAAACACCATGTACCACACATGTGAACGGACAGATTGACATGTTAAAAACACAACATCAGTGCATGTTGGGGATTCCTGGTGCCAGAAACAGGGGTGACGGGAGGGCAGAACTAGTCCTTAGCAGCTTCCTCCTCCTTTATTTTAGCTGAAGGGAAATAAAAGGAGAAGTCACTCTGGGGAACACGCACGGTATCACGCTACATGACAGGTGAGGAACAGACATGGACCATCAGGAAATGTTAACGTACTGATGTAACAGCTGACCCAGTAAGCGGCAGAGTGCTAAAGGAACATTCATGGAGACTGAACACTCCTCAAAAGGTCCCAGGGGGTTCTAGACCCAGAGGCTCGAGTGAACAGCTGAGGCAGGTGCCTGCTGAGCCAGACTCACTGAACAGGAGTGAGGGAAATGGCCCCAGGGCCAGCCCAGCAGCCAACCTGACCAAAGGCCTGCTGTGTGCAGCGTGCCTGCTCTAAGCACTCGACACGTGCAACTCAGTCCTCACAGCAGCCCCTTCAGAAAGATGGGTGACCCACATGAGGCCCAGAGTCCAGAGCGGTGGCCCGCAGCTGCCCCTGCATGTACCCCCAGAGGGCGCTCAGGCCCCAAAGGAAGCCCAGCCCACCCCACCATACCTGAGGCACTCTCTCGGGCTTTGGCCAACATACAGAGCTTGATCTCCAAGCCAATGGCTTTGGCCAGGGGCGGCGGCACAGCATTGCCCACCTGCGGGAGGGGAGAAGGGCAATGCCTGATGTGGATGGCCAGGCCCGAGGCCCGGGGTCAGGTGTACTGCCGCCCCTGCTCAGACGGAGGACACCCTGGGCATTGCGCCCCTTGGGGAGGGGTTCTGGTCCTGCTCACATGGGCCCAAAGCCCTTCCAGCACAAGGTCCTTGGATCCTCCAACTGGCCCATCGTCCCACCCCACAGCCATAGTTCACTGGGCCTTTGAAGAGCTTCAGAAAGACTTGAGACAAAGACACATGGGGCTGGGTGCGGTGGCTCACGCCTGTAATCCCAGCACTTTGGGAAGCCAAGGCAGGTGGATTAGTTGAGGCCAGGAGTTCAAGACCAGCCTGGCCAACATGGCGAAACCTCGTCTACTAAAAGTACAAAAACTAGCTGGGCATGGTGGCACATGTCTGTAATCCCAGCTACTCAGGAGGCTGAGACAGCAGAATGGCTTGAACCCGGGAGGTGGAGGTTGCAGTGAGCAGAGATGATGTCACTGCACTCCAGCCTGGGTGACAGAGTGAGACTGTCTCAGGAAAAAAAAAAAAGACAAATGGGCTACCTAGACACGTTTCGCTCCCAGCTAAGAGTGGCTGCTTCCCTGGCCGGCGCAGAGGCGCATGCCTATAATCCCAGCACTTTGGGAGGCTGAGGCAGGCGGATCACCTGAGGTCAAGAGTTCGGGACCAGCCTGGCCAACATGGTGAAACCCCGTCTCTACTAAAAATACAAAAATTAGCCCGGTGTGTTGGCACACAACTGTAATCCCAGCTACTCGGGAGTCTGAGGCAGGAGAATCACTTGAAACCAGGGGGGTGTAGGTTGTGGTGAGCTGAGATCATGCCACTTCACTCCAGCATGGGCGAAAGAGCAAAGCTTCATCTTATTTAAAAAAAAAAAAAAAAAAAAAAAAAGGGACTGCTTCCTGAGAACCAGATTCGGCGGGAGGGGTGAAACATGGTTTTCACAAGAACCCTGGACACTGGTTTTTAAGCTATGCATGTGCCCTGTGTTGATGAAAATACACTTAACTAAGACTAACTCATAGACTAACTCGTCAAGTCAGCTGACACCTGAGAAGCAGGTAGGAATTAAGGTGCTAGTTCATTTGAACCTACAGCGAGTGAGCGGTCGCCACCGTGGGTTTTAGCCTGCTCCCTTAGTGTGACGGACTGTCCTTCTGGCTCAGTCTCTGACTCAAAGACAAACAGTAAGGAACCAGCGTAGAGATACAACCTGACTCGGATGTCTCAGCCCTGTCCCTCCTGTGGGCCATCGTCCTACTGCGAGTGCTGGGGCTACCCGGCAGCCAACAGGTGTCCTCTCGGAAGTGACTGTGCTGGCCCCAGTCCCACCCAATGACAGGCACAGAAGCCTCCTTCCTGTCCAGACCCAGTGGGCGCTGCCCCACTGACCTGCCGGTGCTTGTCCAGGATGTTGCCGAAGAGCCGGTAGGTGTCGGGGAAGCCCTGGGAGCGGGCGCACTCCCGCACGCTCACCACGCGGTGCTGCTCGGGGTGGAGCACGCGGCCCTGGGGCAAGAGGCGCAGTGGGTGAGGGTAGTAGCACCCAGGCCAGGTCACCGTGGGGGACAGGGAGGGAAATGGCAACCTGGCAGCGTCCGGCCGTGGCCTTGGCCTACGAGCCTGTCCCATGGACACGGAGTGGGCAGGAGGCAGAGGAGGCCAGGTGCCTGGGGTCCTGGGGTGCTGTCCTCCAGTTGGCTAAGCCCACACCTCCACCCAGTTGGGCCTCCAAGTACAGGGCCTGACACAGGCCCTTGGACACCCCCTCCCCACCTACCTGCTTGCCCATGGGCTCGGGGTTGGTGACGGTTGTGCTGAAGAAGCCGTCCCACTCGAGCCTTCCATAGAGGCCAGCCCAGTGGTTGTGCCGGTTCCCGGTGTGGGGCAGGCACCAGGGGATGAGGGTGTTGAACTGCCTGGCTGCGGGGTCGCAGGCTTTGCCGGCTGGAAGAGAGGACAGTGATGAGGCTGCAGTTACGGGATGGGGTATAGGCTTGGGACAGGGGACAGTGGCTCTTAGAGCTTTGGGAGGCAGAGATGGCACCTCCTGTGCAAGGGGACCCCTGGGGTGGAACAGCCAACAATCCTCATTCTCTGGGGACTGTGTTTGTTATTATTACTATATATTTTTTTGAGACAGAGTCTGGCTCTGTTGCCCAGGCTGGAGTGCAATGGCATGATCTTGGCTCACTGCCACCTCTGCCTATGGAGTTCAAGCGATTCTCCTGCCTCAGCCTCCCAAATAGCTGGGATTACAGGCGTGTGATACCACGCCCAGCTAATTTGTATAATTTTAGTAAAGATGGGGTTTCACCATGTTGGCCAGGCTGATCTCGAGCTCCTGACCTCAAGTGATCTGCCTGCCTCAGCCTCCCAAAGTGCTGGGATTACAGAGGTTGAGCCACTGTGCCTGACCTGTTTTATTTATTTTATCATTTTATCTATCTATCCATTCATTCATTCATTCATTCATTTTAGAGACAAGGTCTCACTCTGTCTCCCAGGCTGGAGTGCAATGGCACAATCACAGCTCTCTACAGCCTCAACCTCCCAGGCTCAAGTGATCCTCCCGCCTTAAAGTGCTTCCCAAAGTGCTGGGATTACAGGTGTGGCCACCAACCCAGTCTGCTTTTACTACTTAACATGGTCAGCAGCTACCTTCTCTGGGACACCCAGGTTTGGTGTGTCTGTGCCCTGCCCTGGCCTCCAGGTTCACAGGTCAAAGCCCCAGGGCTCTGCCTTCCTTCCCCTCAGCCCATCGGGAACCACGACCTACAGGCCCCACCTTCCACGCAGGAGCAGACCCCACGGAGGGCCCCAGAGCTGCTGCGGCCGTTCTTCCTGTCATGGTGGGTATACCGCAGCTTCCTGGCCATGGTGCCGTCCGAGAGCCGCACCTCGATGTTCGGCAGATCGCGCCAGTCTGAGCCGGGGGCCAAGGGGATGTGCCGCATGCGGGCGGCCACCAATGCACTCATGTCCTGAAAGAGTGTGGGGGACCCAGCTGTCACCTCGTGTAAGCAGCATCCGAGCATCCATGGTGGGCTGGGTGCTGGGAACACCATGGTGACCAGGAAGCCCCCTGGGGCTCACGCCCATTGGGAAAGAGACAGTCGGGGATGTTGTACTTGGCTCAAGGCCATAGCAGAGACCTGAGGCAGCGCAGGGGCGGGACAGCGTGGGAATCTAAGCTGAGTCTTTAGGGTGGGGGAAGGGGAGTGGTGCCAGGGGATGGTGAAAGGGCTGGTCTTGGCATCCTGGGAAAATATGCAGGAAGAGGCAGCGAGGGGGAAGGCAGTGGTGGGTGGGCAGTGGCTTGACACCATTCCAGACCGAGTCTGAGTCCAGGAGTGCGGGAGCTCTGACACTTCCCATGACCATGGGAGAGAGACCAGGGGTCACGCAAGGGCTGAGGACTCAGGAAGAGGAGCCTGGGATCAGATTCCATGTCCCCCCTGAGCCTTGGGCAGGCTCTGACTGTTCCCATGAGGCTGCTAGGCTGGGCCTCCAGGGGGAGCTGCTCTGTCAGGGTGCCGTTACCTTACAGATGTGGTCCCTGAGGATGGGCTGGTACTGTGCGCCCCGGAGCTGCCTCTGGAACCAGGACTGAGGCTCCCCATTGTAGGAGATCTCCAGTGCTGAAGCTCCATTCCGCACCTCTGGCAGGTCGGACATTGTGTCTCGCACCGTGATGGTCCGGAAAGGACCTGAGCTCAACCTGCAACAGGAGGTGGACACCTCTGGGCATGCACGCAGCAGCTGTCCCCTCGTCACAGGTGCTGCCCCCTGCCTGCTCACATGGCCTTCTCCAGAGGTCACAGCACACTGCCTGAGGTCACATGAGTGGCAGTGTGCCTGGATGCCATCTGGAAGAGGGGACGGGGTTATGGCATGGACTTTGTGGATGACCACAGCCAAGCATGCGGCCAGCCGCTCTACATGCGCTATCTACTAGGGAAGCAGATGACGCGGGGTCAGAATTGGAGAAGGGGGGTGACAGAGCGCCGTGTTGCAGGCTGGATGCCGTACCATCCTCTCCTCCCTAAATCTCACCAGGGAGCACTCACGGGCCCTAGGAGCTACTGAGGCCCGCTCGGCAGTGTGTGGAGGAGTGACCGGGGCCACCTACCTGGTTATGTTGCTCACGAACTTCTTGTCGTCCACCACCACACTCAGCTGGCAGGCCCGGGGTGCAAACACGTGCAGCGGCTCCGGGAACAGGGGAAGTTTCTCTCCAGGGGCTGCGGCCAGGATGATGGCCCGCCTCCGCGTCTGGGCCACGCCGTACTGACCGGCCTGTGGGGGAGAAGGACAGACACCCCCATCAGTGGGACACTCCCAACTGGACAGGCCAGACCCAGGCCTGGGGTCAGCAGCCTGACTTGGGAGCAGCTGGCCGATGCAGAGTGCACTTGCAGAATCCCCAGTTACCCCAGCAGGCACGCTCCTGGTCAGAGGAGGTTGGAGCAGATAAAGAACAAAAGCAGCTGAGCGCAGGGGACAACCACTGGGGAAGGTGGGAGCGAACCTTGTGGGCAAGTCCAGCCAGCTCTGAAAGCACTGCAAGGGCCCCGAGGTCTTAGCACTCAGGAAGAACAACACTGGAGACCAGGAGCCCTGCCACTTCCCTAATGGCTGTGGTTACAAGGACAGAGAACGTGGCTGTGACAAGTCTTGCCTGCTGAGCCTGAGTCACCCTGAGGCTGAACTAGGGGACCGGGTAGCCAAGTGCTTGCCCACTTAGGCAGACATCCTGTGCTAGCATCTGAATAGCTGCTTCATTTTTAGTTATACCCTCAATCGCTGAGCTGATAGAGGATGGGGGGGATGCTTTTCAGATAAGGCCTGGGCCCCACAGACCATGTCCATCCCTGTCCCTGCAGACACAGCCACCTGGAGTGCAACCCTCGGCCATCTGTGGGGGTTTGTATGCGCAGTTACCCAGAGCAAAACTGTCTTTTAAACCGATCGAACAGCAGCTGCCTACACATGTCTCTGCACACCTCACTTCCCCTCATGCAGACTTAACCGCTCCGTGGTGGGCTGCTCACCCTTCTCCATCGAGGGAAAGGAACCGGGAGCTACCTGGTGAGAAGCCCCTGGTAGCCAGCCCTCCCGGGCATGTTCGAGAACACAGCTCAAGAGACGCTAGAGGTGGACTTGCTGGGGGCTGGCTGAGCATGCATCTCCCCTGACCCCACCAGTGGGACAGAGCACCATGCCAGCCTCTGCCGCCTGAATGGCAGGCCTGTGCCATTGAACCCTGCTTTCAGTAAGGGACGGTTGGCTGCTGGCCGGGTCATGTGCTGGCCACATCCATCTGCCCGCCCCGGCCCCGGGGCCCACCTGCAGCACGCCGAAGGTGCACTGATAGCCCATGCGGACCAGGCAGCGGAGGGTGAGCTTCAGGACCATGGAACGCTTGAAGGAGACAAAGTTCCTGACATTCTCCAGGAGGAAGAACCGGGGCCGGTAGTAGTCGCAGTAGCTGTAGGGGGCAGGAGAGACTGCAGGAGTCACCTCCACAGACAGAGGGGAGAAACGACCCACTGTGCCGGAAGCCCCTCGTGAATGTTATCAAAGTCTCTCCCTACTGAAAGCTGAGCTGTGAGTTTCCAGCGGGCAGAAGCCTCAGTGCAGGGTGAATGACCACTGCTGACACGCGGCACAGCCCCAGGCCATCTGTCAACACGGGGGGGCTTCTACCTGTTTACCTGAGGAAGGAGACCACCAGCGAGTTTTTGAACTTGGAGTAGGTGCGTGAGTTGAAGCGGTTCATGCCACTGAAGCCCTGGCAGGGCGGCCCACCGCACAGCATCTCCACGTCTCCCTTCTGGGGCAGCCGCTGGCCGCGGGAGTTGGTGGTCTCCCCGGCCATGACCAGCTTCAGCAGTATGTTGCAGTCCTCTGTGAACACCGTGGAGCCGGGGTTGTTCAGTCGGAACGCCTGGGCCGCGGGGTCCCACATCTCGATGGCCCACAGCGTGTCAGAGATGCCTGGCGGATCAAGAACGAAGCCATGCTTTCAACTCCCCAGAAGGAGATTTTTTTTTTTTTTTTTTTTGAGATGGAGTCTCGCTCTGTCACCTAGGCTGGAGTGCAGTGGCACGATCTCGGCTCGCTGCAAGCCTCCCAGGTTCAAGCGATTCTCCCACCTCAGCCTCCCGAGAAGCTGGGACACTACAGGTGCCCGCCACCACGCCCGGCTAATTTTTGTATTCTTATTAGAGACAGGGTTTCACCATGTTGGTCAGGATGGTGTCGAACTCCTGACCTCATGATCCTCCCACCTTGGCCTCCCAAAGTGCTGGGATTACAGGCGTGCGCCACCGTGCCTGGCCTCGGAAGGAGATTCTTGAGTCAGGAAGGTGACCGGGGTTGGAAGTCGTTTCAGGTAGCACCTGCCCAGTCTGGGCTCACCAGGTGTTCAGAGATGGAGCCTACGGGCACTCACCTGCTTGGTGGAATCCCTCCGACAACCCCCCGCAGCCAGAAAACACATCCAGGGTCCGCAGCTTGGGCAGCTTGATCTCCATCTCTGGCTCGCTCGGCTCACAGGCTTGGGACTTGGGCTTGCCCTTCCCTGGGGAAGAGAGGCCAGAGGCTAAACCTGATCCTCAGAGTCCAAGTCCCACCTTGCTCTCAAGCGCCTTGTTAATTCAGGCAGCCTCGCTATCCCAGAGTTGGTAACACCAAAGGTGGTTTTACACTGAGGGATTCACAGGCAGCCTCCAAGTTACAGAAGAATGACTTGAAAAGAAACTCATACAATGACGTACCTTTTCCCTTGCCCTTCCCTTTGTTTCCAGGGCTACGGGCATGGTTGGGAGGATCTTCAAAGCTTTTACTCTTCGCATTATAGGCCTGAAAAGGAGAGAACTGCAATCGTTTGGGAGAGAAGCGCACTGGTCCCCTCTCTAACACAGACTAGTAAGAAGGCAATTTCATAGCCACTTAATTTCTCCCTCAGTGGGGCATGGTCAGTTAGCCACCAATAACAGTAGTGTGACTTTGCTACAATGGAAACTTAAAACAATCCATCTTATTAATACTAACATTTGATCTGGCTGACACTGAAATGCCTATTATAAGCACTTGGGAGTACTCATTTTAGAACAGGAGAAAGTGCTATACAGAATCTGCTGTCCAATTGAGCTATCCTCATCCAAGCCTGGGAAAACGTGGATGTATCGTTTTAAGATAACAACACGGGGCCGGGCGCGGTGGCTCAAGCCTGTAATCCCAGCACTTTGGGAGGCCGAGGCGGGCGGATCACAAGGTCAGGAGATCTAGACCACAGTGAAACCCCGTCTCTACTAAAAATACAAAAAATTAGCCGGGCGCGGTGGCGGGCGCCTGTAGTCCCAGCTACTCAGGAGGCTGAGGCAGGAGAATGGCGGGAACCCGGGAGGCGGAGCTTGCAGTGAGCCGAGATCGCGCCACTGCACTCCAGCCTGGGCAACAGCGTGAGACTCCGTCTCAAAAAAAAAAAAAAAAAAAACAACACGGAAAGGCCAAGCCCCAACAATTTATAAGTCATGAGCTTGATCAGCTGACTACCGGGCCCTCTCCATAACCAGGGCCACCTGCACGGGCATGTGGGCTGGGCCTGGACGTGGGTGCCTGGCCCAAGGGACCCAGGAGCAGGGGTACCTTCTCCAACTCATACTAAGACACCAGTCAGGCTGGTGGAGGCTGCCTCACGGTCCTCAACGTTCAGTTGCACCAAGACACTAAAATGTTATGTTCTCTTATGACATGCTTTTTAAAAACCAGGAGTGTTAAACTCCGGAACTACTTGAATCTCATACAACTTGTGCTCCGGAGAACCCTGCCCAGACCCCCGTAAAGCTCCTGCAGAACAGCTTCACGCCAGCCAACCACCCACTTCTTACAAAAGCTGAAACCCTGCAGCCAAGCCGCCTTGTGCATAACCCGACATCAGACTCCTTCTGGACAACTTGGACCCCGAAGCCTTCCCTCTAGCAAGCAGGGGCACCACCTCGAGGAAGTAGAAGCGGTTGGGGCCGCCCATGGAGTACACCTGGACGCACTCGGGCAGGTCCTCCCCATACTCCACGGTGCAGCGGCCCTGCACGGCCTTGAAGTCCACCACAGCCTCCTCGTCGCTCCAGTAGAGCAGGTTGATGTCTGCGTGGTAGCTCGCCGGGGTGGACTTGTGGGTGTTCTCAGGCCTGCGAGCGGGAGAGGCCTCGTTAGGAGCTCTCCTTTGTGGTGAGCTAATGCAGAATTAAACAGCACCATGTTCCTGGGGTGCTCAGGGAACTGCTGGGTAAAGACCACCCCCCGCCAGTAGGCAACCACCAGGTAAAGACACCCCCAGTTAGGGAGACCAGGTAAAGACCCCCCGAGTTAGGGAACCGCAGGGTAAGGAACCCCTGCCAATTAGGGAACCGCAGGGTAAAGATATCCCCTCCCCACACTGGGGAACTGCAAGGTAGACAGACTCCCCCCATTTAGGGAACCGCAGGGTAAAGACCCACCCCCAGTTAGGGAACCTCAGGGTAAAGACCCACCCCCAATTAGGGAACCGCAGGGTAAAGACCCACCCCCAGTTAGGGAACCGCAGGGTAAAGACCCACCCCCAGTTAGGGAACCGCAGGGTAAAGACCCACCCCCAGTTAGGGAACAACAGGGTAAAGACCCACCCCCAGTTAGGGAACTGTAGGGTAAAGACCCACCCCCAGTTAGGGAACCGCAGGGTAAAGACCCACCCCCAGTTAGGGAACTGTAGGATAAAGATATCCCCTTCCCACATTAGGGAACTGCAAGGTAGACTCCCCCACAATTAGGGAACTGCCGGATAATGACCCCCCCCAGTTAGGGAACCAGAGGGTAAAGGCCCCCTCAGTTAGGGAATCATAGGGTAAAGACCCCCCCCATATTTAGGGAACCGCAGGTAAAGATATCCCCTCCCCACATGAGGGAACTGTAAGGTAGACTCGCCCCCAATTAGGGAACTGCCAGGTAAAGACCCCCCAACCGTTAGGGCAGGTTGGCTGCTTGCTCTGCATGCCTGGCCCTGCCCTGTGTGGCCACCTGCCGGTAGCAGCCTCTCCAGAGTGTGTTTCTCTCACCTGTACCACTCAGAACCCTTGTTTTATTTCCCGTTATTACAAAGGCTTCAGGAAATCTTTGATCTATGTTAGCTAAGAGGTGAGGCAAGTGTACAGGCAAGTGTACTCCCCTTCCTGTACAGGCTAGTTTCAGGTTAATGCCCAATCACCACCAGTTACTCGGGTCTTAGAAAAAGAAAACGTAATAGGCCAAAAGCTTAGGAAAGAGAAAAAATCCCAGAGACAGAAAGGAGGACCTGGGAAGAGGTGGGGACAGTGGGACAGAACCTGGACAGTCATAGATGCAGCTCTGGGATGCGGGTGCCCAGACACTCTACCCTTTTTTTCTTTTGAGACGGGGTTTGGCTGTCACCCAGGCTGGAGTGCAGTGGTGGGATCATGGCTCACACAGCCTCAAATTCCTGGGTTTGAATGATCCCTCCAGCCTCAGCCTCCCAAGTACCTGGAACTACAGGCATGTGCCACCACACCCAGCTGGCCTTTTTTTTTTTTTTTTTTGGTAGGGTCAGGGTCTCACTACATTTCCTCAGGCTGGTCTTGAACTCCTAGACTCAAGTGATCTTCCTGCCTCAGCCTCCCGAAGTGCTAGGATTAGAGGTGTGAGCTACAGCGCCCAGACAGCTTAAGGATTTCTTTTGGAAAAAGGGCTCTGCAACATTAAAATAAGGACCTAAAAGTGAGGGCTGGGAACTAGAATTCTAGTCATTATCAATGCCCACCGATAATCAAAAACACTTGGAAAAACAGCTAACTCAACCTAACTCTTAGAACAACCGTGGGTGCTATGTCATAACCCTGTTTCAGGCAGAGCCTTCTAGAAGAGTCTGCGGCCTCGTGGAAGAATAGAGGCCTCCCCTGACCTGTAGAACTTGTTGACCCGGATCTTGATGTCAGTCTCGTTGGGCCTGCCGTTGCTCTTCTTGGGACAGAAGATCTCTTTGATCCGGCCAATTCGGTAGGGCTCAGGGGCATCCAGGTTGCTGCCTTTGATGTAGTCGGAGTATTTCCGGTAGTGCTCTGGGTACAGGTCCTCGTCCACAGGCTCCTTCCGTGGGCGTTTCACGGGACTGGACAGCTTGATGCTGCAGAGAAGCACCCACTTAGCATCAATGAACTTTCCACCTTGCAGTGGTCAGTCAGGCATGACTGACCCGTGACAATAGCCATTTAAAGTCAAACACCTGATGAATTAAGGTAGGTGTGTACCTTAAGAAATGATTTAGGCTGGGCATTGTGGCTCACGCCTGTAATCCCAGCACTTTGGGAGATCGAGGCAGGTAGACTACAAGGTCAGAAGTTCGAGACTAGCCTGGCCAACATAGTGAAACCCTGTCTCTACTAAAAATACAAAAATTGGCTGGGCGCGGTGGTACACGCCTGTAATTCCAGCTACTCATGAGGCTGAGGCAGGAGAACTGCTTGAACCCAGGAGGCAGAGGTGGCAGTGAGCTGACATTGTGCCACTGCACTGAAGCCTGGGTGACACAGCAAGACTCCATCTTGAAGAATAAAAAAATATTTAGCTGGAAATTCAGTCTCACGGTTTGAAGCAGGCATTCACCCTCTGTGCATTACTGGCTACAGTGGTGGCCAGCACTGCTCGAATACCCCAGGCTCCTGCCTCCCGACCACTTGGCATCTTGTGTTTCCTGGCCTGTGACGTGAGCAGAAATGACCTAAGAGCACGTCACTGCCTGGGGAATGTCCTGTGTGCTTTCCCTTGGGCTCAGAGACTGGCAACTTCTGACTCCAGCAGCCCAGATATCCAAGGGACACAACAGGCGGAGTTCTCTGCTGACCTGTGATGGGCACCTCGTATGAGCAAGACAGTGGCTATTGTGGTTTTTGTTGAGACACTTTCACTCTGTCACCCAGGTTAGAGTGCAGTGGCATGATCTCGGCTCACTGCAACTCCTCCTCCCGGGTTCAAGCGATTCTCGTGCCTCGGCCTCCCAAGTAGCTGGGATTACAGGCACCCGCCACCACGCCCAGCTAACCCTGGCTAATTTATTTTTAGTAGAGACAGGTATGTTGGCCACGCTGGTCTTGAACTCCTGACAGGCACGAGCCACCATGCCCAGTCTAGTTTCTGTGGTTTTAAGTCACTGTGATTTGGGGTTGTTGCTATGATACAACCTACGCTACCCTGACTAAGGCTCTGATCTAGAAGAGACACTGGAGAAGGCCAATCTAAGGCGACATGGGGGCCTGGGGCAATGGGAATGAGGTCTGACTAGTGGGGAAAAGCTGTTCTTTGGAGAGGGCCTGCCGTTAGGGAAGGCGGCTGCCATGTTCTCCCCACTAGGCCCCCCAGGAGTCTGACAGGCCCCAAAGGCACCTCTGTGCTGAGTCTCCCACTCTGCCAGGAGCACCTGGCAGAAAATACTACAGGGAGGTGTCCCCTTCCAATCAAGGACAACCAGACGGGGTAATGCACCCTAACTGTGCCAAGGCTGGAGGGACCCTATTTCTCCAGGTCTCATAATTCACAGTAACTGAACTAAGGTAAGGGAGCTGGGGCTCTAGGGAAATGGAACTGTGAGCTGGGAAAGCATCTGGAAAATGTGGGCTGTAATTCCAACCACGCACTTATTCTTAGCAAAAACACAGAATGCATCAGTGTGGAAACGATCTGTGGCTTTAGGTTTTTCCTGAAAGAGCCTCGATCCTCCGACACAGATAAGTCATCTGATGTAATTCCCTCTTACCAAGAAGTAACTCATGTTCATTAAGCCTTTACTTTAAGCCAGGTACTGTACGGAGCACTTTCAACTCACTCAACCCTTCGAGTCCCAGCAGCCAAGATCCCACTCTCCCACTTCACAGCAGGGGACGGAGAGGAGGTGTCCTTGGGCAGAGGCAGAACTGGGGAGGGCCCCCAGCTGTCCCTCGCGCTTTAGCCAGTAAGTTCCTTTTTGCTTTTTTTATTTTGAGACGGAGTCACACTCTGTCGCCCAGGCTGGAGTGCAGTGGCATGATCTTGGCTCACTGCAACCTCTGCCTCCCAGGTTCAAGTGATTCTCCTGTCTCTGCCTCCCGAGTAGCTGGGATTACAGGTGTGGTGGCACACCCGGCTAATTTTTGTATTTTTAGTAGAGACGAGGTTTCACCATGTTGGCCAGGCTGGTTTCGGACTCCTGACCTCAGATGATTCCCCACTGCCTCAGCCTCCCAAAGCGCTGGGATTACAGGTGTGAGAAATCACACCCAGCCAAACCAGCGAGTTCTGACTTTTACAGTCAGCTTTGCTCTGCAATAGCATCACGGACAGTCTACACTCCATGCTTTATGTTGTCTGTTTGCCACCTATGCCAAAGTGACGGCTGGGATAACAGCTGGTGCAGAGGGGTTGGGGATGTCTGTGAGGAGGGGGACACCACAAAGCCAGCCTGGCTCGGCCTGGAGCGCCCTGGCCCCGGCTGCTCCAAGGGGGCACTCACTTGAACGTGAAGGCCTCAGGGGGCAGGTAAACGCCATCACCGACTCGGTATGGGATGCCGTTCTTGGTGGCTGAGTAGTAGAGGACCCGGCTGTCCAGGTCCTCGAGCTGCTCCAGGACCCTGGGGATTTCTTTTTGCCTCATCTCAGCCAGACGGGCACAGCTCGCACAGAACCTGAAGGAAACAAAGGGACAGAAGCGTAAGGCCCTGAGGTGGCCGGCGGTGGCCGCAGCAGCTACTGCCAGCTTAATCCAGAGACTCTGGCGACCAAGAGAAAACATTTGCAGATGATAGAAGGAAGGAAGTGGCTTTCTTGTGCTTTGTGTTCACATTTTGAAGGCACTTATTTGAGACCAAAGTCCAGAGAGAATATAGCAAGAAAATCAAGCCACTTTTGAGTCATTGATACAAAACCCCTAAGATATCAATGAAAAGAGTCTAGAATGCGGTTAAGAACACACCACCAGCAAGAGTCCCGAGCGGCTCAGTGAGGAACTCAATCCAGCAGAGACTCTTACTGTTCTCTCTATAAAGGCCCAACAGGTATTTGAGGAAATTCAACATTATTCTTGACTAGTAAGCCCTTAAAGGAGACCTGAAGACAGCCTTAAAAATAGAGATCAAGGCCCAGCATGGTGGCTCATGTCTATAATCCCAGCCCTTTGGGAGGCCAAGGCAGGAGGATCGCTTGAGTCCAAAAGTTTGAGACTAGCCTGGTCAACACGGTGAGACCCCGTCTCTACAAAAAAAAATTTTTTAAATTAACCAGGCAGAGTGGTGCATGCCTGCAGTCCCAGCTACTCAGGAGGCTGAGGCAGGAAGATCACTTGAGCCCAGCAGGTCGAGGCTGCAGTGAGCTGTGACCACACAACTGCACTCCAGCCTGGGTGACAGAGTGAGACCCTGTCTCAAATAAATAAATAAATAAATGCGGTTGGGTGATAATAAATAAATAAATGGGGTTGGGTGCGGTAGCTCACGCCTGTAATCCCAGCACTTTGGGAGCCTGAAGGGAGCAGATCGCCTAAGGTCAGGAGTTCCAGACCAGCCTGGCCAACATGGTGAAACCCTGTCTCTACTAAAAATACAAAAATTAGTCGGGCATGGTAGCAGGCACCTGTAGTCTCAGCTACTTGGGAAGCTGAGGCAGGAGAATTGCTTGAACCCAGGAGGCTGAGGTTGTAATGAGCCAAGATCGTGCACTCCAGCCTGGGTGACAAGAGTGAAACTCCATCTCTAACAAATAACAATAAAATAAATAAAAAATAAAATGAAAATAGAGATCAAGCCGAACTCAGCATGAGACTTATGGGAGAAGCACAGATACCCCCAGGGGAGCCCTCTTGGCCTCCCTGGGTCTCCCTGGTTGCCACCTGCTCCTCTGGGGGTGCTGGCTGCTGCTTTTAGTTGAAAAAAGTGAGGTATAGAGGTTAAAAAGAAGGCATGGGGCATTGGACATTAACAAATAAAAGCTGGTCAGGCACAGTGGCTCACGCCTGTAATCCCAGCACTCTGGGAGGTCAAGGCGGGCGGATCACCTGAGGTTGGGAGTTCGAGACCAGCCTGACCAACATGGAGAAACCCCGTTTCTACTAAAAATACAAAAAAATTAGCTGGGCATGGTGGCACATGCTTGTAGTCCCAGCTACTCGGGAGGCTGAGGCAGGAGAATCACCTGAACCCAGGAGGCGGCGGTTGCGGTGGGCCAAGATTGAGCCGTTGTACTCCAGCCTGGGCAACAAAAGTGAAACTCTGTCTCAAAAACAAAATAAAAAATAAAAGCTTCCCTAAAAGCAGTCACCCAGTTAGAAAAGAATCCAATAAAGGTCTCATTTACAGGAGAAAATATCTAAGAAACAGCCAAAAACATGCCAGAGCTGGGCACACACTGAAGAACACGCGGGAAGTCTTGAAATGGGAAGACGAACCCTGCTCCTGGGTAGGGAACCCTCTTACAAAGCCAATGCCAGGTCATCCACACACTTAAAGCAACTCCAGGCCATCTATACCCTTGAGCGTCATCCATAGTCAGGCTGGCCTTTGGTGAGCAAGAAACACAAACTGGGGGGCCCCTGGGGGAAGCCAACCAGACAGAAGCACACAGGAAACGGGAGCGATGTGGGCTGAAAGTGCCTGTTGACCCCAAGCCTGGCCCCAGTGCTCACTTGAACTTGTTGTCCTCCGTTGGCTGGGTTTTTGGAGGGGACTCGAATCTCGCGTAGTCTTGATCGTACCACAGCTGGTAGAAGTAGGTCTTCCCGTCGTCCCCCTCCAGCAGGGACTCGGGATCCATGCCTCCCTTGGGAGATAAGAATACGTGTCAGGCCAGGCGTGGTGGCTCATGCCTATAATCCCAGCACTATGGGAGGCCGAGGCGGGTGGATCACCTGGCCTTCCAGGCTGGTCAGGAGTTTGAGACCAGCCTGGCCAACATGGTGAAATCCTGTGTCTACTAAAAATACAAAAAAAAATTAGCCAGGCGTGGTGGCGGGTGCCTATAATCCCAGCTACTCAGGAGACTGAGGCAGGAGAATCACTTGAACCTGGGAGGCAGAGGTTGCAGTGAGCTGAGATCATGCCATTGCACTCCAGCCTAGGCAACAAGAGTGAAATTCCGTCTCAAACACACACACACACACACACACACACACACGATAATACAAATAAAAACAAAACGGAACACATGTCAGCAGTTGACCCTCCATGGCAAGGCAGGGGCTCGCGAGGGGCACCAGGCACTCACCTCCATGGCCCAGTTTTCGGATGGGGATTTGTAGATGACTTTCACTTTGCTGTGGATATATGAAAGCTGCATGTCCTCACATTCATCCACCAAGAACAACTCCAGAGGGTCCGACGTGGCCCCGAGGACTGTGTCTGTCCCAGCGCAGAACCAGTGGGCGTGAAACATCTGCCCGTTGATGCTGTCCTCCCACAGCGCCGTGACCCTGGAATCAAGACGGGCATGGGGAGAAGTTCTGACCTGGCCAGCAGATATGTGACCGAGTCTGGGCAGCGGCACTCGTCCTTTTCGGTTTTCATCTAGGGCAAAAAGCTGCTGGTGCTATTTTGGCAAAACAGGCATCTCCTACTTGATGAGAAAGTACGTGCAGAAGTCAAGCAAAAAGAAAGATGCAAACCTTGCTAGATACAGCGGTTTTGAGGAATCATCTGGAATAACAGAGACACAGTCCCCAACTTCCAGGGTTTCCGCATCAATGCACACCTTCTTATAGTAACTCTTCTTCCCGTCAGTCTGAAAATGAGAGCAGATGTTCAGGGAGGATCATTTTGAGGGTCTTTGCTGGCCTTGACCTGCATGGTTCTCTGTTACTTAATGTAAGACATGACTCCATTTCATCAAGAAGTCAATGAAGAGTTGCTGCTAAAGAGAACATCCTGTTCTACAAGGGCTTCAATAATAAAAAAGAAGAGAACATCCACCCTCCTCGGCCAGATGCTGTAACCAAGGGAACTCGCGTCCCTCCCACTTCCGCTCTGCCACTCGGGTCCCAGGATTTGATTTTAACAGCATAGCTCCCAACACCTCACCATCGTCTGTAAGGCCACAGCCTGAACCCTGGCCCCTGTCCTGCCTGTCACCCCCTGGCTCAAGCCAATCCAACTGCAGGGGCCTCCTTCCTTTTCTCCACCAAGGTAAGCTGACTGCCACCTCAGTGCAGCTCTCCCCCAGGTCTTGGTGTGGCTAGGTCCTACCTGACCTTCTCCATCTCAGCCCACGTGTCACCTCTGCAAGGCCTCGTGGCCCCAGCCTCCTCCCAGCCCCCTACCCTGCAGAGGTACTCATGCCATGCAACAGTACCCATGTCTGTCCTCCTGCAGGGGCTCAGCCACGGCCCAGGCAGCCAGCAGGCGGCAAGCCTCATGCTTAAGTGAACTGATTGCATCTTTAATTTATGGACATCAGAGAAGCAACACAGAGGATACTCACTCCTTTCTCTCACACTGTGGTAAAGGAACTGACCCTCAGTGAAGCCGATGACCACAGAACAACTGGGAGGCCATCTGTTGGTGCCCCCAAAAGACCCACCCCACGCCAGAGGGGGCTGTGACGGCTCTCTTGAATACAAGCTATGAGGGGCCAGGTGCGGTGGCTCCCGCCTGTAATCCCGGCACTTTGGGAGGCTGAGGTAGGTGGATCACTTGAGGCTAGGAGTTTGAGAATGGTCTGGGCAACATGATGAAACCCCATCTCTACTAAAAACACAAAAAAAGTTAGCCTGGCATGGTGGTGCATGCCTGTAATCTTAGCTACTCAGGAGGCTGGGGTAGGAGAATTGCTTGAACCTGGGAGGCAGAGGTTGCAGCGAGCTGAGATCATATCACCACACTCCAGCCTGGGTGATAGAGCAAGACTCTGTCCCAAACAAAACAAAACACAAAAACAAGCTATGAGGGCTCACCTGCCTGACACCCCTAGAACTGTGTCAAATGCCCATTTTGGGACATTAGGAGAACTGAGCCTTGTGGCCATACAAAAATGCCTTGCTGGTACTGAGCCACAGAACATGGTCTCTCGGCCAGTCCTGCTCCTCTCAGGGGCAAACAGGCAGGTTTCTTGGTGCTGGAGCTCAGGTTGACCAAGAGGTCAGGTTGGCAAGATACTAGGGGAACCTGCTTATCGGGAACATGGCAGTGAGCCGAATGAGGGGCTCCAAGGGTTACCTTGACGGCTTCTCCAACCCAAGAGATGCGATTCTTGTTCTGTTTCTTTTTCTTCCCCTGGTGCATTTTTTTGGGTGACGGCATCTCTGGGATGTTATCATCGACTTCCTCATCGTCATCTGCCTCCTTCATGGCCATATTGGGACACCTGCAATGTCACTGGTTATACCTAAGGCCCCTTTTCTAAGTAAGACCAACCAAGGCTGTTTTCGTCCTAACAGGGACAGGCCCTGAGACAATGCCTAACGAAGGAATCCTGGTGCTTTCCCACACACGCGGGCCCTTCTCCACAGTGCATCCGCCACCAGCTGGCAAGTCCTTTGCCACAGGAGGAGGACTCGGCCCGACCTACCTCCGCTCTTGGCAAGCCTGCTTGCTCCGTCCACTGCCACCAAATTTAACCATGTCCTTGCAGGCTTTACATTTCCCACACTCAGGCTGCTGACACACCTAAAAAATGGTATTAAAAAGGCAAATCAGAGCTGGGCACAGTGGCTCATGCCTGTAATCCCAGCATTTCAGAAGGCCAAGGCAGGCAGATCACTTAAGGTCAGGAATTCCAGACCAGCCTGGCTAACGGGGTGAAACCCCGTCTCTACTAAAAATACAAAGATTAGCCAGGCGTGGTAGGGTGTGCCTGTAATCGCAGCTACTTGGGAGGCTGAGGCAGGAGAATTGCTTGAACCTGGGAGGTGGAGATTGCAGTGAGCCAAGATCACACCACTGCATTCTAATCTGGACAAGAGTGAAACTCCATCTCTCTCTTTTTTTTTTTTTCTTTTTGAGACGGAGTCTCGCTCTGTCGCCCAGGCTGGAGTGCCGTGGCCGGATCTCAGCTCACTGCAAGCTCCACCTCCTGGGTCTACGCCATTCTCCTGCCTCAGCCTCCCGAGTAGCTGGGACTACAGGTGCCTGCCACCTCGCCCGGCTAGTTTTTCGTATTTTTTTAGTAGAGACAGGGTTTCACTGTGTTAGCCAGGTTGGTCTCGATCTCCTGACCTCGTGATCCGCCCGTCTCGGCCTCCCTAAGTGCTGGGATTACAGGTTTGAGCTACCGCGCCCGGCCGAAACTCCATCTCAAAGAAAAAAAAAAAGGGGAAATCATACAGCCCTTAGTAACAATGAGACAAATGATGAATTAATACTTTTAGGTCTCAAAAAATTTTAAAAATAAACAAAAAAGGTGAATCGTGGCCCGGCACGGTGGCTCATGCCTGTAATCCCAGCACTTTGGGAGGCCAAGGTAGGCAGATCATGAGGTCAGGAGATTGAGGCCATCCTGGCTAACATGGTGAAACCCCGTCTCTACTAAAAATACAAAAAAAAATTAGCTGGGCGTGGTGGTGGGCGCCTGTAGTCCCAGCTACTAGGGAGGCTGAGGCCGGAGAATGGCATGAACCCAGGAGGCAGAGCTTGCAGTGAGCTGAGGTCACACCACTGCACTCCAGCCTGGGCGACTGGGCAAGATTCCATCTCAAAAAAAAAAAAAAAGGTGAATCATCTCAAAAAAAAAGGTGATTTTTTTTGAATCATCTCAAAAAAAAAGTTAGTGACAATCAAACAAACAGTGAATTAAGACTTTTAGGCTAGGCATGGTGGCTCATGCCTGAACCAGTATATTGGGAGGCTGAAGCATATGTAGATGGATCACTTGAGTCCAAGAGTTCAAGACCAGCCTGGGCAACATATTAAGACCCCCATCTCTACAAAAAATTAAAAATTCGCCAGGCGTGGTGACAAATTCCTGCAGTCCCAGCAATTCAGGATGCTAAGGAGGGAGGACTGCTTAAATTCAGGCATTTAAGACCAGCCTAGGCAACATGGCAAAATCCCATCTACAATATGTTTTTTTTTTTTAAGTAGCTGGGCATGGTGGCATATACCTGTGGTCCCAGCTACATGGGAGGCTAAGGTGGGAGGATCACTTGAGCCCAGGAGGTTGAGAATGTAGTGAGCTACAGCCATGCCACTGCACTCCAGACTGGGTGACAGAGCAAGACCCATCTCAACAACAACAACAACAAACAAGAAGACTTAAAAATGTGCCTGTTTGGCCAGGTGCAGTGCCTCATGCCTCTAATCCCGGCAGTTTGGGAGGCTGAGACAGGAGGACCACTTGAAGCCAGGAGTTTGAGACCAGACAAGGCAACACAGCAGGACCCTGTCTCTAAAAAAAAAAAAAAAAAAAAAATTCAACCTTATTAGAAGTACAGTAAGTGAGAGAAAAAGTTCCCTTCCCATTCTCCAGATGGGTAAAGGTTAAGAAGCCAGAGAGGTGGTGTGAGGAAACAAGAACGCACACTACTCAAATAAGTTGATAGAACCATTTTGGAGCGCAATCTTCCAGATCAAACTTAAGAATACACACCCACAGCCTGGCAATGCTATTTCTAAGCAGATACACTTGCAAGAAGCTTTGCTCAAGGATGCTGCCTTATATTTATAATACTGAAGAGGTGCCTATCATTGAGAAGTTAGGATGTTCATTTAATGAAATACTACAGAATATTTAAAATGAAATTACTAGATCTACCTGTATCAACATATAACAGTTGCATAAATAAAAACAAAAGATTTTAGGGCTAGGCACAGCGGCTCACACCTGTAATCCCAGCACTTTGGGAGGCCAAGGTGGGCAGATCACTTGAGGTCAGGAATTCAAGACCAGCATGGCCAACATGGTGCAACCCCGTTTCTACTAAAAATACAAAAAAATTAGCTGGGTATGGTGGCAGGTGCCTATAATCCCAGCCACTCGGGAGGCTGAGGCAGGAGAACTGCTTGAACCCGGGAGGTGGAGGTTATGGTGAGCTGAGATCGTGCCACTGCACTCTAGCCTGGGTGACAGAGCGAGACTGTCTCAAAAAAATTAAGAATTTTTTTAGAAATTATAAAACATTGGACACACGTGTGTTAACCAAGAAAAATAAAATAAAACCAAAGTAACAATGGTGACGACATGCAGGTTCCCGTTAAGGGATGCCAGTGGGGATCAAAGACAAAGCCCTGAAGCCAGTGTTTATCCAAAAGAAAGTCAGGTAATAGGTATCAAAATATACCTGGTCTTTGGGTCATAGAACGAGGAGGTTGGTTCCTCCTGAGTGAAGTAAACATATATTTTCAAAACTCACAGAAAGGAAGGCCTCCTAAGGGCCTCAAATCTAAGTTGGACAAAGTGCCCACTTAGATGTGAATACTCCCTTAGCACTCCAACGGGGGCCTCCAGACAGTGAGATGCAGGCAGAGCAGAGTCACCCAGAAGCCAGGTTCGTCAGTTAAGGACTGTGGCATTATCAGCAAAGCACCCAAGCACGCCTCTGTGGACATCTGTCCTATTGATGTTCAATGAAGCATGCAGGGTCCTCCTAGAACACTAACTAATTTCTGTCTCAGGGGTCACATTTGAGCAGCCAGAGTCTTAAGCCACAGAGAGAAAGATGGAGCAGTCCTCAGATCAGGCCAGAAGCTGGGCCACCTCAGGGGAGTGGGAGCCCATACAGGCGAGGTTACCTCGCACACGCCACATCGCCGGCGCTTAAAGGCGTTCTCCTTGTCTTCTCTGTCATCCTTTTCAATTTGCTCTGCGAAGAAAGTGTCGAAGATCTGGTAGACCAACTTGGTGGTGGTGGCTTTCGTGGGTCCCCTGTCCTTCTCCCTGGTAGAATGCCTGATGGCCTGCCGCCTCGCCTGGGCTCGCCTACGGGAGAGGGTCCAGCATCTCAGAGGACTGGCACAGAGGATGTGCACCATGCTCTAACCTCCTCAGTCTCCAGTCTTCACTCTTGTCCCCGCCGCATCCTTACCTCTGTCCCAGCGTGACCCCGGCCAGCTTGATCAGGTCCCGCATGCAGGGCGTCAGGAAGATGGGCTGCTCGTCACTGTCCCCGGCCTCGTCATAACTCTCCACCTGCTCCACCACAAACTGCGCGTGTCGCAGGAGGGAGTCCTCCGTGAAGCGGTTCAAGTTGAGGCCAGAAGGAGGAACTGTGGTCTTGAAAGAGAACAGGTTTCTCTCATGCTTAAGCCAAACTGGCCTAAATCCAACTGAAGAACAATGTCTGCTGGTTCTGAAGGCAAGTTTCCGGTGGGAATCCCAGATGCTGAGGCCCCTCGATCTCTTACCTCGATCTTGTTGATCAGGTCCTCGTAGGTCGAGTCGGAATTGCTCTGCAGGAACTCCACCACAATCTTGCTGATGTAGATCTTCTCCTGCATCAGCCCAAATATGGGCGCATACTCCGGGCTGGGATCCATCAGAATGTATTCGGCAAACGCTGGGGTGAACAGAGCAGGTGTGAAAAAGGGGTTGGAATCTGATGGCACCTACGGTGGCCACAGGGCAGGGAGGAGTCTACCAAACTCACCCAACAGTCTAAAAGTCATCCTGTACCCAAATGTCAGAAACACAGGGCACAACACATCATAGCTGGCTTGTTCTGAAGAAGCCTATCTGAGTCAGCCAGAGAGCGAAGACTAGCTGAGTAGGCCTTCACTGAGCTCATCTCTGGTTTTTGGAATTCAGTCTGGGTTTGGGTTGCAAGAATAAGACCTGCTTTTTTTGTGTGTGTGTGGAGGAGGATGGAGTCTTGCTCCATCGCCCAGGCTGGAGTGCAGTGGCATGATCTCGGCTCACTGCAACCTCTGCCTCCTGGGTTCACGTGATTCTCCTGCCATAGCCTCCCACGTAGCTGGGATTACAGGTGTGCACCATCACACGTGGCTATTGTTTGCGTTTTTGGTAGATGGGGTTTCACCATGTTGGCCAGGCTCAGCGAATTCCTGGCCTCAAGTGATCCCCCGACCTCGGCCTCCCAAAGTGCTGGGATTACAGGTGTGAGCCACCACAGGCCAAGACCTGCTCTTACAACTGGAGAGTCAGTTCCAGAGCCGGTCATAACTAACACAAGAGGCTACCCCAACTGAACCTGCTAAGGTTCCCACAGTCACATGGCCTTCTGCAAGCCTGCTGAGAATTCCCACCAGAGCCCCACCAGCCCCCAGGAAGGAGAACATGAAGGCCCCCTTTCAGACCCCCAGCCAGCCTTTGATGGGCCACACACTTACAGGTGCTGAAGCCGATGAGGGCCTTTTCACCTCCGTCAAAGCCAGTGATCCACCATTCATTTATGGGGCCAAGATTTTTGCCATTAACACCACCTAGAGCAGAAAAAAGAAATGGACTAAGGGCTCTGACTCATATCCCAAACCCAGGAGGGCTAAGAGGTGCTCCAAGAGCCCAGCTCAGCAGACATCCCATCAGCCAGGTCGGGTGCTCCTCAGTCACCACAGTGACTTGGCCTACAGCTGTTCCCAACACAAAATCTCATGCCCTAACTTTAAGAGGCAGCAGCTCCAGCTGAATATTGCTTTATAAGTATATTTCTATTTATACGTATATATAAGTATGTGTGCGTGTGTATATATATAAATACATGTGTATACATGTGTATATGTATATGTGTATATATACATATATATACACACACATATTTATAATTTTTTAAATAGAAGCAGGCTCTTGCTATGTTGCCCAGGCTGGCCTCAAACTCCTGAGCTCAAGTGATCCTCTGGCCTCAGACCCCCAAAGTGCTAGGATTATAGATGTGAACCACCCTGCCTGGCTGTTTTTAAAGTGTGCCCCAAACAATCCTGGACTCCTCCTTACCTTCAAGAGATGGGTCATCATCATAGATTGGTTTTGCTGAACCAGAAAAGAAGAGTTCGATATTCTTCTCGATGAGGCCGGTGTCGATGGGACACAGGTGGCCATGTTTACAGTACACACTGGACAGGAAACAAAGCATACGCTTACCAGCTAAGCCATGAAGGTGGGTCTTGGTGCAGACTTCAGATCAGGCACGAAGCAATGAGACAATGTACAAGTCCAACGCTCTTTTTTTGTTTTTGAAACAGTCTTGCTCTGTCCCCTAGGCTGGAGTGCAATGGCGTGATCTCGGCTCACTGCAACCTATCCGCCTCCCGGGTTCAAGTAATTCTCCTGCCTCAGTCTCCCGAGTAGCTGGGATTACAGGCCTGCACCACCATGCCGAGCTAATTTTTGTATTTTTAGTAGGGACGGTGTTTCACTACGTTGGCCAGGCTAGTCTTGAACTCCTGACCTCCAATGATCTACCTGCCTCGGGCTCCCAAAATGCTGGGATTACAGACTGAGCCACCACGCCCAGCCCCAACATTCATTTTTTTGGTTGCGGGAACACTAAATTAAGACAGTGTTCTATCACCCAGAGTGTCTACCTTATTCTCCCACCTAAGCATCAAGAGTATGTGTGTCTGCAAGAGCAACACCAAAAGATCAGTCAGACTTACAGTGTGGGAAATACCGGTTTCTAGAACAGTTTCCACTATGCAGTGTAGCCACCATATCTATTCAGCTGTAGAACATTTCCGTCACTCAAATGTTAATAAAGCCTCATTCCCATCAAGTAGCAGTCACTCTCCAGTCTCCTCCCAACCGGCCCTCAGCCCCTGCAACCACCTGCTTTCTATATCTATGAATTCACCTATTCAAATACCTCATATGGTTAATTTTATATTACACGAGTCAGACCTCAATTTAAAAAAGTAATAAAGCAGGTTATAGAACAGTGTGAAAAGGGATTTGGGAGAGAAGGACTTCTGCCTCCTTTTGGGCATAAATCTCAAACACAGGGAGGGCACCTGTGACCCCACTGTCCAGATGCCCCTTGACATTTGGGAGCAGGTTCCTTATTGAAGACAGAGAGGCAAGATGTCAAACTTAAGGAAAAAGACATGAACTGGGGGTTCTGCTTATGAACCTGCTCATCTAGGCACAAGGATCACCCTTCCCCGGCCAGAGGTGCTGGGCTATCCTCAGAGCCCCCATATGGAGCCTGCACAGGTCTCTGGAGAGCACCCCTCCACCACACTCACCAGGCTTAGTGCCTTGAAAACCAGAAATGCTCAAACAAAAAACTGAACACCTCCTGCGGAGCTCCCCTACCGCGTGCCAGGCATGGCAGACAGAATAGGTGGCAGCCCTGCCCTCAGGATGTAAGGCCCAGAAGAAGAGACAGATGAAGACAGCGTAGATCAAGGGAGATCAAGGGAGGGCCTACAGAAGAAGGGGTCCCGCTCCCTGCTGCACAGGTGGGCTGGAGGCTCTCTCCATGGGGAGACATGGGAGAGAAGTTCTAAGTCCTAGGCAGTGGCAGGACCCACTGATTCGCAGGCCAGACCCCACCCATGAGTGGCTTCTATCCGCCACTTTCAGGCCAAGTACAGCAGCATGGAGAGTCCCTAAATAACCCAGGCAGCCCAGCTCCAGTGGACAGAAGGCATGCGACTCCTGTAAAGTGTCCTCCAGGCCACCATCCCACGCTCTAGGAACAAATCTATGATAGATCTCAATTCAGGGAGGAAGCTGAGACATCAGGACTCTGGCAGCCCCAGCCCCAGGCTCCCCTGAGCCTTTGTCCTGATGAAGAACAGAGTGAGGCCCTGGGGCATGGTAGCCAGCTCTGCCCACCACAGCACACCTCACTCACACCAGCAGGCAGAGGTGTGTGGCCCTGCTTTGGGCAAGGCCTGGGGGGCTAGCAGTTGCTGGTGGGTGCAACAGCATCTTGGTCTGGATCGGGATCCCATAGAAGGAGAGGGAGGGGAACAACCATCAGCCAAGCACAGGGAGCATGTGGATGCCCTCCCAGTGGGCGCAGGAACCGCTGCCTGTGGGTGTTTCCAACAGGGGTCCCCAAGGCACTTCCCCCTCCTCTTCACAGAGAGGGAAAACACCACCCAGGCCTAAAAGGAGGCAGGGCTGTTCCTGGAGCTGAGGCATTTCCCACGAAGAACAAGGTGAAGCCCTGTAGGGTGATTGCACCCGCAGGGAGAGGGAGCAAAATGGTGCTGGGGATGCCTGAGAGCACGGGCCCTCTGCCCACTCAAGAGCTGACGTAAGCCTCGGTGAAGGTAGGGGCCGGACGCCAGGCACGTTCCCTCAGAGGACATTAGAGTCAATGCTGAGGTCTGCAAGTCCCTGTGTGGCCCAGCCCCAACCCACCACCACACCAGGCTTGCCATTCACCTTCCACAGCTGGCACAGGCCCCTCCGAGCCCTGGTAATCACGCCCCCTTCTACCTAGGGTGCCCCACCCTGGCCATCCCCTTGGCCTCTTCTCTCGCAAGGTCTTTACTGAAATCATTGCCTCTCGCGTCTTCACAGACCTTCCTCCTCACACTCTTTCTCTCTACATGCAACCAGGCTTTTTAAAAATCTGTCATGGCTGTGACTACCCGACAGGTATCACTCATTTTTGGCTCCGTGAAGGCAGGATGTGAGCAGCTACATCGACACCCAGATCACTGGTACCTAGCACAGAGCAAGCCTTCATCTAAGCGTGTGACCCTCAGGATGTAGGCAGAATGGAGGGGCGATATGTGTAGTGTAAAAACCCAAAAACCAAACCAAAAATCAGCAAAGCTCTACTGTCCCTTCACCGGTTTTCCATGGTGGCTCTTTGAGATGGAGTCTTGCTCTGTCGCCCAGGCTGGAGTGCAGTGGCACCATCTCAGCTCACTGCAACCTCCGCCTCCAGAGTTCAAGAAATTCTCCTGCCTAAGCCTCTCGAGTAGTTGGGATTACAGTCGCGTACCACCACACCTGGCTACTTTTTGTATTTTCAGTAGGTTTCGCCGTGTTGGCCAGGCTGGTCTCAAACTCCTGACCTGAAGTGATCTGCTCACCTCGGCCTCCCAAAATGCTAGGATTACAGGCATGAGCCACCGCGCCCAGCCCTCCAAGGTAGCTCTTATCCACGAAGTGTTAGCTTAAGACATGCTGCAGGTCAGGCCCTAAAAACCATAATCTTGAGCCCGTAGACGCCTCTGGGAAAGCGCCTCCTTCCACGAAACACACACACACACACACACAAAAGTACACTTACCTGAAGCAAGTCAGTTTGTGCTGGGGAAGCGCCTCATAACTCTCAAAGCCAGACTCGTTGGCATCAAAGATGGACAGCTTCTCATTTGTCAGCATCTGTGGCTCATCCACCTGAAGGACACGGGGCCGGTGAGCAGAGGGACGAGGGACAGGCAGAGAAGGCTGGGAAGACAGCTGCACGTACCGCGTCTGGTGGGTGCTGCCCATATTTGAGGTCGGGGTCGTCCAGGTACTGCCCGCACTGAATGCACTTGGGAGGGTGGGTCTGTGGGAGCAAGAACACAGATGATGGCGCTCAAGAGAGCCGCTCCCAGCCGCCTCGTGAGCACCGCCACCAGCTTTATTCCCAGCAGACATTTACCTTGGAGTTCACGACTGTTTTGGCGCGAGCCATTTTTTTCTCTGTTCTGGGGGGAAAAGCACAGCATCGTTTAATTGTTTCAGAAAATATCAAAATCGCCCCTGTGAGGTTTCTGCCTGAGGCGCCTGTGGCACATGGAGGCACCGGTTGCGGCAGTGAGGCCCAGGCGTGAGGTCACAGTGGCTCTTCACCGCAGGGGCGTCCTGCCTGACGCATCTTGGTCCTATGTTCACCAACCCAATCCAAAATGAGCCTAAGGTTGCTCCCCAAGGTTGCTCTGGCAATTACTAAAACCTTTCCCTTTTGTTCTAGAACCATCATTTTAACATTAGCATCTGCTTTGGATAATGCCAAGAATAAATTCTTACGGTTCTTTGGGGGTCGTTTTCCGTCTCTTCTCCTCCTACACAGGGAAAACAAAAGAGGATTAAAGGGTAAGAGTGTTTCACACCCAGATAGTGCTTCGGTGTTAAGAACTTTGTATAAGTGATTATCATAAAACAGAAGGGGGAGGGAGGGAATGAGAGGGCCAGCAGGTGAGCTCTGATTCACTCTACCATCTAAAGTCATATAATCAAAAATCTAGGCCGGGTGCGGTGGCTCAAGCCTGTAATCCCAGCACTTTGGGAGGCCGAGACGGGCGGATCACAAGGTCAGGAGATCGAGACCATCCTGGCTAACATGGTGAAACCCCATCTCTACTAAAAAATACAAAAAACTAGCCAGGCAAGGTGGCGGGTGTCTGTAGTCCCAGCTACTTGGGAGGCTGAAGCAGGAGAATGGCATAAACCTGGGAGGCAGAGTTGCAGTGAGCTGAGATCCGGCCACTGCACTCCAACCTGAGCGACAGAGCGAGACTCCGTCTCAAAAAAAAAAAAAAAAAAAAAAAAAAAAAAAATCTTATAGTCAGGCCCGGTACAGTGGCTCATGCCTGTAATCCCAGCACTTTGGGAGGCCAAGGCACACAGATCACTGGAGGTCAGGAGTTCCAGACTAGCCTGGCCAAAGCGGCGAAATCATGTCTCTACTAAAAATACTAAGATTGGCCGGGCACGGTGGCTCAAGCCTGTAATCCCAGCACTTTGGGAGGCCGAGACGGGTGGATCACGAGGTCAGGAGATCAAGACCATCCTGGCTAACATGGTGAAACCCCGTCTCTACTAAAAAATACAAAAAAACTAGCCAGGCGAGGTGGCGGGCGCCTGTAGTCCCAGCTACTCAGGAGGCTGAAGCAGAAGAATTGCTTGAACCCGGGACATAGAGGTTGCAGTGAGCAGAGATCACGCCAGTGCACTCCAGCCTGGGCGACAGTGAGAGTTCATCTCAAAATAAATGAATAAATAAATCTCATAACCAAAAAATTCCTGAAAAGATTCAGAGGGGAAGGCCGGGCACGGTGGCTCAAGCCTGTAATCCCAGCACTTTGGGAGGCCGAGACAGGCGGATCACAAGGTCAGGAGATCGAGACCATCCTGGCTAACATGGTGAAACCCCATCTCTACTAAAAATACAAAAAACTAGCCGGGCGAGGTGGCGGGCGCCTGTAGTCCCAGCTACTTGGGAGGCTGAGGCAGGAGAATGGCGTAAACCCGGGAGGCGGAGCTTGCAGTGAGCCGAGATCCGGCCACTGCACTCCAGCCTGGGCGACAGAGCGAGACTCCGTCTCAAAAAAAAAAAAAAAGATTCAGAGGGGAAGCCAATTTTTTAAAACCTTAGCGTTCCTGTATAAGTGACACCTCAAGGTAAACAAATAACTGGCCAGGCACAGGACCAGGCATGGTGGCTCACGCCTGTAATCCCAGCACTTTGGGAGGCCAAGGCAGATGGATCACGAGGTCAAGAGATTGCGACCATCCTGGCCAAGATGGTGAAACCCCGTCTCTACTAAAATTACAAAAATTAGCTGGGTGTGGTGGCGAGTGCCTGTAGTCCCAGCTACTTGGGCGGCTGAGGCAAGAGAATTGCTTGAACCAGGGTGACGGAGGTTGCAGTGAGCCGAGATCGCACCACTGCACTCCAGTCTGGTGACACAGCGAGACTCTGTCTCAATAAATAAATAAATAAATAAATAACTGGCCAGGCACAGTGGCCCATGCCTGTAATCCTAGCACTTTAAGTAGCCCAGGTGGGAGGACTGCTTGAGCCCAGGAGCTCAAGACCAGCCTGGGCAACACAGTAAAACCCTGTCTCCACAAAAATAGAAAGTTAGCTGGGTGTAGTGGCATCGCCTATAGTCCCAGCTACCTTGAAGGCCCAGGTGGGAGGATTGCTTCAGCCCAGGAGTTCGAGGCTATGGTAGCTATAATTGTACCACTGCACTCTAGCCTCGACAACAGAATGAGACCCTGTCTCAAAAATAAATACTAAAATGTAAAGGTAAGCAAACAATTGATGAGGGGGTATACAGACTGAGTCATGTCCCCTGCAAAATTCATACATTAAGACTAACCTGCTATGTGACTGTATTTGGATATAGAATCTTTAAGGAGACAATTATGGTTAAAAGAGGTAATAAAGGTGGGGCCTTACCCAATAAGACCAATGTCCTTGTATTTTTTGTTGTTTTTGAGAAGGAGTCTTGCTGTGTCCCCAGCCTGGAGTGCAATGGCATGATCTCAGCTCACTGCAACCTCTGCCTCCTGGGTTCAAGCGATTCTCCTGCCTCAGCTTTCCAAGTAGCTGAGATTACAGGCCCCTACCACCACAACTGACTAACTTTTGTATTTTTAGTAGAGATGGGGTTTCACCATGTTGTCCAGGCTGGTTTCAAACTCCTGACCTCAGGTGATGCGCCTGCCTTGGCCTCCCAAAGTGCTGGGAAGACAGGCGTGAGCCAGTGTACCCAGCCCTTTTTTTTTTGAGACAGTCTTGCTCTGTTGTCCAGGCAGGAGTACAGTGGCACAATCTCAGCTCACAGCAACCTCCACCTCCTAGGTGCAAGCAATTCTCGTGCCTCAGCCTTCCAAGCAGCTGGGACTACAGGCATATGCCACCGCACCCAGCTAATTTTGCCGTGTCCCCAGCCTGCAGTACAATGGTGAGATCTCGGCTTACTGCAACCTCCACCTCCCGTGCTCAAGTGATTCTCCTGTCTCAGCCTCCCGAGTAGCTGGGACTATGGGTGCGCACCACCGCCTGCTAATTTTTCTATTTTTAGTAGAGACAGGGTTTCACCATATTGGTCAGGCTGGTCTTGAACTCCTGATTCACCTGCCTCAGCCTCTTAAAGTGCTGGGATTACAGGCGTGAGCCACCATGCCCAGTCTTCTTTTTCCCAAGACCAGTCTGGGCAACATGGCGAAACCCCGTCTTGAAAAAAAAAAAAAAAAAGAAAAGTGAGACCTTTACCTTTTCATCCTCGTCTTTTTCATCAGAAATCTGTGGATTTGCTTTTTCAGGTTCTTTTTCTTCAGGCCTCCGTTTGGCAGCTCTGCAGGGTGAACAGATACATAGCAAGTAGCAGTTTAGGAACACCACATCGCCAACTCGCACGGAAAATGACAAACTAATGCCTCCCCAGGGGAAAGCAAGATACCCGTGGGAGCTTTGCAGTTACACTGCCAGCTTGTCATCCTGAGACGAGGCCTTCAGAGGCCCCAGGGTCCCCGCACATATCTACATCACCACAGGTTTCTAGAACAGGCTTTATTTTTTTGAGACAGTTTTACTCTTGTTGTCCAGGCTGGAGAGTAGTGGCGCGATCTCGGCTCACCGCAACCTCCACCTCCGGGCTTCTAACAATTCTGCCTCAGCCTCCTGAGTAGCTGGGATTATAGGCACCTGCCAGTACAGCCAGCTAATTTTTGTATTTTTGGTAGAGATGGGTTTCCACCATATTGGCCAGGCTGGCCTCAAACTCCTGACCTCACATGATTCACCCACCTCAGCCTCCCAAAATGCTGGGATTACAGGTGCAAGCCACCGCACCTGGCCTAGAACAGGTTTTCTCCTGGTTCAGAAAACACAAAAGCACAAGCATTTTAAACACTTACAGATCTTTGGGTTGACTTCTGTGCTGCTTCTCATCCTGAGAGAAAAACAGGGGGGAGGTAGAGAGAGAAAGAGGGGAAAAAATTAGTTTCTGAGCCAGAGTGAGATAAAATGCAAACACCAAAGTTACAGGTTAGGGATCCTCACTGTGGAGCTGGAAGACAGGCAGGCCTGGGCAGATCTACCTGGTAGACACAAGGCTTCACTTTCCCTCCCTTAATTCCCCACCTGAAACTAACAAGAGGGCACTAAACAACCTCCTACACCAGAGCTTCGCAAACTGTTTTTGTCAGAGCCAGAGGATCAGTATTTTCAGCTTTGCTGACCACGTGGTCTGTGTCAGGATGATCATCTCTGCCATGGTAGCACAAAAGCACCCACAGGCAAAATGTAAATGAAAAAGTATGGCTCTGTTCCAATAAAACTTTATTTACAGGCTGTGTGCAGTGGCATGTGCCTGTAAGTCCAGCACTTTGGGAGGCTAAGGCGGGAGGTTGCTTGAGGCCAGGAATTCGAGGCCAGCCTGGGCAACACAGTGAGACCTTGTCTCTACAAAAATCTCTCTCTCAGATAGGTAGGTAGGTAGGTAGGTAGGTAGGTAGATAGATGAGTGAGCCTGGGCAACTAGGCTCACTCATCTATCTAACTACCTACCTACCTACCTACCTACCTATCTACCTACCTATCTACCTACCTACCTACCTACCTATCTGAGAGACAGAGTTTCACTCTTGTTGCCTATCTATCTATCTATCTATCTATCTATCTATCTATCTATCTATCTATCTATCTATCTATCTGAGAGAGGCAGAGTTTCACTCCTGTTGCCTATCTATCTATCTATCTATCTATCTATCTGAGAGAGAGACAGAGTTTCATTGTTGTTGCCCAGGCTAGAGTGCAATGGTGTGATCTTGGCTCACTGCAACCTCTGCCTCTCGGGTTCAAACGATTCTCCTGCCTTAGTCTCCCTAGTAGCTGGGATTATAGGCATGCACCACCATACCCAGCTAATTTTGTATTTTTAGTAGAGGCGGGGTTTCACCATATAGTCAGGCTGATTTCGAACTCCTGACCTCAGGTGATCCGCCCACCTCAGCCTCCCAAAATGCTGGGATTATAGGTGTGAGCCACCACGGCTGGCCTACAAAAAATAAATTTAAAAAGTAGTGCATGTCTATAGTGCCAGCTACTTGGGAGGCTGAGGTGGGAGGATCACTTGAGCCCAGGAGACTACAGTGAGCTATGATAGCACCACTGCACTCCTGCACTCTAGCCTGGGAAACAGAACAAGGTCCTGTCTCAAAAAAACAGGCCGGGTGTGGTGCCTCACACATGTAATCCCAGCACCTTTGGAGGCTGAGGCAAGTGGATTGTTTGAGGTCAGGAGTTAGAGACCAGCCTGGCCAACATGGTAAATCCCCATCTCTACTAAAAATATAAAAATTAGCCAGGCATGGTAGCACATGCCTGTAATCCCAGCCACTCCAGAGGTTGAGACAGGAGAATCACTTAAACCTAGGAGGTGGAAGTTACAGTGAGTCAACCAGTGCATGACAGCGGGAGACTGTCTTTAAAAAAAAAAAAAAAAAAAAAAAACGAACCAAACAGACTGAACACAATGGTTCGTGCCTGTAATCCTACCACTCTGCCACTTTGGGAGACTGAGGTAGGTGGAGAACTTGAGTCCAGGAGTTTGACTGAGACCAGCCTAGGCAACATGGCAAAACCCTATCTCTACAAACACTTTATTATTATTTTTTTTTTTTTGAGACGGAGTCTTGCTCTGTCCCCCAGGCTGGAGTGCAGTGGCGCGATCTCGGCTCACTGCAAGCTCCGCCTCCTGGGTTTACGCCATTCTCCTGCCTCAGCCTCCCGAGTAGCTGGGACTACAGGCGCCCGCCACCTCGCCCAGCTAGTTTTTTGTATTTTTAGTAGAGACGGGGTTTCACCGTGTTAGCCAGGATGGTCTCGATCTCCTGACCTTGTGATCCGCCCGCCTCGGCCTCCCAAAGTGCTGGATTACAGGCTTGAGCCACCGTGCCCGGCTCTACAAACACTTTAAAAAAAAAATTAGCTGGACATGGTGGTGCCTGCCTATAGTCCCAGCCACCTGGGAGGCTGAGGTGGAAAGATCACCTGAGCCTGGGAGGTCGAGGCTGCAGTGAACCGTGATGGCACCACTGCACTCCAGCCTGGGTGACAGAGCAAGACCCTGTCTCTCGGGATAGGGGACAGTGGTGCTTAGAGCTTTGGGAGGCAGAGACGGCACCTCCTGTGCAAGGGGCCCCCTGGGGTGAAGCAGCCAACAATCCTTGTTCTCTGGGCACTGCTTTTATTATTATTACTATATATATTTTTTTGAGAGTCTCACTCTGTTGCCCAGGCTGGACTGCAGCGGCATAATCTTGGCTCATTGCAACCTCTGCCATCTGGGTTCAAGTGATTCTCATACCTCAGCCTCCCAAGTAGCTGGGATTATAGGCACGTACCATGAAGCCGACCTAATTTTTGTATTTTTAGGTGACATGGGGTTTCACCCTGTTGGCCAGGCTGGTCTTAAACTCCTGACCTCAAGTGATCCGCCCACCTCAGCCTCCCAAAGTGCTGGGATTACAGTAGTGAGCCACCGTGCGCAGCCCTCACATCCTTTTCTACCATGAGGCAAAAGTGTTGGCGGTGTGAGCTCAGGCCCCTGCCAGTTTCCAATAGAGGGCAGGGAGTAATGTGACTACTCCAGGGATCCCAGGCAAGTGCTGACAGTAAGGTGCCCAACATTTGGACAGAAGAGGTGAGGGACAGGAGGCAATACCAAAGGCTCTCCCGCTACAGGGTGAGGACGGAAGCCCATCGGCGACCGGGTCAGAAGTGAGGGTGCTCGTCACCCAGCAAGCCCGTGACTTTGGGCTCCACTCTCTAGATCGCAACAGGCAGAAACCCAGAGACTCTCTTGGGGTCTTCGGCGTCTCTTAGATAGGGACTCACTGTCCCACACCGATGACCTAGCTCCCTTCCCTGGAGTTCATGCAGGAGGGCCTGCAGGCAACCTGGCCATCCTGTACTTTGACAGAGGCCCAGCAGTGCTCCACATGATGCTTTAGGGTTTAAACATATGCACTTGGCTGAATTAGACTGGGGAGGCTGGCAGGGGGAGAGCTAGACTCAGAAGAACGTAGGAGGCTGGGAAAGAAATCGAGGTGTGGCTGACATGTGTGTCGGAGCTGACTGTGTATCAAGGCTTCTCAGCAGTGAGGCCTCAGGAGAGGATGCTTCACGCACATCTCAGCTTAGGTGCACACAGACCCTCTCTAGTGTGAAAGACAGAGGACAACTGAGTGTTCACTAGGCATTGGGCACAGGCATCCAGCCACAAATCCCGGCCCCCAAGAGGAGGAAAAGGTGACCTTCCCAGAGTCTGGATGACCCCGTGGAGCCTAGGTGGATGGGACTGGACTTGAACCCAGATCCCCACCCTGCACTCTCCCGCCCAAGCAAACAGGAGCAGAAGAACAAGGGGGAGTTCAGAAACAAAGATCCCGCCTTTACTTTCTCATCTCCGTCTTCGTCCTCGTCAGCGTGCACACCTGCCCTGGCTTCTCTGTCCGGCTCCTCCTTCAGTTTCTGTTTGGGTGTTCTGTCACAGAAGACAACACACACATAGGCTGGTCAGCACGGCAGGGGGCGCCCTGCACCAGGGCCAACAGCTCCTAAGGGTTGACACAAACTCCCCAGGTTCAGAGGACAGGCTGTCTCTCTAGTTTTCACTGCAGGAAGCCCAGAGGGCATTTACTACTCCAGGACTCAAGGTCTTCAGGAACACCGTCAATACCCCATCTGAATGTTGGTCAGAGATGCCAGTGGTTTAATACAAAAAGTAGACAAAGGGACGCCATGATTTCTGTGGCCTGATGGGAATCCAGCCTGCGGTAGAGGAAAACCCGTGTCTGGCCTGCCCGGGCTGAGGAGAGCTGCGCTGATGTGCGATCTGCGTCAGTCAGTGACCGTGGACAGCTGACTGCACACAGGGCTCTGAGTCTTCACCCACCTCTCTGCCAGGGCCCTGGCGCTGAGGTGGGGTATTCTGCCCACCTCTGGATTCAGGCTCACTCTCAACATTTGCTTCAGCTAATTGCTTTTTCTTTTTCTTTTTTTCTTGAGGCAGAGTCTCGCTCTGTCACCCAGGCTGGAGTGCAGTGATGTGATCTCGGTTCACTGCAACCTCCGCCTCCCGGGTTCAAGTGATTCTCCTGCCTCAGTCTCCCAAGTAGCTGGGACCACAGGCATGCACCACCACGCCCAGCTAATTTTTTGTATTTTTAATAGAGACGGGGTTTCACTACGTTGGCCAGGTTGATCTTGAACTCCTGACCTCAAGTGATCCAACCGCCTCAGCCTCTCAAAATGCTGAGATTATAGGTGCGAGCTACTGCAACTGACCCAACTTTTTTCAAAAAAGGTTTGAAAAAGTGCTACTTTTCATTTCTACCCTTGTGATCTGGCACAGCCACAAGTGTGTACCCAGGTTGGCCAAATTGTGGAGGCAGAGCTGGGTCAGCCCAGCTGTCCCCACTAAGCCAGCTCAAGATCAGCTGACAGCCACCAAGCTGTAGACAAGTGAGCTTGAAAAATGCTCGCTGTTGTAGGCCTCTGGCCTTGGAGTCATTTGTCACACAGCATTTTCACGGCAAAAGGTAAGTGACACAGCTGCTCACTCGACGGCCTTTCACTACCACACAACACACAGCTGTGTGACCAATCCTGAGGAGGGCCCTGGGGTTGGGAAGAGAAATTGAAGCTAACTTCACCCTGTAATCCCAGCACTTTGGGAGGCTGAGGCAGGTGGGTCACCTGAGGTCAGGAGTTCAAGACCAGCCTGACCAATATGGTGAAACCCTGTCTCCACTAAAAATACAAAAATTCGCTGGGCATGGTGATGCACGCCTGAAGTCTCAGCTACTCAGGAGGCTGAGACAGGAGAATCGCTTGAGCCTGGGAGTTGGGGGTGGCAGTGAGCCGGGATCACACCATTGCACTCCAGCCTGGGTGACAGAAGGAGACTCCGTCTCTAAGTTAAATTAAATTAAAATTTATAAAAGTTAACTTCAGGGCCGGGCGCAGTGGCTCAAGCCTGTAATCCCAGCACTTTGGGAGGCCGAGATGGGCGGATCACGAGGTCAGGAGATCAATACCATCCTGGCTAACACGGTGAAACCCCGTCTCTACTAAAAAATACAAAAAACTAGCCGGGCGAGATGGCGGGCGCCTGTAGTCCCAGCTACTCGGGAGGCTGAGGCAGGAGAATGGCATAAACCCAGGAGGCGGAGCTTGCAGTGAGCTGAGATCCGGCCACTGCACTCTAGCCTGGGCGACAGAGCAAGACTCTGTCTCAAAAAAAAAAAAAAAGTTAACTTCAGCCTTCACTTCAGGGTGTCCTCACCTTTCACAAGTAGAACTCGCCCACTTAGGAGACATACGATTAGTGCCCAGGGTTCCACACCAACCCGTTATTTTACCAGGATACTTATGTTAGCAATTCAGTTTCACAACATAAAGCACAAACAACTTACGGTTCTTTGGTTTGACTTCGGAGTCTCTTTTCTTCCTAAAGTTGCGGGGAAAAAAGACAAGTTAGTTTTTTTGATTTGGTTTGGATCTTTCTGATCCTAGAGTCCAGGGGTGGGAGTGAAGACTGTCTACTGGCGGGCACGGTGGCTCACGCCTGTAATCTCAGAACTTTGGAAGGCTGAAGTCGGAGGATCACTTGCGCCAGGTGTTCAAGACAGCAATTTTCCTTTCTTCTTCAGTGGGGTAAGTAGACAGGAAATGAAACTCTTAGAAAGGAGATACTACAACACTGCAGTTTAAGTATTTTTACTTCAAAATTCCTCTACCACTTGTCATCAGTAAGTGTTGATAGCCTCACAGAAAGTAACTTTATTATAAATCTCCACTTCCGATATAAAGGAATGAAATACGATGGTGCAATCTGGAAAGGAGCTCCAACTGAGACACAACACCACATCCTCTGAGACTGCATTTATTCATTTATTTATTTATGAGACGGAGTCTCACTCTGTCACCCAGGCTGGAGTGCAGTGGTGTAATCTTTTTACAGAGATTTTTTAGTAGAGACAGGGTTTCATCACGTTGGCCAGACTGGTCTTGAATTCAAGTGATCCGTCCGCCTTGGTCTCCCAAAGTGCTGATATTACAGGTGTGAGCCACCATGCCCAGCCTGAGGTTGCATTTAAAGAACTAGATACTTCTTGACAGAGAATCAGGCAAGTCAAATCCAACCCTCAGAAACTCCACATGTGGTAGTTTGTGAAGAGATCACAACGGTCAGCGATATTAAGAAACGCTTTGCAGCCGGGCGCGGTGGCTCAAGCCTGTAATCCCAGCACTTTGGGAGGCCAAGGCGGGCGGATCACGAGGTCAGGAGATCGAGACCATCCTGGCTAACACAGTGAAACCCCGTTTCTACTAAAATTACAAAAAATTAGCCAGGTGTGGTGGTGGGCGCCTGTAGACTCAGATTTTACAAAGAAGATGAGAGACTGGGGAAAGAGCTAGTCTGACTTCACAGAGGAGAATGCAACTTTATGTCTGGATGATGCTAAGGAATTTTAGCACCTCCTACGTCTGAAAAGTAGATCTTCACCAAGATCCCATCAGCCAGAGAAGGAAGTGGGCGAGGTGACAGACTGAAACTCTGTGACTAGTTGATTAAGTAGCATAGGTTGGCCAGTGTGGTGGCTCATGCCTATAATCCCAGCACTTTGATGGCTGAGGCAGGTGGACCATTTGAGGTCAGGAGTTTGAGACCAGCCTGGCCAACATGGTAAAACCCTGTCTCTACTAAAAACACAAAAATTAGCCAGGTGTGGTGGCAGGCGCCTGTAGTCCCAGCTACTTGGGAGGCTGTGACACGAGAATTACTTGAACCTGGGAGGCGGAGGTTGCAATAAGCCAAGATCGCATCTCTGTACTCTAGCCTGGGTGACAGAGCAGGAGACTGTCTCAAAATAAATAAACTAATTAAATTAAATAAATACCACAAATAAGTAGCAAAGGTCCTCACTATGACAACCTCATACCCTACCTTCCATGTAGAGAACCACAAAAAAATAAGTATTTTAGGCCAGGTGTGGTGGCTCATGCCTATAATCCCAGCACTTTGGGAGGCCAAGGCAGGCAGATCACCTGAGGTTGGGAGTTCAAGACCAGCCTGACCAACATGGAGAAACCCTGTCTTTACTAAAAATACAAAATTAGCTAGGTGTGGTGGCAGGCACCTGTAATCCCAGCTACTCAAGAGGCTGAGGCATGAGAATCACTTGAACCCAGGAGGCGGAGGTTGCCATGAGACAAGATCACACCACTGCACTCCAGCCTGGGCAACAGAGCAAGACTGTCTCAAAAAAAAAAAAAAAGAATTTTAGCACCTCCTATGTCTGAAAATTAGATCTTCACAAAGATTTCATTAGCCAGAGAAGCAAGAGGGCAAGGTGACAAACTGAAGCTCTGTGACTAGTTGATTAAGTAGCATAGGTTGGCTGGTGTGGTGGCTCATGCCTGTAATCCCAGCACTTTGGTGGCGAGGCAGATGGATCATTCGAGGTGAGGAGTCAGAGACCAGCCAGGCCAACACAGTGAAACCCCATCTCCACTAAAATTAGCCGAGTGTGGTGGCGGGCGCCTGTAGCCCCAGGGACTCAGGAGGTTGGGACACGAGAATCACCAGAACCTGGGAGGCAGAGGTTGCAATGAGCCAGGATCGCACCTTTGTACTCCAGCCTGGGTGACTGTCTCCACAGCGGGAGACTGTCTCAATAAATAAATTAATTAAATAAAATGAAATTTTGAAAATCACAAATAAGTAACAAGGGTCCTCACTATCACAACCTCATAACCCACCTTCCATGTAGAGAACCATGAAAAAACAAGTTTGAAAAGTGTTTAGCCAAAGTCAAAGGCACTTCGATCACTGGCAAAAGCCATCTCGTTCTTCCACGTTCCCCACCCGCTGTCCCCATGTCCTGGAAGGAAACTGGGACCATATAGGATTAGGGGAGAATTAAACTTAGAGGTGATAGAGCTTTACTTTTTCATCTCTTTCTTCTTCCTTTTCAGAGCGTGTTCCTGGTTTTGCTCTTTCAGGTTCTTCTGCAGGAAGCGGTCTAGCAACTCTGTCAAGCAAAATAACACAGACCCCAAGTGTGAGTGCCAGAAGCCTCCCCAAAGAAGCAGTTTTCATAAAGCTCCTCTTTCCTACCCCCAAAAGCAACCTTCATTATCTCAGGAGCCCGGACAGATACACACTCATTTAACCTGTAGTATCTGATATGACTTTTACATCTGGTTCGAATGCCAGCTGCCCTCAATTCATTCTTTCCAAGGAAAGAGGAGAATTGTACTTGAATCTAAACATCAATGATCTGATCCCAAATTCAGATCCTTCATAAGGATATGGCTGCCTTGGAAACTCACAATAAAGTTCTTCTTTTTAAACTTTTTTTTTTTTTTTTTCCTGTCACTCAGGCTGGACTGCAGTGATATGATCTCAGATCACTGTAGCCTCCACCTCCTGGGTTCAAGCAATCCTACTGAGTAGCTGGGATTAGAAGCACATGCCACCACACCCAGCTAAGTTTTATATTTTTAGTAGAGACGGGGTTTCACCATGTTGGTCAGGCTGGTCTTGAACTCTTGACCTCAAGTGATTCACCCATCTCGGCCTCCCAAAGTGCTGGGATTACAGGCATGAATCACCTTGCCCAGCCTTAAACTTTCTGAAAAAGTAGTTTTGTGATCAAGATTACACAACTCGTAGAACAAAAAGAAAGGCATAGTAACTATTCTTACCGTTCTTTGGATGTAACTCTACGTCTCTTCTCATCCTGTGTGGAGGGAAGGGAGGAAGAACAAAAAAGATTAGAATACTGGTTTCAAGGGAAGATCAACACCAAAAGTGTGAGTTGAAATATTAACACATTTGACATGGTTACAACAAGAGTGGGAAAGGAGGGGGCCTGGGTTTTTTGGGAGAAGATCTGAGAAACTCTTACTCTCGTATTAATCCCCACCAACCCCAAAACAAAGGCAGGTCTGAGAAGTAGGCAGGCACACTGCCCATCAATAGAGATCGCCTAGTGATGCTACGCAAGAGAATCAAAGATTCCCCATCTTGCGTCAGGAATCTGTTTAGTTTATGTATTAGAGACCAGTCTGGGCAACATGGGAAACCTCATCTCTACAAAAAATACAAAAATTAGCTGATTAGCATGTGCCTGTAGTCCCAGCTGCTTGGGAGGGTGAGGTGGGAGGATCGCTTGAATCCAGGAGGTTGAGGCTGCAGTGAGCCATAACTGTGCCACTGCACCCCAGCCTGATGACAGAATGAGATCTGTCTCAAAAAAAAAAAAAAAGAAAAAAGAAAAGAAAAGAAAAAAGTCAACTGTAATCCCAGCACTTTGGGAGGCTGAGGCAGGTGAATCACTTGAGGTCAGGAGTTCAAGACCAGCCTGGACAACAAAGTGAAATCCCATCTCTACTAAAAATATAAAAATTAGCTGGGTATAGTGGCACATGCCTGTAGTCCCAGCTACTCAGGAGACTGAGGATGGAGAGTCACTTGAACCCAGGAGGCAGAGGTTGCAATGAGCCAAGACTGTGCCATTGCACTCCATCCTGAGTGAAAGAGTGAGACTCTGTCTAAAAAAAGTTAAGAAAAAAAAAAATTGGCTGGGCACAGTGGCTCACGCCTATAATCCCAGCACTTTTGGAGGCTGAGGCGGGAGCATTGCCTGAGCTCAAGGAGTTCGAGACCAGCCTAGGCAAAATGGTGAAACCCTATCTCTACTAAAATACAAAAATTAGCCGGGCGTGGTGGCACACGCCTGTAGTCCCAGCTACTCGGGAGGCTGAGGCAGGAGAATCGCTTAAACCCGGGAGGCTGAGGTTGCAGTGAACCAAGATGGTGCCATTGCACTCTAGCCTAGGCAACAAGAGCAAAGCTCTGTCTCCAAAAAAAAAAAAAAAGTCCAAACACATACATACATATATATACACACACACACACACACATATATAACAGGTATGTTTATAAGACTGCCTTCCCACTCGAGCTATGACGTCATTTCTCCCCTGGGCCTCCAGCCTGCCCTGCAGATTTCAAATTTGCCAGCTTTCACAATCTTGTGAGCCAATTTCTCAAAATAAAGTCTCTCCCCATAAATATATATTCCAACGAAAACAAGAAAATAAAACAAATTATATACACATACACGTGCATACGTATCTATCTGTATACACACATATACATTCTATTGGTCCTGTCTCTCTGGAGAGCCCTAACTAGACAGGGTTTTTATTTACTTGGACAGATCACATATGAAGTCACAATCGTCAAATACCAAGTTAAGGTAGAGTCAGGAAATGAAAGCACTGGCCCTACCTGGTCTTTGTCTTCTTCCTTGATGGACTCATCCAATTTGGCTCTTTCAGACTCTTCCTGAGGTTTCCGTTTGGCAGGGCTGTCACACAGTGAGGCTGACCGTTAGTGGAACAAGACCCTAGGCCTCCAGCGGGCCTGGAGTGGACCCTCATTCCCCAGGATGTCGAAAGAGGCTTCAAGTTCAATGTTTCTCTGAATGACAGGTTTAGAATGCTGTCTTGCCACCTTGTAAGTCCTAAGAAATCATGGGTCTAAACACTGATCAACAGCTGCTAGTGTCAGATGTTACACACCTTTCTGATGGAGGAACACAGCACCATCCATAAAGTCAGCCTCAGACCAAGTACAGTGGCTCACGCCTGTAATCCCAGCACTTTGAGAGGCCAAGGCATGAGGATCACCTGAGTTCAGGAGTTTCAGACCAGCCTGGCCAACATGGTAAAACCCTGTCTCTACCAAAAATACAAACATTAGCCAAGGATTGTGGCAGGCACTTGTAATCCCAGTTACTCAGGAAGCTGAGGCAGGAGAATCGCTTGAACCTGGGAGGTGGAGGTTGCAGTGAGCCAAAATCATGCCACTGCACTCCAGCCTGGGTGACAGAGCAAGACTCCATATAAAAAAAAAATGAAGTCAGCCTCAAAAAATAAAAAGTTGGAATCTGATCAGGCCTGTAATCCTAACTATCAGTTTATAGGGAACAGAAGACAAGGGGACCTGTGGAACACTACAAAGATGCAATTGGCCCAATCTAGGAACTGCTGGACAAATGAATTTCTTCAAGTAAAGGGCAAGAAGATAAGAGGAATTTAAAATCTGTGAGGAATTTTAAGTAAAATAGGAGGGAAGGAATCTATAACTTTAAGGAACAAGTCAACCAAACGCTGTCTGTTTGCCACACGGCTTGTTCACCACAAAGGGAAAAATGTAAATACCAACTACATATCTGATAGTAGGGAATTCTTACATTTTATAAAGACATCAGAACAGTATTATTTATACTTTGGTTTGTTAAAAAGACTGTTTTGGCTGGGCACAGTGGCTCACGCCTGTAATCTAGCACTTTGGGAGGTCAAGGTGGGCAGATCACCTGAGGTCAGGAGTTTGAGACCAGTCTGGCCAACATGGTGAAACCCCATCTCTACTACAGATACAAAAATTAGCCAGGCATGGTGGCAGGCGCCTGTAATCCCAGCTACTCAGGAGGCTGAGGCAGGAGAATCACTTGAACCCGGGAGGCAGAGGTTGCAGTGAGCCGAGATTGTGCCACTGTACTCCAGCCTGGGTGACAGAGCCAGACGCTGTCTCAAAAAAAAAGAAGACTGTGGGCCGGGCGCGGTGGCTCAAGCCTGTAATCCCAGCACTTTGGGAGGCCGAGACGGGCGGATCATGAGGTCAGGAGATCGAGACCATCCTGGCTAACACGGTGAAACCCCGTCTCTACTAAAAAATACAAAAAACTAGCCAGGCGAGGTGGCGGGCGCCTGTGGTCCCAGCTACTCGGGAGGCTGAGGCAGGAGAATGGCGTAAACCCAGGAGGCGGAGCTTGCAGTGAGCTGAGATCCGGCCACTGCACTCCAGCCTGGGCGACAGAGCAAGACTCTGTCTCAAAAAAAAAAAAAGAAAAAAAAAAAAAAGAAGACTGCTAAATGTTAGCAATTATTGTAAACTATAAGTAATTTAAAAAAAGTTGTCAAGAGATCTCACTATCTAGAAATATACTAAAATATTTATGGACAAAGTAATCCAGGTGGGGCGGGGACACACAATACAGGGGTATAGATGAAACAATGGCTGTAACTTGATAACTGTTGGCACTAGATGGGTATTTCAGGATTCATTATACAAAACTCATAATTGTGTGTACATTTCACCTTTCCTATGAGTAAAAACAGTTAACGCTTTCAGAAATGCTATTCATAAACATCTAGTGAACAGAACTGCAAGATGAAAACCTATATAACATGGAAGACAGAATTGCCACGTGACCCCCTACCAATTCCATCCCAAAATGGCCGACCCCTAAAAAAATGCAGCTGCCAATTTATCATATACTGACCCCTTTGTGAAATGAGATGTGATGGTGGTTTGTCTGGTGCTTTTCCTTGTAATCCTGGGGCTAGGTGAAGGTTCAGCTGTTTAAAGAAAAAAATGTATTAAAAAAAAAAAGCCACTGTAAATAGAAAGCCCACAGCAATAATGCAGTTCAACATTACTAAGCTATTGCAGGAAGCCAGGTTCTAAGGACTAAGCATCTTTGCATTTTTATTCTAGTCAATAACCAGCTCGCTAATGTCAGCAGTTAGCACCTGCCAGTTTGCTGAGCCATATCATGTCAGTTATTTGAGGGGCCAAATGCTAAAGAAGGCCAGGAAACAGAACCTCTTGTTAAAATACCAAAAGATGAAGTGGGCCAGGCACAGTGGCGCACATCTATAATCCCAAAACTTTGAGAGGCCGAGGTAGGAAAATAATCCAAGCTCAGGTATTCGAGAACAGCCTGGACAACATGGCAAAACCCCATCTCTACTAAAAATACAAAAAAATTAGCTGGGCATGGTAGTACACACCTATAATCCCAGCTATTCAAGAGGCTAAGGCATGAGAATCACTGGAACCCAGGAGATGAAGGTTGCTGTGAGCCAAGATCACAGCACTGCATACAGCCTTGGCGACAGAGCAAGACCCTGTCTCTTAAAAATAAAAATGCCGGGCGCGGTGGCTCAAGCCTGTAATCCTAGCACTTTGGGAGGCTGAGACGGGCGGATCACGAGGTCAGGAGATCGAGACCATCCTGGCTAACACGGTGAAACCCCGTCTCTACTAAAAAATACAAAAAACTAGCCGGGCAAGGTGGCAGGTGCCTATAGTCCCAGCTACTCGGGAGGCTGAGGCAGGAGAATGGCGTAAACCCGGGAGGTGGAGCTTGCAGTGAGCTGAGATCCGGCCACTGCATTCCAGCCTGGGCTACAGAGCGAGACTCCGTCTCAAAGAAAAATAAATAAATAAATAAAAATAAAAATAAAAATAAAAAAAAGAAGGCCGAGCACGGTGGCTCAAGCCTGTAATCCCAGAACTTTGGGAGGCCAAGATGGGCGGATCACAAGGTCAGGAGATCGAGACCATCCTGGCTAACACGGTGAAACCCCGTCTCTACTAAAAAATACAAAAAACTAGCCGGGCGAGGTGGCGGGGGCCTGTAGTCCCAGCTACTCGGGAGGCTGAGGCAGGAGAATGGCATAAACCCAGCTGAGATCCAGCCACTGCACTCCAGCCTGGGGGACAGAGTGAGACTCCGTCTCAAAAAAAAATTAAAATAAATTAAAAAACAGAAAAGGAAGAAAAGAAATAGCCCTGGTGCAGTGGCTCATGCCTGTAATCTCAGCACTTTGGGAGACAAGATGGGCAGATCACAAGGTCAAGAGATTGAGACTATCCTGGCCAACATGGTGAAACCCGTCTCCAATAAAAATACAAAAATTAGCTGGGCGTGGTGGCACCTGCCTGTAGTCCCAGCTACTCAGGAGACTAAGGCAGGAAAATCACTTGAACCCAGGAAGTGGAGGTTGTGGTGAGCTGAGATCACGCCACTGTACTCCAGCCTGGCAACAGAGTGAGACTCCGTCTCAAAAAAAATAAAATAAAATAAAGAGCTGGGTGCAGTGGCTTACGCCTGTAATCTCAACACTTTGGGAGGCCAAGGCAGGTGGATCACCTGAGGTCAGGAGGTCGAGACCACCTTAGCCAACATGGTGAAACCCCGTCTCTACTAAAAGTACAAAAATTAACTGGGCGTGGTAGTGCGTGCCTCCATCTCAAAAAATAAAATAAAAATAAAAAATAAAATAAAATAAGGCCAGGCACAGTGGCTCACACCTGTAATCCCAACACTTTGGGAGGCCGAGGCGGGCAGATCATGAGGTCGCGAGATTGAGACCATCCTGGCTACCATGGTGAAATCCCATCCTACTAAAAATACAAAAAATTAGCCAGCCAGGCATGGTGGCAGACACCTGTAGTCCCAGCTACTTGGGAGGCTGAGGCAGGAGAATGGCATGAACCTGGGAGGCGGAGCTTGCAGTGAACCGAGATTATGCCACTAGGCAACAGAGCAAGACTCTGTCTCAAAAAAAATAAAATTAAAAATAAAATAAAATAAAAATGAAGTGGCTGAGAACCAGACCTGAGCTCAAGTACTATCCTCTTGTTTTTTTAAAAATTCCAGAAGAGTTCCTTTGCCTACAAACTAGACAGGAGTCTGAGAATAAATGTTTAGTTTAACCAGGCATATAAGGTCTTAGAAGGAGTTAAGTATTTTTAGCACTTGTCATCTGCAACCTCTCACACATGTAGCCATGTTTTGGAATCTAATGCTGTAACTTGGTCAAAAACAAATTTTTTTTTTTTTTTTTTGAGACAATGTCTCTCTTGTTGCCCAGGCTGGAATTACAGGTGCCTGCCACCAAGCCCAGCTAATTTTTTGTATTTTTAATAGAGATGGGGTTTCACCAAGTTGGGCAGGCTGGTCTCGAACTCCTGACCTCAGGTGATCCAGCCACCTTGGGCTCCCAAAGTGCAGGGATTACAGGCATGAGCCACCGCACCCCCGGCTAAGACAAAATTTAAAGATGTACACATCTTAGTTAGGAAGTGTCTAGTAATTACTAGTGAGGACGTGTATACAAGAAAGGAACCTGGAAACACTGACCCAGGGTCCAAGTTTAACTGCCCACTTATACGCTACTAAAGCCTCCTTCTAGGCTGAAAATGAGCCAAGTGGTGCCAGGCTCAGTGGCCCATGCCTGTAATCCCAGCACTTTGGGAGGCTAAGGCAGGTGGATCACTTGAGGTCAGGAGTCCAGACCAGTCTGGCCAACATGGTGAAATCCTGTCTCTACTAAAAATACAAAAATTAGCTAGGGGTGGTGCTGCCCGCGTGTAATACTAGCTACTTGGGAGGCTGAGGCAGGAGAATCGCTTGAAACTGGGAGGCGGAGGTTGCAGTGAGCCGAGATGGCGCCATTGCACTCTAGCCTGGGCAACAGAGCAAGACTCTGTCATTAAAAAAAAAAAAAAAAAAAAAAGAGTCAAGCTGGGCCAGGCGTGGTGGCTCATGCCTATAATCCTAGCACTTTGGAGGATTCTTGAACTTGGGAGGCAGAGGTTACAGTGAGCCGAGGTTACACCACCGTGCTCCAGCCTGGGCAACAGAGTGAGACTCCATCTCAAAAACAATTAAAAGGAATCATCTGCTCTTACGCTTAGTCTCTCCATCGGACTTGCTCCTCCTGGGCGTGCGAGGTTTGGAAAGGGGTTTGGGGGGACTGTTGGCATCTGCCATTCCCACTCTATGGTCTTCACCTCTTGCTTGGTTCCCGTTTTCTAGACGTCCATTCACTTCCCAGTTGCAAGCATGAGCACCGTTCTCCAAGGACAAATCTTTATTTAAAAGGGATTTGACTTTAGCCAGGTAGCCCTCCTATAGCAGGAAAGGATAATTTAAGTAGCAGTGAATGTAAACAAGTGTCAGAGAACAAGGAAACACATGTGTTTCCATCATCATCATCATCATCATCATCATCAGGCAATGAGGACAGCTGGAGATCTTGCTGCCTCCGTGGTCACAGACAAGTTACTGGGAGGAGACATTTTTCTAGAGGCTGGGATGCTGAGAACTGACTTACCTCAGATAATTCTTCTTTACGTAATTTGGTTTCCAAGTCACATAACTGATTCTTTATTTCTGTTTGCAGAAATTCATGCAAGAGATTCAATTTCTCCTTCACACATTCCTGAGGGAAGGATAGAGGTTTAGTGGTCCCCAGATTCCCAAGCTATTCACTAATGGACTAACACACAAATTACTGAGCTGCCTGGTCACATCACAATGACTGAACGACAGGCAATGCTGTCTCGGCCAAAACACAGTCATGAAATGTGTTCAGGGAATTTCCATTAGGATCATTTCACTCCTGTCTCCAAAGTGGTGAAAATTGGAAAAGCTGGAGGTGAGATGGAGACTTATGGTTTACAAGAACAATACTGTGCTTCTGTAAAGTGTTGGCCGGGCACAGTGGTTCACACTTGTAATCCCAGCACTTTGGGAGGCTGAGGCAAGTGGATTGCTTTGAGCCCCAGAGTTCAAGACCAGCCTGGGGTGACATGACAAAATCCCATCTTTACAAAAAATACTAAAAAACTGGCCGGGCGCGGTGGCTCACACCTGTAATCCCAGCACTTTGGGAGGCCGAGGTGGGCGGATCACGAGGTCAGGAGATCAAGACCATCCTGGCTAACACGGTGAAACCCTGTCTCTACTTAAAAAAATGCAAAAAGATTAACCCGGCGTGGTGGCAGGTACCTGTAGTCCCAGCTACTCGGGAGGCTGAGGCAGGAGAATGGTGTGAACCTGGGGGACAGAGCTCGCAGTGAGCCGAGATCGCGCCACTGTACTCCAGCCTGGGCAACACAGCCAGACTCCGTCTCAAAAAAAAAAAAAAAAAAAAAAAAAAAGACCAGGCGCGGTGGCTCAAGCCTGTAATCCCAGCACTTTGGGAGGCCGAGATGGGCGGATCACGAGGTCAGGAGATCGAGACCATCCTAGCTAAATACGGTGAAACCCCGTCTCTACTAAAAAATACAAAAAACTAGCCAGGCGAGGTGGCGGGCGCCTGTAGTCCCAGCTACTTGGGAGGCTGAGGCAGGAGAATGGCGTAAACCTGGGAGGTGGAGCTTGCAGTGAGCTGAGATCGCACCACTGCACTCCAGCCTGGGCGACAGAGCGAGACTCCATCTCAAAAAAAAAAAAAAAAAAATTAGCTGGGCATGGTGGCTTGAGCCTGTAGTTAGAGCTACTCGGGAGGCTGAGTGGGAGGATCACTTGAGCCTGGGAGGCGAAGGTTGCAGTGAGCCAAAATTGTGTCACTGCACTCCAGCCTGGGCTACAGAATGAGACCCTATCTCAAAACAACAACAACAAAAACACAATAAAACAGTGTTACCAGGACAAGTTACAATCCAGAGTAGATTGTTTAGGAACTGAGATTGGTTAAAAAAAAAAACAAAAAAAACACAGGCCAGGCGCAGTGGCTCATGCCTGTAATTCCAGTACTTTGAGAGGCCAAGGTGAGCAGATCACGAGGTCAGGAGTTCAAGATCAGCCTGGCCAACATGGTGAAACGCCATCTGTACCAGTAATATAAAAATTAGCTGGGCGTGGTGGCAGGCACCTGTAGTCCCAGCTACTCAGGAGGCCGAGGCAGGAGAACTGCTCGAACCCAGGAGGTCGCAGTGAGCCGAGATCGTGCCATTGCACTCTAGCCTGGGTGAAAGAGTGAGACCACCTCAAAAAAAAAAAAAAAAAAAAAAAGGGCCGGGTGCGGTGGCTCACGCCTGTAATTCCAGCACTTTGGGAGGCTGAGGCAGGCGGATCACAAGGTCAGGAGATCGAGACCATCCTGGCTAATACGGTGAAACCCCGTCTCTACTAAAAATACAAAAAATTAGCCGAGCACAGTGGCGGGCACCTGTGGTCCCAGCTACTCGGGAGGCTGAGGCAGGAGAATGGCGTGGGCCCAGGAGGCGGAGTTTGCAGTGAGCCGAGATCGCACCACTGCACTCCAGCCTGGGCGACAGAGCAAGACTCCGTCTCAAAAAAAAACAAAAACAAAAACAAACAAACAAAAAAAAACACCCAACTATTAGCAGCAAATTAGTGCTGACATTCACCAAGAGTATCCAAATTATCTTTGAAATCATGGGAAAAAGTGTGAAATCCATTTAAAGAAAACAAACCTCTTTTCATGATCCACAAAGTATGTCAGTCACATTTGGTAGCAAGAAAAATTTTAAGGTGGAGATTACCTTTTCTGTTAAGCTGTCTCTTTCCAAATCTTTGAGCCTAGGAGGAAGAAATAGGGGAGAAAATACAAATACTTGTTAAGCAACTTCATTTGCCTGTAAGAATATCACAGTTCTAAACAAGTTTTGGACAGAAACAAGTTTAACGTATGAGTGTTAGAAAAACCAAAGCTGGCTTTTGTCTCCCCACAAGAGTCTAGAGTGTCCTACTGGAATGCCTAATGCTAAGAAGTCATCTGATCTGAACAAGCTTCCCCTTTTGGGGGCCATTTTTCTGATGACTGTGAGATTACACAGCAGCTCTGTAACAGAATATGTATATGTGTGTGTGTATACATATATATGTGTGTATATATATGTGCATACATATATATGTGTATATATATGTGTATATATATGTGTATACATATATATGTGTGTATATATATGTATATACACATATACATATGTGTGTATGGAGTGAAGTGGTGCGATCTCAGCTCACTGCAACCCTTGCCTTCTGGGTTCAAGTGATTCTCACACAGTCTCCCAAGTAGCTGGGATTACAGGTGCCACCAGCCTGGTTAATTTTTTGTATTTTTAGTAGAGACAGGGTTTCACCATGTTGGCCAAGCTGGTCTTGAACTTCTGACCTCAAGTGATCCGCCTGCCTCCGTCTCCTGAAGTGCTAGGATTACAGGTGTGAGCCACAGTGCCTGGCATGCATATATACATATAATTTTTTTTTTTTTTTTTTTTTGAGACAGTCTCCTTCTGTCGCCCAGGCTGGAGTGCAGTGGTGCAATCTCGGCTCACTGTAACCTCTGCCTCCCAGGTTCAAGCTATTCTCCTGTCTCAGCCTCCCAAGTAGCTGGGACTACAGGCGCCCGCCACCACACCCAGCTAATTTTTGTGTTTTTAGTAGAGACAAGGTTTCACCATATTGGTCAAGCTGGTCTTGAACGCCTGATCTTATGATCTGCCCGCCTCGGCCTCCCAAAGTGCTGGGATTACAGGCGTGAGCCACCACGCCCGGTCTAATTTTTTTTTTTTTTTTTTTGAGATGGGGTTTCACTCTTGTTGCCCCGGCTGGAGTGCAATGGTGCGATCTCAGCTCACCACAACCTCCACCTCCCGGGTTCAAGCAATTATCCTGGCTCAGTCTCCCGAGTAGCTGGGATTACAGGCATGCACCACCATACCCAGCTAATTTTACATTTTTAGTAGAGACAGGGTTTCTCCATGTTGGTCAGGCTGGTCTCGAACTCCAGAGACCATGCCCAGCCTATATATTTTAAAAGGTACCAGGGACCGGGCATGGTGGCTCACACTTATAATCCCAGAACTTTGGGAGGCCAAGGCAGGCGGATCACTTGAGCCCAGGTGTTCAGACTAGCCTGGGCAACATGGCAAAACCCTGTCTCTACAAAAATTAGTGGCTGGGCGTGGTGGCTAATGCCTGTAATCCCAACACTTTTGGAGGCCAAGGTGGGTAAATTACCTGAGGTCAAGGGTTTGAGACCAGCCTGGCCAACATGGCAAAACCCCATCTCTACTAAAAATACAAAAATTAGCTGGGTGTGATGGTGGGTGGCTGTAATCCCAGCAACTCGGGAGGCTGAGGCAGGAGAATCGCTTGAACCCAGGAGACAGAGGTTGCAGTGAGCCGGTCACGTTGCCCAGGCTAGAGTGCAATGGCAAGAGTGAAACTCCATCTCAAAAAAAAAAAAAAGCTGGGTTGGTGGTACATGCTTGTGGTCCCAGTTAGTTAGTTGGGAGGCTAAGGAAGGAAGATCACCTGAGCCCAGGAGGTCGAGGCCACAGTGAGCCGTGACTGCATCACTGCACTCCAGTCTAGGCAACAGAGTGAGACCCTGACTCAAAAAGATATCAGGAAAGGAGGGGCAGGTCATACAGTTGGGGCCCTTTACGTAAGGGAACTGACCTACAGCTGGTCTTTCTCCAGTTGGGTCTGACCACAGCCCATAACAAGGTGTGCCACAGTATGGCCAGTGTCAGAATAAGTAGCCCAGGGCCACAGGACACTGGGGGAACAGCCAGTTAATATTCCTAAAGGCCTGGTGGGGGGTGGTGGCATTTTAATGAGGATGAAATGGGGGAGTGAAGCATCCAGGGAAGCAAGGGGTATCCACACACAGGGCGGATAGAGGTGAAATTAGAGGAGGTGGCTGGCGCCTCCCCAAATAACTCATTCTTCAGGATGTCTCTAACTAATCATTCCTAAATGTAGAACTGCCAGGAGTTTCCCTGGGAAATCGTGGTCTGATTTGATTACTGACAATTAGTGGCTTGACTCTTTCGGGGACAAAAAGGGAAAACATAAAAGAACAATAGCTGGGTGCGGTGCTGTGGTGCTGAGTGCCTGCAACCCCAGCTACTCAGGCGGCTGAGGTGGGAGGACAGCTTGAGGCCAGGAGTTCGAGTCCAGCCTGGGCAACATAGGGAGATCCTATCTCTTCAGAAAAAAATAAAGGAACAAGAAGAGAAGGTACCAAGGAAAGGGAAGGGAACACAGAGGCTGTTGTTCCCAGCCTGGGTGCTAACTGCAGACGTGGAATGAGAACAGGTCTAACCAGCTGGGTAAGTGTCTGTTGGTGGAGAGAAGGTGCCCCAGGCAGGGACCAGTCCACTGCCGTCTCTGGACCTTCCCACCCAGCACCCGCACAGACAGGTGCTCAGTTATCATTTGCCTGAAAGGCAGAAGTGGCTCCTCCAGGCTGGCCTTCCTAGAGGGCAAGTACAGGCAGTAGCATGAGGAATGCTTTGCTGGACCGATGTCTTACAGCAGCTGCTCTGGGTCATGCGGGCCCTGATTCCCCACCAGCGCTGCTCACATCTGAGCACCTGCTGAATGCCAGACCCTGCTCCAGGCAATGAGTTAAGTGATTAAATGTAGGTGCCACTAGGCAGGGACTTCCTGACTTGCTGCATGGTTAGGAAAGACTGCTCCGTAGGCCGGGCGCGGTGGCTCAAGCCTGTAATCCCAGCACTTTGGGAGGCCGAGACGGGCGGATCACGAGGTCAGGAGATCGAGACCATCCTGGTTAACACGGTGAAACCCCGTCTCTACTAAAAAATACAAAAAATTAGCCGGGTGCGGTGGTGGGCGCCTGTAGTCCCAGCTACTCGGGAGGCTGAGGCAGGAGAATGGCGTGAACCCGGGAGGCGGAGCTTGCAGTGAGCTGAGATCCGGCCACTGTACTCCAGCCCGGGCGACAGAGCGAGACTCTGTCTCAAAAAAAAAACAAAAACAAAACAAGACTGCTCTGTAGGGCCAGGTGCAGTGGCTCATGCCTGTTATCCCAGCACTTTGGGAGGCCGAGGCAGGCGGATCACAAGATCAGGAGATTGAGACCATCCTGGCTAACACAGCGAAATCCCGTCTCTACTAAAAATACAAAAAAATGGGCAGGCGCGGTGGCTCAAGCCTGTAATCCCAGCACTTTGGGAGGCTGAGACAGGCGGATCACGAGGTTAGGAGATCAAGATCATCCTGGCTAACACGGTGAAACCCCGTCTCTACTAAAAAATACAAAAAACTAGCTGGGCGAGGTGGCGGGCGCCTGTAGTCCCAGCTACTCGGGAGGCTGAGGCAGGAGAATGGTGTAAACCCGGGAGGCGGAGCTTGCAGTGAGCTGAGATCCGGCCACTGCACTCCAGCCTGGGCGAGAGAGTGAGACTCTATCTCAAAAAAAACAAAAAACAAAAAAAAACACTCTGTAAAAGAGACACTTCGCACCCTGGAAACACAGTGGTAACATAGACTGCATATTATATATACTGCATCAGTTGGACTCAAGGTGCTATGAGGTGAGACACAGTAGCTCACGCCTGTAATCCCAGCACTTTGGGAGGCCAAGGCAGGAGGATCATTTGAGGTCAGGAGTTTGAGACCAGCCTGGGCTACATTGAGAGATCCAGTCTCTCAAAAAAAAAAAAAAAAAAGTAAAAATTAGCCGAGTGTGGTTAGTCTCCACCTGTGGTACCAGCTACTTGGGAGGCTGAGGTGGTAGGATCGCTTGAGCCTGGGATGTTGAGGCTGCAGTGAGTTATGATGGCACCGCTGCACTCCAGCCTGTTCAGCCTGGGCAACAGAGCAAGACCCTGTCTCACAAGGAAAAAAAAAAAAAAGATGCTTTGACATCAGGATTTCCAGGAGCACAGGGAACCTCTTCCGGGCAAAAGTCATTCTACCCTTGTAGCAACTGGGGTCCGAGGAGAGCCTTAAGTCAGGAGGGCTACAGAAACTGGTACTTCCAGCCAGAGGCACACAAGCTGTGGTAACAGCATTACACTCGATTTCTCAGTCACTCTGCTGAGAAAACTGGAAGGACATGGCTTGTACCTCTACCAAGCTAGCCAGTCTCCTGATCCCGAGGTTGCCTGGGGTGTGAAGGACAAGGTTCAACTGACTGCGGAGACCAAGGTGTCCTTTGCAGAATGGGTCTGCTTTCTTTCAACCCCTCCTATGAACTGGGATATTTAGCCTGGCAAAGAGAAGAATAGAGAAACCTTCAAAACCCCTAGAATGTCTCATCCAGTGGAGACTGGATTTAACCTGCCTGGCCCCAGAGTGGCAGGTGGGATCCCAGGCAGGCACCCAGGAGCTGGCAGGAGGGTCACTGTAAAGACACCCTTCCCTGGTAAAACTGTGATGACACCAATCACACCTGCTAAAGCCAGGAGGGTCGAGGACGGCCAAGAAGGAAGTAGCAGAAGACTCAGAATGCCGGCTTAGCGCATAGCCTGAGACCCTATGATTCCTTCCTAGTGTTTCCCTCGGAGATGAGCCCTCTGCAGAGGGAAGATAAGATATATATATAAACAGTTGGCTGGGCACGGTAGCTCACGCCTGCAATCCCAGCACTTTGGGAGGCTGAGGTGGGCAGTTCACCTGAGGTCAGGAGCTCGAGACCAGCCTGACCAACACAAAGAAACTCTGTCTCTACTAAAAATACAAAATTAGCCGGGCATAGTGGCACATGCCTATAATCCCAGCTACTTGGGAGGCTGAGGCAGAATCGCTTGAACCCGGGTGGCGGAGGTTGTGGTTAGCCAAGATCACACCATTGCACTCCAGCCTGGGCAACAAGAGTGAAACTCCGTCTCAAAAAATAAATAAATAAATAAATAAATATATAAACAGCCACAGAAGAATAAGGCAAATATGGCTCACGCCTGCGGGCTTCCCAAGATAAAGGGTGTAACAGCCTCAGGAAGGAATTGAGAGCTCTGTGCGAACCGGGCACAGGAAGCTGCTTAAATAGGCGGACCGTCGAGAAATGGCTGCCTCTGGAAACACCCAAGAAACAAACGCCAGACTGGTCACACACAGAGAGGGAAAGGCACCTCCAGAGAGGAGGCTGGCGACAGTCGGAGGGAGAGCAGAAGCATCACACTTATCAATCTTATTCCATAGTTAACAAACCACCAAAGCAGTCAAGGGGAAGTAGAACCCGTGATATCAGAGCCATGTTAAGAAAACTAACCCAGCAGAGGTATCTAGTATAGATTGGATAGGAAGAAGTTATAAAATGTTAGATTACTCTAACACCTCTATGCCAGAAATGCTGGTCTGAAATATAGCAGACCATGGCTGGGCGCAGTGGCTCATGCCTGTAATCTCTATACTCGGGAAGCCAGGGCAGGAGGATCACTTGAGCCCAGGAATTCGAGACTAGCCTGGGCAACAGAGCGAGACCCTGTCTACAAGAAAAAATAATTAGCTGGGTGTGGTAGAATGCACCTATAGTCCTAGCTACTCGGGAGGCAGAGGCGGGAGGATCACTAGAGCTCAGGAATTTGTGACCAGCCTGGGCAATACAGTGAGACCCTGTCTCTACAAAAAAATAGTAATTAGCTGGGTGTGATAGCATGTACCTGTACTCCTAGCTGCTCAGGAGGCCAAGGCGGAAGGATCACTAGAGCCCAGGAATTTGAGACCAGCCTGGGCAACATAGTGAGACTCTGTCTTTACAAAAAATAGTAATTAGCTGGGTGTGGTGGCATGCACCCATAGTCCTAACTACTCAGGAGGCTGAGGCGGGAGGATCACTAGAGCCCAGGAATTCACGACTAGCCTGGGCAACACAGCGAGACTCTGTCTCTACAAAAAATAGTAATTAGTAATTAGCTGGGTGTGCTAGCATGTACCTATAGGCCTAGCTACTCGGGAAGCTGAGGCGGGAGGATCAATACAGCCCAGGAATTTGAGACCAGCCTGGGCAACACAGCAGAGACCCTGCCTGCCTAAACAAAAAATAGTAATTAGCTAGGTGTGGTAGTATGCACCTGTGGTCCTAGCTACTCAGGAGACTGAGGCAGGAGGATCACTAGAGCCCAATGAGCTATAATTGTGCTGCTGCATTCCAGCCTGGGTGACAGAGCAAGACCTTGTCTCTAAAAATATAGTGGACCATGCAAGACAAGTTACAAGTCTGTCAACCCAGCTTCTTCAGGCTGGCTGCATGGCAGCTGGAGCAGGGCTGCCCAAGACAGCATCTGCAGTAGGCAAAAGAGTAGACCCACTGGGCACGGTGGCTCATGCCTGTAATCCCAGCACTTTGGGAGGCTGAGGCGGGCAGATCACCCGAGCTCAGGAGTTCAAGAGCAGCCTGGGCAACATGGCAAAACCCCATCTCTACTAAAAATACAAAAATTAACTGGGCTTGGCCCGGCACGGTGGCTCACACCTGTAATCCCAGCACTTTGGGAGGCCAATGCAGGCGGATCACGAGGTCAGGAGATCAAGACCATCCTGGCTAACACGGTGAAACCCCGTCTCTCCTAAAAATACAAAAAATTAGCCAGGCGTGGTGGTGGGCACCTGTGGTCCCAGCTACTTGGGAGGCTGAGGCAGGAGAATGGCATGAACCCGCGAGGCGGAGCTTGCAGTGAGCCGAGATCAGGCCACTGCATTCCAGTCTGGGCAACAGAGTGAGACTCTGCCTCAAAAAAAAAAAAGAAAAAAAAAGAATCATAGTATAATAATTTTTTTTTTTTTTTTTTTTGAGACAGGGTCTCGCTCTGTCGCCCAGGCTGGAGTACAGTGGCATAATCATGGCTCACTGCAGCTTCGACCTCATGGGTTCAAGTGATCCTCCCACCTCTGCTTCCTGAGTAGCTGGGACCCCAGGAGCATGCCACCATTTTTGGCTTTTTTTTTTTTTTTTTTTTTTGAGACGGGGGTGAGGGTCTTCCTATGTTGCCCAGGCTAGTCTTGAACTCCTTGGCTCAAGCGATCCTTCTGCCTCGCCTCCCAAAGTCCTGGGATTACAGGCATGAGCCACTGCACACGGCCTAGTCTAATAACTTTTACACATACTGGGACCAAAATGCGTGTGTGACTCACTTTCTTGCTAGATTCACTTTACTGCGGTAATCTGGAACCAAACTCACAGCATCCCCACTGTATACACAGGACCACAAAATTAACAGGTGACAAAGGGCTTTGGACAGGTGCTGCTCTCAACACATCTATACCGATAAGCTCAGTCTTCCTAACACCCCTGTGGAGCAGGTAGCCCCACCCCCTTTTTATAGATGAAACACCAAGGCACCAAGAAGTTCAATAACTTAGCCATACAGCTGGCAAGTAGGGCGGGATGTGAACCCCAGCAGTCTGCACCCCTAGAATTCTACCACAGGGGAGCAAAACAAAAAGAGGTAAGTCAATTTTGCCTTATTCAGTATGTACTCAGTAGTAGCCAAGGAACTGGAGTTAAGGAGTTCAAGACCTAGCTTAATCCAATCACAGAATGACTAGCAGATAAGAAAGCTGTAGTAGTTACAAAAGCTAATCAGTTGTGCGAAGGAGGCTGCTAGCATTAATGTGTTAATCCAGGCTGTACAGGGGAAGAGCTAGCATGCAAGCATTCGAGTCTATTGTGCTCCAAGCTACAGATACAGTGAATATGGCAGACATGCTCTGGTAACAGACTCTGAAATAATCACTAATTTCAGTGTTATAATGGCACCATGTGGGGTACACCAACAAGATTCAACACTCTTATTGTGGGGAAGCAAGCCTAGCTGTCTGAGAGCAGGCTTAAGAATCAATTAACAGGCCAGGCACGGTGGCTCACGCCTGTAATCCCAACATTTTGTGGGGCTGAGACGGGCGGATCACTCGAGGCCAGGAGTTCAACACCAGCCTGGCCAACACAGTAAACCCTGGTTTCTACTAACAATAAAAAAAAATTAGCTGGGTATCTTGGCGCATGCCTGTAATCGCAGCTACTTGGGAGGCTGAGGCAGGAGAATTGTTTGAACCCGGGAGGCGGAGGTTGCAGTGAGCCAAGATCTCACCACTGCACTCCAGCCTCGACAACAGAGCGAGAGTCCGTCAAAAGAAAAAAAAAAAAAAAAAAAAAAAAAACATCAAACAATGAACCAGCTGGACACCATGGCTCATACCTGTAATCCCAGCATTTTGGGAGGCTAAGTCGAGTAGATCACTTGAGGTCAAGAGTTTCAAACCAGTCTGGTCAACATAGCAAAACCCAGTCTCTAATAAAAATACAAAAATTACCTGGACTTGGTGGCGGGCGCCTGTAATCCCAGATACTTGGGACGCTGAGGCAGATTTGCTTGAACTCAGGAGGCGGAGGTTGCAGTGAGCTGAGATCATGGCCACTGCACTCCAGCCTGGGAGACACAGCAAGACTCAGCCTCAAGGGGGAAAAAAAAATTAGCTGGGCGTGGTGGTGCACACCTGTAATCCCAACTACTTGGGAAGCTGGGACAGGAGAATTCCTTAAACCCGGGAGGCGGAGGCTGCAGTGAGCTGAGATCACGCTATTGCACTCCAGCCTGGGTCACATAGCAAGACCCTGCCTCAATTTAAAAAAAAAATCTAAGTTTCAGGTACTGTTGGATGCCATGTTTGTTTATTTTTCATATAATGAAATATTTTCAAAATGTTAAAAAAAAAAAAAGTCTGTGGAGTGAGTCATATAAACTGCAGCTTCAATGTCTACCACATGGTCAAAAGCAGTCCTCCAAAACTCCAATGCCTACAGTGAAGCAATCTGAGTTCAAAGAAATGTGGAACCCAGGGTCAATGGTGGATTGTAAGGCTCACCTAATGGTATTCCAATTCAGCCAAACAAAATATTTGCACAGGGCCAACAGAGCCCCTAAGCCAGTGGCCTATTGGCAACCCCAGTTGAAGGGAAAGGCTTTGGCAAGCAGCAGACCTTAGCAGGAATTCCTGCTTCCTGGCAGTTAACTCCTCCAGCATCCACTTTTAAGAACTCTTGAGGAATAATGGCCGGGCCCAGTGGCTCACGCCTGTAATATCAGCCCTTTGGGAGGCCAAAGCAGAGGACTGCTTGAGCCCAGGAGTTCAAGACCAGCCTGGGCAACAAAGCAAGACCCTCATCTCTAAAAAAAAAAATTTTTTTTTTTTTTTGAGACAGAGTTTTGCTCCTGTTGCCCAGGCTGGAGTGCAATGGCGCAATCTCGGCTCGCTGCAACCTCCACCTCCTCCGTTCAAGCCTCCTGGGTTCAAGCGATTATCCTGCCTCAGCCTCCTGAGTAGCTGGGTTTACAGGTGCCCACCACCATACCTGGCTAATTTTTTTTTTTAGTAGAGATGGGGATTCACCACGTTGGCCAGGCTAGTCTCAAACTCCTGACCTCAGGTGATCCACCCATCTTGACCTCCCAAAGTGCGGGGATTACAGGCGTGAGCCACTGAGCCCGGCCTTCTAAAAATTTTTTTTAAGGATTAGCTGGGCATGGTGGCATGTGCCAGCTACTCAGGAGGCTAAGGCAAGAGGACTGCTTGAGCTCATGGGTTTGAGGCTGCAGTAAGCCATGACTATGCCACTGCATTCCAGCCTGGGTGACACAGTGAGATCCCGTGTCTTAAAAGAAAAAACTTAAAAAACAAGCTAAGTTAGCCACTAGCATATGAACCTTTATGTGCCATGCATATTCTCATTTAACCCAATACCACCTGAAAACACATGTCATTATTCCTAGACTATGGATATAGAGGTGGCATATGCTTGTTTAAGATCATCGAGCCAGTGGAGGCCATGTTTTCAAGAAGGCTGGGCAGGCCAGGTACAGTGGCTCACACCTGTAATCCCAACACTTTGGGAAGCTGAGGCAGGAGGATCGCTTGAGGCCAGGAATTGAAGACCAGCCTGAGCAACATGGCAAGACTCCGTCTCTACAAAATTAAAAAAAGGAATAAAAAAGGAAGGCCGGGCCCAAACTTCTCTGAATTGGGTCTAACATCATGAAGCCAGGTACTTTTGTAACTTCACTTCCATTCCATTTTAAATCAAGTTTTATCTTGGGAGGATACTGGTACAGATGATTCAAGAAGGTATATACCCACTAACTGGTTAAGAAGTGGTTTGACTATAATCCCAGCACTTTGGGAGGCTGAGGCGGGTGGATCACTTGAGGTCAGGAGTTCGAGACCAGCCTGGCCAACATGGAGAAACCCCAACTCTACTGAAAACACAAAAATTAGCCAGGCATGGTGGTGGGCACCTGTAATCCCAGCTACTCAGGAGGCTGAGGCAGGAGAATCACTTGAACCCCGGAAGTGGAGGTTGCAATGAGCTGAGATCACGCCACTGCATTCCAGCCTGGGTGACAGAGCAAGACTCCATCTCAAAATAAAAAAGTTGTAGTTAAGGCATGGTGGCTCATACCTGTAACCCTAACCTTTGGGACACAGAGGCAGGAGGACTGCTTAAGGGCAGGGGTTTAAGACCAACCTGGGCAATATGGTGAAACCTCATGTATACAGAAAAAACTAAAAGTCAGTTGGGCATGGTGGTGGTCGCCTATGGTCCCAGCTACTCAGGAGGCTGAGGATCCCTTGAGCCCAGCAGTTCAAGGCTACAGTGTGTTATAATTGTGCCAGGGCACTCCAGCCTGGACAACAGAGTGAGACTCATCTCTAAAAATAAAATTGTTGTTGTTGTTGTTTTTGTTTGTTTGTTTGTTTTGAGACAGGGTCTCACTCTGTCACCCAGGCTGGAGTGCAGTACCACGATCTCGGCTCACTATATACAGCCTCAATCTCTGGGGCTCAAGTGATACTCCCACCTTAGTCTCTTGAGTAGCTGGGACTCCAGGTACATGGCACTACTCCTGGCTAATTTTTGTATTTTTAGTAGAGATGGGGTTTTGCCATGTTGCCCAGGCTGGTCTCAAACCCCTGGTTCAAGAGATTCATCCGCCACTGCCTCCCAAATTGCTGGGATTACAGGCGTAAGCCACAGCACCCAGCCTTCAAAAAAAAAGTAGGGGGTCGAACCAAATATCCATCCCTCCCCAAAGGCCCAACCAGGCCAGTTAACAAGCCCAAGGAAATAGAAAAATGGCAGAGTGCTTTCACAGATTCAGCTGGAAGTGTCCAGGCCTGGTGAGGGTTCCTATGCCTCATGCACACCTCCCTTGAACAAGTTGTTAGGAATGAATAGATGGCGTTCATGGACAAGGGGCTGGGACCACTGCTCCCACTGATCCTGTGCACGGAAGTCGGACAGAGGCATGAATTGCTAAAGCCAGGGCCTCCAACATTAGACACACACACTAAAGAACACACCCACGAACACACGCAAACACACACGAAAGTGTAGCCAGTTCTCAATAGCAAGACTTCCCTGATGCCCACGGCTCACAGGCACAGATTTACAGGAAAAGACCAACCATGGAGCCTTCACGCTTCCCGGGCCCTGCGCGGCATTGCACGGTTCAAGTTCCTGCCAAAACACAGACTTTCCCAAGGAGCAAGGAACACACAGTCCCAAGTGACAGAATGAGTTCCCCCTACGGAAGGCTGGGCTCTCAAACATGAGCCAGCCCAGCCCGGGCCCCGACCGGTGACGTCCGTCTCTGGAGGCCGCCATCGGGATGCACAGCTTTGGGGGAAAGGCACTGAGGGACCCCCCACCAGAGAAGCACCACCGGGGACCGGGCCGGACACCGGAAGTGGAGGCCGAAGTGCCGGTGCCCGAGGGGTGTCCGTTGGCCGCGGGCTGCCCACTTCCTGTGCTACCAAGCTGGAGGCAGGAGCCCGGCCCACCGCTGCTTGGAGAAGGGGACCCCGGAGACGAACCCAAAGCTTGCTGTATTTGGGGATCAAAAGAGAACCCCCACCCCGCCCAGTTTCTAGCCACCAGGGAGCTACGGGGGAATCCACAGCCCATTTTGGCGCCAAACAGCCCGGGCACGCGCGACCGGAAGTGCCACCCTGCCCGCGCCAACTGCCGCTGCGCGCCGCACCACCCCACGCATGCGCGCCCGTCTGTCAGCAGCGGCCACTGGCCACCCCGAGGGGAAGCGACCCCCCACCCAGCGCCCTGCCTGGCCCCCCGAGTCCACGTTCCCCCCACGGTACCTACCGCCTGCGGACATCGTCGGGCAGTGAGATGGCCGGGACGGCCAGTGTGGGCACCCGGGCTGGGGCGGTACGCGCCGGCATCTCGGAGGCTGCAGCAGACGCGACGGCGGCAGCGCAGGCGCCCCGGCTTTTCGCGCGGAAACCGATGGGGAGGGGCGATGAGCGGAGGCGGCGTCTACCACCCCAGTCCGGGCGCGGGGAGGGGGGAGCGGATGTACCAAAAGGAAAGAGGCGATACCCTGTGCAGAAGGATGGAACGGAGCAGGCCATGCCCAGGGACCACGCATGCGCGAGGCGGTCACGCACCCCCGCGCGGAGCAGTGGGCTCGTCCAAGCTCCACGGTTTGCTGGGAGGTGGGCACCGTGCCCGAGGCATTCATTCATTCATTCTTTCAGGTGTGATGGGGATAAAGCAGCAAGAAGTCCCCAAGGGCTTGTGAGAGCCCTTGAGTAAAGTCCTCAGTTCCAATTCAACCTCCATCTATTTGCTGGCTGTACGACCTTGGATGGGTCACTAGGACTCAGCCTCTGTGTCCTCGTCTGTAAAACGGGGTAATTGCACCTACTCTAGAAAATCTTGAGTATGCACAGAATTTGTAGCTAGTACCAAGAATCTCACAGTGTATAGAGACCCGTGCCACTTCTATACCCAGTGTGTGTGGGGTTTTTTGTTCCCCTTTTTAAGCACCACGTGGCTTATGCCTGTCATCCCAGTACTTTGGAAGGCCAGGGCAGGAGGATCGCCTCCTGGTTTAAGAGAAACCACATCTCTTAAAAGAAAAAAAGGAAAACAAAAATTAGCTAGGCGTAGTGGCGTGTGCCTGTAGTATAACTACTCTAGAGGTTGAGGCAGGAAGATCGCTTGAACCAGTGAGGCAGAGGTTATAGTGAGCCATGATTGCGCCACTGCATTCCAGCCTGGGAGACAGAGCAAGACCGTGTCTCAAAAAAATAAAAATAAAAAGTAAAAATAAATTAAGAAGCACTATGCCAGGCGCAGTGGCTCATGCCTGTAATCCCAGTGCTTTGAGAGGCCCAGGTGGGAGGATCGCTTGAGGTTAGGAGTGCAAGACCAGCCTGAGCAACATAGGGATACCCCATCTCTACAAAAAATACAAAGATTCGCTGGGCATGGTGACATACACCTGTAATCCTACCTACTCAGGAGGCTGAGGTGGGAGGATGGCTTGAGCCCTGGCAGTATAGGCTGCAGTGAGCTATGATTGGGCCGCTGGACTCCTGCCTGGGCGACGGGGTAAGACCTTGTCTCACTCTGTCACGCCGGCTGGAGTGCAGTGGTGAGATCTTGGCTCACTGCAACCTCTGCCTGCCAGGTTCAAGCGATTCTCATGCCTCAGCCTCCCTAGTAGGCTGGGATTACGGGCGTACTCCACCACGCCTGGCCAATTTCTGTATTTTTAGTGGGAGAGACAGGGTTTCACCATGTTGGCCAGGGTAGTCTGGAACTCCTTACCTCAAGCAATCCACTTGCCTCAGCCTCCCAAAGTGCTGGGATTATAGGCCTAAGCCACCGCAACCGGCCGGAATTTTTTTTTTTTTTTAAGCACCAGAACACGGGGGAAAGATTGTGTCTTTAACAAATGGTGCGGCCGGGCACGGTGGCTCACGTCTGTAATCTCAGCACTTTGGGAGGCCAAGGCGGGTGGATCATGAGGTCAGGAGTTCGAGACCATCTTGGCTAACATGGTGAAACCCCGTCTCTACTAAAAATTACAAAAAATTAGCCGGGCGTGGTGGCGTGCGCCTGTAGTCCCAGCTACTTGGGAAGCTGAGGCAGGAGAATGGCGTGAACCCGGAAGGCGGAGCGGAGCTTGCAGTGAGCCGAGATTGTGCCACTGTACTCCAGCCGGGGCGACAGGGCGAGACTCCGTCTCAAAAAAAAAAACCAAAAAAAAACAAATGGTGCTGAGATAACTGTATAACCACATATAAAAGAATGAAGTTGGACCCTTACCTTACACCATATACAAAAAACACAAAATTGATTAAAGACTTAAACATAAGACCTGAAACTATAGTGCTCCTAGAAGAAAACATGGGGAAAAGTTTCATGACATTGGATTTGGCAATGATTTCTTGGATATGACAGCAAAATACAGCCAACAAGAGAGAAGATAGACAATTGAGTTGGCATCAAACTTAAGGATAGCTATACAGCAAAAGAAATGACCAACACAGTGAAAAGGCAACCTATAGGATGGGGAAAAAAAAAAAGTTTGCAAACTATATTATCTGGTAAAGGGTTAATATCCAGAATATAGGAAAAATTACAGCCAGGCACGGTGGTTCATGCCTGTGATCCCTGTACTTTGGGAGGCCCAGGCAGGCAGATCACTTGAGCCCGGTAGTTTTAGACCAGCCTGAGCAACATGGCAAAACCTCATCTCTACCAAGAAAAGAAAAAAAAATTATATAAAAAATAAATTACTACTGGTCAGGCTCGGTGTCTCACGTCTGTAATCCCAGCACTTTGAGAGGCCAAGGCAGGTGGATCACCTGAGGTCAGGAGTTTGAGACCAGCCTGGCCAACATGGTGAAACACTGTCTCTCCTCAAAATATAAAAATTTGCTGGGCGTGGTGGCACACACCTATAATCCCAGCTACTCAGAAGGCTGAGGCAGGAGAATCGCTTGAACCCAGGATATGGAGGCTGCAGTGAGCCGAGATCGCACCATTGCACTCCAGCCTGGGAGACAAGAGAGAAACTGTCTCAAATAAATAAATAAAAATTTAAAAAATAAAAAATAAATTACTACAACGCAACAACAAAAACTTGATTTAAAAATGAGCAGATGGGCCGGGCGCGGTGGCTCAAGCCTGTAATCCCAGCACTTTGGGAGGCCGAGACGGGCGGATCACGAGGTCAGGAGATCGAGACCATCCTGGTTAATACAGTGAAACCCGTCTCTACTAAAAAGTACAAAAAACTAGCCGGGCGAGGTGGCGGGCGCCTGTAGTCCCAGCTACTTGGGAGGCTGAGGCAGGAGAATGGCATGAACCCGGGAGGCGGAGCTTGCAGTGAGCTGAGATCTGGCCACTGCACTCCAGCCTGGGCCACAGAGCGAGACTCCGTCTCAAAAAAAAAAAATAAAAATAAAAAATAAATAAAAAAATAAAAATGAGCAGATGGGTTGGGTGCGGTAGCTCACGCCTGTGATCCCAGCAGTTTGGGAGGCCAAGGCAGGCAGATCATGAGGTCAGGAGATCAAGACCATCCTGGCTAACATGGTGAAACCCCATCTACTAAAAATCCAAAAAATTCGCTGGGCGTGGTGGCAATCGCCTGTAGTCTCAGCTAGTCAAGAGGCTGAGGCAGGAGAATGGCGTGAACCTGGGAGGCGGAGCTTGCAGTGAGCCAAGATCATGCCACTACACTCCATCCAGCCTGGGCAACAGAGCGAGACTCCATCTCAAAAACAAACAAAAAGAGCAAATGACTTCAATACATACTTTCCCAAAGAAGATATGCGAATAGAAAACAAGCATATTAAAAGATGCTCAACATCACTGGTCATCGGGGAAGTGCAAATCAAAACCACAATGAAATATCCCAAAGACCCCTTAGAATGGCTACTGTCAAATAATAAGTGTTGGTGAAAATGTGGAGAAATTGGAACCCTTATGCACGGTTGAGAGTCAAATAAAATGGTGGAGCTGCTATGAGAAACAGTGTGGAAGTTCCTCAAAAAATTAAAAATAGAATTATCATATGATCCAGCAATCCCATTTCTGGATATAAATTCAAAAGAATTGAAAAGAGGATCTTAAAGAGATATTTGCATACCCATCTTCATTGCAGCATTAGTCACAACAGCCAACAGATAGAAAAAAAAAAAAAAAGGAAGATCATATTGCTTCTAAGAGATGGAGTCTTGCTATGTTGCCCAGGCAGGTCTCAAACTCCTGGGCTCAAGGCATCCTCCTACCTCAGCTTCTCAAGTAGCTGGGACTACAGGTATGTGCCACCATAATGGGCTAATTTTTTATATTTTTTGTAGAGACAGGATTTTTCCACGTTGCCCAGGCTGGTCTCAAACTCCTGAGCTCAAGCAATCTGCCGGCCTTGGCCTCCCAAAGCACTGGGATTACAGGTGTGAGCCACTGCACCCAGCCTAATTCAGTCTTTAAAAAAGAAAAAATGGCCACGTGCAGTGGCTTATACCTGTAATCCCAACACTTAGGGAAGCCAAGGCAGGCAAATCACCTGAGGTCAGGAGTTCGAGACCAGCCTGACCAACATGGAGAAACTCCATCTCTACTAAAAACACAAAATTAGCCAGACGTGGTGGCTCATGCCTGTAATCCCAGCTACTCCGGAGGTTGAGGCAGGAGAATTGCTTGAACCCAGGAGGTGGAGGTTGAGGTGAGCCAAGATTGCGCCATTGCACTCCAGCCTGGACAACGAAAGAGAAACTGTCTCAAAATAAATAAATAAATAATATAAAAGTAAAAATACAAAATTAGCTGGGTGTGGTGGCACACACCTGTAATCCCAGCTACTCAAGAGGCTAAGGCAAGGCAATCGCTTGAACCTGAGAGGTGGAGGTTGCAGTGAGCCGAGATCCCGCCATTGCACTCCAGCCTGGGTGACAAAAGTGACACTCCGTCTCAAAAAAGAAAAAAGAAAAATATCTTTCTCAAAAAAGAAAAAAGAAAAATATCTTTTTTTTTTTTTTTTTGAGATGGAGTATCGCTCAGTCGCCCAGGCTGGAGTGCAGTGGCGTGATCTCAGCTCACTGCAAGCTCCGCCTCCCGGGGTCACGCCATTCTCCTGCCTCAGCCTCCAGAGTAGCTGGGACTACAGGCGCCCGCTGCCATGCTCGGCTAAGTTTTTGCATTTTTAGTAGAGACAGGGTTTCACTGTGTTAGCCAGGATGGTCTCGATCTCCTGACCTCGTGATCCGCCTACCTTGGCCTCCCAAACTGCTGGGATTACCGGTGTGAGCCACCACGCCTGGCCTGAAAAAATATCTTATTATATGCTACAACATGGATGAACCTTCAGGATATTACGCTCAGTGAGAACTTAATCACACAAACACAAAATACCGTAGGATTCCACTTATGCAGCATCTAAAGTAATCAAAATCTTAGAAACAGAAAGTAGAATAGTGGTTACCAAGGACGGGGGAAGGAGGAAAAGGCGTCACTGTTCAAAAGTTTCAGTTTTACAAAATGATTCCAGACATCTGTTGCACAACAATGTGTATATACTAAACTGCACACTGAAAAATTTATAAGATGGTAAATAAAATACTATTAGTAAACGGGGCTAAGGTTTTTTTTTTTTTGAGACCGAGTCTCGCTCTGTCACCCAAGCTGGAGTGCAGTGGCACAATCTCAGCTCACTGCAACCTCCGCCTCCTGGGTTCAAGCGATTCTCCTCCCTCAGCCTCCTGAGTAGCTGGGATTACAGGTGTGCACCACCACGCCCGGCTAATCTTTGTATATTTAGCAGAGAGTGTTTTGCCATGTTGGCCAGGCTTGTCTTGAACTCCTGACCTCAAGTGACCCGCCCACCTCAGCCTCCCAAAGGGCTGGGATTATAGGCATGAGCCATGACACCCAGCCCTAAAAAGTACTTTCCCTTCAACAATAAGAAGCACCAAAAAGGAGTTTAAAATTCGGGCATATTTTTACATTTTTGTATTACAAAATATTTGTATTATAAAATTCACAGTGAATGTGTTTATATGCACGTACACACTCACGCACACACAGTTCCCCCAACAGCTGGTGGGGAAGGGTCATTCTGGCCAGAAGTGAACCCTCACACAGACCCCCCCATTTGCTATGAATTACTCACACATGGCAGGACCCAGGAAGACTGAATAATAAGACAAATTCCCAGCGGTTAATATTGAATCAGCACTGATGTATTCTACCAGGTTCTTTAGATAACTTTTTTTTCTTTTCCAATTTTTTTTTTAAATAGAGACAGGGTCTCGCTATGTTGCCCAGGCCAGGCCAATCTTGAACTCTTGAGCTCAGTTACAGGCATGAGCCACTGTGCCTGGGGCTTTTTGGTGTGTTTTTTTTTTTTTTTTTTGAAATGGAGTTTTGCTCTGTCACCGAGGCTGGAGTGCAGTGGTGCGATCTCAGCTCACTACAAGCTCCGCCTCCTAGGTTCACGCAATTGTCCTGCCTCAGTCTCCCGAGTAGCTGAGATTACAGGTGCACACCACCACGCTTAGCTAATTAGCTAATTTCTTGTGTGTTTTTAGTAGAGATGGGGTTTCACTATGTTGGCCAGACTGGTCTCCAACTCCTGACCTCGTGATCTGCCCACCTCAGCCTCCCAAAGTGCTGGGATTACAGTTGTGAGCCACTGTGCCAGGCCATTTTGTTTTGTTTTGTCTTTTTGAGATAGGGTTTCACTTCCGTCTCAGACTGGAATGGAATGGTGTGCAATCTCAGCTCACTACCACCTCCACCTCCCAGGCTCAAGCAATTCTCTTGCCTCGGCCTCCCGAGTAGCCAGGAATACAGGTACACACCACCGCACCTGGTTAATTTTTATATTTTTTTGTAGAGACGAGGTTTTGCCATGTTGCCCAGGCTAGTCTCTAACTCCTGAACTCAAGCGATCCTCCTGCCTCGGCCTCCCAAAGTGCTGCAATTACAGGCCTGAGCTACTGTGCCCAGCCTTCTTTTATTTTGAGACAGGGTCTCACTCTGTCACCCAGGCTGGAATGCAGTGGCACAATCACCATTCACTGCAACCTCAGCCTCCCAGGCTCAAGCAATCCTCTCATCTTAGCCTCCCAAGTAGCTGGGACCCACAGGGACACACTACCGGGCTTGGCTAATATATATATATATATATATATATATATATATATATATTTTTTTTTTTTTTTTGAGATGGAGTCTCGCTCTGTCGCCCAAGCTGGAGTGCAGTGGCCAGATCTCAGCTCACTACAAGCTCCGCCTCCCGGGTTTACGCCATTCTCCTGCCTCAGCCTCCCGAGTAGCTGGGACTACAGGCGCCTGCCACCTCGCCCGGCTGGTTTTTTGTACTTTTTAGTAGAGACGGGGTTTCACTGGGTTAGCCAGGATGGTCTCGATCTCCTGACCTCGTGATCCGCCCGTCTTGGCCTCCCAAAGTGCTGGGATTACAGGCTTGAGCCACCGCGCCCGGCCTTTTTTTTATATATTTTTGTAGAGACAGAGTGTTCCATGTTGCCCAGGCTGGGAATTATTTAATTTAATCCTTAACAACCATAAAGGTAGGTAGCAGGACCGTGCTTGCAATGGCCTGAAATATTCGTCACATAGGACTCTCAGACACCCCTTACCCAAGATCATAGATTCACTCAGCAGTAAGGACCATGAATCCAGCTGTCTTTCATCCAGAACCTGAGGGCAAAACAGTGGCCCCAGGGATGGCCAGCTGTCCAGGCCATGGGAGACCAAAGAGATAGCACTTGAAGGAAGCTGGACTAGGATAGGATCAGAACAGGAATAATAGAAGTCATTCTTACCAGAGTGGACCTTAGGCCCGTAAACCTGTCAGAACTCGTGATCAGGACCCCTAACCCACCTTAGAGCCAGGGGAGGAGATAGAAGAAGGGACAGATGAACAGACTTCCTACTCAGGGACTTCAAGGCAAGGAGAGCAGCTGCATTTACTGGGGACTTCCTCTAAGCTAGATTTCCTTTGTAACAGCATTGTCAACCTTGTCAGGAAGAGATGGCTTGACCCATCTTCCAGATATGGGTAAAAAAGCACAGAGATATGGAAACGATTTGCCTTAAGGGCACCCTGCAAGTTGGAATTTGCTTCCAAGTTGTTTGGGCGAAAAATCCAGGCATCTCCTTTCATGCCTCTCCTCGCCTCAGATGCTAAACATTAGCAAGCTCTGCTGGTTCTTCCTCTGGAATACAAGCCAAGTCTTTCTACTTATCCACGCTCCTGCTACCCTAGCCCAAACTGCCATCATCACGCACCTGGACTTCATTCTAGAAGCTTCCTCCCTGACCTCCCAGCTGCCCTGGAGATTCCCTTCCAAATGCTTCAGCTAGAAAGCTTTATTTTATGTATTTATTTATTATTATTATTATTATTATTTTGAGACGGAGTCTTATTCTGGCGCCCAGGCTGGAGTGCAGTGGCACAATCTCAGCCCACTACAACCTCTGCCTCCCGGATTCAAGCAGTTCTCCTGCCTCAGCCTCCCTAGTAGCTGGGATTACAGTCACTCACCACCACGCCTGGCTGATTTTTGTATTTTTAGTTAATACGGGGTTTCAACATGTTAGCCAGGCCAACTCCTGACCTGTGATACACCCACCTTGGCCTCTCAAAGTGCTGGGATTACAGGTGTAAGCCACCCCACCAGGCCTTTTTTTTTTTTTTTTGAGATGGAGTCTCACTCTGTTGCCCAGGCTGGAGTGCAATGTGCAATCTTGGCTCACTGTGACCTCCATCTCCCAGGTTCAAGCAATTCTCCTGCCTCAGCCTTCCAAGTAGCTGGGACTACAGGAACGAGCCACCATGTCCAGCTAATTTTTTGTATTTTTAGTAGAGATGGGGTTTCACCATGTTGGCCAGGCTGGTCTCAAACACCTGACCTCAAGTGATCCACCCACCTCAGCCTCCCAAAGTGCTGGAATTACAGGCGTGAGCTATGTGTCCGGCCTTTTTTTAAAAAACAACAACAACAACAACAACAACCACCACCCAGCTGGGGTCTCACTGTCACCGCAGGCTGGAGTACAGTGACATGATCATAGCTCACTACAGCCTCAAACTCCTGGGCTCAAGCAATCCTCCCACCTTAGCCTCCCAAAGCACTGGGAATTACAGGCATGAGCCCCTACACCTGGCTCTGAGAAATGTTTACAAAAATAAACTGGAACATGCCATCCCCTTCTTTGCCACTAAAACCTTCCAGAACTTCCCATTGTTCTTGAAATAAAATCTAAGCATTTTGTTATTTTTATGGGGTCCTGCTCGGTAAGTTTTATTCCTCCCTTCACTGAGCACCAGTTTTGGGTTTTTTTCGTTGTTGTTTTTTGAGACGGAGTTTTACTCTTCTTCCCCAGGCTGGAATGCAGTGGTGTCATCTTGGCTCACTGCAGCCTCTGCCTACTGGGTTCCAGCGATTCTCCTACCCCAGACTCCCGAGTAGCTGGGATTACAGGCACGTACCACCACGCCCGGTTAATTTTTGTATTTTTAGTGGAGACAGAGTTTCACCATGTTAGCCAGGCTGGTCTCGAACTCCCAACCTCAAGTGATCCGCCTACCTCGGCCTCCCAAAGTGCTAGGATTACAGGCATGAGCCACTGTACCCAGCCTAGCTTTATTTTAATTTTGTATTTTTGAGACAGGGTCTCATTCTGCTGCCCATGCTGGAGTATAGTAGTGCAATCACAGCTCACTGCAGCCTCCAACTCCTGGGCTCAAGCAATCATCCCCCCTCAGCCTCCCAAGTAGCTGGGACTACAGGAACACATCACGTCTGACTAGTTTTTGTTTGTTTTTGTTTTTGGTAGAGACACTATGTTGCCCAGGCTGGTCTTGAACTCCTGGGCACAAGCGATTCTCCTGCCTCAGCCTCCCAAAGTGTTGGGATTACAAGTATGAGCCACTGCCCCTGGCCTCTCAAGTTCTTAAGTGCCCCAAAGCCTTTGTTTTTGCTGCTACTTCTGCCCAAATCAGCCTTCTGGAAGATTCACACAGCTCAACATTGCCTCAAAACAGAGGCTTCCCCAGACCACTGGAGAGTAACCTTTACCCGCCGAGTCATGCTTTACTTTTACTGTTTCTTCGTAGCATTTGCCACTGTCAAAGATTCTTTTTTTTTTCCTTAGAGTCTTGCTCTGTCGCCCAGGCTGGAGTGCAGTGGCACAACCTTGGCTCACTGTGACCTCTATCTTCCAGGTTCAAGCGATTCTCCTGCCTCGCCTCCAGAGTAGCTGGGACTACAGGCGCCCACCACCACAGCTGGCTAACTTTTTGTATTTTTTTAGTAGAGATGGGGTTTCACCATGTTGGCCAGGCAGGTCTCGAACTCCTGACCTCAGGTGATCTGCCCGCCTCCACCTCCCATAGTGTTGGGATTACAGGCGTGAGCCACTGTGCCCAGCCTGAGATTTTCTTATTTACTATCTATTGTAATCTGTCTGCCCCACAAGAACAAAGCAGGGGTTGGCACACGTTTTCTGTAAAGAACCAGATAAATATTTCAGGTTTCATGAGCCACACATCCTATGCCCCAACTACTCAACCCTGCCATCATCAAAGTGCAGAAACAGCCATCATCAATATGTAAATGAGTAGGTATGACTATGTTCCAGTAAAACTTTATAAAAACAGATGGCCAGCCAAATTTGGCCTTCAGGCCTTAGTATGCTGACCCCTCCACAGACTACAAACTCCAGAGGAATGCAAATATAGGTTGAATTAACATATAGAACACGAGGCCAGGCGTGGTGGCTTGACACCTGTAATCCCAGCAGTTTGTGAGGCCAAGGCAGATGGATCACCCGAGGTCAGGAGTTCGAGACCAGCCTGGCCAACATGGTGAAACTCCATCTCTACTAAAAACACAATTAGGCCAGGCATGGTGGTTCACACCTGTAATCCCAGCACTTTGGGAGGCTGAGGTGGACAGATCACCTGAGGTTTGCCGTCAAGACCAGCCTAGTCAACATGGTGAAACCCTGTCTCTACTAAAAATACGAAAATTAGCCGGGCATGGTGGCATGCACCTGTAGTCCCAGCTACCCACAAGACTGAGGCAGGAAAATTGATTGAACCCAGGAGGCGGAGGTTGCAGTGAGCCAAGATCATGCCACTGCACTCCAGCCTGGGCGACAGAGGGAAATTGTCTCAAAAAAAAAAAAAAAACCTCAAAAATTGTCATAACCTGGGAGGTGGAGGTTGCAGTGAGCTGAGATCACATCACTGTACTCCAACCTGGGCGACAGAGTGAGACCCTGTCTCAAAACAAAAAAAGTAAAGTTGTTTTCCCCACAGCAACAGTGTCATTTCCATTTTACAAACAGAAACCCAAACCAGATCAAGTTACAAACCTAGGTTTGTCTCCAATTCCTGGATCATTTGCTTTGTTCACTTGAACACTAGAAATCTCAAACAAAGGATCAGGTGCGGTGGCTCATGGCTGTAAACCCAGCACTTTGGGAGGACGAGGCAGGTGGATCAATTGAGGTCAAGTTTGAGACCAGCCTGGCCAAAATGGTTAAACCTCATCTCTGCTAAAAATATGAAAATTAGCTGGGTGTGGTGGTGCACACCTGTAATCCCAGCTACTTGGGAGGCTGAGGCAGGAGAATCGCTTGAACTCGGGAGGCGGAGGTTACAGTGAGCTGAGATTGTGCCACTGTACTCCAGCCTGGGCAACAGAGTGACACTCTATCAAGAAAGAGAAAGAGAGAGAGAGAGAGAGAGACAGAGACACAGAGAGAGACAGAGACATAGAGAGAGACACACACACAGAGACACACAGAGAGAGAGACACACACACACAGAGACACACAGAGAGAGAGACACACACACACAGAGACACACAGAGAGAGAGACACACACAGAGAGAGACACACACAGAGAGAAACAGACACACACAGAGAGAAAGAGACACACACAGAGAGAGACACAGAGAGAGACACAGAGAGAGACACACACAGAGAGAGACACAGAGAGAGACACACACAGAGAGAGACACACACAGAGAGAGACACACACAGAGAGAAACAGACACACACAGAGAGAAACAGACACACACAGAGAGAAAGAGACACACACAGAGAGAGACACACACAGAGAGAGACACACACAGAGAGAGACACACACAGAGAGAAACAGACACACACAGAGAGAAACAGACACACACAGAGAGAAAGAGACACACACAGAGAGAGACACACACAGAGAGAGACACAGAGAGAGACACAGAGAGAGACACAGAGAGAGACACAGAGAGAGACACAGAGAGAGACACACACAGAGAGAGACACACACAGAGAGAAACAGACACACACAGAGAGAAACAGACACACACAGAGAGAAAGAGACACACACAGAGAGAAAGAGACACACACAGAGAGAGACACAGAGAGAGACACACACAGAGAGAGAGACACACACACACAGAGACACACAGAGAGAGAGACACAGAGAGAGACACAGAGAGAGACACACACAGAGAGAGACACAGAGAGAGACACACACAGAGAGAGACACACACAGAGAGAAAGAGACACAGAGAGACACAGAAAGAGACACAGAGACACAGAGAGAGAGACACAGAGAGACACAGAGACAGAGAGAAAGAGAGACAGAAAGAGAGACAGAGAAAGAGAGACAGAGAAAGAGAAAGAGACAGACAGAGACAGAGAGAGACAGAAAGAGACAGAGACAGAGACAGAGAGACAGAGACAGACAGAGACAGAGACAGAGAGACAGAGTGAAAGAGAAAAAGAGAGAAAAAGAAAAAAGAGAAAGAGAGAGAAAAAAAGAGAAAAAGAGATCTCAAAGAGAGAAAGATCTCAGACAGAGAAAGATCTCAGAAAAAGAAAGAGAAAAGAAAGGAAGGAGAAAAGAAAAGAAAGACCACGGCCGGGCGCGGTGGCTCAAGCCTGTAATCCCAGCACTTTGGGAGGCCCAGACGGGCGGATCACGAGGTCAGGAGATCGAGACCATCCTGGCTAACATGGTGAAACCCCGTCTCTACTAAAAATACAAAAAATTAGCCGGGCGAGGTGGCGGCGCCTGTGGTCCCAGCTACTTGGGAGGCTGAGGCAGGAGAATGGCGTGAACCCGGGAGGCGGAGCTTGCAGTGAGCTGAGATCCGGCCACTGCACTCCAGCCTGGGCGGCAGAGCGAGACTCCGTCTCAAAAAAAAAAAAAAAAAAAAAAAGAAAAGAAAGACCAAAGGCCGGATGCAGTGGCTCACGCCTTACCTGAGAGAAGGAAGTGGAACCTCTAGAAGAAAACACGTACCGATTTTGTGGGCATTCACTCTGCCTCCACCTCTCAGCCTCCAAAGTCACATTCAGTAACATTCCACAAGACAGACTTGCCAGGCCAGGCATGGTGGCTCATGCCTGTGATCCCGGCGCTTTGGGAAGCTGAGGCAGGATTGCTTAAGGACAGGAGTTTGAGGCTGCAATGAGCTATAATCGTGCTACTGCACTCTAGCCTGGGCGACAGAGCAAGACCACATCTCTAAAAAACAAAAAATAAATCTAGGCCGGTCATGGTGGCTCATACCTATAATCCCAGCACCTTAGGAGGCCAACACAAGTGGATCACTTGAGGTCAGGTGTTCGAGACCAGCCTGGCCACCACGGTGAACCCTCGTCTCTACTAAAAATACAAAAATTAGCTGGGCATGGTAGCAGGCGCCTGTAATTCCAGCTACTCAGGAGGCTGAGGTACAAGAATCGCTTGAACCTGGGAGGTGGAGGTTGCAGTGAGCCAAGATCAGGCCACTGCACTCCACCTTGGGCGACAGAACAAGACTCTGTCCCCACCACAAAGAAAAAAATTAAATGAAAAGGAAAGATCTGCCAGGTCGTAGCTCCTTGCTTCCTAGGCCACATTCCAGGGAGGCTAGGAGAGGCCCAGAGATCAGTCTAACCGAGGTCCAGGCAGCCCCGAGCACAAGGACTGGTGGAGAGCTGGCCACATGTCCTGAGCCACGGTCAGTCAGAAGACTGAAGCTGAGTCATCCCAGACACCGTGCTCAGTGCTAGGCCCATCAGAGGCCCAGCAGCACTCAGTAACAATGGGGACACTTTACCACCCTCACCCCGTAAGGGCCTCAGAAGTACTCTCTCCAGGCTCAAGTGACTTGCCCAAGCCAGGAACCAGATCTGCAGAAACCCAAGTCCCATAGCGTGTGCTGGGTAGAGCCGCCTACTCCTCATGGAGCCTTTGAGCAGGCGGACAGCTCTCTGTTGGGATCACAAGAGGCTTGCTGCCAAGCCCTGCGGGTTTTTCCTTCAAAGAGCCCTTGAGTCAACTGATCTGCTCCTCCTGGGCCCCTGGCCCAGGTCACCCTCACCTTTCTCCTGGATGCCTGCCCAGCCTCGTTCCTGGGCTGCTACTTGGCCCCTTCACCATCCATTCACCATGGAGGAAGTTCGTCAGAATCCAGATCTGATCATGTTAGCTCCTCCCTACCTCACTGAATGCCCCTGAATGGCTTCTCAGGGATCTTAGGATAAACCGAAGCCCACCCTCTCCACTGCAGCCCACAAGGCCTCAGTGCCCAGCCCTGTCCTGTCCTGTCCTTTCATCTCCTGCCACCCACCTATTAACCCACTCCAGCTGAGCCACATTATGGACAGTCCCAGCCTCTTTCTGCCTAAGACCTGTGGTGGCCAGCCTCCAAGAAGGCCCTCGATGTCTCTTGCCTCTTGGTATTCATACCCTGCCAAGCCTTCTCCCTTCTTCCATAGTCACGGTCAGTTTATGTGGCCAAGGGAAGGTGAGTGACTTCCAAGGCTAGATCATAAAAGGCACTGCAGCACCACCTTTCATTCCCTGGGAAACCAGCTGCCATATTGTAAGGATGCTCAAGCAGCCCTGCAGGGAGGCCCATAGGAAGAGAAACCAATTTATCAGCCAGGTGAGTAAGCCACATTGGAGGTAGCTACACTCCAGCCCCCATCAGACCTGCAGATGAGTGGAACCCTGGATGATATCTGACTGTAACCTCATAAAAGACCCCTAAGAGAGCTGCTCCCAAATTCCCAACCCGCAGAAACCACAGGATATAATGCCTGGGTGTTGTTCTGAGCCACTGAGGTTTGAGGCTTGTTGTTAATGCAGCCAGAGATATGTATTGCAAGGCTTCTGCATGGGCTGTTTCCTTAGCTTGGAAAGTCCTATTCTACATGCTCGGTTCTCCTACTTGGATAATCTACAATTATCCTCCCTATTGTGGCTCAGCCGTGACCTCCGTCAAGGAGCCTTTCCTAACCTCCCCTGGCCCTTTCAGGTCTTTGTTCCATAGTCTTTTAGAAGCCAAGCCCTTTCCTTCAGAGCCTTTACCCCAGCTGTTGATCATATAATTTGAGATTTATGTCAGCCATACCCCCACCGATGCCCAGTGCCTAGCAAAGCACCCAGGATGTAGTTAGCACCCAATAACGCATTATGGAGCCCTACACAGATGAGACAGGGTATGACGCCTGTTCTCCCCACATTAAATGCTCAGTTTACAAATATCCATCAAAATTACCAACAGGTGGCCGGGCGCGGTGGCTCAAGCCTGTAATCCCAGCACTTTGGGAGGCCGAGGCAGGCGGATCACGAGGTCAGGAGATCGAGACCATCCTGGCTAACACGGTGAAACCCCGTCTCTACTAAAAAAAATACAAAAAAATAGCCAGGCGTGGTGGAGTGCGTCTGTAGTCCCAGCTACTCAGGAGGCTGAGGCAGGAGAATGGCCTGAACCCGGGAGGCGGAGCTTGCAGTGAGCTGAGATCCGGCCACTGCACTCCAGCCTGGGCGACAGCACAAGACTCTGTCTCAAAAAAAAAAAAAAAAAAAAAAATTACCAACAGGCTGGGCAGTGGCTCACACCTGTAATCCCAGCAATCTGGGAGGATGAGGCAGGCAGATTTGCTTGAGTCCAGGAGTTCCAGACCAGCCTGGGCAACATGACAAGACTCTGTCTCTACAAAAAAAATATAAAAATTAGACGAGCTAGATCGCCTGAGGTCAGGAGTTCAAGACCAGCCCGACCAACATGGTGAAACCCCTTCTCCACTAAAAATACAAAATTAGCTGGGCATGGTGGTGCATGCCTGTAATCCCAGCTACTTGGGAGGCTGAGGTAGGAGAATCGCTTGAACCTGAGAGGCAGAGGTTGCAGTGAGCTGAGATCTGAGATTACGCCATTGCACTCCAGCCTGGGCAACAAGAGCAAAACTCCCTCTCAAAAAAAAAAAAAAAGATTAGCTGGACACGGCGGCAGGCACCTGTAGTCCCAGCTACTCTGGAGGCTGAGGTGGGAGGATCACCTGAGCCCAAAGAGGTTGAGGCTGCAATGAGCTGTGATCACACCACTGTGCTCCCACCTGGGTGACAGTAAGACCCTGTCTCAAACAAAAACAAAAACAAAACACACAACTCAGACACCTTGCATATCTAAATACAAAAGCAAAGTCAAGAAAGCTTTTGAAATAACACACAGAACAGCTATGTGACTTGTGGACAGGCAAGCGTTTCTTCAGCAGGACACAAAGTACATTAGTCATAAAAGAAAATATGCTGGACTCTATGAAAAGGAGTTTTCGGGTTTTGTTTTGTTTTTTGAGAGAGGGTCTGTCTCCCAGCTTGGAGTGTAGTGGCACAATCACAGCTTACTGCAATCTTGAACTCCTGGGCTCAAGTGATCCTCTCACCTCAGCCTCCAGAGTAGCTAGTAGCTGGGGCTATAGGTATGCACCACCACACCCGGCTAATTTTTTTTTTTTTTTGTCGACACAGGGTCTCACTATGTTGCCCAGGCAGGTCTCGACCTCCTGGCCTCAAGTGACTCTTCCACCTTGGCCTCCCAAAGTGCTGGGATAACAGGTGTGAGCCACCACTCCCAGCTGAAGATGAGTTTTGGTTCATCAAAAGATGCCTTTGAAAAGGAGGCCACAGATGGCCAGGCATGATGGCTTACACCTGTAATCACAGCACTTTGGGAGGCCGAGGCGGGTGGATCACGAGGTCAAGAGTTTGAGACCAGCCTGGCCAACATGGTGAAACCCTGCCTCTACTAAAAATACAGAAATTAGCCAGGCACAGTAGCGGGTGCCAGTAATCCCAGCAACTTGGGAGGCTGAGGCAGGAGAATTGCTTGACCCAGGAGGCGGAGGTTGCAGTGAGCCGAGATCACGCCACGGCACTCCAGCCTGGATGACAGAGCAAGACTCCATCTCAAAAAAAAAAAAAAAAAAAGCCACAGACATACGTCATACCTATAATACATATAGAACTCCTTCAATTTAATGACAGACAATCACTTTTTTACTTAGTGGCTAAAAGAGCTAAACAGGCACTTCACAAAAGAGGATACCCAGATGGCCAAGGCTAACGTGGGAAGCTGCTCAACTTCATTAGTCATCAGGGAAATGCAAACTCAAACCTCAATACAGTATCACCCTCACACACACACGCAAATGAAACAAATTTTTTTTCCCGGGGTTGGCAAAACCAGAACTCTTCTATATTGCTGGAGGAAGTCTCAAATGGTATGGCCACTTTGGAAAATGATTTGGCAACATTTGCTAAAGCCATGTCTACTGCTGACCAGGACCCCCCAATCCCATGCCTGGAATGAGTGTATATATCTACCAATTGACACGAACAAGAAATGTTCATAGTAGTTTAATCACAGTAGTCAAAAGCTGAAGACCACATGATCAATAATAGAACAGATAGTTACTCATTCACATGGAATATTATACACGGGGGTCATCAACTTTCTTTTTTAAAGGCAGGGTCTTGTTCTCACACCCACGCTGGTGTGCAGGGGTGCAATCGTAGCTCACCGCAGCCTCAACCAATCCTCCCGCCTCAGGCTCCCAAGTAGTAGCTGAGACTACAGGCATGCACCACCACACCCAGCTATTTTTTTTTTTTTTTTTTTTGGTAATCTCAAAGTGTTGAGATTACAGAAATGAGCCATTGCACCCAGCAAAAAATAGAAATCAAAATTTAAGTTAGCTGGGCATGGTGGCACATGCCTGTGGTCTCAGTTACTCGGGAAGCTGAGGTGGGAGGAATGCTTGAGCCCTGGAGATAAAGGCTGCGGTGAGCTGTGATTATGCCACTGTACTCCAGCCTGGGCAACACAGCAAGACCCTATCTCAGAAAAAAACAAACAAATGTGAATTTCAAAAACATTACATTGCATGAAAGAAACCAGTCATAGGAGAGTACATACTGTGCAATTCTGTTTATAGAAATTACCAAGGCACTTATCTTCATTTTTCTCACCCACTTCAAACTTAGGCTTCCTTCCTTCTTTCCAGGCCACTTACACCCTGCCTTCCTCCCTCAACTCTTCCCAGCCCCCTTCAGCCTGCCATTGTCCATGACAGCCACAAGCCCTAGAGAAAGAAAATGCCATTCACAGGCCAGAGACTTGCCCACCTCCTGGAGAATGACGTGAAAACACACAGTGTCCGCTCCTGAACTGCAAAGAAAGTTTCCCTCTCTACCCCGTGGTGAGCAGGAATAAAAGCTAGGCCTGCCCTGGCCTTAAATTAAGCCAGAGGGATGTCACATGAGGAGACCCCTTTCTGGAGGGGGAAAAAAAAAAAACCCACCAATTAACCACAGCTGATTCTCCAGAAGCAATTGGCAAGTTGGGGATCATTAGTTGGTGCAGAGGTAATTGCGATCTTTGCTTCTAAAGTAATGAGCCGGGTGCAGTGGTTCACGCCTGTAATCTCAGCACTTTGGGAGGCGAAGGCGGGCGGATCACAAGGCAGGTGAATCACTTGAAGCCAGGAGTTTGAGACTGGCTACATGATGAAACCCCGTCTCTACTAAAAATACAAAAAAATAGCTGGACGTGGTGGTGGGCACCTGTAATCGCAGCTCCTGGGGAGGCAGAGGCTGGAGAATCGCTTGAACCTGGGAGGCGGAAGTTGCAGTGAGCCGAGATCGCACCACTGCACTCTAGCCTGGGACACAGAGTGAGACTCCATCTCAAAAAAAAAATAAATAAATAAGGTAACGTACTTATTTAACAGATGAGGCCAGCTGACAGTTGTCATGTGCCATCCCCAAAGTCTACTTGGGTTGTTGAGTGTTGGATGTGAGATTCAAATCTGCTTTTCCTAACTTGATAGTATGCACTTTTAACAGCTATGCCACCACAATTGCCGACAAAAATGAATCACATCCGACCCACTTCATTTCCCTTTTTTTGGACAGACTTGACTATTCCTGGATGAGACATTCAAGGAAGGGTGGTGGCATTGGTTTCTTTGAATGTCTTATCCGAGAATAGTTAAATCTGTCCAATAAAAGGGGGAAGATGGCAGTATCGGGTGTCCAAATTTTGGGCAAGTATGTCAGCTTTGTAGACAAATGGGAAAAAATGGCTAGATATGAGGATGGAGAGATGGTTTAGAAACTGTTTGTAGGCGTGGTGGCTCATGCCTGTAATCCCAGCACTTTGGGAGGCCGAGCCGGGCGGGTCACGAGGTCAGGAGATCGAGACTATCCTGGCTAACACGGTGAAATCCCGTCTCTACTAAAAATACAAAAAACTAGCCGGGTGTGCTGGCAGGCGCCTGTAGTCTCAGCTACTTGGGAGGCTGAGGCGGGAGAATGGCGTGAACCCAGGAGGCGGAGCTTGCAGTGAGCCGAGATCACGCCACTGCACTCCAGCCTGGGAGACACAGCGAGACTCCGTCTCAAAAAAAAAAAAAAAAAAAAAAAAAAAAAAAAAAAAATTAGCCGGGCATGGTGGTGGGCGCCTGTAGTCCCAGCTACTCAGGAGGCTGAGGCAGGAGAATGGCGTGACCCCGGGAGGCGGAGCTTGCAGTGAGCTGAGATCGCGCCACTGCACTCCAGCCTGGGCGACAGAGCGAGACTCCTTCTCAACAAAAAAAAAAAAAAAAAAAAAAGTGTTTGTAGGTTTTTTGTTTGTTTGTTTGTTTGTTTTTAGAGAGGCAGTCTCACTGTGTTGCCCAGGCTGGAGTGCAGTGGTGCAATCATAGCTCACTGCATCCTCCAGCTCCTGGGTTCAAGTGATCCTTCTGCTTCGCCTTCCTGAGTAGCTGGGACTATAGGTGCATGCTACCATGCCCAACTAATATTTAAGATTTTTTTATAGAGCTGGGGGTGTCTCACTGTGTTGCCCAGGCTAGTCTTGAATTCCTGACCTCAAGCGATCTTCCCTGCCTGAGCATCCTAGAGTGCTGGAATTACAGACGTGGGCCACACCACGCCCAGCCACAAACCCTTTGAAGACTGCTAATGAAACAACACTTCCAGGCAATGGTTATCCATGGGTGATCAAACCTTTAGGGAAACGCCAGATGGGGAATTTACAAAGGCAGGGTCAGGCAGATGGCATCCGAACCCCTGGATCATTCTTAGCTATCAGTGAAAAGTGGAAAGACAGGCCAGGCACAGTGACTCATGCCTGTAATCCTAGCACTTTGGGAGGCTGAGGCAGGAGGATCGCTTGAGCCCAGGAGTTCCAGACCAGCCTGGGCAACATAGTGGGACCTTGGTTCTACAGAAAGGTTTTTTGGTTTTTGTTTTGTTTTGCTTTTAAGATGGGGGTCTCACTCTGTCACCCAGGCTGGAGTGCAGGGGTGCAATCTCTGCTCACTGCAGCCTCCACCTCCTGGGCTCAAGCAATCCTCCCCACTCAGCCTCCCAAGCAGCTAGGACTACAGGCACATGCCACCATGCCCAACATGCCCAGCTTTTTTTTTTTTTTTTTTTTGTAGACACAGGGTTTCACCATGTTGCCCAGACTGGCCTCCAACCTCTGTGCTCAAGCTGTTTGCCCACCTCAACCACCCAAAGTGTTGGGATTACAGGAGTGAGCCACCACGCCCTGCGCAAAAAAGGTATTGCAGCATTTTTTTAAAAAGTGTTGCTACATTTTAGAGATAAAAAATGGAGTATTTACAAATGAAATTATTTGAGGTCTCAGATTTGCTACAAAATATCCGGTGAGGCTGGCTGGGTGTGGTGGCTGACACCCATAATCCCATAATTTGGGGAGGCCAAGGTAGGTGGATTACTTGAGCCCAAGAATTGGAGACCAGCCTAGGCAACATGGCGAAACCAACCCTTCTTTACAAAAATTAGCCAGACATGGCGGTTTGCACCTGTAGCCCCAGCTACTTGAGAGGCTGAGGCAGGAGGATTGCTTGGGCCTGGGAGGTCGAGGCTGTAGTGAGCTGTGATCACACCACTGCACCCTAGCCTGGGTGACAGTGAGACACTGTCTCAAAAATAAAACAAAACAAAACAAAACAAAAAACCATTGAATAATAATTGATTCAGGCAAGAATGAATCCTGAAAGAGTGAAAGTCTGATGAATAACAGGATATTTATAGAATCTCAAAGTACCTCCCCACAAGAAACTTAATAATTACAAATCGGAAAGCAGTAACTTTGTAGCAGAGACACCTGGCAGATACCACTTGGCCAAGTGGTCAAAATTAACATTACCAGTAATGGGACCAGTTGATGGCAGGCTGGGGTCTTCCTGCCAAAAAGGCACAACCTGAATCTAATCATAAGGAAACAGCAGACAAACCCAAGTTGAAAGATATTCTGCCTAATAACTGACCTACACTTTGTTAAAACGTCAAGGTCACAAAAGACAAAAAGGCTCAGAAATTGATCTCAGTGAAAGAAACTAAAAAGACAACTGGAAACAACAAGTGATCTGGGATTTTCTTTTGCTATAAAGGTCAGTGATGTGACACTGGGGAAATCTAATTAGGTTTGCAGATTTCCTGCTTTTGATCATTTTACTGAGGTTATGTTAGAGAATGCCTTGTTTTGGCCAGGTGCAGTGGCTCACGCCTGTAATCCCAGTAGTTTGGGAGGCTGAGGCAGGCGGATCCCCTGAGGTCAGGAGTTCGAGATCACTCTAGCCAACATGGTGAAACCCTGTCTCTACTAGAAATACAAAATTGTGGCATGCGCCTATAATCCCAGCTACTTGGGAGACTGAGTCAGGAGAATCACCTGAACCCAGGAGGTGGAGGTTGCAGTGAGCCAAGCCTGTACCATTACATTCCAACCTGGGCAACAAGAGTGAAACGCTGTCTAAAAAAAAAAAAAAAAAAAAAATTGTTGAGATGGGCTGGGCGTGGTGGCTCACACCTGTAATCCCAGCACTTTGGGAGGCCAAGATGGGCAAATCACAAAGTCAGGAGTTCAAGACCAGTCTGGCCAACATAGTGAAACCCTGTCTCTACTAAAAATACAAAAAAAAAAAAGTTAGCCGGGCCTTGTGGGCACCTGTAATCCCAGCTACTCAGGAGGCTGAGGCAGGAGAATCACTTGAATCCGGGAGGCAGAGGTTGCAGTGAGCTGAGATCTGCCATTGCACTCCAACCCAGGTGACAGAGTGAGACTCCATCTCAAAAAAAAAAAAAAAAGAAAGAAAAATTGTTGAGATAGTAATCAAAAATCAAAAGAGCTCAGTTGCTCAGAGGCTGCAGAAACTAGAAATATGAAACCCAGAATTATGCTGTCCAATATTATAGCTAATGATTTCTGTTAATTAAAATTCAATAATATGTAAAATTCAGTCCCTGCCTGCCTCACAGTAGTCCTATTTGTAATGCTCATGACAGTGCTCCTCCAAATTATGGAACCAAGAATGCTTCTTAGAATATGGTGCAAGGGCCAGGCACAGTGACTCACACCTGTAATCCCAGCACTTTGGGAAGCCAAGGTGGGAGGATCGCTTGAGCCCAGGAGTTTGAGTCCAGCTTAGGGAACACGGCAAAAGCCCATGTCTACAAATAAAAAATTTAAAAAGTAGCCAAGCTTGGTGGTAAGTGCCTACAGTCCCAGTTTCTCAGGAGGCTGAGGCAAGAGAATCATTGAGCCTGGGACGTTGAGGCTGCGGTGAGCCGAGATGGCACCACTGCACTCCAGCCTGGGTGACAGAGTAAGACCCTGTCTCCAAAACAACAACAAAATAGAATATAGTGCAAGGCCTACTTTTTATTTTATTTTATTTTATTTTTTGAGATGGAGTTTCGCTCTTGTTGTCCAGGCTGGAGTGCAATGGCAGGATCTCAGCTCACCGCAACCTTTTCTGTATTTTGTATTTTTTTTGTATTTTGTATTTTGTATTTTATATTTTGTACTTTTGTATTTTTAGTAGAGACAGGGTTTCTCCATGTCAGTTAGGCTGGTCTCGAACTCCCGACCTCAGGTGATCCACCCGCCACGGCTTCCTAAAGTGCTGGGATTACAGGCGTGAGCCACTGTGCCCGGCCAAGGACTACATATTTTTAAATTACCAGGGGTTCCTGGTAAAAAAAACGCACACATTTCTAGGTTCATTCCAGACCTGTTTTGTCAGAATCTCTGACCACAGAGGTTGAGAATTTGCATTTAAGCAGGTTCTTCCAGGTCATTCCTTTGTTGGTCCCTGTTAGGTAATAGCCTCCCTGAGGATAAAAGGAGGTGAAAGTCATCTTGTGTTTCCTGCTGGAAGGACCACTTTAATTTGGGCCCCAAGATTTGAGAGCTATCAACAAACAGGATCCTCAGATCCGGATATTGAGGATGATCAGATGTGACCATGGGCCGGGCGCGGTGGCTCATGCCTGTAATCCCAGCACTTTGGGAGGCTGAGGCGGGTTTATCATGAGGTCAGGAGTTCAAGACCAGCCTGGCCAACATGGTGAAACCCTGTCTCTACTAAAAATACAAAAAAAAAAAAAAAAAAAGCCAGGCGTGGTTGCGGGCACCTGCAATCCCAGCTACTTGAGAGGCTGAGACAAGGAGAATCTCTTGAACCTGGGAGGCAGAGGTTGCAGTGAGCCGAGATCGGGCTATTGCACTCCAGCCTGGGCAACAGTGCAAGACTCCATCTCACTGGGTGTGAGTGTGCACCCAGTGTACTGAGTGTGGTGGTGCACACCTGTAATCCCAGCTACTCGGAAGGCTGACGTGGGAGAAGCGCTTGAACCTGGGAGGCAGAGGTTGCAGTGAACCAAGACCGCACCACTGTACTCCAGCCTGGGCGACAAGAGCGAAACTCTGTCTCAAAAAAAAAAAAAAAAAAAAAAATTTAGCTGGGCGTGGTGGCATGTGCCTGTAATCGCTGCTACTAGAGAAGCTGAGGCAGGAGAGACTCTTGAACCTGGGAGGCGGAGGTTGCAGTGAGCTGAGATTGCGCCACTGCACTCCAGCCTGGGCAACAGAGTGAGACTCCATCTGCAAAAATAAATAAATACATAATTTGTTTTTGAGACGGAGTTTCGCTCTTGTTGCCCTGGCTGGAGTGCAATGGTGCAATCTCCAGCTCACCGCAATCTCCGCCTCCTGGGTTCAAGCGATTCTCCTGCCTAAGCCTCCTGAGTAGCTGGGATTACAGGCATGTGCCAGCTAATTTTGTATTTTTAGTAAAGATGGGGTTTCCCATGTTGGTCAGTGTGGTCTTGAACTCCCAACCTCAGGTGATTCGCCCACCTCAGCCTCCCAAAGTGCTGGGATTACAGGCATGAGCAACCATGCCAGGCTGAAAATTTTTTTTTTTTTTTTTTTGAGACGGAGTCTTGCTCTATCACCCAGGCTGGAGTTCAGTGGCCGGATCTCGGCTCACTGCAAGCTCCGCCTCCCGAGTTCACGCCATTCTCCTGCCTCAGCCTCCCGAGTAGCTGGAACTACAGGCGCCTGCCACCTCGCCCGGCTAGTTTTTTGTATTTTTTTTAGTAGAGATGGGGTTTCACCGCGTTAGCCAGGATGGTCTTGATCTCCTGACCTCGTGATCTGCCTGTCTCGGCCTCCCAAAGTGCTGGGATTACAGGCTTGAGCCACCGCGCCCGGCCTGAAAAATTTTTTTAAAAGATGTGATTGTGGGCCAGGTGCCGTGGCTCACGTCTATAATCCCATCACTTTGGGAGGCCGAGGCAGGCGGATCATGAAGTCAGGAGATCGAGACCATCCTGGCTAACATGGTGAAACCCCGTCTCTACTAAAAATACAAAAAAATTAGCCAGGCATGGTGGTGGGCGCCTGTAGTCCCAGCTACTCGGGAGGCTGAGGCAGGAGAATGGCATGAACCCAGGAGGCGGAGCTTGCAGTGAGCCGAGATCGCGCCACTGCACTCCAGCCTGGGCGACAGAGCCAGACTCTGTCTCAAAAACAAACAATCAAAAAGATATGATTGTGGTCTTCAATCACTGCCTGGGTTCCAATCCTGGCCCCTTGACTCCCATGCTACTTGACCTTGGGTGAATTACTAACCTCTCTGTGCCTCAGTTTCTTTATCTGTCAAAAAGCCATTAATAGCACCTACTCTATAGGATTATTGTGAGGATTCCAGAAGTTTGCAGATGTCAAATGATTCTAACAGTGCCCAGCACACGAGCACACGTTAGACTTTATTTTTTGAGACAGGGTCTCACTCTGTTGCCCAGGCTGGAGTGCAGTGGCATGCCCATAGCTCACTGCAGCCTCAGTCGCCTGGGCTCAAAGAATCCTCCCACCTCCACCTCCAGAGTGGCCAGGACTATAGACACGTACCACCACACCAGGGTATATATGTATTTATTTACTTATTTTTACAGATGGGGTCTCACTATGTTGCCCAGACTCATCTCAAACTCCTGGCCCCAAGTGAGCCTCCTGCCTTGGCCTTCCAAAGGGCTGGGATTACAGGCATGAGTCATCATGCCTGGCCCTATTTTATTTCCTTCTCTTTTTTTTTTTTTCTTTTGAGACGGAGTCTGGTTCTGTCGCCCAGGCTGGAGTGCAGTGTCACAATCTCAGCTCACTGCAAGCTCCGCCCCCCAGGTTCACCCCATTCTCCTGCCTCAGCCTCCTGAGCAGCTGGGACTACAGGCGCCTGCCACCACGCCCAGCTAATTTTTTGTATTTTTAGTAGAGACGGGGTTTCACAGTGTTAGCCAGGACGGTCTCGATCTCCTGGTCTGGTGATCCGCCTGCCTCGGCCTCCCAAAGTGCTGGGATTACAGGCACGAGCCACCGCGCCCGCCTATTTCTTTTTCTTTTCTTTTTCTTTTTTTTTTTTTTTTGAGACGGAGTTTCACTTTTGTTGCCTAGGCTGGACTGGAGTGCAATGGTGTGATCTTGGCTCACTGCATCTTCCACCTCCCGGGTTCAAGCAATTCTCCTGCCTCAGCCTCCCAAGTAGCTGGGATTACAGGCACCCACCACCATGCCTGGCTAATTTTGTATTTTTAGTAGAGATGGGGTTTCGCCATGCGGCCAGGCTGATTTCAAACTCCTGACCTCAGGTGATCCGCTCACCTCAGCATTCCAAAGTGCTGGGATTATGGGCATGAGCTATAGCACCTGGCACTATTTTCTTTTATTTTTTTTCTTTGTTTTTTGTTTGTTTGTTTGTTTTTTCATTTGTTTTTGTGGTCTAAAATAAACTATTTTAATTGCACATTTGTGTCTTGGGTTATCTGTGGGGTGAGAAACCTCCTCCTCACTTCCAATCCCAGCTATCCAGGTACAATCTGGTGTTGTGGTCCGGCTGTGGGCGAGGGGTAGAGGTGGGTGCAGGGCTGGCCCCCGAGTCTGCACCGACATTTTCAGGGCAGGGAGCTCAGACCATGGTTGTACTTGCACTGCTTCGGGGCCTCAGTGAAGCCCTCACACATGGACAGGTCATTCTCAGTGGTCGGACAGTCCAGGAACTGCCTGATCTTGTAGGCGCAGGGCCCCATCTGCAGGGGCTGTGGGGCAGCACGGGTGGGGGTCTGGCTGGCCTGTCGGCTGCAGCTGCACTGCGGCTTCCCCAAGGCCTGGTGGCGGTGGTGAGACCTGGGCAATATTAGTCAGAGATGGTGACAGCGGCAGCAGTTCTGTCCAGGGGACAAATGCCACCTTTTTTTTGGGGGGGTGGGGGATGGAGTTTCGCTCCTGTTGCCCAGGCTGGAGTGCAAAGGCAACCTCCACCTCCCGGGTTCAAGCAATTCTCCAGCCTCAGCCTCCAGGCTAGCTGTGATTACAGGCGCCCACCACCACACCCAGCTAAGTTTTTTTTTTTTTTTTTTTTTTGAGACGGAGTCTTGCTCTGTAGCCCGGGCTGGAGTGCAGTGGCCGGATCTCAGCTCACTGCAAGCTCCGCCTCCCGGGTTTACGCTATTCTCCTGCCTCAGCCTCTGGAGTAGCTGGGACTACAGGCGCCCGCCACCTCGCCCGGCTAGTTTTTTGTATTTTTAGTAGAGACGGGGTTTCACGGTGTTAGCCAGGATGGTCTCGATCTCCTGACCTCGTGATCCGCCCGTCTCGGCCTCCCAAAGTGCTGGGATTACAGGCTTGAGCCACCGCGCCCGGCCAAGTTTTTTTTTTTTTGAGACAGAGTCTCACTCTGTTGCCCAGGCTGGAGTGCAGTGGCACGATCTTGGCTCACTGCAACCTCTGCCTCCCAGGTTCAAGCAATTCTCCTGCCTCAGCCTCCCAAGTAGCTGGGACTACAGGCGCGTGCCACCACGCCCGGCTAATTTTTGTATTTTTAGTACAGACAGGGTTTCACCATGTTGGCCAGGCTGGTCTTGAACTCCTGACTTCATGATCCACCCGCCTCGGCCTCCCAAAGTGCTGGAATTATAGGCATAATCCCAAAATTAGGCACATGGCCTAATTTTGTATTTTTGGTAGAGAGAGGGTTTCACCATGCTGGCCAGGCTGGTTTCAAACTCTTGACCTTGGCTGGGCACAGTGGCTCACGCCCGTAATCCCAGCACTTTGGGAGGCCAAGGCGAGTGGATCACTTGAGAAAATTAGCCAGACTTGGTGGCACCTGCCTGTAATGCCAGCTACTCGGGAGGCTGAGGCAGGAGAATCTCTTGAACTCAGGAGGTGGAGGTTGCGGTGAGTAGATTGCACTCCAGCCTGGGTGACAGAACAAGACTCTGTCTCAAACAAACAAACAAACAAACAAACAAAAATCTCCTGACCTCAGGTGATCCGCCCGCCTCGGCCTCCCAAAGTGCTGGGATTACAGGCATGAGTCACCGCGCCTGTAATTTTTTTTAGTTCTTTTCTTTTCTTTTTGTTAGACGGGGTTTCACTTTTGTTGCCCAGGCTGGAGTGCAAAGGCGTGATCTCGGCTCACTGCAAACTGCAGCGCCCAGGTTTAAGCAATTCTCCAGCCTCAGCCTCTGGAGTCGCTGGGATTACAGATGCCCACTACCACACCTGGCTAATTTTGTATTTTTAGTAGAGATGAGGTTTCACCATGTTGGCCAGGCTGGTTTCAAACTCCTGACCTCAGGTGATCCGCTCGCCTCGGCCTCCCAAAATGCTGGAATTACAGGCATGAGCCACCACGTCTGGCCCTATTTTATTTTCTTCCTAGCACTTAACACTCACTGACATGACCATCATTTGCTTTTGCTTTATTTATTCAACAAGCATTTATTGAGGACCTACTGTGTGTAGGCATTCCAGGCAGAGGGAACAGCAGGTGCAAAGGCCCTGGGGTGGGAACATGCTAAATAGTGTTTAAGATGTTACAGATAGCCAAGCGTGGTGACTCATGCCTGTAATCCCAGCACTTTGGAAGGCTGAGGTGGGCGGAGCACTGAGCCCAGGAGTTTGAGACCAACCTGGGCAACATGGTGAAACCCTGTCTCTACAAACAATACAAAAAAGTAGGCCAGTGTGTTGGCACATACGTGTAGTTCCACCTACTTGGGAGATTGAGGTGGGAGGATGGCTTGAGCCCAGGAGGTCAAGGCTTCAGTGAGCTGTGATTACGCCACTGAACTCCAGCCTGAGTGACAGAGCCAGACCCTGCATCAAAAAAAAAAAAAAAAAAAAGATGCTAGAGAGCTATAAATAGCCAGGCAAGGAGGTTCACACCGGTAATCTCAGCACTTTGGGAGGTTGAGGCGGGGAGATCTCTTAAGCCCAGGAATTCAAGACCAGCCTGGGCAACACGGCAGAACCATGTCTCTACAAAAGAAGAAAATTAGCAGGCTTATAATGCCAGCTACTAGGAAGCCTGAGGTGGAAGGATCATCTGAGCCCATGAGCCCATGAGGTTGAGGCTGCAGTGAGCTGTGATTGCACCGCTGCACTCAAGCCTGGGTAACAGAGTGAGACCTTCTCTCAAAAAAAAACAAAACGCTGGAAATACATTAGTAAATAAGGCAGGTGCAGTCCTATATTCATGGTGCTTGTATTTTAATGGCGGTAGACACAGATAAATTGATATATATTGGGTTGGTGCTAAAGTCATTGCAGTTTTTGCCATTAAAAGTCATTGCATAGGCTGGGTGCAGTGGCTCAAGCCTGTAATCCCAGCACTTTGGGAGGCTGAGACGGTGGATCACGAGGTCAGGAGATCGAGACCGTCCTGGCTAACACGGTGAAACCCCGTCTCTACTAAAAAATACAAAAAAGTAGCCAGGCGAGGTGGCGGGTGGCCTGTAGTCCCAGCTACTCGGGAGGCTGAGGCAGGAGAATGGCGTAAACCCGGGAGGCAGAGCTTGCAGTGAGCTGAGATCCGGCCACTGCACTCCAGCCTGGATGACAGAGCGAGACTCCCATCTCAAAAAAAAAAAGTCATTGCAGGTTGGGCGCGGTGGCTTATGCCTGTAATCCCAACACTTTGAGAGGCCGAGGTGGGTGGATCACAAGGTCAGGAGATCGAGACCATCCTGGCTAACACGGTGAAACCCCGTCTCTGCTAAAAACTACAAAAAAATCAGCTGGACGTGCTGGTGGGCATCTGTAGTCCCAGCTACTCGGGAGGCTGAGGCAGGAGAATGGCGTGAACCCAGGAGGTGGAGTTTGCAGTGAGCCGATATCGTGCCACTGCACTCCAGCCTGGACGACAGAGCGAGACTCCGTCTCAAAAAAAAAAAAAAGTCAATATGTCTTTTGCCATTAAAAGAAATGGCAGGCCGGGCGCGGTGGCTCAAGCCTGTAATCCCAGCACTTTGGGAGGCCGAGGCGGGTGGATCACGAGGTCAGGAGATCGAGACTATCCTGGCTAACATGGTGAAACCCCGTCTCTACTAAAAATACAAAAAACTAGCCGGGCGTGGTGGCGGGCGCCTGTAGTCTCAGCTACTTGGGAGGCTGAGGCGGGAGAATGGCGTGAACCCGGGAGGCGGAGCTTGCAGTGAGCCGAGATCACGTCACTGCACTCCAGCCTGGGAGACACAGCGAGACTCGGTCTCAAAAAAAAAAAAAAAAAGAAATGGCAAAAGTCATTGTGATTTTTGCCATTAAAGGTAATGGCAAAAACTGCAATGACTTTTGCACCAACTTAATCATATACTGATAAGCAAGTGAAGAGGAAGGAGGTGGCCAGGGAGGGCCTCTCTGAGGAGGTGGCATTTGAACAGAGTCCTGAAGGGGGAGATAGAGAACCCTGTGGGTACCTGGGGAAAATCTACTGGCTCCAGCCTGGTCTGTGCCTTTTTCCCCCACCCCACCCCCAATCCCATCTAGGGTTCAGGTTTCCAAACAGAGGTTGTTGTCTCAACTGCTAGAGAAGGGGAATTCCGATGGGGGTTGCAGGCCCTCGGCCTCTGCGGTCTGCCTTCTCTCTCACTGGCTGTCCTAGTCTTAGAGCTGGTGTTGCCGTGTGGGGCTCCAGCTGGGGGATCTAGGGTCCCCCATCTGTTCATGCCTGAAATCCCAGCACTTTGGGAGGCCAAGGTAGAGGCAGGAGGATCACTTGAGTCCAGGATTTCCAGACCAGCCTGGGCAACATAGGGAGACACCCCTCTACAAAAAAATAAATAAATAAAAATTCAAAAATTAGCCGGGCATGGTGGTACATGTCTGTGGTCCCAGCTACTTGGAAGGCTGAAATGAACCATGGTGGCACCAACTGCACTACAGCCTAGGCAACAGAGCAAGACCTTGTCTCAAAAACAAAAACAAAAACAAAAACTCTAGATCTGTCTTCAAAGGAGTCACTGAGCCGGCTGCCTGCAGACAAAAGAGGAGGATGTCACCAGTGAGCCCACTGAGGGACCCACTCCAGGCTGCATCCTGTCTTGGCTTCTCCTGGTTCTTGATGAACTTCGTGACTCCTCCTTCCATGGCAAAGAGGGGGCTGAGTGGCCTCTCTCTCTCTCTCTTTTTGTTCTGCTCTGTCGCCCAGGCTGGAGTGCAGTGCCGTGATCTCGGCTCACTGCAACCTCCACCTCCCCAGTTCAAGCAATTCTCTTGCCTCAGCCTCCCGAGTAACTGGGACTACAGGCGCCCACCACCACACCCAGCCAATTTTTGTATTTTTTGCAGATTCGGGGTTTCACCATGTTGGCCAGGCTGGTCTCAAACTCCTGATCTCAAGTGATCTGCCCACCTCAGCCTCCCGAAGTGCTGGAATTATAGGAGTGAGCCACTGCACTCAGCTGAGTGGCCTCTCTCTAGCCCAGTGGTGGATCCAGTGTGGTCTGGAGTCAGCCTGCTTGGGTTCAAACTCAGACAGGCGCTACCCCGACTAGTGCTGTGTGACTCTGAGCAGTTTGCTTGATCTCTCTGAACTCACACCTCCATGAGAGTTTATAGTAACTTCTACCTCCTGAGCAGTCAAGTCTTTACACCTGGAAAGTGCTCGGTGGAGATCAGCCATTACTTTTGGGAACACCGAGTCTAAGGGTGGGTATCTGGGTTCTTTGTACCCTCCTCAAACCATCTCTCCAGCTCCCCGGGAGGCACATACAACTGGGAGGATGTAAGAGCCTCCCACCACCCGCCAGGCTGTCTCTTTCAGGGAAAGCAGGGAGATCCCAGGCCTAGTTAATCCCCGGGAGGGGCAGGAGAGTTGCCCCTGAGAAAGATCCCGGTTGACCTCTGTTTTCTCCTGGCTCAGGCCAGGTTAAGGGTGTCAGGGGCACAGAATGGGAAGGTTGGCAAAGGATGAGTTACTCAGGCAGCAGCCCCCCTACCGTTCCATCCAGCCCAGCCATGGGGCGTTCCTGGGGGAAAGTGCTCCCTGAAAAGACACACCAACCACCAGAAAGAGAAACTGAACCGTTTATTAGCCTAGGTCTGGGTTTCAGGCATTGCGGGGGCATGTCTGGGGAGCTCTATGAGAGGAAACAAGCCCCTGACTGGCTCCTTGCCCCCCAAAGACCCGCTCCCCCAGGCTTCGCATTCACAAGAAATTACTCTGAGGCATGAGGTTTCCTTCCCCAAGGTGAGCTGCACCCCAGCTCTCCAGTGGGGGGAGGGGCCAGCAATTCCAAAGGGGTCTGGGCAGGACCAGAGCTCCCTGACTTTGGCAGCTTCAACACAGACATGAGAAGACAGGACAGCATTCATTCTGGGGAAATGTAATGGGGAGAGGGGGGTCACAGACATCACGCCTATGCGCACACCCACACACACACACACACACACACACATAAATATACGTTTGTACCGTAACATCCCTTCCATTATCCACAGGTCTTTGTGAAATCCTTCTGGGGCAGGTTAGGGGCGAGTGTCCCTAGGAAATGTCCCTAGCCACTGCCACTCCCATGCTCCATTCAATATAAGTTGAAAGATGAAGGCCGGGCACAGTGGCTCATACCTGTAATCCCAGCACTTTGGGAGGCCAAGGCGGGCAGATCACTTGAGGTCAGGAGTTTGAAACCAGCCTGGCCAACATAGTGAAACCCCGTCTCTACTAAAAATACAAAAATTAGCCAGGCGTGGTGGCAGGTGCCTATAGTCCCAGCTACTCGGGAGGCTAAAGCAGGAGAATTGCTTGAACCCGGGAGATGGAGGTGGCAGCGAACGGAGATTGAACCACTGCCCCACTCCGGCCTGGGTGACAGAGTAGACTCCATCTGAAAAACAAAACAAAACAAAAATCTTGAAACCGTGTCAAAACAAAAAAAATCTTGAAAGAAGACACAGCAGGGTTCAGGCTCAAGGCTTCTCTCTGCCTTGCTCGGGAGACCTGGTACTTTAGCTGGGGCTGCAGGTGTGGACCCAAAAATAGCCTGGGGGTGGCTGTTTTTGAAAGGAGGGTGTCTGTGCAAACATCGCCCCCAGAATTTTCTCAAGTTGCGCCCTACCCCACATCAAGAGTCCCAAAGCCCTCCCCAGCCACCCACACTGGTTTTTCCCACTTGTGCCCCAAATAGTGCAATTGACCAATGAGGTCTGAGAATGAGGAATGGACCTCAGTCGCCATCCCCTCCCCACCTCCAGCCGTGGTTTCCGGGCCTCAGAGAGAAGAGGAGAAGTCATCAAGTGGCAGCTGATAAAATTTGGGGAAGCTGTGGATTTGGGCTCTGGAGGGTGAGAGAGGAGGCCTCTAGCTCCTCGGGACAGTGGTTCCGAAGTGGCACGAAGTTGCCCAGAGAAAGTGGCAGGAGGAATACATTCGAAAAGGAGAAATCAGTGCAGGAATGGGGGCCAGAAGAAAATGTAGAAATTCTTTGTACCGCTAGGTGCAATGGCTCACACCTGTAATCCTACACTTCGGGAGGCCAAGGCGGGTAGATCATGAGGTCAGGAGTTCGAGACCAGCCTGGCCCACATGGTGAAACCCCGTCTCTACTAAAAATACAAAAAAATAAAAATAAAAAAAATGGCCGGGCGCGGTGGCTCAAGCCTGTAATCCCAGCACTTTGGGAGGCCGAGACGGGCAGATCACGAGGTCAGGAGATCGAGACCATCCTGGCTAACATGGTGAAACCCCGTCTCTACTAAAAAATACAAAAAAAAACTAGCTGGGCGAGGTGGCGGGCGCCTGTAGTCCCAGCTACTCGGGAGGCTGAGGCAGGAGAATGGTCTAAACCCGGGAGGCGGAGCTTGCAGTGAGCTGAGATCCGGCCACTGCACCCCAGCCTGGGCGACAGAGCAAGACTCTGTCTCAAAAAAAAAAAAAAAAAAAAATTAACCGGGCGTGGTTGTAGGCACCTGTAATCCCAGCTACTCAGGAGGCTCAGGCAGGAGAGTCACTTGAACCCCGGAGGTGGAGGTTGCGGTGAGCTGAGACTGCACCACTGCACTCCAGCCTGGGCAACAGAGCGAGACTTCACCTCAAAAAAAAAAAAAAAAAAAAAAAAAGGCCGGGCACGGTGGCTCACGCCTGTAATCCCAGCACTTTGGGAGGCCGAGGCGGGCGGATCACGAGGTCAGGAGATCGAGACCATCCTGGCTAACACGGTGAAACCCTGTTTCTACTAAAAGTACAAAAAATTCGCCAGGTGTGGTGGTGGGCACCTGTAGTCCCAGCTACTCGGAAGGCTGAGGCAGGAGAATGGCGTGAACCCAGGAGGCAGAGCTTGCAGTGAGCCGAGATCATGCCGCTGCACTCCAGCCCGGGAAACAGTGCAAGGCTCCGTCTCAAAAAAAAAAAAAAAAAAAAAAATCCTTTGTACCAGGTAGTAAAGCGCTCCTGCCCTGAAGTCCCCTTAAATGCTGCCTACCCTCACCCTGGCTCTTCACAGGTCCCCTGCCCTGGACTTCCCAGGATCCAGTTCTAAAGGGGTCACACCAGTCACTGGACTGGCCCTCAGGACCCCACTGCAACACTGCTATGTGACTAGTCAGTGCCTTATCTGGCCTTTCCAGGTGTGAAATATTTGTAACATCACCCAGGTCTGTGGGGCGGGGGCATCTGGCTCGGCAGCCCCACGTGTCTGTCTGGGGTCACCCAGTGGCCTCTCCATGAACCCCTCTGCCTTGGCCTGGTTGTTGGTCCACCCCCACCTCAGACCACCGTGTTGCCCTCCAGAAACGTGGGCGACGTGGGCATGTGCATGCCCCTCTCCAGGGAGCTGGAGCTGCGGAGTGGCAGGAGGTGGTGGCCCGGGGTCCCGTCCCGCCTCCGTCCTTGCACCCCCACCCCCGGCCGCCAGCACTGCAGCGGCCGAAGCACCTCCCGACGCAGGTCCCGGCTGCGCCACGTGTAGATGACAGGGTTGAGCAGCGAATTCAGGGTGGCGAAGGCGAAAAAGTAGTGGGCTTTGTAGAGGATCGGGCAGGAGTGGACGGGACAGGCATAGTCCAGAAGGAGGATGCTGAAGGCGGGCAGCCAGCAGACGATAAAGACACCTAGCACGATGGTGACCGTCTTGAGCAGGGCTAGGGTCTGCGGGCCAGCCACGTCAGCGTGGCTTGAGCGGACCACGCAGTAGATGCGCACGTACAGCGCCACGATGGCCAACAGGATGATGGAGAAGATGGTCACCACGCACAGCACATAATGCTTCGCGTAGAGAGGCAGGACAGTGGAGCAGGCCTCAAGGTGGCCCAGGCAGTTCCAGCCAAGGATGGGCAGGCCACCGAGGACCAGAGAGATGAGCCACGAGGCCCCGATGAGCAGGAGCATGCGGCAGCTCTTGTCGCTGCCGTACAGCTTGACCTTGGCAATGGCCACGTGGCGCTCGATGGCGATGGCCAGGAGGCTGAAGACAGAGGCGGAGAGCGTGATGAAGGCAGAGCCCTCCCGGGCAAACCACTGCACGGGCGTCAGCCTCAGCGTGACAGAGCCGGAGAGCAAGGTATTGGCTACGAAGGCCACGCCTGCCAGCAGATCAGAGGCAGCCAGGTTACCCAGAAACAGGTACATTGCGGAGTGGAACTTGCTGTTTCGAGCCACTGCAATGAGTACCAGAAGGTTTTCCACCACGATGGCGCAACAGAGGATGACGATGAAGGCCGAGGCCACCTGGCGAGAGGTCGTCTCCTGCGTTTCCAGCGTCTCTTTGGTATAATTATAGTGTTCCTGGACCTTGTTGGGGTTCAGGTACTCCGAGTACAAGCTGCCCATGGTGGGGCTCAGAGGCCTGCTGGGGCCATGGGGCTGTCAGAACTGCAGAGAAGACAGACAGACAATAGGTCAGAGCTATGGGTGCTACCTGGGCTCTGGCCTCGGATGTGCTGAGATTCAATTTCTTGCTCTGTTACTCTTCGAGGAAGGGCCACATGAATTCAGAATCATCATCATCCCCGTTTATAGACAGGAAACCCAGAGAGGTTAATTCACTTTCCTAAAGTCTCAAATTTAACCAGCGGCAGGGCCAGAGAGGCTGGCTCTGCGGCCTCTTATAAGCCCTAGGCTACACTCTTTCTTATTTATTTTATTTATCTATATTTTAAAGACAAGGTCTTGCTCTGCCTCAGGCTGGAGTGCAGTGGCGTAATCATAACTCCCTGCAGCCTTGAACTCCTGGGCTCAAGTGATCCTCCCACCTCAGCCTCCCACCTCAGCTTCAGCTACAAGCACATGCCACCATGCCTGGCTAATTTTTTTTTTTTGAGACAGAGTCTCGCTCTGTTGCCCAGGCTGGAGTGCTGTGGCACACTTGGCTCACTGCAACCTCCTCCTCCTGGGTTCAAGTGATTCTCCTGCCTCAGCTTCCTGAGTAGCTGGGATTACAGGCACCTACCGCCACACCCAGCTAATTTTTTTTATTTTTAATAGAAACGACATTTCACCATGTTGGCCAGGATGGTCTCGAATTTTTGACCTCGTGATCCGCCTGCCTCGGCCTCTCAAAGTGCTGGGATTACCATTGTGAGCCACCGGGCCCGGCCGCCTGGCTAATTTTTTTTTTTTTTTTTTGTAGAGATTGGGTCTCACTGTGTTGTCCAGGCTGGTCCTGAACTCCTGGCCTCAAGCAATTCTCCTTGGCCTCTCAAAGCAATGAGATTACAGGCATGAACCAAGACATCTTGCCTATTTTAATTTTCATTATTATTTTCTAGAGATACGGTCTTGCTCTGCCACCCAGGCTGGAGTGCAGTGGCATGATCATAGCTCACAGTCGACTCAACTCCTGGGCTCAAGTGATCCTCCTACTTTAGCCTCCTGAGTAGCTACACGCTTTCAAAGGGACAGAAGCTCCCCCAAATAGCATGAAAAATATAATGTGGACTTCCAGAAACCTTGCCCACCTGCCCAGAGAGCAAGCCCTAGGCAGGGCCTGGAGGGTTTGTCTCTTCTCTGGAACACACAGGCGCCTTCAGCCTCATGCTGACCTGGGTCAGGGCGAATCTCACCACTGATAGCTCCATGCCCTGCTCATTCATTACCACGCACTAACGCTGGATTTCAGGCTGGGTCTAAGTCTTAAGGCCACAGGTGTTCCCAAGATAAGGTCTTGGGGAGACACCAGGGCGGCCCTGAGGTTCAAACATCCCAGAGGTCATACCATCTTCAAGGACACAGACCTTGGAGACAATCCAGAGTTTGCTCCCATTCCACCTCTGAAACACTGGGCAAGTTCCTAGATGCTGTCTCAGCCTGAACCTCCTTATCCGTGCAATGGAGAGAAGAAAGCCCACTTCATGGGGGTGATGGGAAAATCCTTTTAAATGACGCATGAGGCACGTTTAGCTCATAGTAAGCACTCAACAAATACCGCCGAATGTTACTAGCTCCCCTCTTTCCTCCAATCCTTTGGAAAGGGAAGGGATGTAAGCCAACCAGATGAGATCTCCAACAGCCTGTTCTCATCAGCACCATCTAGCTCTGCCCTGGGACAGAAGGTCCTGCGCGGATGGGCAGGGCGCTGGCACCCCCTCCCCAGCCAGGATGAAATCCAGATGTGAGGCCCCTGGAACAAACTGGGTGGAGTCCTCACTCTGCAGTCACATCCGGTGTGAGGAAGGCGGGATGTGGGGGGAGTCAGGATGGGAGAGACCCCATCTGGGAGGTCCTGACTGGGAGGATGGGGCAGCTTTGCTCAAGTCATGTGAGTAGTGGAGGGGTGTGCAGCCCTGCCGGGAGGGGGTAAGGCATTTGTTCCATGAAAGCCTGAGTCACCCCCCCACCCCCTCCCATCCCTCCACCCCAACCCCTCCCATCCCCCCCACCGCCACCCACCAAGGAAAACTGAGCCGTGGGGGGAGGGGGCGGAACCGCCACCCACCAAAGAAAACTGAGCCGTGGGGGGAGGGGTGGGGAGAGGCGCTCTCGGGCAGAGAGGATGAGAGGCAGACACCATGGCCTTCCCCCAGCTTGGGCGTAGGGTTAGGGGGGTGTCAGAGGAGCCAATGCAGTGTATGCCTTTTATGAAGGGAGAGGAAGTTCCAGCCCGTAGTCAAACGGGAGGAAGCGGGGAGAATAAGGGGAGTCCTCCCCAGGTCCCTAGAAACACGTCTGGCAAAGACTGTGTGTACCGTTCCAGAAAAGTCTGGTTAGGCCAGTTCTCCTGAGCCCAGGAGTGATGGAGGCTTCCGGAGTCACCCAGCCATCTCAGTTCCTGGCCACCCCCTCCAAGGGGCATCCTGACCCCTGGCTGGACAGAGGCAGCTGCTCCCCCAGGGCGGAGGGACATCCGTCCTAGTTTGGGAACAGACAAGGGCTTGTGCACGTCCCCGGGGACTGCTGCCCCTCCCAGATAGCCACACAGAGGCCCCTTGTTCCTTTGCTGGACGGAGCCCCAGGCATCTTGATGCCCTCTGCACACTGCAGCCAGTCCCAGGCAGGCTTGGGCCCAGGCTGCGGCGGGATCACACACAGCTGACGGGCCGGCAACAGCCCACGCCCTGATTGGCTCATTTTCAATCCAAGGGCACTGAGCGATTTGCCTATTGGCCCGTGCTTTCCATCTTCAGCCTCTGATTGGTCCAGTTGGGGGCGCTCTATGGCCAGCCCTACTGATGGGGTCCTTTACAGGCGACGGGAGCTCAGGCTTTCCAAGGATAGAGTTAATGCTATGTGGACGTCCCTAGGGGGAGTTTGAACCGCAGCCTGACCGCTGGGTCACCCCGACCAGACGCCCCCAGGCTGCCCTGGCCTGCTGGGCCCCTCCTGGGGTTCATAAGTGAGAATCAAGGTCCCTTTCCAGGCCTGGGAAGAAGACTGTGCAGTGCAGCCGCCCCCTCTGCTGCTCGCCAAGAGATTTACTGTGGCTTCCTGGAGAAATAAGAAATATATTCAGGACGGGCGTGGTGGCTCATTCCTGTAATCCCAGCACTCTGGGAAGCCAAGGCGGGCCTATCACCTGAGATCATGAGTTCGAGACCAGCCTGACCAACATGGTGAAACTCCCCACTCTATTCAAAATACAAAAAACAAAAATTAGCCGGGCGTGGTGGTGTGCGCCTGTAATCCCAGCTACTCGGGGGACTGAAGCAGGAAAACCACGTGAACCTGGGAGACAGAGGTTGCAGTGAGCTGAGATCGCAGCCACTGTACTCCAGCCTGGGTGACAGAGCGAGACTCTGTCTCAAAACAAAGCAAAACGAAATGAAATGAAATGAAATGAAATGTGTTCAGCCCTTGCATCCCAGGGACTGACCAAACAATCTTTCTTCTTCCCTGAGAGGAAGACTGGGGGCGCTGCGCTCTCACCTTCTGCAGCCCGGGGAGGTTAAGGCATTCACAGAGGGAGAGGCAGCTCTCCTAGAGAAGGGGAAACTGAGGCCCATATTTTATCCAAGCCTCACTTTAACCACTAGGACTTTACTGAGGCAAGCACTTAGGTGGTTGACACGTCCCAGAAAGAGGAAGCAGGGCACTGAGGTTGGAGCTGGCGGAAGAGTCACCCCCTAGGTGGACTGTGGCCTAGCCTGTGTCCCCTCCCTGTGTTAGGTTACCAGGTTTTGAGAAGGACACAGAGCCTGTCTCCTAGTCACCTTCACCAAGTCCTTCCTGACTCCCTCTCAGAAGCTCAGAAAGAGGCCACTGGGCTCACATAGAATGTCCAGGCCTGAAATAGAACAGGAGGGACAAGTGATGGGGTTTGGAAGGAAGGGAAGATAGACTCAGACGACTGTTTGGCTGGAGATTAGGAGAGGGGAAGGATGGAGGAAGCCTCAGTGGCTTCTAAGCTCCTCTCCACCCACTCCCAGTTCCAGAGAGGCAGGCCCTGTGGTTACAGTTCCCCCTGGTCACCCATGGAGCCCCCGTGGTAGCCACCCTACTTTTTGGTTTCCCTGTGGTTGTCAGGACCCCCTACCCTGCCATTCTCTACCAAGCAGCCAGGGGGAGCTTTTAAACTCATAACTCCATGTCACTCCCCAACTCCAAATCCTCCCATGGCTCCCTATAGCCCAAGTAGCATGGCCCCTGCCCACAAAGCTTCCTCCCATTCTCCCCCAGGGCCATTCCACTCCAACCACACTAAGCCTCCTCCATGCTACCCCCACCCCTACCTGCAAGCCTTTGCCCCTGCTGTTCTTTTTGGGGCACACTTTCCCTCAATTTTTTTTGAGACAGACACTCAATCTGCTGCCCAGATTGGAGTGCAGTGGTGTGATCTCAGCTCACCGCAACCTCTGCCTCCTGAGTTCAAGCGATCCTTCTGCCTCAGCCTCCTGAGTAGCTGGCGTTATAGGCACCCACCACCACACCCAGCTAATTTTTGTATTTTTAATAGAGATGGGGTTTCACCATGTTGGCCAGGCTGGTCTGGAACTTCTGACTTCAGGTGATTCACCTGCCAAAGCCTCCGAAACTGCTGGGATTACAGGCGTGAGCCACCGCGTCTGGCCTTTCCCCAAATCTTCGAATGACTGTCTCTCCATCTTTCTGGTTTCTATTTAAAGGTCATTTCCTCAGAGGGGACTCCCCTGACCTCTAGTCTACAATAGCAGCTGTCTCCAAGCCTGTTCTAATCACAGAATATTGTTTTATTATCTGCGCAGCGCTTGCCACTATGGGAAACTATCATGATATTTCTCCTTTTCTGTCTGGCTTCCACCTAGACAGTCAATGGGTAAGGCCAGGGAGCAAGTCAGCTATCAGCCCCTACAGGGATGCCTGGCACAAAGAAAACACTCAGAAAACGTGTGGAATGGGCAAATGAATGAATGAATGAATGAACCAACGAACAAAGGAGACCCTAGTGGGTTCCCAAGGGTGGAATCTCCTAATTTCAGCCCAGACCCAAACAACAACGAAGGAGCCTGGAGACACCTCTGGTCCCCGGGCAGCGCCCCCACCGCCCACCATCAACCAGGCAAAGCCCAGCGTGTCTCCATGGAGATGGCAGCAGGACCCGCCCCCGCGCTGACCCGCACTCTCGGCTTCCTTATCTGGCCTAGGAATGCGCGGTATCCACACTCGCTTGCGCTGGAGCCACGCCTCCTCTCCCCCCTACCGCTACGAGACCACCCCAACGTCTCCAAGCGGGACTGGAAGGACTCCTCTCCGTCCCGCCAGGGGTCCCGCCTCGAGATTCTGGAAAGACTGGGGGTGGGGGACCAGATCGTAGCAGCAGCTGCACCGCGAGTTCCGCGCCTGCCCGAGTCGCCCCACGCGGGGGACCGTGGGCTCAGCGCGTGGCGCCCGGAGCATCTGACAAGGACAGAGACAGAGGGGGTGGAAATCCCCGGGTGAGTCAACCCGTGCCGGAGAAGGGGGCGAGTTCCGACGCTCAGCCCGGCCAGGGGCCACGCGGGGTCCGCGCCACGCGCGCCTTCACCCACGACCCATCCCTGAGCCGGAGTTGAAAGAGGAGGCGCCTAAGCCACGCAGTCACTTTTTCTTTCCTTCCAAAACAAAGCCACGCCCCCTCGGGGGAACCGGAGGAGCAAACAACTTGGGGAAACCGAGGCAGACAGCCCGACATGCGACCGCCCTCCCCGTGGGTGCCGCCCCTTGGCTTGGAGGCTCCAAGGCGCGCACATCCTTTTGCCCTCGCTCAGCAGGAGTCAGCCAGGAGGGGTGCTGCACCCCTCCCCCAAACACACTCCCCAAGACCCTGGTCCCCGGGCACAGCGTCCAGCCTCCCAAAGACTCCAGTCGAAAGCGCTCGGATTCCGCCTTCTCCCCGGCGCCAACTTCCTGCCGCTGAGAAAGGCGGGGAGCACAGTCTGGGGGTTCGCGGCCGAAGCAGTGGGGGCCGCCCGGACTCTTGGAGAGGGCGCACGGTGACCACCCGCTCTGTGCAGCAGGAACCCAGGCGGCGCGTGCGCGCCCCAGCCTCCCGATCGGGGCCCCCTAGCTCGGATCCCGAGACCTCAGGGGACCAGGGCCCGCCCTTTCTGCTTCCTTGTCTTTACGCGCGCTCACCTGGCTAGGCCGGCCCGGCTCCCGGCCCTGGCCGGAGGGGCCTTGGCGTCTGCGTCCCCAGGGCGGCCGCGGCTGGGGCTGGGGTTGCCCGCCGGGCTCGGCTACGTCCCGGGGCTGGGACGAGGGACAGTGGGGGGGCGGGGTGAGCCGCCACCGCCTCTGCCCCCCGCTCGCCCCGCCCTCCTCTCCTCCCCTTTCCGGCGGCGGCTGCAATGAATTCCAGATGTGGCCTGCCGGCTGGCCGGGACGCACGCGGGGGCAGACAGGAGCTGCACGGAGGGCCCCTTTGTCCGCCCCCCCACCTCTCGCTTTGCCCCTCCCAGCCCCCACCCGTGAGAACCGGCCAGCGGGAAACGTCACGCAGCCTAGTGACGTCACAGTACTCTTGGCCAGGTGGCCTCAACCTGAAACAGCTGTCTTCAACTCCAGGTTACCTCTGGGCTCACCCCGGGACCCTGGACTTGGAAGAAAACACGAGGTCACCTTTATTTACTCAACAAAGAGCCTTGGAAGTACCTACTAGGTGTCAACGCTGCAAATAGGCATTAAGTGCCTATTGTATGCCCACCCAACAAATAATGAAATTCCTACTAAGTGCGATGTCCTGTCCCAAAGACAAAATTGGTCTCTCCCTTTTTTTTTTTTTTTTTTTTTTTTTTTTTGAGACGGAGTCTTGCTCTGTCGCCCAGGCTGGAGTGCAGTGGGGCCGGATCTCAGCTCACTGCAAGCTCCGCCTCCCGGGTTCACGCCATTCTCCTGCCTCAGCCTCCCAAGTAGCTGGGACTACAGGCGCCCGTCACCTCGCCCGGCTAGTTTTTGTATTTTTTAGTAGAGATGGGGTTTCACCGTGTTAGCCAGGATGGTCTCAATCTCCTGACCTTGTGATCCACCCATCTCGGCCTCCCAAAGTGCTGGGATTACAGGCTTGAGCCACCACGCCCGGCCTTTTTTCCTTTTTTGAGACAGGGTCTCACTCTGTCACCCAGGCCATAGTGCAGTGGCTCAATCATAGCTCACGGGAGCCTCAACCTCCTACCTCAGCCTCCAGAGTAGCTGGGACTACAGGTACGCCATCACACCTGGCTAATTTTTTGCAGTTTTTTGTAGAGATGGGGGTCTCGCTATGTTGCTCAGGCTGGTCTTGAACTGTTGCATTCAAGCAATCCTCCTGCCTCGGCCTCCCAAAGTGCTGGAATGACAGGTGTGAGCCACTGAGCCTGACCAGTCTCTCCCTTGATAGAACTCCAGAATTCAGGTGCTGCCCTCTCTCCCCTGGGGGACTGGGGACACTCCACAGTCTTTCCTGCTCCTGTAGATCACTGTCCCCTCTGGCAGGGGGCACCAGCAAGGCCCAGTTTGTGCCTGCCTTCTGGCATCTGGCCCAGTCTTCTATCCAGTTTTCCAATTTTCACTCATTCCTGGGCGTTTCTGTGTGCCTACCTGTAGAAATTATGCACACTACACCTTCATCGAATGATGTTTGTGTACGTGTGTGTGTGTGTGTGTGTAACCAGCAGTTTGACAACAGGAAAGGACAGCCCCTCATTCCCTCAACAAATTTTTTTGTTTGAGACAGAGTGTCCCTTTGTCTCCCAGGCTGGAGTGCAGTGGTGCCATCTCAGCTCAGCGCAACCTCTGCCTCCCAGGTTGAAGCTATTCCTGTGCCTCAGCCTCTCGAGTAGCTGGAAATACAGGCGCGTGCCACCACGCCCAGATGATTTTTTTGTATTTTTAGTAAAGACAAGGTTTTACCACGTTGACCAGGCTGGTCTCAAACTCCTGACCTCAACTGATCTGCCTGCCTTGACCTCCCCAAGTGCTGGGATTACAGGTGTAAACCACAGCACCCAGCAACAAATATTTTTTATGCACCTACTGGGCACAGCAGTGAACAAAAAAAAAAAAAGGAAAAACTCATCCAATGGATTTTTTTTTTTTTTTTTTTTTGAGACAGAGTCTAGCTCTGTCGCCAGGCTGGAGTGCAGTGGCACTATCTCAGCTCACTGAAACCTCTGGCTTCTGGGTTCAAGAGATTCTCCTGCCTCAGCCTCTTGAGTAGCTAGCTGGGATTACAGGCATGTGCCACCATGCCCAGCTAATTTTTGTATTTTTAGTAGAGATAGAGTTTCACCATGTTGGCCAGGATGGTCTCAATCTCCTGACCTCGTGGTCTGCCCACCTCAGCCTCCCAAAGTGCTGGGAATACAGGCATGAGCAACCGTGCCCAGCCAACCCAATGGATCTTATGTTCAGGTGGGAGATTTGGCTTTTTATGAGGGTACCATTTGTGAAAATGTACACATTATATGTTATAAACATAATCTGGCCAGGCACGGTGGCTCACGACTGTAATCCCAACACTTTGGGAAGCCAAGATGGGTGAATTGCTTGAGCCCAGGAGTTCTAGATCAGCCTGGGCAACATGGTGAAACCCCATCTCTACAAAAAATACAAAAATTGGCTGGGCTGGCCGGGCGCGGTGGCTCAAGCCTGTAATCCCAGCACTTTGGGAGGCCGAGACGGGCGGATCACGAGGTCAGGAGATCGAGACCATCCTGGCTAACACGGTGAAACCCCGTCTCTATTAAGAAATACAAAAAAAAACTAGCCGGGCGAGGTGGCGGGCGCCTGTAGTCCCAGCTACTCGGGAGGCTGAGGCCGGAGAATGGCGTGAACCCGGGAGGTGGAGCTTGCAGTGAGCTGAGATCCGGCCACTGCACTCCAGCCTGGGTGACAGAGCGAGACTCCGTCTCAAAAAAAAAAAAAAAAAAAATTGGCTGGGCCCGGTGGCTCATGCCTGTAATCTCAGCACTCTGGGACTCAGAGGTGGTGGATCACTTGAGGTCAGGAGTTCAAGACCAGTCTGGCCAATATGGCAAAACTCCTTCTCTACTAAAAATACAAAAAATTAGCCAGGCATGGTGGTGGGCACCTGTAATCCCAGCTACTCAGGAGGTTGAGGCAGGAAAATCGCTTGAACCCGGGAGGTGGAGGTTGCAGTGAGCCGAGATGGCGCCATTGGACTTCAGCCTGGGCAACAGAGCAAGACTCCGTCTCAAAAAACAAAATAAAATAAAAATAAAGAGGCCGGGTGTGATGGCTCATGCCTGTAATCCCAGCACTTTGGGAGGAAAAGGCAGGTGGATCACCTGAGGTCAGCAGTTCGAGACCAGGCTGGCCAACATGGCAAACCCCATCTCTAATAAAAGTACGAAAATTAGCCGGGAATGGTAGTGTGTGCCTGGAGTCCCAGCTACTTGGGAGACTAAGGCAGGAGAATTGCTTGAACCCTGGAGGTAGAGGTTGCAGTGTGCCGAGATCATGCTATTGCACTCCAGACTGGGCGACAGAGCAATACTTCATTTTAAATAAATAAATAAAATTAAATAAATAAATGGAGTAGTCTTGTGTGTATTGATGGGAAATGGTCTTCCACATATTAAGTTGAAAAAGTACAGTGTAGACCAGTATGCATTGCATTTCTGGGTGTATTTATAAGAACTATATAAATACACACACATTTGCCTGTGACACACAGTCTGTCTCTGGCAGAAGGCACCAGACCCTAGTCACAACAGTTACTCTTAGGGAGAGGAACTGTGGGTGGGAAAATGAGGTAAGAAGAAACAGCTTTTCATGATATACCCTGGAGGGCTGTGGGGTTTTTTTTTGTTGTTTTTTTTGGTTTTTTTTGAGACGAGGTATTGCCATGTTGGCCAGGCTGGTCTCGAACTCCTGATCTCAAGTGATCCGCCTGCCTCAGACTCCCAAAGTGCTGGGATTACAGGTGTAAGCCACTGCGCCCAGCCGGCTGTTTGAAATCTTTAGCTTCTAATAGCAATTCAAAAAAATGTACAAAGAGGTCGAGGCAAGGTAATCACCTGAGTTCAGCAGTTTGAGACCAGGCTGACCAATATGGTGAAACCTCATCTCTATTAAAAATACAAAAATTGGCCGGGCGCGGTGGCTCAAGCCTGTAATCCCAGCACTTTGGGAGGCCGAGACGGGCGGATCATGAGGTCAGGAGATCGAGACCATCCTGGCTAACCCGGTGAAACTCCGTCTCTACTAAAAAATACAAAAAACTAGCCGGGCGAGGTGGCGGGCGCCTGTAGTCCCAGCTACTCGGGAGGCTGAGGCAGGAGAATGGCGTGAACCCGGGAGGCGGAGCTTGCAGTGAGCTGAGATCCGGCCACTGCACTCCAGCCTGGGCGACAGAGCAAGACTCCGTCTCAAAATAAATAAATAAATAAATAAATAAATAAATAATAAAAAATAAAAATAAAAATACAAAAATTATTGGGAGGCCAAGGCAGGTGGGTCACGAGGTCAGGAGTTCAAGACCAGCCTGGCCAACATGGTGAAACCCAGTCTGTATTAAAAATACAAAAATTGGCCAGGCGTGGTGGCTCACACCTGTAATTCCAGCACTTTGGGAGGCCGAGGCAGGAGAATGGTGTGAACCCGGCAGGTGGAGCTTGCAGTGAGCCGAGATCCTGCCACTGTACTCCAGCCTGGGTGACAGAGCGAGACTCTGTCTCAAAAAAAAAAAATTATATATATCTATATAAATTTTAAAAATCAGTCATGCCTAGTGGCTCATGTCTGTAATCCCAGCACTTTGAGAGGCCAAGGCGGGAAGACCAGTTGTGCCCAGGAGCTTGAGATTAGCCTGTGCAATATAGTGAGACTTCGTCTCTATGAAAGAAAAAACAAAAAATTAAACATAGCCAGCATGGTTGTGTGTGCCTGTAGTTCCAGCTACTCAGGAGGCTGGGGTGTGAGGATCACTTGAGCCTGGGAGGTGGAGGTTGAAGTTAGCTGAAATCACACTGCTGCACTCCAGCCTAGTTGACAGAACAAGACACTATCTGGAAAAAAAAAAAAATCAACAGGCCAAGCATGATAACCTAGCACTTTGGGAGGCAGAGGCAGGAGGATTGCTTGAGGCCAGGAATTTGAGACCAGCCCAGGCAATATAGTAAGAGCCCATCTCAAAAAAAATAAAAATAAAAAATCAGCATATTAATGTTACATATAGGCATGCCACATATGTGTGTATTTAACACAACATGTAATGGCTCTGTGCTAAGCCTGGTGATGCCTAATTGGTCGCTGCCATCCAAAGCTGACAGTCTGATGGAGGAGACAGAGAAGAAACCAGACAATTATTTTTATTTATTTATTTATTTATTTTGAGACAGAGTCTCGCTCTATCGCCCAGGCTGGAGTGCACTGGCAAGATCTCGGCTCACTGCAACTTCTGCCTCCCGGGTTCAAGCAATTCTCCTGCCTCAGCCTCCCAAGTATCTGGGATTACAGCTGCACCCCACCACGACCAGCTAAGTTTTGTATTTTTATTAGAGACGGGGTTTCACCATGTTGGCCAGGCTGGTCTTGAACTCCTGACTTCAGGCTATCCACCTGCCTCGGCCTCCCAAAGTGCTGGGATTACAGGTGTGAGGCACTGTGCCTGGCCGAAACCAGACAATTTTAACACAGGGTGATGGGGCTTTGAAAGGGGGATACAAAGAAAGTCAGAAAGTGACTAGTCAATTCTAGACTTTGCTCCCTTTCCTGAGCTTGATTTCAGGGTCTACCGGCTTCTGGGCCATATCTTGGGGTCTACTGGGACCTTAGCAAAACCTCACTGCCTCCTCTACCAAGTGAGAAGTGTTGCCTGAACACTCTAGAAACCAGGTGTTCAACCCGCAGAGGAGGAAGCATGAAGAAAATTAGGTTTTCTCCTCGTCTGAGAGCTATCAGAGCGGAAATCTCAGTCTTGTGTGGGGACCTGAAGGCTGGGGAGGAAGTGACCGCCCTCATATGCCTGGGCTGGCTCAGCAATTTGCAGTCTCCCCTGGGACCTGGGGGGTTGGGGCATGGGGGTGATGTAAAGGCTGCAGACATATGTGGCTGTCTGCCAGGGGAACTGTGGCTCCCAGACAAAGGTGATGTCCCTGGGGACACAGACACACCGACATGCAACTTCCGCCTCCCTCCCACTTCTGGTTCAACACAATGTCTTCGCCAGGTCAGCCAAGGGAGCGGTACGGAGGACTGGAAAATGCTGGAGGCCTGGACTTCCTGATGGTCTTGCGGGGGTCAGGAGGAGAGCTTGGCCGACCCCGGTGGTGGGGAGGGGCCTGAGTGAGAGAACAGTGGAGGAGGAAGGAAACAGGGCCCTTTTCTTGGAGAACTCCCAGCAGGGGAAATAGAGGAGAAGGAAGAGGCTTGAACTAGCTTCCACTAATTATAGGGTCAGTGACAATAATGGCTAACACACACAGCCACCGACTGTGTGCTCGATGTGGTGCTGTGAGTTTTCACAACCTGGGGAAGTGGGTACTATGATAATCATCATTTTTTTGTTTGTTTGTTTTTTGAGATGGAGTCTCACTCTGTCACTCAGGCTAGAGTGCAGTGGCACGATCTCGGCTCACTGCAACCTCCACCTTCCAGGTTCAAGGGATTCTCCTGCCTCAGCCTCCTGAGTAGCTGGGATTACAGGCGCTCGCCACCACTCCTGGGTAATTTTTTGTATTTTTAGTAGAAACGGGGTTTCACTATGTTAGCCAGGCTGCTCTAGAACTCCTGACCTCAGCTGATCTGCCCACCCTGGCCTCCCAAAGTGCTGGGATTACAGGCGTAAGCCACCGTGCCTGTGCCTGGTATTTTTTTTTTTTTTTTTTTTGAGATGGAGTCTTGTTCTGTCGCCCAGGCTGGAGTGGCAGTGGCATGATCTTGGCTCACTGCAACCTCTGCCTCCTGGGTTCAAGCGATTCGCCTGCCTCAGCCTCCCAAGTAGCTGGGATTACAGGAGTGTGCCACCATGCCTAGCTAATTTTTATATTTTTAGTGGAGACAGGATTTCACCATGTTGGCCAGGCTGATCTCAAACTCCTGACCTGAAGTGATCCATGCCATGTACCTAAGCCTCGGCCTCCCTAAGTGGCTCACGCCTGTAAGAGCGCCCAGCCAATTCCATTTTAAAGATGAGGAAAGGTGACTGGGCGCGGTGGCGAACGCCTCTAATCCCAGCACTTTGGGAGACCAAGGCAGGTGGATCACCTGAGGTCAGGAGTTCAAGACCAGTCTGGCCGACATGGGGAAACCCCGTCTCTAACTAAAAATACAAAAATTAGCCAGATATGGTGATGCGCGCATGTAACCCCAGCTACTTGAGAGACTGAGGCACAAGAACTGCTTGAACCCAGGAGGTGGAGGTTGCAGTGAGCCAAGATCATGCCACTGCACTCCAGCCTGGGCGACAGAGCGAGACTCTGTCTCAAAAAAAAAAAAAAGAAGAAGAAGAAGAAGAAGAAGAAGAAGAAAACTGAGGCACACAGGAGAGGTGAGATTTGAACTAGAGCCATCCAGCTCCTCTCAATCCAGCAGCCCTGGCTCTCTGTCCTCTTGTTCATTCGGAGTCTCCACCCCACTCCTGTGCCACCACCCCCATCTCTGCCCCAGCAGGTAGGAACAGACAGGCAATGGTTACCACCCAGGACTACACTGGTCAACAGTGAGATGTGGAATGTTCTCCATAATCCAGGAGAAGGGATGCCCTCTGACCCCCATTCCCACCTTCACCCCAGATATTGTGAACTCCCCCAAATCCAGGAGGCCCAAGCCCTTGACACCAGATCTTGTGGTTGCCCATCATGGCCCTGAAATACATGAAGCCCAGGCCTGTTCTCCATCCTCCCTGGGCCTCCACTGTCCCCCCACCCCCCTGGCTCTCATCTCTGGCAGGAGGAACTGCCTGGGAAGTGTCTGAGATGGATCCCAACTTTCTCATCATCACCCCAGCGCTGGGGGAAGGGGCCCCAGGCTACAGAGAAGCTTCCCAGATGCTGATCTTGGCAGGAGAGGGAATTGCGGCAGCTTCATCTCCTCCATGGGCTCAGAGCCCACTTTCAGCTTCAGTGATGGGGTGGGGAGGCTCCCACTGGAGGCCAGCCTCTGCCACGTCTGCACCAGAAGCAGTCGTGGCCCTTCAAACTGGGGGAAGGAGTGGGCTCTCTTCCCGCTGAAGGCAGGATGAACAATTAGGGGAAAGGGGAACCTCAAAACGGCTAACTTCTCAGCAAGCCCCTCCCACCCCAGCACGTTCATGACAGCTGACATGTGTATAACGTGCCAGTTACTGCCCTAAGCGTTTTACAAATATTGACTCACCCTCAATAGCTCACAGCATTTCCCTCAGCTAGAGAAAGGAGAGAGAAACTGCAGTCCGTCCTCACAAAGGAAGACCATGCCTGTAATCTCAGCACTTTGGGAGGCTGAGGCAGGTGGGTCACCTAAGGTCAGGAGTTCAAGACTAGCCTGGCCAACATGGCGAAACCCCATCTCTACTAAAAATGAAAAAATTAACTGGATGTGGTGGTACACACCTGTAATCTCAGCTACTCAGGAGGCTGAGGCAGGAGAATTGCTTGAACCCAGGAGGTAGAGGTTGCAGTGAGCCAAGATTGCACCACTGCACTCCAGACTGGGTGACAAGAACATATGAAACTCCATCTCAAAAAAAAAAAGTCAGAAATAAGGAATTAGTGATACCTAGCCACATGCAGAACTCTCAAATGCATTAGGATGAGGGAAAGAAGTTCAACGCAAAGGTCGAATACTGTATGACTCTATTTCTATAATGTTCTAGGAAAAGAAAAACTATAGGGACGGTGAAATATTGGGACAGGAGAGCTTGACTGCAAAAGGGCATGGTGGGGCCGGGTGCAGTGGCTCACGTCTGTAATCCCAGCACTTTCAGAGGCTGAGGTGAGAGAATCACTTGAACCCAGGAGTTCAACACCATCCTGGGCTACAGAGCGAGACCCAGTCTCTACAAAAAAAAAAAAAAAATGAGCCAGTTACAGTGGCACGTGCCTGTACTAGCTATTCCGGAGGCTGAGGCAGAAGGATTGCCTGGGCCCAGCAGTTTGACACTACTGTCACCTATGATCGCACCACTGCACTCCAGCCTGAGCAACAGAGTGAGACCATGTCTTTAAAAAAAAAAAAAAAAAAAAAAAAAAAACAGTCGGGGGGGATGGGGGAATTATTATTTTTGGGGGTGGGGGCAATGGAACCATTCTGCATCTTGATTGTGGTTTTGGTTACGTGACTATATATGTTTGTTGAAATGTGCACAACTGTATGCTAAAAAGAGAAGAGTTTCTTTTTTTTTTTGAGACGGAGTCTTGCTCTGTCGCCCAGGCTAGTGTGCAGTGACATGATCCAAAGCAACCTCTGCCTCCCGGGTTCAAGCGATTCTTCTGCCTCAGTCTTCAGAGTAGCTGGGATTACAGGTGTCCACCACCACCACCCCTGGCTAATTTTTGTATTTTTAGTAGAGATGGGGTGTCACCATCTTGGCCAGGCTGGTCTTCAACTCGTGACTTTATGATCCACCCACCTCGGCCTCCCAAAGTTCTGGGATTACAGGCATGAGCCACCATGCCCAACCAGGAAGATTTTTATTGTATCTAAATTGCACCAAAAAAGCAATACTTCTGTTTAAAAAATCCTCACAGCAGCCTTATTATTTGTTTGTTTGTTTGTTTTCTTCATCTTGGCCAAAAGGCCGAGAAGCGATTTATTTATTTTCATTTTTTATCTTTTTGGAGATAAGGTCTTGTTCTGTCACCCAGGCTGGAGTGCAGTGGCGCAATTACAGCTCACTGTAGTCTCAAGCTCGTGAGCGCAAACAATCTGCCCACTTCAGCCTACCCAGTAGCTGGGACTACAGGCCCAAGTCACCATGCCTAGCTAACTTTTAATTTTTTTGTAGAGGATTAGGGTGGTCTCACTATGTTGCCCGAGCTGGACTTGAACTCCTGGGCTCAAGCAATCCTCCCACCTTGGTCTCCCAAGGGCACTGAGATTACAAGCGTGAACCGCTCTGCCTGGCCTCCTGACAGTAGCTTTACATCAGTGAGGGTCTAACCAGGAAACAGAAGTATCTCCAATAGAGGGGATTTAATATATGGGTCAATTTAACACAAAGATAAAAAAATCGAAGGACGGCCAGGCACGGTGGCACATGCCTGTAATTCCAGCACTTTGGGAGGCCAAGGCGGACAAATCACGAGGTCAGGAGTTCGAGACCAGTCTAGCCAACATGGTGAAACCCTGTCTCTACTAAAAATACAAAAAATTAACTGGGCATAGTGGCAGGAGCCTGTAATCCCAGTTACTTGGGAGGCTGAGGCAGGAGAATTGCCTGAACCCAGAAGGCGGAGGTTGCAGTGAGCTGAGATTGCGCCACTGCACTCCAGCCTGGGTGAAAGAGTAATACTTTGTAAAACAAAACAAAAAGGATGGCGAGATCATTTTAAATTTAGCATAGGCCGGGCGCAGTGGCTCACGCCTGTAATCCCAGCACTTTGGGAGGCTGAGGCAGGTGGATCACCTGAGGTTGGGAGTTCGAGACCAGCCTGATCAACATGGAGAAACCCCCTCTCTACTAAAAATACAAAATTAGCCAGCCGTGCTGGCACATGCTTGTAATCCCAGCTACTAGGGAGACTGAGGCAGGAGAATCGCTTGAACCTGGGAGACGGAGGTTGCGATGAGCCAAGATCGTGCCATTGCACTCCAGCCTGGGCAACAAGAGCGAAACTCCATTTCAAAAAAAAAAAAAAAAAATAGCATAAACCAAGCATGGTGGTGTATGCCTGTAGTCCCAGCCACTTGGGAGGCTGAGGCAGGAGGATCGCTTGAGCCCAGGAGTTGGACTCCAGCCTGGGCAACATAGCCGAACCTCATCTCTTAAAAAATAAAATAATAAAAATAAAGGATATGGCAGACCTTGTAAAAAATTTAAATAGAAATTATCATATAGGAAGATGATGTCTAATGGGAGGTGCTACCAGAAGCATATGGGGAGAAATATCTTGGGCTGGGTGCAGTGGTTCACGACTGTAATCCCAGCACTTTGAGAGGCAAAGGTGGGAGGATCGCTTGAAGCCATGGGTTTGAGACCAGCCTGGGTAATATGGGAGACCCCACCTCTCTTTTAAAAATCGTTAAAAAAAAAAAAAAAAAATCCATGTATGGTGGCACGCACCTGTGGTTCCAGCTATGCAGGAGGTTGAGGCAGAAGGATCACGTCAGTCCAGGAGGTCGAGGCTGCAGTGAGCTACAATTGTGACATTGCACTACAGCCTGGGTGACAGAGTAAGACCCTATCCCTGGAAAAAAAAAAAAAGAGGCCGGGCGCGGTGACTCATGCCTGTAATCCCAGCACTTTGGGCAGCTGAGGCGGGTGAATCACCTGAGGTCAGGAGTTCAAGACCAGTCTGACCAACATGATGAAACCCAGTCTCTTTTTTTTTTTTTTCTTGTTTTTTGTTTTTTGTTTTTTGTTTTGTTTTGTTTTGTTTTTTTGAGACGGAGTCTTGCTCTGTGCCCCAGGCTGGAGTGCAGTGGCACAATCTCGGCTCACTGCAAGCTCCGCCCCCCGGGTTCACGCCATTCTCCTGCCTCAGCCTCCCGAGTAGCTGGGACTACAGGCGCCCGCCACCACGCCCGGCTAGTTTTTTGTATTTTTTAGTAGAGACGGGGTTTCACGGTGTTAGCCAGGATGGTCTCGATCTCCTGACCTTGTGATCCGCCCGCCTCGGCCTCCTAAAGTGCTGGGATTACAGGCTTGAGCCACCGCGCCCGGCCAAAACCCAGTCTCTACCCAAAATACCAAATCAGCCGGAAATGGTGGTGCGTGTCTGTAATCCCAGCTACTTGGGAGGCTGAGGCAGAAGAATCGCTTGAACCCAGGACATGGAGGTTGCAGTGAGCTGAGATCACGCCATGGCACTCCAGCCTGGGCGACAAGAGCAAAACTCCGTTTCAAAAAAAAGAAAAGGAAAGAAAATAAATATCTTGGCTTCGGTTTTTCCCGCCTTCCTCTTGGACAATCTGCCCCCAGCGCCTCCCATTGGCTAAATGTGTCCAGAAGCCAGCGGGTAAGGGAGATGTCCTGTGAGAGGTCGGCCCTGAGCCATGCAGGGAGAACAGCACAGGGACCAGACGATGCCAGAGCATGCAGGCTTAAGCCCTGCACAAACCATGTGGGTAGGGGCGACTATACCCCCATTTTACAGAGGAGGAAACTGAGGTCTGGAGAGTCAATGTGACGCGCCCAGGGTCTCAGGCCCTCAAGGAGGTCGGATTCTCTGGTTCTCGCCAACACCTGCCTGGAGGGCTAGTTCTGTGGCTTTTTTCTTTTCTTTTTTTTTTTTTTTTTTGAGGCAGAGTCTGGCTCTCTTGCCCAGGCTGGAGTGCAGTGGCCGGATCTCAGCTCACTGCAAGCTCCGCCTCCCGGGTTCACGCCATTCTCCTGCCTCAGCCTCCCAAGTAGCTGGGACTACAGGCGCCTGCCACCTCGCCCGGCTAGTTTTTTGTATTTTTTAGTAGAGACGGGGTTTCACTGTGTTAGCCAGGATGGTCTCGATCTCCTGACCTCGTGATCCGCCCGTCTCGGCCTCCCAAAGTGCTGGGATTACAGGCTTGAGCCACTGCGCCCGGCCTCTGTGGCTTTTTTCTACCCTTCACCCCTGTCCTGGTTGCTCAGGGAAGTGAAGGGAATGAAAATATCCATGCAAATCGGTCCCACTGTGGGGAGGCCCTCCGTGGGAGGTCTGCTCCCTCACGGGGTTTGGCAGTTACACACAAGCTGAGCTGAAAACAAACACACAGCAGATGTTTGGACAGTGGATGGGGGAGGGGCGCTTTAGGCCGTTCTCCCCAGTATACGAGACCACCTGTCACCCGCCACCAACAGATCTGTATCATCCATCCATGACCTGTACCGTTTTCTTTTCTTTTTCTTTTTTTTTTTTTTTTTGAGATGGAGTCTTGCTCTGTCACCCAGGCTGGAGTACAGTGGCACAATCTTGGCTCACTGCAACCTCTGCCTCCCGGGCTCAAGCGATTCTCATGCCTCAGCCTCCTGAGTAGCTGGAATTACAGGCGCCCGCCACCGTGCCTGGCTAATTTTTGTATTTTTAGTAGAGATGGGGTTTCATCATGTTGGCCAGGTTGGTCTCAAACTCCTGACCTTAAATGATCCACGCTTCTCGGCCTCCCAAAGTGCTGGGATTGCAGGCGTGAGCCATTACGCCCAGCAATCCCATTTTAAAGATGAGGAAAATTGACTGGGTGCAGTGGCTCACGCCTGTAATCCCTACGCTTTGGGAGGCTGAGGTGGGTGCATCACTTGAGCCACCGACCTCAGGCCCTGTACCTTCTTGTTGGAGGGCTGCCCCCCAGTATTGCAGCCCTGACCCCTGGCCTTTGTGAGAACCCTTGTTTAGTAATGGAGGAAAAGTTGAGGCCAGATGTTGGGTGGCCCTCCCGCATCTAATGTGTGATACCCATGGCCAGCAAAGGCCCTCTCTGGATTGCAGAGTTGATGCTGGTCCCACACTACCAAGGACAGAGGTCACCTGCAGTTGAGCCTTTGATCCAAGGGAGAGGGCTGGTTGCATCGACCTTTGACCTCTCCCCAGGCTTGGCTCAAAATAGTCAAACTTTGAGCCTTTTGGTATGCAGATCTCCTGGTCATTACTGCCCTTTCATTAAGACTCATAATTGGGGGCTGGACATGGTGGCTTACGCTTGTAATCCCAGCACTTAGGGAGGCCAAGGCGGGCAGATCACTTGAGGCCAGGTGTTCGAGACCAGCCTGTACAACATGGTGAAACTCTGTCTCTACTAAAAATACAAAAAGGCAGGGTGCAGTGGCTCGCGCCTGTAATCCCAGCGCTTTGGGAGGCCGAGGCGGGAGCATCATGAGGTCAAGAGATCAAGACCATCCTGGCCAACATGGTGAAACCCTGCCTCTACTAAAAATACAAAAATTAGCCAGGCGTGGTGGTATGCATCTGTAGTCCCAGCTACTCGGGAGACTGAGGTAGGAGAATCACTTGAACCTGGGAGGCGGAGGTTGCAGTGAGCAGAGATCATGCCGTTGCACTCCAGCCTGGGCAACAAGAGTGAAACTCCACCTCAAAAAAAAAAAAAAAAAGACTCTGCCGGTCGCGATGGCTCATGCCTGTAATCTCAGCACTTTGGGAGGCCGAGGCGGGTGGATCACGAGGTCAGGAGATCGAGACCATCCTGGCTAATACGGTGAAACCCCGTCTCTACTAAAAAAAATACAAAAAACTAGCCGGGCGAGGTGGCAGGCGCCTGTAGTCCCAGCTACTCGGGAGGCTGAGGCAGGAGAATGGCGTGAACTCGGGAGGCGGGGCTTGCAGTGAGCCGAGATCCGGCCACTGCACTCCAGCCTGGGTGGCAGAGCGAGACTCTGTCTCAAAAAAAAAAAAAAAAAAAAAAGACTCATAATCAATATGCCAGTTGGGGAATGCTGTGTAAACTGGGGTAGGGACCAGGTGTGGTGGCTCATGCCTGTAATTCCAGCATTTTGGGAGGCCGAGGCTGGAGGACAGCTTGAGGCCAGGAATTTGAGACCAGCCTGGCCAGCATAGTGGGTCTCTGTCTCTACCAAAAATAAAAAAGTTAGCCCAGTGTGGTGGCGTGTGCCCGTAGTCCCAGCTACTCAGGAGGCTGAGTGTGAGGATGACTTCAGCCCAGGAGGTAAAGGCTGCAATGACCTATGATCCTGCCACTGCACTCCAGCCTGGGCAACAGAGGGAGGCTCTGCCTCTAAAAGATAAAAAAACAAAAGCTGGAGGAGGAAGGGAAGGATAAGTTTAGATGCACTGTCACCTGAGAAGGTGGCATTTCAGTAAAGAGCCAAAGGAGATGAAAGAGTGAGACGTACAGATATTCAGGGAGGCAGGGCATGGTGGTTCAAGCCTGTAATCTCAGAACTTTGAGAGGCTAAAGTGGTGAGTCACTAGAGGCCAGGAGTTGGAGACCAGCCTGGGCAGCATAGTGAGACTCCATCATGTTTTGTTTTGTTTTGTTTTGTTTTGTTTGAGACAGGGTCTCACTGTCACCCAGGCTAGAATGCAGTGGCATAATCACAGCTCACTACAACCTCCACCTCCCGGGTTCAAGCAATTCTCCTGCCTCAGCCTCCCAAGTAGCTGGGATTACAGGCACCCGCCACCACACCTGGCTAATTTTTTTCTTTTTTTTTTTGAGACAGAGTCTCGCTCTGTCGCCCAGGCTGGAGTGCAGTGGCCAGATCTCGGCTCACAGCAAGTTCCACCTCCCGGGTTTATGCCATTCTCCTGCCTCAGCCTCCCGAGTAGCTGGGACTACAGGCACCCGCCACCTCGCCTGACTAGTTTTTTTTTTTTTTCTTTTTGTATTTTTAGTAGAGACGGGGTTTCACCGTGTTAGCCAGGATGGTCTCGATCTCCCGACCTCGTGATCCACCCATCTCGGCCTCCCAAAGTGCTGGGATTACAGGCTTGAGCCACTGCGCCCGGCCTAATCTTTGTATTTTTAGAGAGACAAGGTTTCACCATGTTGGCCAGGCTGGTCTCGAACTCCTGACCTCAAGTCATCTGCCCACCTCGGCCTCTCTAAGTGCTGGGATTACAGGCGTGAGCCACTACGCCTGGCCGTCATCATGTTTTTTTAAAAGAATAAAATAATAAAAGAAACAAAAATAGGTATTCAGGGGGAAATGGAACGTGATTGGTGGGTTCTGGGTTCCGGTGAGGAGGCCGGGACGGCCAAAGCCATGGAGGAATGGAACAGAATGGAAGGTGAGGGCAGGTCCCGCGGGGACTTGAGGGTTGCATGAGGACTTTGGTTTTAGTGCTAAGTGAAATGAAGGCACTGAGGGTTCTGAGCAGAAAAGGGAAGTGACCTGACTCAGATGTTTACAGCCTACCTCTAGGGGATGGGTAACAGGTGATGAGGAGTGAAGGTGGAAGGAAGAATTCATTCTCAACACAGCCCCGTAGGGAGGGCTTGTGTGTATTTCACTTACAGATCAGGAGGCCACAGCTCCAAAAGAGCTCGCCACTTGACCAAGGCCATCCAGCCAATTAGTGGCAACGCCTGGATTCAAACCGGTGTTACCGAATGAATAATCATGTATGGGCACCTTATGTGCCCAGTGACCTCAGGTGGACAGAGACTTAAGACCCAGGGACATAGAGAGAAAGTCCTCTGTTGTTAGCAATACCCCTGCAATAGGATGAATGAAGGAATTCACTCAGGAAACATTTATTAGCTGGGTGTGGTGGTGCAAGCCTGTGGTGCCAGTTACTCGGGAGGCTGAGGCAGGAGGATTACTTGAGCCCAGGAGTTGGAGCCTGCAGTGAACTATGATCATGCCACTGCACACCAGCCTAAGTGACAGAGTGAGACCCTGTCTCTAAAAAGAAAAACAGAAGAACTAAAGAAACATTTATTGAGCATGTACTGTGGTCCAGGCACTATGCCAAGTGCTGAGGCTACAGCAGGTAATAGGATAGAGGAAAATTCCAGCCTTGGGGGAGTTTACACTCTAATGGGAGAGGCAGACAAAAAGCATTTTTAGCCAGGCGCAGTGGCTCGCGCCTGCAATTCCAGCACTTTGGGACGCCGAGGTGGGCAGATCACAAGGTCAGGAGTTTGAGATCAGCCTGGCCAACATGGTGAAACTCCGTCTCTATTAAAAATACAAAAAATTAGCCGAGTGTGGTGGTGGGTGCCTGTAATCCCAGCTACTTGGGAGGCTAAGGCAGGAGAATCGCTTGAACCCGGGAGCCAGAGGTTGCAGTGAACTGAGATTGCGCCATTGCACTCCAGCCTGGTCAATAAAAGCAAAACTCTGTCTAAAAGAAAAAAAAAAGGCCAGGCACGGTGGCTCAAACCTGTAATCCCAGCATTTTGGGAGGCCGAGACGGGAGGATCACGGGGTCAGGAGATCAAGACCATCCTGGCTAACACGGTGAAACCCCATCTCTATTAAAAAATACAAAAAACTAGCTGGGCAAGGTGGCAGGCGCCTGTAGTCCCAGCTACTCGGGAGGCTGAGGCAGGAGAATGGAGGGAACCCGGGAGGTGGAGGTTGCAGTGAGCCGAGATCGCGCCACTGCACTCCAGCCTGGGCAACAGAGCAAGACTCCGTCTCAGAAAAAAGAAAAAAAAAGGCCGGGCGTGGTGGCTCACACCTGTAATCCCAGCACTTTGGGGGGCCGAGGCGAGCAGATCACGAGGTCAGGAGATCGAGACCATCCTGGCTAACAGGGTGAAACCCTGTCTCTACTAAAAAATACCAAAAAATTAGCCGTGTGTGGTGGTGGGCGCCTGTAGTCCCAGCTACTCGAGGAGGCTGAGGCAGGAGAATGGCGTGAACCCAGGAGGCAGAGCTTGCAGTAAGTGGATATCGTGCCACTGCACTCCAGCTTGGGCGACAGAGCGAGACTCCATCTCAAAAGAAGAAGAAGATAACCATTAGGCCAGATGTGGTGACTCACGTCTGTAATCCCAGCACTTTGGGAGGCTAAGGCAGGAAGACTGCTGGATCCGAGGAGTCTGCGACCAGCCTGAGCAATGTGGTGAGACCTCGTGTCTACAAAAAAAAAATATTTTTTAAATAGCCGAGTGTGGTAGCACACGCGTGTAGTCACAGCTACTCAAAAGGCTGAGGTGGGAGGATCACTTGAGCCCCGGAAGCAGAGGTTGCAGTGAACTGAGATCTTGACATTGCACTCCAGCCTGGGTGGCAGAGTGGAACACTGTCTCAAAAAAAAAAAAAAAAAAAAGAAGAAGAAGAAGAAGAAGAAGATAAGTATTAATATAGGGCAAGAGAATAGGGTCAGAAGGGTCAGGAGTGAAGATTTGCTTTTTTATTTTTTATTTTTTTGAGACAGCATCTCGATCTGTCACCTGGGCTGGAGTGCAGTGGCGCAATCTCGGCTCACTGCAACCTCCGCCTCCCGGATTCAAGCTATCCTCCCATCTTAGCCTCCTGAGAAGCTGGGACTACAGTCGCACACCAGCACAGAGGTTTCAGTGAGCTGAGATCACACCACTGCACTCCAGCCTGTGTGACAGACTAAGACCCTGTCTCAAAAAACAACAACAACAGAAACAAAGGAAGCATGCAGTGGGTAGTCAGAAAGGTTCAGCCACCTCTGTCCCCCTGTCAGTCTTTCCTTAGTCCTGGCTTCTGTGACTGCTGTTCTCTCAACCTGAAACACACTTTCTCCTCTGGACAAAGTCCTCAAGCCTTAGCTCTCAGGCTACAGCTTCATAAGATCACCCCAAGTCCCTGTCCCCGTGGTTGGGAATTCCTCCTATGGACACCCACAGACCCTGTAGACTCCCCTCCTGAACTCTGATCCTTCAGGCCTCTGCATTAGACTGTGAATATCTCAAAAGTGTTTGCTGGATTTACTGGTGTACCGGTGGTGCACAGTAGGTGCCTAATAAATCACTAAGAAACTAAGCCAGGCGGCCTAGTGCAGTGGCTCATGCCTGTAATCCCAGCACTTTGGGAGGCTGAGGCAGAGGGATCACTTGAGGTCAGGAGTTCAAGACCAGCCTGGCCAACATGGCAAAACCCCGTCTCTACTGAAAATACAAAAATTAGCTAGGCGTGCTGACATCCGCCTGTAATCCCAGCTGCTCAGGAGGTTGAGGCAGGAGAATTGTTTGAACCTGGGAGGTGGAGGAGGTTACAGTGAGCTGGGATCGCACCACTGCACTCTACCCTGGGTGACAGAATGAGACTCCGACTCAAAAACAAAAAAAGGTACAGGGCATGGATGAATGATACAGATCTGTTGTGGGGGATGAGGGGTGGAATAACAAGGTCAGGAGTTCGAGACCATCCTGGCTAACACGGTGAAACCCTGTCTCTACTAAAAATACAAAAATTAGCTGGGCATGGTGGCAGGCAACTGTAGTCCCAGCTACTCGGGAGGCTGAGGTGGAAGAATGGTGTGAACCTGGGAGGCAGAGCTTGCAGTGAGCCGAGATCATGCCATGCACTCCAGCCTGGGGGACAGAGCGAGACTCCGTCTCAAAAAAAAAAGCCAGGCAAGGTGACTCACACCCATAATCACGGCACTTTGGGAGGCCAAGGCAGGCAGATCGCTTGAGCACAGAAGTCTGAGGTCTGCCTGGGCAACATGGCGAGACCCTGTCTCCATGAAACAAAATAAAATAAAAAAAACTAAGTACTGTTCCATCATTTGCCTCGTAAAATCTAAACTCTCTGGTGTGGAACAGACTTGCAAAGCTGCCTGTAAAATCATACACCGGATTTTGGAGTAGACACACAGGAGGTTGATTGTACTGCTGGCTTCCAGGAGAAGAACTGGGGGTAGGGGGCACAGATAAGAGTAGACAGAATTTTCACCCTAGTAATCTTTTTGTAGTTTTTGAAATTTTCTCTACCAGGTATATGAAAGACCAATGAAAATATACAATAGGCCAGGCGCGGTGGCTCATGCCTGTAATCCCAGCACTTTGGGAGGTTGAGGAGGGTGGATCACCTGAGGTCAGAAGTCTGAGGCCAGCCTGACCCACATGGTGAAACCTCGTCTCTACTGAAAATACAAACATTAGCCAGTTAGGGAGCATCACTTGAGAACAGGAGTTCAAGACCAGCCTGGACAACAAAGCAAGACCTCCATCTCTACAAAAAAAAAAAAAAAAAAATTCTGGGCATGGTGGCACATGCCTGTAGCCTCAGCTACTTAGGTGGCTGCAGCAGAGGGTCATCTGGGGCCAGGAATTCAAGACTACAGTGAACTATAATCGTTACACTGCACTACAGACTGGGTGAGATCCTGTCTCAAAAACAACAGCAACAAAATAAAGGATTAAAAGACCCTTTAAAATTGCAAAATACATAGAGTCTTAAACATGCATCCACAGTTATTTATTTATTTATTTATTTTGAGACGGAGTTTCACTCTTGTTGCCCAAGCTGGAGTGCAATGGTGTGATATCAGCTCACTGCAACCTCCGCCTCCCAAGTTCAAGCAGTTCTCTTGCCTCAGTCTCCCAAGTAGCTGGGATTACAGGCACACGCCACCATGCTCCGCTAATTTTGTATTTTTAGTAGAGATGGGGTTTTGCCATATTGGCCAGGATGGTTTCGAACCCCTGACCTCAGGTGATCCACCCACCTCGGCCTCCCAAAGTGCTAGGATTACAGGAGTGAGCCACCGCACCCAGCCACATTCAGTTATTCTTGCAGGGATAAAATACACAATGAAATACACTATACTGGCCAGGTGCGGTGGCTCACGTCTGATCACGAGGTCAGGAGATCGAGACCATCCTGGCTAACACGGTGAAACCCCATCTCTACTAAAAATACAAAAAATTAGCCGGGCGTGGTGGCAGGCGCCTGTAGTCCCCGCTACTCAGGAGGCTGAAACAGGAGAATGGCGTGAACCCAGGGAGGTGGAGCTTGCAGTGAGCCAAGATCATGCCACTGCACTCCAGCCTGGGAGACAGAGCGAGACTCCATCTCAAAAAAAAAAAAAAAAAAAAAGAAATACACTATACTTTTTTTTTTCTTTTTCTTTTTTTGAGACAGAGTCTCACTCGTCACACGGGCTGGAGTGCGGTGCGGGATCTCAGCCCACTGCAACCTCTGCCTCCCAGGTTCAAGTGATTCCCCTGAGTCAGCTTCCTGAGTAGCTGGGATTACAGGCGCCTGCCACTACGCCCAGCTAATTTTTTTGTATTTTTAGTAGAGACAAGGTTTCACCATGTTGGCCAGGCTGGTCTCGAACTCCTGATCTCATGATTTGCCCACTTTGGCCTCCCAAAGTGCTGGGATTACAGGCATGAGCCACCGCACCCAGCCACTTTTTTTTTTTTTTTTTTTTTTTGAGGCAGGATCTTACTCTGTCACTCAGGCTGGAGTACAGTGGCATGAACATGGCTCACTGCAGCCTCAATCTCTTGGGTTCAGGTGATCCTTCTGCCTTAGCCTCCTCATTAGCTGGGACCACAGGCATATACCATCACACCTAGCTAATTTTTAAATTTTTGGTAGAGACCAGGTGCGGTGGCTCATGCCTGTCATCCCAGCACTTTGGGAGGCCAAGGCGGGTGGGTCACCTGAGGTCGGGAGTTCGAGACCAGCCTGGCCAACATGGTGAAACCCTGTCTCTACTAAAAATACAAAAAAAAAAAAAAAAAAAAAAAAAAAAAAAATTAGCTGGGTGTAGTGGTGGACGCCTGTAATCCCAGCTACTCAGGAGGCTGAGGCAGGAGAATCGCTTGAACCTGGGAGACGGAGGTTGCAGTGAGCCAAGATCATGCCACTGCACTCCAGCCTGGGCAACAGAGTGAGATTCTGTCTCAAAAAAATAATAATATTAATAATAATAATGCTATTTATTGAGTTTTCACCTTGTACCAAGCATGGGAAGCTTTGCCTCCATTATGTCACTGAAATCTCATAACCTCCTTTTCCAGCAGAGGAAAATGAGGTTGCTTTACAGACCAGGTTGTCAACAGCTGTGCTCTGTCCAGAACGCGCTGACCTCCAAGTAGACAGCTCTGGACGGGTAGGGAAGTCTGCTATGATCCGGTGGCGCCCCCTGGAGGTCTACCGGGAACATGGTAAAGAACCTAGGCTGGGCGTGGTGGCTCACGCCTGTAATCCCAGCACTTTGGGAGGCCAAGGACAGTGGATCACGAGATCAGTAAATCGAGACCATGCTGGCTAACACGGTGATACCCCGTCTCTACTAAAAATACAAAAAATTAGCCGGGCGTGGTGGCGGGCGCCTGTAGTCCCAGCTACTCAGGAGGCTGAGGCAGGAGAATGGCGTGAACCCGGGAGGTGGAGCTTGCAGTGAGCCGAGATCGCGCCACTGCACTCCAGCCTGGGCGACAGAGCTAGACTCTGTCTCAAAAAAAAAAAAAAAAAAAAAAAGAACCTGAAAATGGGTGGGCCACGGTAGTAGCTCATGCCTGTAATCCCAGCACTTTGGGGGACCCATGCAGGAGAATTGCTTGAGGCCAGTTCAAGACCAGCCTGGGCAACATTGGGAGGCCCACCCCCCGCCATCTCTACAAAAAACAAAAAAACAAAACACACACACACACATACACACACACATTAGGCCGGGCGCGGTGGCTCAGGCCTGTAATCCCAGCACTTTGGGAGGCCGAGGTGGGTGGATCACCTGAGGTCAGGAGTTCAAGACTGGCCTGGCCAACATGGTGCAACCCTGTCTCTAATAAAAATACGAAAATTAGGGCCGGGCGTAGTGGCTGATGCCTGTAATCCCAGCACTTTGGGAGGCCGAGGCGGGCGGATCATGAGGTCAGGAGAATGAAACCATCCTGGCTAACACGGTGAAACCCCGTCTCTACTAAAAATACAAAAAATTAGCCGGGCGTGGTGACGGGCGCCCGTAGTCTCAGCTACTCGGTAAGCTGAGGCAGGGAATCGCTTGAACCCGGGAGGCCGAGATCGCACCACTGCACTCCGTCCTGGGCGGCAGAGCGATACTCCGTCTCAAAATACAAATACAAAATAAAAAAAATACAGTACAAAAATTAGCCGGGCGTGCGCACCTGTAGACCAGCTACTCGGGAGACTGAGGCAGGAGGATCCCTTGAGCTCTGCAGGTCGAGGCTGCAGTGAGCCATGTTCTCGCCCTTTGCACTCCAGCCTGGGCGACAGAGCAAGACCTTGTCTCTAAAAACCAAAACAAAGAAACAAAATGAGCATTCGGATTTGTTAGGGGGTGACAAAGGAGGCAGTCCAGGATCTGTGGACTCCCCACTTTTGTTCTGTCCTTGGAGAGCCCTGGAAAGTCTGAGAGTGTACAGGACCCTGGTCTAGGGGGTAGGGGACACAAATAACTAATCTGAGGGGTTTCGGGGGGACATAGCCATGCCGTGGGGAATCTAAACTGGGAGGCATGGTCTGGCAGGCCCAATCCTGAAGGATTTCTGTGGGCAATAAGGCCCTTCCTTTAAACAAATAAAAAAACAAACGACAGGCCGGGCGCAGTGGCTCAAGCCTGTAATCCCAGCACTTTGGGAGGCCGAGACGGGCGGATCACGAGGCCAGGAGATCGAGAGACGATCCCGGCTAACACGGTGAAACCCCGTCTCTACTAAAAAATACAAAAAAACTAGCCGGGCGAGGTGGCGGGCGCCTGTAGTCCCAGCTACTCGGGAGGCTGAGGCAGGAGAACGGCGTAAACCCGGGAGGCGGAGCTTGCAGTGAGCTGAGATCCGGCCACTGCACTCCAGCCTGGGTGACAGAGCAAGACTCCGTCTCAAAAAAAAAAAAAAAAAACAAACGACATTAACTGGATAAAGAAAAAACCATCTCCAAGAGCCTTGGAGGCGGAATGAAGGCGTGGCCCGGTGGGCGTGACCAACAGTAAAAGCTTAAGCGTTATTGGTTGTATTCTTTAGTTGCTCGCTCCAGAACTGCCCACTTATGGGCGGGGGGCCGCTTCTTCAGGCTTAGCAGTCATTGGCTGAATTGGGCCAGAGAGGTCTCATTGGCTGAGTTCCTGCACCGCTCGTAGGAGGCGGGACCCAAAGTAGGCGAGGCCTACGGAAGCTGGGGCTTCTTGCTGTGAGGTCCGGTTACCTAGTGTTGTGGAGGGTCCTTGAGGCAGGAGTGAAAATTGGGTCTGGGGATTAGTCCTGGGGTGGAGGTCTGGGCACGCCAGGTCGGACCCCCTCCATCTTCGGTTTTACACACCCAGCTTTCCAGGGGTGAGTCGCGGCGGATCGGGCGGCGTCGCGTGCGTGACGTCATCCATCGGCGCCGCGCGAAGCTCCAGTGGCCTTGACCTCCCGCGGCGTGGGAGGCTGTGAGGCGATGCTGCAGTTGATCCGGGCCGGGGCGCGCGCCTGGCTTCGGCCTACAGGCTGCCGGGTGAGGCCAGGGGCTGGAGGCGTGGTCGAAGGATGAAATTTGGGGGTGTCCAGGGGTCGTCTCTCACTTTCGCCCACCCCTTGCAGGGCCTGAGTTCGCTGGCGGAAGAGGCAGCGCGTCCGACCGAGAACCCGGAGCAGGTGGCGGTGGCGAGCGAGGGTAAGGCAACCGGGGTGGCTCCAGGAGGGTCAGCGACAGAGAGGTTTGACCCTTGACCCTAACCCCTGACCCCCGCCATCGCTCCAGGTCTCCCGGAGCCCGTGCTGCGCAAAGTCGAGCTCCCGGTACCCGCTCATCGACGCCCGGTGCAGGCCTGGGTCGAGTCCCTGCGAGGCTTCGAGCAGGAGCGCGTGGGCCTGGCCGACCTGCACCCCGATGTTTTCGCTACCGCGCCCAGGTGAGCGAAGACTGTAATGGTGAACTGAGTGGCAGAGGGATGAAGAGCGGGAGTTCAGGAGTCAGGATGACTTTGGGCTTGTACCGTTGGAAAAGTGCTGGATTTCTACAGCCTCCTTTTCTCCACCTGTCAAAGGGGGGGATGATGACAGTTTCCCCTGCTGTAGCGCTGTGTGAGATTGAAGCCTGAGAGGTGACATCCTCTAAGGGTTAGGGAGATGGAACTCTGGAGCCCGACTGATTAGGTTCAAATCCTGCCTTCACCTCTTGTGCCTCAGTGCCCCTATTTTGTCAGCTCTCGGGAGGTTGCTGTGATGAGTAAATGACTTAATTCTGGCACATAATAAGTTTTATAGAAATGCTGATAATCTTTATTAATTGTTTTTTGCAAATAAGAGCACTAAAGAGACTAAACCATTCCTAGGTGCCTGGAAGAGGCTGTTTGCATTTTAGTTAACCTGCTGTTCATAACATCTCTAAGAAAATGTAGGGGCCACGCTGGGCGCGGTGGCTCACGCCTGTAATTCCAGCACTTTGGGAGGCCGAGGCGGGTGGATCACGAGGTCAGGAGATCGAGACCATCCTGGCTAACACGGTGAAACCCTGTCTCTACTAAAAATACAAAAAGAAATTAGCCGGGCGTGGTGGCGGGCACCTGTAGTCCCAGCTACTCGGGAGACTAAGGTAGGAGAATGGCGTGAACCCGGGAGGCGGAGCTTGCAGTGAGCCAAGATCGTGCCACTGCACTCCATCCTGGACGACAAAGCGAGACTCCGTCTCAAAAAAAATAAGGAAAGAAAATGTAGGGGCTGCGTACTGTGGCTCACCTCTGTGATCCCAGCACATTGGGAGGCCGAGGCGGGCGGATCACTTAAAGCCAGGAGTTGGAGACCAGCCTGGCCAACATGGTGAAACCCCGTCTCTACTAAAAATACAAACATTACCCTGACATCATAGTGCAAGCCTGTAGTCCCAGCTACTTTGGAGGCTGAGGCATGAGAATCACTTGCACCCAGGGAGATAGAGGTTGCAGTGAGCCGAGATCATACCACTGCACTCCAGCCTGGGCAACAGAGACGGACTCCATCTAAAAAAAAAAAAACCGGTGCAATTGATTTCAATAATGTAAATACATTTAAATACCTGTATTTAAAACTATGTCAAAATCACATTTTAGCATGGAGCACTGGGCACGTTTCAGATGTTGAGTATGTGACTGTATGGAATGGTATAGAACTAGAGAGGCAAACCAGTCCCCTAAGAAGGTGGCAATAAGTCAAGTGTAATAGCAGGAAAAAAGTAATGGTAGGAAAAACAAGAAGGGGTGGCTTTTTTTTTTTTTTTTTTTTTGAGACAAAGTTTGGCTCTTGTCGCCCAGGCGGGAGTGCAGTGGCACGCTTGCTCTCGGCTCACTTCAACCTCTGCCTCCTGGGTTCTAGTAATTCTCATGCCTCAGCCTCCCGAGTAGCTGGAATGACAGATATGTACCTCTGTGCCCAGCTAATTTTTGTATATTTTGGAGAGACATCGCTTCTCCATGTTGCCCAGGCTGGTCTTAAACTCATGGCCACAAGTGATCCACCTGCCTTGGCCTCCCAAAGTGCCAGGATTACAGGCATGAGCCACTGCACCTGGTCAGGGTGGCTCTTTCTTTAGGAGGCGCCTCTCAGCAGTTATCGGGGCTGACACCTGTAGGCTGAGAAGGAACCATCCAGGACAGTGTTTCAGACAGAGGGAAGAGCAAGTGCCAAGGTCTTGAGGCAGAATTTCAAGATGGGGTCAGTGAGGGGCAGAAGCAAATCACACAGGGCCCCGGAGGTGGAAGGGAGAATCCTGGGTTTTCCTGTATTGGAGGTGGAGGCTTTTGAAGCAGAGTTGGGCTTCTCATGTGTCCTTCCTCCCTGCAGGCTGGACATCCTGCACCAGGTTGCCATGTGGCAGAAGAACTTCAAGAGGATTGTGAGTGCCTAAATGGAGCAAGGTGGCAGGAAGGAGGAGCTTCCTGGGGAGGTTGGGGATGGGACCCAGAGGAAGCCCATCACTGGGTTTTCTCTGGACTGCTCGACTGGGGCCTCATCTGTTTCCTGAGCCACTCACTGATGGGTCCATTTTTAGTTCTCTTTTTTTTTTGAGATGGAGATGGAGTCTCACTCTGTCACCCAGGCTGGAGTGCAGTGGCACGATCTCAGTTCACTGCAACCTCTGCTTCCTGGGTTCAAGTGATTCCCCCGCCTCTGCCTCCTGAGTAGCTGGGATTATAGGTGTGTGCCACCACGTGGGCTAATTTTTGTATTTTTAGTAGAGACGGAGTTTCACCATGTTGGCCAGGCTGGTCTCAAACTCCTGACCTCAAGGAACCTACCTGCCTCGGCCTCCCAAAGTGCTGGGATTACAGGTGTGAGCCACCATGCCCAGCTCATTTTCAGTTGTTTTCTGATCACTCACTGATGTGGGCATTGTGGTGGGTGAGAGAGGATATAGCAGGGACCACAAGGACAAAACAGGCAAGGTTGGGCTGGGTGCAGTGGCTCAGGCCTGTAATCCCAGCAGTGGAGGCTGAGGTGGGTGGGTTGCTTGGGACCAGGAAAGACCAGCCTGGGAAACAGCAAGACCCAGTCTCTACCCCTTCCCCCACAACCCCCCGAAAAAGATGGGCAAAGTTCCGATTCTAATGAAGGTCACAGTGTCATGGGAGAAGTGAACGTGAGTCAGATGGTCATACGCAATGTGTAATTATGAGCATGTCCCAGAGAACGGGATGTTCAACCTTAGGTCTACTGAGAAGCTAACCAGATCAAAGAGGCAGTGGGGCTAGGGTAGAGATAACAGGAACGGGGTGTGCAAAGGCCCCATGGCAGGGACCACAAGGAACCCAGTGTTGCCACAGAGGCCAGTGGGAGCAGTGGGGAGGCGTCTGGGTTTTATGCCAAGAACATTGAAGAATCCATTACCAGTTGGGGTCTCATCCATCCACCCCAGAGGTCTGGCCAGTCCTTCCCCTGTCACACCTTCCCTGGCTCCCCATCACCCTAGGAATAAAGTCATCAGTCTGCTATTCCGAGCTCTTCCTGATTTCCTTGCCCTGCTCCTCTTTCCTCATTCTCCCTGTCTGTGTCATTCCCTCCTTGCAGCTACAACCACATTAAAATTGTTCAAAAATAGGCCGGTACAGTGGCTCACACCTGTAATCCCAGCACTTTGGGAGGCCAAGGCAGGTGGATCACTTGAGGCCAGGAGTTCCAGAACAGCCTAGTCAATGTGGCAAAACCCCATCTCTACTAAAAATACAAATAATTAGCCGGGCCCAGGCACGGTGGCTCACGCCTGTAATCCCAGTACTTTGGGAGACCAAGGCGGGTGGATCACAAAGTCAGGAGTTCGAGACCAGCCTGACCAATATGGTGAAACCCCGTCTCTACTAAAAATACTAAATATTAGTATTTACTAATAACTAAAAATACAAATATTAGTTGGGCGTGGTGGCGGGCGCCTGTCGTCCGAGCTACTCTGGAGGCTGAGACAGGAGAATTGCTTGAACCCGGGAAACAGAGGTTGCAGTGAGCTGAGATCACGCCACTGCACTCCGGCCTGGGTGACACAGCAAGACTCCATCTGAAAAAAAAAAATTAGCCTGGCATGGTGACGGGCACCTGTAATCTCAGCTACTTGGGAGGCTGAGGCTGGAGAATCGCTTGAATCCAGGAATCAGAGGTTGCAGTGAGCCGAGGTCGCACCACTTGCACTCCACAGCCTGGGTGACAGAGTGAGACTGTCTCAAAAAAAAAAAAAAATCAATAGTTCAGAAAATACCGAGCACCCCCTGCATGCCCGGCGGCAGAGCCCCTGCCTTTGTGAGGCTGGCATGGGGCAGGAGCTCCGACTTCTTTACCCTCCCCCTCGGTCCCCAGGCTCTCTGTGCTTGGCCTGAGAGAGCCCATCATCATGGTGCCTCCTGCCTGACTTCCCCATGGCAGGACTGATCTGCCCGGCTCCCTGACACCTGCCTCGTGGACCTGACACCCTCCTCACTTTGTGCCTCCAGAGCTATGCCAAGACCAAGACGAGGGCCGAGGTACGAGGTGGTGGCCGGAAGCCTTGGCCACAGAAAGGCACCGGGCGGGCCCGGCATGGCAGCATCCGCTCTCCACTCTGGCGAGGAGGTAACTGGGGACAGGGTGGAGGGGGCAGAGAGGGGTGGGGGAGCCAGGGAAGGACCTGGGTGTTTACTCACACACAGCTGCGCACATCTGGCGTGGTATCGTGTCAGCCCTGTTCCCTCCACCTCATGGAACCACTGGGCTGGTGACATTGGAACTGAGGTCCTTGGACCTCGCTACCCATGTTGGGGGACAGATCTGGGAGCCATCCACTCCTCCTTCTCTCATGCCCTCCCTCTTCAGCCCGTGGCCACAGCCCCTCTTGACCTCACCTCCTGTCATCCTCTTCTGACCCACGCTTCCCACAGCACCCGCAGAGCTCTTCCTAAATCTCCCACCTCCCTCAGCCTTTGCGTGGAAGCTGAACTCCTGACCTTGTCATCGTGGGCCCTGGTGGCTGCACACCTTGCCCCCTCATCCCCTCCTTTCCCTCTCTGACCAGGCAGAGATGACTCTCTTTTTTTTTTTTTGGTTGTAGTTGTTGGTTTGTTTTTAACTTTTTATTTTCTTGGATGCTAACAAGATGATTCAGGGTGGTGCCAGCCACCCCGTCACCTGTTTACCCGGCCAGCTCTCCTCACCTTTCAGGGTTCTGGGCCACACCTCCTCCAGGAAGCCTCCCTTGATCTCCTTTCCTTCCACATCCCCCAGGGCTACCCTGATTTCTTCTACAGCTGAGCCTCTTTTCTGCCCTGCCGAAATGTGAATGGCATGAGGGCAGGGACCATGTCTGTCGTCTTCTCTGCTGCATATCCAAGGCCCAGGCGAGGGCGGACACCAACACATGGTGCTTGCAGGGGTCTCCCCAACTGTTATTGCTCCCAAATCATACTGCTAGCTCCACTGGAAAGTGTGCCTGATGCCTCCCTCTCCCCCTAGACCTGAAAGTTCGAACCTCCTCATAATTTCAGCATTAACAGCTGTGCTTGAGTTAAGTTCACCCTCTAGCCACTCGACGGAATCCACACCATAACTCCTGGTGTCCTATGAGGCAGGAACTGTCCGATCTCAAGGTGATTTGTTTTTTTTATTGTTTGCTTTTGAGGCAGGATCTCACTGTATTGCCCAGGCTGTAGTGCAGTGGCACAATCATAGCTCACTGCAGCCTTGAGCTCCTGGGCTCAAGTGATCTCTGTCCTCAGCCTCCCAAAGTGCTGGTATGAGCCACCTTCGCCAGCCCTGTCTCAGAGTGTGACAGCTGGGGAAACTGAAGCCCAGTGAAGCAAAGTCACTGGTCCCATGTTGTCCCTGATCCAGCCTCCCCTGAGGCCCCACCCTCTCTGCCTGATTCCTGGCAGTGCCCCCTCTCTCCTGTCACCCCATGCCAGCCACTGCGGCAGATTGCTGACCTCCAAGCTCTGCAGTGGCCCCTCCCTGCTCACACGCCTCTGTCCCCACAGGAGGTGTTGCCCATGGCCCCCGGGGCCCCACGAGTTACTACTACATGCTGCCCATGAAGGTGCGGGCCCTGGGCCTCAAAGTGGCACTGAGCATCAAGCTGGCCCAGGTATAGCCATGGGGGGCCCAGACAGCTGCTAGAGGTGGGGCTGCTCTGGACCCAAGGCTCAAACCATTCTTTCCTTTCACCAGGATGACCTGCACATTATGGACTCCCTAGAGCTGCCCACCAGAGACCCACAGTACCTGACGGAGCTGGCGCGCTACCGCCGCTGGGGGGACTCCGTGCTCCTCGTGGACTTGTGAGGACACAGGGCAGAGCAGGGGCAGGGGGCCTGAGCTCTGTACTCTGAGGGTTCAACCCCCACTCCCTGTCCTCTCTTACAGGACATACGAGGAGATGCCACAGAGCATCGTGGAGGCCACCTCTAGGCTCAAGACCTTCAACCTGATCCCGGCTGTTGGTGAGCTAAGGCCCAGGCCCCCAGAGTGTGCACGTGCAGTCTCCACTGTTAGAATCACAGCGGTTCAAATCCAGCGTCTGGTCGCTGAGTGGCCTTGGGCAGTGACCACGTGCCCAGACCCAACTCTCAGCTTGCCCAAAGCAATAATCTTTCCTAAAGAGGTGCTTGGCTGGGGATGGTGGCTCATGCTTGTAATCCCAGTACTTTGGGAGGCCAAGACAGTCTGGCCAATATAGTGAGGCTCCCATCTATACTAGAAATAAAAAAGTTAGGCATGGTGGTGTGCACCTGTAGTCCCAGCTACTCAGGGGGCTGAGCTAGGCGGATAGCTTGAGCTCCGGGGGCCAAGGCTTCAGTGAGTCATGATCGCACCACTGCACCCAAACCTGGGGGAGAGAGCGAGACTCTTGCCTCAAAAAAAAAAAAAAGGCTCCAAGGTCACCTCTGCCAAAGCCACAGTCTGTTCCTTTCACAGCCACCAGATGGCGACGTGAGCCTGAGTCAGGTCCTGTCCCTCAACCCACAGCCCTCGCTGGCTTTCCCAGCTCTCTCAGGATGAAAGCCCAAGTCCTCAGGGTGGCACATCAGGCCCTGCATGACCCACCCCGTCACTCCCCTGCCCTCCCATCGTTTGCCCTGGGTCTCCCTCACCGGAATGGGAGCCAGGAGTCCCAGCCAGGCACAGGGCCGAGCCTGGCATTCCGAGGGACTCGGCCAGCAGATGATGATGTGAGAGCAGCTCCTTGGCCAGAGGCTTACAGGCAACAAGCGGCCGGGCAGGGTCTGGCCCTGGGCTGCTGGGCTCACAAAGTCACACTAGACCACGGTGAAGGTCTCTCTTCTGTAAGCACAAAGGGACTCCAATGTGGGTGGGATGAGGAGAGAGGCAGCCCCGCCCTGACCGTCCCCCACCCCGCCCCCAGGCCTAAATGTGCACAGCATGCTCAAGCACCAGACGCTGGTCCTGACGCTGCCCACCATCGCCTTCCTGGAGGACAAGCTGCTCTGGCAGGACTCGCGTTACAAACCCCTCTACCCCTTCAACCTGCCCTACAGCAACTTCCCCTGACCCCCGCCCCACGCTACCCAGGGCCCGGTGGCCACCCCGTACCGCTCGTGATGTGAAGCACCTCTTCTGAGCCAGGCAGAGCCCGTGGCTGACTTGGGAGCCTCAGGCCCACGCCCACCCTTCGAGGACGGTGCCACCTGGACCCCCTCATTCCAGGGAGGAAACTGAGGCCACAGGGAGTGGCCATCGCCATTGGGAAGGGGCGATTCCACAGAGAGCCCAGGCGGGCTCCTGCATCCATTCTCTCTTTGTTTTTAAAATAAATTGTATTTTTGAATCAAGGAGGATAAACAGATAACTTCTCAGTGTCATTTTTAATAACTGCATTGGGCACGTTGGGCTCCTTCCCGGGTTCTGGGCACCGCTGAGGATCCGCCATCTCAAGAGGCTCACAGTCTGGTTTCAGGGAACCCCAGGGCTGTTTGTGGAAATTACAAGAATTCACTTACCCGGTGAGTCAGACTCCCGGAGCTCACAGGTGCGTGGGCGCCAGCGCTTCCTAGGAGCTGACTCCTGCCACATCCTTCTCCTGAGCACTGCTGCCAGCCATTCCCACCCCGAGAGTGTTTGCAGTCCTGTCTGCGACATTACTTCATGCAGTCTGAGAGCGTGTGCTTGATTGTGCAATTAGATGTCGTGTAAACCTGAGTTTTCAGAGTGACTTCCTGTAAGCACAGTCAGAAAAGTAAATGTCTTGCTGTAAGTGAGCAGATAAGCACATGTTTAAAAACACCAGCTGGGCGTGGTGACTCGCACCTGTAACTTTAGCACTTTGGGAGGTCAAGGTGGGAGGAGCACTTGAGCCCAGGAGTTCCAGACCAGCCTGGGCAACATGGTGAAACCCTGTCTCTGCAAAAAATACAAAAATTAAGTGGGCATGGTGGTGTCTACCTGTGGTCCCAGCTACTTGGGAGGCTGAGGTGGGAGGATCACCTGAGCCTAGGAAGCAGAGGTTGCAGTGAGCAGAGTGAGCCACCACACTCCAGCATGGGTGACAAAGTGAGACACTGTCTTAAAAAAAAAAAAAACAGCATCCCAATTTTTGATTTTGCTGAGGTTGTTTGCCTGCCAAGTTAATTTTTCTTAACAGCCATAACAGACTATAATGCAGACAATGTGATCGATTTATTTAAAGTCAACCAGCTGGGTGCGGTGACTCACGCCTATAATCCCAGAACTTTGGGAGGCTCAGCCAGGTGGATCACCAGAGGTCAGGAGTTTTGAGACCACCCTGGCCAAGCCGGGAGTGGTGGCGGGTGCCTGTAATCCCAGCTACTCAGGAGGCTGAGGCAGGAGAATTACTTGAATCCAGGAGGCAGAGGTTGCAGTGAGCCAAGATAGTGCCACTGTGCTCCAGCCTGGACGACAGAGGGAGACTCCATCTATAAATAAATAAAATAAAGTCAATCAGGACTGCCTTCTGCCTGTGTGGGCCTGGCCAGGCTAAGCAGTCACACAACCATCCCTACGTGCTGGGCCACCCCTGACTGAAAACCTCTCTGGAATTCCTCTCTCGGGATTGCCTTCGGAGATTGCAACACATTCTCCAAACACCCTCAGTGGACATAGACTTTGCTCCTTGAAGCAGCAGATTTGACTAAATAAAAAAGAAAAAGCTATTAAAACCAGTTGGCCGAGCGTGGTGTCTCACGCCTGTAATCCCAGCACTTTGGGAGGCCGAGGCTTGTGGATCACGAGGTCAGGAGATCGAGACCATCCCGGCTAACACGGTAAAACCCTGTCTGTACTAAAAATACAAAAAATTAGCCGGTCGTGGTGGCGGGCACCTGCAGTCCCAGCTACTCAGGAGGTTGAGGCAGGAGAATGGCATGAACCCGGGAGGCAGAGCTTGCAGTGAGCCAAGATCACGCCACTACACTCCAGCCTGGGTGACAGAGTGAGACTCGGTCTCAAAAACAACAACAGCAAAAAAAAAAAAAAACAGTTAAGGCCAGGTGCAGTGGCTCACGCCTATAATCCCAGCACTTTGGGAGGCCTAGGTGGGTGGATCACGAGGTCAAGAGATCAAGACCATCCTGGCCAACATGGTGAAACCCAGTCTCTACTAAAAGTACAAAACATTAGCTGGGCGTGGTGGTGGGTGCCTGTAGTCCCAGCTACTTAGGAGGCTGAGGCAGGAGAATCACTTAAACCCGGGAGGCGGAGGTTGCAGGAGTCGAGACCGCACCACTGCACTCCAGCCTGGCGACAGAGCAAGACTATCTCAAAAAAAAAAAAAAAACCCACACAGTTAAAGGCGTGCCGAAGCTCAGAAGAAAATGCCGCCTCACTACTGTTCCTCTTGCCAGTCTTGTTGGGGCATCAAGGCCTAGAGTAACACCCAGCTGTTGGCCTGACAGTGCCTGGCCCAGCCTGGAGAGTTGCAGCCAGGAGTATAAATGTGGTTCAGTCTGCGTCATACCTGTCAGGAAACATGGTGAGACCAACTGCTGCCCAGACAGATTTTCAAAAGAAGTGGGTCAGAACGTATTCCCCCACACCGGAATCCCTCAGCCAGATTGAGGATAAAAACAGGCATCAGAAAAAAAAAGATACAGACAGGCCTGGTGGCTCATGCCTGTAATCCCAGCACTTTGGGAGGCTGAGGTGGGAGCACAGGAGTTTGAGACCAGCCTGGGCAACATAGTGAGACCCTATCTCTACTAAAAATAGAATAGGGTATGGTGGTGTGCCTGTGGTCCCAGCTACTTTGGAGGCTGAGGCAGGAGGATCGTCTGAGCCCTGGGGGTAGAAGCTGCAGTGAGCTGAGATCGCACCACTGCAATCCAGCCTGGGCAACAGATCAAGACCCTGACTCAAAAAAAAGAAGAAAGAAAAGAAAAGACAACTATCATACACTGCCTAGAATGTGCTTTAAAATAATTGGCATATGGCCGGGCGCGGTGGCTCAAGCCTGTAATCCCAGCACTTTGGGAGGCCGAGACGGGCAGATCACGAGGTCAGGAGATCGAGACCATCCTGGCTAACACGGTGAAACCCCGTCTCTACTAAAAAATACAAAAACTAGCCGGGCGCGGTGGCAGGCGCCTGTAGTCCCAACTACTCGGGAGGCTGAGGCAGGAGAATGGCGTGAACCCGGGAGGCGGAGCTTGCAGTGAGCTGAGATCCAGCCACTGCACTCCAGCCTGGGCGGTAGAGCGAGACTCCGTCTCAAAAAAAAAATAAATAAATAAATAAAATAAAATAAAATAAAATAATTGACATAGTTGGACATGGTGGCATGCACCTGCAGTCCCAGCTACTTGGAAGGCTGTGGCCAGGAGTTTGAGACCAGCCTGGGCAACACAGCAAGACCTCGTCTCTATAAAAAATAGGCCGGAGGCCGGGCGCGGTGGCTCAAGCCTGTAATCCCAGCACTTTGGGAGGCTGAGGCGGGCGGATCACAAGGTCAGGAGATCGAGACCACAGTGAAACCCCGTCTCTACTAAAAATACAAAAAATTAGCCGGGCGCGGTGGCGGGCGCCTGTAGTCCCAACTACTCGGGAGGCTGAGGCAGGAGAATGGCGTGAACCCGGGAGGCAGAGCTTGCAGTGAGCTGAGATCCGGCCACTGCACTCCAGCCTGGGCGGTAGAGCGAGACTCCGTCTCAAAAAATAAATAAATAAATAAATAAATAAAATAAAATAAAATAAAATAATTGGCATAGTTGGACATGGTGGCATGCACCTGCAGTCCCAGCTACTTGGAAGGCTGTGGCCAGGAGTTTGAGACCAGCCTGGGCAACACAGCAAGACCTCGTCTCTATAAAAAATAGGCCGGAGGCCGGGCGCGGTGGCTCAAGCCTGTAATCCCAGCACTTTGGGAGGCCGAGGCGGGCGGATCACAAGGTCAGGAGATCGAGACCACAGTGAAACCCCGTCTCTACTAAAAATACAAAAAATTAGCCGGGCGCGGTGGCGGGCGCCTGTAGTCCCAGCTACTCAGGAGGCTGAGGCAGGAGAATGGCGTGAACCCAGGAGGCGGAGCTTGCAGTGAGCCGAGATCGCGCCACTGCACTCCAGCCTGGGCAACAGCGTGAGACTCCGTCTCAAAAAAAAAAAAAAAAAAAATAGGCCGGAGCAGTGGCTCAGGCCTGTAATCCCAGCACTTTGGGAGGCCAAGGCAGGTGGATCACTAGAGGACAGGAGTTCAAGACAGGCCTGGCCAATATGGTGAAACCCCGTCTCTACTAAAAATACAAAAATTGGTGGGACATGGTGGCAGGTGTCTATAATCCCAGCTACTTGGGAGGCTGAGGCAGGAGAATCGCTTGAACCCGGGAGGCGAAGGTTGCAGTGAGCCGAGGTCACACCACTGCCCTCAAGCCTGGGGTGACAGTGCAAGACTTGGTCTCGAAAAAAAATGAATAATGAATGAAGGAATTAATGGATTAATTAGTTAATTAAATAGGTGGGGTATACGAGTTTGTTAGGGCTGCTGTAGGAGTGCCACAAACTGTGGGGGTTGGGGGGGTTAGTCAACAGAAATTTATTCTCTCCTGTTTCTGGAGGTTGGAAATCCAAGACGAAGAACAGGATTAGCTCCTTCTAAGGGAGTCTGTTCCAGATCCCTCTCCTAGCCTCTGGCCGTTTGCTTTGCTGACAATATTTGACATTCCTTGTCTTGTAGCCACACTGCTTCAGTCTCCACCTTCATCTTTACATGACGTTGTCCCTGTGGGTATGTGTCTGTTTCTGTGTCCAAATTTCTCCTTTTTTTTTTTCTTTTTTTTTTTTTTTCCAGACAGAGTCTCACTTTCTTGCCCAGGCTGGAGTGCAGTGGCTCGATCTTGGCACACTTGCAACTTCCGCCTCCTGGATTCAAGTGATTCTCCTGCCTCAGCCTCCAGAGTAGCTGGGATTACAGGCAGCCACCACTACACCTGGCTAATTTTTGTGTTTTTAGTAGAGACAGGGTTTCACCATATCGGTCAGGCTGGTCTCAAACCCCTGACCTCAGGTGATCCACCCACTCTGGCCCCCCAAAGTGCTGGGATTACAAGCGTGAGCCACCGAACCTGGCCTATTTTTTTCATTTTTTTTTTTTTTTTTTTTCAGACAGAGTTTTGCTCTTCTTGCCCAGGCTGGAGTGCAATGGCGCAATCTCGGCTAATCTCAACCTCCGCCTCCCGGGTTCAGGCAATTCTTCTGCCTCAGCCTCCCGAGTAACTGGGATTACAGGCATGCTCCACAATACCTCGCTAATTTTGTATTGTTAGCAGAGACAGGGTTTCACCATGTTGGTCAGGCTGGTCTCGGATTCCCAACCTCAGGTGATCCGCCCGCCTCAGCCTCCCAAAGTGCTGAGATTACAGGCATGAGCCACTGAGCCTGGCCCTCTCCTTTCTATTTTTAAAATCTTTTTTGTGGCTGGGAGCAGTGGCTCACGCCTGTAATCCCAGCACTTTGGAAGGCCGAGGCAGGTGGAACACTTGAGGTCAAGAGTTTGAGAACAGCCTGACCAACACAGTGAAACCCCATCTCTACTAAAAATACAAAAGAATTAGCTGGGCGTGGTGCCGGGTGCCTGTATTCTCAGCTACGAGAGGCTGAGGCAGGAGAATCGTTTAAACTCTGGAGGCGGAGGTTGCAGCAAGGTGATATTGCGCCACTGCACTCCAGCCTGGGCAACAGAGCGAGACTTCATCTCTAAATAAATAAATAAATAAGGAGCTGTATTTCAGAATTTGGAGAAGGTGACACTAAGAGTACAGAATACACAGCTTTTGTTTGTTTGTTTGTTTTTATGGTTTTTTTTTTTTGTTGTTGTTGTTGTTTTGAGACAGAGTCTTGCTCTGTCACCCAGGCTGGAGTGCAGTGGTGCAATCTCGGCTCACTGCAATCTCTGCCTCCCCGGTTCAAGCAAGTCTCCTGCCTCAATCTCCCGAGTAGCTGGGATCATAGGTGCCCGCCACCACTCCTGGCTAATTTTTGTATTTTTAGTAGAGACGGGGTTTCACCATGTTGGTCAGGCTGATCTCGAACTCTTGACCTCATGATCCCCCCACCTCGGCCTCCCAAAGTGCTGGGATTACAGGCATGAGCCACCAAGCCTGGCTCAAAAAAATATTTATTAAAACTATGTTAATGCTGGCCGGGCACGGTGGCTCACGCCTGTAATCCCAGCACTTTGGGAGGCTGAGGTGGGCGGATCACGAGGTCAGGAGATCAAGATCATCCTGTCTAACACATTGAAACCCCGTCTGCACTAAAAATACAAAAAATTAGCCGGGTGTGGTGGTGGGTGCCTGTAGTCTCAGCTACTTGAGAGGCTGAGGCAGGAGAATGGCATGAACCCAGGAGGCAGAGGCTGCAGTGAGCCAAGATTGCGCCACTGCACTCCAGCCTGAGTGACAGAGCGAGACTCCATCTCAAAACAAAACAAAACAAAAACAACAACAACCTGTTAATGCTTAACTACACAAAAATGATAATGAGATAAATGTGCATTTATTTAGAGAACTGAATGTTAGTCAGGCCAGTCCCTGCAGAGAGAATTTCCAGCATGACCTGGTTCATTTGTGAAGACAGAGCAATCCTTGTGTGTTTTATTTGTTTGAGATGGATCTCACTCTGTTGCCCAGACTGGAGTACAATGGCATGATCTCAGCTCTCTGCCACCTCTGGGTTCAAGAGATTCTCATGCCCCAGCCTCCCAAGTAGCTGAGATTACAGGCTTGTGCCTCCATGACCAGCTAATTTTTGTATTTTCACTAGAGATGAGGTTTCACCAGTTTGGGCAGGCTGGTCTCAAACTCCTGACCTCAAGTGATCCACCCACCTCGGCCTCCCAAAGTGCTGGGATGACAGCTGCCTGGTCAGCAACTGTTGTTTAGACATACACATTTTATTTGCTTGTCCAGCATGATCAGCCCTCCACTTTTAAAATTTTCTTTTATTTATTTTTTTTGAGACAGAGTCTCACTCGGTTGCCCAGGTTGGAGTCCCGTGGCGTGATTTTGACTCACTGCAACCTCTGCTTCCCAGGTTCGAGCAATTCTCCTGCCTCAGCTTCCCAAGTAGCTGGGATTACAGGTGCGCGTCCCCATGCCAGGCTAATTTTTGTATTTTTAGTAGAGACAGGGTTTCACCATGTTGGCCGGGTTGGTCTCGAACTCCTGACCTCAGGTGATTTGCCTGCCTTGGCCTCCCAAAGTGCTGGGATTACAAGTGTGAGCCATTGCACCCGGCCTTAAATTGTATTTTTTATTTTTTTTTGTAGAGACGGGCTCTCTCTGTGTTGCCCAGGCTGGTCTTGAACTCCTGACCTCAAGTAATCTTCCCACCTCGGTCTCCAAAAGGGCTGGGATTACAGGGGTGAGCCACTGCACCCCACCTTCCCTCTACTTCTTGATGGTTTGCTTCTGCTATGAATGTGCATGTCCAGTTGTCTGCTTCTTAGAACAGATATTTACCTTCCTCATTCATCGGCCATTGGAGGACTGGGACCACTCAGATTATTGATCCGGCCCATTCTTCCGGGAGAGTTTCCTGGTGGCTGTCTTCCATCATCATAACCGGAATCAGATGAGTTTCCGTAGCCTTTTTTTCCCCCCACATCTTTGCTGAAGCAGAGTTTTGAAAAACAAAACCACAAACTAAGCTATTCCCCAGAAGAAATCTGTAATCAAAGATAAGGTCTGCCAGGCACAGTGGCGCTCATGCATTCTGGAGGCCAAGGTGGGTGGATCACCTGAGGTCAGGAGTTCTAGACCTGCCAGGCCAACATGGTAAAACCTCGTCTCTACTAAAAATATAAAAATTAGCTGGTTGTGGTGGCGCATACCTGTAATCTCAGCTACCTGGGAGGCTGAGGCAAGAGAATTGCTTGAACCTGGGAAGTGGAGGTTGCAGTGAGCCAAGATTGCACCACTGCACTCCAGCCTGGGTGACAGACAGAGCAAGACTGTGTCGCAAAAATATACATAAATAAAATAAAAAGTAAAATAAAAATACAAAAGTTGGTTGGGTGCGGTGACTCACGCCTGCAATCCCAGCACTTTGGGAGGCTGAGGCGGGCAAATCATGAGATCAGAAGTTCAAGACCATCCTGGCTAACACGGTGAAACCCTGTCTCTACTAAAAATACAAAAAATTAGCTGTGCGTGGTGACACACGCCTGTAGTCCCAGCTACTTGGGAGGCTAAGGCAGGAGAATCACTTGAACCTGGGAGGTGGAGATTGCAGTGAGCCGAGATCGTGCCACTGCACTCCAGCCTGGGTCACAGAGCAAGACTCCATCTCAGAAAAAAAAAAAAAAAAAAAATTAGCATGGCGGTGGGCACCTGTAATCCCAGCTACTTGGGAGGCTGAGGCAGAATTTCTCGAACCTGGGAGGTTGCAGTGAGCCGAGCCAAGATCACACCTCTGCACTCCAGCCTGGGCAACAGAGCAAGACTTTGTCTAAAAAAAAAAAAAAAAAAAAAGAAAAAGAAAAAAAATTTAAATAGGCCGGGAGCAGTGACTCATGCCTGTAATCCCAGCCCAGCCCTTTGGGAGGCCAAGGTGGGTGGATCGCTTGAGGTGAGGAGTTCGAGACCAGGCTAGCCAACATGGTGTAACCCTGTCTCTACTAAAAACACAAAAATTAGCTGGGCCTGGTGGCACACGCCTGTAATCCCAGCTACTTGGGAGGCTGAGGCAGGAGAATCACTTAAACCTAGGAGGCAGGGGTTGTGGCAAGCCAAGATCGTGTCACTGCACTCTAGCCAGGGTGACAGAGCGAGACTCTGTCTCAAAAAAATAAAAAAGAAATTCAGCAAGTGAAGAGTTCAGCAATTCAAATATTAAGGTGAGTGTAAAGGAACGCCCAGGATGTGGCCCAGGATGGAGTAGGGGGATATTATTTTAGCAGAAAGCTCAGGCCACAAGACAGGAGGAGCCAGCCTTGTTGGGGATGAAGGGAAGAGCATTACAGGCTGAGGGAAATGCAAGGCGGTTGCATGGGACACCATGGGATGGCTTCTGCCCTCGGTGGGCAGCCTCTGGTCTGAGGCCATTCTTTGGCCTGCCTGAGACTGCCTGGCACCCGGGAGGAAACCCTGCCCTTCCTGAAGATAGAAGCAAAGGTCTGGGGAATCTCTGCTTCCGTTTTCCCTGAGAAAAAGCTTAAAGGAGCAGAGGACTGGTAGGTGCCTCCTCCCTCTGCCAGCCTGCCCCCCACCATGGCCATCCCACTCCCATCTCAAAAAGGCTCGGACCCTGATCAAGGAGTCATCTCCCTTGTCCCAGCACCTCCAGTTGGCCCAGTCTCCAAAACGGATGTCAAATTCAGCCCTTTTCCAAGCACACTGCCCAGTCCAGGCCCCATTATTCATCTGGACTACAACAGTCACCACCTCTCCCATTTCCTAACTGCAGCTCTTGAAGCCTCAACTGGGCCCTTGTGAACACTTGAGTCAGGGCAAGGTCCTTCCTCCGCTCACAACCCTCCATAGCTCCCACCTCACTGGGCATAAAAACCAAAGTCCTGGCCGGGCATGGTGGCTCAAGTCTGTTATCCCAGCACTTTGGGAGGCCAAGGTGGGCGGATCACCAGAGGTCAGGAGCTAGAGACCAACCTGGCGAAACCCCATCTCTACTAAAAATACAAAAATTAGGCATGGTGACGCACCCTTGTAGCCCCAGCTGAGGAGGGAGAATCACTTGAACCTGAGAGGCAGAGGTTGCAGTGAGCCGAGATCACGCCACTGCACTCCAGCCCGGGTGACAGAATGAGACTGGGGTTCACAAACAGACAAAACAACAAAGTCCTCCCCAGGTGACAGGCACTTTCACTTATCTGCCCTGTCATCTCCCTGCCTGCTCCTCTCCTCCAGTCTCTTCCTTTGCTAAGCCTGCTCCAGCCACGCTTGTCTCCTGGATGTTCCTTTTTTTTTTTTTTTTTTTTTTTGAGGCATAGTCTCACTCTGTCACACAGGCTGGAGTGCAGTGCATGGATCTTGGCTCACTGCAACCTCCGCCTGCCGGGTTCAAGAGATTCTCCTGCCTCAGCCTCCCAAGTAGGTGGAATTACAGGGGTGCACCACCACACTCAGCTAATTTTTGTATTTGTGTAAAGACGGGGTCTCCCTATGTTGCCCAGGCTGGTCTTGAACTCCTGGGCTCAAGGGATCCTCCCATCTCGGCCTCCCAAAAGGCTGGGATTACAGACGGGAGCCACCGCGCCCAGCTGGATTTTTATCTGACTCTGTTCATTCTTGCGTCCCCAGTACCTGAAAGGATGCCAAGCACACAGTAGGCGCTTAATAAACATTGAGCCACATGTTGAGAAAAGAACGGCGCCATTGTGGCTGCAAGTGGGACTTGGACCGCGCGGGGGAGCTCGCCGCCCGCGCACCTCGGGCTGGGGCGCGAGTCCGTAGTACCCGCCCGAGGAAGAACCCGTTGCGCAGGATTTTCCCAGGCCGTCTGAGGACCAGGGACGTCCCCAGTCCCACTCTGTGACTTTGCTCAGGCCGTTCCGGGGCGGGAATTCAGTACCCCTCAGCCCCCCAAGAAAAAAATAACCCCGTGGAAATTCCTTGGGAATGACCGAGGCGGGGAAAATATGCGTCTCTGGATGGCCAGTGACTCGCAGCCCCCTTCCCCGATAGGAAGGGCCTGCGCGTCCCAGGCCCCTTCGCTTCCCTTTCTGCTGCGCGACCTCCCTGGCCCCTCTGAGATCTCCACGGCGACGCCGCGCTAGCCCCACAACAGGAAAGCCTTAGGCGGCGCGACTTGGCGCTTGGAGACTTCAGAGTCCCCAGCCTCGACGTGGTGGATGTCGAGTCTTGGGGTCACACGCACAGGCGGTGGCCAAGCAAACACCCACTCATATTTAATGCACGCGCCTGGGTTGCGGGAGCCTCGCGCGGAGGGCAAGGGTTCGAGCACCCCCTCTCCCTGCCTCACCTCGGAGCCTGGGGGCTGCCTTGTTTCCCAGCTGCAGGAAGGGGTTCGAGCGCCCCTTCTCCCTGCCTCGCCTCGGCGCCTGGGGGCTGCTGCCTCAGTTTCCCAGCGACAGGTAGGGGTTTCGAGCGCCCCCCTCTCCTCCCTCGTCAAGATCCAAGCTAGCCGCCTCAGTTTCCCCGCGGAGCCTGGGACGCCAGCGGAAGGGCTCGGCGCATGGGGATCACGCAGCTTCCTTCCTTTTTCTGGGAGCTGTAAAGACGCTCCCGCGGCCAAGGCCGAAAGGGGAAGCGAGGAGGCCGCGGGGATGTGAGTGCCCACGGGTGTAGAGAGAGGACACCGATTTCCCCGGACGTGGTGAGACGGCGCATCGTCACTCCCACGGTTCACGTTAGCCGGGAGGTGCCTGGCTCTGCTCTGGCCGCTTCTTGAGAAATGCCCGTGTCAGCTGGGTGGGGACGTGACCCTAGGGGGAGGGGCACCCCTCAGGGGAGGGAGCCCGGGGAGGATTCCTGGTCCCCCACCCAGGCAAGGGGCTCATCCACTCGATTAAAGAGGCCTGCGTAAACTGGAGAGAGAGGACTTGAGTTCGGATCCCTTCGCAGCCTGGAGTCTCAGTTTACTGCTTTGTGAAATGGACACAGTAACAGTCCCCACTCTCCGGGGTAGTTGGCAGTATTTAACAGTACTTAATAAACCGCTTAGCGCGGTGTAGACCGTGATTCAAGCTTAGCCTGGCCGGGGAACTGGAGGCGTGTGGACCGGGAGCAGCCCCCGGGGTCATCGCCCCGCCACCGCCGCCCGATTGCTTTAGCTCGGAAATTCCGGAGCTGCAGCGGCCAGAGAGGGAGGACGACCCTGCTCGGCCCTGGCACCCTCTCAGTCCGGAAATACAGCAGCATTTGTTCCGGAGGGGAAGGCGCGAGGTTTCCGGGAAAGCAGCACCGCCCCTTAGCCCCCAGGTGGCTAGCTCTATAAAGGACCTCGCGCCCCACTGCGTCCCACTCGACGCTGAGCTCCTCTGCTACTCAGAGCTGCAACCTTGGCCTCGCTATGGCTCCCAGCGGCCCCCAGCCCGCACTGCCCACACTCATGGTCCTGCTCGGGGCTCTGCTCCTAGGTGAGTCAGGGGTGGGGATTGCCATCGGGCCAGCTCCGCAAAACTCCGGGAGGACCGGTTCCCAGGTCAGGTCATGCATACTTAGGTAGCTGTTTATGGGAAGGCGGCTAGAGACAGCGATTGAAAGGCAACAGTCAGTGGGTTCGAATCCAGACTCTGCATCACCTCCACGTGTGGCCTCGGGCTATACATTGCAGCTTTGAAAAAGGCGGTTGGAGATGGAAGGGAGGGGCAGACCTCATTTTGTTGCCCAGGCCGGTCTTGAACTCCTGGGCTCTTGTGTGGGCCACCGCCTTGCTTGACTAGATTGGGTCTCTTAAACTTCAGTTTCTCAGCTGTAAAACGGGAAACGTCATAGCAGCCACCTGGCAGGGTATCTTGGCCCAGCACAGCACCTGGCCCCAGGACTCAATCATGATGGTTTGGGAACTTGGCTGTGTGCCAACCCAACAAGGCTTAAGGGACCCCCACCCACTTCAAGATGTATATTCTGTTCCTCATCCTCTCTGCCCCTGGGGAAGTCCAGGGCTGCTTCTACTCAGGGGAATTCCAGAGCTGACTTATCCGTGGCCCAAGGCTGAGAAGTGGGAGGCGCCAGCACACCCTCCCCCAGCTCCAGCCTAGCTAGGACAGAGGGAAGGGGTCAGAGGATCTTTCCCGGTGGTGTAAGTTTGGGGAACCAGGAAGGTGAGAGATTGACAGCTTGGTTAACAGCTCAACAAAGCCTCAGATCCAGGCCAGCATGGTGGTTCATGCCTGTAATCCTGACACTTTAGGAGGCCCAGACGGGTGAATCACTTAAGGTCAGGAGTTGGAGACCAGCCTGGCCAACATGGCAAAAGCCCGTCTCTACTAAAAATACAAAAATTAGCTGGCATGGCGGTGGGCACCCGTGATCCCAGCTACTCGGGAAGCTGAGGCAGGAAAATCCCTTAAACCCAGGAGGCGGAGGTTGCAGTGAGCTGAGATGGTGCCACTGCACTCCAGCCTGGGAGACATAGAGAGATTTGGTCTCAAAAAACAAAGCGTTCTGATCCAGACTCAGACCCAGATCACACTGCTTTCTAACTGAGTAACCATTTCCCTTTATGAAATGGGAATGGTCCCAGAATCTCCCTTGGAAAATATATGGAGTCAATGTTCTCACACCCCCATCCAAGATAGAACAAATCCGAGACAAGAATCTTTGAAGTGGGGCAGTGCTGGGCTCAGACATTTTTTCCCACCTTCGGAGGCAGCAGAATCTGAGGGACCTAATCCAAATAGGCCTGCCCTGCCGCCTGCCCTCCCTCCATCCCTCCCTCCCTCCCTCCCTTCCTTCTTTCCTTCCTTCCTTCCTTTTTGTGAGACAGAGTCTCACTCTGTCACCTAGGCTGGAGCGCAGTGGCACGGTCTGGGCTCACTGCAACCTCTACCTCTCAGGTTCAAGCGATTCTTCTGCCTCAGCCTCCCTGAGTAGCTGGGACTACAGGCGTGTGCCACCACGCCCGGCTAATCACTGTGTTAGCCAGGATGGTCTTGATCTCCTGACCTCGTGATCTGCCCATCTCAGCCTCCCAAAGTGCTGGAATTACATGCATGAGCCACAGTGCCCACCCTATAAGCCCCTTCTTTCTTTCTTTCTTTCTTTTTTTTATTTTGAGATGGAGTCTTGCTCATCCCGCAGGCTGGAGTGCAGTGGCACTATCTCGGCTCACTGCAAGCTCTGCCTCCTGGGTTCACGCCATTCTCCTGTCTCAGCCTCCGGAGTAGCTGGGACTACAGGCGCCCGCCACCACGCCCGGCTAATTTTTTTGTATTTTTAGCAAAGACAGGGTTTCACGGTGTTAGCCAGGATGGCCTTGATCTCCTGACCTCGTGATCCGCCCGCCTCGGCCTCCCAAAGTGCTGGGATTACAGGTGTAAGCCACCGCTCCCAGCAGCCCCTTTCTTACCTGCCCTTACCTGCGAGATAGCCAGTTGCTACCTGCCCTGTGCTGAGTTACTTGTATTAGCAAGGAACAGGGTGGCTATACTCACACACCTTACAGATGGGGAAATTGAGGCCCAAAGAGGGGGAAGCTACGTGTCTCAGGGAGTGAGGAGCCAGTCTGATTCCTGGAGGGCTGACTCTCTCCACCTTACTTCTTGGGAGGGAGGAGGGCACCAACTTCACGTTAAAATCTGGTTGGACACAGTGACTCACACCTGTAATCCTGGCATTTTGGGAGGCTTAGGTGGGAGAATCGCTTGAGGCGAAGAGTTTGAGATCAGCCTTAGCAACATAGTGAGACCCCATGTCTACAAAAATGTTTTTCAAATATTAGCCAGGTATGGTGGTGTCCTGTAGTCCCAGCTACTTGGGAGGCTGAGGTGGGAGGATCACTTGAGCCCAGGAGTTCAAGGTTACAGTGAGCTATGATTGTACCACTGTATTCCAGCCTGGGTGACAGAGGGAGACCTGTTAAAAAAACAAAAAAACCGATGGCTAAAATCCTCCCATGGCTCCCTATTGCCCTAAGTATAAAGAACACATGTGGCCGGGCACGGTGTCTCACACCTTATAATCCCAGCACTTTGGGAGGCTGAGGTGGGCAGATCACTTGAGGTCAGGAGTTTGAAAGCAGCCTGGCCAACGTGGCGAAACCCCATCTCTACTAAAAATACAAAAATTAGCCGGGTGTGGTGGTGCTTGCCTTAGTCCCAGATACTCTGGAGGCTGAGGCAGGAGAATCACTTGAACCTGGGAGGCGGAGGTTGCAGTGAGCTGATATCGCGCCACTGCACTCCAGTCTGAGTGACAAAGCGAGACTCCATCTCAAAAATAATAATAATAATAAATAACAGCACACATCTTTAGCATGGCCTTCAGTGCCCATGGGATCTTCCTTAATTGATCTCCCGCTCTTCATCCTTGCTCACTCAGCTCCAGCCACCCTGCCCGAGGACCTCTGTACTTGCCTGGAACTTACTTCCCTTTTCTCTGGACAGCCAGCCCTTTCTCATCATTTCGATCTCTGCTGAAATATTACCCTGTCACCAAGGCACTGTCTATTCTATCACCCTGTTTTGTTTTTGTCAAAGCTCATATTAACATCAGTTATTAATTATCTTGTTTGCTCATAATTTTTTTTTTTTTTTTTTTTGAGACAGAGCCTCGTTCTGTTGCTCAGTCTGGAGTACAGTGGCACAATCTTGGCTCACTGTAACCTCCGCCTCCCGGGTTCAAGTGATTCTGGTGCCTCAGCCTCCCAAATAGCTGGGACTACAGGCACATCCCACCATGACCGGCTAATTTTTGTATTTTTAGTGGAGACGAGGTTTCGCCATGTTGGCCAGGCTGATCTCAAATTCCTGACCTCAAGTGATCTGCCCGCCTTGGCTCCCAAAGTGCTGGGATTACAGGCGTGAGCCACCGCGCCTGGCCTGCTCATGAATTTTTCTCTTTAACTTCCACATCGAAGGCAAAGTATTGTCTTGTTGAGGCTGTGCCTCCAGCACCCGGCGCAGGCTGGGCGCACATTCCCATTGATGAACCTGATTTGTAATGCCTGTCACCTCTTCCCGCGTTTCTTCTAGGACCTGGCAATGCCCAGACATCTGTGTTCCCCCCAGAAGTCATCCTGCCCCGGGGAGGCTCCGTGAAAGTGAATTGCAGTGCCTCCTGTGACCAGCCCATCTCGTTGGGCATGGAGACTCCGTTGCCTAAAAAGGAGATACTCCCGGGTGGAAACAACTGGAAGATGTATGAACTGAGCAATGTGCAGGAAGATAGTCAACCAATGTGCTATTCAAACTGCCCTGATGGGCAGTCATCAGCTAAAACCCTCCTCACCGTGTACTGTGAGTAACTGAGCCCGGAGGGCTGGACTAGGCAGACTGGAGTGGGAGAGACGTAGAGGGGCACCTGCAGTGGCCTGGGAGAATCTTTGTTACTTGCTGGTAGGGTCAAGGAGGGGCTCCTTGAAGGGCAGGTGGGGACATCCTTAGAAAGTCCCTTTAGGCCAGGCACGGTGGCTCATGCCTGTAATCCCAGCAATTTGGGAGGCCGAGGCGGGCGGATCACGAGATCAGGAGATCGAGACCATCCTGGCTAACACGGTGAAACCCCATCTCTACAAAACAAAAATACAAAAAAACTAGCCGGGCAAAGTGGCGGGCGCCTATAGTCCCAGCTACTCAGGAGGCTGAGGCAGGAGAATGGCGTGAACCTGGGAGGCGGAGCTTGCAGTGAGCCAAGATCCGGCCACTGCACTCCAGCCTGGACGACAGAGCGAGACTCCGTCTCAAAAAAAAAAAAACAAAAAAACAAAAAAATTAGCCAGGCATGGTGGAGTGTGCCTATAGTCCATCCCTGGGAGGCTGAAGCAGGAGAATCACTTGAACCCAGGAGGCCGAGGTTGCAGTGAGCTGAGATCATGCCACTGCACTCTAGCCAGCCTGGGTGACAGAGTGAGACTGTGTCTCAAAAAAAAAAAAAAAAAAAAAAATTAGCTAGGCATGGTGGCATAAGTCTGTAATCCCAGGTACTCATGAGGCTGAGGTGTGAGGATCACCTGAGCCCAGGGAGATGGAGGCTGCAGTGAGCTATGATCATGCCACTGCACTCCAGCATGGAAGACAGAATGAGACCCTGTCTCAAAAACAAAAACAAAAAAACAGCAAAAAAAAAAAAAAAAAAAAAACCCAGTCCTGGAAAGAGGTCTATAGGTGTCCCTACCTACAAGGGAAGTGGTGGGAGTTATGGCACTATTCACTGCCACTTTGTACAAAGGGCAAATGGGAAAGGCTAGAGAGAGAAAGCGTGGCTTGGCCATACCACAGAATAGCATGCGACCGTGTAGAAGAATCAGGAAGTTCCTGTGAACTGAAAAAGAATAAGCTCTGGGGTGTATTGTAAAGTCAAAATGAAAGAAGGTGGCTGGGCGCAGTGGCTCATGCCTGTAATCCCAGCACTCTGGGAGGCTGAGATGGGCGGATCACCTGAGGTCAGTAGTTCGAGACCAGCCTGACCAACATGGAGAAACCCCGTCTCTACTAAAAATACAAAAAAAAATTAGCCAGGCATGGTGGCACATACTTGTAATCCCAGCTACTTGGGAGACTGAGGCAGGAGAATCTCTTGAACCTGGGAGGCAGAGGTTGCGGTGAGCCGAGATTACGCCATTGCACTCCAGCTTGGGCAAGAAGAGTGAAACTCCGTCTCAAAAAAAAAAAAAAAGAAAAGAAAAGAAACGAAAGAAGGTATGTTGAATATGAATGGCATGCCACCCTCACATTAGGGAGTGGCAGAGGGGCAGTTTCGGGGAGGCTGTATTTATGTATAAAATAGTCCTAAAAGGAAGTGGGAGAAATGACAATATTAGTTGGCTATGAGAAGACAGGCTGCGAGGCTGTGGGAGAGGGTTTGGGTGTGGAGAATTCTTTTTTTTTTTTTTTTTTTGAGACAGAGTTTCACTCTTGTTGCCCAGGCTGGAGTGCAATGGCATGATCTCTGCTCACTGCAACCCCCGCCTCCCGAGTTTAAGTGATTCTCCTGCCTCAGCCTCCCGAGTAGCTGGGATTATAGGCACCCGCCACCACGCCTGGCAAATTTTGTATTTTTAGTAGAGACAGGGTTTCTCCATGTTGGTCAGGCTGGTCTCAAACCCCAACCTCAGGTGATCCGCCCGCCTCGGCCTCCCAAAGTGCTGGGATTACAACGTGAGCCACTGCGCCCGACCGAGAATTCTTTTTTGTTGTTGTTGTCTTTTTGAGACAGAATCTTGCAGTGTCCCCAGCCTGGAGTGCAATGACATGATCTCGGCTCACTGCAACCTCTCCCTCCTGGGTTCAAGCGATTCTTCTGCCTCAGCCCCCCAAGTAGCTAGAATTACAGGCGCCCACCACCATGCCCGGCTAATTTTTGTATTTTTAGTAGAGACAGGGTTTCATCATCTTGGCCAGGCTGGTCTCGATCTCCTGACCTTGTGATCTGCCCGCCTCGGCCTCCCAAAGGCTGGGATTACAGGCGTTAGCCACTGCGCTCAGCTGAGAATTCTCTTTGCGTTCTTCCTACTTTGGGGACTTTGAATGGTGAGAATTAGTTACCAAGGCCAAAATAAGGAATTCAAATGAAAACAAAACAAAATCAAAGAAGAAAAAACAGAAGAGCACTGGGCAGGCCAGGCACAGTGGCTCTATATGCCTATAATCCCAGCGATTTAGGAGGCCGAAGTAGGAGGATTGCTTAGAGGCCAGGAGTTGGACACCAGCCTGGGCAACACAGCAAGACCCCATAGCTACAAAAAATAAAAAACCTAGCCAAGCGTGGGTGGCATACTTGTAGTCCCAGATACTCAGGAGGCTGAGGTGGGAGGATCGCCTGAGCCCGGGATGTCCAGGCTGCAGTGAGCCGTGATGACACCACTGCACTCCAGCCTGGGTGACTGAGAGAGACCCTGTCTCTAAAAAATAAAAACTGGGCCGGGCGCGGTGGCTCACACCTGTAATCCCAGCACTTTGGGAGGCCGAGGCGGGCGGATCACAAGGTCAGGAGATCGAGACCACGGTGAAACCCCGTCTCTACTAAAAATACAAAAAAATTAGCCGGGCGCAGTTGTGGGCGCCTGTAGTCCCAGCTACTCGGGAGGCTGAGGCAGGAGAATGGCGTGAACCCGGGAGGCGGAGCTTGCAGTGAGCCGAGATCGCGCCACTGCACTCCAGCCTGGGCGACAGAGCGAGACTCCGTCTCAATAAATAAATAAATAAATAAATAAATAAATAAATAAAAACTGGCCAAGTGGCTTTGGGATTAGCCTTGGGTTCTAGTCCTAGCAAGGCCTTTAACAGTGTGGGGGACATGGCTTCTGTGTTTACTTTGCAATCAGGTGAGACCTCCTCTGATGGGTAAAATGACACGGTGAGGGACAAAGGACATTCTCCTATCATTGTGTCAGGACAAGGAAGCCTCTGGGTAAATGATCAGCTTTGCTCCTGATTTGGAGGGTGGGTGAGCAGATGCTGACCTTCCCAGGTGAGGGAAGTCCCTGAACATTCCAAGCAGCTTCTGAAACCCCCAGGGAAACCTCTTTGAAGGTCTTTTCTGCATCTCTGATAGGTTGTTTTTTTGTTTTTGTTTTTATTTGAGACAGAGTCTTGCTATGTTGCCCAGGCTGGATCACTGCAACCTCCATCTCCCAAGTTCAAGCAATTCTCCTGCCTCATCCTCTCTAGTAGCTGGGACTACAGGCACCCGCCACCATGCCTGGCTAATTTTTGTATTTTTAGTAGAGACAGGGTTTCACCAAGTTGACCAGACTAGTCTCTAATTCCAGATCTCTGGCGATCCACCTGCCTCAGCCTCCCAAATGCTGGGATTACAGTCTTGAGCCACCGCTCCTGCCTCTGCCTGATAGCTGAGAGTGTAGAATTCCAGGTTTGAGACCCGGCTCTGCCACATTTCTCCCTCTATGACTGTCAGTGCCCCACTTTGCCTGAGTTTTTACCTCTGTGAAATGGAGCAGATGGCTGGCACAGGTAGCAAAGGAGTAAAAGGTGTGTGGGAGGGTGTTACCTGAGAGAGACTGTAGCTTAGTCTTGCACCACCCCTGGTGTAAACATAAAGAAGCCTCCCTGGATGGCTCAATCTTCTCCAAAAAGGTTAGAGGTGTAATTCCTAGAGGAGGTGACCACTAGCTGGGCTTTGAAGGATGTGTAGGAGTTCATAAAGACAGGCATTCTGGGGAGGGGGAATAGCCTCGGCAAAAGTTTGGAGCAGGGAGGAATCTTGATGGGGGCAGGAGGAGGAGGAGGTAGGTTAGTGTGGGCCAGGTGCAGTGGCTCACACCTGTAATCTCAGCGCTTTGGGAGGCCAAAGCAAGAGGATTGATTGAGCCCAGGAGTTCGAGACCAGCCTGGGCAACATAGTGACACCCTGTCTCTAAGAAAAAATAAAAAAATTGGCAGGGGGCCGGGCGCGGTGGCTCAAGCCTGTAATCCCAGCACTTTGGGAGGCCGAGACGGGCGGATCACTAGGTCAGGAGATAGAGACCATCCTGGCTAACACGGTGAAACCCCGTCTCTACTAAAAAATACAAAAAAAACTAGCCGGGCGAGGTGGCGGGCGCCTGTAGTCCCAGCTACTCAGGAGGCTGAGACAGGAGAATGGCCCGAACCCGGGAGGCGGAGCTTGCAGTGAGCTGAGATCCGGCCACTGCACTCCTGCCTGGGCGACAGAGCGAGACTCCATCTCAAAAAAAAAAAAAAAAAAAAAATTGGCAGGGTACAGTGGCATATGCTTGGACTCTTAACTATTCTGGAGGCTCAAGTGAGAGGATCATTTGAGCCCAGGTATTTTTTTGTTTTTGTTTTTTTGAGATGGATTCTCTCTCTGTGGCCCAGGCTGGAGTGTAATGGTGCCATCTTGGCTCACTGCAGCCTCCGCCTCCTGGGTTCAACCGATTCTCCTGCCTCAGCCTCCCAAGTTGCTGGGATTACAGGTGCCCACCATCATGCCCAGCTAATTTTTTTGTATTTTTAGTAGAGATAGGGTTTTACCATGTTAGCCAGGCTAGCCTTGAACACCTGACCTCAAGTGATCCTCCTGCCTCGGCTTCCCAAAGTGCTGGGATTACAGGTATGAGCCACTGAGCCTGGTCAAGCCCAGGAATGTGAGGTTACAGTCAGCTGTGATTGCACCACTGCATTCCAGCCCGGATGACAGAGAGAGACCCTACCCCTAAAAAAAAAAAGTTGATTGATGGGAGGAGGGGTGAGGTTGGCAGTGCCTTGAATGCCAGGTGGAGGAGCTGGGACTTCCCTTCTCGGGGTGATAGGGAGTCTTGGAGGGTTTGTGAGCAGGCCAGGGATTAGATAGCTGAAGGCTGGATTTACCGGAAGCCAAACAGCAGTTGGCTATGGTCCTTGTCCACGTGGCCCATGTTGTGGGCAGTGACCGTATCCAAGAAGGGAAGGACAGACAAGTATTTGAATACTTCAGTGACCAGGATTTGGTAAAGGACTGAAGGTCAGAGTCAGGAGAGGTGAGAGCAGGAGACACTCCCTTCCCTCTGCACCAGGCAGCTGAGCTGGGTTTCCTCTAGGGGCTGAGGTTTGAGGGTACCTCAAGTTCTCTAAGAGTCTGTAGGAGGTGGTAAGAAAGAAGAGCTGGAAGGCCGGGCGCAGTGGCTCAAGCCTGTAATCCCAGCACTTTGGGAGGCCGAGACGGGCGGATCACGAGGTCAGGAGATCGAGACCATCCTGGCTAACACGGTGAAACCCCGTCTCTACTAAAATACAAAAAAAAAAATTAGCCGGATGAGGTGGCGGGCGCCTGTACTCCCAGCTACTCGGGAGGCTGAGGCAGGAGAATGGCGTGAACCCGGGAGGCGGGGCTTGCAGTGAGCTGAGATCTGGCCACTGCACTCCAGCCTGGGCAACAGAGCCAGACTCTGTCTCAAAAAAAAAAAAAAAAAAAAAAAAGAAAGAAGAGCTGGAAGTCAGAGTTTTCTTGACCATATATATATATATATTTTTTAACAGCTTAACAGCTTTCTGTTTTATTTTTAGACACAGGGTCTCACTTTGTCACCCAGGCTGGAGTGCAGTGGTACAATCATAGCTGACTGCAGCCTCCAACTCCCAGGTTCAAGAAATTCTCCTCCCACCCTTAGCCTCCTGAGTAGCTGGGACTACAGGTGTGGGCCGCCAGAAAGCCCAGCTTGTTTTTTTTTGTTTTTTTTTTTGGTGTTTGTTTTGAGACGGAGTTTCACTCTTGTTGCCCAGGCTGGAGTGCAATGGCACGATCTTGGCTCACCACAACCTCTGCCCCCCAGGTTCAAGCAATTCTCCTGCCTCAGCCTCCTGAGTAGCTGGGATTACAGGCATGCGCCACCACGCAAGGCTAACTTTGTGGTTTTAGTAGAGATGGTGCTTCTCCATTTTGGTCAGGCTGGTCTCGAACTCCCGACCTCAGGTGATCCACCCACCTCGGCCTCCCAAAGTGTTGGGATTACAGGCATGAGCCACTGTGTGGCCTTTTTTTTTTTTTGAGACGGAGTCTCCCCCTGTCGCCCAGGCTGGAGTACAGTGGCGTGATCTCAGCTCACTGCAAGCTCCGCCTCTCAGCTTCACACCATTCTCCTGTCTCAGCCTCCCAAGTAGCTGGGACTACAGGCGCCCACCACCACGCCCAGCTAATTTTTTGTATTTTTAGTAGAGAAGGGGTTTCACCGTGTTAGCCAGGATGGTCTTGATCTCCTGACCTCGTGATCCACCCGCCTTGGCCTCCCAAAGAGTTGGGATTACAGGTGTGAGCCACCACGCCTGGCCTGGCCAGGCTGGTCTTAAACTCCTGACTTCAGGTGATCCATCCACTCCGGCCTCCCAAAGTGCTGGGATTACAGGCACGAGCCACTGCGCCTGGCTGAAGCACAGCTTGTTTTTTATTTTTTATTTTTTTTTGAGAAATGAGGTCTCGCAATGTTGCCCAAGCTAGCCTTGAACTCCTGGCCTCAAAAGATCCCGCCTTGGCCTCCCAAAGTACTGAGATTACAGGTGTGAGCCACCATGCTCCAGCCTTGCTTTCTTGAGATATGATTTAGAATACCATAAAATTAATCGCTTTTAAGCATACAATTCAATGACTTTTGTACAAACAACCATGACTATAATCTAATTTTAAAATATTTCCATCACTCTAAAAATGAAACCTCCTGCTTATATACGGCGACTCTGTCTACCTCTTAAGTGAATTCATAATACTCCCACCTCTAATAACCCTATTTTACAGTTAAGGAAACTGAGGTTCAGAGAGACAAAGTCACTTACCCACAGCAAAGAAGCAAGACTGGATATCAAATGCAGGACCCCCGGGTCCTGATGCTTTTTTTTTTTTTTTTTCTCTGAAAGAGAATCTCACTGTGTCACCCAGTCTAGAGTGCAGTGGCATGATCTTGGTTCACTGCAATCTCTGCCTCCTGGGCTCAAGTGATCCTTTCACCTCAGCCTCCCAGGTAGCTGGAATTACAGGCACATAACACCACACCTGGCAAATTTTTGTATTTTTAGTAGAGACGGGGTTTCACCATGTTGGCCAGACTGGTCTCGAACTCCTGACCTCAGGTGATTGCCTGCCTCAGTCTCCCAAAGTGTTGAGATTATAGGCATGAGCCACCACGCACAGCCTTTTTGTTGTTAGGCTCTGTCATTCATGACTTTTTTTTTTTTTTTTTTTTTTTTTTTGAGACGGAGTCTTGCTCTGTCGCCCAGGCTGGGGTGCAGTGGCCGGATCTCAGCTCACTGCAAGCTCCACCTCCGGGTTTACGCCATTCTCCTGCCTCAGCCTCCTGAGTAGCTGGGACTACAGGCGCCCACCACCTCGCCCGGCTAGTTTTTTGTATTTTTTAGTAGAGATGGGGTTTCACTGTGTTAGCCAGGATGGTCTCGATCTCCTGACCTCGTGATCCACCCGTCTCGGCCTCCCAAAGTGCTGGGATTACAGGCTTGAGCCACCGCGCCCGGCCTTTTTTTTTTTTTTTTTTAATAGAAATGGGGTATTTCTTTTTTTTTTTTTTTTTTTTTTGAGACAGAGTCTTGCTCTGTCACCCAGGCTGGAGTGCAGTGGCCGGATCTCAGCTCACTGCAAGCTCCGCCTCCCAGGTTCACGCCATTCTCCTGCCTCAGCCTCCCGAGTAGCTGGGACTACAGGCGCCCATCACCTCGCTCGGCTAGATTTTGTATTTTTTAGTAGAGACGGGGTTTCACGGGGTTAGCCAGGATGGTCTTGATCTCCTGACCTTGTGATCCGCCCGTCTCGGCCTCCCAAAGTGCTGGGATTACAGGCTTGAGCCACTGCGCCCGGCCGAAATGGGGTATTTCTTTCCCAGGCTAAAGTATAGTGGCATGATCAAAGCCCACTGTAGCCTTAAACTCCTGGGCTCAAGTGAGCTTCCTGCCTCAGCCTCCCAAGTAGCAGGGACTACAGGTTTGTACCACCACACCCAGTTAACCATTCATTCATTCATTTATTTTGAGATGGAGTCTCGCTCTGTCACCTAGGCTGGAGTGCAGTGGCACAATCTCAGCTCACTGCAACCTCCACCTCCCAGGTTCAAGCGATTCTTCTGCCTCAGCCTCCCGAGTAGCTGAGACTACAGGCATGTACCACCATGCCCGGCTAATTTGTGTATTTTTAGTAGAGATGGGGTTTCGCTATGTTGGTCAGTCTGGTCTCGAACTCCTGGCCTCATGATCCACCTGCCTTGGCCTCCCAAAATTCTGGGATTAAAGGCATGAGCCACCGCACCCTGCCAACCTGTTTATTTTTTATTTTTCTTTGAGATGGGGGTCTCCCTATGTTGCCCAGGCTTGTCTTGAACTCCTGGCCTCAAGTGAGCCTCTTGCCTTGGCCTCACAAAGTGCTAGGATTACGGCCTGAGCCATCACACCTGGCTAACAGGTTTTTTGTTTTGTTTTGTTTTGTTTTAAAGAATGTCTAGGCCAGGTGTATTTGCTCTCACCTGTAATCCCAGCACTTTGGGAGGCCAGTGTGGGCAGATCATTTGAGGTCAGGAATTGGAGACCAGCCTGGGCAACATGCTGAAACCGCGTTTCTACTAAAAATACAAAAATTAGCTGGGTGTGGTGGCGCATGCCTGTAATACCAGCTACTCAGGAGGCTGAGGCAGGAGAATCGCTTGAACCCAGGAGGCAGAGGTTGCAGTGAGCCAAGATTGCACTATCGCCCTCCAGCCTGGGCGACAGAAGGAGACTCAGTTTAAAAAATTAATTAATTGGTTAAGAATAAAAATACAAAAATTAACCAGGTATGGTGATATGTGCCTGTAATCTGAGCTACTCAGGAGGCTGAAGCAGGAGAATTGCCTGAACCCCAGAGGCGGAGGTTGCAGTGAGTCGAGATCAAGCTACTGTTTGCCCAGTCTAGTGCATTGGGCTGCTGAATTTATTTGACCAGACACCTAGCAATTGACTTTGAAGTTCTTTTCCACTTTTCACTCTAAGATGCTGCTGTCATGAATAAGGAATTTTTGATCTCCTTCACAAACACTCGGGTCCCTCTTACCAGCTTTCACTTGACATTCCTATCTGCTTAGGTGTCTGGGAGTGTTTGGGGGAGATACCGAAGAGGTGGGGCTCCCAGGCAGGTGCGGTTTGTCTGTTAGGCAGGCAGCAAGGTCCAGTTCACCAGACACGCCCACCTCTGTTTTCCTGCAGGGACTCCAGAACGGGTGGAACTGGCACCCCTTCCCCCTTGGCAGCCGGTGGGCAAGAACCTTACCCTACGCTGCCAGGTGGAGGGTGGGGCACCCCGGGCCAACCTCACTGTGATGCTGCTCCGTGGGGAGAAGGAGCTGAGCCGGCAGTCAGCGGTGGGGGAGCCCGCCGAGGTCACGACCACGGTGCCCGTGGGCAGAGATGACCACGGAGCCAATTTCTCGTGCCGCACTGAACTGGACCTGCGGCCCTATGTGCTGAAGCTGTTTGAGAACACCTCAGCTCCTCACCAGCTCCAAACCTTTGGTGAGGATTGAAGAAGCCAGCAGGGAGAGGGTGGAGGTGGGGTATCCTGCAATGGGGTGCCTGTGGTTGCAGGATCTTTTGAGACGGGTGTGGCCCCGGCTAAGGGATGCGTGTGTTCTAGGCTGCTGAGTCACCCTGGAGGAGGATCTCGCAGGAGGGGGAATGAAATGCCCCAGAGAAGGGTTTCAGGATGTCCATCCCCAACTGCTCACACCTTCCTTCTCTCCCTAGACCTGCCAGCGACTCCCCCACAACTTGTCAGCCCCCAGGTCCTAGAGGTGGACACTCAGGGGACCGTGGTCTGTTCCCTGGACGGGCTGTTCCCAGTCTCAGAGGCTCAGGTCTCCCTGGCACTGGGGGACCAGAACTTGAACCCCACAATCACCTATGGCAACAACTCCCTCTCGGCCAAGGCCTCAGTCAAGGTGACCGCAGAGAAGGAGGGCACCCAGCAGCTGTTGTGTGGAGTAATGCTGGGGAACCAGACCCAGGAGACACGGCAGACAGTGACCATCTACAGTAAGAAGAGGCAGGGGTGGAGCGGGGCTTCTCGGGGGTGTGACCTGAATCCGGGACGGGGCTCACTGTGTGCTCATCCCAGGCTTTCCGGCACCCAACGTGAATCTGACCAAGCCAGAGGTCTCAGAAGGGACCGAGGTGATAGTGGAGTGTGAGGCCCACCCTAGAGCCAAGGTGATGCTGAATGGGGTTCCAGCCCAGCCACCGGGCCCGAGGGCCCAGTTCCTGCTGAAAGCCACCCCGGAGGACAACGGGCGCAGCTTCTCCTGCTCTGCAACCCTGGAGGTAGCCGGCCAGCTTGTACACAAGAACCAGACCCGGGAGCTCCGTGTCCTGTGTGAGTGGGGCTTCTGGTCAATGACCCCTATCCCCCAAAGCCCAATCCCTGAAGTCCCATCAGGTCTTGCCCTCCAAGTCCTGCCCCTACCCACCTACATGGCATCTTGTTGTGTTTTTCCAGATGGACCCCGACTGGACGAGAAGGATTGTCCGGGAAACTGGACGTGGCCAGAAAATTCCCAGCAGACTCCAATGTGCCAGGCTTGGGGGAACCCCTTGCCCCAGCTCAAGTGTCTAAAGGATGGCACTTTCCCACTGCCCATTGGGCAATCAGTGACTGTCACTCGGGATCTTGAGGGCACCTACCTCTGTCAGGCCAGGAGCACTCGAGGGGAGGTCACCCGTGAGGTGACCGTGAATGTGCTCTGTGAGTGAGCCGGCGTGCACAGCTGGGTGGGGGAAGGGGCCATGAACCCGATGCAATCCTCACCCCCCATTGTATCCTCCCCACAGCCCCCCGGTATGAGGTGGTCATCATCCCTGTGGTAGCAGCCGCAGTCATCCTGGGTACTGCAGGCGTCGCCACGTACCTCTACAACCGCCAGCGGAAGATCAGGAAATACAGACTACAACAGGCTCAAAACGGCACCCCCATGAAACCAAACACGCAAGCCACGCCTCCCTGAACATATCCCAGGACAGGGCCTCTTCCTCGGCCCTCCCATATCGGTGGCAGTGGTGCCACACTGAACAGAGTAGAAGACGTATGCCATGCAGCTACACCCACTGGCCCTGGGATGCCAGAGGACAGGGCATTGTCCTCAGTCAGATGCAGACAGCATTTGGGGCCATGGTACCTGCACCTAAAACACTAGGCCACGCATCTGATCTGTAGTCACATGACTAAGCCAAGAGGAAGGAGCAAGACTCAAGACCTGATTGATGGATGTCAAAGTCTAGCCTGACGAGAGGGGAAGTGGTGGGGGAGACATACCCCCACCATGAGGACATACAGCCGGGAAATGCTGAAACTTGCTGCCTGCTGGGTATGCTGAGACCCCACAGACTTACGGAAGAAGTGGCCCTCCACAGACATGTGTAGCATCAAAACACAAAGGCCCACGCTTCCTGATGGATGCCAGCTTGGGCACTGCTGTCTACTGACCCCAACCCTTGATGATATGTATTTATTCATTTGTGATTTTACCAGCTATTTATTGAGTGTCTTTTATGTAGGCTAAATGAACATAGGTCTCTGGCCTCACGGAGCTCCCAGTCCTAATCACATTCAAGGTCACCAGGTACAGTTGTACAGGTTGTACACTGCAGGAGGGTGCCTGGTGAAAAGATCAAATGGGGCTGGGACTTCTCATTGGCCAACCTGCCTTTCCCCAGAAGGAGTGATTTTTCTATCCGCACAAAAGCACTGTATAGACTAATAGTGGTTACAGGTTCAGGGATTACCCAGTGAGGCCTTATTCCTCCCTTCCCCCCAAAACTGACACCTTTGTTAGCCACCTCCCCACCCACATACATTTCTGCCAGTGTTCACAATGACATTCAGTGGTCATTCCTGGACATGAGTGCCGAGGGACTATGCCCAACCTATGCCTTGTCCTCTTGTCCTGTTTGCATTTCACTGGGAGCTTGCACTCTGCAGCTCCAGTTTCCTGCAGTGATCAGGGTCCTGCAAGCAGTGGGGAAGGGGGCCAAGGTATTGGAGGACTCCCTCCCAGCTTTGGAAGCCTCATGCGTGTGTGTGTATGTGTGTGTAGACAAGGTCTCCCTGTCACCCAGGCTGGAGTGCAGTGGTGCAATCATGGTTCACTGCAGCCTTGACCTCCTGGGCTCAAGTGATCCTCCCATCTCAGCCTCCTGAGTAGCTGGGACCATAGGCTTACACCACCACACAAGGCAAATTTGATTTTTTTTTTTTTTAAGAGACAGGGTCTTGCAACATTGCCCAGACTTCCTTTGTGTTAATAAAGCTTTCTCATCTGCCTCAGCCTTGTGTGAGTTGAGGGGAGGTGTCATATCCAGCTGGAGTCCTTTCCAAGCAGCCACAGCCAGATCCTCCCACTTCCTCTCCCAAGAAAACATTGTGGGTTGATGGCCATACCCTGAGGTTCTGGTCCAAATCTGGGACTTTCTATGACCTTCTGGTCTCTAGTGAAAACTAAAGACTCCTCTCCAGAAAAAAATTTGGTTTTCAATGAGGCCTGGAATCTCATTCTTGACCGGGGGAGGGGAATTTTTGCAGGACTTCCCGGCCCTCCGTTGGGGCCTCCCCTCTCTCTCTAGGGTGGAGTCGAGGAGGCGGGGCTGCGGGCCTCCTTATCTCTAGAGCCGGCCCTGGCTCTCTGGCACCGGGCCCCTTAGTCCGGGCTTTTTGCCATGGGGTCGCTGTTCCCCCTGTCGCTGCTGCTTTTTTTGGCGGCCGCCTACCCGGGAGTTGGGTGTGCGCTGGGACGCCGGATTAAGCGGGCGCAAGGCCCCAAGGGTAGCCCTCTCGCGCCCTCGGGGACCTCAGTGCCCTTCTGGGTGCGCATGAGCCCGGAGTTTGTGGCTGTGCCGCCGGGGAGGTCAGTGTGGCTCAATTGCAGCAACAGCTGTCCCCAGCCGCAGAATTCCAGCCTTCGCACTCGGCTGCGGCAGGGCAAGAGGCTCAGAGGGCCGGGTTGGGTGTATTACCAGCTGCTCGACGTGAGGGCCTGGAGCTCCCAGGCGCACTGCCTCGTCACCTGCGCAGGAAAAACACGCTGGGCCACCACCAGGATCACCGCCTACAGTGAGGGACAGGGGCTCGGTCCCGGCTGGGGTGAGGGGAGGGGGCTGGAAGAGGTGGGGGGAGGGTAGTTGACAGTCGGCTCTTTAGGGAGCGCCCGCGGCCCTCACGCAGAGGCTCCCCCTTGCCTTAGAACCGCCCCACAGCGTGATTTTGGAGCCTCCGGTCTTAAAGGGCAGGCAATACACTTTGCGCTGCCACGTGACGCACGTGTTCCCGGTGGGCTACTTGGTGGTGACCCTGAGGCTTGGCGGCCGGGTCATCTATTCCGAAAGCCTGGAGCGCTACACCCACCAGGATCTGGCCAACGTGACCTTGACCTACGAGTTTCCTGCTAGACCCCGCGACTTCTGGCAGCCCCTGATCTGCCACACGCGCCTCAATCTCGAAGGCCTGGTGGTCCGCAACAGCTCGGCACCCGTTACACTGATGCTTGGTGAGGCACCCCTGTAACCCTGGGGACTAGGAGGAAGGGGCAGAGAGAGTTATGACCCCGAGAGGGCGCACAGACCAAGCGTGAGCTCCACGCAGGTCGACAGACCTCCCTGTGTTCCGTTCCTAATTCTCGCCTCCTGCTCCCAGCTTGGAGCCCCGCACCCACAGCTTTGGCCTCCGTTTCCATCGCTGCCCTTGTGGGAATCCTCCTCGCTGTGGGCTCTGTGTACCTGTGCAAGTGCCTACCTATGAAATCCCAGGCGTAAAGGGGGATGTTCTATGCCGGCTGAGCAAGACAAAAGAGGAATATGGAACCATTTGGGGAATCGGCCAGACATGGTGGCTGACGCCTGCAATCCCAGCACTTTGGGAGGCTGAGGCAGGAGAATCGCTTGAGCCCAGGAGTTCGAGACCAGCCTGGACAACATAGTGAGACCCCGTCTATGCAAAAAATACAAAAATTAGCCGGGTGTGGCGGCCCGCACCTGTGGTCCCAGCTACCCGGGAGGCTAAGTTGGGAGGATCGCTTGAGCCCTGAAAGTCGAGGTTGCAGTGAGCCTTGATGGTGCCACTGCACTCCAGCCTGGGGTACAGAGCAAGACCCTATCTCCAAAAATAAAATAAAAATAAAAATAAATATTGGCGGGGGGACCCTCCAGAATCAATAAAGACTTCCTTAACCAGCCTCTGTCCTGTGACCTAGGGGTCCACATTACTGCCATTCTTCGGAGGAACCTTTTTTTTTTTTTTTTTTTTTTTTTTTTTTTTTTTTTTGCGATCACTTTCTCCAAGTTCCTTGTCTCCCTGAGGGCACCTGAGGTTTCCTCACTCAGGGCCCACCTGGGGTCCCAAAGCCCCAGACTTTGTGTATCCCCAGCAGGTGTCACAGAAACCTCTCCTTCTGCTGGCATCATCGAGTGGGATCAGCGCGGGGCCCGGGAGGGCCACAGGCAGGGGCAGGGTGCGGTTCATGGTATGGCTTTCCTGATTGGCGCCGCCGCCACCACGCGGCAGCTCTGATTGGATGTTAAGTTTCCTATCCTAGCCCCACCTTCAGACCCTGTGCTTTCCTGGAGGCCAAACAACTGTGGAGCGAGAATTCATCTCCAAAATAACTTACCATGCTGGGGTGAGACCACGAATGGTGGGGAGGGGAGGGTCCCGTGGACATATTGAGGGACATGGATACGCAGAAGACGTATCCATGTAGTGGCAGCCGGGAAGGGGTGATCAGATGTCTACATGGAATATCACAAACTCGAATTCTGAAGATGTCCTGGTAGTCACCCGGCCAGATGAGCACATGGAGTTGGGGGGTGTCAAAGCTTGGGGCCCGGACGCGGAGTCAAAAGCGTCACCTTTGGTCCCTCGTTCTTGCATGGAGGTCCAGGGCCCCCGCCCACCGAGCAGAAGGCGGACTCAGGGGCGCTCCAGGGTGGCTCGAGCTCACACACGCTGAGTAGACACGTGCCCGCTGCACCCTGGGTAAATACAGATCCGGAGCCGAGCGGATTCTAATTTAGACGCCCGCGAACGCTGCGCGCACGCACACGTGTCCTCGGCTCGCTGGTACTTTCGTCCCGCCCCCTCCGTCGCGTGCCGGGGCTGACCTGGAGGGGGGCTTAGGGGTGTGGCTCCGCGGGGTCAAAAGGAAAAGGATCGGTGAGAGAGGCATCCCCACACCCTCCCCTAGAACTGTCCTTTCCCTATGTAGTGCCTCCCAAATCTCTCTTAGTCCCCTAAGGGGGGCTGGTGGGAGGAGCTACATGTGGGGGCGGAGCTCGGAGTCCAACTCATTATCATGGCATCTCAGCCAGGGCTGGGGTAGCGGTTTGGAAAGGGCAACCCAGCATCCCCCGATCCCAGAGTCGCGGCCGGGGATGACGCGGGAGAGCGTGGTCGCCCCCAGAAGGCTCCGGGCCATCATGCCGGCCTCCACGTAGACCCCGGGGGTCGCTCGCTCCTGCCAGCTCGCCTTCACTAAGGCCAGGAGCTTAGCGCAAGCTCGCCTCCCGCCCCACCACCGCCTCTGCCGCCGCCCCCTCCTTGGAAACCAAGTTACCAACGTTAAACCAATCCCCGAGCGCAACTCTGCCTCCCCCATACCCCACCCGCCGCGCCGCGCGGAGCCGTCCTCTAGCCCAGCTCCTCGGCTCGCGCTCCCCTCGCCTCCTGTGCTTTCCCCGCCGCGGCGATGCCAGGGCCTTCGCCAGGGCTGCGCCGGGCGCTACTCGGCCTCTGGGCTGCTCTGGGCCTGGGGCTCTTCGGCCTCTCAGGTAAGAGTCCCGCTCTGGCTTGGGGTGGACAGGGCGGGGGCGGAGTCCCTGGACCTGGGAAACGGCCTCCTGTCCCTCCCAGCTCCGCCCTCGCCTCGCTCCCACGCCTCTGCCCCCACCTGGAGCCTGAGTCTTCTCCCCTTCCCCCTCCTCCCCAACACACACCCGAGTCCCAGCTTCCCGACTCCTCGATCGCCCCTACCCGCTTCGAGATCCTAGGTGTTCTTCCGCACCCAACCCTTCGCCCTGGAGACCCAGTGTCTCTCCTGTCCCCTCCCCGGGTACCTTCTCACGCTCTGCTGTGCACCATGGTCCACGAACTGGCATCTTCCCCACTCGCGGTCCGCGAAGACTCCATCTCTCCAACTACCGTGACTCAGAGGCGCTGTTCCCGCTCCACCCAGAGCCCTGGCAACCGGGTCCCTCAGCTGTTCCCGCGGTTCCTTCCATGAGCCCAGCCCTGCGTCCCGGCTCCGTGTTCTTCACCAGGTGTAGGGTCCTTCCTGATCCTTGACCCAGCCTCGTCTCTCCTTTGCCCTTGCCGCAAACGCACTCTCCTCGTATCCCGGCATTCTGCCAGGACCCTGAGAATCTGTTCATCTCCCATCCCCCACCCGGGGTCCCCTTCTCTGAGCCTTGCTGCGTTCATCGGAGACCCCACCTTTCCTCTCCTCTACCCCCTCCCCCATGCTTTCCCGCCGCTCCATCGGTGCTTTGGAGGCCAGGGCTCTCTGCTACCACGTCCCAGAGACACCCTCGAGGTTTAGACTCTGGGAGCGCGCCTTTAAACCGGAGGCCTGGGCAGGACGCGGGACGCCTGGGTTCTTTCCCCGGCTGCAGCCTCTCCTCCTTCTCCCCGCCCTCCGAGAATCCTTGACTCGACATAGGGGCGCTAAGATGTCAGGGAGTTGGCTCCCCAGGCTGAGCCCGCGTTTCCCTGGGCAGCGGTCTCGCAGGAGCCCTTCTGGGCGGACCTGCAGCCCCGCGTGGCGTTCGTGGAGCGCGGGGGCTCGCTGTGGCTGAATTGCAGCACCAACTGCCCTCGGCCGGAGCGCGGTGGCCTGGAGACCTCGCTGCGCCGAAACGGGACCCAGAGGGGTTTGCGTTGGTTGGCGCGGCAGCTGGTGGACATTCGCGAGCCGGAGACCCAGCCCGTCTGCTTCTTCCGCTGCGCGCGGCGCACACTACAGGCGCGTGGGCTCATTCGCACTTTCCGTGAGTTCTGGGTGGCCACGCGCGTACTCCACTACTTTCCCTCCCTCCCAGGCCCCGCCCCCTGGGTCCCAGGGTCCTCCCCTTCAGGCCCCACCTTCTGTATCCCACCCCCTCCCCTGGGTTCGAAGTTCCGGCATTCCAAGAGCGGAGGACTCTTCCCTCTTGCAGAGCGACCAGATCGCGTAGAGCTGATGCCGCTGCCTCCCTGGCAGCCGGTGGGCGAGAACTTCACCCTGAGCTGTAGGGTTCCCGGCGCCGGGCCCCGTGCGAGCCTCACTCTGACCCTGCTGCGGGGCGCCCAGGAACTGATCCGCCGCAGTTTCGCTGGCGAACCACCCCGAGCGCGGGGCGCGGTGCTCACAGCCACGGTACTGGCTCGGAGGGAGGACCATGGGGCCAATTTCTCGTGTCGCGCGGAGCTGGACCTGCGGCCTCACGGCCTGGGACTGTTTGAAAACAGCTCGGCCCCCAGAGAGCTCCGAACCTTCTGTGAGTGGGTGTGGGGAGGAGATGGGGACCAAGTGGGGTCGGGTGGGTGTTTAGGAGGTTTAGAGGCAGATACATCTGAATGCTGGTAGTGACTTCAACCCTCACCGACTGAGCTGTTGCCCCCTCCGTGCCTTGAGGATGATAATACGATAAGATAGTGCATGTCAAGTGTTTAGGACATATTGAGCGCTCGGAACACAGTTCGTTCAAACTTGGTTCTTCGACCCCTAGCCCTGTCTCCGGATCCCCCGCGCCTCACTGCTCCCCGGCTCTTGGAAGTTGGCTCGGAAAGGCCGGTGAGCTGCGCTCTGGACGGACTGTTTCCAGCCTCAGAGGCCAGGGTCTACCTCGCACTGGGGGACCAGAATCTGAGTCCTGATGTCACCCTCGACGGGGACGCACTCGTGGCCACTGCCACAGCCACAGCTAGTGCAGAGCAGGAGGGTGCCAGGCAGCTGGTCTGCAACGTCACCCTGGGGGGCGAAGATCGGGAGACCCGGGAGAACGTGACCATCTACAGTAAGGAGGGAGGCGGGGTCTCCGCGGCTCGGAGGTGGGACCAGAGGAACGCGAAGGCGGGGCGAAGAGTGGGTGGGACCTCAGTACCAGAACAGGCGATACCCGAGTGTCCCGAGGGGGCGGGGCAGGTGGGGGCGGAGACGTAATCATTGGGGTAGAGGAGCCTGTACAGCCTGAGAGGCGGGGCGCGGTACCCTAGTTCCATATCAGCACCCCAGGATTCAGGCAGATAAGAGGCGGGCCTTGATCGGCGGGAGGGACGTGGTCAGTATACTCCGACTAAATGCTCCGCCCCCAGGCTTCCCGGCACCACTCCTGACCCTGAGCGAACCCAGCGTCTCCGAGGGGCAGATGGTGACAGTAACCTGCACAGCCGTGGCCCAAGCCCTGGTCACACTGGAGGGAGTTCCAGCCGCGGTCCCGGGGCAGCCCGCCCAACTTCAGCTAAATGCCACCGAGAACGACGACAGGCGCAACTTCTTCTGCGACGCCACCCTAGACGTGGACGGGGAGACCCTGATCAAGAACAGGAGCGCAGAGCTTCGAGTCCTATGTGAGTTGGTGATAACCCCTCGCCCCACACCTCCTGGTAATTTCCAAGGACCCGCCTGCTCCCTGGCCATGTCGTGGAGGCGGGGCCATTTCTCACGGTCCACGTCTAAGCCTCTGTAACCCCACGCCCTGCCCGCAGACGCCCCCCGGCTGGACGATTCGGACTGCCCCAGGAGCTGGACGTGGCCCGAGGGCCCAGAGCAGACGCTGCGCTGCGAGGCCCGCGGGAACCCAGAACCCTCAGTGCACTGTGCGCGCTCCGACGGCGGGGCCGTGCTGGCTCTGGGCCTGCTAGGTCCGATCACTCGGGCGCTCTCAGGCACTTACCGCTGCAAGGCGGCCAATGATCAGGGCGAGGCGGTCAAGGACGTGACGCTGACGGTGGAGTGTGAGTGGGGGTGCGCAGGTTGCATCTCTATCTGGTTCAGGATCTGGGGGGTGGCCAGCTTCCAGGGAAGAGTAGGAGTAGGGTATGAGGTGTCCCTTTGGGTGGGGTTTGGGGAAAGGGAAGAGGCTGGTTAGTGGGGTTGGGAAAGATCTTGGAGGATGGAAGAGACCGGGTGGGCGTGTCCCTAGCCCAGGGCGTGGTATGTGGGCGGAGTCTTGGAAAGGCGGGAGGTCCAGAATGTTAAAATTTTTAGACCGAAAAAGGTGCCCCTGGTGGCTCAGGGAGCTCCCAGACAGAGTGCATGGATCGACTAGCGTGACACCCCCTTGGATTGGCGTCCAAGGGTTGTGCAGGAACAACCCTTAGTGGAAACCTTGAAAGGCCAAGGAAGATCTAGGGACGTCAGACTTGCCCCAAACCCCAAAGCCAACAATACGCTCCCTCCTCCAGACGCACCAGCGCTGGACAGTGTGGGCTGCCCAGAACGCATTACTTGGCTGGAGGGAACAGAAGCCTCGCTGAGTTGTGTGGCGCACGGGGTACCGCCTCCTGATGTGATCTGCATGCGCTCTGGAGAGCTCGCGGCAGTCATCGAGGGGCTGTTGCGTGTGACCCGGGAGCATGCAGGCACTTACCGCTGCGAAGCCACCAACCCTCGGGGCTCTGCGGCCAAAAATGTGGCTATCACGGTGGAATGTGAGTAGGGGCACCGCGGAATGAGGCAGGATCTGTGGGACAACCCCGGCTGGACTTCCTGGCCCGCGTGTGAGCCCCTGCAATCCTGTTTCCCAGATGGCCCCAGGTTTGAGGAGCCGAGCTGCCCCAGCAATTGGACATGGGTTGAAGGATCTGGGCACCTGTTTCCCTGTGAGGTCGATGGGAAGCCACAGCCAAGCGTGAAGTGCGTGGGCTCCGGGGGCGCCACTGAGGGGGTGCTGCTGCCGCTGGCACCCCCAGACCCTAGTCCCAGAGCTCCCAGAATCCCTAGAGTCCTGGCACCCGGTATCTACATCTGCAACGCCACCAACCGCCACGGCTCCGTGGCCAAAACAGTCGTCGTGAGCGCGGAGTGTGAGCGAGGCCCAGGCGGGTGGGGAGCGGGGGTGCCCCACGGTCCGGCACTCCCTGACATCCCCCATGGCTGCTTTGCAGCGCCACCGGAGATGGATGAATCCACTTGCCCAAGTCACCAGACGTGGCTGGAAGGGGCTGAGGCTTCGGCACTGGCCTGCGCCGCCCGGGGTCGCCCTTCCCCAGGAGTGCTCTGCTCTCGGGAAGGCACCCCGTGGCCTGAGCAGCAGCGCGTGTCCCGAGAGGACGCGGGCATTTACCACTGTGTGGCCACCAATGCGCATGGCACGGACTCCCGGACCGTCACCGTGGGCGTGGAATGTGAGTGGGGGCAGCACTGGATGGAGGGGACACGGCCTCGGAAGAATGACTCGCAGCGGTGGGAGCATTCAAGGGCACCTTTCCCAGTCCCATTCTCGGGGACAGGGAATTCCAGCCTAAACCAGGGGTAATGAAAATTCTAGCCAGGCGCGGTGGCTCAGGCCTGTAATCCCAACACTTTGGAAGGTTGAGGCGGATGAATCACTTGAGGCCAGGAGTTGGAGACCAGCCTGGCCAACATGGCGAAAACCCCTCTCTACAAAAATCCAGTCGTGGTGGCGGGCACCTGTAGTCCCAGCTACTTGGGAGACTGAGGCAGGAGAATCGCTTGAGCCTGGGAGGCAGAGGTTGCAGGGAGCCGAGATCCCTCCACTGTACTCCAGCTTGGGAGACAGAGTGAGACTCTTTCTTAGAAAAAAAACAAAAGAAAATTCTAGGGAATAGGAGCACGGCCCTCCTCAATCCTGGATTAGAACACTGGCCTGGGCTTCACCTCCTTCCTTTCAGTGAAGAAGGGCGAGGAATTTTAGCCCCAACAGCAGCCTGATTGTCGGGGAAGGAGGCTCTGATAGGAGGCAGGATCCTTTTGTGCCCATCAGAGGCGCGGTGGTCTCACATCGATCGTGGTGGGCCGGAGCAGGGCATTTGATCAGTGGCTGGGCCGGCGCTAAGCCCCACTTCACCTTCTGTGCCCTTCAGACCGGCCGGTGGTGGCCGAACTTGCTGCCTCGCCCCCTGGAGGCGTGCGCCCAGGCGGAAACTTCACCTTGACCTGCCGCGCGGAGGCCTGGCCTCCAGCCCAGATCAGCTGGCGCGCGCCTCCGGGTGCCCTCAACATCGGCCTGTCGAGCAACAACAGCACACTGAGCGTGGCAGGCGCCATGGGAAGCCACGGCGGCGAGTACGAGTGCGCAGCCACCAACGCGCACGGGCGCCACGCGCGGCGCATCACGGTGCGCGTAGCAGGTAAGTGGCAGCTGGGGAGGGGCGAGGCGAGGTATCTGCGAGGGGGCGTGACCTGGGAACTGAGGCGGCCGACCCCGCCTGCCTCCCTCTCAGTCCAGGTAGATGAGACATAAGTGGGACAGAGTAGAAGTCAAGGTTGGAGCTGATGATCACACTTTGGAGGGTGGGAGATGGAGGTGGCGGGGGGACTGAATTCAAGGGGAGGGACCCTCCAGGGCTGTCAGTACTGCAGGAAAGGACTTAAAAACTTGGAGTGGATTCTGCGTGGTGGATACTTGACCCAATTCACCTTCCACTGTGGGGAAGATTGGGGAGGGACCAAAGTCATTGGATGATGGAGGGAAGGGTCAAGATCGCCTTCTCTCACTTCCTGAAGCTCCTGAGGCTGGATTCTCTCTGGGGTGGGGAGAACCTGACCTGGTCCTGCCAATCCTCGTTTTCTGCGGGATGGGGAGAGTTGACTTGTCGCTAGGGGGCTAAGTGTGGTCACCATTTTATGTCACCATGGGCTGAAGTGCGATGTAAATTGAGTCTTGGGTCGCCCTGGCACTGGGAGTGGCCTTCCTGCGTGGGGTCTCTCCCTTCTCCCAAGGCCAGCCAGTGAGCTCCCCGGGGCATGAGGACTGACCTCGTACCTGTGAGGGGGCGGGGGACGGTGGGGGAAGCCCCCCGGAGCTTGGCCACCCTCCGCGAGGGTCTCCACCCCGCAGGTCCGTGGCTGTGGGTCGCCGTGGGAGGCGCGGCGGGGGGCGCGGCGCTGCTGGCCGCGGGGGCCGGCCTGGCCTTCTACGTGCAGTCCACCGCCTGCAAGAAGGGCGAGTACAACGTGCAGGAGGCCGAGAGCTCGGGCGAGGCCGTGTGTCTCAACGGCGCAGGCGGCGGCGCTGGCGGGGCGGCGGGCGCGGAGGGCGGACCCGAGGCGGCGGGGGGCGCGGCCGAGTCGCCGGCGGAGGGCGAGGTCTTCGCCATTCAGCTGACCTCGGCGTGAGCCGGATCCCCTCTCCCCGCGGGCCGGGGGATGCCCCCCAGACGCACACGGGGGCTTATTTATTGCTTTATTTATTTACTTATTCATTTATTTATGTATTTCAACTCCAAGGGTGTCACCCCCATTTTCTACCCATTCCCCCAATAAAGTTTTTATAAAGGAACTCCCGGTCTCCGCCTCTGTTTCTGCAAGGTGGAACAAGCCCAGGGTACCAATCGTGACCTCCCGGGTTATTCATTCCAAAAGCGATTTTTGAGGGGGCCAGGGATGATGGCTCAGGCCTGTAATCTCAGGACTTGTGGGAAGCCCAGGTGGGAGGATCCTTTGCACCCAAGAGTTTCAGGCCAGCCTGGGCAACATAGGGACATTCTACAAAATAATATTTTTTTTCAAAAATTGGACAGGGCAGGTCGCGGTGGCTCACGCCTGTCATCCCAGGATTTTGGAAGGCTGAGGCAGGCAGATCACGAGGTCATGAGATCTAGACCATCCTGGCCAATATGGTGAAACCCCATCCCTACTGAAAATACAAAAAATTAACTGGGAGTGGTGGCACACGCCTGTAATCCCAGCTACTCGGGAGGCTGAGGCAGGAGAATCGCTTTAACCCCAGAGGCAGAGGTTGCAGTGAACCGAGGTGCAGTGTCTAATATATATATATATATTAGACAGGGCCGGGCACGGTGGCTCTCACTTGTAATCCCAGCACTTTGGGAAGCTAAGGCAGGTGGGTCACTTGAGGTCAGGAGTTCGAGACCACACTGGCCAACAGGGTGAAACCCGTTCTCTCCTAAAAATACAAAAAATTAAGGCCAGGCGCAGTGGCTCAAGCCTGTAATCCCAGCACTTTGGGAGGCCGAGGCGGGTGGATCACAAGGTCAGGAGATCGAGACTATCCTGGCTAACATGGTGAAACCCCGTCTCTACTAAAAATACAAAAAACTAGCCGGGCGTGGTAGCGGGCGCCTGTAGTCCCAGCTACTTGGGAGGCTGAGGCGGGAGAATGGCGTGAACCCAGGGGGCGGAGCTTGCAGTGAGCCGAGATCGCGCCACTGCACTCCAGCCTGGGAGACACAGGGAGACTCCGTCTCAAAAAAAAAAAAAAAATACAAAAAATTAAGGCCAGGCACAGTGGCTCACGTCTGTAATCCCAGCACTTTGGGAGGCTGAGGCAGGCGGATCATGGGGTCAGGAGATAGAGACCATCCTGGCTAACATGGTGAAACACCGTCTCTACTAAAAATACAAAAAATTAGCTGGGCGTGGTGGCACATGCCTGTAGTCCCAGCTACTTGGGAGGCTGAGGCAGGAGAATTGCTTTAACCCCAGAGGCAGAGGTTGCAGAGAGCTGAGATCGCACCACTGCACTCCAACCTGGGGAGACTCTGTCTCAAAAAAAAAAAAAAAAAATTAGCTGGCGGTAGTGGCACCTGCCCTGTAGTCCCAGCTACTCGTGAGGCTGAGGCAGGAGAATTGCTAGAACACAGGAGGTGGAGATATTGCCATTACACTCCAGCCTGGGCAACAGAACTAGACTCTGCCTCCAAAAAAAATTAAAAAAAAGTGTTTTTTGAGGGGGTGGGCATGGTGGCTCTGGCCTGTAATCTCAGGACTCTTGGGAGGCCCAGGTTCGGGAGGATCCCTTGTGCCCACGAGTTTCAGACCAGCCTGGGCAACATAGTGAGACCCTACAAAAAATACGTTTCCAAAAAAAATTTTTTTTTAAATGGAGTCTTATTCTGTCACCCAGGCTGGAGTGCTGTGGTGTGATCTCGGCTCACTGCAACCTCTGCCTCCTGGGTTCAAGCAATTCTCCTGCCTTGCCTTGGCCTCCTGAATAGCTGGGACTATAGGCATGCACCACCATGCCCAGCTAATTTTTGTAGAGATTTAGTAGAGATGCTAAATTAGCCCAGCTAATTTAGTAGAGATGGGGTTTCACCATGTTGGCCAGGCTGGTCTCGAACTTCTGACCTCAGGCAATCTACCCGCCTCGGTCTCACAAAGTGCTGGGATTACAGCTGTGAGCCACCGCGACCGGCCTATTTTTCAAAAATTAGCCAGACTTGGTGGTGCATGCCTATAGTTCCAGCTACTTGGGAGGCTGAGGCAGGAGGATCCTTCGAGCCCAGGAGGTCAAGGCCACTTCCAGCTATGATACTGTCATTGTGCTCCAGCCCAGGTGACAGAACAAGACCCTGTCTCTAAAAACAAACAAAAAAAATCCAAAAACTTTTTTTGAACACCTACTATGTGTCAGGAACAATCTAAGTTGTCTTTTTTTTTTTTTTGAGACGGAGTCTCTCTGTCGCCCAGGCTGGAGAGCAATGGTGTAATCTCAGCTCACTGCAACCTCCACCTCCCGGGTTCAAACGATTCTCCTGCCTCAGCCTCCCAAGTAGCTGGGATTACAGGTGCAGGCCACTATGCCTGGCTAAGTTTTGTATTTTTAGTAGAGACGGGGTTTTACCATGTTGGTCAGGCTAGTCTCAAACTCCTGACCTCGTGATTCACCCGCCTCGGTCTCCCAAAGTGCTGGGATTACAGGCATGAGCCACTGCGCCCGGCCAGCTATCTTTTCTCAGTGTGACCTAGAGCTCGTCGTCTCTCAGTGCCTGTTTTCAGCTCTCTTCACACCCTTGGGCAGGGGTGGGGGCCTCACTCCTTCCTCCTACTTATCTCTTCCGTCCAGCACTGCCCTCTGATCCGGTTCACTCTTGGAGGTGGGAGCTAGGTGCTTCCCCCAGGCCTGGTTACTGGCAGAGCTGAGGCCGCCTTGCCAGGATGGGTGGAGGCCCTCTCCATCGCGCCTCTGCCCTGAGACTTGGGTGAGACCTTCCTGGGCAGGCACTGGCCGATGCTATGGGTGTCAGCCCTTAGCATGTCCTGCCTGTTAAAGGGTGCACCCCTGCCCCACCCTCAATGCCTCCTTCATCCTGTGTCCATCCACAGTGCCTCAGTTTATCCCCACCTTACCTTTCCACTCAGCCCATCATGATTCAGAACAGACACACACAGGGTATCAGCTGCAACCCCCACTACACGGCACCTTCCCCCCTCATCCCCAACAGCATAAGGCACAACAGCTGGGCCTCCTCCCCACAGCCTCCTCCTCTGCCCCTCCTCCCTCAAAAGTAGGAACACGGAGCCCTAGAGAAGGAAGCCAACCCCATGCAAA